>NC_142486.1:20760000-22010000 GCF_049115385.1 Moschus berezovskii | reverse complement strand
CATAATTTTACTACACGAGTGGCATTTTCTTATTTATCCAAAGCACTGTTTCAAACTTTGTTACACTCTGCTTCAATATTCCAGTGTTTAATAAGCAGTTTTCCAAACCTGTTAAGCATTACACACCAGTCAGTCTAAGGGAAGGTGATATCAAGAAACTGTCAGAGAAGGTAGTAGTGTGGGCTTTGGGTCTTGTTTAATGAGGGATTACATTTCTGCCCCAGTGTTCATTAACCTTGCAAGTTGGGGCACGTTCTTCAGTCTTCCTAAGTCTCTACTTCTTCTTTGTCCTACTGCTGGGTCACCCGGGAGATCATTCATCAAAGCACCCAGTGCTTGGCACATACCAAGTCCTTAGCAGATACTGTTTTTCCCCTCTTCCCTCTTTTGAATAATCTGTTTGTTCAAGAATTTAACTTCATGTTTTTGTTTTAGTAGGTGGCAAGTGGGATAAACCATCGGAAATTTTGGAAATCAAGGGACAGAATTGGGAAGAACAAGTGAATAGTCTGCCTGAAGTTTTCAGAAAAGCTGGTTTTGTTATTGAAGCTTTCACCAGACTGCCATACCTGTGTGAAGGCGACATGTATAATGACTACTACGTTCTGGATGACGCTGTCTTTGTTCTCAAACCCGTATAAACACATGGAGGTTGAGGTCTTCAGAGTCCACCCCAAGAATGTACACTCCAGAAGAGGGTCTGCGAGTTCAGTTATGTGAAGGGAGGACCTTTGGGGACTGCCATTCTAAATATCATGTAGGAATTTTAAAAGCCAAAATACTAATTATTGCTTTGTAGTGTGTAAAAGGAATGTTTTTTAAAAAACAAAAAAACCAACTCTTTGAGGATTTTTATCAACTCTTCACTCAATAATGCAGGTCACACTCCGATTATGGAAGATATTTTTTATACTTAATTGCAGTAGGGACTCATTCCCAAAGCAATAGTCATGACTTCACAGGGAAGCAGTAAATGTGGGTTGTTTGTAATAAAATGAAGACTGGGCAATAAAGCTGTCTTTCCAGTTGCAAATATTGGTTATAAAGTATAACCACTGATCCTCTTTCATGTTTAGAAATTCTGTCATTATTCCAGAAAATGTTTTTAATCATGCTAATAAACTTTTTTTGGAGGTTACTTTGGCATCATGTTGGAGTTACTGTAGGCTTCCCAAGCATCTTTAATTGCTTTGCTTCAGGGGTGCGCAAGTAGTAGCATATTTGAAAGAAAGATGAAGTAGACTAGAATATACGGTACAGGAAGGCTTTAGACTGGGGGTGTGGTGATTATGGCAAAGTGTGGTGAGCACAAGCAGCCCGGACTAACTCTCAAAGGAACAACCTCATTCAGATGTACTTCAGGGACTACCCTCACTCCCTAACTCATATATATATATATATATATATATATATTTTTTTTTTTTTTTTTTTGAAACGCAGAGCAGTGGGTTCTGACTTTGTGGTAACTTGTGTCATACACTCAGAATTTTGCTTTTCTGGACAATCTCAGGTTCTCAGAATTGGAACATTCAGTTTTGTCTCCTGACAAGAACACAGCCTAAAATTGTTTTAATTCAGCTTCTTAACTGTCCTTGTATACCTCTTTCACAGAACTTGGCTTTTCTTGAAATCCTTAACTGAGTTTATAGTTTGCCAGGAGTATGGTTTGAGAAAACCATGTCAGACTCATACATTCTAGAATCCGTGAGTGCCTCCAACCATATATCCAGAAATGTTGCAACAAGGAGCTCATTACCAAGATCAGTAACCACTGTGGATGTTCCAAAGAGCAGAGCACTTAACCCAGAATCTAAAATTTCAGTAATCTTAGAGTTGCCAATTTGAGATCATGCCTATTAACAATATATTATTCTCACAACTTGCTTTTGTCAGCCAGGTGTTTTATTAAATATTCTCATCTATATGCTCATAGAAGTCATCAAATCAGCACATTTACTGCGCACCTGAGTATAAAGGAGAATTAAAGCCTTGAGAAGAATGACTTTATTATTCATCAAGAACAGCATTCCCATGTCCTCACATCTGTATCTTCCACTGTTATTGTGTAGACATAATAAGAGTTGGGTTATGTGATTTATGAAAACGCGTTATTGGTGTGTTCTAATGCTTTTTGTTTTTTCCAGGAATTCAAATAAGTGAAGTGCAAATACTTATTAGCACCTTAGATTGTAAAAATAGAGGAAATGAGTAAACTTTATGTAGTTCTTGTACAGTTGAGTTTTACTTCTTTATAAGCTGTCATCATCAGGGGTTGCTGTTTAGACTGCTGAACAAGAGTGCAAGAGTGACGGATGCTCAAAGAGGCAGGTTGCTCCAAAGTGTTTCATTAACTTTGAAATTGAGAATTAATTTGATTATTTGGAAAAAAAAGAAACAAACCTCCTTCTTTCCCCCCCCAAATCAGAGAAAGTACATACATTTATGCATTTTAAAGACAAATACTTTCTCAAAGTCTGAGGTTCTCTGAAAATCATCTTCTCAAAAGTGCCGTTTTTTTGGTGAAAATTTAAACCGGCAAATCCGCTCACATTTCATGCCTGGTCTTGAAAGTCTTGGTGGTATATCATCATTCCACTAGATGGCAGTGTTGCTTACTGAGCGTCAATGACTGTTTATTTCCCCTTAAATGGAATCATGTTTTTTCTTTTTTCTCCCCAAAGTATTGATAACAATAAACTGCCTTCTTGTCTGCACCATTCCTTGTGTAAGTGTTTCATATCAAGTTAATGTTGTACTAGAGGAATTAAGAAGCCCTCTATTTGCAGTCAAAGCAAGCTAACCAGTTGACCTTAAAGGTCACAGAGAAAGGAAAGGCAAGCTGCACCTGTGAGTCAAAGCTCTTTGCACCTGCAGCTGTAAGCCTCTGGAGTGTTTAGACCACTGATGTCAGAGAATGGAAGGGAAGAAGACACAATAGCCTTAGTCATTTCTCCCTTGTGCAGAGCTGTTAAGAGAGACAGTGTATTTTCTACCCTTCTCTTATGTCACATCAGTTTTTACATAATTGACCTTTAACAGAAAAGCAGCTGGGCTGGGAAATAAAGTAAAACTTAGTTGTTTCGAGTCATCTTTCTGAGTAAAGCTTTGTTTTCACTTAGCTCCAACATGTTTCATTAACTTTGAAATCTACTCTTCAGAGTATTCAAGCAGATTCATAATGAAGCAAGATGTTTTCACCAGTTGTTTCCTACTGCTTGCTCCTGCTTAGTTACTGATAAAAGCATTTCATGATCTTTTTTCTCTAAAAGCTACAGTACCGTCTGTCCACATGGGCTTCCAGTGGCTAAAGTGACTTAGCACATTTGTGCAGATACCTAAGTACTCCTCAAATAGGCTTATATCCAATGCACCTATGTTACAGCTGGAAGCCAGTGCACTGAGCCAGGGCTGTCCAGGTTGAGTTGTGCTGGGTAGGAATCCGCTGAGCACAAAACTGGACTTGTCATTGACTTGAAACAACCAGGATGCTCACCAAGTAACAAATTATCAAAGATATAAAATCATAAATTAAAAGACGCTTACTCCTTGGAAGGAAAGTTATGACCAACCTAGATGGCATATTAAAAAGCAGAGACATTACTTTGCCAAACAAGGTCCGTCTAGTCAAGGCTATGGTTTTTCCAGTGGTCATGTATGGATGTGAGAGTTGGACTGTGAAGAAAGCTGATCGCCGAAGAATTGATGCTTTTGAACTGTGGTGTTGGAGAAGACTCTTGAGAGTCCTTTGCACTGCAAGGAGGTCCAACCAGTCCATCCTAAAGGAGATCAGTCCTGGGTGTTCATTGGAAGGACTGATGCTGAAGCTGAAACTCCAATACTTTGGCCACCTCATGGAAAGAGTTGACTCATTGGAAAAGACCCTGATGCTGGGAGGGATTGGGGGCAGGAAGGGAAGGGGACGACAGAGAATGAGATGGCTGGATGGCATCACCGACTCGATGGACGTGAGTTTGAGTGAACTCTGGGAGTTGGTGATGGACAGGGAGGCCTGGCATGCTGTGATTCATGGGGTCACAAAGAGTCGGACACGACTGAGTGACTGAACTGATAAAATCATGAATTGGCAGAAGGAAGATCACACTATCTATGCAAGATCTAAGTGAAAAAATGCACCCAGTATCATGAAGGAAATATTACCACAATATAAAATTCAATAGCCTGCCTTTTTGCAATTGTATGATAAGACAGTAGCTAGGCAATAGTGAACGACACAATAAAAATAATTTCACATCTTCTGTAGCTGTTTGTATAGGTGTTCATATTTTGGTGTCTACTTTATCAATTCTAATAGATTTGTATTGCCTTTGTCTTCTGTGTGGGCTTCCCAGGTGACTCAGTAGTAAAGAACCCACCTGCCAATGCAGGAGAGGCAGGGGACATGGTTTCGGTACCTGGTCTGGAAGATCCCCTGCAGAAGGAAATGGCAACCCACTCCAGTATTCTTGCCTGAGAAGTCCCATGGACAGAGGAGCCTGGTGGGCTGCAGTCCATATAGTCGTGAAGAGTCAGACACAACTGAGCACATATGCACTTGTATCTTCTGTGTAGGAGTTGATTCTGACATATTTGGTTGTTACTTTTATTTTGGAATAATGTTAGATTTTGAGAAACCTTGCGAAGATAGTGCAGAGAGTTCCTGTATACCCTTAACCCCCTAACATTGTCTGGCATAGTAGCCACGTTATGTGTCTAAACTAAGAAATTAATATCGGTACCCTATTAGTAAACTACTGACTACTGCAGTTTGCCCATTTTTCCATTATTGACCTTTTTCTCTGTTCCAGGAGCCAGTTCAGCATACTACATCCCATTTAGTTGCTTAGGTTTAAAATTGTTTAGTGTTTATTGACACGGTACCATTATTTATATTTTTTTACCAAATTTTTATTGTAAAATCATGTGAAATTTACCATCTTGACCACTTTTAGGTGCTCAATTCAATGGTATTTAGTACATTCATATTGCGTAACCATCACCATAACCCATTTTCACTGTTTTCACATTTTGCAGAACTGAAACTCCGTAGCCATTAACACTACTCCCTAGTCCTTTCCCCCTTCCCCGTCCCCCACCCCCAGCCCTGGCAGTCACCATTCTACTTTCTTGGAAAGTGGAATTTGGCTATTCTAGGTACCTCATATAAGGAGAATCATACAATATTATTTTGTGTGTGACTGGCTTATTTGAGCACAATGATCTCAGAGTTCATCCATGTTATCATATGTGTCAAAGTTTCTTCCCTTTTTAACGCTGAATAATGAGTGTACTCCGGGAGTTGGTGATGGACAGGGAGGCCTGGCGTGCTGTGATTTATGGGGTCGCGGAGAGTCGGACACGACTGAGCGACTGAACTGAACTGAATATTCCATTGTGTCTTTTGCTTATCCATTCATCTGTCAGTGGACACCTGCATTTCTTTTGTTATTGAGAATAATGTGACTATGAACATGGGGGTATGAATAATCTGTTTTGAGTTGCTGTTTTCACTTCTGGGTCTATACCCAGAAGTGGAATTTCTAGATCAGACACTCATTCTATGTTTAGTTTGTTGAGGAATTGCCATCTTGTTTCAGTGGCTGCACCAGTTTACATTCCCACTAACAGTGCACAAGAGTTCTAATTTCTCCACATCCTAACATTTGTTATTTTGTATTTTTCTTGATAGTAGCTGTTCAGTGGATATGAGGTGGTATACAGTGATTTTGATTTGCATTTCTCTGGTGATTTGTTTTTATAGTACAACTTGTATGGCATTGGGTTTCATTTACTAGTGACCTGTACTTTGTAGCTTGCTATCCATATTTATATCAAAGAATTGGACTCAGTGTACACTGATACCAAAGTATTTTCATTGTGAAATTTCATACTTCTGGAGAATTAGAATTATTATTCCATAACTAGAACTTAAGATTTCCCTCTGGATATTAGAGTCAATATGCTGTATTCACATGAGTTAAATACTAGTGTATTTTTTGTGCAGGACCATTTAAGAATTACTTTCAGTCCAATACTTTGGCCACCTCATGCGACGAGCTGACTCACTGGAAAAGACTCTGATGCTGGGAAGGATTGGGGGCGAGAGGAGAAGGGGACGACCGAGAATGAGATTGCTGGATGGCATCACTGACTCGATGGACATGAGTTTGAGTGAACTCCGGGAGTTGGTGATGGACAGGGAGGCCTGGCGTGCTGTGATTCATGGGGTCGCAAAGAGTCGGACACGACTGAGCGACTGAACTGAAGTATAAAATGAAAAGTAAAGACCCCCTCTTTACACCCCCAAATAAATGAACATGTAAATCTGGAATGTCTTACACACCTGCATTTATTAATTGTGGAAAATAATTAAGAACAGATATGATGTCCCAATGCTATTTTCTTCTGTTCAGAAATCAACAGTACATTGGTTTTATTTTATATTTTCATCTTTTTTCAGTTTTTAAAACTATTTTGTATTCAGGTATAGCCAGTATGCCAACTCAATGGACAGGAGTTTGACCAAACTGGGAGATAATGCAGGACAAGGAAGCCTGGTGTGCTGCAGTCCATGGAGTCCATGGGCTCACAAAGAGTCAGACACGACTTTGAGACAACAACAACAAATAGCCGATTAACAATGCTGTGGTAGTTTCAGGTGAACAGTGAAGGGACTCAGCCATACATACACATGTATCCATTCTCCCCCAAAGTCCCCTCCAGCTGGCCACGTAATAATGAGCTGAGTTCCATGTACTACACAGTAGGCCTTTGTTGGTTATCCATTTTATATAGAGCATTGTGCACCGGCAACCGTAAGTGTGTTCTCTAAGTTGTCTTTTTTTTTTGGTGTGGAAACCCAGGAACCAAGACGCAGGACACTGGTTTTAAACTTGGAACCCTCAATGCTTTTCAAATGGTAGAGTTGAAATGTTTGAGAATATGTTGGCAGTCCATTTTATACTCAGCAGAACAAAACAGTTTTCCCTACACTTGATTTTGCCATCTTGTTTTTATTATTATTTTTAAGGTGGCTGTGACTGATCATAAAACACTACTGGTTTTGGCATTATAAGTAGCATGTTTGTTATAGAAAAAGTAGAAAATACAGACAGGTGTAAAGAACATGCAAGTAGATTTTAGCTGAACCATAACCCTTCAGTTCAGTTCCAGAGGACCACTATTAACATTTTGGTATATACCCTTCTGGACTTTTTTACATATCTGTGTGTGCCCACACATACACATTTACAAATTTTTAACGTTAAAAATTTTGACAATAAAAGATACCTTCTTCCAAGATGAATCATGTGAAACACATAGACACCTATTTTTTAAATCAAAAATTGACAAAAGATGGAAGACATTTTCTATCATCTAGTCCTTGAGAGTAAGCTTCTTGTTTGAAGGATTAAACCAGGAGCCTAGGAATAAAAGGATGTTTTTGAGGATGCTGATAGATATTATAACTATTTATAAATAACATATTAATAAATATTTATAAATAACTATCAACTGAGCAACAGAGCAGCGGAGTCGGTCATTTTTGAAGAGTATATGTAATTCTGCCACCAACAAAGTAATGTCAGCATTATACATTTCAGTTTTTAAAAAATTTCAGGCATTGAGATGTGTTTCATTAAATGTAAAGGACTGCGAGAAAATCTCTAGCGTTCACAATTATATTTTCATTAGAAAAGATTTGTTGTTCAGTTGCTCAGTTGTTTCTGACTCTTTGCGGACTCTATGGAGTGCAGCATGCCAGGCTTCCCTGTCCATCACCAACTCCCAGAGTTTGCTCAAACTCATGTCCATTGAGTCAGCGATGCCATCCAACCATCTTAGCCTCTGTCATCCTCTTCTCCTGCCTTCAATCGTTCCCAGCATCAGGGTCTTTCCAAATGAGTCAGCTCTCCTCATCAGGTGACCAAAGTATTGGAGTTTCAGCTTCAGCGTCAGGCCTTCTAATGAGTATTCAGGACTGATCTCCTTTAGGATGGATCTCCTTGCAGTCCAAGGGACTCCTTCAACACTACAGTTCAAAAGCATCAATTCTTCGGTGCTCAGCTTTCTTCACAGTCCAACTCTCACATCCATACATGACCACTGAAAAAAACCATAGCTTTGACTAGATGGAACTTTGTTGGCAAAGTAATATCTCTGCTTTTTAATAAGCTGTCTAGCTTGGTCATAACTTTTCTTCCAAGGAGTGTCTTTTAATTTCATGGCTGCAGTGATTTTGGAGCCCCCCAAAATAGTGTGTCACTCTTTCCACTGTTTCCCCATCTATTTGCCATGAAGTGATGGGAGAAGGGAATGGCAAACCATTTCAGTATTCTTGCCTTGAGAACCCCATGAACAGTATGAAAAGGCACCTTCATCAAGAGGCTCTTTAATTAATTTCTCTTCGCTTTCTGCCATACGGACGGTGTCATCTGTATATCTGATGTTATTGATATTTCTCTTGGCAATCTTGATTCTAGCTTGTCCAGTCTGGCATTTTGCATTATGTACTCTGCATATAAGTTAAATAAGCAGAGTTTCAATATACAGCCTTGATGTTATCCTTTCCCAGTTTGGAATCAGTCCATTGTTCCATGTCCAGTTCTAATTGTTGCTTCCTGACCTGCATACAGGTTTCACAGGAGGCAGGTAAGGTGGTCTGGTATTCCCATCTCTTGAATTTTTCCACAGTTTGTTGTGATCCACACAGTCAAAGGCTTTAGCATAGTCAATGAAGCAAAAGTGGATGTTTTTCTGGAATTCTCTTGCTTTTTCTGTGATCCAACAAATGTTGGCAATTTGATTTCTGCTTCCTCTGTCTTTTCTGAATCCAGCTTGTACCTGGACATTCTTGATTCATGTACTGTTGAAGCCTGGCTTGGAGAATTTTGAGCATTATTTTGCTAGCATGTGAAATGAGTGCAATTGTGGGGTAGTTTGAGCATTCTTTGGCATTGCCTTTCTTTGGGATTGGAATGAAAACTGGCCTTTTCCAGTCCTGTGGCCACTGCTGAGTTTTCCAAATTTGCTGGCATATTGAGTGCAGCACTTTCACAGCATCATCTCTTTGGATTTGAAATAGCTCAGCTGGAATTCCATCACCTCCACTAGCTTTGTTTGGAGTGATGCTTCCTAAGGCCCACTTGACTTCACACTCCAGGATGTCTGACTCTAGATGAGTTATCACACCATCATGGTTATCTGGGTCATTAAGATCTTTTTTGTATAGTTCTTCTGTGTATTCTTACCACCTCTTCTTAATATCTTCTGCTTCTGTTAGGTCCATACCATTTCTGTTCTTTACTGGGCCCATCTTTGCGTGAAATGTTCCCTTGGTATCTCTAATTTTCTTGAAGAGATCTTTAGTCTTGACCATTCTATTGTTTTCCTCTATTTTTTTGCATTGATCACTGAGGAAGGTTTTCTTAAAGCTCCTTGCTATTCTTTGAAACCCTGCATTCAGATGGGTATGTCTTTCCTTTTCTCCTTTGCCTTTTGCTTCTCTTCTTTTCTCAGCTATTTGTAAGTCCTCCTCAGACAACCATTTTGCCTTTGTGCATTTCTTTTCCTCGGGGATTGTTTTGATCACTGCTTCCTGTACAATGTTACGAACTTCTGTCCATAGCTCTTCAGGCACTGTGTCCATCAGATCTAATCCCTTGAATCTATTTGTCATTTACACTGTATAATTGTAAGGGATTTTATTTAGGCCATACCTGAATGGTCTAGTGGTTTTCCCTACTTTCTTCAATGTAAGTCTGAATTTTGCAATAAGGAGTTCAAGATCTGAGCCATTGTTAGCTCCTGGTCCTTGTTTTTGTTGACTGTATAGAGCTTAGAAAAGATAGGAAAGATAGTTATGCATACTTCCACCATGCACACCTAACACTTCAATGTATTTCCTGTTTTAATACAAGTGCATATATGTTGCACGTGTGCATGCTCAGTTGTGTCCGACTCTTTGCAACCTCTTGGACTGTAGCCTTCCAGGCTCCTCTGTCCATGGAATTTTCCAGGCAAGATTGCTGGAGAGGGTTGCCATTTCCTCCTCCAGGGGATCTACCAACCCAGGGATGGAATCTGTGTCTCCTGCATTGGCAGGTGGATTCTTTTTCACTGAGCCACCTGGGAAGCCCTTACATAAACACATATGACTTCATGTTTGACTTTTTTAGATATAAAATTATTTCCTTGTGTGTTATTACACAGTCTTCGTTCATACCCATTTAAAGAGCTGTGTAACCCCTGAAGTTGATGTAGTATAGTTCATGTAACCATTTCCTTAATGGGAACCCAAATTGGATCTCTTCCTACCTGATCCTCCTTTTGCATTTATATGCAGTGCAGCTGCATTAAATATTTTGGTGCACAAACTTTTTTTTACTTCTGATGATTTTTTTCCCCTTTATATAAATTTGGTCACATTTACTGACCAAGGTGTCTGAATATCTTTACAGTTCTTTTGGTTTTTTGCCGTTGTATTATGGAAAATTCCAAGCACAGGAAAAAGAAGAAAATAGATAATAATAACCCCTGCTTGGGAGGCAGCTAGTATCAACACAGGACCAGTCTTGTTTCACCCAGATTCCTGCCACTCCTCGGTCCCCATTATTTCCAAGCAAGTCCCAGACATCATGTTTCAGCTTTGTAAATATGTATCTGCGAAAGATAAGGACTCTTAAAAAAGAGCCATATTGAAATTGTCACAGGTAAAAAAACTAACCAGTAAACCTCCAGCGACCACATTGCTCCAGTTGTTCCATCATTTTAAAAATTGTTTGTTTGAATTCAGATCCAAGTAAAGTCCCTACACGCAATTGGTGGATGTGTTTTGAGAGCCCTTCAGCCTCTTTCCTCGCCGCTCTTTCGGAGAGGGGCGAGGGAGAGCGTGCGCCTTTATTGGCGTCTTGCAGCTGCGGGACTGTGACCCCCACGGCGCTTTGGCCCGGGTCTCCACTCCGGCCGCCGCAGGGACCGCCCGCGCGCTGGACTCGGAGCAGCGGCGCCGGGCACCGCAGGTAAGGCGCGGGCGGCAGGGACGAGGCCCCCGCGGGGTCCAGGGACTCGCCGCGGGGGGCTGGCTGCCTGGAGAAGGGGCGCAAGCTCCAAGGGGGTCGGCGGGGGCCAGAGGGAGAAAGGAGAGTGGGCAGAGGGAGATTCGGGCGACTTGAAGGGCTCGTGGGGAGGGGGCGTCTATGGGAGGGGAGGGGAGGAAATTTCTAAGAAAGGGATCCGAACCCACTTAATAAGAGCAGCCATGAAGGCAAGGACTTTGTTATGCTAATATCGATAGCAACAACAGTAGCATCAGTAATAATAGCTACTATTTGTCCAGTGTTTGTATGTGCCAGTGCTGGGGCCAGGTTTGTTTTTTTTTTACATAATTTACATACAAGAAAATTTCTTTACATATTTTTCAAATTATATTTCATGGCTGTTGTGAGCAAGAAATGAGAATATTCAGGTAGAGCAAACAGCACCGTTACGCACTGGATAAATTGATGAACTTTAAAAAAACGTTTACACAGTCTTTGTCCCTGCTTAGGGGTTTCAGTCATGTCCAACTCTTTGGGACCCCATGGACTGACTGAAGCCTGCAAAGGTCCTCTGTCCGTGGGATTCTCCAGGCAAGAGTACTGAAGCAGGTTGCCATGCCCTCCTCCTGGGGCTCTTCCCCATCCAGGGATCTAACCCGGGTCTCCTGCACTGCAGGCAGATTCTTTACCATCTGAGCCACCAGGGAAACCCCTGTCTTTGTGAGTTATTATCGCCATCCGCATTGTGCAGACAAGGGAACGTAAGCCCAGAGAGGTCAAGGAGTCTGTTGAAGAGCACACAGCTAGTAATCAGTGGTCTAAATGAAAACTGGGGCTTCTAGCCCTGAGGTGGCACTGGTCATCTGGAGTTTAGGTTCAGGGCCACGAAGCAGAGGCTGGAGAGCAGAGCTACTGCTTGGAATCATTTAGCTCAGGGCTCGGGACCTGGTCCTGCCACCTAATAGTTGTGTGATCCTTGGCAGGCCACTCGACCTTTTAAAACCCATTTCCTTGTCTGTGAAATAGAAATAGCAGTAATATTTGCCTCAAAGATTCTGCAAGGACTAAGTGACGCAGTGTGTGTAGAGGGGTGCGGGCTTCGTTCTCATTCAATGGTCGCTACAATTATGATCACTAGAGAGCCAGGTGGCCCTGCATCTGGGCCCCCCTTCTGCCATTTGCTCACTCTTTGAGTTCTGTGTGTCTGCTGAACTCGCCTGTGAGACCAAGTAAACCTTCAGGGCTGGTGGATGGAGCAAATGAATTGGTCCAGCAGGTAGAGGATGCCCAGTGAGACAGCATCCTCCTCTCTCTCCTTCTATCACAGAATCCCAAGCCTTCCATTTTGCTCTCCTGAGACTCAAAGACAGGGAGGCGAATGACAGGCCAGAGTCTCACCATTAGGGACAGACCTGGGAGCAGCACTCAGGCCTGATGCCTCTAGTCTAGAAAGAAAGTACACATTCCTTGAGTAGAACTCAAGGGATGGGGCTGTTCAATACCACAGTTCAAAATGAAATCTAAATCCAGTTCAAATAACCTGGTAGCCTACAAACCAGACAAGTTAGACCCCTTTGCATTAATACTAATGAAAATGGTCTGGTGGGGTTATTTTTTTGCTTTCAGTAGAAAATCTCCAGGTAGACCTGTATGTTTGTATACATGATATGGACCTTAAATAGCACTGCTTTGCAGACAGTAAAACTCCATGTAATTGTGAATTGTTGGTTTCTGTCTGGGACGGGATGCCCCAGCATTGGGGGAACCTCCCAGCATCTTTGCAAATGTCTCTCATCCATTGAATGACCAGCTCATCCTGGTTTGCCTGCAACTTTCCAGGTCTTAAAGCAGAATCCCTTAATCCCAGGAAACCCCGACGGTCAAGGTTTTTAGGCACCCACGTTCAGTTCAGGTTTGTGGTTATTGTTACTCGTTTCATTTTGAGTTCCTTCAAAGCAGTCCTTGCCTGCCTGATTTTCGCCCATCTGCAGACCTTTGGGTGGGGAGGGGGCTGGATGCATGGAGAAAGCTATCGACCCCCAAATCACCATTGCCCAGCTCAGTCCTTTTAACTCTCTTGGCCAAGCTCCTGAAAGAGAGTGACCTGAGGGACTTTTAATTAAAACCAAATCCCATCCTGGCTTTGGACTGGGATTTCGTTGGAACGAAGACTTAATGTGCAGCAGAAAGTGGGGCTTCTGTTTCAGTAATTGTAAACCCCTTGTAGAATTAATAGGGAGACTGCAGCAATAAGCACAAGAAGCCTCATTGTCTGGGAAACTGGAGAACTGTGAATGAGGCCAATGCCCCAGGGCAGCTGACCAAAGGGAAGGGAGAAAAAAGGGCCAAAGGTTCCCCAAAGTCCCAAAGCCAGTAAGAGCTCTTAGGTGAGCTGAACATCCCCACCTGCGGTGTAGGATTGATGGGGCAGAAGGCGTCTACCAAGTGCTTTGAGATCAGTTTCACTCAGAATCTGTTAGAATGTGCTGCCTTCCGTGTCTGGAGGTTTCCAAAATTTCAGTTTGTTTTTGCCCTGAGCAGTAAAATGAGTGTAACTGTTCCCAAAGCTGGTTGTGGAAGTCCCCTTGGAGGGATAGAGAATCTATTTGCATAACAAGTCAGACAATAGCAGGGAAATCTGTATTAGAGGATGCTGGGGTGCCTATAAAGTAATCTCAAGAAACCGTGGATGTGCATTGTGGGGCTCCTTTTAAGTTCCTGAGAGGGTGGCAACTGGGGATTGGGTTGTGAGCTGCCTGGGAGTCACTTGTTCTCCTATCAGCCCTCTGGTCACTCCTTTCAGAACCCTTTCCCAGTTCCTCCACATCTCTCCACGCTTTTTAAAAAATAAAAACACAGTTTCTTTTATTTTGTTTTTCTTTTAAAAAATAATTTATGTTTTGTATGCAGAAAATTTTGACCCATACAAAGGTCGATACAGGAATATAATGGGCTTCAGCTTCAGTTCTCAACTTGTTTCCTCCATACTTATTTCCTCCCTCCTGTATTATGTTGAAACCATCTCAAACATAAGAATGTAGCTCTAGAGCAGGCTTGGCAAACTTTTTCAGTAAAGGAGCAGAGCGTAAGTATTTTCAGCTTTGCGGAGCCGCATAGCCTCTGTTGCAGCTTCCCAGCTCTGCCACTGTAGCGTGAAGGCAGCCATAGACGATACTTAAGTGAGTGGAGTGGTCGTCCTCTAATACAACTGTATTTATGGACACTAAAATTTAAATTGCATACTTGAAATTTTCATCGTCCAGACATATTGTTCTTTTGAAACTGTTTAAAAACGTAAAAACCATTTTTATCTCGTGAGCCATGCAAGACCAGGTAACCTGTGAATTTGGCCCTTGGGTTGTAGTTAGCTAACTCCTTGAAGGAGGTCATGTAAAGGATGGTCTGACCACTCATTGACCTTCAAGCTGGACCAGAGCAATCAGAGCCTCCTCATCCCTCCCCCATCCTTGGAATGTATGTTCTGCCCACTGTTCCCACCAGGGGAACGTTTTTTCAGGGACGTAACCTTGAGAGGGGCTTCCCTGGTGGCTCAGAGGTTAAAGCGTCTGCCTCCAATGCGGGAGACCCAGGTTCGATCCCTGGGTCGGGAAGATCCCCTGGAGAAGGAAATGGTAACCCACTCCAGTATTCTTGCCTGGAGAATCCCATGGATGGAGAAGCCTGTAGGCTACAGTCCACGGGGTCGCAAAGAGTTGGACACGACTGAGCAACGGAACGGAACGGAACCTTGCGAGAGCAATGTGTTGCTGAGACCACCTGGACTTGACCGAGATCTGTGTAAACATTCCAGATTCTGGGGAGGTGAGGGTAGAGATCTACTCATCTTGGGGCCTCTCAAGACAAGCCTACTGTATAGCATGGGGAACTCTACTCAATATTCTGTAATAACTTTTATGAAAAGAGAATCTGAAAAAGAATGGATATATGTATATGTATAACTGAATTACTTTGCTGTACACCTGAAACTAACACATTGTGCGGGGTAGGTAGACTAGGGAACAGGGTCCAAGATGGCAGTCAGAGGAAGCAGCTGCTAGAAAAAAACAAAACGGGGAAACTTCCCAAGGGACTAAAAACCTCCGGTGGGAAAACACACCCTCTTCTCTGATTGGTCTTGCACGTAACCAATCAGACCCCAGAAACAATACAATTTCTCTATTTGCATAGGGCATAGCCAATCAGAGCCCAGGAAACTGCGGGGAGGGAACAGGGGAGGGAGCCAAAATAGGACAGGGTCACTCCAAGGCGGGGCAGTGTTGGTCAGGTCTTACACCTGGAGGTTGTACTGCTTACAGCATGCCCAGTAAATCTTGCCTGTTTGATGTGTAACTGGTCTGTCCTTTCAACTCTTTGCTATGACAAGACATGGGAGAAGGAAATGGCAACCCACTCCAGTATTCTTGCCTAGAGAATCCCATGGACAGCCTGGTGGGCTGCTGTCCATAGGGTCGCACAGAGTTGGACATGACTGAAGCGACTTAGCATGCATCCATGCATGCGTGACAAGACAATAACATGGAAGAAGAACCAACTTGACAATTATAACTCAACTATACGATATAAAGTGAAAAATTAACAAAACAAAAATCCTCATTAAAACATTTAACAGGCTTCCCTGGTGGCTCAGTGGTAAAGAATCCACCTGCCAGTGCAAGAGATGTGGGTTTGATCCCTGGTCTGGGAAGATCCCACATGCCATGAAACAAGTAAGCCACACTGTTGAATTTGTGCGCTATTGCCTGGAAACCGAAACTATTGAGCCCTTGAGTAGCAACTACTGAAGCCTGCAGAGCCAGTGCTCTGCAAGAAGAGAAGCCACCCCAATGACAAGGTGAAATACTGCAAGGAAGAGTAGTCCCTGCTAATAGCAACTAAAGAAAAGCCTGGGCAGCAATGAAGACGGAGCACAATAAAAAATAAATTACAAAAATTATTAAAAAAAATATAACAGCAACAACAACAAAAAGACAAGCATTGTAAGTAAGTGTCCTTGCTTAGTACATCTGCCATCTACCAATCTGGAGGGGCTGCTTCTTTCTCCAGTCTCTCCTTACCCTACCTGTATGGGGGCCAGATTGTTAACCAACATCCCTCCTTTAAAAGATAAGTACTCCTTTAAAAATATAGCCACATTTCTGTTATCAAACTTAAAAACATTAACAGTAATTCTTTAAAATGTTCAAATATCCAGACAGGGAGCAAGTTTCCACAGTTGCCCCATAGTTTTTGTTTTTCATGGTTTGCTTGAATTAGGATCCAAAGAAAGTATATATGCTACAAATAATTGTTATAGCTCCTGAGTTTTTTAAGTTCTTAGTTCCTTCCTCTGTGTGTACGTGTGTGTGTGTCTGTGTCTGTCTCTCTCTTCGCAGTGTATTTGCTGAAGAAACTAGGTCATTGATTCTGGGGAGTTTCCTACAGTCTTGAGTTTGCTGATTGCACCTGGTCTACCTAACATTTTAACAAAGGAACGCCTGGGTCTCAGTCCTTAAAGCTCACCCACGTTCTCCCTTGTGCTTATTTTCTTGGTGATCTCATCCAGTGGCCTGGGTTCAGGTATCTGCTGGCTGCTCTGTGTAGATAGCTCCAGTCTGAGCCCTGCTCTAACTGCAGACTCAAACGCCAAAGTGCCTACTTGCTTTGTCCACTTGGATATTTTATGGTCATCTCAAGCTTAGCTTGTCCACATCTCCAGGGCATCTTCCTCAAATCTGCAAATCCTACAGTTTTTTCCTATTTCCCATCTCTCTGGATGCTCAGGTCCAGATCCTTGGAGGTGTCTGTAGCTTGCCTTTTATTCCTCACATTCAGTTTATTGGCTCTGTTCGGTTCAGTTCAGTCGCTCAGTCGTGTCCGACTCTCCGCGACCCCATGAATCACAGCACGCCAGGCCTTCCTGTCCATCACCAACTCCCGGAGTTCACTCAAACTCATGTCCACAGAGTCGGTGATGCCATCCAGCCATCTCATTCTCTGTCGTCCCCTTCTCCTCCCGCCCCCAACCCTTCCCAGCATCAGAGTCTTTTCCAGTGAGTCAACTCGTCGCATGAGGTGGCCAAAGTATTGCAGTTTCAGCTTTAGCATCAGTCCCTCCAATGAACATCCAGGATTGATCTCCTCTAGAATGGACTGGTTGGATCTCCTTGCAGTATAAGGGACTCTCAAGAGACTTCTTCAACACCACAGTTCAAAAGCATCGATTCTTCGGCGATCAGCTTTCTTCACAGTCCAACTCTCACATCCATACATGACCACGGGAAAAACCATTGCCTTGACTAGACGGACCTTGGTTGGCAAAGTAATGTCTCTGCTTTTTAAGATACTATCAAGGTTGGTCATAACTTTCCTTCCAAGGAGCAAGCGTCTTTTAATTTCATGGCTGCAATCAGCATCTGCAGTGATTTTGGAGCCCCAAAAAATAAAGTCTGACACTGTTTCCACTGTTTTTCCATCTATTTCCCATGAAGTGATGGGACCAGATGCCATGATCTTTGTTTTCTGAATGTTGAGCTTCAAGCCAACCTTTTCACTCTCCTCTTTCACTTTCATCAAGAGGCTTTTGAGTTCCTCTTCACTTTCTGCCATAAGGGTGGTGTCATCTGCATATCTGAGGTTATTGATATTTCTCCCAGCAATCTTGATTCCAGCTTGTGCTTCTTCCAGCCCAGCGTTCCTCATGATATACTCTGCATATAAGTTAAATAAGCAAGATGACAATATACAACCTTGACGCACTCCTTTTCCTATTTGGAAGCAGTCTGTTGTTCCATGTCCAGTTCTAACTGTTGCTTCCTGACCTGCATACAGGTTTCTCAAGAGGCAGGTCAGGTGGTCTGGGATTCCCATCTCTTTCAGAATGTTCCACAGTTTATTGTGATCGACACCCTTCAAAAAATCAGCAACCTCAGAAATACAGATGCTACCACCCTTATGGCAGAAAGCGAAGAGGAATTAAAGAGCTTCTTGATGAAGGTGAAAGAGGAGAGTAAAAAAGCTGGCTTAAAACTCAACATTCAAAAAATGAAGATCATGACATCTGAGCCCATCACTTAATGGCAAATAGATGGAGAAACAGTGGAAACAGTGATAGGCTTTATTTTCTTGGGCTCCAAAATCGCTGCAGATGGTAACTGCAACCTTGAAATGAAAAGATGCTTGTGCCTTATAACAAACCTAGTCAGCATATTAAAAAGCAGAGACATCACTTTGCCTACAAAGGTCTGTATAGTCAAAGCTATGGTTTTCCGAGTAGGCACATATGGATGTGAGAGTTGGACCATAAAGAAGTCTAAGTGTCAAAGAATTGATGCTTTTGAACTGTGGTTTTGGAGAAGACTCTTAAGAGTCTCTTGGACTGCAAGGAAATCAAACCAGTCAATCCTAAAGGAAATTGATCCTGAATATTAATTGGAAGGACTGATGCAGAAGCTGAAGTTCCAGTATTTTGGCCACCTGATGCCAAGAGCTGACTCGTTAGAGAAGACCCTGATGCTGGGCAAGATTGAAGGCAGGAGGAGAAGGGGACGATAGAGGACAGGCAAGTTGGATGGCATCGCCAACTCAGGGGACATGAGGTTGAGCAAGCTCCGGGAGATGGTGAAGGACAGGTAAGTCTGGCATGCTGCAGTCCATGGGGTTGCAAAGAGTTGGACATGACTGAGTGACTGAACAGCAACAACCCTTCAAAATATCTCCAACCACTTCTTAACACCCTCACTGCCATCTGTGACTGCTACTGCTGCTAAGTCACTTCAGTCGTGTCCGACTCTGTGCGACCCCACAGACGGCAGCTGCCCAGGCTCCGCCGTCCCTGGGATTCTCCAGGCAAGAACACTGAAGTGGGTTGCCATTTCCTTCTCCATGTGTGAAAGTGAAAAGTGAAAGTGAAGTCGCTCAGTCGTGTCCGACCAGTAGCGACCCCATGGACTGCGGCCCACCAGGCTCCTCTGTCCATGCGATTTTCTAGGCAAGAGTCCTTGAGTGGCTTGCCATAGTTGAGTTCTGAGAACCACACTAATCAAGTTAGTCACGGACTAGTGCACAGAAGCCAGCTGGTCCTTTCCGGCTGACACAGAATGAGGGATGGTGCCCCGTGTGAAGCAGCCAGGAGGTGTGAGCCTTCTCTCTGAGCCACTGTGGGATGTGGTCAAAGCCAACCCTCAGCATCAAGGCAGGGCCACAGGAGAGGCCAAGATGGCAAAAGCATGACTGGGGTCTTGGATGTTTAATATTTTCTTACTTTGCTTTTAACAAACCATACAAAGTGGCAGCTCTCGCCTGCCTCGTGGCCTCTCACGAACAAGAACAAGCAGAGGCCGCCACGGAGCATCCGTCACTCCACGTAGAGTCACTGTGATAGTTTGCTCATCATGTTTTACCCTCCCACAAAGTCAGACACACACACACACACCCCTTCCACCATGGAGGAAATCTTTGCAACAAGAGGCACTTGAATGATATTTTGAGAGTTCTCGTGAAAAGGCCTTCCCCTCACAGTGAAGTGGGGTCAACAGAATAGAAACCAGACACTCAAGACTCCATCTCTTCTTGGTCAAGGGGTGGCGGCACAACGCTGACGACGTCATCATAGGTCAGGCTTTTCCCTTCGTCTATAAGGAGGTCCCTGCTTTCAAAAGACTGATCACAAGGATCAGCCACTGGTTCGTCATCAGGATCGTGGTACTGGGCAAAGTAGGCATGTGCAAGGGCTTGTGCTGCTGTAATTCCCTTATCTGAGTCCAATACAAGCATCTTCTCCAGCAGGTCGACAGCCAAGGGATTGGCACCAATAAATACATTTGCAAAATTCATCTTCGGCATCTGGGTCAAAGACTGAATGCAGTTTCTTGCAGACTCTGAGGAGATTTTCTTCAAAAGCTCAGCCCCTGGGGTTCCAACGAGTCTTAAAATGAGCTTCAACCGATCAATATGGTCTGTACCAGGAAACAACGTTCTTCCAGTCAACAGCTCGGCCATTATGCATCCCACTGACCAAATATCAACTGTCTGGTTGCAGTGCATCCAGTTCAGCATGATCTCAGGAGCCCTGTACCACCTGGTGGCCACATAGCCTGTCATTTCATCATCTGTATGTCGAGCCAGTCCGAAATCCAAGATCTTCAGCTCACAGTCTTCATTCACAGCTAGATTACTAGGTTTTAGGTCCCTGTGAATTATGTCGGCTGAATGTATATACTTGAGACCTCTGAGAATCTGGTAGATAAGGAACTGAACGTGGTCATCTGTAAGCTTCTGACATTTCACGATGTTGTTCAGATCTGCCCGCATGAGATGGGTCACCAGGTACACATCATTGAATTCCTCCAGAGACCTTGCAGGTGTGAAAACATCTAACAGACCAATCACATTTTCATGCTTCATATGTTTAAGTAACCGCAGTTCTCTGTAGGTTCTTTTGGCCATCTGTGACTAAGTCATCACTATTCACCTCTTACTGGTCTCTTTGCTTTATCTGTTGCCCTTGTTCAGAGTATTCTCAACAAGCAGTTGGGGTTTATGGAGCTAGTGTTTTAAAAGTCAGAGCATGGCTTTCACACTCAGGCTGTGCTCAGTCACTTCAGTCGTGTCCGACTCTTTGTGACCCCATGGACTATAACCCACCAGGCTCGTCTGTCCATGGGATTTTCCTGGCAAGTATACTGGAGTGGGTTACCATTTCTTTCTCCAGGGGATCTTTCCAACCCAGGGTTTGAACCCAGGCCTCCTGTGTCTCCTGCATTGCAGGCGATTCTTTACTGCTGTGCCACTGGTGAAGTCCGCTCTCATTCTAACATCCCTCAATGGCTCCTATCTCCCTCCAAGTAGGAGTCAAGGTGCTTGTGATGACCTAATCTCACTTACTGTTGTCATCTTTGTGTGATTTATTGAACATGTAAATTGCATTCCTAACATCACAGCCTTTGCACTTCTGATTCCCTTTTTCTGGAACATTCTTTCTCCACACTGTCCCATGATTTGATTTTTGAAAACATCAGTTTGGCTTGTTTATTTCCTAAACCCATACGTAGGACGTTCTTCATGCCAAGTGTTGTTCTAAGTGATTTACTTCATTAATTTTATCCTCATATGATGCTATGAGGTAGGTACCAGCGAAGCCCTTATCTTCTCTTTTTCAGTTTCTTTCCCTGTATACATCATTACAGAGTATTGAGTAGAGTTCCCTGTGCTATATAGTCGGTCCTTATTAGTATCTCTCTCATACCCAGCAGTGTGTACATGTCAATCCCCATCTTCCAATCTACCCCTCGCCCTCCCCTGTCCCATAACCATAAGTTTATTTTCTATATCTGTAACTCTGCTTCTGTTTTCTAGATAAGTTCTTTTGTAGTCTTTTATAAGATTCCACATATAAATGATATCATGTGATATTTGTCTTACTTCACTCAGTATAACAGTCTCTAGGTCAATCCATGTTGTTGCCAATGGCATTATTTCATTCTTTTTGTTAATGGCTGAGTAATTTTCCATTATATGTATGTTCTGCATCTTCTTTATCCTTTCATATGTTGATGGAGACTTAGGTTGCTTCCATGTCCTGGATGGAATGTAAATAGTGCTACAGTGAACGATGGGATGCATGTTATCTTTTCCTGTTATGGTTTTCTGTGGGTATATGCCCAGGAGTAGGATTGCTCTTCCCTGTGCTATACAGTAGGTCCTTATTAGTCATCTATGGTAGCTCTGTTTTATTTTAAGGAACCTCCACACTGTTCTCCAGAGTGGCTTCACTGCTCCTAGTTCTCATATCACTTAAGAATTTGCAAGGACTTAGGAGCCCTGTATCAGGGATGGATCAAAAACTAAGTATTAGAACAAGAGATGCTCCTCGTGCTCTTATCATTTAGGAAATTACAAGGTATTTAGTGGCCCTACTTCATGAACTGGGGGCAGAAACCAATAAATATTTTCTATTTTCTCACAGTTTTCCTTCTCTCAGGGGTCTCAGTCTTGTTCTACCTGTTGTCCAATGTCTGAAAACCTTTGCTTCATTTGTTTTCTAATTGTTTAAGGCAAGGAAATTTATCTACTGCCATTTACTCCATCATAGCTGGAAGAGAAAGTCCAACTCATTCCTTATTTATGATGAGAGGTGTTCCATTGAGCAGATATATCATGTTTGTTTAACCTTTCATCTACTGTTGAATGTTTGAGTTGTTTCTTATTTTTGGAATGGAACTCTACAAATCTTTGTATGGACGTATGTTTCAATTTCTCTTGGGTAAATACCTAGGGGTATAATTCCTAGATTGTAGAGTACTGTATATTTAACTTTATAAGACACTGCCCAACAGTTCTCCAAAGTGGCTGCATCAGCAATGTATGAATTCACACTGCTCCACATTATTGTCAACACTTAGCATTGTTAATCTTTTCAACTTTTAGCCATTCTAGTGCAATGTAGTGAAATTGTTACCACACCAAATCTAGGTCCACCTGCCTGCACACAGTAAAGCCAATCTACAGACACCAGGTTGTGGTGAAGGAAAGTGTTGTGTTTATTGCAGGGCACAAAGCAAAGAGTCCAGGGCAACAGGTGCTTAAAAGGCTCCCTCAACTCCTCAAAGTCTTTCAGGGAAAGGTTTTTAAAGACAGGGTGAAGGAAGGGGAGGGACTTGGGGTGATCAGCTCATGGACATTCTTCTGATTGGTTGCTGGTGAGGTAATCAGGAGTGACCATCTGGTTCCAACTGGTCTGGGGTTTATGTGCTTGTGGGGCAGCATACTGGCTTCCCTGGGGACTCCAGTGGTAAACAAACTGCCTGTGATGCAGAAGAGGCAGGAGACCTGGGTTCGATCCCTGGGTCAGGAAGATTCTCTGGAGGAGGGCATGGCAGTCTGCTCTAATATTCTTGCCTGGGAAATCCCATGGACAAAGGAGCCTGGCAGACTACAGTCCATGGGGTCACAAAGAGTCGGACATGACTAAAGTGACTGAGGATGCACACACGCAGGGGCAGAATACAGTTAACTTCTTCCACCTGTTGAGGGCTTTTTAGTATCTACAAAACGGCTCAAATGACATGGCTCAGAATATTATCTTTAGTCCTTGAGGAGAAACTAAAGGTCCTTGACACTGCTTAATGGCTAAAGTATTATTATTTTGTCTTGCTTGACTGTTTCCCTTCCTTTCTGCATTTTCTCACTTCTCTGATTAAATTTACTCTTTGGAACTTGGGGACGGCCTAGGAAGCCAAAGTCTTTCTTTACACAAGAGGCAGGCAGAGGACATGGTGGTGGTGGTTGGAGTTGGCAGGGTCCATTCTGGGAAGGCTCCACAGGGTCTGGCTCACTTACAGTATCTCATTAGTTATCAACAGCATGTTCTTGAAAACTAATATTTGCCTGGCGTGCTGCAGTCCATGGGTTTGCAAAGAGCTGGACACGACTGAGCGACTGAACTGAACTAAATGACACTGGTAGTCCTTTAGATGCTTATTGGTCATTTGTATTTTTTTTTTTTAATGAAGTTTAGGTTCATATTTTGTCCCTGTTGGCTTGTTCATCTTCTACTTACTGAATTGTAAGAGTTCTTTTTATTTTCTAGATGTAAGTCCCTTGTCCGCTATAACAGAGTCCATGCTTTTAACCACTCCTCTTTGTTCAATTGAGGGGGATGAGAGGTGGTTGTAAGAATATAAACAGGCCATTATAACTGAGGAGAGATGATTGTGTTTTACACCAGCAAAGAAGTTTAGATGGAGCAAGGTGGATGGAATAAAAAAAAAAATCTTTAAGGGATTCTGGGTCTATCTGTTTTTCCTTTGTCTTCTGATTATTCTTAAATATGTTTAAAATATACAACCCTGAATCGTGTCTGTGCTTGAATTCATTGCAGGAGAATGTCTCAGGAACCTCAGAGATGCTCTCTTTGGCTGTTCCTTTTCCTGAGTCATGGAGTGGCAAGTTATAGCGTTTCAGACTCCCAGCAGGGTAAGTCCCGAGGGAGGAGTCATCTGTCACAGTTTCCACACATCTCAGGGAATGGAGTGGGGTTAGGTCAGTTCAGGTATGTGGTGCTATAGAGTGTTCTGGGATATGTGCGTGCCTCTGTGCCCTGTATGTGCCTGTATATGTAGAATTTTCAGGGTTATTCTAAAAGAGTTTCTCAAACCAAGATTTCCTCACACTGGCACAAGTATAATAAAAATTCACTGAAAATTTCCTTCATGAGTAACCTTTTCTGGGGCTCTTTTCTTAACACATCTGTATTTTTGAAGGTCATCCCATTCAATTCTATTTTTACATTCAATGGCTTTGTTGCAGATTTGCACCCGTTGTTGCAAAAGATGGCGGTGAGTATTCCATTTTCTTCTAAACAACATCCTCTCTGCTGAAACCGCCAACTCGTGGGTGTTATACTTGATGTGATCTCTTTGCCTTTTAGGAAGAAATAATAGATGGAAGCTACCTGAATGGTAACGTTCCCACTGTCCCCGCTTGTGGCGTCTAAGAATTTCAAACAGGAGGTGCCTGTGATCTCTCTGGAATGATTCCTTTTTAAGTTGTCTTTTCATTTTATTTCCATTGTAGCATTGCTGGATCTCATACAGTTTCAGAGGTAACTTGTCCTAAAGGGAAGGGGGAGGGATGGAATAGATTTTCTTAATGGAAGTCTCTTAACTATAGAAAGTACTATATACTCGTTTATCCAGTTTATCCAAAGTTGATCCAATGCACAAGTGTTTTAGAATAGATACATTTGTTCCATACAGTTTTGGCCCCCTCTGCTGTAACACAAGAGCTAACATTTACTGAGTGCTTACATTGTAGCAGGTACTATTCTAAGTGCTTTATGCATAGAATACACATATAACCCTCACAAACCTCAGCCTCTTCGCACCCAGGTAGGTCCTTTTGTTATCTCATTGGATAGAATAATGAAACTGAGGCCCAAGGAGGTGATTTAAGGTCATGCAGCTGGAAAGTGGTAGAGCTGGGGTGTATATCTAGCAGCCTGGCCCCAGGGCTCACTGTCACTTAATTTTTTTAGAATGCTCTATCATTTTATTTTATTTGGCCACACCATGTGGCACATGGGATCTTAGTTCCCTGACTAGGAATCGAACTGGTGCCACCTGCGATGGGAGTCTTAACCACTAGACCACCAGGAAAGTCCCTCACTGCCCCTTTATGTACAGTTAGGTACCACCCTGTGGAGCAGGGCACTACGTAGTGTTGTGGCAAGGTAAATATTAACAGATAATTCTAATATAACAAGTACTATGAAGGACAGATGGGAGACTTGGGTCCCCATGACAGGAGCACTCAATTATATTAAAGTGAAAGAACTCCATAAACACACTTCTCCCTAAGGTAACTCCAGTTGACAGTATTGAATATATTCATGCAGGCTAAAATTTTTTATCTGTCTCTAACTATCCATCTGTCTAGCAGCACCTATCTATCTATAATGAGAATGTGATTATAAAAGGCCTTCTAATTGTTTAAGGCAGAATTTATCCACTGCCAGCTACTCCATAACAACTGGAAGCAAAAGTCCCACTCATTCCCGTTTTCTGAGTGAGTGGCATTCCATCGAATGGGTATTACCATCTGTTGAACATTTCACCTGTTGTTGGACATCTGAGTTGTTTTCAATTTTTGGCTGTTATGAATGAAAGTGTGCGTTTTCTGTGTGTTTGGCGATGTTTTAGCACTTTACATGTATGGACAAATTTAATTCTCACAGTTAGCTATATTACATAGAAAGGGAAACTGGGGCACAGGAAAGCTTATTAAATTGCCTAAGTCCATGCAGTTGAGTGGTAGAGCCAGGATTCAAATCCAGGTTTTGAGCCCACAGTCCAGCCTCTCATGGTATATGCAGCATTTGTTTTGTAAATTTAATATAGTCAGGTGGCTTCCCTGGTGGCTCAGCTGGTAAAGAATCCGCCTGCTGTGAGACAGAGCTGGTTTCCATCCTTGGGTTGGGAAGATCCCCTGGAGAAGGGACACCTGTCCAAATCCATCTGTTTGGATTGTTAATCTGGGTGGATTGTTACAGGATTTAGAATATAGCACACAGCTCTGAAACTGATTATTGTCTTTGAGAGACTGGTGTTTGGGTGTGTTCCTAATATTGGAAACTCCCCAACACTGTGCCAGGGCAACACATCGCCTTCCTCTGAGCACAGAGTTCCTAACATCCTGGCCCACTCCCACTGTCCTCTCTGAACTTCGATCCCCTGAGCTCTCACCTAGCAGGGGGACTACCTATCCTAGCGGAACCTGTCATCATGACCTTCTCTGTCTGTCTTCGACTGAAGCTCCCATGTGTGGACGGCAGACCTGTCCCAAAGAGTCCTGGCCTATCTGAATTCACGGCACGTTGCCTTCACCATCCCCAGCCTGCAGGTGTGTATCTGAGACCCACCCCTGTGTTCCCCTCTCAGTGTGCAGAGATTGCAAACTCAGGAGCCAGGTGAGTTGGAGAACTGGTGGAGAGCTAGTCTTTACATCCACAAAGAAACATGTTCTGTCCAGTTTTTTTTGAAACATGCTATAAGCTCTTTTGTCTTTCGTTTTTCTACTTTTGATGGAGACATGGTGTATTAGGGTATAGGCTGAACTTCTGTCTCTCAGCCCCCTCAAATTACAGCAGCTCAAACAATTTAGCTTATTTCTATTATATGTAATAGTCCAGGGCCAGGTGGGACGTCCAGAGAGGAGAGGCAACTCTATGGTAAAAGGCCATCGGGGGGCCCAGGTTCCTTCTGTCTTGTTGCTTTGTCATCATCTAGGGAGTTGTTGCTTGTGTGGTTGATATAACATATTCATTCTCCAACCCAGAGAGGGCGCCATGGGAAAGAGGAAGTGAAGGGTCAACAGCCTCTCTTTAAGGATGACCTGCAAGTTGCATACTTCCTCCTGCTCACATTTCATTGGCTCACAGTCCACAGTCACATCTTACTGCAGAGGAGTAAGATGAGAGGCCATGTACCCGGATAAAACTTGTGGGCTTCTGTTTTTAAAAGGAATTACAAGAGAGTGGATCTTTGGGTATAATTATCAGTCTCTCAATCGCAGGTCCAGGAAATATTTTTCTTCCTTTTAAATTCGAAAATAAGAAATACATAAGAAATACATAAGAAAAACAGTAGTGCAAGGGTGTAAATAGATGGCAATGGATATTTACATTAGGGAACAATGGGGCATGGTAGGAACTGCAGTGAGCTGGCTAGCCTGTACCTCATTAGCGTAATTAGTAGACAGGGTGCAATGCTGTGCCTTTACCAACACACTGGGAAGAACACAGAAAACTGAAAGAACGTTCTTTTAGAATTCAAAGACTGTTACCTGATTCAGCAAAGAGGTCATATCACTTATGAATGAAGTTCCAACATATATCTTTGTTGTTTCAACTTTTACTTACTTTATGGTGAAGATGAACGTTCATGTGAGAACTCCGCTGAGATTGCTGGTTGTTAACCACTTACAGCCACTAGATGGAGGTGGCTGGTGGCCTCATGGCATCTGCTTTCTTCGTCTTGTTCATCAGTCTGTGTAATCTATAAAGAAGTGATGCTTGCCCCTTTCTCTCTGGCAGGAGGGCTCCTCATGAAATGTGTATGTTTTAACCTGATTTGAGCCGTACTCCCTCTCTTCCTGTTTGTATATTCATTCGTTCAGTACCTACTCATCCAGCCTCTAGTCTCTGCCAGGCACAGTTGTAGACACTGGAGACTCAGAACAGTCAGTCACCTCACCACCCATGTGGGCCTTTCATTCTAGAGGGAGAGACATTGAGTAAACAATTCTTCAACTCATTCAGGACAGAGGATAATGGCTGGCACTGATTGAGAACACTTTACGTACTCATTTACTCCTCGTGACACAGGATTAATCCTTACTTAAGTAGTAAGTTTGACTCTTGTCCCTACTTTTCAGCTGAGAAAACTGAGACCTGGAGATACTGTTGCCCATTTGTCAAAACCCAGGAATCTCAGTTAAATTTGACTTGCAGATTAATAACAAATACATTTTTAGTATAAGTACGTCCCATGCAATATTTGGGGTATACTTACGCTAAAAATTATTCGTTGTTTATCTTTAATTTAAATGTAGCCGGGCATCCTGTATTTTATCTAGCAATCCTAGTTAAGGAACTTGCATGAGGCTACACAATGAGTAAGTGGCAAGGTGGGGATTTGCACATGGGTTGTCCGGTTCTGGAGCTTACCTTTTGTCTGTGATGCTTTGCTGGCTTTCTAGAGCATTTTTATTTAAGGAGGATTTAGAAAATAGCTCCCCAGATAGCAGAGGAAATCTCCTCTAGGAGAAACTGCTGGCCTCTGCTCTTTAGCCTAGAGGGGATGCCACAGCCAGTTCATGCTGCCTGAATGTTCCCCCTGTGCAGAGGGCTTGGAGCATGGCAGAGGGTTTGGAGCATGGCAGAGGGTTTGAGCAGTGACCATCCGGGCATAGTAAAATATCTGGGTAGAGGTCAACTGCTCTGGACTTGAAACCTCAGTTGCCTGCAGGGACCAGGCAGCTATGGGATAATCAGCTACCTGGAGAGTGGTGAGCAGGAAGAGTAATTACAGTGAGTGACTGCCCTGTGGCCTGTTGATTATTACAGGGAAGGGGATATGTGTCCAGCGTTGCCACATCTTTGTGGATTTTTGTGAGGAATTCCTTGAATTTTAAATGTTGGCAGCTCATTAAAAATTTTGGTGCCAACTCAGCCAAATGTGTGCAGGCTGCCAGCTTGCAGTCTCTGCAGGGAATTAGGTGACTTGGCTGGGTGCCGACTGTGTGCTCCTGTCCTGTCCCCACTGACTCGCCCAGCATTCCATATCCAGGCAGCCATGGAAACCCACCTGGAGCAGCGTTTGTACCAGCCCCAGAAGCTGCTGGAGGACCTGCGGGGAACAGACACTCAGCAGTTCCACACCGCCATGAAATGTCTCTTAGAAGACAAGAAGGACCACCTGGTGAGGCTTTCCTGGCATCCTGGGAGTAGGGGAAGTCCAGGGCATTCAACTTGGTGCTTGTCAAGTTGAATGGAATTAAGCCTCATTCTGGCCTTTCTTCATTTCCCCCCTGAAAACTCCTTGGGACTTAGATTTTCTGTCTTACTTTCTCCAGAGTTCAAATGAAGTGCCTTATAATTCATATACTTATGGTAACTCAGATGGTAAAGAATCTACCTGCCATGTAGGAGAGCTGGGTTCGATTCCTGGGTTGGGTAGATCCCTTCGAGAAGGGAAAGGCAACCCAATCCAGTATTCTTGTCTGGAGAAGCCTGTGGACAGAGGAGCCTGGTGGGCTACAGTCCATGGGGATCATAAAGAGTTGGACATGACTGAGCAACTAACACTTTATAAGTACTAATAAATGAGGGGTGCCCAGAGCAGCCAGTGTAGAAACTGGCAAGACAGTTAAGTGGGGTGTGCAGCTGGAGCACTCCCAGCTCACTGCAGCTCTGAGCCCTCAGGAATGCCACCTGCACACACTCACACTCTGTCCAGGGTCCTGGCCTAAGCCTTACCAAGATACCCGTCCTGGTTTAGGGGGATTCTGAAACCTCAAACTAACAGAACTTTCTTCTTTTCTAGTAGATGTAGTCCTTACTCAATTTCAACTCTGTAAAAAAATGCTTTGTAGTTAAAAGCAGTCTGAGGAAGGCTGGTATAAAAATATTTTGATCAAAAAAAAAAAAGTATTGTAAAGGCACAGTTGTGGCAGTCAGTTTTTTGAAAGTAACTTGTGAAGCATTTACCATATCCTAAATTTTCACTCTTTGCAGACTTGTGCACATATGCTCTGCTTTCAGAATAAATTTGCAAATTATACACAAAAAGGAGGAAGCTTTTTAATACAGATATTGCATTTATAAATGATCTGTATTAGAATATAAAAATCTCCAGTTATATTCAGTTACTACCCATGTTGTATAACAGATACTTTCTATTTTAGTTGCTCACAAAGGGCTACACAACACACACACACGCAAAGAAATGAGGGGTACTGAAGAGTCCCAATAGTTTGGCTTCATAAATACACATGAATGATTACTCAGCAGACACTGGATTCTGAGATGAAAGACTGTCTCTGCCCTCAAGGAGCTTATGGTCCAGAGGAGACAAAAAACAGAAACAGGTAATTTTCACAAAATAACGTTGGCTATGTAAGAGCAAAGCAAGGCCTCTGAGACCCAGAGAATCACCAGGAATCAGAAAGGGAAGGTTTAGAGTTTTACAGAGACAGTTGAAAGTGGACCAGCATTTTCCAAAGGGAACTGAAGCATTTAAACATTTTAATAATTATAAAATAATTCAATGTCGGTTATTAAAATACACATCAAAACTGTGAGTTTGATGGAAATGTAATTTTTCCTTTTGAAATGAATTTAAGTTTTAAGAAGAGTCAGTTTAAAGTGAAAAATGAACTAAATAATTGTAAAGGTGATGAAAGATACGACGAAAACGAGGATGGTGGCCTATGAAAATGGTCTGGATTAATGTTTGTTGAGGGTTTACCATGTGTCAGGTATTATCCTGAGGGAATGATCAGTGAGCTGTTTCTGTAGAGGGCTTGATAAGAAATATTTCAGGCTTTGCAGGCCATACAGCCTCTGTCACAACTACTAAATTCTGTGGTTGTAGTGTCAAAGCAGATGACAGGTAAATGAATGGGTCTGGATGTGTGCCTATAAACCCTTATTTACAGGAACAGTTGGTGGGCTGAATTGGGCCTGTGGGCCATATTCGCCAACACTCTTCTAAAGGTTTAACAAGCCAGGGCCTTCTGAAATAAGGATAACTAGAATCTTACCCTTTCAATATTCAGATGAGGAAACAGGCTTGGAGAGGTTGAGTAAGTAATTTCTGGTTACACGGCTTGAAATTGGCAAATCTGAGGTAAGAACCTGGGTTCCTGACTCTTAGCTGTGAGCCCGTGGTAGGGCCTGCAGGCTCCTTCTCAGAATAAGGTGTTAACACCTATACAATGAAATACAAAGGATGATAAAGGAAGTTGATTCTATTGAAAGACATTTATCAAAATATGTAAGATGAAGTTGGGGGTCAGTAATTCTTGAACACTTTCAATAGTAAGGTTTAGTGGTTGGTCTAATAGCTTCTGTAATTTTGAGGAAATGTTGAGTGTAAGCGAGATTTCAAGTCATTTGCAACAACGGTAGTGAGTTATGAAAGTGTTTGTGATTTTTAGTGATGACACATCAAAGCTTCCTGCTGGTCCAAAGCCACATTGCTGGCTCGCTGCCTATGTTCATCCTTGAAGGAGATGGTGGGGGTCAGTTCCAGAGCTGTGAAAGGGAGGATGCAATTCCCTCCATCCCCACCCCTGTGTTCAGATGCCCTAATACTATCCACAGACCCCTGCCTCAGAACCCCCAAGTTACACTCTTAACCGTCTCACTGTTTGGCCCCAGTTGGCAATGACGGAAGTTAGGAAACTTGTAGATGTGGTTAGATGAGTGGGTTTGGATTCAGTACCCTTGTTTCAGATCCCAGCTTTGTGCGGGTTTGGGCAGGTTGTCTAGTCTCGCTTTTGCTTCTCATCACCTGTGATAGTGAGTTAATTATAGTGTATAATGCTTGTTGAGCGTTCACTAGGTACCAAGCAATCTCCATTCATTAAATCTCATTCAGTTTTTATAAATCTAGGAGGTAGGCACTGATTTTATCTTCATTCAAGAGGAAGAAACCGAGACTTTAAAAAGATGAGTGACTTACTCAAGGACACACACATATAAGTCCGAGGGCCTGGGATTTGAACCTAGGAATATCTGACCCTCAGACCTGTGGGTCTCAAGCTATAGGACTGTTGTGAGAATAACAGGAGAGTATGCATGGTTGCTCCATGCTGGGCACAGTGCCTGGTGTGTAGTCCATACTCAGTAAATTGTGGTTGTTATTTTTGGAAGGCGTGTTGGGTGAAGGACAGAGTCATGAACTGTCAAATTTTGCCTAAACTCTGTCAGCGTTCCTGGGGTCTGTGGTCCAAAGGATTCATTCATTCATCCTAACAGGCTATTTCTCAACATCTTCTGCATACCAGGAATCCCACAAGGCACATGACATGGGCCTCAGCACTTTCCTCGCTCAGCCTCATCTGTACACTGAAATGAGACGCCAGGGCTCCACCAGAGCCCAGTTAAAGCAGACTCTATGGTGGTGCTGGGGATCACCTCCCTAGCTGTTCTTATGTACAGCCAGGGTTGAGATCCACTGGCTTGGAGGAAAGATAAGTTTGTAAGCATCTCTAATCACGGAGTTTGGTTCAGGATGCTCTTGGAAGCCCAGAGTGGAGGGAGGGTTTGATTTGACCAGAGTAGGACATCAGAGAAGACTTTACTGATTCAATGATGACTGACCTTGACCTGAAAGAATCAGCTGGAATTCGCTGAGACAAGGAGGTGGGGATTCCAGCTAGAGCAAGGGCCTGAGGTGTGACAGTCACGATGTATCTGAAGAAGGACAAGGTATTCTGTAGGTGACAGAAAAGTCTAGAATATTTGACATAGCAGCATAGTGTTTAATAATGGTCCTGAATTTCACCTCTGCTGCTGAGCGGGGTCCCTCCCAGTGTTTCCAGATTGAGAGGCAACCCTGACTTCTGTCACTCCTTTAGGAGTTGGACAACATCGTTATTGACTTGGGAGAGATTCGGAAACAAGCCTTGCAGAGCCCGGGTGTGAACCGCAGCCTGTTTCTTCTCACGCTGGAGAGGTGTTTCCAGGTGCTGAACCCCCTGGAGTGTGTGGAGATCCTGGGCAGGATGCTGAGGGGGTCCTCAGGCCGCTTTCTCCAGCCGGACATCACGGAGAGGCTCCCGCTTGACCTGCGTGAAGACGCCTTCAAGAACCTGTGAGTGTCCTCCCCCCAACCCGCTGACTCCACTCGCTGCCCCTCAGAGTCTTTCCTGAGGCCAAGGAGATAACACGTGAGGGAGGGGAGAAGGCAGATAAGGACAGGCTAATTTTCGAGGTCAGTTTTAGTGATGGCTTGATTAAAACAGAGTCTTCCACATGTTAGTCATTCTGGTATCATCCTCATAATTTTTGCCATATTTGTGTATTGCCTGTATTATTATTTATTTCGTGTATTTAAAAAATAGTGATTCATTCTCTTTGCTTAAAATATCTATATTAAAAATGATACATGCTACTGTATGTAAAAGAGATAACCAACAAGGACGTACTGTATAGCACAGAGAACTAGATTCAAATTTGGTAGCAATCTATGAGGGGAATGAATCTGAAAAAAACAGATATATGTATGTATAACGGAATCACTTTTCTGTACGTTTGAAACGAAGGTAACATTTTAAATCAACTATACTTGAATAAAATTAAGTAAATAAATTTTTAAAAAGTAAATATGGTGTAGTTACTGTAAATGGGAAACCAGTGTCATTGTTTTTGTTTTTGTTTAGTCGCTGTCATGTAAGGAATCATAAAAATAAATACAACAGCAATTTAAAAAGCGTCGTTAAATCCTAGCTAGATGTATTACTCTGAGCTTGGGACCTGTTCTCAGGTGAAAAAGGAGCTGAGTGTGTTTTGAAGACTCACTAGCACTGAATTGAGACTTTCTCCTTGAGAGGCAGCAGGTTTGACGGAACGCGGTTGGATCCAGGAGCTCAAATTACACCATCAGCAACATCTCTGTTGTTTTTATCTCTCAGCTCTGCCCTCCTCTGGGTTGGCCTTGCTCCCAGGCAAGCTCTCTCCACAAGGGACATGGGCAGTTCCAGGCCCCTCCTCAGAGTGTCTGGTCCACAGAGCACTTTCCCAGCAGTTCCAAGCAGAGTCCTAGACCTGATTCTCATTGGTCCAGACTAGGTCATGTGCCCATTCTTGAGCCAATAACTGTGGCCAATGGGATCTGGTAAGATGAATGGCTTGCGTGTGGGTCACAGTTCCACCCAAACCACATGGATGTGGGAGAAATGTCATTTTCCCAAGAGGTGCTGTTATGACAAGAGAGGGGGTGGATACTTGACAGTCAAAACTCAGATGTCCAACACAGAAACTTTATAGAAACCCTGAATAAGAGCCCAGGAAAAGATTTTGGAACCTACAGAGAGAAAGACAACAGAACTATACAGGTATAACACTGCATGACTCCGGGTTCTCATCATCACTGGGGAGTCTAGAATATGCCATTTCCTGTTTCCCGATGAGCATCGTTTAATCCAACCTCTTCTTTCACAGATGAAGAAACTGAGGCCCAACAATGGGATGGTATACCTGAAGTGACCCCATAGGGCTTGCCTTAATCTGAACTCAAGCCAGTTCTCCTGAACCTCAGTTTTGCCTTCTTTTTACTCTACCTTTCTGCTTGTGAGGATGGTGTCGTTAACCCCATTCCCATTTTGCAAATGAGAAAACTGAGGCACAGTGGGGTTGAATAACTTGACCCTAGGTCATGATAGAGCATTGTTACAAATGGGCAAGCTTTCCCTTCAATGATGTCTACCATTTTTTCAGGATTACTGAGTATAGCTGTCTCCTGTCCCTTTCACCTCCTCTGCTGTCATGAAAACAAAACAACAGCTGAAAGAGAAAGAGAGAAAGAAGAGGAAGAGGAAGAAAAACCAGAATAAGAGGAGAAAGAGGCAGAAAAACAAGAAGGAGGAGGAAGGGCGAGGAGAAAAAGAGGAAAAGAAAGATATGGAGAGAAGATCCTAAGATGGATTTAAGGGAACGTTTGCCTCTTCACATATGAAATGCCTGGGAGAGTGGCAGGGACAAACTTTAAGCTTAGGAAAGGTTGGCGAGTTGGTCATTTGGTGAATTGATTTTCAGTGGTGGTGGGTGGAATTGAGGGAAGTCTTCTGGGATGAAGAGACTCAACTGTTTTGCCGGGATGAACCAGAGGGGTGATCAGTGCCAAATGCTGAAAAGTCAACTCATATTGGACCAAATGGAACTGCTGGGTGTGGTGACAAGAAAGTCATTTGGGATATGGGCCACAAGGAGTAGCGTGGCAGTGGGGAGACCAGATGACCGTGACTTAAAAAGTGACCAAGACACTTTATACCTACAGGATGTCTGTAATTGAAATGTCAGATACTAACAAGTGTTGACCAGGAGGTGGAGAAATCAGAACCTTCAGACACTGTTGGTGAGAAAGTAAAATGGTGTCACCACTTTGGAAAGTAGTCTGGCAGCTCCTCAAAAGACTAAGTATAGAGTTGTCGTTTAACCCAGAAATTCTACTTCTAGGTCTACATCCAAAGAAAATGAAGCATTTTACACAAATACTTGTATGTGAATAATTATAGCAGCATTATTTCATAATAGGCAAAAGGTGGAAATAGCCCAACTGATGAGCAGATAAAGAAAATTTGGTATATTTGTACAACAGAATAGAATTTGACCATAAAACAAAGTACTGATACATGTCCCAACATTCATGAACCTTGAAAACATCATGCCATGTGAAAGAGGCCAGATACAAATGTGACATATTGTATGATTGCATTTATCTGAAATATCCAGAAGAGGAAAATCTATAGAGACAGAAAGTAGATTAGTGGTTTCTAAGAGATGGGGTGACTAGAGGTTCAGAGGTGATAGATAAGAGTACAGGGTTCCTTTTTGAGGCACTAAATGGGTTCTAAAATGGATTGTAGCGATGATTGTAAAAGTCCATGAATATACTGAAAATCATTGAGTTGTGTACTTTAAATGGACAAATTGTATGGTACACAAATTACAGCTTAATGAAACTGTTATTAAAAAAAAAATGACCAGGTGGTTGGGAAGTGGAGATCAGTCTTTGGCAGATATTTAAATGTGATAGAAAGAGGAAAAGTGGGAAAATAGCAAGGGGAGTGGGAAAGGCTTTTAATGACAGCTCTGTGTGCATTTGCTGTTTGGACCCTGCCTGCAGGCCTGCATCTGTTTGTCCCTTAATTGATAGCCATGTTTGCATCGTTTAGGTCTGCGTTGTTCAAAGATCTCTATGACCAGACCTCAGCCCACGCCCAGAGGGCTCTCTACTGCTGGATGACTGGGGTTCTGAAGACATCCTCCAATGTGACTGGTGAGCCCAGGCCTTGAGGTGGGAACACATTTTAGGCGGAGTCCATCCTTAAACATGGTGGTGCTTCATCTCTATAAATAGGGATTTGATTTCATTGTCACTTAAGACTTTTACCTCCCTCAGCTTCCAAAAAGGATGGGATGTGGCTTGTGGGAAAACACACATACCCCATTTCATCAATGCATTTTTCACATGTTGAAGTCTCTGAAGTAAGAATCATCTGTATCTTAGAATCAAAGGTGTGTCCTAGTTTCTTAGGAAATAATAACAAGTTTACAAGTTCAAAAATCTGTGTTAAAAATCTGTATCAAAATGGGACAATATAGTTCTTTTAAAGAAAATCTAGACAGTAAAGCCCAGAAATTCAGCACTAATCTTCCTGGCAACCAAAGCAGAAATAGGCCAGGATTTATTTATTTGACAGATGTTTATTTTTTTGGTAAATTAATTAATTAATTTTAATTGGAGGCTAATTACAATATTTCAGTGGTTTTTGCCATACATTAACATGAATCAGCCATGGGTGTATTGACAGATGTTTATTAAAAACCTACTATTTCCTAGAATAGTCAAATTCATAGAGATGGAAAGTAGAGTGGTGGTTGCCAGGGGTTGGGAGAGAAAGGAATGGAGAGTATGGAGAGTTACTATTTTATTTATTTCATTTTGTTTATTGGCTATGTTGAGTGGCTTGTAGGATCTTAGTTCCCGGACCAGGGATTGAACCCCAGGCCCATGGCAGTGAAAATGCTGAGTCCTAGCCACTGGACCACCAGGGAATTCCCAGAGTTGCTGTTTAATGGGTACAGAGTTTCAGTTTTGCAAGATGAAAAAGTTCTGAAAATGGATGGTGGTGCTGGTTGAATGTACTCAATGCCACTGAACTATGTATTTAAAAGTGTGATTAAGACAGTAAATTTTATGTTATATGTATTTTACTACAATTGAAAAAAGAGAAGAAAGAAAAGAATAGAGATACAGATTAGTAATGCAATAATTTCACAGGTAATGTCAACTTGTTGAATCTTTAATGTTAGTAATGTAAACAGAATATACTCTTTCAACACCTAAAAAGAGCCCACTGGACTTACCTGGCGGTCCGGTGGTTGGGACTCCATCTTCCAGTGCGGGAGGCATGGGTTCATTTCTTGGTCGGGGAACTAAGATTGCACATGCCATGGGGTGTGGCCAAATTTTTTTTTTTTTAATCACATTTATTAAAAAAAGCCTACTATGTGTCAGCCACTGGAGGTACAGAGGAACAGAAGACAAGTCTTTGCTCTTACGGAGCGATAGTTTTATTGTGGGTGAGTAGGTGGAGAAAACTTTTAAGCAAGTAAATAAAAAGAAGAGAGGGAGAGAGAGAAAATATAGATATGAGTAACAGCTCTGCAGAAAATAAAATTGGTCAGTGCCATGGAGAGGGTTACTGCTTTAGACTAGAACAGGGCTTGGCCACGGTTTTCTGTAAAGGGCCAGAGTAAATGTTTTAGGCTTTGTGGGTGTAACAGAAAAGTAGCCTTAGACAGCAAATAAGTAGGTGTATCTGTAGCCCAAGAAAGCCTTATTTACAGACACTGACATGTGAATTTCATGTAATTTTCAAGTGTCACAAAATATTCTTCTTTTGATTTTTCCTCAACCATTAAAAAAATGTAAAAACCAAGCTGAAGTCTGTGCAAAAAGACATGCTGGGTGAGTTTGGCCCACAGGCTGTAGTTTCTGACCCCCAGATTAAGGAGTCAGAGAAGAACTCTCTGGGCAGGCGACATTTGGTTTGAAACCAAAATGAGAAATGGAACCAGATGTGTAAGGCTCTGGAGGAAAAGTATTCCAGGCAGGGGAAGCAGCAGATAAAAGGCCCTGAGGTGGAAGTGAGCCTGTGTGTGTGGGGGAGACAGAGAGAGCCAGTGGGTGAAAGTGGAGATAGTGCCAGCCAGTCCTTTTCCTGGAATTCATCTCTGAGATTTGTGTATAAAAAAGCATTAAACAGTGAAATAATAAATGTCTTCCATGCGCAGCAGAATTCCCTCTGCCTGGTGCATAATTGTGACATCTGGGAAACTGAATCTCACACTATGTAACCTGGGAAATTCACTCAACTCACCCACTAGATTCTTGTTGTTCGGTTGTGTTCAACTCTTTGCAACCCCATGGTGTGCAGCATGCCAGGCTTCCCTGTCCTTCATTATCTCTTGGAGTTTGCTCAAATTCATGTCCATGAGTTGATGATGCCATCCAATGACCTTATCCTTTGTCGACTCCTTCTCCTCCTGCCCTCATATCCCAGCATCAGGGTCTTTTCCAATGAGTTGGCTTTTCACATCAGGTGGCCATAGTATTGGAGTTTCAGCTTCAGCATCAGTCCTTCCAGTGAATATTCAGGGTTGATTTCTTTTAAGATTGACTGGTTTGATCTCCTTGTTGTCCATGGGACTCTCAAGAGTCTTCTCCAGCACCACAGTTCTAGACTCTAGACTTAAGTCCTTGTTGCCAGAAGGTAATTAGGGACAGACTCTCCTAAAATCCCTATGTGGCATATTTCATTAATAAACTAAAGTGAATTAAGATGAATTCTATTTGGACTTTAAACTTTTTTTTCATGAAGTTCTTGAGATAACTGGAAACACTTTGGGTGTCAAAAATATCCCGAGTTTGGGGATCATTGATCTGCAGAAATATAGTTCATGCTTAATAATTAATTAAAAATGGACATCTCAGCTTAGTTCTTGGCGAATTTAGTGGTTTCCCCCCAGAATCATCTAGCCTTCGGGGCCACGTTTTCTTCTAATAACCAAATCAAGTGTTCAGAGTTCCCATCTAGGGGATGTTTATCTTTGCTCACACCATCAGCTATGATTCCTGGGTTGGGGGAGGCACCCTTTTTTTCTTGTGATGTGGTCCACAGATCAACTGACCTCACCATCTCCTTTGGGCATCAGCTGTTGTCCATGGCTTCTTGCAATAGCTTTTGGTGGCTGACTCACTGCACCCTGAAAATGCTCACCTGCTTTTTTCATTTTCCCCAAATGCTGCCAACGCAGTGTTGTTCTGTGTAAATCTTTTTCTGGAGGTGGAGGATTAGGGGCAATGGCAGCCAATTCTAGTTCACTGAAACTTAAAAAAAAATTTTTTTTTTTTGGCCACACGCTACAGTTGGAAAGATCTCTTGGAGAAGAGAATGGCTACCTACTCCAGTGTTCTTGCCTGGAGAATTCCAGGGACAGAGGAGCCTGGTGGGCTGCAGTCCATGGGGTCCCAAAGAGTCAGACACAACTGAATCGCTAACACTTTCACTTTTACTTTTTCACAGCCTGAGGGGCCTTAGTTCCCCAACCAGCGATTGAACCCTTGCCCTTTGCATTGAACAGTGAATTCTAAACCACTGGACCACCAGAGATGTCCCAGTTTGCTGAAATTTGAATTTGGATCCTGGCCATGATTGTTCTTAAAATCCCACTGACATTCGCTGATGGGGAATTTCAAATGTCTGAACAGAGTGATAAAGTTCTCTGCGAATTCAGAGAAGAGAGAAATTATACTTCCGGCTGAGGGGATGAGAGAAGGCTTCAGGGAAGAGGAAATATTTGAGCTCAGTTTTTCAGGTTGGGTTTGGAAGCAGAAGGGTTAGGGGAAAGGCATTCTAGCTGTTGGGAAAGTTCCAAGAGAAGAAAGATTTGGAGACCATTAGGGGTGCATACAAGAAAGGGCAAATGGTTTGGTTGGCTCATGTACGCAGTGATAATCCATAAGGAAGATAGGGATTGTTACTGGCAGTAATAAAAGAATCAAATCTATTTCAAGTTAGTAACTAAGCTAAAAATGAAACTATATTTTGTGGTCTTAGTATTAAAAAATAATCTGCATTTCTGACTGGTTCCCATGATGCTGAGACTGCTGGTCCAAGGAGCCGCCCTATGAGTAGCAAAGTGGTGGACATCCGTCATTGCCTATGGATAGTGTAGCATCTCATAAGCAGAAGGCTCTCAAAAAATGGCTGTTGAATGAATTAATGGATGCAAAAAGAGGTCCTGATATCAAAGATATTTTTGATTATCATTTACCAGCGCACAGGCTTTTATTTATTTACTTTTTAATCTATGTTTTGTCTTTTTTGCAGATGCCTCTGTTTCATGGGTCAGTGCGGAAAACTTATGGATTTTGGGCAGATACATGGTTCACCTATCCTTTGAAGAAATTATGAGAATTAGTCCCATAGAAGTAAGTTTGAAAAGTACATTTACATGTCTCCATCACCAGTACATCTGAAGTAAGGTGTGTTCTGGACTTCCTAGGTGGTGGTAAAGAACCTGCCTGCCAATGCAGGAGACCTAAGAGACGCGGGTTCGATCCCTGGGTTGGGAAGATCCCCTAGAGGGGAGGGCAATGCAACCCATTTCAGTATTCTTGCCTGGAGAATCCCATGAACAGAGGAGCCTGGCGGGCTACAGTCCATTAAATCGCAAAGAGTTGGACATGACTGAATCGACTTAGTATGCACACAAGGTGTGTTCTAAACCTCTCATGTTTAGCCAGCCAGCCGAGGTATCCTGGAAACTGAAAACTCACCTTAGCTCAATTTAACCTGAGCATCTAAGGAAAGCTCCTTGAATAAGGCCTCAAGCAGTCAGTTGCTGGATTGTGTTCTAGTGTAGAAGAGCTAAGAAAACAAAAAGAATTGTGGACAGCAAGGAGATCCAACCAGTCCATTCTAAAGGAGATCAATCCTGGGTGTTCATTGGAAGGACTGATGCTAAAGCTGAAACTGCAATACTTTGGCCACCTCATGCGATGAGTTGACTCACTGGAAAAGACTCTGATGCTGGGAAAGGTTGGCGGCGGGAGAAGAAGGGGACGACAGAGAATGAGATGGCTGGATGGCATCACCGACTCTGTGGACATGAGTTTGAGTGAACTCCGGGAGTCGGTGATGGACAGGGAGGCCTGGCGTGCTGTAATTCATGGGGTCGCGGAGAGTCGGACACGACTGAGCAACTGAACTGAACTGAACTGAACTGAAGACAGTTCTGATGTCAACAACATAATCTAAAGAGAAAGTTGGCTATGAACCAAAGGTCATTTAAGGGTAGTTTTGAACTCAAGAAATGCCAAGGATCGTAGCTGTAGAGTTTACCGTCATTGGAAGCACAAACTGAAATAAAAACCAACATGGATTAATTGCTGCTTCTATTGATAGCTACTTCAGCATGAGCGATGATTGGACTTTAAAGTTTACAGTGGAGAAGTGTATATATTCATGGTGTTTAACTCACTGAGAAATAGATTAAAGGGACTAGATCTGATAGAGTGCCTGATGAACTATGGACGGAGGTTTGTGACATTGTACAGGAGACAGGAATCAAGACCATCCCCATGGAAAAGAAATGCAAAAAAGCAAACTGGCTGTCTGAGGAGGCCTTACAAATAGCTGTGAAAAGAAGAGAAGTGAAAAGCAAAGGAGAAAAGGAAAGATATAAGCATCTGAATACAGAGTTCCAAAGAATAGCAAGGAGATAAGAAAGCCTTCCTCAGCGATCAACGCAAAGAAAGAGGAAAACAACAGAATGGGAAAGACTAGAGATCTCTTCAAGAAAATTAGAGACACCAAGGGAACATGTCATGCCAAGATGGGCTCAATAAAGGACAGAAATGGTATGAACCTAACAGAAGCAGAAGATACTAAGAGGTGGCAAGAATACACAGAAGAACTGTACAAAAAAGATCTTCATGACCCAGATAATCACGATGGTGTGATCACTCACCTAGAGCCAGACATCCTGGAATGTGAAGTCAAGTAGGCCTTAGAAAGCATCACTATGAACAAAGCTAGTGGAGGTGATGGAATTCCAGTTGAGTTATTTCAAATCCTGAAAGATGATGCTGTGAAAGTGCTGAACTCAATATGCCAGCAAATTTGGAAAACCCAGCAGTGGCCACAGGACTGGAAAAGGTGTTTTCATTCCAATCCCAAAGAAAGGCAATGCAAAAGAATGCTCAAACTACCACACAGTTGCATTCATCTCACACGCTAGTAAAGTCATGCTCAAAATTCTCCAAGCCAGGCTTCAGCAATACATGAACCGTGAACTCCTAGATGTTCAAGCTGGTTTTAGAAAAGGCAGAGGAACCAGAGATCAAATTGCCAACATTTGCTGGATCATCGAAAAAGCAAGAGAGTTCCAGAAAAACATCTATTTCTGCTTCATTAACTATGCCAAAGCCTTTGACTGTGTGGATCACAATAAACTGGAAAATTCTGAAAGAGATGGGAATACCAGACCACCTGACCTGCCTCTTGAGAAACCTATATTCAGGTCAGGAAGCAACAGTTAGAGCTGGACATGGAAAAACAGAATGGTTCCAAATAGGAAAAGGAGTACATCAAGCTGTCTATTGTCACCCTGTTTATTTTAACTTACATGCAGAGTACATCACGAGAAACACTGTGCTGGAGGAAGTACAACCTGGAATCAGGATTGCCGGGAGAAATATCAATAACCTCAGATATGCAGATGACACCACCCTTATGGCAGAAAGTGTAGAGGAACTAAAAAGCCTCTTGATGAAAGTGAAAGAGGACAGTGAAAAAGTTGGCTTAAAGCACAACATTCAGAAAACAAAGATCATGGCATCTGGTCCCATCACTTCATGGGAAATAGATGGGGAAAGAGTGGAAACGGTGTCAGACTTTATTTTTTGGGGCTCCAAAATCACTGCAGATGGTGATTGCAGCCATGAAATTAAAAGACGCTTACTCCTTGGAAGGAAAGTTATGACCAACCTAGACAGCATATTAAAAAAAAGAGATATTACTTTGCCAACAAAGGTCCGCCTAGTCAAGGCTATGGTTTTTCTAGTGGTCATGTATGGATGTGAGAGTTGGACTGTAAAGAAAGCTGATTGCTGAAGAATTGATGCTTTTGAACTGTGGTGTTGGAGAAGACTCTTGAGAGTCCCTTGGACTGCAAGGAGATCCAACCAGTCCATTCTAAAGGAGATCAATCCTGGGTGTTCATTGGAAGGACTGATGCTAAAGCTGAAACTCCAATACTTTGGCCACCTCATGCGATGAGTTGACTCATTGGAAAAGATCCTGATTCTGGGAGGGATTGGGGACAGGAGGAGAAGGGGACGACAGAGGATGAGATGGCTGGATGGCATCACCGACTCTATGGACATGAGTTTGAGTGAACTCCGGGAGTTGGTGATGGACAGGGAGGCCTGGAGTGCTGTGATTCATGGGGTCGCAAAGAGTCGGACACGACTGAGCGACTGAACTGAACTGAACTCACTGCTCAGGAATTACTCTCCTTTTCCTAATGTTGGTCTGATGATACTAAAATCCCTTGGGAGGCATGATTCTAGCACACAGCCTCCAAGGAATGCTGCCAACAGGGAGGCTTTCATAAAGAGTTTGGGACTTGGCAGCAGTTTTTACCCTGTGTGCCCTAACTTTCTCCTGGCCAGTGAAAGAAGTGTTTGCATCAAATGACTGGCCTGTTCAAGGACTGACTGACCCAACCATGTCTGGTTATTATGAAACCAGAGGCAGAACTAGGTTCCTCTTTCTTAAAAAAAAACAAACAATTTCCTTATTTTGCTGTCCCAGGTCTTAGTTGCATTATGTAGGAGCCTTTGTTGTGGCATGTGGATCTAGTTCCCTGACCAGGTTTTGAACCTGAGCCCCCTGCATTGGGATCATGGAGTCTTAGCTACTGGACCACCAGGGAAGTCCCTAGGTTCCTCTTTTTACCTGACAGGCTGGGAATATTTCAGATGTCTCTCAGTTTTATAACCCTCGGTTTTAAAGTGGATTAGACCTCCATTTTACTTTTTCAAAGTTGAGTGAATTTCAGAAAGTTGATAGAGGTTAAATTCTCAGGAAACTGGGCCCCTCGCAGGGACTTCTTGAGATCCACGGGCTGTTCACAACATTTCTTCATCTTCTAAACATGTAGAGAGGGAATTTCTCATGGATGGAGAACACAATCCATGAAGGAGAGACAGCTTTGTGAAATCTTTAAGCCAAGAATAACAGTGCCTCAGAATATAGGAGACCTCAGTTGGACACACAGGCAAAAAGCGAACAATAATAGAAAGAATCTGAAAAGTATATTTAATAAAGTTGAATGCATTATGTATATATTTACATAATAAATGTGTGTTAAATGTTATGTAAACATGTATTTACATACATATTTTATACATATATCCAACTTTAGATCTTACAGAGAGAACACACATTCTTTTTTTTTAAATCACCTGTGGGTCATTTACAAACTGATTTATCTATTAAAAAAATTCTGATTCCCCAAAGCAAACAATTTGTGGACCACATTCTCTGACCTCAATAAAACAAACCTAGAAATAAATATTAGCTTGAAAAAAGTTCCACTGCTCATATATTAAAAAAAAAAAAACTTTCCTAAATAACAGTTGGATTGTAGAAGAAACTGAAGCAGCAGTTACAGACCATTAGGAAATCAACGTCACTTACAGTTACCAAAGAGGAAATGGGATGAGGGATCGAGCGATTAGGAGTTTGGGATTAGCAGATCCATGCCTCTCTATATAAAAAAGATAAACCACAAGGTCCTACTGTATAGCACAGGGAACTATATTCAATATCTTGTAGTAAACTATTACAGAAAAAAAAAGAAACCAATGAAAACCAGGAATGGGCATCTCCTGGTGTCTGGGGGTGGGGCGCAGCAGAGACCACTGGGGCGGGGCTTCAAGGGCTCCTGCAGCCCCCCGACTAACCTTCCTGTCCTCCTCCACCAGATTGGGCTGTTTATCAGCTATGACAACGCCACCAAGCAGCTGGACACGGTTTATGACGTCACACCTGAACTGGCCCAGGCGTTTCTGGAGAGGATCAGCTCCTCCAACTTTGACATGAGGAATACCTCTACCATCCACAGGCAAGGGGTGTGGGTGCTGGGCCCCTGGAGCAGTTTCCCTTCTAAGTATCAGCTTCCTCTGAGCATCAAAAGAGCCGGGGAGGGAGGTGGTTGATCCATCTCTTTGAATCGTCCCACATCTCTGTGCATGTGAGGGAGGTGTTTCCCCAAAGAGATCCCTTTAAAGACGTTATAAAATGGAGAAGAAGACAAAATGCTTTTAAAGCATCTCCTGTGTGCTACCATTTTATACAATCTTATCAAGTGCTAAGATTCCAGCTCCAAGCCCAGAAATGGACTTACATTCTTGGTATCCCCTCCATTCCACGTTGTAAATGAGTCATTTACAATTGGTTAGGTCGAGTATTGGAAATAGCTCATGGGCCTCATATTTGTGAACCCGTTGTTTCCTAGACCCTCAGGCAGGGAGCCCTGGCGTGATGTCGGCTCTAGAATTTAGTGATTGTAACCCGATCCCCAGGAACCAAACCGTTTCCAGCAAGGAAGGGCCAGGAGCTGTGTACCTGGTGACCCCAGAAAGGGTCTGAATGTTGGGGGTAATTGTGCAGTGGGGAGGGGTGCTGGGCACCATTCACCCATCCTATCCATCTCCCAGGGTCTTACTGTCACAGATCTTCCTCTGACAGCATCACATGACCTTACATTTTCCAAAGTCACCTGCAGAGAATATTCTCGTATAAAACTCTTACACCCTCTTGCCCTGTCCTTAGTAATTTTCACTCAATAGCATGGGCCCTATTTTTTCTAGTCAGTTCAGTTCAGTCGCTCAGTCATGTCTGACTCTTTGCAATCCCATGGACTGCAGCACGCCAGGCCTTCTGGAGTTTACTCAAACTCACGTCCATCGAGTTGGTGATGCCATCCAACCATCTCATCCTCTGTTGTCCCCTTCTCCTCCAGCCTTCAATCTTAGTTACACAAAAAATAGTTTCGTGATTAAGAACATAGGGCCTGGAGTCAGAAGTCCTGGGTTTGATCCTGGCTCTGCCACTTACAAGTTGTATGATCTGCACCTCCCTGTGTCTCTACTTCCCCATCTGTGAAATGGGAGCTAATAAGCTGCCTATTTCATTAAGACCCTTGTAAGGGTTAAGCACATTTGCACATAAAAAGTGCTCAATAAATATTAGTTATTCTTAACATGGTTATTAATATTTGGTCTTCACTTCCTCTGAGTATTTTTTTCTCCTTCAGTTCAGTTCAGTTCAGTTCAGTCGCTCAGTCGTGTCCGACTCTCCGCGACCCCATGAATCACAGCACGCCAGGCCTCCCTGTCCATCACCAACTCCCGGAGTTCACTCAAACTCATGTCCACAGAGTCGGTGATGCCATCCAGCCATCTCATTCTCCATCGTCCCCTTCTCCTCCCGCCGCCAACCTTTCCCAGCATCAGAGTCTTTTCCAGTGAGTCAACTCGTCGCATGAGGTGGCCAAAGTATTGCAGTTTCAGCTTTAGCATCAGTCCCTCCAATGAACATCCAGGATTGTTCTCCTCTAGAATGGACTGGTTGGATCTCCTTGCAGTATAAGGGACTCTCAAGAGTCTTCTCCAACACCACAGTTCAAAAGCATCGATTCTTCGGCGGTCAGCCTTCTTCACAGTCCAACTCTCACATCCATACATGACCACGGGAAAAACCATTGCCTTGACTAGACGGACCTTGGTTGGCAAAGTAATGTCTCTGCTTTTTAATATACTATCAAGTTTGGTCATAACTTTCCTTCCAAGGAGCAAGCGTCTTTTAATTTCCTGGCTGCAATCTTTAAAATCCTTTCCCTGAGCTGGTTGCTTTTCTGGGGACATGTCTGAGAGTGTCAGTGTTTGATCATGGTCAACTAGGTGGTCCAACCATGCTAAATCAAGTAGATTCCATACTAATGCTAAGAACATCCATTTCAGAATAAGTGCTTAGCATCTACCAGGAAGTATGCTTATCAGCTGATATGCATCTTCTCATTTAACTCCCACAGGACTCCTCATTCCTTCATTTATCATATTTATTATGACATGCTACGATGGGCAAAGGAAACCTCCCCATTAAAAGCTTAGAGAGGCGCGGTTATAGGAGAGTGTGCATTGCACAACTGTGTAGCTTACAGTGAAGTAACTTCCTGGAGGTCAGATGTCTCACAGAGCTGAGCTTCAGATTCCAGTTGGGGGTGAAGTTATGTTCTTAACCAACAGATGCAGTGCTTCCAGCTAGACCAGGGTTCAGATGTCATCTCTGCTCCTACATTTTTCTGACTCCTGTCTTTTTATTTTCTTTCGAAGCGTCATCATCTAGGGGTGTTGGTTGTAAACCATCCTGGAAATAAACTTCTGCCTCAGAGAATCCCTCAGGGTGGGCAAATCTCTTATCTCTGTGTGGATAACGAGTGCTTTCCTTGTATTCCTTAATGCCCAGGAGGAGACACAGCATAGTTGGATGGATCTAGATTTAAGGCCCGGCACCACTTGCCTTAATCTGAGTCTCAGTTTACCCTTCTGTGAAACGGGGTGAATGAGAGCACTTACCTTTCAGGGTTGTGATGAGATAATCCAGGTTAAAGGGCTCAACATGGGACAGCAGCTGTGATTGTGACCTCTTGGTTCTAACTGGAGTGGAGTCTTGGTTGTAACCCGCTCCTCTCTGCCCTCTACCAGCATCCCTTGTCTTCTCACGCAGGCTGGGGCTGCTGGTTTGTTTCTACGATGACCTGGAGCTGCTGGATGCTGCTGTGGCCCAAGTCCTCCTTCACCAGATGATCAAATGCAGCCACCTGAGGGGCTTCCAGGCTGGTGTTCAGAAGGTGCAGAAGTGCTGTGAGGCCCCGCACCCTTGGCCTCAGTTTCACTAGCCAGAGAAATGGGAAGAACAGTCGTCTGCCCTTTGCAAGAAAGGGTGAATTGAGATCTAGGTGCAGCCACAGCAGAAACACCAGGATGAGTTTAAAGTAGGGAGAAACAACACAAAACTCTAGGACAAGCTTGAATAGATCAAAGTTCAATCAGTGGCCACCTCAGATTTAAATGTGCGTGAGGTTATTTTGGGATCATAAATGCAGATTTAAGGTCTGGGTGGGGCCCAAGACTCTGCATTTCTAACAAGCTTCCAGGTGATGAAGCTGCTTGGCTGGTGACTGTGCTTGGAATAGAGAGGAAATAAAGCAGAACTCAGATCTGGTTCTACTAGTGTCATGTCCCTTCCCCAGGCTCTGCTCTACCCTCAGAGATTCTCAAGTTATTGGTCTGAGGTTTGGCCTGGGTATGGTGTCTTCAAAGCTACTCAGATGATTCTGATGTAGCCAGGGGGTTACTGAATTTCTAGACTAAGGTTTTGGGCAAATTGGCACATGGGGACTATCTCATTTCCCTCCCAACTCCATCTCTTTCTCTCCTTTCTTCCCTTAAAGTCTTAATTCTGCCTGGCTTCTCTCAATTCTTGGTTTTTTATGTTTTTAAAAAATTTTATTTATTTGTTTATGGCCATGCTGGGTCTTTATTGCTGAGTGGGCTTTCCCTCTAGTTGTGATTTGCAGGCTTCTCATAGCTGTGGCTCTCTTGTTGTGAAGGACGGGTTTTAGACCCATGGGTTTAAGTAGTTGTGGCACGTGGGCTCAGAAGCTGCGGCTCCTAGGTTCACTAGCTCAGTAGTTGGAGCGCATGGGCTTAGTTGCTCTGCGGCCTGTGGGATCTTCCGGACCAGGAATTGAGCCCTGGCCTCCTGCTTTGGTAGGAGGATTCTTTACCACTGAGCCACCAGGGAAACCTCTCTCTCACTTCGTGTTTCTCATTTTTTAAATGGGAAAGATGACATGAGAGCAATATTCAAGAAAATTTTGGTCATATCATCAGTTATTCCACAGCAGTTTTTCACACATCACCAAATCCTCAGTCCCATTTGGCATTTGACACTATAGGCATTTTGTTGGTCAGTGCATATTTTTGTTTTCCAGGAAAAGAATCCTTCCCAAGCAAGCGCAAACAAAAATAAGAAAATAAGTGTAGTTTAGGGCCACAGGGACAGTTGTGACCAGGAAGAAAGTTGGGTACAATTAGATTTGAGAGAACCCTTTGGCTCATTTGGGTCAATAGTTCTTACCCGGAGGGTGCTTCAGAATCTGGAGGACTTGTTGGAAACAGCTTAATAGATACCCTCATCTGACTCAGGAGGACTGGGGTGGAACCTGAGATGCTGCATTTCTAACAACTCCCCAGGTGATGCTGAAACTACTGGTTAAGCCCCACACTTTGGGAACCATTGCTATAGGCCTTTTGCAGATGTGGAAGCTGATCTCCAGGGAAGGGGAACTGCTGAGTTTGGAGAAAACCAGGAGCTGTGATAGCTGTCTCTTTCACTTTACTCTGCTTCCCCCTAGTGGCCATCTGGAATACTTGCGTACACGCCTCTGACATGACTATATGGTTCATGCAAATTCAGGTGTTAAAACACAAACCGTTCTGTTGTCTTTTTTTTTTTTTGTATAGAGGTCACGTTACAACAGATAAATTGATCACCTTCTTTACTGAAAGCAGTTGGGAAACACACTTGACTATACCTGGACAGCCATGTTATAAAAAATAAGGGAATCACAAAAACATAAAAACTTATAAGATAATTTTAAATGAAAAATTTTTAATAGAGCAGAAAATTGCATTTCTGTTCATGTTACACCTATGTAAAGACTAGATACCATAGTTTATTTACATAGGCATAAGAAGTTTTGGAAACATAAAACACCCAATTACCAACCATAGTAATGTTTTTGAGGTAGAGTTTTCAGGAGACTTTTACTTTCTTGTTACTGTTGAGAATTATTTTTACACATTTATATATTATTGTGAAGCTTCCCTGGGTGTTTCATAAAAGAAAACCGGCCATATAGACGGGATGTAGAGTTCAAGGTCAGCAAAAAGAAAATAGATGCTACGGGAATGTGGCGGAGTTATGAGTGAACAAAATTTCCTTCTGCCATGCTTTAAGGTTGATTTAATAGCAAATTAATATTTAAATGAAGCACAGAGTGAATTTGCAGCAGAGGAGGGTCGTGGCCAGAGGAGGTGGCGTTTTCAGTGGGGTGACTCATGGTCTGGTCTCAGCAGGAGCCCCCTTGCTTTTGATGAGGCAGGGAGGCGAGGGTGCACCCTGGGGTGTAGTCCGAAGGAACCACCGTCCTGCTTGCTGTTGACTCTTATCCTGGCTTACTCCCTTTCTAGCTCAAAGCTGAGCTCCTGGAAATCGCCATGGAGAACCAGACCCTCAATGAGACTCTGGGCTCTTTGTCGGATGCGGTCGTGGGCTTGACCCACAGTCAGCTGGAATCCCTCTCCCCCGAGGCTGTGCATGGCGCCATCTCGACCCTCAACCAGGTCTCAGGCTGGGCCAGGAGCCAGGTCATCATCTTGTCTGCCAAATACCTGGCCCACCAGAAGGTCAGTTGGAGCTTTGGACTCTGTTATAATAGCCCAAGACCGAAGGGGCTGGTTATAGACCTTCAGCAGGGGCAGCCAATCAGTAAGAAGATGGTGCGAGGAAGGCTACCCGGGTGCAAATCCTTGGTCTTCCACGTGCGACAGTGTCTGCTGCCTGACAGTGGGGAACTGACAACTTCTCCTTGCCTCGGTTTCCCTATTTGTAAGATGGGGTTAACAATAGCACCTATTCCATAGGTTTATGTGAGTCGGTACACAGGAAGAGTTTGGCCAACACGTGACCTAGAGTCCAAGCTCAGTGAGAGTTAGCTATCACTGAGTTAATCATTTAACTTTTCCAACAACCCTAGAAGGTCAGTAATGTTATAACCTCCATTTCCAGGTCATTCATGTGAAGCACAGAGCGTATAAGGGAATTGCCAAGGCCACATGAAAGGGACAGAGCTGGGATTGAACCCAGGGCATCTGGCTTCAGAGCCCACTTGCTTCACTGTCATGCTGACTGCCTCTATCATGGCACCATGACCACTGCCCACTCATTCTCCTTTCTGACTCAAAGCTAAGGGTAGACCATCCATCTTGTCCCTTCAAGACTTCTGCAGACTTTAGTTTGAAGGCTTTGCAGACCTTCTGTTTTGACTGGGGCCACCTACGTCAACTCTGTGAATGTGATTTTAGAGAGCTGAGGGAGACAGTCTTGTTCCTCCCAGCCCTGGACCGAGTGGCTTTTCTCTTTCCTGGAGTCCAGCTCTTCTTACAGAGGAATGAGGCGACTTTTGCTAAGAAGCCAAGAGCTCAAAAGTCTTTGCCCTCCTTAAGGACAGTAAGAGACTGTTCATTCTAGAGGGAATAGCTCAAGGAAACCACTCAGCTGGGTTGTTTTTGAAGAACCAGGAAATGTCTCTGATTATATTACATTTAGCCTCTTTACTCCAAAGGAGGGGTTGGGAAACAGGCATGATTTTTGTTAAGGTGGCCAGCTACAGTCATATTTTTAAAATATATATAAAATATCAGACTCACATCCTAAAATGCTTCTTTAATTCATCTCAGAGCTTCCACATGAAGACAGATGAGTGTGGGGCTTTGCTGTGTCAGTTGCCTGATGGGTGACTGACTGAGGACAGCAGGCTTCTCCTGGTCCCATGAGAGGGGTGGGCAGGGTAAGCAGAGATGCCATGACCCACCCCCAGGTTCTTGCCCATTGTTGTCACTGTGGGTACTGCCTGATGTTTTTTTGTTTTTAAATAAAGCAGAAACTCTGATTTGGATTTTTATAGGATCCCCCCAATTTTTAAATTTCGTCAGCTAGATCAGATTACACACAGAAGAGCCCATGGCCTGGTCAGCGGTGGCATATGGGTCACTGGGCTGTGCTTAGTTGCTCAGTCGTGTCCGACTCTTTGCGACCCCACGGACTGCAGCCCAGCAGGCTCCTCTGTCCATGGGGTTTCTCCAGGCAAGAATACTGGAGTGGTCTGCCTTGCCCTCCTCCACTGCTTTTTATTAATTCTGCTGTGGCCTCGGATGGCATAGGGATTACCCCAGTGGCACAGTTACCTATGTGTTGTGTTTTGACACTCAAGTCTCTTTCCTGATGGAAGGAGGAGGGTCTGGGAGGGCAGCTTGTGTCTCCCTCACAGTGGTGCCGCAGTGCCCATCCCGATGCCCAGCCTGCAGTGGGGCCTGGTAAAAGCCCTTGGGGTGCAGCCCCGAGGCTGGTCCTCACCCTCCCTTGCCGGCACCCCCAGGTGCTGTCCTTCTACAACGTCAGTCAGATGGGCGTGCTGCTGGCTGGGGTCAGCACGCAGGCCTTCCACGCCATGGACTGCAGGGACCTCATGCAGCTCCTAAGAAGTGCCACCTCCCTGCACGTGTCCGACTTGTCACCTGCCCAGCAGCACGGTGTCCTGAGCAAGGTGAGAGGAAGTTGTCTGGTCCGCAGCCCCCAGGGCTCTCAAGCGTGTGGTTTTGGGACTTTGTGAGGGGGCTCTGTCTTTCTGTGGGGTCGTTCTAAGCCTGGAGAATGCATTCTTCTGATGCCCACCTCCTCTCCTTTCCAGAAAGTGCCTCTGGGGTCGAACCTGATTCTCCCCAGACCCTGGTGCTGTCCCCAGCCAGCTGAATCCGGAACACTTTTCTTCAGTTGGATTTCTTGCTGTCATAATGTTTCAGGGGTTTGGTTTTCAAATGTGGAAATGAATGCTGAATTCCCCTAGTGCTTCAGAAAGGCCCTCTTTTCCTGTTCCAAAGCCATGCCCACATTTCTCTCTCTCACTTGCAGTGAGTCTTCTGGGCATCATATCCCGTTGGACCTGCCATGTCTAATTGCACAGTCTGCTAAGAAAGCAACTCAAAGGGTTGGGCCTAAAATCCCAATACCTTGCACATAGCTGTAGCTCTTATGGTTAAAGGGTGTGGATTTTGGAATAAGACAGAGTTGGGCTTGAATCTCACGTTATCAACTTTCAGCCAATTTCTTGTTAAGCCGTGGTTTTCTTAGCTGTAAAATGGGGATAAGGACTGTCCCTACCTCACTGGGTTGCTGAGCAGATCTGGTGGGATTTATTGCCCGTGAAGCACCTGACTGATGCAGCGCCTGGCCCTCACCCAACACTCAGTCCATCCTCTGCAAAGTTGTTATTATGTTTCTTCTCACTTTTGACAGGTGATGGAAGCAGGAGATACTGCCTCTGGCATTATCGAAATACAGGGGGCTTTCTTTAAGGAAGTGTCTCTCTTTGATTTATGGAGGGAACCTGGATTCAACTCCACAGTCCTGAAGGAAAAGGAGATCCGGAGGAGTCAGGTACAACCGCAAAGCCCAGAGTTGGTGCCTGGGCTTCTGATTGTCTTGTGGGAAAGGTCTGTTCTAAGGTTAACTGGGTACTTGGTACTTATTTCTGTGTGATTAATCTCATGAACTTGGGCAAACTCCGGGAGACGCTGGTAAGGGACAGGGAAGCCTGGTGCGCTGTAGTTCAGGGGCTTGGGAAGAGTCAGATATGACTTGGTGACTGAACAACAGCAACAAACTCAGGAGGCAGAATAGTGTTAAGTTAGATGAAACCCAAGTGTGAATTCCGGGGCTGCTGTTGATTAACTTTGGGGTCACTGCTTCTCCTCCCATGGCCTCAGTTTTCTCATCTGCAAAATGGGCCTCACTTCTCATGAGACTCTGCTGGGTATGCCCTGTACATGAGAGCAGTTACTACTGGGGCCGCCTGGGGAGGGTTGTGCTGTGGAGGCCCTTGAACTTCCTCTGACTTGCTTTCTAGTGTTTATGAGACCCTGGCCGCTTCTCTTCCCTCTCAGGTGCCAGGTGCTGTTCGTGGTCCTGGGGAGCTTCCTTCCTAATAAGGGAGATAGTACGGAAGATCAGTAGTTAAATGTATGCCCTGCTACCTGTTGCCTCTTCTTTTTTTTTTTGTTCCCTCTGCAGGGCTTGTGGGATGTAAGTCCCCCAACCAGGGATTGAACCTGGGTCTTTGGCAATGAGAGCATGGCATCCAGGGAATAAATGTGTGCCCTGTTAGATGATAGATGCTGATGAGTGCTGAGGAGACAGTAAGCCAGGGGAAGGAAGCAGGGGTTCTAGCTGGTGGGGAGTGAGCTGTTTAGACAGGTGACTTGCTGAACTCAGAGAGGTTGAAGGGGCCACAAACTCTTAGTTGCAGCATGTGTGATCTGGTTCCCTGATCAGGGATCGAACCCAGGCACCCTGCACTGGGAGTGCGGATTCTTGGCCAGTGGACCACCAGGGAAGACCCAGGAGGTTCTTTATCTATGGAACTTTCTAGCCCATCCTGGTCTAGTCATTGTCAATTTTATTTCCTGGAATGCTGTGTGTTCAGGAACCAGCAGGTGGGCATGAAATAGGGGCTGCGGGGGATCCTCAACTGGGCAGCGGCTTCTCTGAGCACAGGAAGTAAATCTCCCGCCTTGATGCCTTGACTTTGCTCCTCGTTCACCTCCTGGACCACCTGGGGTGTGAGAGCATGGGCTCTGCAATCACGGGACACCAGCTCAAATCCCGGCCTGACCACTTAGCAACTATGTGAAAGTGAAAGTGAAGTCACTCAGTTGTGTTTGACTCGTTGGAACGCTGTGGACTGTAGCCCTCCAGGATCCTCCATTCATGGGATTTTCTAGGCGAGAATACTGGAGTGGGTTGCCATTTCCTTCTCCAGGGGATCTTCCCGACCCTGGGATCGAACTCGGGTTTCCCGCATTGCAGGCAGACTCCGCGAGCCACCAGGGAATTCCTGAAATTGTGTGGTTCTAGGTAAATAACAAAGCTTCCATTTTCCCATCTGTGAAATGGGAGCATAGGACTCATGACGATGGCCCATGAGTGCTCCATCAATGTGGCAATCATTCTCTTCCCTCAGGCCTTGTTCCTGTTTGAGCTTCTGTCAAAGACGACCAGGAAGCCAGAGGAGCTCCTGAGGTAAGCCTGGGGCTGACGAGCCCTCTGCAGTCTCCCTCTCCAGGAGCCTAATTCCCCAGGAGCGGGAGGTGGATGCCTGCCTGCAGTGGGTGTTGCGTCAGAACTGCCTGCTCCTGCTCCTTCTTTCCTCTTCCCTGCTGCCCCTCCTCCTGGGCCCCTTGTCTCATGTTCCAGTGCAGGGCAGCTGCTCAAAGGTGTGACGTGCCCCCACATTGACGCCATGAGCGCCGGCTCCTTTCTGGCTTATTTCCAGTATTTCGAGAACAACTTCTCTCTGCTTTCACCGTATCAGGTACCATCAAAACCCTTCCCCGCTTCTCATTCTCTCTCCCTACCCTGATCACCGGTGGATTAACTGTGGTGTCCTAAGATACTCGTGCCAGGGTTACTGATGCAGGTGATGATATGGGGCCAAGGATTGAGCCAGTTTTTCTCTAATTGCTGTATTTAAAGCTCCACATACCCATGCCTCTGCAGCCAGAGTCTCAGCAGACGGGCTATTTGATACTCAGATGTGAACCTCAGATTTCAGTTGGCAAGTAGGCCATTTTTGCACATTCACAATTATGCTCTCCTGGGAGTGCTGGTCACACTCTCATCCACCTTCCGACCGTTTCCAGTGGTAGCCTGGCATGGGAACAGTCCTCCAGCAGAATTTAACTTTTCATTTAGAACTTCATTTTCCAAACAGTTAAGGAGACTCTTTAACTCTTTGGGGAGACCAGAAGCAGTGCCTGATTTTCACTGTATCTAAGTAAGTGAAAACAGGCCTGGGGAGCAGCGTTTGGACTTGGAGTGTAAGCAGTGAGCTGTATAGTGTCTGACAGCGTGAGCACGTGGCCTGTGCATTTCAGATCTGAATGAAATATTTCTAAGCAATAAAATTTTCTTTTTTTCCCTTCTATATATTTTAATTTTTATTATCTTTTAAAATCTTTTCTTTTTTTTTAAAAATTATGGAAGTATGATAATACATTTCCAAGGAGACTTGGAAAATACAGAACAAAGTCACACACAGTTCCACTATATATTATGATTTTTTTTAAGTAGATAATTTCAGATTTTTAGTTGGAGTTTCTATATCAAACTCTCAAAAATTAATAGAATGAATAGGCAGAAATTTTATAGTAGACCTGAAAAGCATTATGAACCAATGCATCATAATTAAGATTTATACAATTTTCACACAACAGCAGGATACAGATTCTATTCAAGTTCTCGTAGACTGTAAACCAGGAGACACTGGAACATATCCAGGGACATAAAACAAGGTGCAAACATTTCATTGTCTAAAGGCATTGAAGCCATACAAGGTCTGTTCTCTTATCACTGTGGAATTGTGTTAGAGATCAATATTAAAAGATATTTGAAAATAATCCACATATTTTCACGTGCAATGTAACATTTACTGAGAGAGCTCTTTGACTTAGCCATTGAAAGCCTCAATAAAGTTAAAAGACTGAAAAAACAAAGAGGGTGATTGCAGAGAAGAAAGCATTTAAATAAGAAAATTAATAGCAAGGATACTTAAAAGCACCCATGTATTTGGAAATTAAATGTTCCACTTTTAAATGATGGGTGTATCTAAGCAGCCATAACAAGGAAAATTAGAAAATATTTGCAACAGAACAAAAGTGAAAAGAGAATTTTCTCCTCAAGACCCAGGAAGGGTAAAGCCAACTATTAAATCCTTTGAAATTATTAGAATAATGTGCAAATTTTTAATGAAGCCTGTCATTCCCTCAGATTATTTACTCTGTCAGTGGTTCTCAAAGCTGAGCTTGCATCAGCACTGCCTGGAAGGCTTGTTTGCTGTGCAGCACGGTTCAGTTTTTCTGGATGAGCGAGTTGTGATGTGCTGTACAACACAGCGCCTGCAGTTCACAATATATCTGCACTTCACAATTTGCTAAGAGGGTTGCTCTCAAGTTATGTGCTCTTTCTAAAGAACCAAAACAAAGGGACAGAAGGACACTTTGGGAGATGCTGGGCATGCCTATTACCCTGATTGTGGTGATGCCTGCCATCACAGGTGTTTGCCTGTGCTCGTCTCATCAAAGAGTATGCATTAAATATATGTAATTCTCTGCATATCGATTATACCGCAACAAAACTTGAAAAATGCAGAGCCCCACTTGCAGAGTTTCCCTGGGCTCCTGGGATGAAGCCTGATACTTTTCATTTTAACAGTTCCCTGGTGAGAAACCCTGAAATCTACAAAAAGCCTTGCCCAGGTAGGGCGGGAAGCAGGTAATTTCTGTAACCTGGACCTTGGTGTGGCTGTCTCCTTCCACTCATCCAACTGATGCAATGGATGGAGTTCAGGCCTGCTTTGAGGAAGACCTGCATATTCAGATAGGAAGAGATGTCCCCATAAACCTCCTTACCTGACTCTGCCCAGTTCTAAGAATCTTCAGTTCAGTTCAGTTCAGTTCAGTCGCTCAGTCTTGTCCGACTCTCCGCGACCCCATGAATCACAGCACGCCAGGCCTCCCTGTCCATCACCAACTCCCGGAGTTCGCTCAAACTCATGTCCACAGAGTCGGTGATGCCATCCAGCCATCTCATTCTCTGTCGTCCCCTTCTCCTCCCGCCCCCAACCTTTCCCAGCATCAGAGTCTTTTCCAGTTCAGATACCAGTAATTAGAAAATTTGCCTTTATTGTTTATCTTTTTGCTGAAAACACGTAATTATTATAAAACAAAACAATAGAGAGAAAGTAAAATTTCTCCTAGAGCATAGTTCTCAAGAGGGTACCATTTGGGCATATGTGGAAACATCTTTTTTCATCACACCTGGGGGAGATGCTATTGGCATCTAGTAGGTAGAGACCCGGGATGCTACTTAACCATCCCGTAATGCCGAGGACAGCTCCTGCAACATGGATTTATCCTGCCTCAAATGTCAGTCATGCAGCTTCAGAGGTATAACTGCAGAGGAAGTTTGCTATTGACTTGGAGAATTTTTGGTATATCTAAAATGGGGTCGCAAAGAGTCGGACACGACTGAGCGACTGAACTGAACTGAAAACATGTCTACATGTAATTAAAAAAATGCGAATAAGCTCATACCTTGCACAACGTTCTGTTAAAATTTATATGATACACACACACATAAATCTACCATATGGAAACAAAATAGTTGCGTAGTGTTCCACCATATGACTGTACCATAATTTACTTAGTCACTCCGCTAGTGATGTATCTTAAGGTCACTTCTCATTTGTAGTTATAAAAGAAACTGTGGTGAGCATTCTCAGACTTAAATTTGTGTGGACATCTTGTTCGTACCCCAGATTCCTCATCCATAAACTTGGTGTAGTAGTGTTACCTACATCTTAGGGTGTTAAAGTGAACGCATAAGTTAATAAGTGAATGTATTCAAAGCACTTAGAACAGTGTCTGACCCACAGAAAGCACAACCTGTGTTTGGTCTTATTGGACTCGATTCCTAGAACTGCTTTAATCTTTCAGGTTAACTGTTTGGCGTGGAAATACTGGGAGGTTTCCAGGTCCTCTATGCCACCCTTCCTCTTGGCTGTACTTCCGTAAGTGAACATCAAGTCCCCCTTTTTGGCAGTGTGATTGGCGGGTGTCCCCAAAGCCAAAGTGATTCTTTCCCTGGGTGTTGGTGACGAACTGGAGGCAAGTAGGGAGTGCCTTCGACAGTTAAATCCGTGAAAACCAGCATATAAATTCTGAGCCCCACGTTGATGTTTCAGGCAGACTCTCTTACTTTTTCTTGTTATTTAAAAACCAAAGCCAAGGCAACCTGAGCTTGAATGAGTGAATGCCAGTGAAGCAGGTCACATCTGAGCTGGCCTTACAGCTGGGTCCGGGCAGGGGAATCAGGCCTAATGGGAACAGTGGGATTTCTCCTAAGATGTGTGGGTGTTCAGGCCTGGGGGGCAGCCCTGCTTTTTAAAGATGGTCTGGACACAGTTTCTCTCTTTTTCTCTTTATTTCCCTCTTCCTTCTCTTGCTGCCATTGTCTTCACTGAATTAAAAATATTTGTTGAGTACTGACTACATACTAAATTCTAAGAGGTAAGTTAATTTCCCCCTTATAAAAGCCTACATTCTCATGGAGGAAAAACAGACAAGTGTTAAGCCAACTATAATATCAAGTTGCTATTTGATTGAAAGTAATAGAACCTTAACTCAAACTGGCTTAGACAATAAAAGGTAATTTTGTTTTCAGGAAAATCCAGGCATGAACTTCAGGCATAGCTGGATCCAGGGGCTCAAATGAGAAGGCCAGAGAGGTCAGGGAGGGCTTGTGTGACACTCTGGGATGTTTTGTATTCTGGGCACAGTTTTATGTTTCAGAAAGATCATCATCAAAGTCCATAGAGAGGATGGAGTGCAAGGAGCCTGGCTGGAAGGAGAGAGACAGTGGAGGCTTATTTCTATAAACTTGACCTTGGCATGGTTGTCTTATTCCACATATCCATGTCTCAGCTCAAACAGGACTCCCTTCAGAGGGGCTTCCCCAGCTGGTCTCCACATCATCCTTCATGATAGAGCCATTTAATTTTCCTCCTTCCATTCATTACTAGCTGAAATAATCTGTTGTATTAACTGGTCTCTATGTTTCTTTGCCCTAGAGAATCCTGGGATTGACAGAATTGGGAGTCATTTCTCTCCCCACTCTCTCCTCATCTTTTTCCCTCCACTTTCTGTTTCATTTTTTTCTCCTCTTTGTCTCTTTCTTCTTCTGGTTTTTCATTTCCTTTCTCCTCGTCTCCCCTCAACCAGTCCAACAGGCAGCTTCTGTCTGTGGAGATCCTGTTCTCATATCCTGCTGTTGGGTCATGGAAGAGGAGCATGATGGGAAACTTGTTTCCACCTGTGAGAGAAGAGCATTATGGGAAGTTTGTTTCCTGCCATTAAAAAAGAAAAATGATGGTTTGGAGGCTTGCTCCCTGCTCAAAGGAGCCAAGACATCACTGGGAAGAACCAACACTTAAGAATCAGCTCTGTGATAAGCTCTTGGGCAAATACAGAGCAGCACCTGTTTTCCTTCCCTCATTCTCCCCATCTCTCTCCAGGGCTCGCTACCTGGCTTCTATCCCAGCTTCTCAGTGTGTGCCCTTCCTGATCAGCCTGGGAAAGAGTCAGTTGGACTCCTTGGTTTTGGATTCCCACAAAAAAAATTCCATCCTCAAGAAAGTGCAGCAGTGCCTGGTAAGGAAATTCTTCCTGGGTGACACTTTGACTCGTGTCCCTTCCCCTCTGGGGCCTGTGGGCATCCTGGGGAGCCCTCAGAGGAGCTGGCTGGGTTCTCAGGTCTGATGTGATGGGCAGAAGTCTGATTTGTGGGTCTCAAAGATGGCTCTGAAACCACTGGGATACTCTTGGCCACTGGTTCTGGGGACTTCCATTCTGCGGCCTGAATGAGGGGAAACCACCCTGGAGGCCTGGAAAGAGCACAGTACACAGAGTCTGGGCTCTGGACAGGTCTCTGCCAGTGATTGGTTTTGTAGTTTTGGGCAGGTCATTTCTCATCCTTGAACCTCAGTCTCCTCATCTGTAAAATGGGTACAGTAGCAGTTTCTTCATAGAGCTCTTGCGGACATGAAATAGGTTATATACTGTATAATGCAGAGGCTCAAAGGGCTGAGCTGGCAGTTTCTTTATCTTGAAAAAGTGTATGATATTAGTATTTATACAGTTACTTTGAAGATGAATAGAGTAAGACCCAGAAACACTTACAACAGTGCCGAGCACATAGTAAGCACTGAATAAATGTTAGCTATTTTTGTCATTTTGAGAAAGAGCTTTGGAGGCTTCCAAGGGCCTACAAACTTGAAAGTACTGTTATTGCTGTACTCTCATCATAATGGGTACTGAACAGTGAGGTATCCTCAGAGCAATAACAGTGACAATGACCACAGCCTCCGTGAGTGAGTGCTCATGATGGACAAGTCTTCTGCCCACACCCACCCCCCTCTCCGTGTGGTTGCCCAGACTTCTGAGGCCTACTCCCTTGGGGTGAAATTAGGCCTTGTGTGAGTCCATGGTAGGGTAGGTGGTTCGGATCCTGGAACCTTGATGAGGTTTGGGGTCAGGAAGTGTTTTACGGGATCATGATCTGGAATCCCACTGGGCCTTTCCACCAGCTCCACTTGTCAATTTCAGAGCCACTCCACTGCTGATGAGTACACCGTGGACATCCTGGGGAACTTGCTCTGTCACCTGCCAGCAGCTGTCATCCGCCGTGGGTTGTCCCCCAGAGCCTGGGCCACTGCCCTGCATGGCCTCAGAGACTGCCTGCACCTCAGCCCCCAGCAGAAGGCGGCGGTGAGGCTGAGGCTCCTGGAACAGCATGGGTGAGGAGGCCCCCAGGCTCGGCTTTGGGGCTGGGGTGGGGCTGCTGGCAAAAGGGCTCCAGGCCCTGGCTCTTCTGCCTCAAAGCAGAGTCTCTTAACTTGTGATAAGGTTAGATCCTGGGATTTATTCTGGAAACTTGACCTTTCTTCTTTTGGACTCAGATTCCCTGTAAAGTGAGAATGCTAGCTTCTCTGCAGGCCTCACGTGGTTGTCACCAATACATCTTGGCTTATGGAAAGGGAAGGAGTCTCAAAAAAGATGGCACTTTATGGGACTTCTCTGGTGGTCTAGTACCATGCTTTGAAGGCAGGGGGAGTGGGTTCAATCCCTGGTTGGGAAACTAAGATCCCACATGCTGTGAGATGCAGCCAAGAAATAAACTTTGAAAAAAAAAGACGGCACTTTACAAATGCAAGGAGGTGTTATTGTTGTTAAAACAACAGCAACAATAATAATGCAAATAATCGAGGCACTGTCAGCCCTGGGTGAATGAGAACTCCCTGGGGGAGAACAGAGCTGTCCTTTCCCCTGCAGAATTTTCTGAAGTTAGGTCAGATTTGAGTAGGGCCTAGAGTGAACTCTGGGAGTTGGTGATGGACAGGGAGGCCTGGCGTGCTGTGATTCATGGGGTCTCGGAGAGTCGGACACGACTGAGCGACTGAACTGAACTGAACTGAGACATCAGCTAACGGTTAGACAACAAATGTCTTTGGTGGCCCAGGCACTTAATATTATTTAAGAGTTTAAGAGCCGGGACTTGGGAGCCTGAGTCCTTGAGTTAAATTTTTCTATCATCTACAGCCTGTGTAATCTGGGAAAAGCTACTCAGTCTTTTCGCGTTTTATTTTTGCATCTGCAGGATGGGGGCAGCGAGAGTCCCCACAGGGCTGTTGTGACGATCAGCTGAGTTAATTCATGCAAAGGACTTACAACAGTGCCCGGCCCGTAGAACTGAGTATTTGACAACTGCTTTATCACAAGGAATGAAGAGTCAGTTGTTATTATTACATGTGTTATTACCTGTTACTATGGAACTTAACAGTCTAATGGGATACTATTGTTAATGAAAGCGATAAAGGGAGGTTTTTTGGCCAGGGATGGTTTGCCTTGGTCCTAGCAGAAGGATTATCACTGCTAATTAGGCAGATCTCCTTTAGAGATATCACCAGACATCCTTTAGAGATAGTGTGGGGTACGTTCCTGTAGACATTTGTATCTCCATAAGAACAACAGTGGATCCTGGGTCAGTGCCAGGATCCTGGCAAGTTATTATTCAGCTGAGTTTCAGAGGAAATTTTATCTTGCTATAGGACGAGACTTATAATGGTAATTATAAAAGCAACAAATATAGCATTACTTTTCTGTTGAGGAAAGGGAGGAAGGAAACACTCTGATGCAAATGAAAGAAATTCAGGAGCTCAATTCACACTAAAAAATGGGAGTTGATTGAGTTTAGAAGTGAATGTGACTTCAGGCATGGCTGGATCCAGGGGCTCGAATGATGTCATCAGGAAAATGGTTCCTCCCACCTCTCAGCTCTGTGTTCTTGGGTGTGGCCTTTATTTTCTCCATTTGGTGATAGTATTCGCCTGCAATATCCTTTTTATTGCTAGAGATACCAGAAGAAAGAGAGCTTCTCTCATAGTTCCATCAAAAGTCCCCAGGATGATTCTCATTGGTCAGCCTGCATCACATGTCTGTTTTCTTGGTTAGGGATGTGGACCACATGATTGACAGCTTCTCCAGGTATATAGATAATCTTTTCCTAAAAGAAAAAGATCCTGGGGGACAAGGGCAACAGCACGATCTTTCCATTTACTGCTTATCTTCTCTCCTAGACTCCCCCAGAACTGGACAGCCGAGACAGTGAAGGATTTGGGATCCTTTCTAGTGCTTTTCTCAGGAGATGAATTAAGCTCTGTTGCCACAAAGGTACCTCAATGTTCTATCTTAGAGAAGGCTGAAGGAGTTTGAAGAAGAGAAAAATGTGGTTAGTTATATTCCCTTGGGTTCGCTGTCAATTTGTCTTTCTGGAAACCTCCTCCCTGCCTCAAAGAGTTCAGATGTTTCCAGCTCCACTTCAGGATGCCCAAGTTTCAGGGAAAGGCAGTGAGTCAGCAGCGAAACGAACTCTGAGCCTTTTACGTGGCTTCTAGGCAGATGTGCATGACCTGGGAGCTGTCACTTGGCTGCCACTCTGCTATCCATGTGCTTCCCACATGCATGCCCGTTGGAGGGCTTACATGCATCAGCACCATATATACACAACATGTGTGTCCAGTGTGTGCAGCCACATGGGCAAACATATTTGATCCAAAACCAAATCTTAATTAAGCATTGCCTTTGGGTGTAACACTCTCCTTAGAGCAACTCCCCAAGAGTTCGACAAGACCAAGAGGTGTGCCAAATGGTCATGTACTAGTCATCTCCTGCTGTGTAACAAAGCTGCACAGTCTCAATGGCGTGCCACAGAAAACATTTATTTTTTGCTGACTGCTCTGTGGGTCTGGGACTATGAGTCTGCCTCTGGAGCTAGGCTACCTGGAACCTATTTTTCTTGCTGTGGAAATTTGAAACTCTACAAAAGGGAAGTCAGAGTGCAATTCTCTTTAAAGCCTGGGCTGGGAAACTACTAACCATCACTTTTCGCTAGCCAAAGTAAGTTATATGACCAAGCCCACCTTAGTGGGGAAGGAAATTTCCTCCATACAGGTGGAGGGTGGGGTAGGAGGGGATGTGCTGAACAAGAGTCAGACAGACTACGAAGCACCTCCACACACTTTCATTCTTTGTACTCACACACATAAGATGTACATTGTCATACTCGTTCAGGGTACCTGAATACCTGGCATGTCACCTAGATTCACATATGAACAGCAACATTCCGGTGTCCAGTCCTGGTAAAATCTTCTCTTGGGGTGTCCAAACCTAGAGTCATAAGCAGCAGATGCATATGTCTTATAGGCTTATCTAACTTTTTGAAAACTCAATTTTTAAAATTGAAAAAGTTTTGTATCAACATAGTTAAAATCTCAGAAACACAATGTGTGATTAAAAAAAAGAGTTGCAAAAAATACATACAGTAGGATACTAAGTAAATAAATACTAGTTAGATTAATTTTAAGCACATTCAAAACAATTCCATATGTAAGAGAAATTTAAAAGTGCATGAGAAAGGTTAATTATCAAATACTGAATTTGCGGTGAGAGTTACTTCTGGGGAAGGAGGGAGGCCTAGGATGAGCTATCGGTTATATGTGTGATGTTTTACTTTTTAATCTGGGTTGTGGGCATGTGGATGTTTTGTTGTATTATTCTTTTTTGTTTTTGTTCTGTCACTCAGTCGTGTCTGACTCTTTGTGACCCCATGAACTGCAGCATGCCAGGCTTCCCTGTCCTTTACTGTCTCCTGGAGTTTGCTCAAACTCATGCCCATTGAGTCGATGATGCCATCCAACCATCTCATCCTCTGTCGTCCCCTTCTCCTCCTGCCTTCAATCTTTCCCAGCATCAGGGTCTTTTCCAGTGAGTTGACTCTTCACATCAGATGACCAAAGTATTGGAGCTTCAGCTTCAGCATCAGTCCTTCCAATGAATATTCAGGGTTGATTTTCTTTAGGATTGACTGGTTTGATCTCCTTGCTGTGCAAAGGACTCTCGAGTCTTTTCCAACACCATCGTTCAAAAGCATCAATTTTTTGGTGCTTGGCCTTCTTAATGGTCCAACTCTCACATCCATACATGACTACTGGAAAAATCATAGCTTTGACTAGATACTTTGTTGGCAAAGTAATGTCTCTGCTTTTTAATATGCTGTCTAGGTTTGTCATAGCTTTTCTTCCAAGCAGCAAGTGTCTTTTAATTTCATGGCTGTAGTCACTGTCTGCAGTGATTTTGAAGCCCAAGAAAATGAAGTCTGTCACTGTTTCCATTTTTCCCCCCATCTATTTGCTATGAAGTGATGGGACTGGATGTCATGATCTTCGGTTTTTGAATGTTGAGTTTTAAGTCAGCTTTTTCACTCTCTTTCACCTTCGTCAAGAAATTCTTTAGTTCCTCTTCGCTTTCTGCCATTAGGGTGGCATAATCTGCATATCTGAGGTTGTTGATATTTCTCCCAGCAGTCTTATTCTACTTTTAGTTTTAATGACTGAAATGTTAATAGAACAAGAAATACATACTTGGGTTAGAAAAACCCCCAGTACATCAAAGGCTACAGGATGTGAAGTTTCTGGCTCTGTGTTTCTGGGTCCCCAGCCTCTCCCATCAATGGTAGTTTCTCTTCCTAGATTCTTCTGCATCCTTTTTGAAAAATCCTCCTCCTCCCTTTAAAAATACAAAATGGAAAATACTCTGCTGTGTAATCTCCTCTTAAAAGTTAACTGTTTATCTTAGAGCATCCGCTCGTGACCTTAGCTGCATATGGGAATCACCAGGGGACTAAAATGGACAGATACATGGCCCCACCCCAGACCAGTGGTCTCAGAATCTCTAGGGTAGGGCCTGAGTGTCTGTGAATTTTCCAGGGGCTTCTAACCTGCAGCCTGGACCGGGAACTACTGGCTTAGACTTTGACTCTGATTCTGAAAATTAGAATAGAAGGAGGAGCTACATATAACCTGGGTGACTTTTGGGACACACGCAACTGCAGGGGAGAGTTTGATGAATTCTCTGGACTCTTGGACAGATTTACCAATAATATCCTGAGTCTTGAAAAGGTGTATCAGCTCTGGATAAGAAATGGCATCTTTCTTAGGGCAACTAGAAGCCCCCTCATTGCTAGTCTTCACCTCGAACTCAGAGATAATTCTTTTCTCCTCCTTTTATACATACATATTTTAATGAAAATTGAAAACTGTACAACCCCAAAAGAGAAAGGCATACATACATTTTTATAGATATTATCAGGTGGTAATGATGCACCATCTAATAGTCTCAGAGAAATAAGTATGCATAATTCCTACATCTTGGCTAGCATTAGGTATTGTCACTTTATTTCTTACAATCTGATGGGTGAAAGCAATATATACTTGAACATGTATTGGATTAGCACTGAGGTTGGATATCATTGTATATGATTCTTTGTAGAGACTCGGTTAGTTGGGCTAGGAATTAAATTTGTATGAGAAGCTGCTATAAGGACACCTCAGAGGTATTATGGGTTGGGTTACTGACCACCACAATAAAGTGAGTATTGCAATAAATCGAGTCACATGAATTTTTTTTTCCAAGTGCATACAAAAGTTATGTTTACACCATACCATAGTCTGTTAGTGTGCAATAGTATTATGCCTAAAAAACAATGTAAATACATTAAATAAAAAATACTTTATTGCTAAAAATGCTATCATCTAAGCCTTCAGTGAGTTGTTAATATTTTGCAGATGGAGGCTTTTGTCTCAGTGTTGATGGCTGCTGCCTGATCAGGGTGGTGGTTGCTGAAGACTGGGGTGACTGTTTTAATTTCCTAAGATAAGACAGCAACAAAGTTTGCTCCGTCAATTGACTCTTCCTTTCACCAACGATTTCTCTGTGGCATTCAATGCTGTTTGATAGGATTTTACCCACAGTAGAACTGCTTTCAAAATTGAAATTAATCCTCTCAAATCCTGCTGCTGCTTTATCAACTAAGTCGTGCTTCTGTAATATTCTCAATCCTTTGTTGTCATGTCAACAATCTTCATCGGGAGTAGAGTCCATCTCAAGAAACCAGTGTTTTGCTCATCCATAAGAAGCAACTCCTTATCCATTAATGTTTCTTCATAAGATTACAGCAATTCAGTCACATCTTTAGGCTTCACTTCCATTTCTAGTTCTCTTGCTGTTTTCACCACATCTGCAGTTACTTCCTCCACTGATGTCTTGAATGCTTTTAAAGTCATCCACAAGAGTTGGAATCAGCTTCTTCCAAATCCCTGTTAGTATTGATGTTTTGACCACTTTGCTTGAATCACAAGTGTTCTTAATGGCATTAGAGGAGTTATTATCTGTGGAAATATTATCTGTTATTATCATAGTCTTAGGAAATTATTTTTAAATAATAAGACTTTTAAAATAATAATTGACTAATAAAACATTTAAATAATAAGCCAAAAGTATTCCTTGATCTATGGGCTACAGAGTGGATGTTTTGTTAAGTATGAAAACAACATCAATCTCATTGCAAATCTCCATCAGAACTCTTGAGTGCATTGTCAATGAACAGTAAGATTTTGAAAGGGATCTCTTTTTCTGGGTAGTGGGTCTCAATAGTGAGCTTGAAGCATTTAGTAAACCATACTGCACTCAGATTGCTGTCATCTAGGCTTTATTGTTCCATTTATAGAGCGCAGAGAGAGTATATTTAGCGTAATGCTTAAGGACCCTAGGATTTTTGAAATGGTAAATGAGAACTGGCTTCAGCTTAAAGTCACCAGCTGAATTAGCTGCTAAAGAGAAAATCAGCTGGTCCTTTCAAGCTTTGAAGTCAGGCATTGACTTCTCTTCTCTAGTTACGTGCATCCTAGATGGTATCTTTTTCCAATATAAGGCTGTTTAGTGTAGCCATCTTTGTTAATTAGCTTATCTAGATCTTCTGGATAACCATGTAGCTTCTACATCAGCACTTGCTGCTTCATCTTGAAATTTTATGTTATAGAGAAGACTTCTTTTCTTAAACCTCATGGACCAACTTCTGCTAGCTTCAATCTTTTCCCCTGCAGCTTGCTCACCGCTCTCAGCCTCTCAGTTCTTCATAGAATTAAAGGCTGGACTTTGCTTTGGATTAGGCTTTGGCTTAAAAGAATGTTGTGGTTGGTTTAATCTTCTATCCGGACCACTAAAGGGCTTTCCAGGTGGTGAACCCACCTTCCACTGCAGGAGACATAAGAGAAGCAGGTTTGATCCCTGGGTCAGGAGGATTCCCTGAAGGATGGCATGGTGACCCACTCCAGCATTCTTGCCTGGAGAATCCCCATGGACAGAGGAGTCTGGTGGACAGCTTAGGGTTGCAAAGAGTTGGACATGACTGAAGTGACTTCACGCACACACCAGACCACTAAAACTTTTCACATCAGCAATAAGACTGTTGTGGTTTCTTATCATCTGTGTGTTCACTAAGTAGGACTTTTTATTTGCTTCAAGAACTTTTCATTTGCATGCACGATTTCACTTAACTATTTGGTGCAAGAGGCCTAGCTTTCAGCCTGACTCAGCTTTTGACATGCTTTCCTCACTAAGCTTAATCATTTCTAGGTTTTAAAGTGAGACTTATGACACTTCCGTTCACTCTGACACTTAAAGGCCATTGTCAGGTTACTTACTGACCTGATTTCAATATTGTTGTGTCTCAGAGAATAGGGAGGTGTGAGGAGAGGGAGAGAGATGGGAACAGCTCCTTGGTAGAGCTGTCAGAACACACACTACATTTATTAATCAAGGTCACTGTCTGATAAGGGTGTGGTTTGTGGTGCCCCAATTATAATAGTAACATCAAGGGTCACAGATCACAGATCACCATAACAAATATAGTAATGATGAAAAAGTGTGAAATATTGTGAAAACTACCAAAATGGGACACAGAGGCTTGAAATGAACAAATGCTGTTGGCAAAATGGTGCTGATTGATTTGCTTATCACAGAGTTACCACAAACCTTCAACATGAAAAAATGCAGTACTGCAACGCAATGAAGTGCAATGAAACAATACATGCCTGTATAAAGAAAAAACAAAACAATGGAGGCAATGCAGCAGTGTTCCACTTTAAACTCTGATTTAAGTCTCTGTTTAATGTGCTTTAATTATTATTCATTCCTCATCGGTCATCTTTTCTGCCCCACATAGTTTCCTGACATCCTTCAACAAACGGCTTCCAAGATGGCTGGGACTTTGCCCCCTAAAGAATTCCTCCAGGCTGTCTTTGAATCTGTTCGGAACAGTAGTGCAGAGAACCCCAGCTCTGACCCCAGTCCTGGTGAGTGTTTCTGGAGTATCTGAGTCTGTGTCTGGCAGCGGTGTTTTGGCTGAGTTCCTGGCATCAAGCGAACTCCTTGTCCCAGGGACTGGATGCAGTGTTTGCAAAAACAATGAGTAGCAAAAATCCACAGGGCAAAAATTACATTTTTGTAAAGTGATTTGAAATCATATCTTGTTCTCCTCAGTTAGGCCAGTAGGTTTAATGGGTGAACATGTGCAACAAACATTTCAGAACAATTGATTTAAGGGCCAAAATGCCTGTGTGTCTGTGAATTGCTGTGCTAGGACCAGGCTGACTGGATTTGAATCCTGGGGCTGCTACTTGTGGGCTGTGTGACTTTGGGTAAGCTCCTCAACCTCTCTGTGCCTCTGTAAAATGAGGATGATGAAAGTCCCTACCTCACTAGATTATTGTGAAGACTGGTGGATTTAAACCTATGAAAAGTTAAAGTTGCTCAGTCATGTCCGACTCTTTGCGACCCCGTGGACTGGTCCATGGACTTCTCCAGGCCAGAATACTGGAGTGGGTATCCATCCCCTTCTCCAGGGGATCTTCCCAACCCAGGGATGAAACCCAGATCTCCCGCATTGCAGGTGGATTCTTTACCAGCTGAGCTACCAGGGAAGCTCCTTAAACATCCTATAAACCTGTAAACATGTCCATAACAGTGCCTGGCACGTAGGAAATGCTCCGTAAGTATTAGATATTAACAAGTGTTATTGTACACCCATTAAGCATAGACTTGTGCCCAGCAGGAGGAGACAAACCAGACCCAAGAATAATTGTAATAATGATAGCCGACAATCCGTGCTTACTTTGTTTCCTGCAACAAATAATTTTTGAGCCCCGACTATATGAACAAAATAGAAATCCCTGCCCTCATAGAGCTTATTTTCAAATGGTGGCAGCGGCGGGGTGGGGGTGGGGGTCGCCAGATGATAAATTGCAGACATAAGTGAAATACGGAGTGTGTTGTGTGATAAGTATCAAGAAGGAAAATGTGTTTGTTCTCTATGTCTGTGTCTCTATTCCTGCTTGCAAATAGGTTCTTCTGGATCGTTTTTCTAGATTCCACACGTGTGTGTTAACATATGATATTTGTTTTTCTCTTTTTCACTCTACATGACAGTCTTTGGGTCCATCTGTGTCTCTGCAAATGGCTCAATTTCATTCCTTTTTTTATGGCTAATATTCCATTGGGTATATGTGCCACATCTTCTTTATCCATCCCTCTGCTGATGGACTTTTAGGTTGTTTCCAGGGGGAAAGAGGGGCTGGGATGCACTGGGAGATTGGGCTTGACATATATACACTACTATGTGTAAAATAAATAACTAATAAGAACCTACTGTGTAGCTCAGGGAATTCTGCTTGCTGCTCTGTGGTGACCTGAATGGGAAGGAAATCAAAAAAAGAGGGGAGATAAATACATATAGCAGATATATATCTCGGATTCATTTTGCTGTTCAGCAGAAACTAACACAACATTGTAAAGCAACTATCCTCCAATAAATTTTTTTCAAAAAGAAGGAAATTAAAGCAAGGACAGGAGTCAGAGAGTGTGGAGTGTGGGGTTGTAATCTGAAAGGAGATTGGTTAAGGAAGGTTTCACTAAGGTGACATTTCAGGAAAGACTCAAGGGAGTTGGGAGAGGGGCCAGGGGACATGCAGAGTTAGCATCTCCGGACAGAGGAGTGGACAGGACTGGGGGAGGAAGGAGAAATGAAGGCCGGTGTGGCTGGAGTGGAGCCTTGTCTCCCTGTAAAGGAAATCTTAAGGTGAGGGTTTCATGGGGTCACCAAGCACGGCAACGTCACAGTCAGTTTGATGTTCATCTTGGGTCCTCACCTGTGTCCTGTGGGGTAGGTGGTATGGTTCCTCCCACTTTCTTGACAAAGGAAATGAAGTTTCAAGAGACTCAGAGATCTGGCCAAAGTCTCAGAGCTAATAAATGGCAGCTCTTGGAACTGAACCCAAAGCAGGTGAAGATCACCACTAGCCCCTACGGCCCTCACGGCCCAACAATCCAGTAGTCATAAGCTCCTCCTGTGCCTGTGGCTATGAGAAAGTAAGACTTTTCTCACCCGGGGAGGAGGCCCTTACCGCCAGTGCTTAGTTGACGTTTTCTTTGGTCGGTTCTGGGTATTAATTGCTGCTGTGATTATGGTAACTAATGGATTAGCAGAACTACTACTCAGTTTCACTTTGGTAAATTTTGTGTGTGTGTGTGTGTTGATTCATTCAACAAATATTTGCTGAATACCTGCTATGTGCCAGGCCCTATTCTAAGCCCTGGAAACATAGCAGTGATGAGCCTAAATCCCTGCTGTACTTTAAAACCATTCTTTTCTCCTCAATTCTGTACTTTTACTGGATCCTGCTTTCATTGGAAAGTGGGGCCAGGGGGATCTGGGAGAGACGGGTCTTTTATCTTCTACAAGTGGGCTGTGATAAAGATGTTTGAGCACCAGACATGTACCTTTGACCTGGTCCAGTTTTGCCTCTTGATTGATGTCCAATGAATTTCCATCGAAGATGCAGTGAGAGGGGTGTGGACACAGGGCTCGGGAAATGTCCAGCCCTGGGTGGTGCTGGTGAGTCTCTCAGCATCAGGGGTTGTCAGCTACTAAGATGGGAAATCCAGGACTTCTCTTAAGACAAGGGACCAGGTTTTCTCTTAGGGTGTGCACATCTGGGCCAGCTAAGACAGTATGTCATTTGTGTATTGGTGAGTGAATGGTTTGACTAGGTAAGGTTAAGCTTATTCAAAGACTGACGTGGATGGGTTTCTCCTGTTGCCAAGGAAAATGTAACAGACCCATTTTTCTTCTCTCCTGGGATGGGAAGGCCACAGCCTCCACCAAGACTTTTATGGCAGGCAGGTCATCTTCCCTTTCCACACTTAGATAGGAGCACATCTTCCTCATAATTCTGGAAGCCCTAACTCTAACTCTGGGTTGCAAACTCGAATGCACGGGGTGGCTATGACAGGTAGTGTAAGTAATAAAAATGGCTAACATGTATCGAGTGCTTACTGTGTACTTGGCTTTATTTGTAATGATATGTTTAGTCCTCACAAAAATTCTGTGAGGTATTCACAATTTTAATCCTCATTTTATAGACTAGGAGTATGAGGAACAGAGGGTTAAATAGCTTCGGATTTGAATCTACAGCCAGAACTGTTCACCACAGTGAACGGCTCCTACCGCCCAGTCAGAATGGCAAAGCTTCTATCGTGCACATGCGACTTTGTACAGAGTTAGCAAGATACCGCAGAAGCTTAATTCAAACTGGTCCCTGGGTGCCTGAGCTTAGCTTCTACCCTACACTGCTTCTCTTGGGTAAATCTGCTTGGAGAAGAATATTACTCACTTCAATAAAGAAGTAGACTCAGGGAATTCCCTGGCAGTCCAGTGGTTGGGACTCTGCGCTTTCATTGCAGAGGGCCCCGGTTCGATCCCTAGTTGGGGAATGAATGAATGAAGATCCCACAGGCCTCACAGCCAAAAATAAATAAATAAAAATAAAGTTACTGCAACCAGTGATCATGGGGGGTGGGGAAGGAGAAAAGACTCACATTTCCTGAAATTCTCTTTCCTCTGTTCCTTCTCCACGTCACCCATTCCTTAGGTTGCCATGGCATCGTGGCTCCCTCTTCCGATGACATCATCAAGCTGGCCGAAGCCAACGCCTGCTGGGCCCCTGAGGACCTGCTCTGCCTGGAGGAGGACACGTTCCTCAGGAGCGTGGAGCTGCTGGGAGCCGTCAGGAGCTTCAGCCTGGCTCAGCTGAGGAAGCTGAAGGAGAAGGCAGTACAGGTGAAGCCCGCGTCAGGGAGGAAGCACTCACAGAGGGAAACCCGGCCCAGGGTCCCAGCCCTGCTGTGCACAGATCCTTCTCGAGGAGTTTGCACTTGGGTCATCTTGTTGGAATCTCACTGTGTCCTCTCTGAGCCAGAGCTGTGATCTGCGAGCCTGAGAGAGTTCCAGCTCCTCCCTCTCAGGGCTCTGTCGAGGATGGGATGAGATGTCTTGGCATCTAAAGGATGCTCCGTAAATCAAATTTTGTGGATACCCTGGTGCCTCTGACTGAGGTGGTTTCCAGGAATTATGCCTTTTCTTTCTCCACTTGGATAACCCCACTGCTGCTTGCAGGAGGTTCTCTCAGAATCTGTTGCAAAGTCACCTGAGAACAGAGCAGAAAGGAATAAAAAGAGTACTGGAAGTAATTTGCCGTCTTTAACTCCCTTGAGTGGCTTGTTTCAGCTGTTAAGATCGTTGTGGACTATGTAGTTTTGGGGACTATGTGTTATGGTTTTGGGGTTAAGACATTAAATTCCTTAAAATGATGTCTGTTTTTCATATGAGTAATCCAAGTTTATTGTAGACAAGTCAGAAAATAATAAAGAAGAAAATCAGTCAATCTTTTACCTGGAGATAACCAGGTAGCTCAAATGGTAAAGAATCTGCCTGCAGTGCGGGAGTCCTGGGTTCGATCCTTGGGTTGGGAAGATCCCCTGGAGAACAGCATAGCAACCCACTCCAGTATTCTTGCCTGGAGAATTCCACGGACAGAGGGGCCTGGCAGGCTACTGTCCATGGGGTTGTAGAGTCAGATACGACTGAGAGACTGCTACTTTCACTTTCAAGCACTATTAATATTTTGGTGTGTTCACCCGAAACTTCCCAGACTTCTGCGTATGCATGTAAAATATATTTATATATTTCATACATGTATTTCATGTATCTCACATATATATGTTACAAAAAATAGTATCATATTCACCAACTATTCAATAGCTTCCTCTCCACACTAACAGTGAACAGTGCATATTATTATATATCAGAAATATAAATCTATATCAGCATTTTAAATAGCTTCATAATATCCTACTTTATGGTTGGTCTTTATTTATTTAACTAGCTGGTAGACTTTTAGACTGTTTATTTTTTTAATGCCTCAGTGTACATATTTATACATATTTCTTTGGGCACTTGTCATTATTTACTTAGGCTAAATTCTCAGAGACGGAATTTCTGAATCAAAGAGTATAAATATTTTAAAAGCTTTTGATGCATGTACCCAGATTTTCCTCTGAAAAGCATGTACCAATTTACATTCTTAACATCAATAAATGAGGGCATTCTTTATCCTATATCTCTCCGATGCCATAAGTGATAATTCTTTTTACTCTTTGTCAATTCGATCAGCCAACTGACTATTCTTTGATTGTTGCTAACATACATTTCTTTAATATGACTGAGACAACTTTTCTCATGTGTTTATTTCTTCTTTTGTGAATTTTCTATTCATGTTTTTTTGTCTGTTTTAAAAATATTGTCACCATTTTCTTATTTATTTATAAGAGAACTTTTTATATTAAGGAAATTTACCCCATGTCAGTTTCAAATACAGTCAGTAAAAGTGAAAGTGAAAGTCGCTCAGTCGTGTCTCTTTGCGACCCCCTGGACTATACAGTCCATGGAATTCTCCAGGCCTGAATACTCGAGTGGGTAGCCTTTCCCTTCTCCAGGGGATCTTCCCCACCCAGGAATTGAACCGGGGTCTCCTGCATTGCAGGTGGATTCTTTACCAACTGAGCTATCAGGGAAACCACAGTCAGTAAAAGTCAGTCTAATCTGGCTTTTTTTTTTTTCACCTGAAGGTTTGGGACATGCCTTCTTACTGGAGAGAGTACCATATTGTTTCCCTGGGGCGCATTGCTCTGGCTCTTAATGAGAGTGAGCTGGAGCAGCTGGATCTCAGCTCCATCGATACTGTGGCTTCCCTCAGCCAGCAGACAGAGTGGACCCCAGGGCAGGTAAGTAGACATGTTGGATCTCTTAAATATTCTATTTCTGTCTTAATAGTGTGTATATTTTCCTTTACATCCTAGAGCATACTTCAGTTCAGTTCAGTTCAGTTCAGTCGCTCAGTCGTGTCCGACTCTCCGCGACCCCGTGAATCACAGCATGCCAGGCCTCCCTGTCCATCACCAACTCCCGGAGTACACTCAAACTCATGTACTTACAGTAGTCATTATAGCAGCTTTAAAAGTCTTTGTTGCTCGGGACTTCCCTGGTGGTCCAGTAGTTAAGTCTCCACTTTCAGTGCAGAAATGTGGGTTCAGTCCCTGGCCGGGGAGCTAAGATCCTGTGTGCCTAACAGCAAAAAGCAAAATAAAACATGACACAGAAACAATATTGTAATAGATTCAATAAAGACTTAAAATATAACTGTAAAAAAATAAAAGTCTTTGCTGCTAATTTCATCATCATTGTCATTTCTATTTATTTTTGGCTGCACCGGATCTTCACTGCTGCTCATGGGCTTTCTCTAGCTGCGGTGAGTGGGGGCTACCCTTTCCCGTGGCTTCTCTTGTTGCGGAACATGGGCTCTAAGCTCTTGGACTTAAGTAGTTGTGGTGCATGGGCTTAGTTGCTTCTAGGCACATGGGGATCTTGCCAAACCAGAGATCAAACCTGTGTCCCCTGCATTGGCAGGTAGACTCTTAACCGTTGGACAACCAGGGAAGTTCATCACTGTCTTTCTGTTAGCTAATACTGCCCCTAATTATGGTCATATTTTCCTGTTTGTAAGGCTAAAAATTTTAATGGGCTAATGAGCATCATGAGCACTCAGTTTAGTTGTTCTCCTTTGAAGAGTACTAGGCTTTGTTCTGGCACACACTTCAGTTACTTTTAGATCCGTTTGATGATTTTGAGGCTTCCCTTCGTGCATTATAAGGGTGAATCTAGAGTAAGCTTTCAGCCTAGCATTTCTCGTGATGTACTCTGCATATAAGTTAAATAAGCAGGGTGATAATATACAGCCTTGACGTACCCCTTTTCCTATTTGGAACCAGTCTGTTGTTCCATGTCCAGTTCTAACTGTTGCTTCCTGACCTACGTACAGGTTTCTCAAGAGACAGGTCAGACGGTCTGGTATTCTCATCTCTTTCAGAATTTTCCAGTTTATTGTGATCCACACAGTCAAAGGCTTTGGCATAGTCAATGAAGCAGAAATAGATGTTTTTCTGGAACTCTCTTGCTTTTTCCATGATCCAGTGAATGTTGGCAATTTGATCTCTGGTTCCTCTGCCTTTTCTAAAACCAGCTTGAACATCTGGCTTGGAGAAATTTGAACATTACTTTACTAGCCTGTGAGATGAGTGCATTTGTGCGGTAGTATGATGCTTTTGAACTGTGGTGTTGGAGAAGACTCTTGAGAGTCCCTTGTACTGCAAGGAGATCCGACCAGTCCATTCTAAAGGAGATCAATCCTGGGTGTTCATTGGAGGGACCGATGCTAAAGCTGAAACTGCAATACTTTGGCCACCTCATGCGACGAGTTGACTCACTGGAAAAGACTCTGATGCTAGGAAAGGTTGGGAGCAGGAGGAGAAGGGGACGACAGAGAATGAGATGGCTGGATGGCATCACCAACTCTGTGGACATGAGTTTGAGTGAACTCCGGGAGTCGGTGATGGACAGGGAGGCCTGGCGTGCTGTGATTCATGGGGTCGCGGAGAGTCGGACACGACTGAGCGACTAAACTGAACTGATGAGCATTCTTTGGCATTGGGATGAAAACTGACCTTTTCCAGTCCTGTGGCCACTGCTGAGTTTTCCAAATTTGCTGGCATAGTGAGTGCAGCACTTTCACAGCATCATCTTTCAGGATTTGAAATAGCTCAACTGGAATTCCATTACCTCCACTAGCTTTGTTTGTAGTAATGCTTTCTAAGGCCCACTTGACTTCACAGAAACACAAGCTGGCATCAAGATTGCTGGGAGAAATATCAACCTCAGATATGCAGACGACACCACCCTTATGGCAGAAAGTGAAGAGGAACTAAAAAGCACCTTGATGAAAGTGAAAGAGGACAGTGAAAAAGTTGGCTTAAAGCTCAACATTCAGAAAACTAAGATCATGGCATCTGGTCCCATCACTTTATGGGAAATAGATGGGGAAATAGTGGAAACAGTGTCAGACTTAATTTTTTTGGGCTCCAAAATCACTGCAGATGGTGATTGCATTCATGAAATTAAAAGACGCTTACTCCTTGGAAGGAAAGTTATGACCAACCTAGACAGCATATTTAAAAGCAGAGACATTACTTTGCCAACAAAGGTCCATCTAGTCAAGGTTATGGTTTTTCCAGTAGTCATGTATGGATGTGAGAGTTGGACTGTGAAGAAAGCTGAGCACCGAAGAATTGATTCTTTTGAACTGTGGTGTTGGAGGAGATTGTTGAGAGTCCCTTGGACTGCAAGGAGATCCAATCAGTCCATCCTAAAGGAGATAAGTCCTGGGTGTCCATTGACAAATTATAGGATCTCTGGCCTCTCTGGACTTGAATCTCTGTGTCCTCAACTCAGCGTGACCACTGGGTTTTTTTGGGTTCCCTTTCCTGCTCCATAGCCTGGAAACTGCCTCCGGGCAGACAGTAAGGGCAATTGTGGGGTTCACCTGATTTGTTTTTCTTCTTTCAGTATTGTAGACTTGTGCTTCCTGTTGTCCAGTGTCTAAACAGAGTAATTTCATTTACTTTTTTCAGTTTATGGTGAGAGGGCGATTCCTGTGTCAGTGAATCCTTCATGGGCGAAAGAAGAATTTCTGCCCAGAATATGTTTCTGTTGGGTAGGAAGTTAATACACTGTATTGCTGGAAAGGGGTGTCTTAGCCGCTCTGTGTTAACTTTGTTCTTAGGCGGCCTTTCCCACAGCTGTCATTTTCAGCAGCAAGCTTACATATCATGTAATTAGCAACCCCAGAAAAAAGCCCTTCTTTCTCATTAATTTTTGAAACAGCCCCAGTATTGACTCCAATCATGTAATTGCCCAGTCCTAAACAATCTGGTCAGAAGAAGAATATGTGGGTTGGCCTGACACACATCAGAGAGTAGAATCCATCTCATCAAGACCATGTGAACTGAGAATAGGGAATGTGTGTGTGATAGTCTATGTAATGACCCCCAAAGATGTCCACTTTCTCATCGCTGAAACCCATGAATAGGTTCCCTTATGTGGCAAAAGGAACTTTGCTGATGTGATTAGGTTAAGAATCTTGCTGCTGCTGCTAAGTCACTTCAGTCATGTCCGACTCTGTGTGACCCCACAGACGGAAGCCCACCAGGCTCCCCCGACCCTGGGATTCTCCAGGCAAGCACACTGGAGTGGGTTGCCATTTCCTTCTCCAATGTGTGAAAGTGAAAAGTGAAAGTGAAGTCGCTCAGTCGTGTCCGACCCTTAGCGACCCCACGGACTGCAGGCTACCAGGCTCCTCCATCCATGGGATTTTCTAGGCAAGAGTACTGGAGTGGCTTGCCATTGCCTTCTCTGAAGAATCTTGCAGTGGAAGATTAATTCTGTTGGGCCCAATGTAATCACAAGGATCCTTAGTGATGGAGGTGCGTGCAGGAGGGCCCCAGATACAGAGGGCAATGTGACAGTGGAGGCAGGGGGACACACTGAGAGATTTGAAGGTGCAGTGCTGCTCGGTTTGAAGATCGAAGACTGGGCTCTGGGTCGAGGACTTCAGGCAGCCTCCAGAAGCTAAAACAGACAAGGAAATGAATGCTGTCTAGAGTCTCAAAAGGAACACATCCTGATGACCCATTTTAGGACTTAAGATCCCCAGAACTATAATAGAATATATCCGTGTCATTTCAGGCCACGGAGTTTGTGGTAATCTGTTACAGCAGCAAAAGGCAATGAATACAGGTGGTTCACAAAGGGAAAGGCATGGAGTTATCCAGGGGAGCGTGGATACTAGGCAGGCAAAACCAAGGCATGTCCCCTTCTCTCATGAGCTTCTTGCAATCAGGATTGCTGTCTCACATGACTCTGAGTGGCAACATTCAAATAGAACACGGGGTGAATTGTGCCCCGCTGGAGTTGGGCAACATGGAGGTCCTGGCCCTAAAGGTGAAGTAAGTTAATACATGTTAAATATGTGAACAGTGGGCTTGCCTGCTGGTTCAGACATTAAGAATCTGCCTGCAGTGCGGGAGACCTGGGTTTGATCCTTGGGTTGGGAAGATCCGCTGGAGAAGGGAACAGCTACCCGGGCCAGTATTCTGGCCTGGAGAATTCCATGGACAGAGGAGCCTCGTAGATTACAGTCCATGGGGTCGCAAACAGTTGGACACGGCTGAGTGCCTTTCACTTTCAATTTCATTGTGAACAATGCCTGGCACCTAGTAGTCAAAAAAATTAGTTGTTTTCATTGTTGTCATCAGTATATTGTCATCATCACACTCCCTCTTTCTGGAAGTTTAACACTTGCCTTATTTGCAAGATGAGAGGGTTGGACCTCCCCCTGCCCCACCAGTCTGCAGTTCCTTCCACTCTGACATTCTATAATCCTGGGGTTCTGTGACTCTAAAACTGGTTTTGACTGGCTTAAGAAGTGCCACATCACACTTCCAATATTAAAATCATTCTATTTGCAGTCTGGGAGAAAACAGGAAAATATCTCCAACTTAGAAACTACAGTATCTCTTTCCCTTTGTACCAATTTTCAATTCCCATGGATGGCAGTGAGATTTATCAATATGTTTGAAGGGGATATGAAAACCTAACATTTGCATATATCATTTGCAGTCAGTTCCTCAACTTTAGCTCCCAATCAAACCCTTAAATGCATGTTTCTAGATTAATAGTCAGACCTGGCGGAACTGCATTAACAGATAGTTCAGCTTAAAAACCAATATAAAGGAAAAAAACTATTATAGAAGCCAGAGGGATGAACAGAGAGATTGAAATCTTACAGCTATTCACTTTCAGCGGTTAATATTGCCTAAAAGTGTTGGTATTAATTGTCTTGGAATCATTACAGATACACTGGCCCAGTCATTCAAGGAAATATATTTTGGCTTATCACCTTGCAGGCTGAGCTTGCATTTTCCAGGTTCCAGGGGCAAAACAATTTAATATCACATCTTCAAAGTAATTTTATTTGAATTGTATTTTTGCACTTTCATTTTAAAATGGGCATGCCTGATAGTTGGGGAGCACAGATTGCTATGAGTCAACAAGTGAAACCTGATTATGAAGACTTAATAGGAAAAGTTCAAAAGCTAACTTGAATCTCTACCTCTCCTTCATCCCCAAACATCTTCACTGGCTAAGAGTAGAGGCTCTGGAGTCAGACTGCCTGGGTTGCAATTCCAGAACCAGTCATTCAAGTCATGTTGACATACTTGGCATTGCCTTGGCATCTTGGCATAACCTTGGCATAGTTACTTTAACCTCTCTGTGCTTCAGTTTCCACATCTGTGAGATAGAGATAATATTAATATTTACTTCCTAGGGTTGTGGGGATTAGAAAAGATAGTATGTGTAAATGGTCAAAAGAGTGTTGGCATACAGTAAGTGTTCAATAAATATTACCTGTTGTTATTTGGGATGCACATTTCCACTCAGTCAAGGACATTTAAATCAAAGCACGGTATTAACTGAAATTCCCTTATAGCACCTGTGAGCTTTGTAATCATTGAGGGGAACTTCATGAAGACATTGACCAATCTGATTTGCAGAAATGTAGGAAATCTCTCCGAAGCCAATCCATCATGTGATTGGATTAGAGAAGCAGTAAATCACTGCAGATGCTGATTGCAGCCAGGAAATTAAAAGACGCTTACTCCTTGGAAGGAAAGTTATGACCAACCTAGATAGTATATTAAAAAGCAGAGACATTACTTTGCCAACCAAGGTCCATCTAGTCAAGGCTATGGTTTTTCCCGTGGTCATGTATGGATGTGAGAGTTGGATTGTGAAGAAAGCTGATCGCCGAAGAATTGATGCTTTTGAACTGTGGTACTTGAGAAGACTCTTGAGAGTCCCTTGGACTGCAAGGAGATCCAACCAGTCCATTCTAAAGGAGATCAATCCTGAGTGTTCATTGGAAGGACTGATGCTAAAGCTGAAACTGCAATACTTTGACCACCTCATGCGAAGAGTTGACTCACTGGAAAAGACTCTGATGCTGGGAAAGGTTGGGGGCAGGAGGAGAAGGGGACGACAGAGAATGAGATGGCTGGATGGCATCACTGACTCTGTGGACATGAGTTTGAGTGAACTCCGGGAGTCGGTGATGGACAGGGAGGCCTGGCGTGCTGTGATTCATGGGGTCGCGGAGAGTCGGACATGACTGAGCGACTGAACTGAACTGAATTCGATGTCATTTCAAAGGACTATATATTGCCTGTGGCTTCTGTAAATCACTCACTCAGATGTTCATCCATTCATTCATTCAAAAAGTACTTATTATTCAGAATGTACCCTACTGTGGACTAGGCATTGTGCCAGGTACTGGGAATATGGTAGTGAACTAGCTGGATAGGGTCTTCATCTTTGGAGATTCTTCTTGGTGATACAGACAAAAAGTTGAGCAATCAAGAGGAAACATTTAACAAATTTTGATAAGGGATAAGCAGAAGACGGACAAGGTTCTCATGGAAATAGTGGAGAGGGAAGCTACTTGGGATGGGAGAATCCAGGAAGTCTTCTCTGAGCAGGTAGCATTTAAATAGACCTGAGGGATAGAAAGGCAACAGCTGTGTTAAAAAGTGGAATCCCATTGCAACGTTTCAGTGTTTGCCAACACTTTCTCTTAACATTAGAGTGATCCATATTGTGTGATGGGATGGACTGACATTAAAGGGAGATGGGAAGATTCACTGTGACTCTTCCACTCAGGAGATGTTCATCCTTGGATGTCCCCTCCCTACCTTTGCCTTGTGAGCTCTGGTCCTTTAGTAATCTTTATAATCTGTCTCCATGATCCCTGACAATCCACACTGCTGCTGCTAAGTCACTTCAGTCGTGTCCGACTCTGTGCGACCCCATAGATGGCAGCCAACTAGGCTCCCCCGTCCCTGGGATTCTCCAGGCAGGAACACTGGAGTGGGTTGCCATTTCCTTCTCCAGTGTGTGAAAGTGAAAAGTGAAAGTGAAGTCGCTCAGTCGTGTCCGACCCTTAGCGACCCCACGGACTGCAGCCTACCAGGCTCCTCCATCCATGGGATTTTCCAGGCAAGAGTACTGGAGTGGGGTGCCATTGCCTTCTCCAACAATCCACACTATTATGCAGCTTATCTTTAGAGGATTGACTTGGGTCCTTCCGCAAGTCCAACAAAGGCAGATGAAATTAATCAGGATTCATCCAGTTACAAGTGACAGAAAAGCCAACTCAAAGAGACTTGAGCAAGAATGTAGTTTGCTAACCCAATAAAAAATGAATGGAAGATCTAAATAGTTCTTCAAAGAAGACATACACAAGGCCAAAAAGCACATGAAAGGATGGTCAACATCACTAATTATTAGAGAAATGCAAATCAAAGCTACAGTGAGGTATCACCTGACATTGGTCAAATGCTGGAGAGGGTGTGGAGAAAAGGGTACTCTCATACCCTGTTGGTGGAAATGTAAATTGGTGCATTATAGAGGACAGTATCGGAGAAGGCAATGGCAAGCCACTCCAGTACTCTTGCCTAGAAAATTCCATGGACAGAGGAGCCTGGTAGGCTGCAGTCCATGGGGTCGCTACGAGTCAGACATGACTGAGCGACTTTACTTTCACTTTTCACTTTCACACACTGGAGAAGGAAATGGCAACCCACTCCAGTGTGCTTGCCTGGAGAATCCCAGGGATGGGGGAGCCTGGTGGGCTGCCGTCTATGGGGTCACACAGAGTTGGACACGACTGAAGTGACTTAGCGGCAGCAGCAGCAGCAGCAGAGGACAGTATAGAGCTTCCTGAAAAAACGAAATATGAATTTCCGTATGATCCAGCAATCCCACTCTTGGGCATATGTCCAGAGAAAACCATAATTCAAAAAGATCCATGCACCCCAGTGTTCATTGCAGCACTTTTTACAATAGCCAAGACAAGGAAGCAACCTAAATGTCTGTCGACAGAGGAATGGATAAAGAAGATGTGGTACATATATAATGGAATACTACTCAGCCAGAGAAAGAGTGAAGTAATGCCATTTGCAGCACCATGGATGGACCTCGAGATTGTTATACTGAGTGAAATAAGTCAGACAGAGAAGGAAAAATATCACATGGTAATGCTTATATGTGGAATCTAAAAAAATGGTGCAATGAAAGCACATTTACAAAACAGAAACAGAGTCACAGATGTAGAAAACAAACTATGGTTACCAGGCGGAAAGAGGAGGAGGGATAAATTGGGAAACTGGGGTTGGCGTATACACACTACCATATATAAAATTGATAACTGAAAGGACTTACTATAGGGCTTCCCTCATGGCTCAGATGGTAGAGAATCTGTCTGCAATGCAGGAGACCTGTGTTCGATCCTTGGGTCAGGGAGATCCTCTGAAGAAGAGAATGGCCCATTCCAGTATTCTTGCTTGGAGATTCCTATGGACAGAGGAGCCTGTTGGGCTATATAGTCCATGGGGTTGCAAAAAATCTTACATGACAGAGCGACTAACACTCACTTTTCACTAAGGACTTACTATGTAGCACAGGGAACTCTAATCAGTGCTCTGTAAAGACCTATATGGGAAAAGAATCTAAAAAGAGTGGAGATATGTATATGCGTGTGTATATGTGTGCGTGTGTATATGTGTGTGTGTGTGTGTGTGTGTGTGTGTGTAAGTAACTGATTCACTTTGCTGTTCACCTGAAAGTGACACACTGTTGTGAATCAGCTCTACTCCAATAAACATTTTTTAAAAAGAATGGAGTTTATTGACTCCTATCACAGAGGATGTCAAGAGTGGAATTAAAGTATGGCTGGATCCAGGGGCTTCAACACTGTTGTCAGGACTTTGTCTCTCACCATTTTTGACTCTGCTTTCTTCTGTGTTGGCTGTGTTTAGAAGCAGTTTCTTTCCATGTGGTGAGTTCTAGCAGATTCAGGTATTTGTCTTCCAAGGTCCAGTCCAGAGTAAAGAAAGCTCAGCTCTTCTAATTGCTCCAGCCAAAGTCCTGGTTGGTTTTGACTGGATCACCTGCCCAATCTAGAACCAATCACTACAGTCAGGCTAAGAGACATTGTGACTGGCCAGGACTGGACCACAGCCTCACCTCTGGAACTCAGAATGCAGTTAGCTTCAATTGGACCACATGAAGTAAGAGTGTGGGAAGGCTGGCTCACCAGGGAAAGTCATGAACAATGAACAGCCACTATGCTAAAGAAAGCTGATCGCCGAAGAATCGATGCTTTTGAACTGTGGTGTTGGAGAAGACTCTTGAGAGTCCCTTGCACTGCAAGGAGATCCAACCAGTCCATTCTAGAGGAGATCAATCCTGGGTGTTCATTGGAGGGACTGATGCTAAAGCTGAAACTGCAATACTTTGGCCACCTCATGCGACGAGTTGACTCACTGGAAAAGACTCTGATGCTGGGAAAGGTTGGGGGTGGGAGGAGAAGGGGACAACAGAGAATGAGATGGCTGGATGGCATCACCGACTCTGTGGACATGAGTTTGAGTGAACTCCGGGAGTTGGTGATGGACAGGGAGGCCTGGTGTGCTGTGATTCATGGGGTCGCGGAGAGTCGGACACGACTGAGCGACTGAACTGAACTGAACTGAACACTACACATCAGCCCCTAAAATCAAAGCTAATTGGAAAGATTCCTGTGTGGTTTTAAATGCCAGAGCATTTAATGTACTACCCTCTGGAATTGAAGAGTGAGAGGCAAACCTATTTCAGGGTAGATTTCACGAAGCTAACATCTGACTTGAACCCCCAAATAAAAGGATGGATTTTAACAGTTGGGAATGTAGGAAGGGCATTTCAGATTGAGACACTGACTTGAGTAAAGGTGTAAAGGCAGAAAATTACAACGTTTTATCAGAAAATTGTGAAAGCAGACGCTGGAAAAGTTCAGATCCTAATGCAGAAGAACTTAAATGATCAAACTATCTGAAAGTCATGAATGATGAGGGGAATAAGCCAGCAGACATAGACCCAAGGTGCCAGTGTCTTTAATGCTGAAGGATTCAAGAACTTCATGGTCTAAAGATGCCTCCGTAGATCAGGGGACATACTCAGTAGAACAACACAACCAGGAGGTTAAACTGGATGAGTGGCTAGGATGGTTTGGAATGGGTACTATGTCCAGAGGAGAAGCATGAGCAATCAGTCAGGAGGCTGGCTCCATTATCCCCTTGGATCTTGGGGTCTTGATCATCCTGGATGGTTCATTTCTTGTCCTTCTACATTTTTATAGGCTAAATCCATTCTGCAAGGGTTTCTGGAGGATTCAGGCTATAATGTCCAGGATCTGAAGAGCTTCCACTTGGTGGGACTTGGTGCAACCCTGTGTGCCATGAATGTCACCGAAATCTCACTTATAAAGATCTTGGAATTCAGGTAACCAAAATACTAGTCCACAGAGCGGCAAATGATTGATTTGTGGTTCATTCATTCATTATTTATTCATCAAGGTGTTCTCTGCTTCCTGATGCTTTGCAACCTTTCTGGGATAAAATAGGGAGTGAGATTAGCTGGATCCTTTCTTGGTGCTGAGCCTACCTACCTTTTGCATATCTATTTTGGCTGGAGCGTCTCCTAGGCTCACACTATATCCCTCCCTTGTAACCAGGGTGGTGGTGGCCAGAATCGGGACCCTGCTGTGCAGTATCCAGGTCTTGGCAGAGTTTAAGAGGAAGGCAGAAGTTGTGTTTGGGGAGCCCGCTGAGTGGTCCAGCTTTGTCTTGCAGGAGCTTGGGACCATTGCAGGTAAGAGGCACCTTGGGCATGCCTTTCTATCCCTTCCCAACCTTAAATCTGGGGACAAAAGAAAACAAACAAAATCCTTGGCCACGTATAGTAAACATCCATAGAGTTATGGTAGAACCTAGATTTCATGACTTCAAGTTGCAGACGGTGGGGGTGTGCAAGTCTGCTTTGTAACAAGCTCTCTTGGTAATTCTGTGTAGCTAAAGTGGTTTAGAATGTTATTTAATTGGCTCCAAAATAGATTTATACACAATTTAAAATTTGTGTAAAGTGAAGCTCTTTCTGGGCATAAATTTCCTTGTAGGAGACCAATCAGGGCTAATGTGACCCACCTATTTTTTCCCTGAGTTGATTAAGGAACCTAATTCCCCAGTGTGACTTTCAGGGCCTTTTGTAAGGAATGATGTTTGCCTAGAACATGCAGATCTGTACATTACGCAGTGCCATTAATAAAACAAACGGAGTTCTGATGGCTTGAATTAAACCCTCTGATTCCTATTTCTCCCCAGCTGGATTAACTAAGGAAGAGCTCCGAATGCTTGATAAGGATTTGATGCCATATTTCCAGCCATCAGCAATCAAATGCCTTCCTGATGAGATATTCAAAGTAAGTACTCAGTTTCTCAAGGAGAATGGAAGCTTGACCCCATTTCAAATCACACAGGGAAGCAGATGGTAGGTGTTGGATTCTAGGGACCTGAAACCTGCTTCTGCTAATAGGGCCAGAGGAGAGCTATGTGCCAACAATGGATGGATCACAACATAATTTTAGCTATTTTGTTTTTAAAGTTTTTTCTTCAATTTTTAATTTATCTTTTAATTGTGTCTATTGTTATGGTTTCCTTCTCTTTCACAGCCACTGGCACTAATTTTCTATTTATGATGGTATGACCCTTGGGATATTTCAGAATTTGGAATTTTCCAGAGTTTAGAAAGATCACTCTGTGAATCTACAGTGTTGTAACTGAACACCTTCAGCAGTGTCTGGGGGAAGCACCTTGTAAGCAAGTACATTAATATTTCTGTGAAGAAATCTGTGACAAATCACACTAATTGGAATAAATAGAGACTATAAATGGTTTCACATCAATTCAGGTCAGATTTTGCTGGCAAATTAGTTTGTCTTAAACTTTGGAAAAAACTTACAGGTTTCAGACTTTTTTTTGGACTTCAGAATTGTAGATGAGGGATGACATTTCCATTAACATTTCCTTTTAAAATAAATTTAAGTGAAACATTTAAATTGATTTAAAGAAAAGTATTAAGAAAGCCACAGTAGGATAGGTGGTAAACAGCTATGGAAAACATCGAGAGGGTTGAAGTGGATCTACTGAGGATGGGGAAGCAGATGTATAAGATTAAGAGAGGTTTGGTGGGGGCAGACTGCTCTGATGAAGAGTGACTCTGGTGTTCTTGTTTTCTGGGTAACTTGGAAACATATTCTGTCCACCAAAACTGGATAAGGCACACCAGGCTAGACAAGCTCGCATGATGCCATGTCATTGATTCTTTTTAAGACAAGAAAACAGATCTTGAACCACTTCAGGACCAAGAACAGTTCCCAGCACAGACCAAGTGTGAGCACTGTTTGAAAAGTGGAAGTCGCTCAGTCCTCTCTGCCTCTTTGCAACCCCATGGACTATACAGTCCATGGAATTCTCCAGGCCAGAATACTGGAGTGGGTAGTCGTTCCTTTCTCCAGGGGATCTTCCCAACCCAGGTATTGAACCCAGGTCTCACATTTCAGGTGGATTCTTTACCATCTGAGCCTCCAGGGAAGCCCAAGAATACTGGAGTGGGTAGCCTATATCCCATCTCCAGAAGATCTTCCTGACCCAGTAATCAAACTGGGGTCTTCTGCACTGCAGGTGGATTCTTTACCAGCTGAGCTACCAGGAGAGCTGTTTAGGGGAAATAAACAAGTAGCTGTCCTTAAAGCCCATTCAGCTTCTCTTCTGGGGACTCTGCCTGGGGTAGGCAGCTTGGTCCTTGAAGTTGGCATGTTGCTGAGCATGCTCTCCTGGTCTTGTTTGGAATGTACTTTGCAGCTTACCTTTTCTGGAAATTCCTAGCGGCCACTTACATTGCCTAGGTGCTAGGGTGTAGGTACCAGACTAGGTTCACATGGCATGCACCGGTGAAGGCATATAATGCAGTGCCTTCAGGGGCTTGAAAATGTAACAAAATAATGTAGTGGCCTGGGTAGGGACTAAGGTGAACTGGAGAGCCAGTCTAATGCTGGGAAAGCTGCTTCTCATCTCCGGCACAGGATGCGATGCTGCGTGACAGTGTGGACACTCATTTTCATGTGACATCTCCTGATAATTAAATGTTGGAATCGCTTTGAATTTATTTTTTAAAACAGTTTAAGAGGCTTAGGGTTGCAAGCAGCAACATTGGAAAAATAGATACTTTTTATAATGCAGACTCTGTTAATGGTAGATGTAAGGTATAAGCCAGAACTGCATGTCTGCTGTGTGTGTGTGTTTGGTGAGAGGGAGGAGGTGATACTGAATTTTACAGGACAGGTTAGTTAGGTGAGAGGGAGAAACAGTGTTCTGGGTGGAAGGATGTACTGCCTCCTGGGGGTTACACATATGGCTGTCCATTCTCCAGGAGTGAAGGATGCCAGCAAGGAGTGGGGGGTGGGGTGCTGGAGAGGTGGGCAGGACCCAGAGCTTGAAGGCCTTATTACTATGTAAAGAGCTTGAGCTACGTCCTGTGAGAGGGGGCAGAAAGGGTTCTAAGCAGGGGAATGACATGATTCCAGGGAAGCACCAACCTCGACAAGAAAGAATAATGTGAAGGAGCAAAGACAGGGTGAGAGAGCAGAACCCCCTTTCTCAGAATCTTTGGGACCCTTAGAAAATGAGCAGGATGACTTTAGAGGCACCTGACCTCCCACATCATTTCACACCCACTGGAACTAATCACGGAATCTTCTAAGCCAGAAGTGATTGCAGAAAACATCTTGTTCAGGGCCCTTGAGCAGAATCCCCACTGCTGTGTGTCTGTGGCACACACCACTAATAGATTACTGCACTTACCCTTTGTAGAACCCTTAACTGGACTCACTGGCGATGAGTTGAGAATCCACATAGGAGATAAGTTCTCTGTGCCATCCCACATCTAGTCCGAAAGCACAGAGAGGCTATGAAACTTGCCCAAGGTCACACAGCTAGTGTGTGGCAGAGCTGGGACACAGATTGAAAGCTTTGCCCTTTAGGTGTGTGTTTTCTCTACCATATCAGTGTTTCTCCGGTGGGGGACTTGAAGCATTGTGGGCAGGGTAACTTGCACTGCATTAAACATCACTAAGTCGCCTTATCAACTCTCTTTTATGACTGATTACTTCAAGGAGGAAATCTCAATTTGGAGCTAAAAAATATATATATATTTAAAAGGGGCCCCGGGATCAGACTTTGTTGGCCAACAGATCTAGAGTTGTTTTGCTTCTTCTGGCATATTTTAAATGAATACTTATTGCAAGTCATCCTAAGTTTCCATTTTTGGAAATTGCCATTAATTTTGTTAAATTTTTATTTTATAATAGATCTGTATTAGTAGTGAAAGAGTGATCTCATTTTAAGGAAAATTCCTGAAGAGGAGCACAAATGAGAGATACATGGGTACCGCAAAGTTGTGCGGGGCCCACGGCGCATGCCCGAGCTTTGGGAAAGTCTCAGAGGGTCGCCTCTGAGGGCGTTGTCCCCTTCCCCCCTGCAGGAGCTGTCGGCCGAGCAGATCGCCTCCCTGGGCCCTGAAAACGCGGCGGCGGTGACCCCAGCCCAGCGCCGGCAGCTCAGCATGTTGCAGCTGCAGAGCCTCCAGCGAGCGGTAGATGGCGCCAAGGCTCGCTCCTGGCTGGACGCGCCTCCCAGCGCCAGCCCCGCCGGGACCCCGTCCTCTCTTTCTCCCCCAGGTGAGCCGGACAAACCCAGACCCTCCTCCCACTCCTAATCCCCCTTCCTCGTCTCTCGATCCGCCCCTCCTGGCATGGGGCGGCGAGAAGGCTCCTAAAATTCAGGGTGGGGTCTCTGACGGTCCTTGAAGGTTCTGCATTCAGACAAAAACCCACAGTCCGTTCCAAGCATATGTAAAGAATGGTCAACTCCGGACCACTTGCAAGTCTGGGGACCTGGGAAGCTCTTAAAAATTGCCAGCCCCACGGTCCCCACCCAGAACCCACGGAATCAGAATTTCTCAGGACTAGATGGGGAAACAGTGGAAACAGTATCAGACTTTATTTCTGGACTCCAAAATCACTGCAGATGCTGATTGCAGCCAGGAAATTAAAAGACGCTTACTCCTTGGAAGGAAAGTTATGACCAACCTAGATAGCATATTAAAAAGCAGAGACATTACTTTGCCAACAAAGGTCCATCTAGTCAAGGCTATGGTTTTTCCCGTGGTCATGAATGGATGTGAGAGTTGGACTGTGAAGAAAGCTGATTGCCGAAGAATCGATGCTTTTGAACTGTGGTGCTGGAGAAGACTCTTGAGAGTCCCTTGGACTGCAAGGAGATCCACCCAGTCCATTCTAAAGGAGATCAGTCCTGGGTGTTCATTGGAAGGACTAATGATAAAGCTGAAACTCCAATACTTTGGCCACCTCATGCGACGAATTGACTCACTGGAAGAGTCTAATGCTAGGAGGGATTGGGGGTGGGAGGAGACGGGGATGACAGAGAATGAGATGGCTGGATGGCATCACCGACTCTGTGGACATGAGTTTGAGTGAACTCTGGGAGTTGGTGATGGACAGGGAGGCCTGGCGTGCTGTGATTCATGGGGTCGCGGAGAGTCGGACCCGACTGAGCGACTGAACTGAACTGAAGCCCTTTCAGTGGTTCCTTTGCTCCTCCGTTCTTCCCACCATCCAGGATTAATAAATTCAGTCGATAAATCTGGGGAACCTACTATGTGCTAAGCCTGCTGTAGGAGCTGGTGAGTAAGGCAGGTGAGGCTCTCTCGTAATAAACAAGGAGATTTCAAATCTGATTAAGACCAGGGAAGGAAAGCAGCAGCAGGAGGTGGTGGTGATGAAGAAATGAGCTGAGCTGAGGAGTCGGGGGTGGGGGTGGCTTGCTTTCTGGTTTTTTTTTTCCCTCCCTGCCTGTCTCACCTCCCCTCCCCTCGCCCTCATACTTCTTTATGACTCCTGTCTTTAGTGAGCACGGTCTTTGGACCAAGCGTGGTGCTCGGCTCTGGGGAGGCAACGATGAACAAGCCAGGTGTGTCCTACTCTGTCCTTGTGGAGCTCCCAGTCCAGGGTGGGGGTGACGGAAGCCCCAGCACCCAGGCGACCATGAGGCAGTAGGAGGGGTGTTGTGACGGGGGGACACAGGGATCGCTGGGGAGAGGCAGCTTCCTGGGCTTCGGGGAGGGGAAGCGGTTGTGGAAACCTCCTGAAGACTGATATCTAAGCTGCAAACCCAGCTGGAGAGATACTCTGGCCATGTGAGGAGTGTCCCAGGTAGAGGCAAAAGCAAATGCAAATACCCAGAGTTCAAAGAGAGCTGAGGCCTCACCATCTCCAGGTGCCCCCCTTGGGGATGGGGGGATGCCCGATTTCTGCAGATGGGAGCCATGCCCTTTGATTTATTACTATCTTTAAACTTTTTCATTGAAATATAATCTACATACATGTAACAGTTATTTGAAAATGTTGCAGTGTTTTGGGTCTTATATAATGCACACAGTAGACAATGCACATGGTTTAAAATATGAAAACTCTGAAAAGGTATGAAGTGAAACATCCACCCTCCACTCCCTCTTCCATAGTCACCCAGTTCTCCTCCTCAGAGCAACCAGTGTTACCAGCTTGTGTATCTGTCCAGAGTTAGTCTATGCACATCCATAGATTATCCCTGCACTTTTACAAAAGCTTAGTATATACTTTGTTCTGTGACTTGCATTTTTCACCTGAAAATTTACCTTAGAGACAGTTCCATGTCCATATCTAGGAGCCGTGCAGTTCTTGGTTTTCTGGCTATGCTGTGACTGTCTTTAACTAGATCTCTATAGACGGTAATTCAGTTGTTTCTATTTTTATACTGTTACAATCAACGCTGCAGCAAATGACTTTATATACTTTGCATCTGTTCAAGTACATCTTCAGGGTAAACTCTTCCAAGTGAGACTGGGGGGGTCAGAGGGTCGGTGCATCTGGAAATTCTGATACCAGAGAAGCCTAGATCCTCTTTCCTTCCATTCACCCCACCGGCCTGAGCTGGTCCTGGCAGCCAGGTGAACCGTTCCTGGGGTCCAGGCAGTTAATCTTGTTTCCTAAACTTGCTTTGTTATCTGAACCACCGGGGTGTGATATTTAAAATCCAGATCCCCTGGGCTGGTACCTGACTTGCTGAATCAGAATTTGCAGGGGAAGATCCCCGAATTTGCATTTTTAGCCATACTCCTGTAGTTAAGGCAGTTCTCAGTTCAGTTCAGCCCAGTTGCTCAGTCGTGTCCGACTCTCCGCGACCCCATGAATCACAGCACGCCAGGCCTCCCTGTCCATCACCAACTCCCAGAGTTCACTCAAACTCATGTCCATCGAGTCGGTGATGACATCCAGCCATCTCATTCTCGGTCGTCCCCTTCTCCTCCCGCCCCCAACCTTTCCCAGCATCAGAGTCTTTTCCAGTGAGTCAACTCGTCGCATGAGGTGGCCAAAGTATTGGAGTTTCAGCTTTAGCATCAGTTCTTCCAATGAACACCCAGGATTGATCTCCTTTAGAACGGACTGGTTGGATCTCCTTGCGGTACAAGGGACTCTCAAGAGTCTTCTCCAACACCACAGTTCAAAAGCATCAATTCTTCGGCGATCAGCTTTCTTCACAGTCCAACTCTCACATCCATACATGACCACGGGAAAAACCATTGCCTTGACTAGACGGACCTTTGTTGGCAAAGTAATGTCTCTGCTTTTTAATGTATTATCAAGGTTGGTCATAACTTTCCTTCCAAGGAGTAAGCGTCTTTTAATTTCATTAAAATCAGCATCTGCAGTGATTTCTGGTACTTGTTAATTCATGCAGTCTCATATACTTTGCCCTCCCACCCTTTGCTATTTGGGGTCATTATTCTTGTTTAGGGTTGAGCAAGCCAAGACCTAGTGAGGGGGCGGGTACAGGGAGCTAGTGCGATGTGCCCACCCTCTGTGGGCTGCTGAGACCTCCTGTGAACTCTTATTTTGTTTCCTTGTAGGAGCCTGGGTCTCCGGGGGTCTTGGGCTGGGCTACCCTCTCCTGGTCCTGATGCCCAAGCTCGTGTGGTGAGTGGTGTTTGCGCATCGCCCTGGGGCCCAGGCAGCTGGCCAAGGCACTTGCAGACCCCAAGGATGCTGCAGAGGGTGGGAGTCCCCCATCCCGACTCAGAACCTCAACGAGGGCAAGGAGACCCTGGGACTTTGGAACTGAAGAGGCGCTAAAGGAAGAATAATTATTAAAATATGGTCTTGCACCTTCTTAAACTGGCTTGTATCCTCAGCAGGGAGACCTCATCTCCATCTCCCTAGTTTTCCAGCTTGGAGACAGGGAAGCTGTGGAGGGGAGACCATTTCCTGTCAAAAGCATGAAGACATTAGTACAAGTTAACACCCTCCCTCTAGAGAGAGATGCCAGCCAGCGATGGGTGCAGGTCAAGGCCCCTGGTTTCACCAAGGCCTGCTCTGGCTTCTCTTCTGGTTTTTATTTCCCTTCCTCAGAGATATAGGGCATATTGGATTTCTTCTTCTTAGATATTTAGCAGAGCTGAAATAAATGAATCCCGTAACAGACGCCGATATTCCTGCCTGATTGTTGGGACTAATTGATGTTTGGGTGGGCATTGCATTGCTTGGAAATTAAAACATTTAACATGGCTCAACGTTAAATCAATTTTAAAACACATTTTCCAGTTACCTTCCATTTCCTTGGGAGTCAGCTGAATGAATGGCTGTTAAACTTTCAAAAATATGCCTTTCTTGGTGGAGGTGGTGGCTCTTCTAGGTTTTAAGTGCTCTGGGCTTTGGGGATGGGTTGAAATAAAAGAAAATATACTGTGTAAGTCAGTCACTCCTGCGTTTATGGTGTGGCAGAGCAAATGCACCCACTGGCCCAGTCCTTTTGGAGGCTGGGATGGAGTTATCTCTGGAAATTTGCAAGATGCTCGTGACCATTGGCTCAGGAAGGCAGAGCTCAGGAAAGGGTGCTTTGCTACCTCCCGGATGTTACGCCTTCTCAAATTCAGCCATCAAAGTTGTTTCTCATAACATAGCTTAAGGTGGCAAGTTTTTTTTTGTTTTTTTTTTGGCGGGGGTTCCCAGCATCTACCTTCTGCAACTCCCCCAGCTGTTTGCAGAGATCACGGTCTCAGTGTGCTGGCTATGGCTCTGACTGGTCAGGACCTGTGCTGTACTGGTTATTAATACAGGTAGATATTGTGGAGGCTGGCGAGTCTTCAGAAGTCATGTGTGGTTATTACAGAAAATTAAAAGGCTGGGTTGTGGAGGGTGTGGCCCTGTGGATATTACTTGGGGTCTGATCTGATTGTCTTTCATCACTGGTGGGGAAGTGGTCGCTAGTGCTGCTTCTGGAGCCCAGATCATTTATCTCATTATAAACTCCAGCCCCATTTTAGCTGGGAGAGACTGGCTGCTTCGAGCGGGATGCTGGGTAAGAATGTGTCTGCCCAGATTCCCTTCAGAGAGGTCTTGGACCTTGCTCAGTAGTCCCACTTTCTTCCAGCCTTGAATTATCCTGGGCAACCACAACTTCCTATAAGTCAGACTTCATGCTGCTGATGCCAAGTAGCTTTGCGTCTCACTTTCGCTTCTGATCGTTTGTTTTTGAGTTAATTTCTGGATCGGTCCTCCCATTGTGGATGACAGTCATGGCCCCTGTTCTGCAGGTCCAGTCTGCATCAGGCGCTGCTCTGAGGTCTTTACTTGTGTCATTAGCTCACGTCATCATCATCATGACCCTGCCAGGTGGATGCTGTTGGTTCCCATTTTCCAGATGAGGCGACTGAACCTGAGAAAGATGAAGGAACTCTTGTCTAAGGCCGCTCAGATAGTGAGGATTCTGACTTTTTGTCTCACCCTCTGCTGCCTCCTGGATGGATATTCTTGAACTTCTCTAATGAGTTAGATCAGAGAGAGGTTCTGTAGATCTCTTCCCCTCCTCCTCTGGTGGGAGGCCAGCTTGCCTCACAGCTCGTATAATTGGTGATTGCCTCAGGCAGGAAGACAAATCCAGCTTATGCCCTGCAGGACCCCCAGGGTCTCGGGTTGAAGTGTGCAGCCTTCTGCACGCAGAAAAGCAGCGGTCACACCTCAGGTACAGTTCCCGTTCACCTTTTCAATGTCAGCGGTGCTGTTGGGTTCCCAGCCTCCACTTTCTGCAGCTCCCCCCAGCTGTTTGCAGAGATCACAGTCCCTGGCGTTGCGGGTCACAGTGTGCTGGCTATGGCTCTGATCAGTCAGGGCCTGTGTCATATCGGTTATTCAAATTTTTTCACATTGCTCAGCTAGATCCTTTTACAGATCCCCTCCCATCAAGCTTGATGGGGGCTGGGAGTCTTTCTGCACCTTCAGTCTGCCCCATCCAGTGGGACTTAGATTTAAGCTGTTCCTTCTGGTACCCAGGGGTTCAGCCACAGCGGCTGGAATGGGTTCCATTGCCAATGACAGGTGGCTGTGAGTTGGTGCATGTGTGAACATGTGTGAGTGTGTGTTTACCTGGCTTTACTGCAGAAATGCTGTCATGGAAGAGGCAGTAAACAATGTTAAATATTAGGTATTTTTTTGTCCTTAAAAGTTCTTTGTCCCTCCTTGCCTCCTTTAAACACATCTGTATTGCCTCCCTATAAAGCATATATGTAATAAACAGGGAGGCCTGGCAGAACTCCAGCCCACACGGTGTCTAAGTGGCACATCTTCAAAGTGCAGATCTTGAAACCTTCTTGAAGTGAGTGTCCTTGCTACAAATCCATCCAGGACATCAGGCGATTCCTGGGATTCTCAACCACTACAGGAGGGTCGTTGTCCACTTCTCTGCCTTTCCGGCCCCAGGAACTGACTACTTCAGAAAGGGACATAGCTTGTCTGATCCTTGAAATGTGGCAACTCAGCAGCAGGTGAAGACCTTATTTGCCTTCACCTTCATCCTGGCCTTTTATGAGCCCAAGAAAATGCCTGCTGATGAAATGTGCGGGAAGGGGCTGTCCTTTCCCAGGAGAACTCTGGCCCTGAGGAGTTCCTTCTAGTCTCTGAGACCCTCTGGAACACTCCTGTGTTGGGGGCAGCTAGACAGTGGTTCCCAACTCTTCTGCTCGCTCCCTTTATTAGGATGGAACAGCCAAGCTTTGGCCATGTGGCTTCCTTGTGCATCGCAGTGGGTAGAGTCTGCTTCCCCACCTGCTAACTTTGGCTTTGGCCGTTGAGCAGACAGGACACCATCCCTCCAGCAGAAGTGAAGTCATACCCGTGCTTGTGTGATTTGACCTCTTGGTAGCTGCTTCCGCATGTGAGGAGACCTGTGGGTGAGGAGACGCGGAGCAGACCTGAGCCCAGTGCACAGCTTGGAGCTAAGCTGAGATCAGCAGGATCCAGCTGAGCTCAGCCAAGCCCAGGAGAGCCACAGCCAACCTGAATACTCATACGTGAGAAGTATATATTTGTTAAGGGAAGCCATTGAGATTTAGGTTTATTTGTTACTGTAGCCAAAGCTGACTTGTACTCCATGACTTCCGCATGCCTTCCTGGCACGGGCTGGTCACATGCTGGGGATAGGAAGGTGGTGCACTGTCCCTTTCATCACATTCCCATCATTTGCCCTGTAGATCGTGCCCATTAGGGAAGCTCTTTGTCAAATGCTGCGCTTCTTGATACAACACCATGGCCCCTAACTGCCGCTTACTTCCCGTTTCCAAGACCAAGAGCAATAGAAATCAGATAACTGCTCCTCTGGGGTCAGAGCTTCTGCCCATAACATGGTTGTTCCATCTGCTCTGCCATGGCAGCCTTCATATCTAGTGGCTCATCAACTATTTCACCTGGAGCACTCACCGAGCCAACATCATTGCCTCCATCTCTGCAGCTTAGCTCTACCCCCTGGTACCATCAAGACTCTGTTAGCTTGAGTTTCCCAGAGGGATTTTCAGGTCAAGTAATAGCACATGGAATAGGTGCACCGGCCCATCCTCAGGGGAGAGCATCCCAGCTGGAGAAGCCATCTGGCTCTCCTCCAGGTGTGTGTCATCTCCATTCACACTGGAAGCTGGAAGACCCATTGAAATGGCTGAGGTCCACAAGTCTGACCTTGAGCTACTCTGCCTTGGGGGTCTGCTCCATCCGTCTTCTTCTGTTTCTTGCTATGTTAGGCCCACTGAGATCCCACTCTCTGCCATGACATCTTGGGTCAGGGATCCTGAGACTGATGGGCATGCTGGTGGTTTTCCACTAGTGTCCAGTCAGCTTCAGGACCTCTCACACCAGGAAGGATTTGGAATTGGAGGAATGGACATGACCAGCATGTAGCCCCACTGGAATGTAAGCTCCCATGGGCAGAAACCCTGACCATCTTGTTCAATGACATATTCTTCCTGCTCAGCAGTCCCCAGTGGCCTGGGTCATGGTTGGTGTTCACTGCATATTTGTTGAATATCTAAGTGAAACTACTTTCCCCCTCACATCAGACTGAACTCAGTAGGACCTCTGATCAGGCGAGTGTTGGTAAACTTGGGAGATGTGATAAGAATATGCTCATTTAACAAAAAAGCATATTGAGAACTCACTTTTTGCCAACCCCTGTGCTGGTCGTGATGGAGGCAGAACACACACAGCCCTGTCCTCGTGCAGGCCACGTTGTGCTGGGAGCTAGTGGAGGCATGTAATAAACACACGCAGATAGTGATCAGATAGTGATCAATACAATGGAGAGAAGTCAATCTGGTGGTGGTGGGAGTGAAGGCAGAGAACAAGCTTTAGGGAAAAATCAAGTGGTCATGGAAAAGATAGTGACTGAGCAAAGACTGGAAGGCAGTGTGGGACGGCATGCGTATACCTAAACTTACACCTGTGTTTCCATCTACATTCACATCGGCATCCATGTCTACACTGACGTCATCATCTCTGTCTGCATCCGGTCCGGGTAGCAAGGAGGAGTGAGTGTGAAGTCCCAGAGGCAGGACTGGTGCTCCGGATGTCTGAGGGCCAGCGGTGACATGGTGGGTGGGAAGAGGCAGGAGCTGAGGCTGGAGAGACGACGGGCCAGATCAGGCAAGGCCTCGGGGGCATCACCGGGCTTAGTCTCCTGGTTCTGAATGAACGGAGAGCAGCAGGAGGTGGAACCCCATGGGACCTCTGCCCTCTTGTCGTGACACAAAGGGAACTCAGAAAGAGTGGCTGTGGCTCCAGAAGCCCTGTGGGCTCTGTCTTGCATCCTCTCTGTATTGTCAGGCTCCCTGTAGTTTTCGTCGTGTTGCTTCCCTGTAAAAGAGTCTTTGCATCAGTTCAGTTTGGTGAGCGTTCTCTTACTCTTAGAAGATTGAACTCAGGATTTGGTTTCCACGCTCCTTGCTGTGTCCTCGGTGTGGGGAGAGACCTGACCCTTCCCTCCCGCCCCATACTGATGACCCCTGAGAGCACATCTCCTTCTCCCCACACAGCCAGGTGAGCAGTCAGCTGCGGGGAGTCTCTCCACATCACTGTAGGTGATGTATCAGGACCCTCTTGACTTATATTCCTTCTGAGAGCTGGGAAAGCTTCTGGATTCAGGCCTGGCTGGATCCAGGAGCTGTGCCAACATCCCTGGGAGTGGGCTTCCCTCTTGTTATCTTCTGACTCTGCCTTTAAGCCTCACTTCTTTCCTAGGCAGGCTCTCCTTTCACGGTGGCCACCATCAGTGTTAGACTCATAGCCTAACATGTTAGCATTGTTGAGAGAGAGAGACCTTTGTCTTTCCTGGTCACGCCAGTGGAAGTCCCTGGATTCACTTTGATCAAGCTTGCCTGAGGCAGGCGGCATCGCTGAGCTGACCCCTGTGGCTGAGATGCTGAAGTACACCAATTGGCCAAGGCTAGGTCAGGAGGTGACCCCAAATCCTACCCCAGATCACAGTGACCAAACAGCAAAGGGCTGATACCAGGAGAGTTCAGTTACCAAACCGTGGCAGGCAGAATTCTAAGCTGGCCCCACACTCCCTGGTGTGCATGCCCCGTGTTACCTCCTCCTGCTAAGTGCAGGCTGAACCTGTGCATGTGGGTGGATGTCACTCCCATGACTGGGATGCTGATCGGCTGACTTTGAGTTCCTCAAAAGGGAGGTCATCTGGGTGGAACTGACTTGATCAGGTGCGCCCATGAAAGGAACCAGGCCCTTCCTGGTGACAGAGCTGTTCAGAATGTGGGAACCTATGGGGAGACCACAAGGCAAGGACCCAGGGTGCACTTAAGGAGGCCAGAGAGGTCCCTGGCTGATGGCCAGCAGGAAAACAGACACCTCGGTTGTACGATCAGAAGGAATGAAGTCTGCAAAAACCAGCCATTCTGGAGGAGGACCTCAGCCCCAGACAAGACCGCAGCCCCAGCTGCACCATGATTTCAGCCCACTGAGATTCTGAGCAGAGAATTCAGCTGCGCCTTCTGACCTGTAGATCTGCGAGATAATAAATGGGTGTTATTTAAGCCACTCCATTCCTGTCAATTTGTTATATAGCAATGGAACACCAAGACACAAAATAAGGGGAAATTAACGCAGGGGAGGCAAAGTGACTGAGGTGTCCGTGGACCTGAAAGCCGAGTGGTCATCTCTGGTTGAAGTAGACCAGTTCTGGAATTTAAGCTTAGCCTGGAAACATATCCATGAGCATGAACACCTCCTACTGCTCCCCCCACCCCATTCACCTAAGAAGTTTCCTTGGGTGGGTGGGCATCCTACCCTTTTTCTATCTCTACCTATTTTGCTTCTTGGCAGGAGGGAGGCCTGGTATGTGTATTTATTTTCTGCATTTGTCATTGATAGTGACTAAGCATCATTTGGGCTTCCCTGGTGGCTCAGCTGGTAAAGAATCCTCCTGCAATGCGGGAGACCTGGGTTTGATCCCTGGGTTGGGAAGATCCTCTGGAGAAGGGAAAGGCTACCCATTCCAGTATTCTGGCCTGGAGAATTCCATGGACTGTATAGTCCATGGGGTCGCAAAGAGTCAGACATGACTGAGTGACTTTCACTTAGCATCTTCCTCCTTTTCTACAATACTATGAATTTCCTTTGAGAACATTCCTTTAGGACTTTCACTCACGTGGATTAGGTGGGATCAATACTACCTTCACTTCCAGTGCTGGGCTGTGATGCACTGAAACCAATCAGCATATCCCATTCCTCAGGTCACAGTGATTGATTTAGGGATGGGCCAATGAGAGCCAGGTTTGGGATTTTTATTTAACTCTTAGAAGAGAGAGAGAGAGAGGAGAGGGAGAAAATGAGGGGGATGTTCTTTTGTTCTGCACTCAAGCTGTTCAGCCATCTTGAAATTGTGAGAAGAGAGGTTGAATGAAGGAATGGGATTGAGAAATGGAATAAGAATGGAGTTAAGAGAGGATGTGAGAAACAACAAACAAACAAAAACTTAAAAAAAAAAAAGAGTGATGATGTTAGAAAACCCAGGTTCTGATAGAAGTTTCTGGAGCCTGGATCAAACCATACCTGCACATCTGTCCTTGGACCATTCATTTACAAGAACAAAATCGGAGTGGATTTTTTGATGCTTCCAATGGGTTTGAATAGCTTCTCTGTTCTTCCTTCTTCTTGATTTTCGAATGTCTGCAAATTATTTTTTTTATTAAGGATGTAGCTGATCACAAAGTGTCATTTCCTCTATAACAAATCGTTTATGAGTATCTTGGCTTCACAGGGCCCCTAACAGCTTTGTTTTACTCTGAATTTGGCTCAGATGCACCTGAGTGTCTATTGGGTTCACAGGGGCCCTGTTTTTGAAAACTATTCTTTACATAGATGACAAAGTAATGATTTAATGTTCAAGGTTTTTGCCTTGAGCCCTGGTCTTGTTCCGGAGGTGACACTCATCTGAGGTGGGAGATTTGCTTCTCTCACCCTCCGGGGACCTTCCTTGTTGGGAATTTGGCCTCAGGTGGCTGAGTCATATCCGGCTGACTCCAAATACAAGTCTGGATCTGCTTGTCCAATGGGGCAGTGCCTCCTGTCCCCCGAGGGCAGCCAATTCCACCTCCTGCTTTGCTTCCTCCTGATTTAGCATTCTTCATGGCACGAATTCTGGGTACAGAAGAGGGGCTGTTAGTTCTCCCATGCAGCCTGGGTTTCCCGGTGCAGCAGCCTGCTCTTAGCAAGTCTGATTTTCTAACTGGCATCCAGCTGCATCTTGTATGATTTCCTGTAAAGGCCTCCCTGGTCTTTACACTGGGGGACTTTTCTCTGTTTGTATAGTCCACGACTGTCTCCATAGTCAAACACCCACGCCAGTCTTGTCAAGTACTGGGCTATAGCAATGAAAGAACGGAGCTTAATATGCAGGGCTGCTCACTGGATCCCTGGGAACATGATATTACGGTTCTTCACTCCCCGCCCCTCCCCGAGAACTGACGCTCTTGCAGCAACCAGAAGCAGACTCAAAGCCCTGCTCTTGGTACACTTACCAATACGGCCTCCAGTTCAGTCCTGGCTTTATTTTAAAAGCTACTTTGTGTTTCTCCATGTTGGTTGGAATACCAGCTGTGGAGAGCCTTTTGATGTCTGCTCCTTCCCAGAATTGCTTTGACTACTGCACTTTTTAGAAGCTCAGAACAAGCTGCCTGGTGTTTTGTTTGGATATTTTTCTGCTCATACCTCCAGATCCACCTTCCACTCTTACCAGTTCCCCTCTGTCCCAGATCCTGGGTAGGCTCCACTGTCTCTGGTTTCCAGCTGGATTGGGCAGTGGGGCGTGGCAGACAGTTGGAGGGTCCTGACTCCCATTCTGTCAGCCTGAGGGTCCCGTCCTCCTTGAAGGCCATGATTCCTCTGGGGGCTCTTTCTTACAGCTGCAGCTCTCTCTGGATTCCAGAAGCCTCTCTCTCCATTTCCCTGTTAGCCCGGTGGTGAGAGTTGGATTATAAAGAAAGCTGATCGCCGAAAAATTGATGCTTTTGAACTGTGGTGTTGGAGAAGTCTCTTGAGAGTCCCTTGGACTGCAAGGAGATCTAACCAGTCTATTCTAAAGGAGATCAATCCTGGGTGTTCATTGGAAAGACTGATGCTAAAGCTGAAACTCCAATACTTTGGCTACCTCATGCGAAGAGTTGACTCACTGGAAAAGACTCTGATGCTGGGAGGGATTAGCGGGCAGGAGGAGAAGGGGACGACAGAGAATGAGATGGCTGGATGGCATCACTGACTCAGTGGACATGAGTTTGAGTGAACTCCGGGAGTTGGTGATGGACAGGGAGGCCTGGTGTGCTGTGATTCATGGGGTTGCAAAGAGTTGGACATGACTGAGCGACTGAATTGAACTGAAGGGCTTGCCACTGTTGACAATTCCAGGGTAATTTACATCCCCTATTTTCTCTTAACCCTGCCTGCAACTCTGCAATCTTCCCTTCATTGAACTCTCTTCAAATACCCCCATTTGAGTGTGCCATGCCTTTCCTTCCAGGACAGGACTGATCTGTTTAGAACATCCAGTGTCCAAAAATGCACTCTCCAAAGGCTGCAAAGGGAGTCTCAAAGAAGTTTCTCCAATGTCCCTCTGATTGGGGTGGCTGTCCACCTCCAGTAGGGATGAATCAGGTCAATTAATGCTGCCCTACTTTATCTGATCAAATTTGTTACTGATGTCATGAAGATGCATCCTTCTTACATTTGACTCAGGAATAGCTAGCTGGGCACTGCATCTGTTGTTAATGACCCTGGATACAATTTTCAAATTAATCTGGGGTCAACTGAATCTATCCAGCCTGTGAGGAGGCCCCCAGTTTCATGACCAGGGAAAAACCAAAGCCCTATCTGGGTTTCTGTGAATTCCTGGTGAAGCAATACCTCTGGGGTCCTCCTAAAAAGACTAAAATGTGCTCAGTGGTGTCCAACTCTTTGCGACCACATGGACTGTAGCCCACCAGGCTCCTCTGTCCATGGGATTTCCCAGCAAGAATACCAGAGTAGGTTGCCATTTCCTCCTCCAGGGGATCTTTCTGAACCAGGGATTGAACCTGTGTCTCTTTTGTCTCCCACATTGGCAAGCGAATTCTTTATGACCACACCACCTGGGAAGCCCAGGATCCTCCTATGTGTACACTATTGATGTGTTCATTCCCTTGGGTGTGAAACTTCTCAAATAACCCATTCACATAAGGCGCTAGTGGGTAATTGTGGTGGGCGGCTTCTAAGATAACCCCCAGCGACCCCTGCCTCTTTGTATTCACATCTCTGTATAATCCCCTTCCCTGAGTGTGGGTTGGGTCCATTGACTTGTTTTAATCAGTAGAATGTAGTGATATGTTGCCCTTGAGATAAAGTTACCAAAAACTGGGACTTCTTTCTGACAAGCTCTCTCTTGCTCACTCTGATAAATCAAGCCACCATGTTGTAAGTTGCCCTAGGGAGAGGACCACATGGCAGGGATCTGAGGGCAGCCTCTGCCAACAGCTCATGAGAAATAGAATTCTGCCAACAACCATGTGAGTGAGTTCCCTAGTCTAGCTTTAGGAGAAAACCTGGCTGAGACCTTTATTGCAACATGTGAGAGACCCTGAAGCAAAGGGCCCCATTAATTGAGGTTCAAATTCCTGACCCACATAAACCGTGAGATAGTAAATATGTGTTGTCTTAAGCTGCTGAGTTTTGGGGTGATTTGTTACACAGTGACATACATCTAACACAGTTGCTGTTCAGTTGCTCAGTTGTGTCTGATTCTTTGAGACGCCATGAACTGCAGCACGCCAGGCTTCCCTGTCCTTTGCTACCTCCTGGAGTTTGCTGAAACTCATGTTTGCTGAGTCAGTGATACTATCTAATCATCTCATCCTCTGCCCCCCTCTTCTCCTTTTGCCTTTAATCTTTGCCAGCATCAGGGTCTTTTCTAATGAGTCGGCTCTTCGCATCAGGTGGCCAAAGTATCGAAGCCTCAGCTTCAGCATCAGTCCTTCCAATGAATATTCAAGGTTGATTTCCTTTAGGATTGACTGGGTTGATCTCTTTGCAGTCCAAGGGCCTCTCAAAAGTCTTCTCCAGCATCTAACATAGTAATCTAATCTAAACATCCAGCACAGTAAACTTTACTGATGATTTCAGTGGGGAGACCACAGTGGGACTTGCATTGCACAACAAATAACGGAGCAGTCCAGCAGGCATTTTCCTGCCTCTTCAGCCCCCTCAGTGCTGAGGGATCCTCTGTCTTGCTCTCCCTTGATATCACTCTGCAGCTTGGCAGTGCCTACCTTCATTGACTTCAGGTTTTCAATTCTTTCTCTATTTTGCAGAGAATTTTAATGCTTACTAACTTCTACTCCCTAAGTCGTTGACAAACTCCCCCAAGTTTCCAGCAGAACAATGTCCTCTCTGTCAACACAGCCCACCTTTCTCGGGGAGCAGTGCGGGTTATAGATCTAAAAGATATCTGTTACATAAGTCTCTTAGTTTTTTTTTTGCATATATTGCTATTCAAGAGCTTAAAGCTATTGAAAAATGCACAAACAATATTTCCATTTAACAGAGAAAATGCCCTTATGACATTGTTTGAGTCAAGTTCTCATGTGGCATGTGAAGGAGAAGTACATGCTGCTGGAGAAAAGCCTTTGAAATCCTGTGCTTTTTAACATTTCACCTTGTATGTTAGACAAGAATATTGCAACAGAAAAATAGTTGGTAACATTGTTGGAAAAATATGGGCTAGAAAAGAATTCCAGAACACCCACTCTTTGAACTTGAGATGGTTTTAGAGACTGTGTGCTAAGTCACTTCAGTCGTGTCTAACTCTTTGTGATCCCGTAGACTGTAGCCTGCCAGGCTCCTCTGTCCATGGGATTCTCCAGGCAAGAATATTGGAGTGGATTGCCATGCTTTCCTCCATGGGATCTTCCCGACCCAGGGATCGAACCTGTGTCTCTTACGTCCTGCATTGGCAGGAAAGGTCTTTGCTACTAAGGCTGTGAAACTGTCACAGTGAAACCTGTAGATTTCCTGTTTTGCACTTCTTGATTTGGTTGGTTCATGTAGGCAAACCCTGGGTGAGCTAAGACCTTGCTAAATACCTAACATATACTCAAGCAAGAAAGATAGATGTAAGTGTTTACATCAATGTTTTAAACATGTGATCCAATCAGTTCAGTTCAGTTCAGTCGCTCAATCGTGTCTGACTCTTTGCGACCCCATGAATCACAGCACGCCAGGCCTCCTTGTCCATCACAACTCCCGGAGTACACTCAAACTCATGTCCATCGAGTCAGTGATGCCATCCAGCCATCTTCTTCTCTGTCGTCCCCGTCTCCTCTCACCCCCAATGCTTCCAACATCAGACTCTTTTCCAGTGAGTTAATTCGTCGCATGAGGTGGCCAAAGTATTGCAGTTTCAGCTTTAGCATCAGTCCTTCCAATGAACACTCAGGATTGATCTCCTTTAGAATGGACTGGTTGGATCTCCTTGCAGTCCAAGGGACTCTCAAGAGTCTTCTCCAGCACCACAGTTCAAAAGCATTAATTCTTCGGCCATCAGCTTTCTTCACAGTCCAACTCTCACATCCATACATGACCACGGGAAAAACCATAGCCTTGACTAGATGGACCTTGGTTGGCAAAGTAATGTCTCTGCTTTTTAATATTATATCTAGGTTGGTCATAACTTTCCTTCCAAGGAGTAAGCGTCTTTTAATTTCCTGGCTGCAATCACCATCTGCAGTGATTTTGGAGCCCCCCAAAATGAAGTCTGACACTCTTTCCCCCTCTATTTCCCATGAAGTGATGGGACCAGATGCCATGATCTTCGTTTTCTGAATGTTGAGCTTCAAGCCAAACTTTTCACTCTCCTCTTTCACTTTCATCAAGAGGCTTTTTAGTTCCTCTTCACTTTCTGCCATAAGGGTGGTGTCATCTGCATATCTGAGGTTATTGATATTTCTCCCAGTTGGCAAAATGCAGTGAAGGAATAGTAGTAATGATTAAAAATAGAAAAAGATACAGGGAAAACTTCAGGAGCCAACTATAAAAAAATAGATCAGCACATGGCCATTTCTGACTTTTTAAAGTGTGAGGCTCCAACAGCTCTCACCTGGATCCCTGTGAGACTTCCTGGCTTTTCTTCTTGTCTCAGACTTGCCCCTTTGGGGTTTATTTTCAACACAACAATCAGAATGATCCTTTGGAGAAGTAAGTCAGAGCATTGTTCATACTAGTTAAAAAGTGGAAACAACCAAATGTCCATCAACTGATAAGTGGATAAATGAAGCATCATATACCCATACAGAGGAAGGGAGCATGGATACATTCGACAGTATGGATAAACCTTGAAAACATTAGGTTAAGTGAAAGACATCAGTCACAAATGGCCACCTATTGTATAAGCCCATTTACAGCCAGCAACATCATAGTGTTTCCAAAGGTAGAGAGCCTGATGGGGCCAAAGAAGGATGTTGTTTCAGGGATGTATGAAAAAAAAAGTAAGTCAGATCATGACATTTCTCTGCTCAAAACCTTCCAATGTCTTTCCACATAAGCAAAAACTGTTTCTTAACTTTTTCTACAAGGCACACGCTCTCTCCAACCCCTGATTTCTTAACTTTGTCTACCAGGCACACGCTGTCTCCCACCCCTAACTTGTCTGAGTTCCCCATCCTTTCTCCTGCCACTTCAGTTTCCTCCTGGTCCCTCCAGTCCCCAGACCTGTGCTGGCTGTTCTCCTGCCTGGAAGGGGCTTACACCATTGCCTTCATACTTGTTCACTAGCTTCTTTAGGTCTTTGCTCAAATGTTACCACTTGGCCACCTCCCTGACCAGCTCATGTAAAAGCACACTGTTGGACTTCCCTGGTGGTATAGTGGATAAGAATCTGCCTGCCAATGCGTGGGACATAGGTTCGATCCCTGGTCAGGGAAGAGTCCACCTGCCTTGGGGCAACTAAGCTTGTGCACCACAACTGCTGAAGGCTGCATGTCCTAGAGCCCACGCTCCACAACATGAGTGTGTGTGCGTGCATTCTCAGTCGTGTCCGACTCTTTGCAACTCCCTGGACTGTAGCCCTCCAGGCTCCTCTGTGAATTTTCCAGGCAAGAATACTGGAGTGAGTTGCCATCTCCTTCTCCAGGATATCTTCCCACACAGGGATTGAACCTGCTTCCCTTTCGTCTTCTGCATTGGCAGGGAGATTCTTTACCAGTTGAGCCGCAGGGGAAACCCAGCAAGAGAAGCCACCACAATGAGAAATTTACTCACCACGGCTACTGAAGCCTGTGTGCTTAGAGCCTGTGCTCTGCAACAAGAGAAGCTGCCACAATGAGAAGGTCGAGCACCGCAACTAGAGAGTAACCCCCACTCACTGCAACTAAAGAAAGCCCATTCACAGCAACGAAGACCCAGAGAGCCCAAAAATAAAATAAAAAGCACACTGCTGTACACATTTCATTTCACTCATCAGGGCCTTTTCTAATGAGTCAGTTCTTTGCATCGGGGGGCCAAAGTATTGGAGCTTCAGCTTCAGCATCAGTCCTTCCAATGAATATTCAGAGTTGATTTCCTTTAGGATTGACTGGTTGGATCTCCTTGCAGTCCAAGGGACTCTCAAGAGTCTTCTCCGACACCACAGTTCAAAAGCATCAGTTCTTTGGCACTCAGCCTTCTTTATGGTCCAACTCTCACTCCATACATGACTATTGGAAAAACTATAACTTTGACTATACAGACCTTTGTCTGCAAAGTAATGTCTCTGCTTTTTAATATGCTGTCTATGTTGGTCATAGCATTTCTTCCAAGGAGTAAGTGTCTTAATTTCATGGTGCAGTCACCATCTGCAGTGATTTTGGAGCCCAAGAAAATAGTCTGTCACTGTTTCCACTGTTTCCCCATCTATTTGCCATGAAGTGATGGGACCGGATGCCATGATCTTTGGTTTTTCAATGTTGAGTTTTAAGCCAGCTTTTTCACTCTTCTCTTTCACTTTCATCAAGAGGCTCTTTAATTCCTCTTTGCTTTCTGCCATTAGGGTGGTATCATCTGCATATCTGAGGTTATTGATGTTTCTCCCAGCAATCTTGATTCCAGCTTGTGCTTCATCCAGCCTGGCTTTTCTCATGATGTACTCTGCATATAAGTTAAATAAGCGGGGTGACAATATATAGCTTTGACACACTCTTTTCCCAATATGGAACCAGTCTATTGTTCCATATCTGGTTGTAACTGTTGCTTCTTGACCTGCATACAAGTTTCTCAGGAGACAGGTAAGGTAGTCTGGTATTCCCATCTTTTTAAGAATTTCCATAGTTTTTTGTGATCCACATAGTCAAAGGCTTTAGCATAGTCAATGAAGCAGAAGTAGATGTTTTTCTGGAATTCTCTTGCTTTTTCTATGATCCAGTGGATGCTGGCAATTTGATCTCTGGTTCCTCTGCCTTTTCTAAATCTAGCTTGAACATCTGGGAGTTCTCGGTTTACGTACGGCTGAAGCCTAGATTGGAGAATTTTGCACACCTTAAATACATATGACTTTTTAATTTGTCATTTATTTGTATACCCATAAAAGTTGGAAAAAATATTTTACAAAAAGGAACAGAAAAAGAGTGGCTGACCAGTTGACATCCCAGGACTTCTATTTGAAAGCCTGCTGGTTTTCTGTATTGACAGCATCTTGAACTTTTATTTCATATTGGAGTCTAGCTGCTTAACAATGTTGGGGTAGTTTCAGGGGGACAGCAAAGGGACTCAGCCATACATATACATATATCCATTCTTCCCCAAAATCCCTTCCCATCCAGACTGACACATAACATTGAGCAGAATTCCCTGTGCTGTATAGTAGGTCCTTATTAGTTATCCATTTTAAATATAGCAGTGTGTATTGACAGTGTCTTGATGTATATGGGCAATGCCTCCTGATCAGAAAGGCTCTCACAAAACTCTAGAACATAATGATCTACTTATTTGAGATCCTCCAGCAGCCCCTGAGGTGTATTCCCCATGTGCCCTGTTTCCTACATTTTAAATCAAAGCTATCACAAACATTCCCCCTAACTTTGTTGGCAATCTGTCCAGCCATTTTCACATGATCCTATAAGACAGAAAGTTAATCTTAAATTTCCATATACCGAGGTTCTTTGGTGTATCCATCTGGGCACCAGGCTACTTTGTGCACTCGTCTGTAATGCGACATTTTCTTCATCTCTGAAATTGTATTGTGCGCTTCACTCTATATGTACATGACACCCTATACTGTACATGACAAAGGCCGAGCATTCCAGGAAGCATCTGTACTTGAACTTCTAGGTTAAATAAGAATCAGAAAGAATGGGTCTTGTAATATATGGAACTGAAAGCTAAAAGTTTAAAATAAAGGTAAAGGGGATTTCCCTGGGGGGTCCAGTGGTTAAGATTTTCTGCTTCTGCTGCAGGGGGTGTAAGTTCAAGCCCTGGTTGGGGAACTAAAATCCCACACGCTGCATGGCCTAAATAAATAAGTGAAATGTTAAAAAGAAAAATGAAGGTGAAGTCTGAGAGATAATAGCAGGGAACGGTTGGATCTGGGGAGGGCTGTGGACAAAAGCCTGGTTCTCCCCACAAGTGTGCATGCATCACCTTGGGCCGTGGGTGGAGTTCAGGGCCACAGCTGGCATCTGCATTTCCTTTAGATGAGTTACAAGGGGCTGCCACTTCTATACAGGTAGATTAAAAGAAGTTCCTCCGCTGGGTAGAGTGGACCAGTTACCAAAAGGCATCCCTTCCTTTGGCTGAAGCCCTTTGGACCCGACCAGATGGCTTACCTAGTGATCCGAGGGAGGGCTTGATTTCTGCCCTCATTCATTACCTCGGTCAGGTGCTTTGTGAAGTGCACGCACAGTCCAACTGTGCTTGAAGGCCCTGAGGGTGCTTGCTATTCTTCCTCATTACAAAACTCACCCACTCAGCTCAGAGGAGCATTCGATGCATGATACAGGATGCTCGGGGCTGGTGCACTGGGATGACCCAGAGGGATGATACGGGGAAGGAGGTGGGAGGGGGGTTCAAGATGGGGAACACATGTACACCCGGGGTGGATTCATGTCAATGTATGGCAAAACCAATACAATATTGTAAAGTTATTAGCCTCCAATTAAAATAAATGAATTTAAAAAAAATCTAAATGAAGTTAAGGTAAATTTGTGTATAAGTTATAAAGAATGCCATCCGGGTGAACGAGGTTAGACAGAACCCTGTACAATCTACCTGAATCGGGGTCTAGAAGCTTTACTTGAATTTTCTTTTCTTAGAGAAAGAATTAAATTGTTTATCTGATTGAACCAGGGCTTGTGTGATATTTCAGCAGAATTTGAATGTATATGTGCATATTCTAAGGCTGATTTGGAAATTAACACTTGAATACTGTGTGTGTAAGAGGGGCCCACTTGGTTTGAAATAGTCTCTTTCGTTCTTTTTGGTTTATTGGTAACGATGAGTTGATTTATCCCTAAATACTTCAAAGCTTTTTCTGTTTTAGCTCTGGGAATAATGTTTTTCTTCTTTTCAAAGATGTAATATTTCTGCTAACAGTACAGAAAGATAGCAAAGATAAGAACCTTCAGGATTCTTTGAAGACAAAATGTTATTCTGAATTGGACATTCATTAGAGTGAAGGGATAAGTCTCTAAATCTTTATGATTTGGGGTTTGTTTGTTTAATGCATTTCTTTGCTTAAACTTCAGGTGCATGCATGATAATTTTAGAGAGCAGAGAGAGGAGCAAATGCTATTTGATTTATGAATCTTTTCAAAAGCATTCAAAATTTATCTCGAGTTTGGTTAAGTTTATTTTTCATAATCTTGGTTGAAAGCAAGAGTGATTGCTCCCCTCACTCCACGTCTCAAAAGATGGGGTGTTTTTTACTTATAAGTTCTTTGACATTAGAGGAGGGGCCAGAAGGGTTAGAAATGAAGATGGGGGTGAGGAGATAAGTCCTAATTACCATGGGAGCAGGAAACTGCATGGAAAAAACACTGGTTTAGGATAAGGATTGCTGGTTTCAGTTCAGTTCAGTCGCTCAGTCGTGTCCAACTCTGCTCACCAGGCTTCCCTGTCTATCACCAACCTCCGGAGCTTGCTCAAACTCATGTCCATCGAGTCGGTGATGCCATCCAACTATCTCATCCTCTGACTTCCCCTTCTCTTACTGCCTTCAATCTTTCCCAGCATCAGGGTCATTTCCAGTGACTCAGTTCTTCACATCAGGTGGCTAAAGTATTGCAGCTTTAGCTTCAGCATCAGTCCTTCCAATGAATATTCAGGACTGATTTCCTTTAGAATGGACTGGTTTGATCTCCTTGCAGTCCAAGGGACTCTCAAGAGTTTTTTCCAACATCACAATTCAAAAGCATCAATTCTTTGGCGCTCAGCTTTGTTTATGGTCCAACTCTCACATCCATACACGACTACTAGAAAAACCATAGCTCTAACTAGAGAGACCTTTGTCGGCAAAGTGATGTCTCTGCTTTTTAATATTCTATCTAGGTTGGTCATAACTTTCCTTCCAAGGAGTAAGCGTCTTTTAATTTCATGGCTGCAATCACCATCTGCAGTGATTTTGGAGCCCCAAAAAATAAAGTCTGACACTGTTTCCACTGTTTCCCCATCTATTTCCCATGAAGTGATGGGACCAGATGCCATGATCTTCGTTTTCTGAATGTTGAGCTTTAAGCCAACTTTTTCACTCTCCTCTTTCACTTTCATCAAGAGGCTTTTTAGTTCCTCCTCACTTTCTGCCATAAGGGTGGTGTCATCTTCATATCTGAGGTTATTGATATTTCTCCTGGCAATCTTGATTCCAGCTTGTGCTTCATCCAGCCTGGCATTTCTCATGATGCACTCTGCGTATTAGTTAAGTAAGCAGGGTGATAATATACAGACTTGATGTACTCCTTTCCCAACTTGGAACCAGTCTGTTGTTCCATGTCCAGTTCTAACTATTGCTTCTTGACCTACATACAGATTTCTCAGGAGGCAGTTAAGATGGTCTGGTATTCCCTTTTCTAAATCCAGCTTGAACATCTGGAAGTTCTCAGTTCACACACTGTTGAAGCCTAGCTTGGAGAATTTTAAGCATTACTTTGCTAGTGTGTGAGATGAGTGCAACTGTGCAGGAGTTTGAAGATTCTTTGACATTGCCTTTCTCTGGGATTGGAATGAAAACTGGCCTTTTCCAGTCCTGGGGCCACTGCTGAGTTTTCCAAATTTGCTGGTATATTGAGTGCAGCACTTTCACAGCATCATCTTTTAGGATTTGAAACAGCTCAGCTGGAATTCCATCACCTCCACTAGCTTTGTTTGTAGTGATGCTTCCTAAGACCCACTTGACCTCGCACTCCAGAATGTCTGGCTCTAGGTGAGTGATCACACCATCATGGTTATCTGGGTCATTAAGATCTTTTTTGTATTGTTCTTTTGTGTATTCTTGGCACCTCTTTTTAATAAATTCTCCTTCTGTTAGGTCCATACCATTTCTGTCCTTTACTGTGCCCATTAACTGTTGGCTATTTGATCTCACTTTTGATTGTGTTACGGGAATTAGGATACTGGATGTGCCCAGTGTTAGCTACTGCTATTCTCAGCACCTCAGGTGAGCTTACCAGACACACTTGAGGGCATTTGTACCAAGGGTTATGGGAGAACAAATTCGTGGTTGATCTTTCTACTTAGTGAACTTTTCAGGATTTAGGCTGAAGAAGGGGGGGAGGGCCCTGGCGCTGGCTGGCTTGTGGAGGGCTCTTGTATCCTGAAAGCCCCAGGATACAAGATAACCTTTGCCAGCAGACCTGGGGACAACGGCTACCACTCAGGATTTGGGATAAACTTGAAGCTCAGACTCTGCCAAGGAGGTATTTTTGTTGCCTTGTGTCTGTCTGACTTTTCACGTGACTTCCATCTGCTCTTGCGGCTCTGATGGTCTGCGAAGCATTTTATTCCTCCACAGAGCATGTGGGAATACAATGCAGAGTGTTTCAAAACTGGATTGCTGTGCAATTTTTTAAGCTGCGTTTGATCTTTAAAATTATAACCTCTTATTTTAAAACAATGGAAGATGTACAAGGGCTTCCCTGGTGGCTCAGGGGTAAAGAACCTGCCTGCCAATGCAGGGGACACAGATTCAATCCCTGGGGAAGCAAATGGCATCCCACTCCAGTATTCTTGCCTGGGAAATCCCATGGACAGAGGAGCCTGGCAGGCTCGAGTCCTTGGAGTCACAGAGAGTTGGCCATGACAGTGACTAAAACAACAGAGATATACAAGAGTTATAGATGTCCTGAATATTCATCACCCAGCTTCTCCCAGTGATATTTATATAATCCTATTACATGGTCAAAAACAAGAAATTGATGTTGGCTTAGTACTATTCCAATTGATTTTTAAGCTTTATTTATTAATTACTTAATTGGGGGTATTGTGCAGAAGCAGCTACCACACACTGTAATTCCTGGCCTGAGAAGTTGCAACTATGCTCTATGAGAACAGCAAACAGATTATATGCTAGAAATTTCCATGATGACATCCCCTTATTGTGAGGGGCCCGATGTGATTTTCCTCATCAGAAGGAAGAGAGGACTCTTCCTTGAGTACTCTGTGTGGGCCAGGAGCATATCCAGAATACCTTGTTGGTATACTGGATACTTTATTCTTCATTTGGTTGAGTCAATGCCCTAGCAACCATGATGGGGACAAGTCTAGCTAACCTACTTGCCATCAAAAATAATAAAAGATGCATGCATGCTCAGTTGTGTCTGGCACTTTAGGATTGTAGCCAGCCAGGCTCCTCCATCCATGGAATTTCTGAGGCAAGAATACTGGAGTGGGTGGCCATTTTCTCCTCCAGGGATCTTCCTGACCCAGGAATCAAACCGGTCTCTCTTGTCTTCTGCATTGGCAGGTGGATTCTTCACAACTTGAGTCACTTGGGAAACCCCTGTTAAATAGATCATAGAACCTCAAGGATGTGCTGATAATAAAGGAGAGCCCAACTCTTTGCTCAGCATCCCAGAAAAACATCACCTTGGACATGAACGCTGATAACGGGGGCACTTATGGATTGACATAAGTCTGAGCAAACTCTGGAAGGTAATGAAGGACAGGGAAGCCTGGTGTGCTGCAGTTCATGGGGTCGCAAAGAGTTGGACATGACTCAGTGACTGAACAACAGTGGATTGAGGAGGGGTAACCTCAGTATTCAGAGAAGGCAATGGCAAGCCACTCCAGTACTCTTGCCTAGAAAACCCCATGGACGGAGGAGCCTGGTAGGCTGCAGTCCATGGGGTCGCTACAAGTCGGACACGACTGAGCGACTTCACTTTCACTTTTCACTTTCATGCATTGGAGAAGGAAATGGAAACCCACTCCAGTGTTCTTGCCTGGAGAATCCCAGGGATGGGGGAGGCTGGTGGGCTGCCGTCTATGGGGTCGCACAGAGTCGGACATGACTGAAGTGACTTAGCAGCAGCAGCAGCAACCTCAGTATTGTACAAAAGGAATAGAGAGAGGAATTTTTCTGGCTGTGCCACACGCCAAGTGGGATCTTAGTTCCCTAACCAGGGATCGAACCTGTGCCCCCTGTAGTAGAAGCACGAAGTCCTAACCACTGGACTGCCAGGGAATTCCGAGAGAGGAAATTTGGGTGGAGGTGAGGGGATGGGCAAAGAGAGGACTAAATCTAGCCCACCTGAAGAATAGCAATATTACAGAGGGCAAAGTTGAAGTCATAGGGCAAAAAGGGGGTAATCATAAGAAAGCCATTGTTTGGGCATGGTGCTCTCCATGCTTTATCCCCTTCGATCAGCAAACCACCTGAAGAGGTAAATAGTGGTGTCCTCTTTCATAGAGGAGGAAACTGAGACTTGGATATGATGTTGGAGACAGTCAGGAAGACCAGTTTCTAAAAAGGGAATGTGTCAGCTGCTCTACTGACGTTCTCACCACTCTGCCTTTCATACTCCTCCGCCTCTGAACAGTCACTGTCTTTCCAAGTATTGTCTATTCCACTTTCAAAGCATACCTTTAGTTCCCCCACTTCTTTCCACCTCCTCCAACAGCCTGTACAGTTCCTGATCCCCTCACTTCCTCTTTTGCTTCCTGCATAAGACTATGTTTTCTTTCAACAAAAGCCAGAAACCCCTCAAACAAATACATATCTGCTAATGCGAGTCCCTTCATTTTAACCTTCAGAGGCTCCCTTAAAGTTACTGTAAAAATCCTAGACTCTTACTGTGACCTGCGAAGCCCAGCCAGGTCCCTCCATCATCACCTCCATCGTTGTACCCCAGCCGTGCTGACCTTCCTCCATTTCCTTGACTACATCCGCTCTTTCTTTCCCCGTGGTCTTCACTTGTGTTGTTCCTTCTGCTTAAGCACTTTTCCTTCCACTTTGTATCAGTGAAATGACTTATCTTTCAGGTCTGTTATGCACTAAATGTCTGTGTCCAGCGCTCATCCCCCCAGATTCATATGTATTAGGAGGTAGGGCCTTTGGGAGGTAACTAGAAATAGATGAAGGCAGGAGGGTGGAGCCCTCATGAATGGCATTAGTGCCCTTATGAGGGTCACAAGAAAGCTTGCACTCTATCCCTGCTCTCTGCCATGTGAAGACACGAGAGGAGTCAGCCATCTACAACATGGAAGAGGACCCTCATCAGAACTCAACCATGCTGGCACCCTGATCTTGGGTTTCCAGCCTCCAGAACTATAAGAAACAAATTTCTGTCATTTATAAGCCACTGTCTGGTATTTTATTAACCCAAACAGACTAAGACACGGTCTCACCTAAAATATCACTTCTCTAACGGCGTGCTGTAATTCATGGGGTTGCGGAGAGTCGGACACGACTGAGCGACTGAACTGAACTGAACTGAACTGAACGTTCCAAATTAAGAAAGGCCTCCTATATTCATTTAAGAGTGGTTTATTTTTCTCTGGGCACGTTCCACAATATGTAATTATTTGTTTGTGTGATGATTTATTTAACATTTGTGTCTTCCTATTAGATCATAAGCTCCAGGATCAGGGCCTTGTTTTTATCACTCACCGTTGAGCAATAAGAACATTGAACTGTATTTCCAGGGTCCCAGACAGTGCCTGGAATGTAAAGAGGCACTTGATAAATACTTCTTGAATAAATGAATGAAGAAAGATATGTAGGATTGCTGACTATTCTAGCTTTTGGTTTTCAGTATCGTTTTCTACTTACTTTCTTAAACAGCAAAATGTTTAAAGCTATACTTTCACATAGAAGGTATAAGAGTCTGAAGCAAAAACTCAAAATCAATGACTTGTGTTATGGATTAACGGATGGCCCTACAACCCAAAGTCTCTGATCTGGGATATGACATTGCCTCTGAGTTTGCCAGTGAACTTGACCACAAAGATGCTGAGTACACTGCCAACCACAACCAGCAGTCGAGTAGAGAGTGGTGGTGTCAATCTTAAAAGCATAAGATATTCTTAGATGCTTATTTTTATAATTGGTTTTATTATGGAAATGCTAAAATGGGCCCAAACCATATGTCTCCATCGAGAAAAGTCTGAGCACTGATTGCATGAAACAAAGGGCTTGCAGAGACATTGGAAAACCACTTGTGTGACTTGGGAGGCAAAGCACTTGTGTTTTTTGCAACTCGAAAAGTCTTGGCTTGGAGCAGTACAATCAAACAAACAGATAAAAATTGCTTGTCTCTTCATTCAAGGTCAGTTTAGAATCACTGTAAAGGGTACATGTAATAATAGAAAACCTGGTGGAGCCTGGAGCTGTAGAAATGGTTGAAATTATTTTGGGTCAAAAAGAGGCAGCCAGGTTGAAAAAGGTGCTCTTATTGAGTGATGCCATCAAATGGGTTCAAAAGACGCACTTGGGCAATTGGTGGAGAGACCCAGGGGCAGCCAGCTCTTCATGTGTGATGAAAGGGGACATGTCAGTGGCTTGGCCATTTTACCATTTTATGTTTTAAAATAATGAAGGCCACGCTGGTGTGCTAATTTGCTCAGTGCTGAATGGGATAGCAGCTGGTGAACAATTTTCAGCAAGATATAATTTTTCTCCTTTTCTAGCACTATCGATATTTGCCATGTGGTTCAGAGGTGTACTGTATCTCTGTTCCTGGAGTTCTCTGACCCTGAGAGAAAGGACGGCCCTGAAACTGTGATGTCCCTGCACCTGGACAGAGGCTGCATTTTCTGAAATTGAAAGATCAGTATGACGGGGTCTTGCTAATCATAATCTCGTGGGGAGTTTTTCATTGGTGTTTCCTGATGGCAAGTCATTTATTCATTCATGAGAACAGTTAAACACCCTTTTTAAAGCTGTTCTTTTTAGAAGGGGTGTAATTATACGCACATAGTAAAAATTTAAGTGGTACCAAGGGTATTCAGTGAAAATTAAGTCTCTCTCCTCAGTATCCGTATTTTGCAGCTCCTTCCGGAGATTGTCCATGCCTATCTGTGCACATAAATGCTTTCCTTTTATTATTAGCACAATAGTAGCACCCTGCCTTCTCTCTCTTTCTAAAAAAAACATTGAGATGAAATTTACATAACAAAATTCAGTGGCACTTAGTACATTCATGTTGATGTGCAACCAAGACCTCTGTCTAGTTCCAAAACATTGTGCTTTCCTTCACTGTTTATTGTCGTTATTTCTCACTTAATGATACACCCTGGAGCTTGTTCCATACTAGGAAGTGCAAGTTTCTCTCTTTCCTCTTTATTCTATGGGCGAGTCTTGTGCCAGACCTGGAGATGAGCAGCTCAGATCAGCTTTTGAGAAAGGGCTGGCTGCCTAGCTGTGAGGAGGAGGGGAGCTGACAGCCTTTAAACTGGGGCTTTTTCAGGGTCCTCCTTAGTGTCGAGTTGGGGTCACACGCTTCTTGGAGCAGCCTCCAACCCAGACCTGAGTAAGGCAGTGGTACAAGGGCCTGGCTATTTTTCTCTCAGTCAGTCTTGGCTTTCCTCTGGGCTGGTGGGGACCTTCTTAGCTCTAAATTGGGCTCTAACGGCATCCCACCCTCTCAATCCTATTTCCTTTTCTTTATAACTGTTACTCCCTCATGAACATTTTATACTCCGTCTGGTATCTGCTTCTCAGAGAACCCATCTAGAACCCACTGCCACATACCCCCCCACACACCATATCACATGTATCCAGTCTTCTACTGATTGACATGGAGATTGCTTGTGGTTATTTGCTATTATAGGTAGTGCTGAATGAAATCCTTGCACACGTGTCTTTGTACGCATATGTAGGAATATCTGGAGAATGAGTTCCCAGGGGTTGAATTTAAATTTTGCGTTTAAATTTTTGATACATAATGTCTAAACACCCCCCCCCTCCCACCCAGCTGTGCCAGCCTACAGCCCCACCAGGCAGGGAGGAGAGAATTGTTTGCTCACACTCTTGTCAACAGAGTGTATGATCACATTTAACAATGTACCCAATTTTATAGGTGAAAAATATTGTCATCGTAATTTTAATTTGTTTTTCTTCTTGTGAATGAGGTCGAATGTATTTTCAACAGCTTTAAAATGATGGCAAGCAAAAGAAAACATTATTTAATATTAAAACAAGCAGACTATGTAAGCAATTTGCATTGCAATTTTAAAAGATAAAATATAAACTTCAAAGAAATCCCCTGCTTGTGGAGGGCTCAGTTCAGTTCAGTTCATTTCAGTTCAGTCGCTCAGCTGTGTCCGACTCTCTGCGACCCCATGAATCACAGCACGCCAGGCCTCCCTGTCTATCACCAACTCCCAGAGTTCACTCAAACTCATGTCCACAGAGTTGGTGATGCCATCCAGCCATCTCATTCTCTGTCGTCCCCTTCTATTTTGTGCTAAATCCCTCAACATTTTTGGGTTCAAATTCTCTTCCTGGTGCAGTTTGAGGAGACTGGGATAGAAAAGTGTGAGAAATCCTGACACTGGTGTGATGAGATTTTCTGAAAGTTCAGGAGACCAGTCCTCCACCTGGGTAAGGAATTTCCTGGGTACAGAATCTGTTTAGGCTTAGATATTAAGGATGTTTTCATTTAAAATGTATAATGAATTAAATTTTTTTTTTTGTGAGTCATCATGAATGCTCTAATTCCTACCCCTGTTAAACTCTGTCAGCTTCGGCAAGATCAAGTGTTGTTTGTACCAGAAATGTTTGTTTCCTACTTTCCTGAGTGAGTCTTAGGAGGACCCAGGCAGTGGAGGCTAAGTTCTTTTTCTAAAGTAAAATCTGTGACAGAAAAAGACAGCGGGAATTTGTCCTGTCTGATGACGGGAACTATCTGGGGAGACATGACATGGTGAAGGAATATTGTGAGGTTCTGAGCTCTGGTCACCCACTAGAGGCTGGTGGAGGTGATGTTTTATATCTATTCCCTTTCCTGAGTCCCCCAGGAACAGGAGACTTGGTGAGGTGTATCGGCTAGACCACCAGTGAAGCTGCTGTAACAAAGAAGCCCTAAAATACAATGCCTCAAAAATATGATTAAAGCTTACAATTCTTTTCCATATTCTGGTCCAGGTTGGTCCAGGCTTGGGTAGGCAGGCTGATTCCATGAACTCGAGCTTCTTCTGTCTTATTGCTCTGTCACGCCCTGGGGTGTCACCTTTATTCATGTGATTAAAGTTGACGCATCAGCACCACATTGTTGGTCCAGCTCATAGGAAGGGTGAGGAAATTGAGGACTTAATTTTTTTTTAAGTAAAATGGTAAAGCTGCTGATACAGCACTTATACTCACATGTCCTTGGTGAGAATTTACTCATGTGGTCATACCTATTTGCTGAGAAGTGAGATTCCATTAGAACCCTAATACTTTGAAGGGGAGTCTGGAGACCCTTCCTCCTGTGGGCTTCTGTTCTTAGTAAGGACACAGAGAAGAATCTAAGGTCATACCTGTTGCAAGAAAGTTTATTAACAATAAGAAAAGAAAGAACAGGTAGAAAAGAGTTGGACACGCCTGAGAACACACAAGGAAAGAACAGAGAGAACACCTCAAGAGAGAGGTAGGTCACACCAAGGGAGGCAAATGGCCCTGAAGGGCTGGGTTACAGAGTTTTTAAGGCAGGTCATTTGCATATTGTGGGGTGTCACTGATTGATAGCCTTTATTGACGTCTGCAGGTTATATACCAAGACGTTCTACTGTGCATGTCCTTCCCATAATTCGGTCTGTTATAATGAGATGTATATATTCACGAATCTTTATGAGCAGGTCATGAGTCCAACGGCCGCCAAAGGTTACCTGAATACAGGATAGGTGGGAAATGTCCATATGTGCTAAAGTAGGGAAAGTCCCAGGTTTTTCTGGGCCCCCTGACTATTTTTGGAATACTGGTGGGCGTATTAGGGGCAGGAATGGTAAATTGCTTGGTGGGATTAGGTGGCTATTCTGGGCCCCCTGACTATTTTTGGAATACTGGTGGGCGTGTTAGGGGCAGGAATGGTAAATTGCTTGGTGGGATTAGGTGGCTATTCCACAGCTAACTGAAGGGTCTGTGTCTCCTTGCTCTCAGCTAACTCCCTGCCTATCAATTAAAATAGGGTGGCCATGCACCCTGTGAAAACCCCATAGGAGAGTATAAAGGAAGGCGGGACAGTTGGGTTTGCGGACAGTTGGGTTCAGAGTCTGGCAGAATCGTGGTCCAGTAATGGCAATAATTCTGCTCCTGTCGTCAGCCACATTCATCCCAAGCAGCCTCAATGGGTGACAGGAATGGGAAAAATAGTGAGGAAGAAGCAATGCCACTTTCTTTTTTAATCCTTCAAATAGGCTTCTTTTCTTTCCTTAAGAATGTGGTATGAAGGGTTCTCAGTTGTTTAACCTGGAAGACATCAATGATTCATTATTGAATTAATGGAGCACCTCCTATGTGTGCCAGGGGTTGCCTAGATGCTGGGTACAGAGAGGTCCTCATGGAGCTTCCAGGAGACTGGAGGATGTACACCTTAAACAAAGAATCCCACAGGTAGATGTATAATTACAAATCATGATGCATTCCCTGCAGGAAAAAATAGAATATTCTGTGCAAGAGCATAAGACACAGATCTAATTTATATTAGAGGTTGAGGGAGGTCTTGGAGGGAGGAATATTTAAACTGAGATCTGAATGCGTTGGTGTTGGGTGGTGGAAGAGGGAGAGGAAAGGGTGGTCCAGGTACAGGATTAGAATAGTGAATGAGGGGGAGAGAAATGAAATATGTGGCTGGAGAGAGTTCAGCAGCAGAGAGTGGCTGCAGGAAAGGTTCTTCTACAGCCTTGTTGGCCATGTTTAGCAGTTAGACATTGCTGCCTTTCAAACTACTCCAAAATGTAGTGAGTTGACATGGCAGTCATTTACTGGTTCATGATTCAGCAGATTGACCGCTCAGGTTGGACTCAGCTGGTGGTTTCTGTGATCTAGGCTGAGGTCCCTTTTGCATCTGCAGTCAGCTAGGGACCTGCAGGTGCCGGGGCCTCTGGGGGTCAGTGGGCTGTTGGCTGGGACACCTGGCCTTTCCTCCATCTGGTCTCTCATCTTTCTCCTAGGCTAGCTCAGGCAGGCTTGCTCACCTGGTGGCGAGGTTCTAAGAGGAGAGTGGAAGCATGCAAGACCTCTGTTCAGAACGGGCACTCTATCATTTCTGCCACATTCTATTGGCCAAAGCAAGTCACACAGCCAGCCCAAACAAGGCTGAGGAAATACGTTCCAATTCCTAATGGGAGGAGCTGCAAAGTCACGTGATAGAGGTAGGAGGTAGGGAGGGGTCACAATAAAGGGCGGTTTTGCAACCCAGTGAAGAATTTTGTGACTGGAAGGCACAGATTTTAAAGCGGGAACTGGCAGTAACTGGGCACGTGCCCAGGTGAGTTGTGCTGCACTGTGGTGGAAGCTTCTGAGAATTTGTCTTGTCTCACCACATGGGTGCTGGGCCAGGGCTGGACACAGCATCCATATGCCAGCTCAACCCCTGTGGCTGGAAACAGGAACAGAAACTTCACGTTTTCAGCACCTCCAGGCTTTCCAGTGAGGTGCTCTGAGGGGCTTTCATACAGACAGCTTAGCTTGTTTGGAGTTGCGAAGCTAATATCCTCACCGCAAGCTGAGCTGCGAAGAATCCCAGACTTGTCTAAATTATAATTTGTTTGTTGGGCCTCGAGGGGGTCTGGAAAGCCTGTTCCAACTTGCCTCTCTCACAACACACAAGCATATTTGCCCAAACAGGCATTTCTCTTCCGAGCACCTTTTTTTTTTTTTTTTTTGTATGGAAGTATTTTGCCAAGTGTGGCATGCTGGTTGTTAAGCTATTGTCTCTCAATTAACCCATCCTTCTAGACTCCACTCTGCGATGCTGGGACTGGGGACCTGGGAATCACATTTCTCCTTTGCCCGCTGGATGCTCTGTGAACAGGGAGACTGGAAGGAAGGAGGAAGCAGAAAGGATACCTTCCTTCTTATTTGCTTTCTTTTCTGGCCAGTATCACTCCAGTAATGATTCTACACCTTGGCAGTGGCAGTTGATTACACTGGCAGGTGTTCCAGTTTCTGATTTCGTCGCCCACGTTCCCAGAACCAGAATCGGGAGCCCCTTCATGGACACCAACACTGTCTGGGCATCAGCTCCTTCTCAGAGGTCTGAGCTCCAGCTTTCAGGGGCTCTGCTTCAAGCCTCTAGGTGCTAATAACCCCAAACGCTCCCCTCTGTTCCTTCAGGATGGTAGCTGCCTCAAGCATTTATTATTTCTGTGTTAACTCAAGTGTTCCCTTTTTGCATTGTTAGTTCTCTGTTTAAATAATTCTGATAAAATAAAGGTGTGCAGTTTCTGTTGTCCTGCCTGAATCTTGACTGTGAAATATAGTAAATGAGTATGTGTTTAGTCACTAAGTCGTGTCAGACTCTTGCAACCCCATGGATTATAACCCCCCAAGCTCCTCTGTCCATGGAATTTCTCAGGCAAGAATACTGGAGTGGATTTTCATTTCCTTCCCCAGGGGATCTTCCTGACCCAAGGACTAAACTCACATGTCCTTCATTGGCAGGTGGGTTATTTGCCACTGAGCCACCTGGGAAGCCTTATCTATGGTATATAAGATTATCTTAAATGGTACTATGCTGGACATTAACAAAAAATTTGCATGGGTATACTGTGTATTAGGAAAAGAAGTGTATAACACATCAAATTCATTATCCCTTAGATATTATTGCTTAAGATTAAAAAATAAGTTACAAGTGACTTAAGGAACAAGGCTAAACAAATAATGAAACAATGGTTGTTGTTGTTCAGTTGCTCAGTCATGTTGCTCAGACTCTTTGTGACCCAATGGACTGCAGCACGCCAGGCTTCCCTGTCTTTCACTGTCTCCCGGAGTTTGCTCAGACTCATGTCCATTGAGTTAATGACGCCATCCAACCATCTCATCCTCTGTCATCCCCTTCTCCTCCTGCCTTCAATCTTTATCAGCATCAGATACTTTTTCAGTGAATCAGTTCTTTGCATCAGGTGGCCAAAGTATTGGAGCTTCAGCTTCAGCATCAGTCCTTCCAAAGGATATTCAGGGTTGATTTCCTTTAGGATTGACAGATTGGATCTCCTTGTAGTCCAAGGGATGCTCAAGAGTCTTCTCTGACACCACAGTTCAAAAGCATCAATTCTTTAGCTCTCAGCCTTCTTTATGGTCCAACTCTCATATCTGCACATGACTACTGGAAAAACCATAACTTTGACTATATAGACCTTTGTCAGCAAAGTGATGTCTCTGCTTGTTAATATGCTATGTTTGTCATAGCTTTTCCTCCAAGGAGCAAGTTTCTTTTAATTTCATCCCTGCAGTTACCACCTGCAGTGATTTTGGAGTCCAAGACAGTAAAGTTTGTCACTGTTTCTTTTTTTTCCTCCACCTATTTACACAGCCACAATAGTGAAGGTGGTATGTAATGGAAGTTTGAAAACACTGAGTTAAACATGTGCACCTTGCCCATTGCCCTAAGAAAATAGCTCTTTAAGCAGGAAAATTACCTTGGTTCCAATGAAGAATTAAGATACAAGATTAGAAAAGCCTTTAAGTCAGATTTCTTGCATCTCTTACAGTCCCATGCATGCTGGGTTCCAAAGGTAGCTGCCAAACCTGACCTTGCCCTTGAAGGACAGTCAGTAGCTGACTTTTTGTTGGATCTGGAGATGAGGTTTATATATGCCGATCAACAAATGACTGAGAAAGGTGGCTGCCATTAAGAACATTGTTCATAGATTATTGCGGCTGGTCTTAGCTGCATCATGTGGACATTTTGTTGTGGCGCACAGACACTCTTGTTGCAGAGCACAGGCTGTGCAGTGTGTGGACTCAGCAGTTGTGGCCCGTGGACTTAGTGGGATCTTAGTTCCCCGACCAGGGATTGAGCCCTTATCCCCTGCATTGCAAGGTGGATTCTTAACTGCTAGACCAACAGGAAGTCCCTTTGGCCGCCATTTTGCAAAGCCCTCTTTCGGTTATGTGGAAGCAGAGCTGCATAAAAGAAACCAATGAAATCACTTAAGTTGGGGCCTCAGATTCCTGTGTTCTAGTCTCATGAAGTTGCTGGAGGCATTCTGGAGGTCAACGCCAGGTGTGGGCAGACTGTGTGGCAAGGTCAGTGGAGGGAGGGCCACTCCAATGTCCTACCTCAGCTCAGAGGGGAATGATATCCTGTTCGGAGAAGCTGGATGCCGTCTCCTCTTGCTTTAGTGCCGAGGTGTTGAGGTAGTTATTTTTGTTCCAAGCAACCCAGATGGGGGAAAACTCAACCCACACAGGCTGGAGAGGGGGAAACAAACCTTTAAATAAGAGACTTCTCAAAGAATTACAGAGGTGGCCAGGCCTAATGAGGTCACTCCAGTGGAAACTGTGAGTCTGAAATGTGACTTTCAGATTATGTGAAAATGAGTAGGAAAGAAGCGCGGTGGAGGCTCGCTGTGAGACAGGTGTCTCTGGAAACACTTCAGCAAAGGTAGACTTGGGCACATGTTCCTTCATGACTGACACTCAGTGTCATGGGCTTTAATTTTATTTCACTTCTGTGAGGAAAGTTGTCATAGGTGAACCACAGACAGAAAAGGAAAGGGATATGAAGAACTATTTCACTTCTACCTGAATGTGACAGCAAAAACTTTTCAATTTAGACATTCAGTCTTTTACAGAGAATTCTTCATCTTTAGAGAGTCTCTGATGTGCTGAAATTTTCTGGTTGAATGTTTTCCTTTAGGAAACAATCCTTTAGGAACAGAGGTTCAGAGGAAGAGGCAAAAGCAATTCAGAACCACAATTTTTCTAAGATAACTAACAGTTCCACTTGGAATGATCAATATGATATAGGAAAAAATGGTTCCTTGGTTTCTGCACTGATTTTAATCTTTTTGGAATTATTTCTACACAGTGTCTTAAAAAGGACCAGGCTTGCTATTTATTGATAGGTTTTTCTGAATGTCTCACCACCCAAACTTTTTTTTTTTTTGAAAACCATTGTTTTCTTAATCACTAAAGTGTGCCAAGTGCAGGGATGAGCACCTCAGAGCAGTTTTCTCATTCTTGATTTCTGAAATGTTTTGACTTGTTCCTGTTCTCTGCCTTGTATCTAATCAGTTCTCAAATCCCACACACTGGGCTCATCTATTCATTCAACAAATGTTTATTGAACACCCAAATGTGCAGCTTTCCCCTTCAATCTGGAGATGTTTATCCTTTAAGTTTTCATTCGGTGCTTTGCATTTTGGGTTCTCAGCATCCTGGGGCATGAAGCATCTGCCATTGGCACAGACGGTCTCTGACATCTTTGGCATCAAGGGTAACACTTAGATTCATACACTGACTCTCTTGTATCCAAGCATTAATATGGTAATGATCAGTTTTCCATATATCCATCCATTTAAATGGGGAAATGAAAATAACACTAATTTCCAGTTTTGTTGTTGCTGTTGTTCAGTCATGTCTGACTCTGCGACCCCAAGGACTGCAGCACGTCAGGCTCCTCTATCCTTCAGTATGACCTGAAGTTTGCTCAGATTCATGTCCATTGCATCAGTGATGCTATCTAACCATCTCATCCTCTGCTGTCCCCTTCTCCTTTGGCCTTTAATTTTTCCCAGCCTCAGGGTCTTTTCCAATGAGTCAGCTCTTTGTATCAAGTGGCCAAAGTATTGGAACTTTGGCTTCAGCATCAGTCCTTCCAACGAATAGTCAAATTTCCAATTACTAAATGTATAATGTGGTAGGTATTATTGTGGCATCCCGCAAAGAAGATAGGGACTCCTATTCCCCAATTTAGTTCAGATATCAAGAGTGATGCAAAAGGTTTATTGCTCACACATAATGAAACTTTCTAGGGAGAGCAGGGCAGGTTCCCAAGCAGGTCCAAAAATGGCTTGAGGACAGGGAAAGGTGACTGCCAGTGTTTACAACGGTTTGGGGGTGGCGCTGGAGTGAGGGATCTTGTGTGAGGGTTAAGGCTGTGAACTATGTGCTGGCTCCAAAGAGACAGCATTAAGTCTTTCTTATCAGCCTGCTCAGATGTGGGGCAGAAGTGGAAGAAGGAGGGGTGGGTTTGGAATATGTCAGAAATCAAACCTCAAAAACGGAGACAGACTCTTTATTACAGTTCATCCTTGATGCTTGACTAATGACTGAAATGTGTTATATTTCATTTAATTGAGTTTGAACTTGTTTAATTAAACCATTGTGGTTGTCTGTGAGCCTGTATCTTGAGATCAGTAGGAAGATGAAATTTCCACTGAATGACTCATTAAGAAGCCCAGCATTGTGTGTGTTAAGAAGTGAAATGAGAGTTTGGTCGAAACTCCAAAGGAGATAAGAAGTGTCTTGTGGAGGCCTTGTACTCTGGCTTTAGTTTATAAGGAGATGTGGGACATGGGCGTCCCAGGTGGCACTAGTGGTAAAGAACCCACCTATCAATGCAGGAGATGTAAGAGACATGGATTTGATCCCTGGGTTGGGAAGATCAACTGGAGGAGGGCATGGCAACCCACTCCAGTAGTATTCTTGCCTGGAGAATCCCATGGACAGAAGAACCTGGTGGGCTACAATTCATAGGGTCCCAAAGAGTCACATATGCCTGAAATGACTTAGCCCACATGCATGTTAGACTTACATTCATATATTTTGGGGATCTGTGAGGCAAGAGATTCAGGACAAACATACCAAGGAATCGTTTCTGCCATCAGTAAGACCAGATGGTCAGAGTGTTGGCAGTGGGCCGTGAGTCTGTAAAACTGTGCAGATGCTGCTTGCAGTGCTGGGATAAGTTCCTAAACTTGGGTACTGATCCTTGGGTACTGACCCTTGGGTACCATCCTTTGTCAGGGATATCCTGGAGTGAAGTGGACACCAGCAGCTTTCTAGCACATTCCATCACAACATGATTATGATCTTTCTTGCAAAGACTGGGCACAAAGGCAGGGCTCTGAGATACCCATGGGTAGCCAGGTAAAGCTGTATCACATTCATTTGATGCTGATGACAAACTGCAACTGAGAAGCTGTTAAAATAGGCACTGAGTAGAAGAGATTTAGCCAAATCTATGACTGCAAAGTGTTTATGAGCTACTGATTGGACAAAGTCAGCAATTTAAATAATACCTGGTGTGGGGGACCTCAGTGTGTGGGATCACGGAATTAAGATTGCAGTATCCGTGGTGAGGTGCCATTCATTCCTTCCTGGGTTAAGAAAAGGCCAAATTGGCCTATTCAACAGAGTAGTAGTGGGGATAATCACCCCCTTCTCTAAATAGGTCTTGCATAATGGGTTTCAATCTCAAATGCCCTGTTTTGATTTATATTGGGTCTTATTAAATATTTTATCCAGCAGTGGAGAAGTCTATGGGTTCCTATTTTTGTTAAAATGATTGTATATATTGAAGACTTAACTTTATCACAGATTGAGTCAGACCTCCATGTCCATTATGGGATATTTTTGGGCAATGGCCCTTTGACTATTGGGAACTTAGGAAAGGCAGTATTTCTGAGGGCTAAGAAGAGGCACACTTTTTTGTCTTCTATTTTAGGTTCAGTAGCTACCCTAAGATTATAGGGAGTACCTTCTTTAAGTTAAGTGGGATCCCCAGGTAGAACTATAATTTGAGTCTCAATATTGATTAAGGCTGTGAAGGCTGGCCAACTAGTGCATCTCAGTAGGTGTTACAGTTAATTCAGAGCCTATGCTATATGGCTGCAAAATCCAAACTGCACATGCTTATCTTCTTATTGTGCAAGGTTTGTTTTTTTGTTTTGTTTTGTTTTTAGTGAATTTTAGGTTTCCAGTTGAGCCAGATTGTGGATCTCTGTTTCAGTTTCTTTGTCTCTTCCTCCCTAGGAGTTGTTTTTATTATTATTTGGCGGTGATTACTAGCTCTACTTTGGGGGAGGGGGTCCTCTCTATCCTGCTTATGTATAGAAATTTCTTCCTCCAGAGAACCTCAAAATAATATCAGGTTTAGGGGCTTCCCCCGCCAAGAAAGTGGTGGCTTTATTGGGTTTTAGGGTTCACTGATTAAGTCAGGTTTGAATAAACCCTTTGGCTGTGCCATGTGGGGCCATGAGTGTTTTTTCCTATAATCCTGAGGATAAAAATTTTTGTTATGATGAAGGCACAGATGGCAGCAAAGGCATTTTGAGGGTCCTAGTGGGCCATCTGCTTTTAGGAGTGTGACCACAGTCTGTTCTTCCAAGTGAGTGATCACCCAAAGGGCATGCACATTGCATAGGGTCTCAGTCTTTCCCCTGAGCCCTCCGTTAAATGGGGACTAAAGCCTAGTGGAGACACACGCAGTGGCCACAAGATGAGAGTCATTCCCTGCAACCTAGTGACAGTCGTGGCTTAAGCTGGAATCGAGATGTGCAATTCAGTCGGAGACATGCAGATGGGTTCAGGCCAAGACACATATCCCAGTGTCATACTCCGGTTCCTAAATGCCAGTTGTTGAAATTTCTGACTTTAAGTTGCTTAAATGTAACAGAGGCTTGAAAGAACTCAGCAATTGCAGCACAGCTCAGTGTGAGCTAGCCAGCAGGCAGCAGCACAGCTCAGGAGCAGGCTGGCCAGGAGTGGTTTATGAGGCAACCTCTCCAGCAGGCAGTTGAGCTGGTGAGCAGGTCAGCGCAGGTGAAGGCAGACCCTCAGTGGTGGTCATTGCCTAGATATCTTGAGTCACCCTGAAGACCTGGGATGCGCTCCATCACCCCAAATTTGGTTCATACACCACACACACCCCAAGAGGGTCTGACAAGGTTTATTACCCACATGATGAGGCTTTCTGGGGAGCTGGGCAAACTTCACAAAGAAATCCTTGAGAGCAAAGAAAGGATGCTAGTTTGGCTTTTATGGTAGTTTGAGGGTAGGGCTGGGTTGAAGGTTCCTGCCCTCATGTCAGGGCTGGTGTTGTTTGAATTTCCTTTTTTATTATTATTTTTGGCTACACTGGGTCTCTGTTGCAGCACATGGGCTTCTCTAGTTGTGGGGCATGGGCTTAGTTGCCCTGGGGCAGGTGAGATCTTAGTTTCCCAATCAGGGCTCGAACCCATGTTCCTATGCAATGGAAGGTAGATTCTCAAACACTGGACCACCAGGGAAGTCCCAGTTTGAACTTCTTGCCATCACTAAAGGAAGGATCATTCAGGCTTTCTTATCAACTTATTGAGATGTGGGGCTGAAAGGGACTGAAAGAATGGAGCTTGAAAGCTATTGGCACTCAAAGTAAAAAATGGAGTCAAACTCTTTATTACAGATACATTGCCTCCTTCAATCTCATTTTACAGATGAGGTAAATAGCCTTAGAAGGATTAAATAGGACACGTAGCTATTAAAGAAATAAAATGAATAGTGGAAATAGGAGTCAAACTCAAGCCTTTGTGACTTCCAAATCTGTTCACTTGACCACGAGGCTACACTGACTCTTGGGAGGAAAGGGAGAACTCACAGCTCTAACAATCTGGGCTCCTCAAATGTCACAAAGGGAATCCCAGGTATCAGTGGAGGGCCTGATCTATAAACAGGGAGTTGGACAATATTAAAGCATAAAAATGGTGGGAAGGGTGGGAAGTATGGTCCAATTCGGGTTTGAAATATATGTCAACTGTAGATCGTGGTCCCTCAGTCTGGTTGCCAGAACAGTTCACTGCAATTCTGTTTGATTATCCCTCCTTGAGATGCGTCTCCCCTTACACTGTACAAGCATCAGTGGATTAGTCAATAGGAATCGCAGAGTTTCTTAACCTGGGGCCAGGGGAGCAGAGACAGATATGAGGCCAGTGGATGAGTCATGTTCACACGCACACACATGCACACACACACAATCACAAAGCTTTTCTTCCAGCTTTGTTTCTGTTACTTTGAAGTAATAGAAGACATCTCTGAAAAAAAATTTTTTGTTGTCAGATTTAGGTGTTGTTTCATTTCAAACAATTGTGCTGTGGAATGGGATGCTTGTTCCATAAGGCAATAAACAAAGTTTGTGTTTATCACATGTCAATGCCTATATTAATTTCTCACTGATTTAAATTGGAGAGGGTATATTTTGTCATAATTTTTACAGAAATCTTAAGCTTAGCTAATTTGGGAAGTTTAAAGAAAGAAAAGCATGAAGAAATTTATGTAAAATTTATGTATCCCTCTCTTTCACTTTCATTACTGAACATAATGGGTCACTAAAGTAGCAAAAGGACTTGGAATATGGATGACTTGTCAAAGGGCCCATGAAACAAACATGCTGAAGGAGCACCTTCCAACCCAGCATCCCTGTGTAGCATCCTGCAGTGCAAGTGTGTTTCCTGAGAAGAAGGTGAGACTTGGAAAGGATGAAACTTCACCTGGACTTACTCGCCTTTGCCTCTGCTCAAAATCATATCTTGGAAGACCCCACAACTTCGTCTCTCACATCGCCAAACAGCCGAGAATCTGCACAATAGGGGATATCTTGGAGAAGACCCATGCCCTAGCAATAATCAGGCTGTATTATGACTTGGAGAAGAGATGTCAATCCAATGCCTTTATCAAATAACCTCACCTACTCTAAGAGATGAACATTGCTTCCTGATGTTTTATAGCAAGAGGTACAATTATTCCTCTTCCCTTAGGTCTGCAATTGCATTGAAACTGCCTATAATTTTCAGTGTGGAGCTATGACTCTTTGTTATGGGTATTCTGATGCCATCTGAAGAAAGGCTTTCTTTTAATGGGTTCTTTTGGAAACATTAATGACTACAAGTTTATTTTTTTTAAGGCACGGCTTTAACTGGCACAACCATCTGGGCATGGAACGGAGCATCTGGCATGCTTGACAACCCATGGCTTCCTTGCTTGGGTGGAGATGCTGCACGCTTCGTTACTGTCTACGCTGGCATCAAAGACTCTGCCAAAATCTCGAAAGAAGTCTTGTCTAGTGCCATAAAAGCTGGTCGTTGGAGGAGTTTTTGTCACAAAATGGATGCATAATATTATGTTCTTATTTCAACACAAACATGTGGCCTTTCCAGAAAACACAACGGCAAGCTCTTGATTGAACACTGGACAGATTTTTTTACCTCTACAAGGGAAGGAAAAGCCACCTTGCAAAATAATTTGGCAGCAGTCTTACACCACTGGTCTTACTTAGGGGACCTTATTAGCCATCTGAATGAAGCACATGTTTCCATTTAGGGTGCTTCAGTTGCCATGATGGATGTTGCAGAGAAACCCTGAACTCTTTGGCCAGTTACCCTGCGGGAGGACAACTCTCCAAACTTGACAAAGTTAAAAAAAAGAGCTTCTGAAGACTGGAGTTGAGAATGATAGAGCCTTATCGATTTCTTGTTTTGTTAAAATCTAAAGACATTGAGGAATTAGACAGACTCTGGTACCAATTCCAATGAGGAGGGGGGTGTTCCCCACACCAGTTCTCCAGACACCTGTTGGGTGTCCTACAATTAATTTAGTTTCATCACTCTCTACCTATAGACAGCATAAGATTCCACAGGTTAAGTGTTTGGTCCTACAGGACCCCTATCCACCCATTCACTTCAGACGCCAGTGGCAAGTCCAGGTTGTTACCTGGCTTCTGACTGACTCTATATCAGAGGTTCCTATGACCCTCTCCTTGGGTTCCATTTATTTGCTAGAGTGGCTCACAGAACTCAGAGAAACATTTGGGAATGTTAATCTTTTATTTTCCATTGCATTTTTGGGGTCCAGGATTTTTGATCTTTCAGGTTCCATTTAAATTAAAATTTAAAATTGATTTGGTATTGATATCAAAGACCACTCCACAATTCCAACATTTTATTCAAGCCAAGAAATCACAGTAATCTCATTAACATGTGATTTGAAGAAGAATTGAAAATTTTTGTTTTATGTGCAATTTTAGATCTATTCCCTCTACCACTCAAATAGACCTTGAATCTTAAAATAAGTTATAAAAAAGGAGACCAAGGCTTTTTTTTTTTAAAGATTGCTTTTAACTTCTCTTCGTGTGCAGGAAATACATTTCCAATGTAGAAAAATCTAAATGCAAAAATTTTGGTATATGTATTTCTGTGCATTTTTTCCTGGGAAGATGGGGCACAGCTTTCTCCAGCTTTTCGAAGAAGTCTGTGATGTTCATAAAGGAAAGGACTGTAGCACAGGCCAGGCTGGGTGAGCTGGCCTCTGCTCTACCTGCTTCCAATTATTCCTAATCATTGGTCAGGCTGTTGAATTCTCAGCACTCCTTTGCATCCCAGCCAAGATACCCGTTAAAAACAAACCAGGAAGGTTAATCAGTCCCAGTCCCTGGTCCTTAAATCAATCAGTACATCATTGAAGTTATGCATAAATTTCCCAAAGGTAAACAGATTTCTATTTAAATGTTATTGCTCTCATTAGCATCAGCTGTTTTCATTATAAATGTGCTGAGATGTTCTTTTCTAATCTAGTTTATAAATTATGCTTATTACTTTGAGGTGTGGAAAAGAATTATTTGAGTTGCCAGTGTCCTTTTCCCTTTATGCCTTCATTTTCTCTGTCATCTGAGGAGCCTTCCCTGCCTTTCTCAGTGGTCCCTTTGCCTGTGTCCCCTCTGATGCTCTGTTCTTATAAATCCTAGTTCTCCTTCTGCCCAGAGCATTTCTGCTTTGACTCATTTACTGGTGTATTCTTCTTCCTTCCACACGATGACATGGATGCCTTACAAGATTCAGTACTGACCCTTCTGCCTTAATCTTTCTACATTTGTTCCTGTAGAGAACTCAGCCACCAAGTTTCCACTATCCGTCACCTCCACCATGACCTATTTTTGTGTTTGTTCCACTATAACTTAGTTTCCTGAGGTGTGGTAGATACTTTTAGCTTGTATGTGGTTTAATAGTTACTTATTTATGTGATGTTGTTCATGATCAGGGGAAAAAGTTGAAGCACTGACAGATTTTATTCTCTTGGTCTCTAAAATCACTGCAAATGGTAACGACAGCCATGAAATGAAAAGATGCTTGCTCCTTGGAAGGAAGGCCATGACAAACCTAGACAGCATATTAAAAACCAGAGACGTCACTTTGCCGACAGAGGTCCATATAGTCAAAGCTATGGTTTTTCCAGTAGTCATGTACAGATGTGAGAGTTGGACCATAAAGAAGGCTGAGCACTGAAGAATTGATGTTTTCATCAAGAAGATTCTTGAGAGCTGAAGAAGATTCTTGAGAGCCCCTTGGGAAGCAAGGAGGTCCAACCAGTCAATCCTAAAGGAAATCAACCCTAACTATTCATTGGAAGGACTGATGTTGAAGCTAAAGCTCCAATATTTTGGCCACCTATGCGAAGAGCTGACTCTTTGGAATAGAGCCTGATGTTGGGAAAGATTAAAGGCAGAAGGAGATGAGGGTGGCAGAGGATGAGATGGTTAGATAGCATCACTGACTCAAAGGACATTAATTTGAGCAAACTCTGGGAGATAGTGAAGGACAGGGAAGCCTGGCATACTGAAGTCCACGGCGTCACGAGGAGTCGGGCACTACTTAGTGACTGAACATGTGCACAGAATACACACACACTTCTATGATTATGGAAATCCATCTATGGCAGGGAATACTGGTTTCCAGTTACATTAGTTATATGAGGTTTCCTATTTAAAAATGCATTTTAAGTAAAAATGACTTGATTGAAAGCAGAGGTCAACACACTTTCTCTGTAAAGGGTTAGATAGTAAATATTTTTCAGTTTTTTGGGCAAATATCTCCATTGCAACCACTCATTTCTGCTGTTGTAGCTTGAAAGCAGCCACTGACAACATGCACACAATTGTGTGGCCAGATCTGGCCTGTAGGCTTTGTTTGCGGATCCCTGATTGAAAAAATTTTTATGATGACTAGAATTCAGGGAGTAAGTGGATATAGCAGAAACCATAAAGCTGAAATATAAATGCCTCAAGAGTGAGACACTTTAAGCTCTCACTTTGTTCAATATGTGAACAAGTACTTTGTCCATTCAGAATGCTGGGAACACACATCCCTCTTTTTAAAAGAGCTTAGTCTACACAGACAGACTGAAGGACAGAAAGTTACAGTTGGCTGTTGACCTCAGAAGTCCTGCCAGAGATGAGTATGTGTGTGACTGTGTAGGCGTGTGCAGGAGGAGGAAAAAGAGGGTCTATATTGGTCCTGAAAAAACTGCCCTTTCTCACCTTCCCTAGACTATTCACTTGTACATGATTGTATAATTTATGTCAGCCTTTGTCCATTTTATAGATGAGGAAACTGAGGTTCAGAGCGGTTAAAGAGCTACTGAAGGTCACAGAGCTGGTCAGTGGAGGGAGCTGAATTTGAACCAGCCAGTCTGACTCCAAGACCTGTGTGTGTAACCGCAGCACTACCCAGGCCCCAGTTTCTTAGACTGAGGAATTGGTCCCTCCCTTTGGGATGATTTCGTGCAACAGAAACCAGATCAGTCTTTGGAAAGTGGTCAACTTACACAAATGCCTTTGGTGTCCTGCTCACATTGTCACCCTGCTAAGGTGACGCTTGCAATGTGGACAGGGGAACTGGGTCTCTTCACCTGCACTAGAGGTGGACATAGGACTTACCAACCAGAAACTCCAGGTTTCTGTGAGGACGGGAGGCACCTAGTCTGTCTATTTGTCAACTGTTACTCAATGTGCTGGGGATTCCCAGCTGGTAAAGAATTTGCCTGCCAATTCAGGAGACACAAGTGACGCGGGTTCAATCCCTGGGTTGGGAAGATCCCCTGGAGGAGGAGATGGCAACCCACTCCAGTATTCTTGCTTGAAAAATTCCATGGACAGAGGAGCCTGGCTAGTTGCAGTCCACGAGATCGGAGAGTTGGACACGACTGAACGAATGAGCACACGCGCATCCACTCAATGTGCTGGGGGATGCTTGCTTGCTTGCAGGACAAAGCAGCCACCGTGATAATAATAGTAATAATTAGTAATGAGAATGATGCTACACCTCTGTGTGACTTGCTAGACGTTAGACACTCTTAGAAGTACTTTGCATGGTTTGCATGTATAATTAATTAATCCTCATAACAAGGCTTTGAGGGTATGTGTCAGTTTCCTGGGGCTGCCATAACAAATTGCTGCAAACTGGGGGCTTGAAACAACAGAAATTTACTCTCTCATGGCTCTGGACTCTACAAGTCTGAGATCAAGGGGTCAGCAGGGCCACGTTCCCTCCAAAGGCTCTAGGGGAGGATCTATCCTTGCCTCTTTCATCTTCTTGGCTTCTAGTTTCATCACTCCAATTTCTGCCTCTGTCCTCACATGGCACTCTTCCCTGTGAGTCTGTCTCTATGGCTCCAAATCTCTTCCTGTCTTCATAAAGACAGAAGTCATGGAGTTTAGGGCCACCCTAATCCAGGAGGGTGTTCATTGGAAGGACTGATATTAAAGCTGAAACTCCAATACTTTGACCATCTCATGCGAAGAGTTGACTCACTGGAAAAGACTCTGATGCTGGGAGGGATTGGGGGCAGGAGGAGAAGGGGACGACAGAGGATGAGATGGCTGGATGGCATCACCGACTCGATGGACACGAGTTTGAGTGAACTCCGGGAGTTGGTGATGGACAGGGAGGCCTGGCGTGCAGCGATTCATGGGGTCACAAAGAGTCGGACACGACTGAGTGACTGAACTGCACTGAACTGAATCCAGGAGGACTTCATATTTTTAAACAATTTTTTATTGGAGTATAGTTGCTTTTCAATATTGTATTAGGCTGTACTGTACAATAAAGTGAATCAGCTAGATATATACATATATCCCCCTTTTTTTTTTGGATTTCCTTGGTATTTAGGTCACCACAGAGAATTGAATAGAGTTCCCTGAGATACACAATATGTTCTCATTAATTATCTATTTTATACATAGTATCAATAGTGTATAAATGTCAATCTCAGTCTCCCAATTCATCTTCCCCCATCCCTCCTTGGTGTTCATTTGTTTTTTCTCTACATCTGTGTCTCTATTTCTGCTTGTAAATAAGATCACCCATAGATAGCATATTAAAAAGCAGAGACATTACTTTGCCAACAAAAGTCCGTCTAGTCAAGGCTATGGTTTTTCCAGTGGTTATGTATGGATGTGAGAGTTGGACTGTGAAGAAAGCTGATCGCCGAAGAATTGATGCTTTTGAACTGTGGTGCTGGAGAAGACTCTTGAGAGTCCCTTGGACTGCAAGGAGATCCAACCAGTCCATTCTAAAGGAGATCAGTCCTGGGTATTCATTGGAAGGACTGATGCTAAAGCTGAAACTGCAATACTTTGGCCACCTCATGCGAAGAGTTGACTCACTGGAAAAGACTCTGATGCTGGGAGGGATTAGGGGCGGGAGGAGAAGGGGACGACAGAGAATGAGGTGGCTGGATGGCATCACTGACTCGATGGACATGAGTTTGAGTGAACTCTGGGAGTTGGTGATGGACAGGGAGGCCTGGCGTGCTGTGATTCATGGGGTTGCAAAGAGTCGGACACGACTGAGCGACTGAACTATTTTCTTCAGATTCCACATATATGCATTAATAGGTAATACTTGATTTTCTCTTTCTGACTTACTGTGCTCTGGGTGACAGTTGCTATGTCCATCCATATCTCTAAAAAGGAGGATCTTATCCTAATCACATTTCCCCAAAAATGTCACATACACAGGCCCTGGGAGGGGGCAGATAGGACTTAAACTTTGGGGAGATAAAATTCAACACACAATCGGGAGGTATTATTATTATTTCCATTTCATGGCATGAGGATTCAAGGTCCTGAGAGGTTAAGAATCTATCTGAGGTCACACAGCTTTATTAGCAGAGCCAGGATTTGAACTCAGATATTCTGGGAGGCTGTATAACCCGTACCACAGTGTCAACAACTGCTTTGCCTGCAGAGCTACTGTGCCTGGCACTTCAGACATGCTGCGGCCCTGCTGCAGCTTCTGGTGACAACAAACGCCTTCTGAATTAGCTGAGTGCGTGGAAAGCCTTGTGGCTGTGCTGCGTGACTCCCGAGGGGCCCGAGGACAGGTGAGGGGCTGGGCTGCTGGTGGGGATTCTTGTTTATCTCAACAGGGAATCAGGCTCTCAGTGTGGCAGACTGGGCACATGACCAGCTCCTGCCGTCACCTGGGTAATTGGTTTTCTGTGTTCATTTCAATAATGAACAATATTAAAGGAGGCGAGAGATGCAGTGGAGATAGAGCATTGTGGGAGGAACAAAGAGACTTTAATGTGTTGGGTCTCAGTTTTGGGAAGATGAGGGACATGATAAGAGGGTATGAAGGCAGCAGCGATTATGCAGCAGCCTTCGTGCCATCCATCATGGCTCACGTCCGGGGTTGGTGGCAGAACAGGAGTCTTCTGAGATCCGGGCATTATCTCTGCTGTTTATTTACATCTCAAATCAGGTTGTACTGACAAGGAGTGAAAGGGCTTCCAGGGAAGAAGTGTAACTACATGATATATTTCCTACAGAAATTGCAAACACAATACAGACTATCTGGTTAAATACATCATCCCAGAAAGGATCCAACTGCTGAAAGCTTAAGTCTGCACTTTTTATTTCTTGGCGTGAGATCATTGCAACAGTTCCCCCCTTAGCCATGGGGAATATGCCCCAGACCTCCTATAGATGCCTGAAACTGTGGATAGTACTCAACCCTCTATACTGTGTTTCTCCCTTTACTTAAATCCATCGGTATCATAAACTTTAATTTATAAATTAGGCACTGGGAGGGGTTAACAATAATAGCTAATGATAAAAAATGATAGTAATGTACCATAATAAGAGTTTCGTGAATGTGGTTTCTCTCTGTCAAAATTTAATGCCTTTTCCATCTTAATTAAACACGTATCCTTCATTGTGGCTGTAACTTTTGCAGTTTGAGTTGCGACAGCAAAAGCAGCATGGGTTTCTTTTTCTTTCTCACAGTCTCATGGATAGAAAGCTTGTTCTTACCATAGGCTAACTTAGCATATGGGGTTTTCCCCCCTTATTAAGTCAAGAACTTTAACCTCTTCACTTAAAGGGAGCACTTTAAGGGTTCTCTGAGGCACATCCGTATTGCCAGCATTACCATTGCTGTGTTGGGGCCAGTGTTGGGTAAAATAAGGGCTCCTGGAACACAAGGACTGAGGTACCAAGACAGACAACCCGATAAACTGAAGGATTTACCAAATGACTAACAGGGCAGCGAGTGGAATGTGCTAGGCAAAGGGATGTCACTCAGGATGGAGTTGGAAGGCGTGAGATTTCATCATGCTGCTCAGAACAGCCCCCTGTTTAAAATGTATAAACTCTTTATTTCTGAAATTTCCCATTTAGTATCTTTGGACTGTGGTTGACCACAGGCAACTGAAACTGCAGACAGGGCAGAGAAACTTTGGGTAAGCAAGGATGACTATACATGCCCTCTGAGACCAGCAGCCTCCCCTGTTCTCTGTCTGACTGCTCTGCCTGACCTCCCCCGGCCCACCCTGTGTCCCGAGTCTGTTTTCCACACCATGTCCTTCTTTTCTGGAAGGACAGCCTGCCTGGACTACCTCATCTTCTCTGCGGCTTTGACTCATGGCTAGCTGTGTGCTGATGCTTCCAAACTGTATCTTCCCACTTGTTCTTCCCTTCTCAGCTCTTTACAAACTTTATGAACAGATCCTACATTTTCATAGTTAAAACCGAGACAGTATAAACAATCAGTACAAATTCCTCCTTCCTTCTTGGTCTTGCATCTGCCTAGTTTGGTTTTTCCTAGAAGGTTATTCCTGGTCTCTTATGGCTCCTTCTAGAGGTGCTCCTGTACCAGAAAATGGAAATGGTAGTTTTTCCTCCTTTTCCCTTCAAATGTGCCATATTATACATGTTCTGAATTTTTTTCACTTTTGATCTTTCCATGACAAGTTTGAGAGAACTTCATTTTTTCTTTTCTTTTTTAAACTTACAGTTGCAGTGTTCCATTGTTTGGCTGTCCCATTATTATTTAACCAGCCTTCTACCAAAAAACATTTGAGTTGTCACCAGTCATTTGCTATGATGGTTAATTTTATGTGCAATTGGTTTGGCCATAAGGTGCCAAATATTTGGTTAAATATTATTTCTGGGTGTGTTTTCAAGGGGGTTTTGTATGAGATTAACATCTGATCCAGCGGACTGAATAAGCACATCACCATCATTGGCTGGGTGGGTCTCAGCCAATCCACTGAATGTCTGAAGAGAATAAAAGGCTGAATAAGAAAGAATTCTCTCTCTGCCTGATTGTCTCTGAGCTGGGAATTGGTCTTCTCCTGCATTTGGACCCAGACTCAGATTGGAACTATGCCATTGGCTCTCCTGGATCTGGATTTCTCAGCCTCCATAATCGTAAGGACCAATTCCTCGAAACCAATCTCTCAATAAATATGGAAAGATATAGAGATATATAGATTTAAGTTCCAAAGGGGATCTGGATCTCTTGGCATGATTTTCTCTCAATACATGCATTTCTAGCACTTCTGACAGGTAAGGAGGAATCCAGTCAGAGAGAGTATGGGGGGAAGAAGGTGGAAAACTTTCTATCTAAGAAGGGCAGCAGAACCTCCTTAGGGAGAGAAATGATCCTGCCAGGGAGAAGGAGGAGAGAATGCTAGGGGAGGAAGGTAAAACCTCTGGCTGGGCCTCCTGATCTCAGAAACCATCATGATTGTGACCTTTCTCCTGGATTTTAGGAAGAGGAGCCTATGCATATTATTATTAAAGGGTACACATCTTGACTTACTGTTACAGACTGACTTGTGTTTCCTTAAGATTTGTATGTTGAAAGCCTAACCCCCCAATGTGACTGTCTGTGGAGGCAGGGCCTTTATGGAAGTAAATAAGGTTAAATGAATCATTGTTGTTCCAGTTCAATCCCTCAGTCATGTCCAACTCTTTGTGACCCCATGGACTGCAGCAAGCCAGGCTTCCTGTCCTTAACCATCTCCCTGAGCTTGCTCAAACTCATGTCCATTGAGTCAGTGATGCCTTCCTACCATCTCGTTCTCTGTCATCCCTTCTCCTCCTGCCTTCAATCTTTCCCAGCATCAGGGTCTTTTCCAATGAGTTGGCTCTTTGCATCAGGTGGCCAAAGTATTGGAGCTTCAGTATCAGTCCTTCCAGTGAATATTCAGAGTTTATTTCCTTTAGGATTGACTGTTTTGATCTCCTTGCAGTGCAAGGGACTCTCAAGAGTCTTCTCCAACATCACAGTTCAAAAGCATCAACTCTTTGGCGCTCAGCTGTCTTTATAGTCCAACTCTCGCATCCATACATGACTATGGGAAAAACCATAGCTTTGAGTATATGGACCTTTGTCCGCAAAGTGATGTCTCTGCTTTTCAATATGCTGTCTAGGTTTGTCATAGCTTTTCTTCCAAGGGGCAAGCATCTTTCAATTTCATGGCTGCAGTCACCATCTGCCGTGTTTTGGAGCCCAAGAAAATAGAGTCTGTCACTGTTTCCATTGTTTCCCTATTTATTTGCCATGAAGAGATGGGACTGGATGCCATGATCGTAGTTTTTTGAGTGTTGATATTTAAACCAGCTTTTTCACTCTCCTATTTCACTTTCATCAAGAGGTTCTTTAGTTTCTCTTTGTGTTCGGCCATTAGGGTGGTGTCATCTGCATATCTGAAGTTATTAATATTTCTCCCAGCAATCTTGATTCCAGCTTGTGCTTCATCCAGCCTGGCATTTTTCGTGATGTACTATGCATTGAAGATAAATAAGTAAAGTGACAATATGCAGCCTTGACATATTCCTTTCCCAGTTTGCAACCAGTCCATTGTTCCACGTCTGGCTCTAACTGTGTCTTCTTGACTTGCATACAGGTTTCTCAGGAGACAGGTAAGGTAGTCTGGTATTCCCATCTCTTTAAGAATTTCCACAGTTGTGATCCACACAGTCAAAGGCTTTAGCATAGTCAATGAAGCCGAAGTGGATGCTTTTCTAGAATTCTCTTGCTTTTTCTATGATCCAACAGATGTTGGCAATTTGATCTCTGGTTCCTCTGCCTTTTCTAAATACAGCTTGAACATCTGGAAGTTCTCAGTTTTCACATACTGTTGAGGCCTAGCTTGGAAATTTTTGAGCATTACTTTGCTAGCGTGTGAGATGAGTGCAATTGTGTGGTAGTTTGAACATTCTTTGGCATTGCCCTTCTTTGGGATTGGAATGAAAGCTGACATTTTCCAGTCCTGTGGTCACTGCTGAATTTTCCAAATTTGATGGCATATTGAGTGCAGCACTTTCACAGCATCATCTTTCAGGATTTGAAATAGCTCAACTGGAATTCCATCACCTCTTCTGGCTTTGTTCATAGTGATGCTTCCTAAGGCCCACTTGATTTACAGTCCTGGATGTCTGGCTCTAGATGGGTTATCATGCCATCGTAGTTATCTGGGTCATTAAGATCTTTTTTGTATAGTTCTTCTGTGTATTCTTGCCACCTCTTCTTAGTATCTTCTGCTTCTGTTAGGTCCATACTGTTTCTGTCCTTTATTGTGCCCATCTTTGCATGAAATGTTCCCTTGGTATTTGTAATTTTCTTGAGGATATCTCTAGACTTCCCCTTTCTATTGTTTTCCTCTATTTCTTTGCACTGATCACTGAGGAAGTCTTTCTTATCTCTCCTTGCTATTCTTTGGAACTCTGCATTCAGACAAGTATATCTTTCCTTTTCCCCTTTTGCTTTAGCTTCTCTTCTTTCCCCAGCTATTTGTAAGGCCTCCTCAGGCAACCGTTTTGCCCTTTTGCATTTCTTTTTCTTGGGAATGGTTTTGATCACCACCTCCTGTACAACGTTACTAACTTCCGTCCATAATTCTTAATTCTTCAGACACTGTGTCTATCAGTTCTAATCCCTTGAATCTATTTGTCACTTCCACTGTATAATTGCCAGGGATTTGATTTAGGTCATACCTGAATGGTCTAGTGGTTTTCCCTTCTTTCTTGAATTTAAGTCTGAATTTGGCAATAAGGAGTTCATGATCTGAGCCACAGTCAGCTCCTGGTCTTGTTTTTGCTAACTGTGTAGAGCTTCTCCATCTTTGACTGCCAAGGGTATAATCAATCTGATTTTGTTTGGACCATCTGGTGATGTCCATGTGTAGCGTCATCTCTTGTATTGTTGGAAGAGGACGTTTGCTATGGCCAGTGTGTTCTCTTGGCAAAACTCTATTAGCCTTTGCCCTGCTTCATTTTGTACTCCAAGGCCAAATTTGCCTGTTACTCCAGGTATCTCTTGACTTCTTACTTTTGCATTCCAGTCCACTATGATGAAAAGGACATCTTTTTTGGGGTGTTAGTTCTAGCAAGTCTTGTAGATCTTCATAGAACGATTACTGTGATACTAAATGATTTGCCTTGGAGACAAACAGAGATCATTCTGTCATTTCAGATTGCACCCAAGTACTGCATTTCAAAGTCTTTCATTGACTATGAGGGCTACTCCATTTTTTCTAAGGGCTTCTTGCCCACAGTAGTAGAAAAAATGGTCATCTGAATTAAATTTGCCCATTCTGGTCCATTTTAGTTCACTGATTCCTAAAATGTCAGTGTTCACTCTTGCCATCTCCTGTTTGACCACTTCCAATTTACCTTGATTCATGGACCTAACATTCCAGGTTCCTATGTAATATTGTTCTTTACAGCATCAGACTTTACTTTCGCCACCAGTCACATCCACAACTGGGCATTGTTTCTGCTTTGCCTCAGCCTCATTCCTCCTGAAGCTATTTCTCTGCTCTTCTCCAGTAGCATATTGGGCACCTACTGATGTGGGGAGTTCACCTTTCAGTGTCATATCTTTCTGCCTTTTCATACTGTTCATGGGAGTTCTCAGGGTAAGAATGCTGAAGTGGTTTGCCATTCCCTTCTCCAGTGGACCACATTTTGCCAGAAATCTCCACCATGACCATCTTGGGTGGCCCTGCATGGATTGGCTCATTATTTCATTGAGTTAGACAAGGCTGTAATCCATGTGATCAGTCTGGTTAGGTTTCTGTGGTTGTGGTTTTCATTAAGCCTGCCCTCTGATGGATGAGAATAAGAGGCTTGTGGAAGCGTCCCATTTGATGGGAGGGAATATAATCATAAGGATGATCTGATAGACTGATGTCCTTACAAGAAGAGGAAGAGACACCAGTGAGCTCTCTCTCTCCATGCACACAGAGGAAGGGCCATGTGAGAACACAGCAAGTCTGCAAGCCAAGAAGAGAGTTCTCACCCCAAGCCAACCCTGGCAACTTGATCTTGGACTTCTAACTTTCAGAACCATGCAAAAATAAATGTTAAGCTGCTCAGTCATGGTATTTTATTATGAAACCTCAGCAGACTAATGCCCCTATATATTGTTTTTAATTGATTTCAGTTATATGGGTAAGGGATACCTCCATTCTCCTTGTAAACAAAAGTAAACATTAAAGAGTCTTTAACCAACACCTCCCATCTTGATTCTCTAGTGCAGAGGGTGGTAAACTATGGCCCACAGGCCCAATCTGACTCTTTCTATGTTTTTGAAATAGTTCTATTGGAGCACAACTCTTTCATTTATATAATGTCAGTGACTGCATTTGAACTCCATTAGAACAGCGGATTAGTCACAACAGAGACAGTAAGACCTGATAAGCCTAAACTATTAACTCTGTGGCCCTTCACAAAAGGATATTGCTGACCCCTGCTCTAGACCATGCCCACAAACAAGCACTGTTACAGTGTGTGTGAATTATTCCTGCTTATATAGTTCTGTATTATACAGCACTGTATGTGTTACAGCAACGGTGGCATCTTTCTCTGTAGACTTTATTTTTTTGGGCTCCAAAATCACTGTGGATGCTGATTGCAGCCTTGAAATTAAAAGATGCTTACTCCTTGGAAGGAAAGTTATGACCAACCTAGATAGAATATTAAAAAGCAGAGACATTACTTTGCCAACAAAGGTCCATCTAGTCAAGGCTATGGTTTTTCCAGTGGTCATATATGGATGTGAGAGTTGGACTGTGAAGAAAGCTGATCGCCGAAGAATTGATGCTTTTGAACTGTGGTGCTGGAGAAGACTCTTGAGAGTACCTTGGACTGCAAGGAGATCCAACCAGTCCATTCTAAAGGAGATCAATCCTGGGTGTTCATTGGAAGGACTGATGCTAAAGCTGAAACTCCAATACTTTGGCCACCTCATGCGACGAGTTGACTCACTGGAAAAGACTCTGATGCTGGGAGGGATTGGGGGCGGGAGGAGAAGGGGACGACAGAGAATGAGGTGGCTGGATGGCATCACTGACTCGATGGACATGAGTTTGAGTGAACTCCGGGAGTTGGTGATGGACAGAGAGGCCTGGCGTGCTGTGGTTCATGGGGTCGCAAAGAGTCGGACACGACTGAGCGACTGAACTGAACTGAAGCCTTGGAGATTTGTCCATGTTGGTAGGCGTAGGTCTGTCTACTTCATTTTTAACTGCTACATAATATTCCAAAGTTTTAACATACGACAGTTTATTCCGTGATTTTACTAATGGAGGCTTCCCCAGTATCTCAGTTGGTCAAGAATCTGCTTGCAATGCAGGAGACCCCAGTTCTATTTCTGGGTCAGGAAGATCCGCTGTAGAAGGGATAGGCTACCCACCCCAGTATTCTTGGGCTTCCCTGGTGGCTCAGCTGGTAAAGAATTGGCCTGCAATGTGGGAGACCTGGGTACGATCCCTGGGTTGGGAAGATCCCCTGGAGAAGGGAACGGCAACCCACTCCAGTATTCTGGCCTGGAGAATTCCATGGACAATACAGTCCATGGGGTTGCAAGGAATCGGACACAACTGAGTGACTTTCACTTTCACTGGTTATTTCCAGTATTTTCCACTACACAAAACACACCACCAGCAAAAAAATACCTTGTATGACATCTCCTTATACATATGTTTGAGTGACTCTCTGTGACTAAACCAAGATGGAGATTGCTAGGCCCTGAGGCAAACACATTTTAAAATTTAGTCCTATTTTTCAAGTAGGTGATACATTTATGTGATTCAAAAAATTTTTTTAAATGATATATAAGGTATACACTGAGAAGCCTCACCTCTCCCTGTTTTCTGCCATCTCCCACTCCTAATAAGGTATTAGTTTCTTATTCATCCTTTTAGGGTTTCCTGATGAAAACAGAGCAAAGGAGACTATGTACTCCTAGCATACTATATATATATTTCTTTATTTCACTATCTTTTCATTTGACAGTATATTGTGGAGTTTGCAGTTATCTTCCCATAACTGTAAATCTTCTTGTATAAAGATATAGAATGTGTACTCATGCCTTGTAAACATAGCATTTGGTCTGTGTAGTATTCTTTCCATTGATGTACCCTACTTTAACTAGTTCCTTATAGGGGATCACTTATTTTCTCCTTTCTTTCATGATGACAACAAGAAATGCACATTTTAAATGTTAATAGATAAAGCCCCATTGCCAGTTTAAGGGGCTGTGTTGTTTGCATGCCCATCTGGGTACCTTTTTAAGAAGCCAAAACAGAGCAGACACTTGGTTGCAACTTAAGCTCCAGCAATTCCCAGAACACAGCATGTTTTGTCATGTGTCCTTACTATTCTCTTTGTTGGAATCTCCCTTTCTACACTTGTCTGTCTAGCTGACTCTAAAATCTTCCTCCAAGTTTTGCCTTGAAAATCTGTGAAGCCACCAGCCCCTGTGATAGAGTTGATTACGCCCTCTCTTGGGCGCTTGCCTACATCTCTATTTTTGCACTTCTCACATGGTTCATTTTCTTTCTCTCCCAGTCTTGTCTCCCTTCCTTCATGGTGGACTTGTTGAAGGATGAGACCACTTCCTCATTCAGGCTTCATTCCTAAAACCTAAGACAGTGCCTCTTGTGGAATAGGTGTTCAATAAAACTTGGCAGAATGAATAAACTAGCGAGTAAGTGATCAGTAAAAACACAGATGAACCAACGAAATTGAATTTGGACAATGAATTCATGGGTGTGTTTATCCACTCGTCTGCCAATCATGCAGATGAGCTTATCTGCATCTGCCGATGGAATTTCGACGGAATTTGCATGCTGGAGGGGGAGGCTGCCAGTTCACAGAGGATTCTTCTAGGCATTTGTCATTCATTATAAAACATAAGCTTGCACTGGAGTTTATGCAGCACAGTGTCAGCCAATTAGAGGAGATTGTAGCTTTGGAAACAAACATCTGCTTGGTGCTGGGTAAATAATAGTTAGAGTCTGGTGTTTTATGACTATGTGATTAATTTGAATCTCATATAATTTAGTATTTGACCATGTGGGACTCACAGAGATCATGCCCATAATCCAAGTTATAGCTGCAAAAACGATATCTGGGATTTCCTGCTATTGGCTGTAGGTACTTAGAGGTGATTGCTGGTTGGTGTGACAACTGGGACGACAGGGAAGAGTATGGGTCAGCGGTAGCCACCTCACATAAAGGATCATAGAGAGGGACACCTGTCTTCATATTCCATCCTGGATGTGTGTATGTGCTTAGTCACTATAGTCGTGTCTGACTCTTGCGACCCCGTGGACTGTAGCCCACCAGACTCCTCTGTACATGGGATTTTCCAGGCAAGAATACTGGAGTGGGTTGCTATGTCCTCCTCCAGGGGATCTTCCAGACTCAGGGATCAAACCCACATCTCCTGCATTGCAGGTAGATTCTTTACCACTGAGCCACCTGGGAAACCCTCTACCCTGGATGCACGAGTGCTCAGTCACTTCAGTCATGTCCAAATCTTTGTGACCCCATGGACTGACTATAGCCCACCAGGTTACTCTGTCCATGGAATTCTCCAGGCAAGCATACTGGAGTGGGTTGCCATTTCCTTCTCCAGGGTCTCTTCCCAACCCAGGGATCAAACCTGGGTCTCCTGTACTGCAGGCAGATTCTTTACTGACTGAGCTACAAGGGAAGCCCTCTGTAATTCCATCTTGGATAACCCTCCCATAGACAATACATGGAGTACTGGGAAAATATGAATGCATTCTGTTGGCTTTTGATCATTGTTTCTCCTTTTTCCAGGGGGAGGAAAGTTAAAAGAAACATGGTAAAGAAAGTACCATCAATCATGCTCCTTCTATCGTAGGTCCTTTTCCAGATGCTTTTCTCCTCGTTTCCCCATTTGCAACTCATAACAACATGAGGCCAGGATTATTAATTCCTATTTTACAAATAAGCAAAATGAGTTGGGGGGACTTATTCTGGGCTCTACCTGGCAGGTGGTCCTCCTGGGAGTTCAAGCTGATCTGCTCAAGCCTGTGTTTCTCCCAGGATACCACCCTGCATTCCCAGAGGATGTGGCCAATGGTGTTCGACAGAGCACTGGCTGTGCCATAGTTCTGATTCTCTGCAGATAGTACTGGGTGAAATGGCTATGAACTCTGCCTGCCTTGCTTCCAGATAAGAAAATCAGACGCACTGTCATCTTTGCCTGTGGGGTTCTCAAGTACATCATCCAAATGCTTTGTGTGAAAAGATGAGGGGCCTGGTGAAAAGCTGGCTGTTGGCGGACTTGAGTGTGTAACAAATGATAGCCAAGTGACGGAGAATGCAGAATATTTGCCAAGCTAATAAGACTGCCTGGCTCCATAGCTACCACAGAAATGAGAAAACAACTAGGCCATTGGATTTCCACAGAATCATCAATGGAGCTTTGAAAAATAAGCGTGTCTGGTCACCATCCACAGATATTCTGATTCCATGGATATTTTAAACAAGCTTCCCTTGCTATTCTGATGCTTAGCCAGGTTTTGAAATCTGTGATCTAGTCAAATGGATCATTTGAGTCATCAGACCTTGAATAAGGATTGCTTTCTTTGGCTACATCTTTCCTTTATCACATTAAGTCATTCTCTCTCTCTGTGTGTGCGTCTCTCTCATATATTTTTTTTTCCCTAGCAGTCAGAAATTCTTCAAAGCTTTTTGCCACTAAACCATCTGCTGGTGAAATCTCCCACTAGGTTTCAAATGCCAAACTGTTCCCAGTAGCAATTTTCTGTATTATTTTGGGGAAAAGAATGAATTACATTTCTTCCCTCTGAACGAAAATACTTTAAAAATAAAAATACTCATTATGGACCAATAGCAGTTGCTTATATTTTTAAAAGAATAGCTTTATTAGAGACATGTTTTGTGAGTTTCCTTCAGGCTTCCCTCACAGGCTTGATTCTTGCATTGAGAACAGGAAGCATGGATGATTCTAGTGCCAGGGTGCTCTGGCGGTAGTGGTAATATAGAGAGAATGGGGACCAATTTGGCTCAAAGAATTACAGGATGTTTTATTGAGTTCCTGATGCCCATAAGCTTTATGGAAGTAGCCAGACGATGCTATAAGCCTCATTTGAGGGTTTATGTGGATTGTACCCTTGTCACATTGTGTAATCCCCTCCCAATTCAAAACCTTTCCCCATTACTATAGAAACCCACATCCTGTGATAAGTAACAGGAGTGTTGTTAAAAGTCTTGGGAAAGATAAACCTGAAATTGTTCTATTTGCCTCCATTTGGAGATGGTTTTCTTTAAGAGTCTTGTTGGTTAATCTTCCAAACCTTTGATATTCATTTATAATGGCAGATGGCCAGCTATCCACCCAGACCTCATGATCCCCTTCCTATAGCATGACATTCTACTGGGAGACAGCATCCCATCCGGGGACCACGTGACCCATTTCCTGGTGCATCAGTGTGTGGTTGTCCGATGCGTCCTGACCAATGGGATATGAGTAGAAGTGATGTGTGTCACTTTAAAAAAAAAGAAGTGGGTGCGTTTTCCATTTCTCTTTCTCTGTCAACTGTGCACAGATAATTTCAACGACTTAGGGGGCAGTGGAATCATCATGTGGAAAGAGATGGGTCCCTGAATCACTGCATGTAAGGAAGTTGCCTGCTGACCAGGCTCAACCACTGAGCTTTCATGTGACTGAGAAGTAAGTTCTCACCATATTGAACTTCTGGAGTTTGAGGGTTGCTCGTTAATTGTACTGATCAGTTGAAAACTTTCATCTGGTTTAAGGCACTTTGACCTCCTGACCCAGAAGTGCTGATAAGAGCAGTGACTCCTTCTCATGTCCAGCATGGAACAGCTGGGATCAGTAAAGAATTTCCATCTTGTGACAACCATTCTGGGTTTCCCCGGTGGCTCAGAGGTGAAGAATCTGCCTGCAATGCAGGAGCTGCGGGAGAGAGGGGTTCAATCCCTGGGTCGGGAAGATCCCCCGAATAAGAAAATGGCAACCCACTCCAGTATTCTTGCCTAGAGAACCCCATGGATAGAGGAGTTTTGTGGGCTACAGTCCATGGGGTCGCAAAGAGTTGGACACAACTTAAGAGACTTAGCATGCATGCATGGCAACCATTCTAAGAGAAAAGAGAATATCTGTTACCAGAGAGTGGTATGAATAGTAAAAAGATATCAAGGATGAAAGATGATGAAAGTGATGCCATTGGGACAGGCAGGTAGATGAACGATTTCTGCCCCGTAAGATGGGGGAATGTTTTCTACTCTTGTCCTGTTTAAGCCTCTGATAACAGACTTTGTATCTTTCCCTGCACTAACCCTACAGAGACAGTTCTGGCAGTCACCAAAGAAGAGGATCACTTTGCAAATAACACATTTCAGTACCAGTAGCAATAAATATCCTTGAAAGTCTCCACAAACTAGGCAATCGTCTAGGTAGAGCGAAGACAAAAAAAAAAAAAAAACCTGCCAAATTATATGTCTTCAGAGTGCTTACAAAGCAGTCAGGCTGACAGAACATAATAATAAGAAATATTAAGGCACAAAGGCCAAGTGTAAAATTAGTGGGAAGAAGGGAGCTGACACAGGACTTCAGGAGGAAGCAACCACACTTGGGCTTGTGACATAGCAGAGAGTCCTGGGGAAGAATCTCATTTTAGCAGCTTACATCAGGGCAAAATGCAAATAAAAGTAAAGTCTCTGCAGCACTGCTTGCTTTAAAATTTTTAAAATAATTTTTAGAATTTTGGTAAGCTTATAAAATGAGTCCTTATTTATTAAATGTCATTTGACATGTAAGTAGTGACCACAATAAAAACTGCAAACCAGCGTCCTAAAATTCTTCCTGCAGGATAGTCATTATGCAATTCTGTTGGAGACAAAGCCAAGCTTTAAAAAAATGGAATATAAATTTTGGGGCAAAGTAAGTATTTTAAAAGTTAAGAATTTGCTCAGCTTACAAGCTGACCAGTCAGAATAGACATGGACCTTAGAGGGTACGGGAAGCTCCCAACTGTAGGTGTATTAACTCTTCACCTGCTGGATCATCATGAACAATCCTTACAGCTGCACCTGGGCATATTGGCCAAACATCAGCTCAATACAGAATCATTATAAAAAATGAAAACACTGCTGACAAGGAATCTCACTCTGTTCCCACCTCTCAGAGATAATTATCACTAAAAATTTAGAATATATCCTTCCAGACTTAAAAAGTTTTCTGTGCAAACATAAATAACATCATATTATGCATTCTGCTCTTTTCATCCCTCTTTAAAAAAGAGTATATTATGAACACTATGTTATGTGCACACATAATTACCTATGTTCTTGCTTTTTCTTTTATCTCTTAATGAGACGTTGTGGACCTAAATCAATACCATTATTGAAGTGTTATAGGCACTCCCAAACTGCAGTCTCAAACTCCTGCAGCATTTTAAGTGTACGTTGTTCTTTGAAGGTTGTTGGGGGAAGGCACAGCAAAGGTCCCCTCTTGCAGCTGCTGTCCCCTCATTATCCTCCCTGGTTGCTTTTCTGGTCTCACTTATTCTGTAACCTGGAGGGCTCACTCTTGTCTTGACCTCCTAAGTGAACTTTAGTATTTGGAAGGATCCACTGTGTGTTGTTAATTCCTCAATGTCTTTAAAAAAAATTTTTTTTAAATTAATTTATTTATTTAGTTGGCAGCACCAGGTCTTCACTGCTGCTGCTGCTAAGTCACTTCAGTCGTGTCCGACTCTGTGTGACCCCATAGACGGAAGCCCACAAGGCTCTCCCGTCCCTGAGATTCTCCAGGCAAGAACACTGGAGTGGGTTGCCATTTCCTTCTCCAATGTGTGAAAGTGAAAAGTGAAAGTGAAGTCGCTCAGTCGCATCCAACCCTTAGCGACCCATGGACTTCAGCCCACCAGGCTCCTCCATCCATGGGATTTTCTAGGCAAGAGTACTGGAGTGGCTTGCCATTGCCTTCTCCGAAGTCTTCACTATGGCATGCAAATTGTTAGTTGCAGCATGTGGGGTCTAGGTCTCCAACGAGGGATCAAACTTGGGCCCCTTACATTGGAAGTAGGCAGTCTTAGCCACTAGACCACCAGGGAAGTCCCTCTCAGTTTCTTTTTTTAAATTAATTTGTTTTGGCTGTGCTGGGTTTTTGTTGCCATGCGGGCTTTTCTCTAGTTGCGGCCAGAGGGGGCTACTCTTCGTTGCAATGTGTGGGTTTTTCATTGCAGTGGCTTCTCTTGTTGCGGAGCATGGGCTCTAGGGCACACGGGCTTCAGTAGTTGCAGTTCCCAGGCTCTAGAACACAGGCTCAAAAGTTGTGGTGAATGGGTTTTGTGGCTCCGTGGCACCTGGGATCTTCCCAGACCAGAGATCAAATCCATGTCTCCTGCATTGGCAGGCGGACTCCTAACTCCTGAGCCACCAGGAAGCCCTCTGTCAGTTTCTTGTACCTTTCTCTCCCTTCATAATTTCCTGGTCCTAGTGTTCTTTCCTAGGTACCCTGTCAGATGGTGGAAAGATCCTCCTGGATCTCCTGCCCCTCTTTCTCCATAAGCTAGTCTTGTGGTCGCTCATCAGGAGCCAGACGTTTGGGAGAAGTCTTGAAATTTCAGGACTGGGCTGTTTGGGTTCCTAGCTGTAAGTAATGGGAGCAGATCTACCTCTTCTGTGTTCCTGAAGTATTCTGTACATCTTCCCAACATCCAGTGAGCTTAAAGTTTGTTGCCCTTGAGGATTTTGTGCCACAGGAAAGAAGCTGCATCTTTCTTGTTCTCCACGGTATCATCATCACCCTGCCTGGCACATGGCAGGTGCTTAGTAAACATTTGAATAAACAGCCAGGACGAAAAGGATCCCAGCTGGTTGAGAACTGAGCTGAATGTCCTCGGACTTATGGTCCCGATTGTCCACAGGTTGCAGTGACCTGAGAGGTGAGAGTGACAAGTCTACAACAGCTGCCTGTTGCAAAGGAAAGGCCAGCAGATGTTCTGACTGCTTCTGGCTGTCGCTGGCAGGCTGTGTCAGATGGGGCTGCCAGGCAGGGCTGCCGTGTCAGGAGACCTTGGGGGAAGGAGCAGATCCCAAGATGCAGCATATGGTGAATGCTGTCTTTAGTCTTTAACATTTAAGGAAAAGAACTGGGAATAGACACTCGGCTCAGTGGCAGTTATGATGCATTTAAATAAGTCTTGCAAATCATTTACAGAAATGCAGATGCCTCAAAGTTCTTAATTGCCCGTGGATTTTGTAGGAACTTCCTCTAGTTCATCTTCCTATCCTCAGTGTCTAGTAGAGAAAGTGGGTGTGGAGTGAGACCCTGCACGCTGGAGTGGGGAGGGGACTGCCCACTGAAGGGATGCATATCCTGAGAGGCAATGGCATTAAGTGACTGTGAATTATTGATCTTCTTCCCAGGGGAGTCTGACCCCTTAAGAGCAAAAAACTGCATCTTGTGTTTTTTTATATCCTCCTTATATCCCCAATTTACTCAGTTTCTTGTTCTATCCAAGCTAATGCTGGACAGGTACATAGATGTCAACCGCCCTATCATATTTTCCTGAAAAACAAGGATTTCTGAATAAGGGAAGTAGGACTTGGGAAGGTATTTCAGTTTGCTTCCATTCCCAATGGGAAGATGAATACCAACTTCAAAAGGTTGTTGTCAACATTAAGTAAAATCACATAGGTAAATGGCTCCAGTCCACGCCTGATACCTGGGTGGTAGTCATAAAATTATAGGTCTGAAGAAGTAATATGTCATGGTGGTTTTGATCATGAATCTTGTGTTCATAGAGCCCTGGGCTTATACTGTCCCTCTGTCACTTCCTAGGGAGAAGGCAATGGCAAGCCACTCCAGTACTCTTGCCTAGAAAATCCCATGGATGGAGGAGCCTGGTAGGCTGCAGTCCGTGGGGTCGCTAAGGGTCGGACACGACTGAGCGACTTCACTTTCACACATTGGAGAAGGAAATGGCAACCCACTCCAGTGTTCTTGCCTGGAGAATCCCAGGGACCGGGGAGCCTGGTGGGCTTCCGTCTATGGGGTCACACAGAGTCGGACACGACTGAAGTGACTTAGCAGTAACAGTCACTTCCTAGCTTTGCTAACATGACAGCATATTTAACTTTTCTGAACCTCAGTGTCCTCAGAGAAAATGGCACTACTCACAGTGTCTAACTCACAGAGTCGGTGTGTAGGATTAAAGGCAATAATTAAATTAAATGCAATAATCGTCAGTGCTCAAAAAAAGATAGTACTCATTAATGTCATCATTATTATGGGACAGAGGATGGTAAGTAGCGTGTCTTGGTTGTTTGAAATTATATGGGAAAATTTGGGTTGGGTGAGTATATATAGAGAATTCTCACCCTCCCAGTTGTTCAAGCTAAAAACCTTGGAATTATTCTTAAATCTTCTGTTTTTCTCACTCCCCACAACCAGTCCATCAGACATTCCTGTTGGATCTATCTTTAAAATATAGGTAGAATCTAGTTATTTCTCACCACCTCCATTGCTACCACTCCTGTCTGAGCCACCATCACCTCACTCCTGGGCACTACCCAGTAGCTGGTCTCCCTGCTTCTATCCTTACCCCCAACTGTCTTTTATCAACACAGTAGGGATCATGCTTAAAAACACAAGTCAGTTCCATCTCGTCTCTACTCAAAACCCTCCACTAGTTCCCCAACTTCCCCAGAACAAGAACCAAATGAGGCCCTGTAGGTCTCTCCCTATGTGAGCTGCTCCCTCCTCTGCTCCTCTCTGTCCTCACCTCCTACCACTCCCTCTCTCACTCCGTTCACTCCAGCCACACTAGTTTATCTGCTATTTCTTGAACACACCAGGAGTACTCCTATTTTGAGCACTTTGCATGGATTGTTCCTCTGTTTCTAGAATGCTCTTCTCCTAGACATTTGCATGGTTCATTCTCTCCCATTCTTCCCGTCTCTGCTCAGATGCTGTCTTCTTCATGAGGCCTTTCTTGATCACCTGCCCAAGTATCAACAGGCAGCCCCCCTGGCAATTTCAAATTCCTCTTGTCCTGCTCTTTGCTTCTATCTTTTCTCAACACTCATCTCACCCAACATACCATATACTTACTTACATATTATATTTACTGCTTGTTGGCAGACTTCTCCTGCTAGAATACAAGCTCCATAAGGACAAGGATCTTTGTTTTGTTCATCAGTCTATCTCCAAAGCCTTGGACAGCACTGGCATACAGTTCAGTTCAGTTCAGTCCCTCAGTCATGTCCGATTCTTTGTGACCACATGGACTGCAGCACACCAGGCTTCCCTGTCCATCACCAATTCCCGGAGCTTGCTCAAACTCATATCCATTGAGTCAGTGATGCCATCCAACCATCTCATCCTCTGTCTTTCCATTTTCCTCCCACCTTCAATCTTTCCCAGCATCAGGATCTTTTCCAGAGAGTCAATTCTTCTGATCAGGTGGCCAAAGTACTGGAGTTTCAGCTTTAGCAGCAGTCCTTCCAATGAATATTCAGGACCAATTTCCTTTAGGATTGACTGATTTGATTTCCTTGCAGTCCAAGGGACTGCAAGGGCACACAGTAGGCTTTTGAAGGATGTTTGTTAAAGAAAAGAGTGCACCCAAGGGAAAGAACAGCTGGAAAGATCTAGAGACAACTTATAAATGAGAAATCATAGGATTTCCCTGGTGGTTCAGTGGCTAAGACTCTGAGCTCCCAATGCAGAAGACTGGGGTTTGATCCCTGGTCAGGGGACTAGATCTTGCATGCCACAGTTAGAAGATCCTGTATGCTGCAACTAAGAAATGTGATCTGTGTGCCATAACTAGGACCTGGCACAGCCAAATAAAGAAATGAAGACATGGGAACTTACATTGCCATATGTAAGACAGATAGCCAATGGGAATTTGTGGTATGTCTCGGGGAGCTCAAACAGGGGTTCTGTATCAACCTAGAGGGGTGGATGGTGTGGGAGATGGGAGGGAGGTTCAAGAGGGAGGGGACATATGTACATCCTTGACTGATTTATATTGATGTGTGACAAGATTCTGTAAAGCAATTATCCTTATGTACACCCGGGGCAGATTCATGTCAATGTATGGCAAAACCAACCAATATAATATTGTAAAATAATTAGCCTCCAATAAATAATAAAAAAAGAATTGAAAAGCTCGATCAACATGAAAAAAAAAAAAAGAAATGAAGAATCACAAGGTCCTCAAGGTATTTAGACACTGAACTCTAACTTGAAAATCTGGTTTTATATGGTAGATTATAATCCAAAGTAAAGCTTCTCAGCCGGTGCCAGTGCTAAAGCATCTGCCTGCCAATGCAGGAGACATAAGGGAGTTGGGTTTGATTCCTGGGTGGGGAAGATCCCTTGGAGGAGGAAATAGCATCCCACTCCAGTGCTCTTGCCTAGAGAATCTCATGGACAGAGAAGCCTGGCAGGCCACAGCCCATAAGGTCGCAAAGAGTTGGACACCAGTGAGCATCTGAGCACACACAGCACATTTTGCAGATTACAATCCAAGTTAAAAATTTAATGAAGAATAAAGTGAGCTGGTAACAATAGACCCACATTCTCTAATGGACACTGCAGTCAGAGTGGAGAAATGCTTTGTCATTTAGTTTGCCATGGTACCAACGGCACCCACTTTCTTCACCTAGGTTACCTTCCTGGACCCTGGAGCTGTCTGGATTCGCTATCCTTGACTAGTTGCTCGCAGCTGGAATGTCTCTGTTCCCATCTCTACGGCAGGAATTCCATCCTGTGGGTGGGGTCTCCCCTCTGCCGGGGCTGTCTATTCCTGCTTTAAGTAATTAGATACTGGGGTGATTGACCACAGAAGATCAGTTCTCAATCACTCCTGAACACATAAAATATTTGTGAAGACGTGAAATAAAAATGTTACTGTGCCGGGAACATTGATCAGCAGGGTGATGTTTATGGAGCATTGTTAATTGAATTTCTAGAATGAGATGTTCTGTCAGTTGGAGTCTATCGTGGGCTGTGATGAAACGTGGGCTGTGACAGCAGCCCCTGGCAATGACCAGGGGATGGCTTCATGGTCAGGGAACTGGGCAGCCATCTGACCGACAGGCTGAGGAGAGGAAGGAGGATTGAAGAGGTTGCTGGGAGCTCTAGTGGTCCAAGCTTCTTATCGGTGAGCTGTAGGGAGTACTCCATCTCTCAGATTTATCAACAACTTTAATGAATGTCATGTTTGAGATAATGACCTGTATCTGGACTTGCACAAAGCCCCGAAAATACTTCTATGAATTGTGTTTTTATCTCAAGGACTGCAGTGTGCGGCGTGCAACATTACCATTGATATCATCTATTGAGAACTCTTTCCCAGGTTCTTTATTAAGGTTTAATTAAATTTTATGTGTTATCAATTAGGATTAATCTACATTTAGTCTGAATTAGAGGAAGCCAATTATAAATAACACCACTTCTCATTTATTCCTGAATACAAAATGAAGGTTTTTAAACTTCCTTTGGAAGAAAAAATACAACCCCACTGAACCAAATATACGCTTTAAAGAGTTTTATGCCCAAAAGCTAAGAGTTCTATTAAAATAAAGTGAACGGATGAAAATTCCTGTAGAAAGGTGCTATAGACAGAAAATGGGAGTAGGGAAGGGAAGGAGAGGTAGTCCAAATTATGAAGAAGGCTGTTGTCTGGGAGGAGTTTCAAGAAACCTGAATTTTCTATATTCACAGACTGAAAACTCAGCAGTGGCTACAGGACTGGAAAAGGTCAGTTTTCATTCCAATCCCAAAGAAAGGCAATGCCAAAGATTGTTCAAACTACCACACAATTGCACTCATCTCACACACTAGCAAAGTAATGCTCAGAACTCTCCAAGCTAGGCCTCAACAGCACGTGAACGGAGAGCTTCCAGATGTTCAAGCTGGATTTAGAAACCAGAGGAACCAGAGATCAAATTGCCAACATCCATTCGATCACAGAAAAAGCAAGAGAATTCCAGAAAAACATCTACTTCTGCTTCATTGACTACCTAAAGCCTTTGACTATGTGGATCGCAAGAAACTGTGGAAAATTCTTAAAGAGATGGGAATCCCAGACCATCTTACCTGCCTCCTGAGAAACCGGTATGCAGGTCAAGAAGTAACAGTTAGAACCAGAGATGGGGGAAGGAGTGTGTCAAGGTTGTATATTGTCACCCTACTTATTTAACGTATATGCAAAGTGCATCACGTGAAATGCCAGGCTGGATGAAGCACAAGCTGGAATCAAGATTGCCGGGAGAAATATCAATAACTCCAGATATGCAGATGACACCACCCTAATGGCAGAAAGTGAAGACGAACTAAAGAGCCTCTTGATGAAGGTGAAAGAGGAGTGTGAAAAAGCTGGTTTAAAACTCGACATTCAAAAAACTAAGATCATGGCATCCAGTCCCATCACTTCATGCAAATAGATGCGGAAACAATGAAAACAGTGACAGACTCTTTTCTTGGGCTCCAAAATCACTGCAGACGGTGATTGCAGCCATGAAATTAAAAGACGCTTGCTCCTTGGAAGGAAAGCTATGACAAACCTAGACAGCATATTAAAAAGTAGAGACATCACTTTGCCAACAAAGGTGTGTATAGTCAAAGCTATGGTTTTTCCAGTAATCATGTATGGTTGTGAAAGTTGGACCATAAAGAAAGTTGAGTGCTAAAGAATTGATGCTTTTGAACTGTGGTGTTGGAGAATACTCTTGAGGGTCCCTTGGACTGCAAGGAGATCAAACCTGTCAATCCTAAAGGAAATCAACCCTGAATATTCATTGGAAGGACTGATGCTAAAGCTTAAGTTCCAATACTTCAGCCACCTGATGAGAAGAGCCAACTTATTGGAAAAGACCCTGATGCTGGGAAATATTGAATGCAGGAGGAGAAGGGGACCAAAGAAGATGCGATGGGTGGATGGCATCACCAACTCGATGGACATGATTTTGAGCAAGCTCCAGGAGCTGGTGATGGATGGGGAAGCCTGGTGTGCTGTGGTCCATGGGGTCACAAAGAGTTGGACACGGCTGAGCAACTGACCTGAACTGATCTCCGATGGCCTTGGCCTTTAGCTTCTTGAGGCAGGATTTCAGTTCCTGGCCAGAGATTGAAGTCAGGCTGCGGCAGTGAAAGCCACTGCCACTAGACAAGTGACCAGTGACAAGGCCTGGCCCTTCAGCTTTGTAGAAATGGATTCCCACAAAGACAGAAAGTAGTGAAACAGGTAAAGTGTTTATTAGGAGGAGAAAGTGTACAGTACGTGTGGGTGGACACACGGGCGGACTCAGAGAGAGAGTCTTACCCTGGTGGTGGTTTGAATCATTCATACGGATAATTTCTTCTGGGTTTCCTTTGGCCAATCATCTTGCTTTGCCTGGTTCTGAGTCCATATTTGGTACATCTCAGAAACGTCCCATGTGTGTGCACACATCTCCTAGCCAAGATGGATTCTGGTGGAGAGGCCTATGGGTATGCTGACACCACTCTCTTTTTGACCTCCAAGGAGCCTCTTTACAAGTGTATAGTTGGGAAGGTGTCCTTGATCTTGAGAATGAGAGATATATGGTCTCTATCTTTTATCTGGGCAGGGCTCAGCTCCTCTCTTGAGCCTGCTGTTTTGGAGTATCTGTCCATAGGGGACAGACTGAAGCTACTCAGTCTGGAGTTTGTCCCCTGGGATCCATCTTTCTCCTGCATCAAGACAGCAGGCAATCTAAAGGATAAATCCATTTTCCCATCTCTAACCATGAGTTCGATAAAACCCTTCCCCAAGGAGGTGCAAAGGACCTGAACTGGCAGAATGATTATACTTGGTGGGACTACATCAAAAGGTTTTCCTTCTGAAACTCTGGCCAGATATAGATTTATTAGATTTATAATAAATAAGTGCCATTAGCTATGAGAACAGCAAAAGCAATGGAGATGCAGTCAGGCTGTGGGTAGTTGAGGCAAAGAGACTTTCAGCTTTGCAGTGTTAGCCTGGAGCAGTTGCAGAAAGAAACAGAGAACACACCACAGTTATTGAAACATCTCTGCTCCCGGAAATGGACAAGGCAATGGCAACCCACTCCAGTACTCTTGCCTGGAAAATCCCATGGACGGAGGAGCCTGGTAGGCTACAGTCCATGCGGTCGCGAAGAGTCGGACACGACTGAACGAGTTTACTTTCATTTTTCACTTTCACACATTGGAGAAGGAAATGGCAACCCACTCCAGTGTTCTTGCCTGGAGAATCCCAGAGAAGGGAGCCTGGTGGATTGCCATCTATGGGGTCACACAGAGTCGGACACGACTGACGTGACTTAGCAGCAGCTTAGCAGCAGCAGCTGCTCCCGGAAAAGGCCAGAACATCTGTGCTCTGTGGTTGTATTTGGTGAGGCCAGTTCAGAGTGGTTCAAATATTTCAAGTTCTCTGCTTTCTGGGCACAAGGAGGATTACACCCCACCCTTCCCTCCACCTTGGATCAGGGCATGAAACTTGCCTGGTCTATGAGATGCAAGAAGTGATGGGTATCAGTTCTGTGTAAGAGGTAGCACACCATCTGCCAGGGTTTCTGCCTCCTGCTGCAGAGATCATGGAAACATTGGTTTAGCTAAGCCTAAGATGGACAGAGTCCTCCCTGCCAGACCGCACAGGTTGTGTAGCAAGAGCAAGAAGTAAACTTTTTGGTCAAACCACTGAGATGTTGAAGGTTTACCTGCTTTGGCATAACACAGTTTACCCTGCCCAATAGACTGTCTCTAAGCTTTGATTTCTTCTAAGCTTTGGTACCTTCCTCACTGGGTTATTATATGGGGAAAAGAAATGAAGTAATTTACAAAAAGTGTTTCACTCAATGTCTGGCACACAGCAGGGACTTAATAAATGTTAATGCTTGCTGTTATTGTTGTTGAGGTTGGGGATACTTATATATTATGCCTAAATGACTTTGTGATACTGTGTGGGTTTCCCAGGTGGTGCTAGTGGTAAAGAACCTGCCTGCCAATACAGGAGACATAAAAGATGTGGGTTCGATCCCTGGGTTGGGAAGATCCTCTGGAGAAGAACATGGCAAGTCACTCCAGTATTCTTGCCTGGAGAATCCCATGGACAGAGGAGCCTGGCAGGCTATAGTTCACAGGGTTGCAAGAAATGAGACATAACTGAAGCAATTTAGCACAGCACACTGTGTTCAGAGTTTATTTAAACTCTTAGAATTTTGGTATCTTGCCCTCTCACCTGATCAGAAATTCCATACGAGGCACCCTTTATTCCCTCCTGTTAGAACAGTTTCCAGAGTAGACAGAGCCTTATAATGCCTGGTCCTGTTGACCTCCTCTTCTCTCTGACACCATTACCTAGTAATCCCATAATATATAGTTTAATAAAGTACAAAAATCAACCTTGTGATGACAGCCCATTTAGGGAGGCACCATGCTTTCAGTGGGCAGCTGGAGACCTAGCCTGCACAGGCCTTCTAGTACGTCTGTGATTTCAAGGACCCCTTTCCCACAAATATCCAGCAGTTGGAAGAGTAACTTGTGATTTGTCTGACTTGGGCCTCTGTACATGTTCTGGCCTGAGTCTCATATAAGTGTGTCCAATCTACACACAAGGTGTAAACCAATTGACTTGAAGAGACTTGAATTCCACTGGTGACCAATAAGCAGGTGTGTGTTGTGAACTCTTTGCATGGTCTTGATATGCTGTTGTCCCAGAAAATCTTTAGAGGTTGCCATGTAGAAGAAAACCTGAGGGACACCTGGGAACAATGATAAGACTAGTTCAAGTATTGCCTGCACCCAGAATTTAAAGTGACTAATTCTTTTGGACTGATGAGAAATACAGATTGGTCCAATTTGTGCAAACTCACTATAGTCAGGAATGTTTTGGTTGCAAGAAACAAAACACCAGCACAGACTAGAAAGAAAAGTTATTGGCTGTCTTCACTGAGATACTGTAATGACAAAACGTACCAGCTTCAAGTATGGCTGTATCTGGGTATCTAAATGATATCACTGGCTCTTTCTCAAGCCCTACTCTGACTTACTTTCTCTGTGTTGATTTGCTTTCCAGCAGTGTTTCATATGGTGGCAAGGATAGCATCAACACCTCGAGACTTCTGTTTCTCTTATGCCAATGATCCCAGCAAGAAAGCTGTGCCTCTTTTTCAATAATTCCAGGGAAAGTACTGAGGAGGACTCTGGGGTTAATTTTTCTAATCTACAAAGAATTTCTGCAAATTGAAAAGATTTAAAAAATTCAATAAAGAAATAGGCAAAGGGTAGGAGTAGGCAATTTTCAGAAGAGGAAGTGCAGATGGCTAATAAGTAAACTAAATTATGCTCATTTTTATGGGGGAAGGAAAATGTAAATAAAAATGACAATAAGATCATGTTAGAAATTCATCAGTTTGGCTAAAACTGAAATGATTCATAATCCATGATTTGTGATTGTGTGGGGGTAAATAAAGGCTCTCATATTTTGCTGGAATGAGTAGATTGCTTTAACCATGCAAAAAAAATCTGGAAGTAGCTGCTGAAATTTAAAATATATATACTCTTTGACCCAACCATTTAACTTTGGATAAACAGAAATAAAAATACCAGATCAGTAGCAAAATGTTTATTACAACATATCTGATACTTGCAAAAATATGGAAGCAATCTGAAAGTCCAAAATAGGGAATTATTGAATAACTTATTTGTGTTCTGGAGTTTTATGCAGCTACTAAAAATAGTATTTGGCTATACATCTATAATCTCTTTCTAAGTAAAAACAGAAAATCGATACAGTAAGACCCCATTTTTGAAAAAACAGAAAATTTATTCCAGTGACGTTTTATGTATGAAGGTTTGCATGCTGCTGCTGCTGCTGCTGCTAAGTTGCTTCAGTCGTGTCCGACTCTGTGCGACCCCACAGACGGAAGCCCACCAGGCTCCCCTGTCCCTGGGATTCTCCAGGCAAGAACACTAGAGTGGGTGAAGGTTTACATGAGACGGGGAAAAATATGGAAAGATACATACTAAATAGTTGATATTAGTTACCTTGAAGGGAAGGGGTCTTGTGGGTATATATTCCTATTGTAGTTTGAAAAAAAAAATCATTATAGTTTATATAAAAAAAGGACAAATTGTTCTCATGTCCCTGAAACACATTATAACAAAGGACAGTTACAGAATGGCATCCTAAATCTTAGGGTGGGCGTAGGGGGATATGCATCTCTTGTCAAGGGTCTTTTCACAAAAAGTTGTTTAAAGCTCCTCTGGCCAGTACTGGTTGTGATGTTTGCACTGCCAAGCTCTGCCACAATGGGATGTATCTGTCATCTGTTGACCCTGATCATGCTGGGCCTTCTGTCTGAAGAATGGACACATTGGATTCATGGGGGGTCTGCATCTTATATTTCAGCAAAGGTGATATATGCTGTGCCTGCAATTCATAGGTTCTCTTATGAATTGAGTCTGTAGAGTCTGGTTGCCAAAAGGTCTTTGAGTTCATGAGAGCCAAGTCTCGTCATTTTATTTGGTTGTGTGAAGGCTCCTATTGTTAGTTAATGTTGTCCATAGATCATGCATGGAGGCCTGATATTCAAACTGAGCAATGGACTAAAGGGCAGAGGACTTTTGACTCGGCTTATTTTCCCTTTCCCTTCATTGTTATTATTTATTTATTTTTGGCTGGGTCGGGTCTTAGTTGCAGCACATGCAATCTTTCTTTACATCATGTGGGATCTTAGTTCGCTGACCAGGGATCCAACCTGCGACCCCTGCATTGAAAGGTGGATTCTTAACCACCAGACAACCAGGGAAGTCCCCATTGTTATTCTTATTTCAATAATAACAACAACATTGTGAGATATAACCAGGGAGTTGATAATATTCTTGGGGATTTATGTTTGTGTCCCCACTAGTCAGCACATCCATCTAGCAAATGTTCCTGGTGTGTTAGGCACGGTGCTAGGCACGCCATTGACCTTGTGGTCTGTGTTTTCCACATTAATACTGAACAGCTATTACTATATGGAAATGAGGAAAAAAGAACAGTCTCCTAAGTAATAATTGAGTCAAAGGAGAAATAAAATATATAATCAAAGACCATTTAGAGAATAATGAGAATGTGAATAATACATATGAAAACTTACAGGGTGTAGCCACAGCTCTTAATTTGCCTTTTATGGTTGAAAATAAAAATGAGTAAAGTTAGCTTTAAAAGAAGAATGAAAATTAGCACAAAATTTTAAGGAAGTGAAGAAAGATAAATCCTTTCAAGAACAAAGCAGAAATTCATGGGTTTGAAAACACATATGCTCAAGCTAGGATAAATGCATCCAAGAGGTGACTCTTGGAAGAAAACCAATAATATGGATAAACCTCTGGCAAACTGACTGAAGAGGGGAAGAATCAAAATAGAATTTTAAATGATGAGAAACTCTTAAAAACCAAGATATTACAATGTACAACTCCTTGTAAAGAAATGAAAAAAAAACCTCAGTGCTGCAAATTCTTTAGTGAAGTATGAATTATAAAAATTGACTCATGAAAAAGTAATAAGTCTAAAGAGAAAATAACCATATTAAAAATAAAAAAGTTAAAGTGTTACTAACTGGTAGCTCTAAAATAACCTCCTTGAACAGAAATTTTTCTAATGTGTTTTTTTCATATTTTCCAGCAACAGATTATTCTTGCACTTGACAAATGGTTCCAGATTATAAAAAAGCATGGAAAATTCTCTAATTCATTTTATGAGGATAAAGCAACCCTGAAATCCAATCTTGAAGTAGTTAGTGGAAAAAAAGGAGAGAACAGAAGACCAAGGAACTAGATGAAAAACTATAAATAAAATAATAGCAAACAGAACTCAATAATACATTAATAGAATCATTCGCCATGACCATGTCAGATTCAGCCCCAGAATGCACAGACTTTTGTCTTTCAGATCATTTTATTTAAAAAGAAATAAAATAAAACAAAACTGTTTCAACTAGTTGAGGAGCCCTTTTTTGTGCCTCTTCTGGACTCCATCCTCTTCCTCCTTTGCTCCCACCCTCCTTCCATCCCTCACCCCCTTTTAAACAACAGTGATAACAACTATTTTGGAGTTGGTATTTATCCTCCTAATCTGGATTTGGAATCTCTACAACTTTTATGTGTCCACAAATATTTAGCTACATATTACTCAGTGTGTCTTCAATATTCCATAACTGGTTTTATTCGAAATGTGTCCCATAGGAACTTGCTTGGCATCACTTTCTTAAGATGCATCCATGCTGACCGAAGCAGAATTTGCTCAAAATGCACCATATTTTATTTTAACTATTACTTTTGCACCTGCACATTTAGGTTATTTCTTTCTTCGAGTGGCTATTGTCAACAATAATACAACAAACATCGTGTACCCTTCCCCACTTACCTGTTGTAGTGGGCTTCTCTCCTATCATCAGGGTATGAGTTCGGTTTTCCACATCCTTGCTAACCCTTGTATGGGATAAGCTTTTATTTCTGTTTTAATTTGCATCTCCCTGATTACTAGCAAGGTGGAGGTTTTTCCAATGTTCATTGATCACAAGTATATTCTTCTCTCTGAATTATCTGTTTATATCCTTTGTCTATTTTGGGGGGTCGGGGGTGGGGCATGCTACAAGGCTTGTGGGATCTTAGTTCCCTGACCAAAGGTTGAACCTGGGCCCCGGCAGTGAAAGTGAGGGGACCGCCAGGGGATTCCCCTTTGCCTAGATTAAAAAAAAATCCTTTTCCTACTGATTTTTAGGATTTCTTTATATGTTCTGGATGCTGATCCAGAACAGTTTAATAACAGAAAATCTATTAATATATTACCTCACAGAAATAGATTTTAAAAAACACCCCATGTGATATGTCAATAGATACCCAAAAGACATTTTTCTCTAGAACCTGAGATGTATTCCTGGTAAAAAAAACTGAAAATTTAAGAATAAAAGCACAAGAAAAGTTCCTCTTTTAAACAAGGTGTACATCAGACTTGCTGTTGAGACATCAAATGCATTCCCATTTGAGATAAGGATGCTTACTGTTATGGGCTGAATTGTTCCCCCCACCCCCACCCCCACCCTCCACTGCTACTCAAATTCATATGGTCAAGTTCTAACTCCTAGTACCCAGAATGTGACTGTGTTTTGAGGTACAGTCTTTAAAGAGGTGCATGCATAATTTAAAAGGTCACTAGGATGGGCCCTAATCCAATATGACTAATATTGTTATAAGGGGACACAGAGAGATGGCCATGTGAAGACAGAGGGAGTAGACAGCCATCTAGAAGCCACGGAGAGAGGCCTTGGGAGAAACCAACCCTGCCAACATCTTAGTCTTAGACTTGTAGCCTCCTGAAATGTGAGAAAATAAATGTCTGTTGTTGTTAAGGCCATCCAGTCTGTGGGACTTTGTGATGTCAGTCAGTTGAGTTCAGTCGCACAGTTGTGTCCGACTCTTTGCGACCCCATGGACTGCAGCACGCCAGGCTTCCCTGTCCATCACCAACTCCCGGAGCTTGCTCAAACTCATGTCCATTGAGTCGGTGATGCCATCCAACCATCTCATCCTCTGTCTTCCCCTTCTCCTCCCACCTTCAATCTTTCCCAGCATCAGGGTCTTTCCAAATGAGTCAGGTCTTTGCATCAGGTGGCCAAAGTATTGGTGTTTCAGCTTCAACATCAGTCAAGACTAATTTCCTTTAGGGTTGACTGGTTGGATCTCCTTGCAGTCCAAGGGACTGTCAAGAGTTTTCTCCAACACCACAGTTCAAAAGCATCAATCCTTTGGCGCTCAGCTTTCTTTATAGTCCAACTCTCACATCCATACATGACCACTGGAAAAACCAAAGCTTTGACTAGATGGACCTTTGTTGGCAAAGTAATGTCTCTGCTTTTTAATATGCTGTCTAGATTGGTCCTAACTTTTCTTCCAAGGAGCAAGAATCTTTTAATTTCATTAATTTGTGATGTCAGCCCTAGTAAACTAATACACTCACCTTTACCAATATTATATGGGTGTGTTGTGACATATTTGACCAATGACCATATGGTGTAGCAGAGAAATAACTGTGAAAAAGAAAGAGACCAATGCATTATTTAGGAGTGATATATGATAAGAACTATAGCAGCGTCAATAGGACAGTTTGTCTGATAACAGAAGTAGTTATCAGATAAGCGTCTAAAACTCAATAATCAGTAAGCAAACTATTATTAAATGTCTTATTTGCAATAGCAACAGAATATAAAATAACCAGACTGCTTGTAATGGGAAATGTGCATGAAGAAAACTATAAAAATTTACTGAGCAATACAGATGGTTAAAATAAATAAAGAATTGTATTAATTGCTTGAATGGGAACCTAAAGCAGTCAGAGATTTAAATTCCTCTAAAATTAGCTTACAGACTTAACCCCTGGAATTTTTATATTTTTTAGTAGCTTAATAAAATAATTCTATGGTTCAGTTAGGGCAGTCTGAGAGAAGAGTCATAATGGAGAACTTGAAATGCCAGATCTGATAACTTATTACAAAGCCCTAGTAATGAAACAGGATGGCATGGCTCAAGAGTTCAGAACCAGGTAAGCGGGTCAGATGCTTGAACAGTCACCCAAAGTGGGAACTGGAAAACAAATGATGCAAAGATAATCTTTTAAAAATCAAAGAGGAGTGGAAGCTGGAGCAGAGGAACAATGTAGAGTAAGTAAGGCCAGAACAGAGCAGGGGTACAGTTATCATTCCAGCTTGTGCTTCTTCCAGCCCAGCGTTCCTGGAAAGTTATGACCAGCCTAGATAGCATATTAAAAAGCAGAGACATTACTTTGCCAACCAAGGTCTGTCTAGTCAAGGCTATGGTTTTTCCCGTGGTCATGTATGGATGTGAGAGTTGGACTGTGAAGAAAGCTGATCGCCGAAGAATTGATGCTTTTGAACTGTGGTGCTGGAGAAGACTCTTGAGAGTCCCTTGGACTGCAAGGAGATCCAACCAGTCCATTCTAGAGGAGATCAATCCTGGGTGTTCATTGGAAGGACTTATGCTAAAGCTGAAACTCCAATACTTTGGCCACCTCATGCGATGAGTTGACTCACTGGAAAAGACTCTGATGCTGGGAGCGATTGGGGGTAGGAGGAGAAGGGGACGACAGAGAATGAGATGGCTGGATGGCATCACCGACTCTGTGGACATGAGTTTGAGTGAACTCCGGGAGTTGGTGATGGACAGGGAGGCCTGGCGTGCTGTGGTTCATGGGGTCGCTAAGAGTCGGACACGACTGAGCGACTGAACTGGACTGAACTGAACAGTTATCAACCAGTCAGAGGCAACCACAGGGCCTGATTCTGGCTGCCATCTTCCTCTTACATCTATTTCTGTTTGCTTTGGAGCAAGATGGTCAGGATCACCCTAATCATTGTTGCCCGTCCCTATGGCTGTGTGGAGTTTCTATGAGGGCCCCCTGGTGGAAAGACTTCATGGAATAGAAATCATACTTGGGATGTGTTTCATCCAGCTCAGGTGGGTCAGGTCTTTATGGTTGGCTGGAACAGTAAGTCATGCCTGGGCAGGGGTGTGTGCTCCCCCAAGTAAGTCTCTGGCTCATTCTCTCAGGTGTAGCATAGGCCTTGGAGGCGCAGGGGACTCACCTCAACTCTCCTCTCAACCACAGAGCAGGCTGTGGAGGAGGGATGGCAGGGGTCTTACAAGGCTAACTGTGGGAGTGGGAGGCACCTGGGAAGTGGAAGAAGTTGGTAGTCTCATTCAATGATCTGGAACAGACTCTAACTTGTGAGTGGGATGGATGGTGTGCAAGTGGCATGAAGGAGTAGGAGGGTGAGTTATGAGGGAACGTTCCCAGTGTAATGCATGATCTAGAATAGGAATTGGCAAACGTTTTCTGGAAGGGGCCAGATAGTAAATATTTTAGGCTCTGTGGTTCAAGTGGTTGCAATTACTCAGCTCAGCTCTGCCCTCGGACTATGAAAGCAGCCATAGGTGGTAGAGAAGCAAATGAGTGTTCCAATAAAACTTTATTTACAAAAACAAGTGGCAAGTGAGGTTTGGCCCTCAGGCTGTAGTTTGCAGATCCCTGGTTTAGAACTTGAGTTTGCAGTTAAAGCCATCTCCACAGCTTTGCTGTGTCTTGTATGACACTGGCAAATCACATTATTTCTTGAGTTTGTTTCCTCATGCCTATTATGGGGGTAATGATAGGTCTGTAGCACTGGTCCCCAGTCTTTTTGGCACAGGGACAGGTTTCATGGAAGACTTTTTTTCCATGGACTAGGGGTTGTGGGAGACGGTTAAAGGGTGATTCAAGCTCATTACATTTCTTGAGTTCCCTGAGCAGGAGGTGGAGCTCAGGCTGTAATATGAGAGATAGTGGGTGGCTGTAAATACAGATGAAGCTTCATTCACTCACCTACCACTCACCTCCTGCTGTGAAACCTGGTTCCTAGCAGGCCATGGACTGCTACTGGTCCCCAGGACTGGGGACCCCTAGTCTATAGGATTGTTGTGCACAGTTAGTGCTCAAGAAAGTCACCTTTCTTGTTGCTTTGTTGTCAGAGTCATCATTATAAATATTGTTTTTAGTGAGGAGAAGAAGGCACTCAGGAAGGTCATCCCAGGACAAACACACTCTCTCTCCTGGATTAAAAATAAAACCAGAACACCAATTCTACTTAACACTTTTGTCAGCAGACCTGAGTCTTTAACATTTCTAAAACTCTGTAACATCTGTTGGCAGATCTTTGGCTACACTTTGCATCAAATCTGAATTCCTGAAGGATCTATGGTCATTTTTGAAACTTCAAATCGGAGGCTGAACTAGAGGTTTTCACAGAACTCACGTCAGGACTTTTTTGTTGTTTAGGAAATACAAGTCACTGTCCCCATAAATAACCTTCTGACTTTTCAAGTGTCCATAATATGGCCAAACCATCCTTCTGTACTTTGGCTAAATTTCTTTCTCACCAGGCAGTCATTTGTTGCTCTGGACATTTAGGAAGACATATATTTTCCTTCTACCCTCTCTGCTGTATCAGAGCATCCCCAAGTCCCTCCTCTGGGGACTACTTCTGTGGCGACATTGTTTTGTCACTGTCAGGAGCCAGCATGTGGTCTCTGAAAAGCTGGCTTTAATTTGATCAAAGGGCCTCTGGCATTAAGATGTCCAAATTATTTTATTTGATTTTTTTCAGAGGCAATAAACCAGTGTCTCTTGAAATATATCTTGCAGCCATCTCCTATGCACGTTCCCACTGCCTTGGTAGGGGGACACCATCATCTCACTCCTGGATTATGAGACCAGCTTCCTGACTGGTATCTATGCTTTTGCTCTTACAGTTCCTTGCCACAGAGTCCCCATCCATTTCTCTACACAGCAGCCAGAGTGATATTGGACAAATGGAGAGTAGATTATAATAAAATGCTTTAATGGCTTCCCATCAATCTTAGAATAAAATCCAGACTCCTTATGGTGCTCTACCAGGCCCTGCCCACCTCTCTCACCTCATTGCGTTGCGTGACCTACTTGGTTCAGTCACTTTATATTTCTCAAATACACTAAAATCCCTCCTGCCTCAGGACCAACTTCCCTCTGTGACAACACCTGTATTAGTTTCCTCTTGCTGCTGTAACAAATTACCACAAACTTCCTGGCTTAAAACAACACACATCTCTTCTCCAACAGTTCTGGAGGCCATAAGTCCAAAATAGGTCTCATAGGGTCAAGGTGTGTTCCTTCTAGAGGCCCTAAGGGGAAAATCCGTTTCCTTGCCTTTTCCAGAAGTAGGGGCTGTGCGCTTTCCTTGGCTCATGGGCACATCATGCTGACCTTGGCTTTCAATGTCACATCTCTTTGGGTTCTCCTGCCTCCCACTTTCCTTTATAAGGACTGTTGTTACAGTAAGCCCAGGTGAATATACAGGATAGTTTGTTCACCTCACTGTCCTGAACTTAATCACATCTGCTAAGTGCCTTCTCCCATGTAAGGTAACAGATTCACAGGGTCTGGGGATTAGGACATCTTGTTAAATTCTGATGACCATGCTACTCTTACTTGTGGAGCCGATTCCTTTTCATCTCTGGCCTTAAATTTAATGTACCTCCTCAGAGAGGGCTTTCTGCCCACCCCATCTATATTGGATTCTTCAAATTTTCTCTGTCATGACACCCTGTTACTTTTCTTTGTAGCAAATTCCTTATTATTATTATTCCCCTATTATTTAAGCCTCTTTTAATTGGATACTCTGTTTCTTAAAACTGAAGGCATTCTTAGCATAGGCCTTAATAACCTGCACCTGTGTCCTCCAAAGATTCTCTGGCCAGAGGGATCCCTTTCTCCCCACATATAAGCCCGATCTTGCCCTGCCCTGGCCTCAGCTGAAATCCTGGAGAAGGAGCAGGTGGATTTGATCTTGGCTTCCACCTAAATCAGTCTTGCCAACAGGCTCTCATGTCCAGAATGTTTTGGATGCCAGGGGTCCAGGCTGCTGATCCCTTTCCAGTAAGGCACTGGGTCATGGGGGTGGTGGTGAAGATTCAGATGTGGAAGGGGTTAACTCTCCCTCCTCCCCCTCACCAGTTAGAGAGCTACTGGCAGGACCTATCCTCATGTGAACCAGCAAACGGTCTGTCTGGTTGGAGTGCATTCATGCACTAAAATTTATGATATTAATCACAGCTCAGCGAGAACATTTTCCAGCTAAAGGCTCTCTATTTTAGGGTGGGTTTCCCAGAAGTAGACCCTGAGTTGAGGCTGCGTATAAAAGTGATTTATTAGGAGGAATTCTCAGGGAACACTGGTAGGGGTGAGTAAGTAGTGTGGGGACTGGCAGAGGCCAGGGAAGTGTGATGTCATCAAACCAGGACAAATGGATGATCAGCTTGGCTCAGTCCCACAGGAGAGCCCTGAGGGGAGCAAGGTTATCCCTCACAGTAGTCCCATCAAGACAAGAGAGCAGGCAGGTTTATAAGCCTGGTAAAGAATCCACCTGCAATGCAGCAGACCCCGGTTCTATTCCTGGGTCGGGAAGATCCACTGGAGAAGGGATAGGCTACCCACTCCAGTATTCTTGGGTTTCCCTTGTGGCTCAGCTGGTATACAGTCTGCCTGCAAAGTGGAAGACCTGCAATGTGGGTTTGATCTCTGGGTTGGGAAGATCCCCTGGAGAAAGGAAAGGTTACTCACTCCAGTATTCTGGCCTGGAGAATCCCATGGACTGTAGAGTCCACAGGATCTCAAAGAGCTGGACATGACTGAGTGACTTTCACTTTCACCCATCACTAATTGGTCAAGTGCTTTCCTCTCAAGGGAACCTAGGCACTGCAGGCTCTTGGCACAAACAGACAAAGTGACAGCAGTCCTTGACAATGCAATGCAGGTCCTGTCTGTAGAAAAGCACACCTGTACTTGTGTGCAGACAGCAGTGAAGGGATCTGGGTCTGCACACCTGTGCTTATGTGCAGAAATGGCAAAGGGATCTGAGGGCACATGGGCAGGGCACCAAGAGCCCTGCTATGCTCTCCAGGTCCAAGTGGACCCATCAGTTCTTTCAATATGTATTCATCCATCTTCCAGTCTGTGCCAAGCTCTGGAGATGCAGGTCATAAAGACATGGTCCCAACACTCATGAAGTTTATGGTCAAGTAGGAGAGACAGACATTAAGTCTGGTGAATGGTTGGGCATGGAAGGTTTCTCTGAATAAATGATGCTGAGCTTAGAGTTGAAGGATGATGAGACTGAACCAGGCAAACAAGGGAGGAGAAAACATTATAAGCCGAGGGAGCATGTTCAAAGGTCCTGAGGCAGGAATCAGCAGGAGGAACAGAAAGAAGGCTAGTATGTTGAGAGTACCAAGAGTAAGGGGAAGTGATAAGAGATGAGCCTGGGGCCTACGGATGATTCTTTCCTGCCTGATTTCCTTTCAGTTCTGTCCAATATCTTCCAGACTCAGATCTGTGGCCCATTCTACAATATGCTCCCTGGAAGCTGAGGGGAAATGGGGACATAAAGAGGATGTTAGGTGGGAGAGTCTATTTTCAACTGTTCATTTTTTCCCCACTGAAGCTTATAGCTGAAATTAATACATAAATTTACAGCCGCAAGTCAGTTGTGATAAATAATCCCAGAAGTGTTCCGATTATTTACATTTTTATGGAATCTTGCCTGAGCAAACCCAGAGAGCTCACCAGGCACTTGAAGAATTATGTCTTGTTCAAAACCAATTTAATAGCAATGGAAAATAAAGCCATCTGTGGGAACTTGTAGAGCAGAGCAGTAATTTTGTGCCAGATGAGCAATATACAAAAAGCACCAAATCAACCGGATCACACCGAGCTCGTGGGAAAGTAATAATGGCAACCTAAATGAACTGTCCGAGAACATGGGCCTTGGAGTGTCTCTTGCTTACATGCTATTTGGATGAGCGTTCTGGTCACGTGGTGAGGTGAGCGGGTGCTGACTGAAGACAGATAATATGATAAGGGAAGAAAGTTGGCTTTGTGGAGGGATCAGGAGCATGGGACTGGGGCCAAAGAGTTGAGGTTTGCATGTGGGTCCTGCCGCTTACTAGTTGAGCAACATCAGGCAAGTCATTGTTCCTAATTTTCCTAATGGGATAATACATGTGTATTTCTCTCTCCTAGCCAAGCACCCTTTCCCCCGCAACATTAGTTTTATCTTTTTCCCTTTTTCATGGTCTATCATTAATTTTTAAAGGCTTTATTGAGGTACGATTTACATACATTAAAATTCACCCATTTAAATATACAGTTCGATGAGTTTTTAGCAAATTTATATAATGGTGCAATCATTAATATCTCCACAATCCAGTTTTAGAATCCTTCCATCACTCCCCACAGTTTCCTCACTCTTGTTTATTCACTTATTTTATTTTTTATTGAAGGATAATTGCTTTCAGAATTTTGTTGTTTTCCGTCAAACTTCAACATGAATCAGCCATAGGTATGCATATATCCACTCCCTTTTGAACCTCCCTCCCATCTCCCACCCCATCCCACCCCTCTAGATTGATACAGAGTCCCTGTTTGAGTTTCCTGAGCCATACAGCACATTCCCATTGGCTATCTATTTTACATTTGGTAATGTAAGTTTCCATGTTACCTTTTCCATACATCTCACCCTCTCCTCTCCTCTCCCCTTGTCCATAAGGCTATTTTCTATGTCTGTTTCTCCATTCAGTTCAGTTCAGTTGCTCAGTTGTGTCCAACTCTTCACGACGCCATGGACCACAGCACAGCAGGCCTCCCTGTCCATCTCCAACTCCCGGAGTTTACTCAAACTCATGTCCATTGAGTTGGTGATGCCATCCAACCATCTCATCCTCTGTCATCCCCTTCTCCTTCTGCCTTCAATCTTTCCCAGCATCAGGGTCTTTTCCAATGAGTCAGTTCTTCGCATCAGGTGGCCAAAGTATTGGAGTTTCAGCTTCAACATCAGTCCTTCCAATGAACACCCAGGACTGATCTCCTTTAGGATGGACTGGTTGGATCTCCTTGCAGTATAAGGGACTCTCAAGAGTCTTCTCCAACACCACGGTTCAAAAGCATCAATTCTTCAGTGCTCAGCTTTCTTTATAGTCCAACCCCCACATCCATACATGACTACTGGAAAAATCATAGCCTTGTTGAGATGGACCTTTGTTGGCAAAGTAACATCTCTGCTTTTTAATATGCTATCTATGTTGGTTGTAACTTTCCTTCCAAGGAGTAAGTGTCTTTTAATTTCATGGTTGCAGTCACCACCTGCATTGATTTTGGAGCCCCCCAAAATAAAGTCTGCTACTGCTTTCACTGTTTCCCCATCTATTTCCCATGAAGTGATGGGCCTGGATGCTGTGACCTTAGTTTTCTGAATGAGTTTTAAGCCAAGTTTTTCACTCTCCTCTTTCACTTTCATCAAGAGGCTCTTTAGTTCTTCTTCACTTTCTGCTGTAAGGATGATGTCATCTGCATATCTGAGGTTATTGATATTTCTCCTGGCAATCTTGATTCCAGCTTGTACTTCATTCAGCCCAGCATTCTTCATGATGTACTCTGCATATAAGTTAAATAAGCAGGGTAACAATATACAGCCTTGATGTATTCATTTTCCTATTTGGAAACAGTCTGTGTTCTATGTCCAGTTCTAACTGTTGCTTCCTGACCTGCATACAGATTTCTCAAGAGGCAGGTCAGGTGGTCTGGTATTCCCATCTCTTTCAGAATTTTCCAGAGTTTGTTGTGATCCACACAGTCAAAGGCTTTGGTATAGTATAGTCAATAAAGCAGAAATAGATGTTTTTCTGGAACTCTCTTGCTTTTTCGATGATCCAGCAGATGTTGGCAATTTGATCTCTGGTTCCTCCATTGCCCTCCTGTAAATAAATTATTCAGTGCCATTTTTCTAGATTCTGTATATATGTGTTATAATATGATATTATATTTCTCATTCTGACTCACTTCACTCTGTATAATAGGTTCTAGGTTCATCCACTTCATCAAAACTGACTCAAATATATTCCTTTTAATGGCTGAGTAATATTCCTTCGTGTATATGTACCACAACTTCTTTTATGATTGGGTTGTTTGTTTTTCTGGCGTTGAGTTGTATGAGCTGCTTGTATATTTTGGAAATTAATCCTTTGTCACTTGTTTCATTTGCTATTATTTTCTCCCATTCTGAGAGTTGTCTTTTCACCTTGTTTATAGTTTCCTTTGCTCTGAAAAAGCTTTTAAGTTTAATGAGGTCCCATTTGTTTGCTTTTATTCCCATTATTCTAGGAGGTGTGTCATAAAGGATCTTGCTTTGATTTATGTCATCGAGTGTTCTGCCTATTTTTCCCTCTAAGAGTTTTATAGTTTCTAGTCTTACATTTAGGTCTTTAATCCATTTTGAGTTTATCTTTGTGTATGGTGTTAGGAAGTGTTCTAATTTCATTCTTTTACATGTAGCTGTCCAGTTTTCCCAGTACCATTTATTGAAGAGACCATCTTTGCCCCATTGTATATTCTTGCCTCCTCTGTTGAGAATAAGGTACCCAGGGAGGAGGGAGGTGGGAGGGGGGTTCAGGAGGGGGAACTTATGTAAACCCGGGGCAAATTCATGTCAATGTATGGCAAAACCAACCAATATAATATTGTAAAATAATTTGCCTCCAATAAAAAATAAATTAATTACCAAAAAATAAAAATAAAAATGAAAGGGAAAGAGAAGATTAAAAAAAAAAAAGAGAATAAGGTACCCATAGGTGCATGGGTTTATTTTGGGCTTTCTATCTTGTTCCATTGGTCTATGTTTCTGTTTTTGTGTCAGTACCATACTGTCTTGATGACTATAGCTTCATAGTATAATCTGAAGTCAGAAAGGTTGATTCCTTCAGCTCCATTCTTCTTTTTCAGGACTGTTTTGGCTATTTGAGGTCTTTTGTGTTTCCATATGAATTATGGAAGTTTTTGTTCTAGTTATGTGAAAAATGCCATTGGTAATTTGATAGGGATTGCATTGAATCTGTAGATTGCATTTGGTAGTATAGTCATTTTCACAATATTGATTCTTCCTACCCAGGAACATGGAATATCTCTCCATCTCTTTATGTCATCTTTGATTTCTTGCATTAGTGTCTTATAATTTTCTATGTACAGTTCTTTTGTCTCTAGGTAAATTTATTCCTAGATATTTAATTCTTTTTGTTGCAGTGGTGAATGGGATTGATTCCTTAATTTCTCTTTCTGATTTTTGTTAGTAAATAGAAATGCAAGTGATTTTGGTGTATTGATTTTGTATCCTGCAACTTTGCTAAATCCACTGATTAGCTCTATTAATTTTCTGATACTATCTTTAGGGTTTTCTATGTACAGTATCATGTCATCTGCAAACAGTGAGAGTTTTACTTCTTTACCAATTTGGATTTCTTTTATTTCTTTTTCTTCTCTGATTGCTGTAGCTAGGACTTCCAGAACTATGTTGAATAATAGTGGTGAAGGTGGACATCCTTGTCTTGTTCCTGATCTCAGGAACTTTCAGTTTTTCACCGCTGAGCATAATGTTTGCTATATGGTCTTTACTATGTTGAGTTAGGTTCTTGCATTCCTGGAATAAACCCAACTTGATCATGGTGTGTGAACTTTTTGATGTGTTGGTGAATTCTGTTTGCTAGAATTCTGTTGAGGCTTTTTGCATCTGTGTTCATCAGTGATACTGGCCTGTAGTTTATTTTCTGTGTTGTCTTTGTCTGGTTTTGGTATCAGGGTGATAGTGGCCTCACAGAATGAGTTTGGAAGTGCTCCTTCCTCTGCCATTTTTTGGAATAGTTTTAGAAGGATAGGCATTAGCTCTTCTCTAAATGTTTGATAGAATTCTCCTGTGAAGTCATCTGGTCCTGGGTTTTTGTTTTGAGGGGAGATTTTTGATCACAGCTTCAATTTCAGCGCTTATAATTGGGTTGTTCATAATTTCTCATTCTTCCTGGTTCTGTCTTGGAAGATTGAGCTTTTCTAAGACTCTGTCCATTTCTTCCAGGTTATCCATTTTATTGCCAAATAGTTGTTCATAGTAGTCTCTTTTAATCCTTTGTACTTCTGCCTTGTCTGCTGTAACCTCTCCTTTTTCATTACTAATTTTGTTGATTTGATTCTTCTCTCTTTTCTTGATGAGTCTGGCTAAAGGCTTGTCAATTTTGTTTATCTTCTCAAGGAACCAGTTTTTAGTTTTATTAATCTTTACTATTGTTTCTTTCATTTCTTTTTCATTTATATGCTCAGATCTTTATGATTTCTTTCCTTCTATTAATTTTGTTTTTTTTTTTTTTGTTCTTCTTTTTCAGATTGTTTTAGGTGTAAAGTTAGGTTGTTTATTTGATGTTTTTCTTGTTTCTTGAGGTAGGATTGTATTGCTATAAACTTCCCTCTTAGAACTGCTTTAGCTGCATCCCATGGATTTTGAGTTGTTGTATTTTCATTGTTGTTTGTTTCTAGAAATTTTTTGATTTTCCTTTTGGTTTCTTCAGTAACATGTTGTTTATTTAGAAACATGTTGTTTAATCTCCACGTGTTTGTGTTTCTTAGTTTTTTTTTTCTTGTAATTGATATCTAGTCTCATAGCATTGTCATCAGAGAAGATGCTTGATATGATTTCAGTTTTCTTAAATTTACTGAGGTTTGATTTGTGACCCAAGGTGTGGTCTATCCTGGAGAATGTTCCATGTACACTTGAGAAGAAGGTGTATTCTCCTGCATTTGGATGGAATGTCCTGAAGATATCAATGAGGTCCATCTCATCTAATGTATCATTTAGGACTGTTTCCTTATTAATTTTCTGTTTTGATGATCTGTCCATTGCTGTGAGTGGGGTGTTAAAGTCTCCTACTGTTATTGTGTTACTGTCAATTTCTCCTTTTATGTCTGTTAGTGTTTGTCTTATGTATTGAAGTGCTCCTATGTCGGATGCGTAGATGTTTACAATTGTTATGTCTTCCTCTTGGATTGATCCCTTGATCATTATGTAATGTCTTTCCTTATCTCTTGTAATCTTCTTTATTTTAAGGTCTATTTTGTCTGATATGAGGATTGCTACTCCAGCTTTCTTTTGCTTTCCATTTGCATGGAATAAATTTTTCCATCCTCTCAGTCTATACGTGTCTTGAGGTCTGATGTGGGTTTCTTGTAGACAGCATATACATGGGTCTTGTTTTTGCATCCCTTCAGCCAGTCTGTGTCTTCTGGTTGGAGCATTTAACCCATTTACATTTAAAGTAATTATTGATACATATGTTCCTATTGCCATTTTCTTAATTGTTTGGGGTTGATTTTGTAGATCTTTTTTCTTCTCTTGTATTTCTTCACTATTTAAGTCCCTTTAACATTTTCTGTTGGAGAAGGCAATGGCAAGTCACTCCAGTACTATTGCCTAGAAAATCCCATGGATGGAGGAGCCTGGTAGGCTGCAGTCCATGGGGTCGCTAAGGACGAGTGACTTCACTTTCACACATTGGAGAAGGAAATGGCAACCCACTCAAATGTGCTTGCCTGGAGAATCCCAGGGATGGGGGAGCCTGGTGGGCTTCCGTCTATGGGGTCGCACAGAGTCGGACATGACTGAAGTGACTTAGCAGCAACATTTTCTGTAAAGCTGCTTTGGTGGTACTGATTTCTCTTAACTTTTGGTTGTCTGAAAAGCTTTTTATTTCTCCATCAATTTTGAATGAGATCCTTGCCAGGTACAGTAATCTTGGTTGTAGTATTTCCTTTTCAGTATTTTAAATATATCCTGCCATTCCCTTCTGCCCTGCAGAGTTTCTGCTGAAAGATCAACTGTTAAGCATATGGGGTTTCCCTTGTATGTTACTTGTTGCTTCTTCCTTGCTGTTTTTAATATTCTTTCTTTTGTTTTTAGTCTTTGTTAGTTTGATTAGTGTGTGTCTTGGCATGTTTCTCCTTGGGTTTACTCTGTATGGGACTCTTTGTACCTCTTGGACTTGATTGACTATTTCCTTTTCCATGTTGGGGAAATTTTCAATTATAATCTCTTCAAAAAATTTCTCATACCCTTTATTTTTCTCTTCTTCTTCTGGGACCCCTATAATTTGAATGTTGGTGCATTTGATATTGTCCCCGAGGTCTCTGAGACTATCTTCAGTTCTTTTCATTCTTTTTACTTTATTCTGCTCTTCAGAAATTATTTCCACCACTTTATCTTTCAGCTCACTGATTCGTTCTTCTGTTGCAGATATTGTGCTATTGATTCCTTATAGAGTATTTTTAATTTCAGTAATTGTGTTGTTTGTCTCTGTATGTTTATTCTTTAATTCTTATAGGTCTTTGTTAATTGATTCTTGCATTTTCTCCATTTTGTTTTCAAGGTTTTTGATCATCTTTACTATCATTATTCTGAATTCTTTGTCACGTAGTTTGCCTATTTCCTCTTCATTTATTTGGACGTCTGTGTTTCTAGTTTGTTCCTTCATTTGTGTAGTATTTCTCTGCCTTTTCATTTTTTTTTTTTTAACTTACTGTGTTTGAAGTCTTCTTTTCCCAGTCTTCAAGGTTGAATTCTTTCTTCCTTTTGATTTCTGCCCTCTGAAGTTTGGTCCAGCGGTTTGTGTAAGCTTCTCATATAGGGTGAGATTTGTGCTGAGTTTTTGTTTGTTTGTTTTTCCTCTGATGGGCAAGGCTGAGTGAGGTGGTAATCCTGTCTGCTGATGACTGGGTTTGTATTTTTGTTTTGTTTGTTGTTTAGATGAGGTGTCCTTCACAGGGTGCTACTGGTGGTTGGGTGATGCCAGGTCTTGTATTCAAGTGATTTCCTTTGTGTGAGTTCTCACTATTTGATACTCCAAATGTCCGTCTAGTCAAGGCAATGTTTTTTCCAGTAGTCATGTATGGATGTGAGAGTTGGACTGTGAAGAAAGCTGATCGCCGAAGAATTGATGCTTTTGAACTGTGGTGCTGGAGAAGACTCTTGAGAGTCCCTTGGACTGCAAGGAGATCCAACCAGTCCATTCTAAAGGAGATCAATCCTGGGTGTTCATTGGAAGGACTGATGCTAAAGCTGAAACTGCAATACTTTGGCCACCTCATGCAAAGAGGTGACTCACTGGAAAAGACTCTGATGCTGGGAGGGATTGGGGGCGGGAGGAGAAGGGGATGACAGAGAATGAGATGGCTGGATGGCATCACCAACTCAATGGACATGAGTTTGAGTGAACTCCGGGAGTTGGTGATGGACAGGGAGGCCTGGTGTGCTGTGATTCATGGGGTCGCAAAGAGTCAGACACAACTGAGTGACTGAACTGAACTGACTGAGGGTTAATTCTCTGGTAGTCTAGGGTCTTGGAGTCAGTGCTCCCACTCTAAAGGCTCAGGGCTTGATCTCATTACATTGTCCTTCTAAGAAGATTCCTTTAAAAATGCCTCCATGGAAATCCACTTAATTTCTTTTACATCTCAGCACATTTTTCCCTCTGGCAGAACAGTCAATGTAGAAGCTAAGAATGGTCTACTCCACTCTATGACAACAATTCAAGGAAGCTTCTCCAAATAATTTCTTCTTTACTTCTGAAGACCTGGGGTTTCATAGAGATGTTCACTGCCATTCCAAATGGCTCTGGCAGCAGGTCAAGCAGACACCTCCACCATGGAGAAGCTACGCCAGTTATGAGTGTTCCTCTTAGGCATCCAGATTTTTCCAGGGAATCCTGACCAATGGTTATGATTCAGTAGGATGTATAAGTCCAGCTGCCTGGGTTTTCTTGAATCCCAACCAGATTTGTACCCCCACAACCCCCAAAGGAATGTGAGGACCACCAACATTGGCCGCTTGCAGGATATTTATTGTTTCTGGTGTAAATAGTCTGATGGGGAGGAAGAAACGGGGATGCAGTTGAAGCATGAAGGGCAATGTGAGGTCTGAATAAGAGCTCTGTATGGAGAGACAGAGACCAGTCTGCAAGAAAGAGCCTCACGCCCATTTATAGTCGATTCCAGCTCCCACCTCCAGTTCAAGGCAACTGTGGATGTATTTTCCATCTCTGTTCTAAAAGTTTCATATAAATAGAATCATACAGTACACAGTCTATGAGTTTGACTTCTTTCACTTAGCATACTTTTTGTGTCACTGGTTAGTGATAGTTTGTTTTCTTTTATTGCTAGTATGGAAACATCACATTTTGTTTGCCAGTTCTTAAGTAATTTGGATTGTGTAGTTTTTGGCTGTCAACAATTGTATTGGTGTCTTTGTGTGGACATGTATTTTCATGTCTCTTGAATAGACATCTAGGAGTAGAATTGCTGGGTTGTATGGTAAGTAACTTTTTACGAAGCTATCAAATTGTTTTCTGAAGTGGTTATACCATTTAACATTTCCACCATCAATATGAAGATTGTGATTGCTTTGTACATTCTCACTAGCACTTGATTTGTCAGTCTTTTTAACTTAACTATTCTAAAGGGTGTGTTGTGGTTTAAATTTCCATCTCTGTCATGGCTAATGGTGTTGAGCACATTTTCATACACTGATTATCCATTGGTATATGTTTTTTGGTGAAGGGCTCATTTAAATCTTTTGCCCATTAAAAAAAAATGGATTATCTTCTTCCTACTGAATCATAAGCATTTGTTTTTCTGGATACGAGTCCTTTTTCAAATATGTGTTTTGCAAACATTGTCTTTCAGCCTGTGGCTTACCTTTTAATTTTTCTTTGTGCTATCTTTAAAAAGCAAAAGTCTAAAATGTTGATGAAGTATAATTTGTCAATTTTTTCTTTTATGGACTGTACTTTTAATGTCATATCTAAGAAATGTTTGTTTAGCCCAAGGTCACAAAACTCACTCTTACATTTTCTGCTAGAAATTTTGGCTCTTATATTTAGATTATGATCTATTTTGAGTTAATGTTTGTGTGTTGTGTGAGGTAAGGGCCTAAGTTCATTTTCTAACATAAGAATATTCAATTGTTCTTGCATCATTTGTCGCAAAATTATCCTTTCCTCACTGAATTACATTGGTCCTTTGTTGAAAATCATTCAACCATTTATGTGCGGGTTTAAACTCCAGTACTTTGGCCACCTGATGTGAAGAACTGACTCATTTAAAAAGACCTTGATGCTGGCGCAGACGCGACGCCAGAGACGCCGGCCCCGGCGGCGCAGACGCGACGCCAGAGACGCCGGCCCCGGCGGCGCAGACGCGACGCCAGAGACGCCGGCCCCGGCGGCGCAGACGCGACGCCAGAGACGCCGGCCCCGGCGGCGCAGACGCGACGCCAGAGACGCCGGCCCCGGCGGCGCAGACGCGACGCCAGAGACGCCGGCCCCGGCGGCGCAGACGCGACGCCAGAGACGCCGGCCCCGGCGGCGCAGACGCGACGCCAGAGACGCCGGCCCCGGCGGCGCAGACGCGACGCCAGAGACGCCGGCCCCGGCGGCGCAGACGCGACGCCAGAGACGCCGGCCCCGGCGGCGCAGACGCGACGCCAGAGACGCCGGCCCCGGCGGCGCAGACGCGACGCCAGAGACGCCGGCCCCGGCGGCGCAGACGCGACGCCAGAGACGCCGGCCCCGGCGGCGCAGACGCGACGCCAGAGACGCCGGCCCGGGCGCAACGAGCCACGCAAAGAGGTGCGGCCGTGAGGAGCTACCCCACACCTGAGGCCAGGGCCGGCGGCCGAGAGGAGCTACCCCACGTCCAACAGGCGGTGGCTGCGCGGGCGCAGGAGGGCCGAGAGGAGCTACTCCGCGTTCAAGGTCAGGAGGGGGGGCCTTGAGGAGATACCCCTCGTCCAAGGTAAGGTTCAGCAGCTGCACTTTGCTGGAGCGGCTGTGAAGAGATTTTCCACGACCAAGGTAAGAGAAACCGAAATAAGACGGTAGGTATTGCTAGGGGGCACCAGAGGGCAGACAAACTGAAATCATAATCACAGGAAACTAGCTGATCTAATCACATGGACCACAGCCGAATGTGGTCCCCTGGAGAAGGGAATGGCAAACCACTTCAGTATACTTGCCTTGAGAACCCCGTGAACAGTAACAAAGGGCAAAATGATAGGATACTGAATGAGGAATTCCCCAGGTCGGTAGGTGCCCAGTATGCTACTGGAGCTCAGTGGAGAAATAACTATAGAAGGAATAAAGGGATGGAGCAAAAGCAAAACCAATACCCAGTTGTGGATGTGACCAATGATAGAAACAAGGTCCGGTGCTGTAAAGAGCAATATTGCATAGGAACCTGGAATGTTAGGTCCATGAATCAAGGCAAATTGGAAGTGGTCAAACAGGAGATGGCAAGAGTGAATGTCGACATTCTAGGAATCAGTGAACTAAAATGGACTGGAATGGGTGAATTTAACTCGGATGACCATTATATCTACTACTGTGGGCAGGAATCCCTTAGAAGAAATGGAGTAGCCATCATGGTAAACAAAAGAGTCCGAAATGCAGTACTTGGATGCAATCTTAAAAATGACAGGATGATTTCTGTTCGTTTCCAAGGCAAACCATTCAATATTACAGTAATCCAGGCCTATGCCCCAACCAGTAATGCTGAAGAAGCCGAAGTTAATCGGTTCTATGAAGACCTACAAGACCTTTTAGAACTAACACCCAAAAAAGATGTCCTTTTCATTATAGGGGACTGGAATGCAAAAGTAGGAAGTCAAGAAACACCTGGAGTAACTGGCAAATTTGGCCTTGGAGCACGGAATGAAGCAGGGCAAAGGCTAATAGAGTTTTGTCAAGAGAATGCACTGGTCATAGCAAACACCCTCTTCCAACAACACAAGAGAAGACTCTACACATGGACATCACCAGATGGTCAACACCGAAATCAGATTGATTATATTCTTTGCAATCAAAGATGGAGAAGCTGTATACAGTTAGCGAAAACAAGACCAGGAGCTGACTGTGGCTCAGATCATGAACTCCTTATTGCGAAGTTCAGACTTAAATTGAAGAAAGTAGGGAAAACCACTAGACCATTCAGATATGACCTCAATCAAATCCCTTATGATTATGCAGTGGAAGTGAGAAATAGATTTAAGGGACTAGATCTGATTGATAGAGTGCCTGATGAACTCTGGACGGAGGTTCGTGACATTGTACAGGAGACAGGGACCAAGACCATTCCCATGGAAAAGAAATGCAAAAGAGCGAAATGGCTGTCTGAGGAGGCCTTACAAATAGCTGTAAAAAGAAGAGAGGCGAAAAGCAAAGGAGAAAAGAAAAGATATAAGCATCTGAATGCAGAGTTCCAAAGAATAGCAAGGAGAGATAAGAAAGCCTTCCTCAGTGATCAATGCAAAGAAATAGAGGAAAACAACAGAATAGGAAAAACAAGAGACCTCTTCAAGAAAATTAGAGATTCCAAGGGAACTTTTCATGCAAAGATGGGCTCGATAAAGGACAGAAATGGTATGGACCTAACAGAAGCAGAAGATATTAAGAAGAGGTGGCAGGAATACACAGAAGAACTGTACAAAAAAGATCTTCACGACCAAGATAGTCACGATAATGTGATCACTGACCTAGAGCCAGACATCTTGGAATGTGAAGTCAAGTGGGCCTTAGAAAGCATCACTACGAACAAAGCTAGTGGTGGTGATGGAATTCCAGTTGAGCTATTTCAAGTCTTGAAAGATGATGCTGTGAAAGTGCTGCACTCAATATGCCAGCAGATTTGGAAAACTCAGCAGTGGCCACAGGACTGGAAGAGGTCAGTCTTCATTCCAATCCCAAAGAAAGGCAATGCCAAAGAATGCTCAAACTACCGCACAATTGCACTCATCTCACACGCTAGTAAAGTCATGCTCAAAATTCTCCAAGCCAGGCTTCAGCAGTATGTAAACCGTGAACTCCCAGATGTTCAAGCAGGTTTTAGAAAAGGCAGAGGCACCAGAGATCAAATTGCCAACATCCGCTGGATCATGGAGAAAGCAAAAGAGTTTCAGAAAAACATCTATTTCTGCTTCATTGACTATGCCAAAGCCTTTGACTGTGTGGATCACAATAAACTGTGGAACATTCTGAAAGAGATGGGAATCCCAGACCACCTGACCTGCCTCTTGAGAAACCTGTATGCAGGTCAGGAAGCAACAGTTAGAACCGGTCATGGAACAACAGACTGGTTCCAAATAGGAAAAGGAGTGCGTCAAGGTTGTATATTGTCACCTTGCTTATTTAACTTATATGCAGAGTACATCATGAGGAACGCTGGGCTGGAAGAAGCACAAGCTGGAATCAAGATTGCTGGGAGAAATATCAATAACCTCAGATATGCAGATGACACCACCCTTATGGCAGAAAGTGAAGAGGAACTCAAAAGCCTCTTGATGAAAGTGAAAGAGGAGAGTGAAAAGGTTGGCTTGAAGCTCAACATTCAGAAAACAAAGATCATGGCATCTGGTCCCATCACTTCATGGGAAATAGATGGAAAAACAGTGGAAACAGTGTCAGACTTTGTTTTTTTGGGCTCCAAAATCACTGCAGATGCTGATTGCAGCCATGAAATTAAAAGACGCTTGCTCCTTGGAAGGAAAGTTATGACCAACCTTGATAGTATATTAAAAAACAGAGACATTACTTTGCCGACCAAGGTCCGTCTAGTCAAGGCAATGGTTTTTCCCGTGGTCATGTATGGATGTGAGAGTTGGACTGTGAAGAAAGCTGATCGCCGAAGAATCGATGCTTTTGAACTGTGGTGTTGGAGAAGACTCTTGAGAGTCCCTTATACTGCAAGGAGATCCAACCAGTCCATTCTAAAGGAGATCAATCCTGGATGTTCATTGGAGGGACTGATGCTAAAGCTGAAACTCCAATACTTTGGCCACCTCATGAGACGAGTTGACTCACTGGAAAAGACTCTGATGCTGGGAAAGGTTGGGGGCGGGAGGAGAAGGGGACGACGGAGAATGAGATGGCTGGATGGCATCACCGACTCTGTGGACATGAGTTTGAGTGTTCTCCGGGAGTTGGTGATGGACAGGGAGGCCTGGCGTGCTGTGATTCATGGGGTCGCGGAGAGTCGGACACGACTGAGCGACTGAACTGAACTGAACTGAACTGATGCTGGGAAAGGTTGAGGGCAGGAGGAGAAGGGGATGACAGAGGATAAGATGGTTGGATGGCATCACCGACTCAATGGACATGGGTTTGGGTGGATTCTGGGAGTTCGTGATGGACAGGGAGGCCTGGTGTGCTGCGGTTCATGGGGTTGCAAAGAGCTGGACACAACTGAGCGACTGAAATGAACTGAACTGATTTCTTCTTTTGAGGAATAATCTTTCTCCCACTTGATAAATGTTTGTGGGACAGTAATAGAGTGGGCACAGGAACCAAGCTGGGATCCTCTGATGCTTTCTATCAAGGATTTGAATCCTGAGAAGCAAGACCAACTAACTGAATGGTGTGCAGTTACGTTCAGCTTCAATGATAGTTTCCTACCCAGAGTCATTTCACAAGACTCTCAATAATAAGAATGAGCAATCCACGTAGCACTTAATGTAGCCCATGTGTAAGTGCTAAGTTGCTTCAGTCATACCTGACTCTTTGCGATCCTATGGATTGTAGCCCACCAGGCTTCTCTGTCCACAGGGATTCTCCAGGTCTGAATACTGGACTGGGTTGCTATGCCCTACTCCAGGGGGGACCTTGCTGACCCAGGGATTGAGCCTGTGTCTTTTATATCTCTTGCACTGGCAGGCGGGTTCTTTTTCACTACCACCACCTGGGAAGCCCTACTAAGTGCCCAGTATTATGCTAAACACTATATAAACTCATAAATGCTTACACCAAAGCTGTAAGACACAGACTACTATTGTTCTCATTTTAGAATCTAAGTAACTTGGTTGTGGTTGTTCAGTCACTAAGTCATGTCTAACTCTTTGTGACTCCATGAACTGTAGCACGCCAGGCTTCCCTGTCCTTCATTATCTCCCTGAGTTTGCTCAGACTCATGTCCCTTGAGTTGGTGATGCCATCCAGCCATTTCATCCTGTTACCCTCTTCTCCTCTTGCCCTCAGTCTTTCCCAGCATCAGGATCTTTCCCAACAAATTGACTCTTCACATAAGCTGAAGGATTGGAGATTCAACTTCAGCATAGTCCTTCCAATGAATATTCAGGGTTGATTTCCTTTAGGATTAACAGGTTGGATCTCCTTGCTGTCCAAAAGGCACTCTCAAACATCTTCTCCAGCACCACAATTTGAAAGCATCAATTCCTCAGTGCTCAGCCTTCTTTATGGTTCCAACTCTCACATCCATACATGACTACTGATAAAACCATAGCTTGGACTAATGGACCTTTGTCGGCAAAGTAATGTCTCTGCTTTTTAATATGCTGTCTAAGTTTGTCATAGCTTTTTTCCAAGGAGCAAGAATCTTTTAATTTCATGGCTGCAGTCACCATCTGCAGTGATTTTGGAGCCCAAGAAAATAAAATTTGTCACTGTTTCCACTTTTCCCCCAATCTATTTGCTATGAAGTGATGGGACCAGATGCCATGATCTTTGTTTTCAGAATGTTGAGTTTTAATCCAGCTTTTTCACTCTCCCTTTCATCTTCATCAAGAGGCTGTTTAGTTCTTCTTCACTTTCTGCCATTAGGGTGGTATCATCTGCACATCTGAGGTTGATATTTCCCCTGGCATTCTTGATTCCAGCTTGTGATTCATCCAGCCCAGCACTTTGCAAGATGTACTCTGCATATAAGTTAAACAACAGGGTGACAGCTCTTGATGTACTCCTTTCCCAATTTTGAACCAGTCTGTTGTTCCATGTTCAGTTCTAACTGTTGCTTCTTGTCCTGCATACAGGTCTTGGAGACAGGTAAGGTGGTCTGGTATTCACATCTCTTTAAGAATTTTCCACAGTTTGTTGTGATCCACACTGTGAAAGGTTTTGGCATAGTCAGTGAAGCAGAAATAAATTTTTTTTTAAAATTCCTTTTATTTTTCTAAGGTCCAGCAGATATTGGAAATTTGATCTCTGGTTCCTCTGCCCTTTCTAAATCCAGCTTGTACATCTGGAAGTGATTGGCTCTAAGTAAATTGCCAAACCTCAATACCAGTATGTAGCAAGGCTATTGGAGAAGGAAATGGCAACCCACTCCAGTGTTCTTGCCTGGAGAATCCCAGGGACAGGGGAGCCTGGTAGGCCGTCTATGGGGTCACACAGAGTCAGACACAACTGAAGTGACTTAGCAGCAGCAGCAGCAGCAAGGCTATGATTTGAACCAGGAAGTCTGATTCCAGCGACTATGCCTTTAAACATCAGGCTATCCTATCTTGGTTGAGCTTCCTCTTTCCTAAACTGTGGAGGTATTTTTGTTCCTGCCTACTTCAAGGCCTGGATATAATCTGGAGGCTACATTAGAGATTCCAATCCCTGTTTCTTCCCAGTAAATCACCTGTGTCTTGAATTCCCTACAGTCAGTTTTTGTTTCTTCAGCCGAAGTCCCTTTATAAGTCCAATTCACAAAGTCGCTGCAGGGATTGAAGAAAGATGATGCACGTCAACCACTAAGCACAGTACTAGGACATAGCACATCAGTAGATCTCAGAGATGGTGATGATGAAGACAGTGATGATGGGAAAAATGATGCTAATATAAAAATCTGTCTTTTCAAGCCCTAAACCTGCGGATCCAAATACAGGAATGAAAAGCAACAGAAAGTATATCTTACTTGCACTCGTCCTTGGGGCAGGATCCATTTGGTGGCTGTATTCTTTATCTATTGGTGTACAACAAATTATCCCAAAGTGTATCAACTTAATACAATATTAACACCACAGCATCTGTGGATCCGGAATAAGTCTCTTGTGAGCCTGCAAACAGGCTGTTGGCTTGGGCTTTATTGTCATCTGAAGGCTAGACTGGTAGGGAATGTGTATAGGTTACCAAACTCGCTTATGTGGTGGCTAGCAAGCCTCAGTGCCTTGGCATGTGGGCTTTTCCATAGAATGCCATGTGACATAGCAGCTGGCTTTCCCCAGGGCAAGTGATCCAAGAGGGAGCAAGATGGAGTGCCCAAGATGGAAGCCTCAGTACTTTCATAACTTAAAAAAATTTTTTTTAAATTTATATATTTTGTAATTGATGGATAATTGCTTTATAGAATTGTGCTGGTTTCTGCCAAACATCAACAGGAATAAGTCATGGGTATATACAAATCCCCTCCCTCTTGAACCTCCCTCCCATCTCCCTCCCTATCCCACCCCTCTAGGTTGGTACAGAGCCCCAGTCTGAGTTCTCAGAGTCATACAGCAAATTCCCATTGGCTATCTATTTTTTCATATGGTAATGTAAGTTTCCTTGTTATTCTCTCCATGTATCCCACCCTCTCCTTCCTCCCCCTACACCTTGTCCATAAGTCTTTTCTCTGTGTCTGTGTCTCCACTAAGAGTTAGTCTCTCAGTCGTGCCCGACTCTTTGCGACCCCATGGACTGCAGCCCCCCAGGCTCCTCTGTCCATGAGATTTTCCAGGCAAGGATACTGGAGTGGGTCGCCATTTCCTTCTCCAGGGGATCTTCCCAACCCAGGGATCGAACCCAGGTCTTCTGCATTGCAGGCAGATTCTTTACCAACTGAGTTACAAGGGAAGTAGTGTCTCCACTGCTGCCCTGCAAATAATTTCATCAGTATCATCTTTCTAGATTTCATGTATATGCATTAGTATAAGATATTTGTTTTTCTCTTTCTGACTTACTTCAGTCTGTATAATATGCTCTAGGTTCATCCACCTCATTAGAACTAACTTGAATGCATTCCTTTCTATGTCTGACTAATACTCCCTCATATATATGTAACACAGCTTCTTTATCCATTAATCTGTCGATGGACATCTAGGTTGCTTCTGTGTTCTATCTATTGTAAATGGTGCTGCAATGAACATTGGGGTACACATGTCTTTTTCAATTTTGGTTTTCTCAGGTTATATGCCTAGTAGAGTCTTTTAATAACTGTATCTCAGATGTGACATGGCATCACTTATGTATTTCTATTTGTAAGAAGTCAATTAATAAATCCAACCCACACTCAAAGGGAAGGCATAAAAAGAGGGCATGACTATTTGGAGGGGGATCACTGGGGACTCTCTTAGAGGCTGTATATGCCACCGTGACAGTCTTGTGGGAACCAAAGTTAGGTGAGGATGTATCACCCAAGGAAGCCAAAAGAAAGAGCTTGAGAATGAGTTTCAGTAAAATTCCTTAGAGAGATGTCTACTCTCTTTAATCCTGAGGAATTTCTTAGAAACTTCCCAGCAGTAGTCTTATTTGAGATGTATCAATTGGCTTTATAGCTTTTCATGGGAAGGAGAATAAACTAACCTGAATTCAGGTGCTCTTTCACTTATTGCATCATTAGGCATCTACTGAACATCTACCCTGTGTCAGGCACTATGCTAGAGATGCCTAAGCCCTCAAGGAGTTCAAAATTCTAATGACAGAGAGAGAGATGAGATAAAACAATTGTAATATAACAGAATTATGTACAAGTAGGGCTCCCCTGGCAGCTCAGCTGGTAAAGAATCCACCTGCAATGTGGGAGACCCTGGTTTGATTCCTGAGTCAGGAAGATCCCCTGGAGAAGGGAAAGGCTACCCACTCCAGTATTCTTGCCTGGAGAACTCCCATGGACAGAGGAGCCTGGCAGGCTACAGTTCATGGGGTCACAAAGAGTTGGACACAACTGAAAGACTAAGCACAGCATGGCACATGTACAAGGCACGGTAGTGGCATAGGAATGGAAATATCCAACTCAGCCTGAGAAGTTCAGTGAAAGCTTCAGAGGGAATACTGAGGCAGCAGGCATAGGAATTTGCCAGCAAAGGGGGATGGGTGAAAGCATGAGAGGAGGAGGACATACAAGGCGGCAATAGTATACTCAAGGGTCTGTCATGCTCAGGAGGGCATGAAGTTTGCTGTGGTTGAATGGAGGGTAAGAGTGGATGGGGTGACAGAAGATGAATCTGGATGTTTTCAAGGGCCCTATATATCATGTAGGCTTCCAGGTGGCTCTGGTGGTAAAGAACCTGCCAGCCAATGCAGGAGATGTAAGAGATGCAGGTTTGATTCTTGGGTCAGGAAGATCCCTTGGAGGAGGGCATGGCAACCCATGGAGAATCCCATGGACAGAGGAGCCTGGGGGGCTAAGGTCCACAGAATTGCAGAGTTGGACATGACTGAAGCGACTTAATGCTCATGCATATATCTTGCAAAGGATGTTTTACTCTGTCCTGGGTGGGACAGGGACTCTCTGAAGGAGATTACACCCAGAGGTAATGTTGTTGGATTAAGACTGAAAATGCAGCTGCGATTTCCACCACAAGGTGGGTTCTTCTTCAGTAGTGTGTCTGTCCACTAGGGCTCCCGTAATAAAACACTGTAGACTAGGTGGCTTAAACAAGAGAAATTTACCTCTCTCAGTTCTGGAGACTGGAGGTCCAAGATCAAGTTGTTGACAAGTCTGGTTTCTCTGGAGGCCTGTCTCCTTGCGTTGCAGATGGCTGTCTTGCTATGTCCTCACATGGCCTTTTTTCTGAGATGCCCGCCCCGGTATCTCTCTTTCTTGTTCAAAGGACATCAGTCATATTGAATTAGGAACCCTTACTTATGACCCCATCTACCTTAGTTACTTCTTCAATGCCCTAGCTCCAAATATAGTCACATTGGGGGTTAAGATTTCAACATACTAATTCAGAGAGGGGGAGACACAATTCAGTTCATAACAAATAGCTACCATTTTATGAACCATGTATTATCTCCTGGGCCCTGTGCTAAGCAACTCCCATGCAGTCTTCCATTTCATCCCCATGCCATTGCAACCTTAGATGAGTTACTTAATCTCTCTATGCCTCAGTTTCCTCATCTGCAAAATACTTGCCTTATTGTGTTGTTATGAGTATTAAATGAATTAATATATGTAAAGCATTCAGAACAGTGTCTGGTGCAGAGTGTTTGTTAAATATATGAATAAACTCTAAGATATAGATAGAATTCATATCCTCATGTTACAGACAAGAAAATCAAGACCTTGAAGGAATAGAGGTTGGCTGGCAGAACCACTTGAATTCAGTGCTGTCCTAATCAGAATGCTATCATTTTGGATCTCTGAAATGGGGTTAGGGGGGTCTCAGAGCTTGATAGATTCTAATGTGTTTCTCAAGGGAAGAGAGCCTGGCTATTCTCACATTTGGAGAGCAAGGCTTATCAAAAAGCAACTGCTGGCCAATAGTCCTGTCTACACCAGGACGGGCACCCTGATCTGCCACCATCTGCTGCCTCAAATGATGAGTATGGACTTTATTTTTCCCCCAGGTGACAAAGTGGGAATACAGCACTGATTTATATATGGATGCATTTGGAGAAAGCAGAAATTCTAGTGGTGCTGAAGTAGAGGGTGTCTGGTATGGGGGGGATGTGCCACACTAGTGGTTGTTGGGACTTGTATGTCCTGTCTGCCCTTTGTGTTGCAGGCCACAGGGAGATATTGGAGATTTTTAAATATGATATCCTCATCACTATTAAGCCACAAGAATGGATTTTGGCCAACTTAGGCTAAAAAAAAATCAATTAAAATTGAAACAGTTAAGCAATCATATCTTTGAAAGATTTACCCCAAAGATCTAGGCAACAAGAAGGAACAGAAAACCTCTAAAAGCACTACTTTTCTTTCTCTACAAGGACCACCTCCAGCTGTAGTCCAGGGAGAAATAATCTGATTGGCTTAGCCTGGGTCACATGACCAACACTAGAAGGGCAGCAACATCTCTAAAGACAATCCTGGCCAACAATCTTCAATGCACCAGGGTAAGTTCCCTAAGTAAAAGTGGATGCTCTTACCTGAAGACAGGAAGTTGTTGAAAACACAAGGGGAGAAGTTGGAATCATACTTCTACTAACTAGACAGCAGACCTGAGAACCAAACTGGAAAACAGTGCTTTTGTTAGCCTTTCACTGGATAATCTGCAGTCCTGTGAACATTGAAGCTGTGCTTAAAATCTGCCCTATGCCTAATTTTATTTTATTTTTATCTATTTATTTTGTGGTCCCACATCAGCCTTTAGAAAAACAACAGATCATGACCTGGAAGAAGACCCCAGGGTGGTTGGGGAAGGTCAAGAGTCCTTTTGCAGATAGTCCTGAGTGTGGCTGGGGAGGTCTGGGGAGGGGAGGGGTGGGTGGGGAGTGCAGTGGGAGAGGGTGGGGCCATGCTGCTCTGCTTTGCCCTCCGGTGAGTCTGTAGCCAGTGTGACAGGGCTTTAGAGCAGACCCCCGAGGGTGGCCAGGAGTATGAGTGCCAGGGTCCAGGAAGCCAAGAGGCCAGAGTCATTACACAGGTTGTACTGGCAGCAGGATGTGGTGCATACGAGCTTGGAGTGGCCATTGTACATGGTCTCAAAGCAGCTGGGCACACAAGACTTGTTCACCTTCATCCTGATTGGGGTGTAGTAAGTCTGTGCAGTTGTGCTGTAGGTGGCCACGGCCAGGCAACATGTGGGCTTGAAGCAATTCTCTGCACTCTGGGCCACAAGTCGGCCCACCAGAGCCACCAGGAACAGGATGGGTAGAGGAGCCATGGCTGGAGGTGAGAGGGCAGAGTGGGAGCAGAGAAGTGGAGGGCAGCTGGTCCTTGATTCAGCTCAATCCAGGGCTGCGGGAGGGCACAAGGGGAGTGGGACAACACCTCATCCTCCAGGAGTTCCCGAGGCTCTGAAGCCCCTTGTATTACACAGTCAGCTCTATACCCCAGCAGCTGGCTGTGCCCCTCATTCTTACAGCCCAGTTTTACAGGGATGTTCATGAAGCTGTGGCCTAGGCCTAAGTTTAGGTTGTGATTTTTCAGATAAATATGAGTATTTTTCAATAGTTAAAAAATTCTGATGGTAGGCAACTAGATACATTTCTATCTATTATAGAAACAGAGGGTGTTTTATGAACAAACATATTTATGAATTTTTTCAAGTAGTCAGTGCTTGAGTAATATTATTCCTATGGTTCAAAACCTAAAATGATATACAAATGTATACATGTGAAAGTCTCTTTCCACTCCCAGGCCTACAGATAAGCGCTTACTAGCTTCTTATGTATGTACCCTTCTGGTGCCTAAAAAAAAAATTCTGTTATAAATACAGATGGATATGTACGGGGAAGACTTGTCCTGGGTTCCTCTCTGAAAGTTGCTGGGGGCCCCTGAGGAGGCCTGAAGAAGCTGAAGTTCTATTTTATGAGCCCAGCTCCAACTCTGTGAGTCTTCCCCTGACCTGAAGTCTTTTGTGGGGACCTGGGCCCTCAGAGTTCTCAACGTTCCGCTTCATTTTCCTGGGCAGGTCCAAAGTTTCCAGACCTGGGAATGAACGCCCTGTTTCAATGGAATGCTCCATCTTACTGAGACTGGGAAATCCTGGGGTCAGCTGAGTTTTCACATTCATCCCATTCATCCAGGTTCTCTTGGGCAGAGGTCAACCCTCTTGGCCTTTTGTTTTTGTAAATAAAGTTTTATTGGAACACAGCCACACACATTTGTTACATATTGCCCGTGGCTGCTTTTGCTTTACAACAGCAGAGCTGAATAACAGAGAAAGGATGGCTTTCAGAGCTACACATATTTTCTACCTGGCTGTTTACAGAGGACTTCTGCCAACCCTGCTGTAGGAGGTGAAAAGATCATGAGCACATTGCTCTGCAGTGCTTCCCAGTGGTTAGGGAACCTCACGGTGGCCCCTAGTGAGAGGCCATCATTTCAGAGAAGTAATGACTCGGTCAGGAACTGTGGGAATTATCCTTGTTCCTCCTTCGCCTCGGCCTATCCCTGCCCCACATTCAATTTAGCATCATGCCTGTAGATCTTTCCTCCCAAATCACCTCCTTTCTATCCACTCTCCCCATCTCCATCTTAATCATTGCTTTGTCTCTTGCCTAGACCACCCTCTGAAGCCTTCCTCTTCTTCCTGTTTTTGCTCCAAAGCTGGTTCCATCTGTTCTTCACAGAGCAGCCAAAGTGATCTTTGTAAAGATCAGGTCACCGTCTTGCTTAAAATCCTTCAATGACTTATTATTGTTCTTAGGATAATGACCCCAAAGGTATTATGCAGACACCATTTCTCTGCCCAAGTACTCCCCGGCCTTCTTTTCCAAAACACTCCCCATTCTTCTGGTGTTATCTTGACCATCACTTCCTTGGAGAATCTCTCTTGACCTCTCTCATAATGTAGGGCTTCTCATTTCAGGTTTCTGCAACCCTGTATTCATCCCTATGTGGGACCTTGGCTCAGCTGCAGTTTTACATTTATGTGGGGTTTATTTGTGGGGGGCCTTTTCTATGAGAGGAGGAACCCATATCTGACTCTGCTGACCACCGTGTCCCCAATGCCTTGCACAGTGCCTGGCACATAGTAGACCCTCCATAAATATTTATCAAATAGATAAAGGATGAATCATGTTATCCCAGCCACCTCTGAGTGATAGGAGAGATTCTGAGGTTTTAGGTGCCAAAGTCTCAACTTTATCCCTTGAGAATCATGTTTAACAGAGTGAGCTGGCAGAGCCCACTTAGGCTGATGTTGACTGATGCCATTTGGAGACAGCAGCTGCTGAATTCCTTCCAGTTAGTGTCTCCAGCCCCAGACAGGGTGTATTCCAGCCTTCAGACTGTGTCCCAGAGATCAGTCATACCAAGAGAGCTGCTTGTCACATTTGCTCCCAGCTCCTCCATGCCTGGTCTCCCCAGAATCCAACCAGTGAAGATGCTTAATAAGGAAAGAGACAGGTGTGTTGGTGCCAGCCCCTTCCACTCCCTTCACTATCTCTTAAGTATTCCATGGGATCCAGACACAGAATTTTATTTGTTTTTCTGGACCTAAGTTGCCCCCTGACACAGCCAGTGATTGCTTTTTTAAAACCATGAAGGGGAGCTAGGTCCTTTCATCTCCTGATAAGGTGCCAGGTGACAGAGAGATCAGCATCCCAACACATAAATCTGCAACTAATCCTTGGGAATCAATATTTTTCATTAAGAACCTGTGAGAGTTGGGCCATTATGGGGAAAATCTGTTTAGGTTGACACCTTGATGAAGTTATTCAGTTCAGGGGCTTAAGTCATTGAAAGGTAATAAAGAGCACAGAGCAATCTTGGGGCTGGTTAGGGGAGAAAACGATGGGAGTATTGAGCTTCAGTTCAGTGAAAAATGACCTGCTGATTTATTGGGGAATGATGGGGTGCTGGCCTCCTGAGCAGGCCGGGCAGACACAATCAACATGGCAGCACCTCACTTTCATTTCTTCTCACCATCTGCAGTCACTGCTATTTATAATCTATCTGGCAGTAAAAAAAGGAAAAAAAAGCAGTGGGGAAATATTTAGGGCTCTTGGGATATTTCCATTTCCTACCTTCATACCACTCTTTCCCTTTTTGGACTTTCTCCTATAGGTCATGGGAGATAGGGGCATTGAAGTACTGTAAACAATCGCTAGCCTGCTTGACCCACCATCCAGTTTGTCTGTCTTTGGGTTTTCCATCCCTGGTTTTATGTGCTGGAAGGTCTCCTCATTGGGGCAACTCCTTTAGACCTTGAAGTTGCTCTCCTATGGTTATGCAAACCCTCCCCTTGGCTCCACAGTCTCCCCTTTCTGTTCCACTCTCAGCTCTGGACACCATCTCGGTTTCTGTTCAGGGGCAGCTCCATGGCCTCGGGACCACCGTGAACCTCACACCAACTGGACCATCTCTGCGGTGGGTCCACAGGTGGAGAGGATGGAGACGAGACACAAAGGTTGGGAGACGCAGATGTAGAGAAGTTTGCTGGTGAAGCGGTAGGAGCTTTAAGCTCTTCTTACTGCTGGCCACAGTTTTCTAGAAGGAAGACATGAGGTTTTAGAAATTGGCCACGGACACTGAAAAGGATAGCCAGACAGGGTGAGAGCCCTGCAGAGCACACAGTCTCACCAGACCACACCGTGGTGTGATTTCCTCCACCTGTGCTCAGCCTGCCTTTCGGAGGGAAGGAGAAAGCATGGTTGTGGGGAGACTTGTTTATACCCAGCCCTGTGTTATTCTGCCACATGTTACAGTTATTTACTTGTCTATTTAATCTACCTGATTAGTCTGTTGGGACATTAGAATCCACATCTTATTGATTCTTGTATCCCCAGAGCCAGACACAAAGCCTGGTACCTGGGCAGGTGTTTAATGGACCTGAGTGTTTGATGACTATTTTCCTTCCAGCTCTAAACTCTAATGGTTTTTTATTTGTCCAGTGGACCTCAGCCTTCTAAATTCTGGGTACCCAATTCATCCTCCATATCCCCTCCCCCGAGACTCACTTAAAGGATCTACTCTGTTAAAGCCATTTATTTATTAATAGCCATTAATTTATTTATCCATTTAAAAATCAGGCATTCAATAAGACAATAAATTACACCCAGCATTTACCTCCACACTCAACCCGTCTGTTGGGTTTGGTCAGCCTTCAGTTCAGTTCAGTCGCTCAGTCGTGTCCGACTCTCCGCGACCCCATGCGTGCTATTGTAGCTAAATGTCCCAGTTTCACTAGGGATTTGTGACCCACAGGAAATCACTTGTGGGTTCCCTTCCCTCTTCCTCCAGGTGGCAGCATGGAGTAATGGTTAAACCCCTGGATTTTGGAATCAGTTTTCTTGGGCTCAAATCTTAGCACTGCCGCTTAGTAGCGGCATGCCCTTGGGTGAGTTATTTAAACTCAGTTTCCCCGCTATAAAAAAGGGGGATGGGTGGGATAATAAGTAAACCATCTCAAAGAATTGTTACAAGGCCTTTTACGAAGAACTTAGAATAAAATGGGCACTTCATAAAGTCTGCTGCTGCTGCTAAGTCACTTCAGTCGTGTCCGACTCTGTGTGACCCCATAGACGGAAGCCCACCAGGCTCCCCCGTCCCTGGGATTCTCCAGGCAAGAACACTGGAGTGGGTTGCCATTTCCTTCTCCAACGTGTGAAAGTGAAGTCGCTCAGTCGTGTCCGACCTTTAGCGACCCCACGGACTGCAGCCTACCAGGCTCCTCCATCCATGGGATTTTCTAGGCAAGAGTACTGGAGTGGCTTGCCATTAGGTGATGGAAAAATCACGCAGATATCTTGTGCTCTGGGACCTCCAGATTCAGGGACCTCCCCAAAGACGGCAAGAAGCCCCCAGCCATCCAGACCCTCCGCCGGAAGAAACGAGTATTGCTTTTTAGCGTTGCTCCCCGTGACTTCCAAAGGCAGCAGCATTTCTGAGCGAAAACGAACGCTGGCCTGCTGCTCCCTGGTTCTGTGTGTATTGATTAGCGTCGCGGGGGATGGGAATGGGGTACTGTTCTAGAAACACTCACTTTGATTCCTCAAATAAATCCCCCCCGGGGTCCTGCTAGGAAACTAATTGGGAGTTGATTCTGATGAATAAATGTGCTGCCGCCGCCTGAGGAATTGACCACGCCGGCAGATGGCTGGAGCATGAGAAACACTCTGTCGCGGCCTTCCAAGGGGCCCATCAATAATAGATGGGCTCCGGCCCTCCGAGAGGGAGGCATTGCTGCTGCAGGTATGAATTATGGATGCCGTTTAGGGTAATGCGGATCCATCTCAAAGGTTCCGCTCAGTTTATGTGCTAGTAAAAGCCGGCAATTTGCTTGTGTTCCAGCTATAATTTGCGCTACATTAAGGGACCCTCCTTTCCATAATGGATGTGCGGTTGGACGCAGGCGCAGTCAGGCCTCGAGGGCGGCGAACCGCCTGGCGGGATGCGGCGCACCGCCCCGTGTGGTCCTGTGCAGCTCATCGCCGCGCCGGAGACCCTTGGGTGTGCAGGCAGATGGAGGCCTTTAGCTTGTCCCCGAGATCCTAGGAAGAAGCTTCACTTAAACCCGGAGCTCTTCTGTGAGTCACCGGTCAGATGCAGTGGATGTTTGTCCGGAGACAAGCAGGAAAATAAAAAGGCCTATGGGTTGCTGGTCTAGACAGAAAGACACCTGGTAGTTTTTGCGAGAGAAGCAGTTGGTGAGATAATGATGGAGCCAGACTGCCCAGGCTGAATTCTGGCTTTGCCATTTCCAAGTTGTGCACAAATCAGCCTTTTTTTTTGGTGCCTCTTTGCCCCAAATAACAGTAATGGTGCTGACTAGAGAGAGGCTGAAGCCAGCGCAAGCGCATGAAAGCCAACTGTTGAATTATCAGGACTGGTGTGAGCTGGTTGTTAAAAAAAAGCCACTATTAAAAATTAAATTCTATAAACTTGGAGTTAAATTATATTAAAACCAAAGCAATAGACCTCAGAACTCATCAATTCCTAGTCGTTTGACTTCATTTTACTTTTATATATGCCCTTGAGGCGGTTTCTGTGTGTTGTATCCTGTTGGGGGCAGCGATAGGACATGCTACTGGGCATCTCTTCCCAACTCTGAGGTCCAGGGCCCTGTACTGGTTGTGAAACTGGCCGCGGAGGGAATGTTTATACCAAGCACATGGGCAAATGTTTCCCCTGGGAACTGGTTGTTAAAATTTTCAGAGCACACCACTAGTATTGACCTAATAAAATTGCTTAGAGGATTAGCTAGTTAATATGTTTATAACTGCTTTGAACACGGACTGGCACATCGTAAGCACCACATAAAAACTGGCTATTATTTTTTCATAAGTTTTTCACAAAATTTTCTAGAACAGATCAAAGGGTGTATGAGTGGAGCCCTCTGAGGAACCATAAGCCTTTCTTCTTTTCCAGATCCCATGATACAACAGCCTGAGAACAGACTTACTGAGTCTCCCCTTGGGGCAAGGATAAACTCAAATTTTGGAGAAAAGTGAGGTTTAGGTTTGCACATTTTCCTTAGCTTTTCAAGTACTTTTCTTTACAGTGGGCAGAGATTCTAGCAAGCTGACCATGATGAAGAGTGGGCTTCTGGCTCTGTTACCTACTAATTTGAGGATATTATTTCACCTCTTCAACTCTTTGCTTGCTCAGCTGTCAAAAGAGGGTAATAACAGCTGCCTTGTGGATTTAGTTCTAAAGGTTCTGTGAGAGCCAGTACAACCTCTGGAATCTGATTGCCTGGGTTCATATCTTACCTCCAGCACTTGCTGGCTCCCATCTTTTAGGGGGGGAAAAATCTTTATTTCTGTTAGCTTTAGTTTTCTCATCTGCAAAACTAGGATAACGACACTCCTCTTGGTTTTTGTGAGAAGGAGTGGACTAATACGCTTAAGCACGTTTCAGTTCAGTTCAGTTCAGTTCAGTCGCTCAGTCGTGTCCGACCCTTTGCGACCCCATGAATCACAGCATGCCAGGCCTCCCTGTCCATCACCAACTATTATAAGTGCTTGGGTTTCCCAGGTGGTGCTAATGGTAAAGAATCCATTTGCCAATGCAGGAGCCGTGAGTTCGATCCCTGGGTTGGGAAGATCCCCTGGAGGAGGGCATGGCAACCCACTTCAGTATTCTTGCTTGGAAAATTCTATGGACAGAGGAGCCTGCCAGGCTACAGTCCATGGGGTTGCAAAGAGTCAGCCTCTACTGAGCAGCAAGCACACATGCGTGATAAGTGCTTAATAAATATGACCATAGTTCCTACCTGGAAATCGTGCCTCTTACCACCCCTGGGATGTGGAGGGCTGGTTAGGCAGATCTGAATGTTGCTGGGGAAGCTTCTCCTTCCCTCTCTCTTATGTGTTACCTTCCTCTTAAAACTGTATCTGACCTTAGCTGATGACCCTCCAGCTCTGATTCCACCCTGAGGAGGAGCCCTCTTGGATAGAGTGCAGCAAAGAGGTGCGCCCCTACTCAAACTTCCAAAGAAAAACCTCTCTGGAGCCGGTGTGAGGATTAAATGAGATAATGTAGCTACAACAGTGCAATTCATTAGGAATTTAATATAGCAAAATAGACTGTCCAAGAATGAATTGCGTCTTGTTTCTCAGCTGGGGGGGTGGGGCTCATCAGAAAAGGATGGTATGTTCTTTTTCTTCTCTTGCCCTGGAGGATAAGTGGGTCTTTGTGGGTCCTTTAAGTTTATACAGGCAGATCTCATTTTATTGTGCTTTGCCTTGTTGCCCTTTGTAGATAGTGCTTTTCTTTTTTTAACAAATTTGAGATTTGTGACAACTCTGTGTTGAGCAAATTTATCGACGCCATTTTCCTGACGTCGCATTTGGTTGCTTCATGTCTCTGTGTCACATTTAGGTAATTCTTCCAACATTTCAAACTTTTTCATTGATATTATGTTTGTCATGGTGATCTGTGATCAGTGACCATGATTTGCTGAAGGCTCAGATAATGGATAGCATTTTTAGCAATAAAACATTTTTTAGTTCTTTCAGAAGCTGCAATCCATGAGTCTGCAAAGAGCTGGACATGACTTAGTGACTGAACAACAACTGATAAAACAGTTGTATTTAATTTTAAAATGGTTTTCCATGTGAAAATTTCCCAAAGCTGGGAGTAACAGTCTAGAGACAGTAAAGCATTTTTAAATTAGGTATATACATTGTTTTCTTTAGACATAATGCTATTGCACACTTAATAGACTTTGGTATAGTGTAAATACAACTTTTTGGATGTACTGGGAAACCAAAAATATTGACTAACTTTGTTGAGATATCTGTTTTATTGTGGAGGTCTGGACTGAACCCCTAATACCTCCGAAGTATATCTGTACTTGAGATCCCAGGCTGTTGGATCTCAGTTATTTGCAAAGTGTCTTCAGAGGGCTTTGCTTAAAAGCAGTGCCTGGAGGTTGTCTCTAAAGAGAAGCCACCATGGCCGGGCCATAATATTACTTTCACCTTTGAACTTGAGAGCAGTTCATATTGTGATATCTGTCAAGATGTTATGAGGTTCATAATAGAGACTCAGTAAATTTTCCCTTCATTTACCCCTGCATACTTTATTACATTTAATCTGAACCCCACATCAGTTCAGAGGTTGAGACCTAGGGCTCTTGAGCCAGGTAGACCCAAGTTCAAATCCTTGATCCACCATTTACCTGGCAGTATGAATCTTGGGTAAATTACTTAAACTCTATGCACCTCAGTTATATCATCTGTAGAATGAGCATTAAAACAGCACTGTTTGTAAAAATGAAAGGACTCTTAGTCAGCTGCCTCAAACGTAATAAGTACTAAGTAAACAATGGCTATTATTGTGTACTTTATGAGTCAAGTAGGGCAAAATAAATTTCACTAAACAAAGCAAGAAACAAGGATACAGAAAGGCCAAATGTCTTCTTTGAGGTCAGGAAGGACCCAGAAACCAAACGCTCACCTCTGTGGAATCTAAGCCAGGAGGGAACACTTTGTTCCCCCTACCATTTAGAGCCAGGGTTCCACCAACCTGAGTGTTCCATGTTCCTCAAAGCTTTCCAAAGCTGTAAATATTTCTTTCTGAGAAATTTGCTAGATCATGGTTTTTTTTTTTTTTTTTGTAGAATAACAAAAAATATTTTACTAAAACATAAGATTTACAGAAGTTTCCAGACAAGCCATACAAAATGGTCACAAGCTTTTTCTTGAAGGAAAGATTCTATACTTGACAGCAAGGTCACAATGTTATTAGTGAGGGCTGTGATGTCTGTTTAATGTTCCCATTTTGGTTCGAACAATCAAGCTTGTCCATCTACAGCGTCTAAATAAAGTTAGACTAGATCATGGTTTTTGTCTAAGCAGGCCACTTTGATTGGCCTTGGCTCCTTTCTTGATTGTTTTGTTCCATGAATCCATTGTTTCAATTTGTTCTGTGGTTTCTGCTGGAATCTTCCAGAACCACTTTAAGCTTAAAGAGGAGAGGAGGGTGGGATGTCAATCTCCAGCATAACACAGACAGTGAAAGGACCGGTCTAATTTGGCTAGAGTTGCCACTGAATCTGATGGGCTGTTGTTTTTAAAATTTAAGTGGTATGGGTACTCATTTAGTTATTTTTGGAGCCAGTTTTCTGATTATCAAAGCATTATGTGGCAATTATGAGAAAGTTGGAAGTCAAAGGTCCCATACATTTTTTGAAGGTAAAACAGTCTAGTAAAAACCCAATTCCCCAAATCTCATTGGATTGTAAAAACAATTAACACCCTATAAAATTTATAGCTTTTCCAATTAATTAATAAATTAAATAGTAATTAGTAAATAAATTACCAGAAAATCTTTATTGAGTACTCGTTTTTGTGTGCTAGGGCCAGTCCTGCGATTGTGGTGAGAAAAGGAAATAAAAGCTCTGAACTAATAAAGCTTATACAGCCCTAGAGGGGAGACTAACCTAATGACAATGTGATTAGTGATCAAGGGTTTGGTCCTTAAGGTGGCAGGAGTTGGGACAGGCAATGTAGTATGAATAGGGAGACAGATGAGCCCCCAACAGGATAGGAAAGTTTTGTTGAAAAAATTTGGTGGGGAAATGTCCTGTTTTTTAGGCTACAAGTGAAGTAAAGATGACTCCATTCATTCATCCACCCGTCCACCCACTCATTTATCCATCCATCTATACATCCACTTAAAATTTTTGATTATACTTAATCTTTTGAGGTATAATTGACATAGAACAAACTGCACATACTGAAAGTGTGTAATTTGATAAGTTTTGACCTGGAATTATGCCAGTGAAATCATCACAATTGAGATAATAGTCACGTTCATCATCCTCAAAAGTTTCCTGTGCTCCTTGTAGGTCTTCGCGTGCACCTTCCCAGACAACCACTGATTCTCCTTCTGTTAGTACACATTAGTTTACGTTTCCTATAGTTTCATAAAAATGGGATAATATAGTGTGCACTTTTAGGGGGCCTGGTTTCTTTCACTCAGCATCATTGAGATTTATCATGTTGTAGCGTGTATCAATATTTTATTCTTTCTTATTGTTGAGTCATATTCCATTGCATGGACATACCACAGTTGGTTTAATTCACCTGCTGATGAATATTTCGGTTGCTTATAGTTTTTGACTATTAAAAATAAAGCTGCTATGAATATTCATGTACATGTTTTTGTATGAATATATACTTTTATTTGTTTCTGGGTGAATTCCTAGGAGTAGAATGGTAGGTTCATATGGTAGGTACATTTTAAACTTTTAAAGAAACTGACAGCTATTTTCTAAAGTAACTGCAATTTTACATTCTCAGCAGCAGTGTATTTTCACTATATCCTCACCAACACTTGGTATGGTCAATCTTTGAAGTTTTAGCTGTTCTAATAGGTACTGTAGTGGTATGTGATTTTAACTTACATTTCTGTAAAGACTAATTAATGACTGATTTTTTTTCTGTGCTTATTTACCAATTGTATGTCTTTGGTGAAGGTCTTTTCTATCAAATATTTTGACCATTTTTATTGGCTTGTTTTCTTATTATTGAGTTTTGTGAGTTCTTAATACATTCAGGATATAGGTCCCTTATCAACTATTTGATTTACCAATTATATGATTCTCTCAGTCTACAGCTTGTTTTTTATTCTCTTAAAAATGTCTTTTTGAAAAGCAAAAAATTTTAATTTGATAAAGTCCAGCTTATCAGTTCATTCTTTTTTGGATCATGCTTTTGATGAGAAATCTAAAAAAATCTTTGTCTAGATCAAATGTCCTCAACCTTCTTGGCTGAAGGACTGGTTTCACGGAAGACAATTTTTCCATGGACCTGGGGGTTGGAATGGTTTCAGGATGATTCAAGCACAGTACATTTCTTTATTTCTGTTACTTTATTTATTTATGTACTTTATTTCTATTACTATTGCATCAGCTCCACCTAAGATCATCAGGCATTAGATCCCAGAGGTTGGGAACCCCTGACTCAGATCATGCTTACAAAGGTTTTCTCCTATGTTCTAAATGTTTTATAGTTTTAAGTTTTATATTTAGATCTATCCAAAATCACTGCGGATGCTGATTGCAGCCATGAAATTAAAAGACGCTTACTCCTTGGAAGGAAAGTTATGACCAACCGGGATAGTATATTAAAAAGCAGAGACATTACTTTGCCAACAAAGGTCCATTTAATCAAGGCTATGGTTTTTCCAGTGGTCATGTATGGATGTGAGAGTTGGACTGTGAAGAAAGTTGATCACTGAAGAATTGATGCTTTTGAACTGTGGTGCTGGAGAAGACTCTTGAGAGTCCCTTGGACTGCAAGGAGATCCAACCAGTCCATTCTAGAGGAGATCAATCCTGGGTGTTCATTGGAAGGACTGATGCTAAAACTGAAACTCCAATACTTTGGCCACCTCATGCGACGAGTTGACTCACTGGAAAAGACTCTGATGCTGGGCGGGGGATTGGGGGCGGGAGGAGAAGGGGACGACAGAGAATGAGATGGCTGGATGGCATCACCGACTCGATGGACATGAGTTTGAGTGAACTCCGAGAGTTGGTGATGGACAGGGAGGCCTGGCGTGCTGTGATTCATGGGGTCACAAAGAGTCGGACACAACTGAGCGACTGAACTGACTGATGAATATTTTGAGTAAATACTTATATATGAGGTGAGGTATGGATGGAGTTTCATTTTCTTTTTTGCAGATGGCTAGCTCATTGTTCCAGTACCATTTATTGAAGGGATTATCCTTTCTCTACTAATTGACTTCGGGATTTTCTTAAAAAACCAGTTATTTGTGCATTGTGGATCTATTTATGGACTCTGTTCTGTTTCATTGATCTATTTGTCTACCCTTATGCCAATCCACACTGTCCTGATTACTAAAGCCTTATAATAAGTCTTGAAATCAGATAGTATTAGTACTTTGTCTTTTTTTCCCTCATGGTATTTTGGTTATTTTAGGTCCTTTGTATTTTCAAAAACATTTTAGAATCAGTTTGTCAATTTCCACTAAAAAACCTGCTTGTTGGATTTCATGGGATCTATGTTTTAAGTTGGGAGAATTTTCATCATCTTAACAATATTGAATTTTCATGAATCCATGAACCTAGTATATCTCTCCCTTTATTTAGATCTTTTTAAGACTTCTTTTAGCAATGTTTTATTTTCAATGTATAAGTCTTTCACATCTTTTGTCAGATTTATCTCTAAGTATTTCACATTTTTGATGCTATTATGAATCAGTTCCATTCAGTCACTCAGTTGTGTCTGACTCTTTGAGACCCCAGGGACTGCAGCATGCCAGGCTACCCTGTCCATCATCAATTCCTGGAACTTGCTCACACTCATGCCTGTCGAGTTGGCGATGCCATCCAACCATCTCATCCTCTGTTTCTCCCTTCTCCTCCTGCAATCTTGCTCAGCATCAGGGTCTTTTCCAATGAGTCAGTTCTTTACATCAGGTGGCCAAAGTATTGGAGCTTCAGCTTCAGCATCAGTCCTTCCAATGAACACCCAGGACTGATTTCCTTTAGTATTGACTGGTTTGATCTCCTTGCAGTCCAAGGGACTCTCAAGAGTCTTCTCCAGTACCACAGTTCAAAAGCATCAATTCTTTGGTGCTTCTTTTTGGTCCAACCCTCACATCCATACTTGACTACTGGAAAAACTATAGCTTTGACTAGATGCATCTTTGTTGGCGAAGTAACGTCTCTGCTGTCTAGGTTGGTCATAGCTTTTCTTCCAAGGAGCAAGCGTCTTTTAATTTCATGGCTGCAGTCACCATCTGCAGTGATTTTGGAGCCCAAGAAAAGAGAATCTGTCACTGTTTCCATTGTCTTGCCATCTATTTGCCATGAAGTGATGGGACCGGATGCCATGATCTTTGGTTTTTCAATGTTGACTTTTAAGCCAGCTTTTTCACTCTTCTCTTTCACTTTCATCAAGAGGCTTTTCAGTTCCTCTTTGCTTTCTGCCATAAGGGTGGTGTCATCTGCTTATCTGAAGTTATTGGTATTTCTCCCAGCAATCTTGATTTCAGTTTGTGCTTCATCCAGCCTGGCATTTTGTGTGATGTACTCTGCATATAAATTAAATAAACAAGGTGACAATATACAGCCTTGACATACTCTTTTACCAATTTGGAATCATGTCCAGTTCTAACTGTTGCTTCTTGACCTGCATACAGATTTCTCAGGAGGCAGGTAAGGTGGTCTGGTATTCCTATCTCTTTAAGAATTTTCCAGTTTGTTGTGATCCACACAGTGTTTTATTACTTTAAATTTCTGAGTGTTCACTGCTATTATATAGACATCTAGTTGGTCTAGTATATTAAAATTGTATCCTGCAACTTTGCTAAACTAACTTATTGGTTCTAGTAGTTCTGTTGATTCCATCAGATCTTCTGCATAGAAGATAATATCATCTGCAAACAAAGATCGTTTTACTTCTTTTGTTTCTGTCTGGATAGGACATTCTTGTCTTGTTTCTTATCCTTGGGGAAGAGCATTCATTCTTTCATCATGAAGTATGCTTTAGTTTATCTGTATATATTCTTTATCAAGTTAAAGAAACTCCCTTCTGTTCCTACATTGCTGAGAGTTTTTATTAGAAGTGAATGTTGTTGGATTTTTATAAATTTTTTTGCATCTATTGAGATGATCATATTTTTTTCTTTTTTAGTTTGTTAATATGATGAATTACCTGATTTATTTTGATTAGTAAACCAACCTTAGATCCCTGGAGTAAACCTTAGATGTCATAATGTATTATCCTTTTTGTATATTGTTAGATTCAATATGTGAATACTTATTTAGCAACTTTGAATGTATAATCGTGAGGTTTTGGCCTGTAGTTTTCTTGCAATATCTTTATCTGATCTTGATAGTAGGGTAATGTTGGTCTTATAAAATCAATTGGAAAGTATTTCTCACTTTGCTGTTTTCCAAAAGAGTTTATACAAAATTGGCATTATGTCTTCCTAAGATGTTTTTTGAATTCATCATGAAGCCATTTATATATACAATTTTTATTCAGGCAGTATAGTTCTCCAAATTCTGAACACAGACTGCCTTGATTTGAATCCTGGTTACTAAACTTACTAAATATGCGACCTTGGGCATCTTCAAACACCCATTTGCAAAGTGGAGGAATTACAAGGCAAAGGTACCTACATCATACATTTGTTGTGAGGATTAAATGAGATGATGCACATATTCTGTACACTTTACTTATTATTATTATCCTGTGTCTATATGGGAATAGCTCCCCACTCCAGTATTCTGGCCTGGAGAATTCCATGGACTGTATAGTCCATGGGGTCACAAGGAGTCGGACACAACTGAGTGACTTTCACACACACACACACACAGACACACAGACACACACACACACACACACACACACATCTCCTGAACAAGACTGAGCTGTGGATTAGGACAAAAAAGGACCTGGGGGGAAGCCGTGTACCGTTTTCCTCTTCAGACATGGCCCCACACAGCTGGGCCTTTTTATCCTCCCTTATTCTCTAAGGTCTTTGTAAAGAAAGCTGAGCCTATCATTTGATCTGTGACCAATGAACTTTGCATAACCTTCATTTCCTCATTCATAAGGAAGAGATAATAATAGCAAATAATTTTCTGTGCCAGACACTGTCTTGAGAACAATCCATGTATTCACTCATTTAATCCTCACAACATCTTGTAAGGTGGGTACTATCATAATCCCCAGTTTTACGGATGGGAAACCGAAGCAGAGAGAGGTTAGTAACTTGCCCAAAGCTGCACATCTAATAAGTGGCAGAATTTGGCTATGAACCTAGGCAGATTGGCTTCAGAGCCCACTTTTTTACCCATTGTCCTACACATATGCCTTATAATTTGTTGTTGTGGTGTGTGTTTTGGATGAGGATTAAATGAGATAATCTGGGGCACACGGAAGAATGTCACAAAGTGCTCCCTTAGCTTCCACAAGTCCTATAAAACTCTGGAAGGAATAATCTTTTCAACACACTGATTATTTTGTTTTCTCAGCTTCCATCCCCAATCTAGCTGAAATCCAGGGTGGCAATTAGAAGAGCCTCTTTCAGCAGAGAGGACAAGCTACAATCCCAGAAAACTCTGACTCTCAAGGCTAGAAGGGCAATGTTAGGGTCCTCTTTCTCCTCTTGCCTCTCAAAGTGTGGTCCTTGGAGCAGCAGCATCACTGTCACGTGGAAGCTTATGAGAAATGCACAATCTCAGGCTCCCCAACAGACCTACTGAATCAGAATTCATATTTTTAAAAAAACCCAGGTGATTTGTCTGCACATTAAAGTGTAAGAAACACTGTTTTAAATCAATGCTTTTTTTGCTTGATCTTTCCAAGCTCTTGCTTGGTTGATAAGCTGATGGGAATTCACCAACACATCTCCTGATGGTTGTGATGCTGAGTACCCATTCATCTTTCCAGAGCAAGAGATGCAGAGTTAAAGGTCTTCAGTGGGTCAGGTGGGAGCTGTGATAAGCTGGAGTGTGTGTTCTATCTAAAGGGGCAGCCAATTGTTGTTAAATGGAAATACAAGTTTTTCTGATATCTTTATCAAAGCTGGGCATCTGGCTATTTATCTTAAACCTCTTATTTGTTCAATATTAACAACTAATTCAAACCAATAAAATAACACTGAGAGCCACACAGGCCTGTGTATAGGCCATATTCCTAATGGGGTGCTATTTGTGACCTCTAACCTAAAAAAGACTTCAAAATAGTCCAGGTTCCTGAATAAATCAAATATGTTTTGTATATGATGATATTTTGACTGTTTGGAAGTTCTTGCAAAGCATACAAGACTTTCTATTATTTAGTTGTCTGTAATATCAGCTACACTCGACCACAAATATTTAATTGCTGTTTCATCTTCCATACTTGGCACGTATCTGTTCTCTCTGTATGAAACTATTCATTCCCTAACTGCCCATCTGACTAACTTTGAATCATCCTTCAAGACCCAAATCATCCCAGTGCACCAGCCCTGAGCACCCTGTCTCATGCATCGAACCTGGACTGGCGATCTGTTTCACATATGATAATATACATGTTTTGGGATGGGATGGGGAGGGAGGTGGGAGGGGGGTTCAGGATGGGGAACCCCCACGGCTGATTCATGTCAATGTATGACAAAACCACTACAATACTGTAAAGTAATTAGTCTCCAATTAAAATAAAATAAAAAAAAGACCCAAATCAAGCTTCACCTCCTTTGTGAAGGTTTTCTGGTTCTCCTTGACTAGAGCTGAGCACTACTAGTCCAGGTGCCCCCATGCCTGGACCATGTTCTGTTGGAATTACTTGTTCATATCCTTGTTTCTCCTAGAAGTGCTCAGACGTCAGAGACTGAGTCTTACATAATTCTGTATTCCAAACATCCATAAAGGGTCAGGTACAGAGTAGATGCTTACCCTGGTTACCTATTGTTGTTTAATTGCTGAGTCATGTCCGACTCTTTGTGACTCCATGAACGACAGTGTGCCAGGCTTCCGGGTCCTTCACTGTCTCCCAGAATTTGCTCAGACTCATGTCCATTGAGTCAGTGATGCCATCCAACCATCTCATCCTCTGTCACCCTCTTCTACTCTTCTTCTGCTCAGTCTTTCCCAGCATCAGAGTCTTTTCCAATGAGTCAGCTCTTTGCATCAGGTGGCCAAAGTACTGGAGCTTCAGCGTCAGTCCTTCCAATGAATATTCAGGGTTGATTTCCTTTAGGATTGACTAGTTTAATCTTCTTGCTGACCAAGAGACTCTCAAGAGTGTTCTCTAGCACCACAGTTCAAAAGCATCAATTCTTTGGTGCTCAGCCTTCTTTTGGTCCAGCTGTCATATCTGTACATGATTACTGGAAAAACCATAGCTTTGATCTATTGTTGCATAACTTAATTCAAAACTTAGCAGTTTTTGACAATGCATACTTATTATCTCTTAATTTCTGTAGTCTAGTCTGGGCATGGCTTAGCTGAGTGCTTCTGGCTCAGGGTCTCTCATGAGGTTGTGGTCAGAGTGTCGGCTGGGGCTGTGGTTTCATGTGAAGTCTTGACGGGAGAATCTGCTTCTAAACTCACTTACATGGTTGTTGGCAGGATTCAGTGAGTTTTAGCCTTCTGGAACTGGGAGTCTCAGTTCCTTGCTGACTCTTGGCCAGAGGACTTCTTAAATTCTTTGCCACATAGGTCTCTCATGGACAGCTCAAACATGGTACAATGAGGAAACGAGAGTGCCCTGGACAGAAGACAGCCTCTTTGTAACCTGATCCCGGAAGTAACTTCCTCTCTTCTGCTGCCTTCTATTTGCCAGAAGCCAACACTAAATACAACCCACATGCAAGGGAAGGGAAATACACAAGGGTGAGACTGCCAGGGAGCAGCGCTTATTGGACCATCACCAAGACTGCCTATGATGCTCAAGGTATAGTATGTGCTGTGGATACTTGCTCAGCCTTGAGATTCGAATTATCCCTGTTCAAATCCCAGTTCTGCCACTTACTCTGCAAGTTTAGTCAACAGGGACGGGCATCAAAGGATTTCTGATCCATTATTTGCAACACAGAAATAGAGACACAGGCATAGAGAACAAACATATGGACACTAAGGAGGAAAGTGGGGTTGCGATGAATTGGGAGATTGAGATTGTCATATATACACTATTGATATTATATATCAACTAGATAACTAATGAGAACCTACTGTGTAGCTCAGGGAACTCAGTACTCTGTGGTGACCTAAATGGGATGACCAAAATGAGAGAGGATATATGTATATGTATGGCTGATTCACTTAGCCGTGCAATAGAAACTAACACAGCATTGTAAAGCATTATACTCTAATAAAAATTAGTTTCTTAAAAAAGCTTTCTGATCCATAGTAGTATTTTGGGGACTGTGCTTAACACGACATCTGCCTGACTCTAAAAATGTTAGTTATAATTAGCATTGTTATTTAGAAATGATTATTGAATGTACTAGAGGTACACAGGTAAGGGAGGGAAAATAGAAGAAATAGAATAAGTGAAATAGAAATAGAAAAATATGGCTGGTGAGATGCCCAGGTCTCTCTCCCTCTGATTGAAGTTACTCATTTCTAAACCTTTTTCTTTCCTCCTACCAGTTAACTTGACCTTTGTCCTAACTGACCCTCCACTCCCATAACTCTGCACCATACTCCAAGTCTAGCAGGGTCTCCTTACTTTGCTCAGAGCCTGTCCCTTTCCCACACCAGATTGTTTTAACCCTTGCCATTCCTTAAACACTGCAGATGGTGACTGCAGCTATGAAATAAAAAGATGCTTGCTCCTTGGAAGAAAAGCTATGACAAACCTAGACAGCATATTAAAAAGCAGAGACGTTACTGTGCTGGCAAAGGTCTATCTAGTCAAAGCTGTGGTTTTTCCAGTAGTCATGTATGGATGTGAGAGGTGGACCATAAAGAAACCTGCTGCTGCTAAGTCGCTTCAGTCGTGTCTGACTCTGTGTGACCCCAGAGATGGCAGCCCACCAGGCTCCCCTGTCCCTGGGATTCTCCAGGCAAGAACACTGGAGTGGGTTGTCATTTCCTTCTCCAGTGCATGAAAGTAAAAAGTGAAAGTGAAGTTGCTCAGTCGTGTCCGGCTCTTAGTTATCCCACGGACTGAAGCCTACCAGGCTCTTCCATCCATAAGATTTTCCAGGCTGAGCACTGAAGAATTGATGCGTTTGAACTGTGGTGTTGGAGACTCTTGAGCGTCCCTTAGACTGCAAGAAGATCAAGCCAATCACTCCTAAAGGAAATCAGTCCTGGATATTCATTGGAAGGACTGATGGCTGAAGCAAAAGCTCCAATATTTTGGCCACCTGATGCAAAGAACTGACTCATTGGGAAAAGACCTTGATGCTCAAGATTGAAGGCAGGAGGAGAAGGGGATGACAGAGGATGAGATGGTTGGATGGCATCCTTGACTCGATGGACATGAGTTTGAGCAAGCTCCGGGAGTTGGTGATAGACAGGGAAGCCTGGCATGCTTCAGTCCACGGGGTCACAAAGAGTCGGACATGACTGAGCAACTAAACTGAACTGAATTTCTAAAACCAGAATGCTCCCAACAAATCATTTGTTCCACTCCTCCCCCCGCCCCCTGTTGTTCAATGTGGAGTGTTGCAGGGAAGACTGGCCTGACTGTGTGTTGGTTGAATTTATTACAAGTTCATCAGAGCATGATTCAGCTGACCATTTACTGCCTCCTGGTCATCTTTTTTTTTTTTTTTTTTGAAGTATGGGCAGGGATCATTTAAATACACATAATAGTTGTTTCTGCTTTTACTCCTGTGTCCTTCCTCTTCTCAACAGATAGTCTTATCTATTTGATTTAAATAACAACAATACCCAAAAGTTACTGACTGCTTACCATGGGCTAGGTGCCATTTAAGCCTTTGAACTCAATTGTCTCAACTATCACAATAACTTCTATGAATCTGTATCTATGAAATAACTTCTATGAAACTGTGTACTAGTATCACCCCAAGTTTAAGCTCTTACTTACATTTATTGAGAAGTGGTTTAGATTCTTGGAGTCCATCTATTCCTCAGCTCTGCGTACTCAGTAGACAGCAAGACTACTGCAAGTCTACTCACTAGACTTCTTCAACCCAGACCACTTCACTGAACTTGTTTTCCCCAAAGACCCGGAGGCCGAGTTGCAGAATGCTCCTCCCCTGTGATCTGCTAGCATTCCAGACTGCCGGCGAGTAATCCTTTTTGGAACTCTTCCCTGGCTTATGTGACTCTGCACATTCCTTTCTCTCCAACAATTACTCAGACATCTTACTGACTTCTTGTCCTCATTCCATCCCTTAAATGTCAGCATTTTCTAACGTTCTGTCTTGGCCATCTTTGTAGGCTACACATTCTCCCTGGGTGATCTCACTGACTCTTGTAGCTCCAAATATCATTGCTCAGTGAATGACTTCTCTATTAATGTTTTTAACTCTACTTTTTACTTGAAGATTCTGATTCGTATTTCCTACCACTTGGGGATTCTGGAGGGACTTCAAAATCAGCTTAGCTAAACTCAGTATCATTGTTCCTGAAATAGTTCCATCATTCTTCACTACATAGCCTAGCAGAAGAACCATCTACCCAGTCTGGACTTTAGTTACCAAAATTAATGAAGTAACCAAATTCTGTTGATTTCTCCCAAGTATAAGGAATTCTTCTGGAAAGACACCTGTTCCAGCTCAGTCTCTCATTCCTGTTGACTAGTAGGGTCTCTCTGCTACTCATCTCCGCAAAATGGACCCGCTTATGTTATTTTCCAGCTTGAGTTTTCCTCACTGTATAGTTCACAAATGGGGCTTCACTGGTAGATCAGCAATAAAGAGACCGCTTGTTAATGCAGGAGACGCAGGTTCCGTCCCTGGGTTGCGAAGATCCTCTGGGGAAAGAAATGGCAACTTTCTCCACTACTCTTGCCTGAGAAATCCCATGGACAGAGGAACCTGGGGGGCTACAGTCTGTGGGGTCACGAAGAGTTGGACATGACTCAGCCAACAGCAACATACTGCATAAATACCAGATTTTTTGGACTGGCATTCCGTGATCTTCTCATATTCCCCATATTCATGATCTTCTCATATTCACTTTTCTAAGTTTTAAAATTAAAAAAAAATAAAACTTAGTAATTACCAGTATAGAAAAAACTCTTGACTTCTGTAGATTTATCTTGTAACCACACAACATGCAGTTTTCTCTTTAATTGATGTTATGGATTATAGTAACAGATATTGTGGTGGTAAGCCAACCTTCTGATCCAAACATCCTTCTGGACTTCCCTGGTGGCTCAGATGGTAAAGCGTCTGCCAACAATGTGGGAGACCCAGGTTCAATCCCTGGGTTGGGAAGATCTCCTGGAGAAGGAAATGGCAACCCACTACAGTATTCTTGCCTGGAAAATCCCATGGATGAAAGAGCCTGGTAGGCTACAGTCCACAGGGTTGCAAAGAGTCGGACATGACTGAGCGACTTCACTTTCACTTTTCCTTTTCACTGATCCAAACATAGATGTATTACTCTTATGATAAACCAATGGACTTAATTTTCTAATAATTTGTTTAAAATTGTGCATCTGTATTTATAAATGTATTTGTGCATTGCTTTACTTTTTTATGTTTTCTTTGTTAGATTTAACTGACAAGGTGATTCTAATTTCACGAAAGTAATAATGTCAAACATACACATATGGGCCTGTTATCTACTAACCATTGTTCTAAATACTTTTATCTGTATAAATTCCTTGAACCTTCACAACAACTAGAGGTGGCTCACATTCCGTGGCTCATGATCCTCTTTCTTTGTCTTCAAAGACAGCAATGTGAGTCTTTTTCCCATCACACCACTCCAATTTCTTCTCTGGTCAAATCTCCTTCTGCCTCTTTAAAAGGATGCTTGTGATTACACTGGATCCACTTGGATAATCCAGGGTGAGTTTTTTATTTTAAGATCAGTTGATTAGCAGACTTCATTCCATCTGCCAACATAATTCTCCTTTGCCAAATTCATAGGTTCTGAGGATAGGGATGTGGACATCTTTGTAAGGGGCAGGGGGACATTATTCCATCCATCACATTCCCCCGGCCTTTGTGCTTTTCCTAGTTATCCTTGGTATTCAGATATTCTGAAAATTCACTTGACAATTTATGCTGCTTATCATTCAGTGCATCCTTTCAAACTGCTGCTGCTGCTGCTAAGTCACTTCAGTCGTGTCCGACTCTGTGCGACCCCATAGACAGCAGTCCACAAGGCTTCCCCGTCCCTAGGATTCTCCAGGCAAGACTCTGAATTATGTCTGTGAACTTTTTTCTATAATGTTGATTAGTGCCTCCATTCATTTGTCTCTCTTCTCCTCCCTGGAACTCCCACTAGATGGATTTTGTTCCTTCTGGGTGTGTCTTTCATTTCATGTAAATTTTCTTTTTGTTTGGTGATTCTTGATTGAGAGCAGGGCTCTGGGGCCAGACTCCCTGAGATTCAGTGCCTCAGATCCCCTTTTTATTGGCTGTGTGTTTTGGGGGAACTTGTAGTGCCTCAGTTTCCTCATCTAAGTGAAATGGGGGTTAAAATGAACACTTGGCCACAGGTAGTTGTGAAAATGGTAACACTTAGGCTGGTGTGGGTCCTTGAAAAATACTCAGTAATTGTTAGCTATTAGTGTTCTTGCCTGGAGAATCCCAGGGACAGGGGAGCCTGGTGGGCTGCTGTCTATGGGGTCGCACAGAGTCGGGCATGACTGAAGTGACTTAGCAACAGCATGCTATTTATATTTGCATTATGTTTATATTTATGATCATTCTACTTCCTGTAGATGAGTACTGACTATAGTAGCTTAACTCTGAAGGGGGAGGGTTGGGTAAGATGTGTGGCCAAGGGGCTTGTCTAGTAACTGGTGTGGAGGTTCCCTTGTTCCTCCCAGGCAGGGGGAGGATCCACTGGCAACCTGGGCTTCAGCCATGCATCTGCAGCCCAGAAATAGAGGCTTTGTATACTGCGAGTCCCACTTAATCCCCATCATTTTCTGGGGCCCCAAGCTATACAAACTTGGCCCAGCCTTCTCTCTCCCACCCCTTCCCTCTGGAGATAAATTGGCCTCCTTTGAGTTCCTCCAAGCACCTAGGTGCTTTATCCCAAGGCCTTTGCGTGGAGGTGATCGCATTCTTAGAAAGCCCTTGTATTAATGCAACCTTCCTTGCGTTACTGGAGTTCTTTCTTTTTTAAAAATTTTTTTATCACTATACTTATTCATTTAGTTTTGGCTTGCTGGGTCTCCATTGCTGTGTGTGCGCTTTCTCTAGTTGCAAAGACTGGGGGCTATTCTCTAGCTGTGGTGTGGGGGCTTCTCTTTGCAGTGACTTCTCTAGCTGTGTGGCGTGGGCTCTAGGTGCATGGGCCTCAGTGGTTGTGGCACGTGTGCTCAGTAGGTGTGGTGCGTGGACTTTGTTGCCCCGTGGCACATGGGATCTTCCTGGACCAGGGATCGAACCCGTGTCCCCTGCATTGGCAAGTGGATTCCTCACCACTAGAATGAGGGAAGCCCCATGTAGTTATTTCTTTAAACAACTGTCTCACAAATCACATAACCTATTTTGAATTCTAGACAACTAAAAACAAAAGATTCCTACCCGCCCCCCCACCCCAACCATAGACTCCTGCATGTAATGAGCATCAATCTCTTGGGCTTAGGTTCAGGAAAAAGTAAGAATAATAATACAAAAAAACCCCAACATAGCTATAGATTCATGTTCGCTCTTCCTATGATTTTAATAACCATTGTCCAAACACCAAAAGTGAAAGTATAAACCCTTCCCAGTGCAAAGAGACTAGCCTCTTTTGTTTCAAAATCCAATTTCTCCCTGGTGGGATTTTTCTTCTCCAAGTCTAATGGTAACTCTCTTTTTCTCCTTCAGATATTTCTGACTTGGAAAATTGGTGGGCAGAACACCTGCTGGCAGCCAGAACGTACAGAACCACTTCTTCATTCTTTCAATCGTTTATTTGTTCATTTATAAGAAGGAACAAATTTGAGTCAGTTGTAGTGAGGTGGATGAACACAGGTGAAGGAAGTCAGAAAGAGAAAAACAAATATCATATATTAATTCACATATATGGAATCTAGAAAAATGGTGGGGGGGGCAGCTGGAAAAATGGTACTGATGAACCTATGTGCAGGGCAGGAATAGAGAGGCAGATGTAGCGAACAGACTCTGGACACAGCTGGGGCAGAAGAGGGTGGGATGAAGTGAGAGAGTAGCATTAATATACACACTACCATGTGTAAGATAGCTGTCTAATGCGAAGCAGCTGTAAAGGGCATGGAATTAAGCTCAATGCTCTGTGATAACCTAGAGGGGTGGGCTGGAGGCTCAAGAGGGAGGGGACATATGTATACTTATGGCTGATTCACGTTGTTGTACAGCAGAAACCAACACAACATTGTAAAACAATTATCCTCCAATTAAAAAAAAAAAAGTAACAACAAGACGAACCATTGTGGGGTGCCCACCGTGTTCCATGGGCTGCGTTTGCAGAGATGACTGAGCCCAGAGCTCGATAAGCCTGTAATCACATATGACATTTTCGTCCAGCTTTCTCTCTCCCACCCCTTCCCTCTGGAGATACAATGGCTTCCTTTGAGTTGCTCCAAGCACCTAGGTACTTTTTCCAAAGGCCTTTGCATGGAGAAGTTCTCAGTCTTAGAAAACCCTTTCCTATCTCTTGCTCCATCCAGGCTCTTTCTCAGTCAAGCTTTCCTGGGTTTCTAGGACTCATGCACTTCACACGCTTGGCAACCTATACTTCTCCTTCCCAGCACATAGCTCAGTTGTAATTAAATAATGTAGATAACTATGGCTCACTGTCCATTCCCTCTCCTAGTATCTAGTTCCATGTGAGCAGAGGCCATTCTGCCTTTTTTGACACTGTGCTTAGCACAGAGCATACTTTTGGTGCTCAATAAATACTGGGCAGGCAAGGAATGAGGTCATGTTCCCTAACCCAGGGGGTATTCACAATCCTGTAGGTTTGCTAATCACCAGCTGAGTGACCATGGATATATCATCTGCCTCTCTGCGCCTCAGTTTTTTCCTTCTGTGAAATGGGGAAAATAATAGTACTGGTAATAGAGTTGTTGTGTGAATTTAATGAAATAATATATGTAAAGCTGTTAGAAAATGCCTTATGCGTAGTAAATGCAATGCTCAATGAATCTTAGCAATGGTAATGGTGATGAGGATAATAATGACTGTGATGGAAAATACATAGTGTTCTGTGAAAACTTTGAGGAAGAAACTGCTAAGTGGATGTTGGACTAGATCTAGAGGGATTCTTTAACAATAATTGTTGTTCTAGGTTGTTGGAGTGGCAACCTAGAACTGAGTAGTCAGGGGAAGGCTGCTTTGAGAAGGGGACCTTCAGGTTGAGACCCAAATGGCAAGGAGGAAGGAGCTGTAGGAAGATCTTGGAGAAAAGCCTCCCAAGCAGACAGAACAGGAGGTGCAGTGGCCTTAGGAGGAATCCCATTTGGTTTGTTCCAGGAACAGCAAAGAGGCCAGTGTGGCCAGAGCAGAGTGAGCAATAAGGGAGGTGGTAGGAGAGGAGGTCAGATCATACAGGGTCATTTAAGTGATGGCAAGGGTTTTGGATCGTATTTGTAGGTGCTGGAAGGTTTTGAGAAGGGGCTGATCTGCTTTTGAAAGGGTCACTCTATGGAAAACTATGGAGGTTCTTCAAAAATTTAAACATAGAACCATCACTGTTGTTATTTAGTCACCAAGTTGTGTCTACCTCTTTGTGACCTCATGGATGGCAGCACTCCAGGCTTCCATGTCCCTCAGCATTTCCAAGAGTTTGCCCAAGTTCACGTCCATTGAATCAATGATACCATCCAACCATCTCATCCTCTGTCGCCCTCTTCTCCTTCTGCCTTCAATCTTTCCTAGCATCAGAGTCTTTTCCAGTGAGTCAGCAGTTTACATCAGGTGGCCAAAGTATTGGAGCTTCTACTTCAGCATCAGTTCTTCGAAAGAGTAATCAGGATTGATTTCCTTTAAGATTCACTGGTTTCATCTACTTCCTTTCCAAAGGACCCTCAAGAGTCTTCTCCAGCCCCACAGTTTGAAAGCGTCAATTCCTCAGTGCTCAGCCTTCTTTATGGTTCTAACTCTCACATCCATACATGACTAATGGAAAGACCATGATCTTGACTATATGGACTTTTGTCAGCAAAGTGATGTCTTTGCTGTCTAACACGCTATCTAGGTTTTATAGCTTTTCTGCCTGGAAGCAATTGTCTTCTAATTTCATGGCTGCAGTCATCATCCACAGTAATTTTAGAGCCCAAGAAGAGGAAATCTGTCACTGTTTCCACCTTTTCCCCTTCTATTTGTCATGAAGTGATGGGAACAGATACCATGATCTTACCCTTATTTTTAATACTGAGTTTTAAGCCGACTTTTTCACTCTCCTCCTTCACCCTCATCAAGAGGCTCTTTAAGTCCTCTTTGCTTTCTGCCATTAGAGTGGTATCATCTACATATCTGAGGTTGTTGATATTTCTCCCAGCAATCTTGATTCCAGCTTGTAACTCAACCAGCCTGGCATTTCGCTTGATGTGCTCTGTGTATAAGTTAAATAAACGAGGTGATAACAGCCTTGTCGTAATCCTTTCTCAATCCTGAACCAGTCAGTTATTCCATATGGAGTTCTAATTGTTGCTTCTTGACTTGCGTACAGGTTTCTCAGGAGACAGGTAAGATGGTCTGGTATTCCCATCTCTTCAAGAGTTTTCCACAGTTTGTTATGATCCACACAGTCAAAGGTTTTCGTGTAGTCAATGAAACAGAGGTAGATGTTTTTCTGGAATTCCCTTGCTTTCTCTATGATCCAGCAAATGTTGGCAATCTGATCTCTGATTCCTCTTCCTTTTCTAAACCCAGCTGAAACATCTGGAAGTTCTCATTTCATGTAATGCTGAAGCCTAGCTTGGAGGATTTTGAACATAACTTTACAGCATGGGAGTTGAGTGCAATTGTCTGGTGGTTTGAACATTCTTAAGTACTGCCCTTCTTGGGAATTGGTATGAGGATTGACCTTTTCCAGTCCTGTGGCCACCGCTGGGTTTTCCAAATTTGCTGATGTATTGAGTGCAACTCTTTAATAGCATCATTATTTAGGATCTTAAATTGCTCTTCTGGAATTCCATCACGTCCACTAGCTTTATTGGCGGCAGTGCTTCCTAAGACCCACTTGACTTCACACTCCAGGATGTCTGGCTCTAGGTGAGTGATCACACCATCATGGTTATCTGGGTTATCTGCTAAGAGAGTAGATTGTACAAATTCTCATCACAAGAAAACAAATTTGTTACTATATGTGGTGATTGATGGGAACTAGACTTACTGTGGTGGTCATTTCTCAGCATGTACATATTTCAGATTACTCTGTTGAACACCTTAAATTAATACAACACTATATATCAATTACATATAATAAAAAATCAATAAATCAATAAATAAGAGTCACTTTGACCACTATATGAAGAATGAGCTATATGTACAAAGTTGGACATGTGAACAGAACCTGCCAGGAAAAGAGGGCATTTCAGGGGGAGTAAGTGGCAGTCAAGGACACTGAGTTGAGAATGAATGTAGTTGTTTCAGGGAAGATAAAAAATTCAGAGTGACTGGTTCCTAGTGTGCTTGGAGGAAGATGTGTGTGCAAATGTGACTGGGGCCCAGATTTTGAAGGTCTGAAGGACATTCCAAGGTGTTCGTATTTTATCATGGAGGAAGTTTCCAGAAAGATGTTTAAGCAGGGGCAAGATAGAAAGTTTCAGTAAAATCTAATCAGTAAAACGTGAACCTTTCTAGGTATCTCAAACAGAAGTAATTTAATACAGGGAAGCACTGAGAAATGAACCAAGCAATGATAAAGCAGCTCACAATTTATCAATACCAGAAGCCAGTACCACTCTCTGGGCTGAGGAACATGGCAAGGAGGAGGTACCAGAATCCAGAAGCTGGAGTTGTTCAATAGGAAGTAGATCCACAGCAGGGGCTGTCTCGCCAAGTTCAAGCCACGGGAGAGATGCAGAAGTCGCCAAAGACAACTGCATGAGGCAGAGGCTGGGAGAAAAGCACCCTGACTTCTTGTTTTCCCACCCTAGATCTCCCTCCAATGCTTCCCATTGGCTAAACCTGATCAGAAGTCGTACAGCAAGGAAGGCTGAGAAACATAGCTTGTAGAAGTGCAAGAATGGATCTGTGGACAAATAGGACATGATTGGCCACACGACCAATTCTGTTTCCTAGAGAGACTGCAGTAGCGTCTGTGTTAAGGAAGGGCAGGCACCAGCATCTGTGTTAAGCTAGGGAGGCCAGATAGGAAATGACCAAGGATCCTAAAGGGCCCGTGATGAGAATCTGAACTCTGGCAAAGGCAGTAGAGGTGGAGAGAAGGGGTGGGTTCAAAGGATGTGCCAAGATCTGGGTGACCACTGGAATGTAGAGAGTGAGGAGGAAAAGAGGATATTGGAGGTTTTGAGTTTGGGCAACTGTGCCAAATCCAGTCAGGGAGGGGAAGGAGTGAGAGTGAGGATTTCCATTTCTTTCTTTAAAAAAAAATTTTTTTTAATGTGCACCATTTAAAAAATCTTTATTGAATTTGTTACAATATTGCTTCTGTTTTATTTATTTATTTGCTGCAAGGCATGTGAGATCTTAGCTCCCACACCAGGGATCGAACCCATACCCCCTGCATTGAAAGTGAAGTCTTAACCACTGGCCTGCCAGGGAAGTATCCAAGGAGTTCCAATGCAATGTCCCGAGTTTGAGGTATCCCCAGGTCACCCAAAGGAGACCTTGTATGCCCCCTTAATCTTTGGTTTCATTCTCTGTTTATGAATGATGAGTAGTAATAGATAATGGTTATTGATGCTTACTATGTGCCAGGTGCAGCTCCAAGTATTTTATGTGTGATAATTAATTTATACTTATGATACCCTCATGTGGAAGGTATTGTTACTCCTGTTTTACTGAGGGACAGAGAGTGCCTGACTAAACTCATTGAGTTTGTAGGGGTTCTGATATAAACCAAGCCTGCCTCAACCTCCTGTTCAGAGAATTAATTGAGGTAATATACAATTCAGGCTCTGACATAAAGTAATTATATTTTGCTTTAATATTATTGTCAAAGATATATTTGCTTTTGTGAGCAATGTTGACTCACACTGTGTTTAAGGTAATGTTAACATATCACTGAGAGAGGAGTTATGAGAGCTGAAATCACAGAGTATTTGAAGGCTGATAGACCTGAATTCACGGAGAAGTCAATGGCAAGCCACTCCAGTACTCTTGCCTAGAAAATCCCATGGATGGAGGAGCCTGGTAGGCTGCAGTCCGTGGGGTCGCTAAGGGTCGGACACGACTGAGTGACTTCACTTTCACTTTTTACTTTCACACATTGGAGAAGGAAATGGCAACCCACTCCAGTGTTCTTGCCTGGAGAACCCCAGGGACGGGGTACCCTGGTGGGCTTCTGTCTATGGGGTCACACAGAGTCGGACACGACTGAAGTGACGCAGCAGCAGCAGCAGCAGACCTGAATTCAAAATATGGTCTCCTACCTTGGCATCTCAGTGACCTGGGACAAATGAACTTACACTCTCTAAGCCTCAGTGTATTTATTTGTAATATGGGCACAATAAAGCCTCACTTGGATGTTGAGAGGATTAAGCGAGGTGAAGTATATGTGCCTAGCACATAGTAGGTGGTTCATCACTATTGGGTCGCCTTACCTGGGGAATCTCTTGGACCAGCAGAATAAGAGGAACATGGACTCTAATTGTGATTCACTAGGATTTATCTTTTTGTGAGTCCTTTCTAATCACAACTTTGGTTCCTTACCACCAAGGCAGTTGGAATAGACCTCCAAGACTCCAGCCCTGAAAACCTGGCAACCCATGATCTCACATCTCCAGCTTACTTTATAGTTGATTTGCAGTATTACATTAGTTTCAGGTGTACAGCATAGTGATTCAGTACTTTTTATAGATTGTGTGAGTGTGTGCTCAGTCATTTCAGTTGTATCTGACTCTTTGTTACTCCATGAACTGTAGCCCACCAGGCTCCTCTGTCCATGGGATTCTCCAGCTAAGAATAGTAGAGTGGGTTGCCATCCTCTCCTCCAGGGGATCTTCCCAACCCAGGGATAGAACCGGCGTCTTCTGCATCTCCTGCCTTGCAGGTAGATTCTTTACCACTGAGCCACCAAGGAAGCCCCTTTTACAGATTATACTCCGTTGAAAGTTATTACAGGATAATAGCTATAATTCCTGTTCTATTCAATATATCCTTGTTGCTTATCTGATTTATACATAGTTGCTTGTATCTCTTAATCTCTTACTTCTAATTTGCCCCTGACCTCTTCTCTCTTCCCTTTGATAATCACTAGTTTCTTTATCTTTGAATCTGTTTTGCAAAAACATTTCTTTGCATTATTTTTTAGATTCCACATGTAAGTGATACCATACAGTATTTATCTTTGTCTGGCTGATACCACTAAGCATAACATCTCATGGTCCATCCATGTTGTTGCAAATGGCAGAACTTCATTTTTTTATGGCTAAGTGATATTCATGGGCTTATGAATACATCCCAAATCTTCTTCATCCATTCCTCTGTTGATCAGCATTTGAGTTGCTTCCATATCTTGGTTACTGTAAATAGTGCTGCTATGAGCATTGGTCACACCCCCAACTTTTCATGCTGTCAAATGGAGACATAACATCAATCTCCAAAGCAGGCTGAGTACTGGGGGCCAGGCTGAGAACATGTTGTCCTTGGGGACAGCTGTCCTTAGAGGGCAGGGATTTGACATCCTGAGGACGTTCTTGTTTTTTTAGTCAAACCAAACAAAGAAGGCTTTGAGGGCAGGATCAGCACTGGGGCAATGTCTTTAAGAGTTTGAAGCATCTTACAGATGGGCCTTCTATTCATAAAATGTCATCTTATTACTCTAAATTTAAGCATGGGTAAATGAGTCAGATTGCTCTTATCTTCATTTATTTGTTTGCCAATAAACTTTCTGAGGGCCTATTATGTGCCAGGCATGGTGAAAGCTGCTGGTGACATAGCAGTGAACAGAAGTCCTCTTGGGGCTCACATTCTAGCTGGGATAAACAGATAAACAAGTAGGAAAATAAATAAACAGATAATGGAATTGAATGGAAAGTAGGATAGAGAGGGGGCTAGTGTGCTCAAGCAAGTGGTCAGGGAGGCCTCTCTGAGAACACAGCATCTGAGATGAAGCCTTCAGGGTAAGGAGAAGCAGGTGCAAAAGTAGGAGAAGGGAGTTCCAGGCAGAGGGAATTGCAGGTGCAAAGGCTTTAAGGTGAGGAGAGCTGGAGCCAATCAGATAAGAGAGTGAGGAGCAGCCAGAGCCCATTGACGGCTCATCCTCCAGGTGCGCGGATGCTGTTGGACCACTCTCGGCGTGGGAGGGACAGTTCCGGTTGAGACTTCATTTACATTTCAAGAGTGCTAGAAACATTTGAAAGCAATTTTCTTGGCTGACTTCGGAGAATTAATTAGTTAATATCTGCGTGACACTCACCAATCTTGGAGGAACAGGAATATATTATTGTTATTTCCCCATTGAGGCTTTCTAAATGGAGGTCTGAGTACCTGGGATTTTTGCCCAGAGGAGGCTGAATGAGAAATGGCCCGCGGTCCCCTGCAAAAGAAACATTTCTTTCTCCTGCCCTGCTGGGAAATCTGACTTCCATTTTTATAAGGCCAAAGAGGGACTTGGAAACAGGGCCAGTTCTGACTCTGTAATTAATTTCAAAGAAAGTCTTTTACCTTCACTGCCTATAAAAAGATTAAAAAATAACTTTTGTTTAGACAATACCTTTCTCTAGAGAACTCACTCAACTCCACAGTGAAGAGTTTGATCTTCTTGTCTTGCTGTGAAGTAGGCAAGAAATCCACTCGCTTTTCATTTTTATTTTTTCAAACATGCAAGAAATTATACCAAAGGTTTCCTGGCAACCTTGGGGAATGCAGTTGTCAAAAGCTGCACCCTTCACTCTATCCCAGATCCTTAACCTCGACTCCACTTTCTTTCTTTTGATAATTTGGATGTTTGCTGAGGATTTTCATCCAGTTAATTTCTCTTTCTCTCTCTGTTTTTTCCTAATAACAGCCAGACACTCTACACGCATCATGTCATTTACTTGAAAATGTACAAAAGTGACTGTTTTTCCATGAATGTCATAGATGAGGAAACTGAGGCTCGAAGAAGTCAACTCACTTCCTGAGATCACGTTGCTTATAAGAGGAAGGGCTGGGATCTGGACCGAGGCAATTTGACACCAAATTGTGTGCATGGTGAAACATTACCATCTACTGCTTTCTTTGGAAGAAAAGCTATGACAACCCTAGATAGTGCTTTAAAAAGCAGAGATACACTTTGCCAGCAAAGGTCCATCCAGTCAAGGCTATGGTTTTTCCAGTAGTCATGTATGGTTGTGAGATTTGGACCACGAAAAAGGCTGAGCGCCGAAGAATTGATGTTTTGAACTGTGGTGTTGGAGAAGACCTTTGAGTCCCTTGGACTGCAAGGAGATCCAACCAGTCAGTCCTAAAGGAAATCAGTCCTGAGTATTCATTGGAAGGACTGATGCTAAAGCTGAAGCTCCGATACTTTGGCCACCTGATGCAAAGAACTGACTCATTGGTAAAGACCCTGAGGCTGGGCAAGATTGAAGGCAGGAGGAGAAGGGGACGACAGAGGATAAGATGGATGGTATCACCGACTCGATGGACATGATTTTGAGGAAGCTCCGGGAGTCAGTGATCGACAGGGAAGCCCAGTGTGCTGCAGTCCATGGGCTTGCAAAGAGTCGGATAAGACTGAATGACTGAACTGTCACCTTTGAATTAAAACCCTAAGGATGACTGGGATGTCTTTGCAGATTCTTTGTGCAGTACCACGTTAAGGGTATCGAAGGTATACTTTTTCTTTATTTTTTGGGAGGCAATACTGTGTTTTTCTTTTTTTGTGTGTGAAGAGATGGGGGTGGGAGGTGGGTGGGTGCAAAGTGGAGAGAAATGCCTTTTATGGATCGTCTGCTAAACCTTGTGAAGCTGTAGCTGAGTCTCGGTGCCAGACAACTGTGCCTGCTGACTTAATGGCTCTGAAGGATGACAAGGCTTAAAAAATCGACTGTCACTGCAGAACTTGGAACAGATTGAAATAGAGCACTTGAGTCATCTGTTAAAGATGCCACCCTGGGCCCCTGTCATGCAATGCCTGGTTAGAGCCAAGAACACATTAAAAAATAACTACTTTGATTGTGATGCCTAAGGGTCCTTGTCCCGTGTGAGGGGACAGCAGGATGGACATTGCTGCTTGGCAGAAACCCCAATTTTGGTGGCCACTGGTCAGACACGGGTGCAGCTAGGTTACAGATAATTCCTCCAGTTCAGCGACTAGTAAATAGTGAAGTTCCCAGAAGAACTCGGGGCAAGAAGGTGCGTCCTGTCTTGCCTGCAAAGGCCCTGTCGACTCTGCTTCAATGACCCTACCTGTCACTTGGCATGCCACATAGCCAAGTGCCACCCGTGTGCATTCCCTGTGCGTGTACAATGCACCCACAGCCCCACTCATCCTCAGTGTCCTGCCAGACAATCTCCAACCCAGGAGATTCTTGTTTGGAACTCATCTCTGAATATTATGGAAATGATTAAGAGCATTGGGTTTAGTACTGGAGAAACCCTAAATAGAAAGTCTTCATCATTCCAAATGTGTGTAAAACAAGCCCACATACACTGAGGAATGCCTGTGGCCAATTAGGATGTCAGAGGAAGCCAGTAGCACTTGGACACTGTAGTTGGGTCCCTTAAGTGCTATTGTGTCATGGGTATGACGTGTACCTTGTTTCTCAAGGTGGAGGAGGGCCTTTTGAAAAGTCAGGTGAGTTTACAGGTCGGGTGGCAGGGAGGGTGAAAGCTGATATTGATGATGGAGCAGGAAAACTGGCTTGCTATCCTGGCTTCACTGCTTACCACTGTGTGACCTTGGACAAGTTACTTGATCCCTCTGTGCCTTAGTTTTACCAACTTGAAAATGGAGATGAATAATGGCATCTAATTTTGAGGTTTCATGACGATGAGGCCATTAGAAGTGCAATTCTCTGGCACTGTGTTCTCGCTCAAAGAATTTTAGCTAAAAAAATAAAAACGATAAAAAAGTATCCAGATTCTCATTTTTTGCCCTGGAAGATAGAGAGACATTGAAAGAGTGGAGGTACTGGGTGGGGCTGGAGTGAGAAGTCCCATGAGGTTCTGCAGCCTGGGTCATGGTGACTGTCTTGCAGGAAGTATCATGACTGCCCCATGGGTAGCACTGATCAGAAAGAAAATCTATAATATTGGAAGAGGGAAATCTATTAGGGCAAATAATACGTGCATAAAAAGTATTTAGTTTTAAGGTGTGATGTAATAAACCCCCAGCTCCTGGGGTAGCTTAGATGCTAGTAAAGAGTCTGCCGACAATGCAGGAGACCCAGGTTCAATCCCTGGGTCGTGAAGCTCCCCTGGAGAAGGGAATGGCAACCACTCCACGGACAGAGGAGCCTGGAGGACTGCAGTCCATAAGGTCACAAGGAATCGGACATGACTGAGTGACTAACACAATTTCCTAGCACAGAATTCCTAAAAACCCTTGGAATTTCCTGAGTGGTAAAAGTGTCTTTTGTTATTCATAAGGGTCCCCTTTAGATGACCCCTGAGTTTTCCTAATGGGGTGATGTAGCGTGGAGCTAGTCACCAACAAAACCAAGTGATCTGAAAGCGAGCACTTTGAGCTGCATCCACTGACCTCAGGGAAGAGGAGTGTGTTTTGTGGAGGAGGGGCTGGAATGAGACTTGACAGGCTTTCATCTGCATGCTGCAAGGGTGGTGCACCCGATCTCCATGGGGACAGAAAGTCCTATGCTCGAACCCTTTTGGACCTCGTCTTATGTACCTCTTTATCCAGTTGCTCATTGGAATCCTTTACAATATTTTTATATCAATAATAAACTGGAAATAGTAAGTGAAGTGTTTCCCTGGGTTCTATGAACCATGATAGCAGTTTATTGAACCCTAGAAGGGAGGCTTGAGAACCCCTGGTTTGTAGCCAGCTTGGACAAAAATATAGGCAACCTGGGGACCCCATTACTTGTGATTGAAATCTGAAGTGGTGGAAGTCTTGGGTGACTTAGACCTTGACCTGTGGGGTCTGCACTAACTGTGGGTGGTTAGTGTCAGAATTGAATTTCAGTGAGGGAAGTTCATTGTACTCCCATATTTCATTGAGAAGTATCTTGCCCAACTCAAATCTGTGAACTTTGCATCTGTGTAGCAAAAGAGTGGAGAAGGCAATGGCAACCCACTCCAGTACTCTTGCCTGGAAAATCCCATGGATGGAGGAGCCTGGTAGGCTTCAGTCCATTGGGTCACTAAGAGTCAGACATGACTGAGCAACTTCACTTTCACTTTCCACTTTCATGCATTGGAGAAGGAAATGGCAACCCACTCCAGTGTTCTTGCCTGGGGAATCCCAGGGGCAGGGGAGCCCTGGTGGGCTGCCATCTATGGGGTCGCACAGAGTCGGACACAACTGAAGTGACTTAGCAGCAGCAGCAGCAGCAAAAGAGTCAACAAGAATACTTAACCTACTGGCTAGGGAGTGGTTTCTGGAAGCTCTAACCTGGTGGAGTCGTTTGCAGACTAAAGGATAAAGCAGGCGGTAGCATTCAATAGAACATCTTGGAAGGTAGCCTTACTGGTGTCAGATTTTAAACCCCAAAGTCTGATAATTGGGGAGAAATAAATAGAAAACACTATGCACATACACACACATATAAATATGTAATTAGATATTTTGATCAATGCCTCTGTAAACTAAGTATGTCTAGTATTTTGTTGAAAGTTTCTGGGACCCTTTGGGAGGGAGGTAACACTTTTATTATACCACCACCAGACCTTTAAGCAAGTGCATAGACAAGAAACAAAAATTGTTGCAAATATCTATAAAGCCTAAAAGTTTAAGCCTTAATAAAGTCTTAAACATGGCACCCACCTTAAGCAGCAAGTTGAGGATGAAGAAAACTTGGCCTATGCAACAAACAGAATCTAGACTGAACCTCAGTTATAACAACAGGTAATATTGAGAACCAGGCACCATATATGCCTTTAACATATGAGCCCTATGAGCCTCATAACAACCTGATGACACAGGTATAATGTTTTCCCCATTGTATTATTGAGGAAACCGAAGCACAAGAGCTGATACGTAGTCGAGTCAGGCTGAATAAGCCTGCAGGCTGAGGATGGATGCCATCGCAGCCCTTACTATTTCCTTTATAGAAACTAAAACCAGAACTGCAGGTGTAAATCATTCATGCTTTGTTGATTCAAGTTATTCCTCCATTTGGAGTGAAATGTATATAGTTCCCATTCCTTGGTGGGGGCTATATAATTCTAAATAAATCTTTTTGTGGTCTTCATAAAGTCTTGAGCTGAAAAATCCGTCTAGGTGCAGTAATTGGAGAAAACCTCGGCAGGGCCGAGTCTGTCCTGCTATTGCAGTGAAAATTCTGTTGCCCAGGCTGTATATCTAAACAGCCTACTTCACAGGCCCACTGAGGTGTCTCAGGCCCATGAGTTGAGCATGCCCAAAGCCAGATTGATACTTTCTCTGAGTCTCCTTCTTCAGTTTGTGGCACCAGCATTCGCCCAGGCCATGAACCTAGGGTCCTCCGTTTCCTCCCTTTTAGTCCCCGCCCTCATGTCCAACTGGCCATCAAAAGCATCAGGTGCCATTTCTTAGAGTCCCCAGACCTGGTGCTGGCTGCGTCCCTGCCTCTACCATCCTAGTGAGGCCCTCAGATGATTCTGTGATTACTGTAGCAGCCGCTTTCCAACTAGTGATCTGGCTTGTTTTTTGTCATCTTGCTTTTGTTTCCTTTCTTTTTTAAAAAACAAATTATGTATTTGTGACTCTGCTGGGTTTTATTGCTGTGCAGGCTCTTCTCTAGTTGCAGAGATCAGGGGCTACTCTCTTGTGGTGCATGGGCTTCTCATTGCGGTGGCTTCTCTTGTTGCAGAGCATGGGCTCTAATGGGTGGATTTCAGTAGTTGTGGCACACGGGCTCAGTAGTTGCGACTCCTAGGCTCTGGAGCACAGGCTCAGTAGTTGTGGTGCATGGGCTTAGTTGCTCTGCGGCGTGTGGGATCTTCCCAGAATAGGGATCAAACGCGTGTTTCCTGCGTTGGCAGGTGGATTCTTTACCACCGAGCCACCAAGGAAGCTCCTGTTTCCTTTCATTTTAATTGTACTTTTTCCCTTTACAAATAGTTTTGATTTCTCTCATCTTTTGTGAAAACCTGAAAGGCAGGCCCCTTGATTTAAATTCTATTAGTAGCAACCTTAGAGATTTTAGAGAAATTCTTTTTTTTTTTAATTGCAGTATAGTTAATTTACAATGTTGTGTTAGTTTCTGGTGTACAGTCTAGTGATTCATATGTGTGTGTGTGTAGACATGTAGCACACATATATATTCTAAAAGAAATCCTTAAATCTATATTTGTTAATAAATGATCAAAATCCATTACAGAAATGCAATTTCTGGGGGGCTCCTTTTTGTGGAAGATGAGAAATTTTGAGGATATTTTCCTTGTGAATTTAGCCCTGTCACTGTTGTAATTATAATAAAACCTCTGGGAGTACAATCAACCTGGTAGCCATACTACAACAATACTTTAGAGTTATTATTTCTATTCTGTTTAACTGGCTTCAACAGAAAAGCACATGTTTGCTAGCCACATTTCCTGATTCTTGAGTATTTACCTCTGACTGCTAATTCATTTTTTGGCATGAGTCTTCAAATGTTTTATTCAGGATGGGTCTTTGCATGTTTGAGAAAATCTTTTTGGTGATTTCCCCCAGATGACAACTTGGTTGGATGTAGGCTATTTGTAAATGATGTTCCATTGTTTGCTACCATTTAGTATTGTAAAGTGCAGGTCTGAAGCCAACATATTTCCCTCAGATACTTATAGGAATTAAAAAAATGTTTGCCCCAGTATTTCTACCTGTGGATCTTATTTGTCTAAATAAAAGTCCAATCTCTATTCTTAAATTATCTTTATTTAGATCCAGAATTTTCCTTGTTATTTTACAGTGTGTCTGCTCCTTGGAGTCTACTTTTGTTTCCTCTTATGATTTTTTATCATGTTACCATTTCCTCTGAGTTTAGTGGGTGAGGGAGGCAAGTTTTTCTTCCACTTTGTGAGTCTTTCTTCCACATGGCCTTATCTCCTATGTGCGGCTTCTAATTTAGCTATTGTGCTTTCCATCTTTAGAAAATCCTTAATCCAAAATTAATTCCTCATTGTGACCACTTGTTCCCATTTTATAGACTAAAAAGACTTTTGGGATCTTGTTGAGATCACAGAGCAGGTATGTAAGAAACATTTTCTCCCTGTCTTCCTTCTTCTCATCTTCCTCATTTTCCTCTTCTTTCTTTTTCTTCTTTTTTTGGTCTGGTTATAAATGAATTTTCCCTGACTCTGGAGCGAGGTTCCTTCCTTTGAACTGCAGACGATTTGCATACACCTCATGTTGCTTGTCATATTTGCCTGAATTTTTATAAAGAAGGACCTACAGGTCCACACTTTAGAAGAAAAAGTAAAGAAAGCTAAAAGATTATCAGTCATGGCCAAGTTTAGGGACCAAAAGTATGTGTGTGGGGTGGGGGTGGGGGGCTCAGGATGATGGAAGAAGCGAAGTTTCTTATGGCCTCTTCAGGAGGCTTTATCATAGACCCTAGAAACAAAACCTAGGGACTCTGGCACACCCAGGACTCAGCTATACAATGTGTAAGGGAAAGTAGAGGTTTATTTCTACCAATGTATGATCTCACCAAACATCTATCTACAAGTGGATGGATTTACTCTGTCCATCACCAGTTGAGAGCTGGTTTGGCTAAGAAGTTTTGAGTTTTTAAATACACCCTCCCATTCCTACCTTGCCTAGGAAGATTGGTTCTATGCTTGGTCTTCCCTTAATTTATAGTTTGAAAACTGGTTCAGTTACACTGCTTTGGGTACTGGGTTACAATGCTGAGGAAAACAGACATAGTCTTTGCTCTCATGGGATTTGTAACCTATAGGGCTATAGCATAGTTATCGGATGTTAGTCCAACAATCACACTAATAGGTGCAGGGCACAGGTAATCACAAACTGAGAGTATGTAACTGGGAATGGGGAGGGAGGTCAAGGGTGGCTTCCTGGAGGAAGTGGCATTTGAGCTGTGATGCGAAAGATGGATGGGGATAAAGAAAACCGAAGTGGGAGCAATTGGAAGAGCAGGCCAGGCAGAGGGAGCCTGTGCAAAGTTTTGTGTGGAAGGAATATGAATAAAAACTGCTTTGTGGTTGGAGTGTGAGCAGGAGGGGTGGGGGCTGGGGAATGGTACCAGAGGGGATCAGAGGAGTTGTTGGGGTCAGAGTTAAGGGCAAGGAGAGCCCTGGGAGAATTTCTTTGGTGAATAGACCTGGAAGGGGTAATGACAAGATCAGATTTGCCTTTTGGAAAAGGAACTCTGAAAGTAGGGAATCTACAGGCTGGGGGAGGGCTAGTAGGAGAGGGCAGATTAAAGATCCACTGGGACCTGAGAGAGAATCTCACTGTTTGCCCATAGGTGTGCCCATGGAGGATATGCCTGCTATTGAAGGGTTTTTGTTTTTCCTGTGTGAAAACCAGTTACCTGTGTCAGATGGTTTGTCCCAGTGTGTGGAGGGACAAGTGGGAGAAATCAGTTACTTTTCTGGGGCTTACTGATCCAATCCTCCTTCATAAGGCGTGGAAGATGACCTCCCCTGATAGAACCTATGGAGGTGAGTCCACTGGGTTGGTCTTGATGGAAGCCCATCTTTCAGGCTGTTAAGGGCTTCCCCAACCCTCCAGGAAGGGAACAGGAGTCCACGCCTCTCAGCCTACAGTGCCTGGAGGCCACACCCCTCTGGCTTAGTGGACATGGGGTCAGGGGGAGGTTCTACCACGTTCTCCCCTTGACTGCTCCAACAGAACACCTCTCCAAGGAGGGTAATCCCATGTCAGGCCTCAGAGAATTCTTTTTATCTGGTCCTATCCATGCTCTACTAGGCAGGCATTTTTGAAGCTCCTGGCATGTCACTTGCACCCTGCCTGTATCCTCTCTTAGGCACTGGTGAGTGGAGATGCTGGAAAGCTGTACTCAACATTGAGAAGTTTGAACACAAAAAATATTTCTCTTGAAACACTTGTCTAAATAGCATTTCCTAAAGAGTAAAGCAGTTTGCATGTGTGCATTCTCAGTCATGCCCAACTCTTTGCGACCCTATAACCCTTCAGGATCCTCTGTCCATGGGATTCTCCAGGCAAGAATACTGGAGTGGGTTGCCATTTCCTTCTCCAGGTGATCTTCCCGACTCATGGATAGAACCCTTGTCTCCTGCATTGGTAGGCAGATTCCTCCACTGAGCCACCTGGGAAGTCATTTCACACAGCTGAAAACAGAAATGAGCATGCCGGCTCTGTTCCTTCACCGGGTATGTTTTTTTTTAAATGTCTGCTACGTTTTTGGAGGAAAATGTGTGGATTTGCTATTCTTTTGTGAGTTCACTTATGAATTGCATTTCCTCTTTCTCTGATGTCTGTTCAGGTCACAAAGGGTTAATTTAAAGTGGCCTGATCTCTCTCCCCACGCCACCCCCGCCCCCCGCAGGGGAGCCCTGCCTTGGAGATACAACTAATTATACTGGCTCTGGGAGATCTCTGAACTCATTTCAAGGTAGATCAGAGATGATTTCTGAAAACGTATTCATTGCTGTGTGGCTGTCGTGGGAGAAGTGAGGGCGGGGACGGAGCTTCCTCAGGACTAATTGGTTGTTTGTGTGCAAAGAGAAAAATAGCTCTTGAAATCAGTTCTAGGTTTTCATTATTTATTCTATAGCCAAGATTTGTTATCATTAGAAAATTCAATAAGTGAATGAACGCTGCAAATCAGTGAAATGATTAGTAATTCATTTCTAGATGAAAATATTTTCAAAATTGAAGCTAATATGACTAAGGGGTCAGGGAGCTGACAGAGGGAGGCCAGGCAGGGCTGGGAAGCGGGAGACAGGATTGGGGCCAAGGAGAATAAGAAAACCAGGTCCCTGTGTCAGGGGATGGCTGCTGCTCACCTCTGGCTGACTTCGACCACATGGGAATATGGGCTCAGTGTTGCCCCGTCTTCTAGCTTTTCTGAAAGAGGCTGAACATCTGGATTTTTACATGGAATTAGTTGGCAGCTAAATTTGCAACACCTCTGCAGGTGACACAGGACATAAATGCTGCAGCCCACCTGCTTGCCACTTTGGGTCTAGACTGGAGGGTGAAGAAATCCTTTTATCTTAGTGTTTTACGTCTACTGGAGACCCTCACAAAAATAGAGAAGATTAAATATCAGATCCCAAAACCCTGGGGCTTTGTTTCTCCTTTCTTATTAAGAGGAGACTGGTATTTTCAGAACTCAACTCCTAAAGGAAATATAATACATGTCCAACCCACTGATCCAAGCAGAGAATGACCACCAGGGAAACCACCAAAGGGGGCCATCAGGACTGACAGTCAGTTCCAGTCTATCACTTTCTTAGCCCTGCATGGAGTCCAATGGACTGCCATGTATGGATGTGTAGGTGGGGTACTGTTCAACTGTTGAGGGTCTCATTCTCATTGCAGACTATGCGAATGGTACCCACCACTCTGGGGCTGTGCAGTGTTATCACTCAAGCCCTGTCCGAGGCGGCATGCTGTGGAATGGACAGTATGTTACATTGTCTGCTTCTCTGTATCCTCCTTGAGTTTGTAGAGTGTTGAGACTGTAACTTGATTGTTTGTACAGCAGCCTGCACAGTGGTCTTAGTGTGGTTAGAAGGGGGTTAATAAAAAATGTTTAATAGTGATAACTAAAGAAAGAGACAAAACTAACTTCTACACAGTATAGTGAGTGTAGACTGGAGAAATAGGTGAACCTAAATGCAGAGTGAAGGGAGAAATAAGTTATTCCCAGGAGAGACATTATGAGGGTTTCACAGGGAGATTGACAGAGAGCCTTAAAATTTGGCAGAGCTGAGGAAACAAGGTAACCATTTTGGAGTTCTTAAGATGCTACTTAAAACAAAGGGGAATTTTCTCCTTATTACAGGCTCAAGACCTAGACAGAGTACTTTTCTTAAAAGTAGGAGCTCTTGAGGTAAGGAAGAACAATGAGAGAGGTTTGGTAAGTTCCACCCTCAATAATAAGAAAAATTCTTCATTTTATTGAAATAAATAAGGTCAGATGTCCAAAGGGGCTTCTGGTTCCACATAAAAATATTTATCAAATGTGGAAAAATGTTCACAACATGATGCTAAATGAAAATTGGCCTAGAAAATGATACGTACTGTGTTTCTTTATAAGAAAAACGTGTTTTTCTTTCCCTTTCTAAAAAATGAGTTTTTCTTAGAAATAAACAAATGTATAGAAAATAAAAGATTGCAAGGGTTTTCACTAAAATGTTTACCTGGTTACAATTGACCTTTTGTGTTTTTCTTTCTTTCTGAAGTGTCTGCATGAAAAATTATTACTTGAGGAATAAAAAAGCTCACAATAAATATAATTCAGTATGAACGCTCCCAACGTGAAGTTTTGAATAACATGCTCAATAGCACAGAAAATGATGATGATATTTTTTAAGTGAGAAAAGTAGATTGTAAAATTTGTTACATGTGAAATGCTACCACGTTTATAGCAATTTATGGGTCTACACATCTGTGCACAGGAAAAAACAGTGGTTATCTCTAGTGGTGAGCCTAAGAAAGATTTTGATATTCTTTTTCCATATTTTTGGTTATAATAACTAAAATTAATGTTGTAATACATTTTAAAAATTAATAACATTTTCTGTTACTATATCTACATTGTGTGTATTATGTTTGTTATATTACATGTTTATTATATCTATATTGTTATTGTATCTACATTGTATTATTATATGCACATGATGTTAAATCTACATGTTACTTTGTAATTAAAATTATTTAAATAGGAGTACCTATAGAGAAGTATGCTGCTGCTGCTACTGCTGCTAAGTCGCTTCAGTCATGTCCGACTCTGTGTGACCCCATAGACGGCAGCCCACCAGGCTCCCCCATCCCTGGGATTCTCCAGGCAAGAACACTGGAGTGGGTTGCCATTTCCTTCTCCAATGTGTGAAAGTGAAAATTGAAAGTGAAGTCGCTCAGTCATGTCTGACTCTTCGAGACCCCATGGACTGCAGCCTACCAGGCTCCTCTGTCCATGGGATTTTCCAGGCAAGAGTACTGGACTGGGGTGCCATTGCCTTCTCCATAGAGAAGTATAGGGGTCAGGAAACATTTCCGGAAATATTTTGTAAAGATTTTACAACTTCAAGCTTTTCATGTTTGTTATCTTTGTTGTGTCCTGACTATTTTCCTGTGGTAATTATAGCAAAGGCCTAAAAGCAGTAGTATTGAGAAAGCACAACTTCGATTGGGTCATTCCCCTGCTTAGAATCCTTCCATCACTCCCTGTTGCTGTAGACTCGAGTCCAAACTCCCTAAGAAGATTCACAAGGCCTTCAGTGAGCTGGCTTTGCCTACCCTCTGTCCTCTGCTGTCCCTGCCCTTCCTCCCTGTGCCATTCCGGTCATGCACTCACCCACCCCCGAGCCATCCTGGACTCCTGCACACGCCGTTCTCTCAGCTGGGACACGCTTTTTTCGTGCCTCACAAACTCCTACACAGCGTTGAGGTACCAGTAAAATGCCGCTTTCTTTTAACTCTCTCTGCGGCCCTGTTCAGTCAGCTTATTCACAGACTCTCTCAGCACATTGTGAATCCTCTATTCAGGTGCCCACGGCACTGTTGACTGTTCTTGTTTCGTGACCCACTTTACCCATGAGACCGTGTCTCAGGAACCCTGCTCACTGCGTATTCCTCACACTGAGCACCGTGCCTGCTGCCTGCCTGTGAAGACACCCGTGAAGATTTGCAAAATGGATGGATGACTGAGTGAGTGAATGCTTACCTCCCGGGCAGTGCAGAAAAGCAGAGTTCTGAGTTTCTCATTCATCGGGCAGCCTTCAGGGAGGAGGTGGCTGGGTGACAGTTGCAATGTTTTCCAAGAGTCTAAAGCTCCACAGAGGAAAAGCTCGGGGAAACAGACTGGGCTGGGGACAGTGGCACTTGGCTGAACAGTAGACCAGGTGAGGTTTTACTTAAAAGAAGAGGTCACCAGGCCGAGAAGACTGCACAGACAAAGGCTTGGAGGGGGACGTGCTTGCTGTCCAGGGTGGCAGGGATCTTAAGGCTATCAGCAGGACTGAGGCAGAGGGCGTGATGGGGTGCGTGGAAATCGTAGGAAGAGACACAGGAAAGATTTTATGTTCATGGCAGAAGCCATTTAGTTCACACCTTGAACTCTGGGCAATGTGGAGCCAACCAAGATTAGTTTTGTTTTGCATGAATATTTAACAAGTGGATTAACATAAGAAATAATGCCAAGCAGCTCTCTGCCATAGCCTCCCTATAACAGCTATACATTCCACAGAAGTGCCATGCTTCGTGTCAGAGAAAACCCGGACATGCAAACAGCTCATTCAGTCTGCAGCACTCAGCGATTTCATTCAAAATGCGTTACGGGAAACAAGTTTATAAACGGTGTTTGCAGGCGGTGTCATTTGGGAGCTAAAGGATTTCTGTTTTGCTGAAGCCCTTTAAAAAATTTATGGCAAGATCAACATTATAATACCAATAAAGGGAATTTTTAAAAACCCAAACAAGTAAAGAAATGTAACCACCAGTTGAACATAGGAGGCTGTGACAAGTTCTATGCTACAGATTTACTGGTACAGAAGAAGAACCTCTTAAAATGTTTTTAATGAAAATATTACATGCTCGTTATCTTGAAACAAAAAAAGAAGAAACAAGGAAAACAAAGGATGCAGAATAGCTTTTAATGATAAGCAATATTCGTGCCCTACCCCTTCCCACTCTCAATCTTGTTTCTCAGAGGCAACCAATTTTAACTCTTTGTAACTGTTTCTTCTGGGCTTCCCTGGTGACTCAGACAGTAAAGAATCTACCTGCAAAGCAGGACACCCAGGTCAGGAAGATTCCCCTGGAGAAGGGCATGGCTACCCACTCCAGTATTCTTGCCTGGAGAGTTCCATGGACAGAGGAACCTCAGGCTACAGTCCATGGAATCACAAAGAGTGGGACACGACTGAGCGATTAACACATATACACAGACAACTGTTTCTTCTAATGGCCACCTCCACATCTCTAAACAACAAGCAAAAATGGCCATTTCTTGGTTTTTGTAGACCCTTTGACTAACTGCCAGTGCTGAAGGACAGGAATTTAACTCCTGTTTCACTGCATCCCTTCTTCTCTCTCCATCTTCCTGTTACAATTATCTTCTTATATATATGTGTTTCCTTTTGTAATTTTAGGAATAAATCAAGGCCACGATTTAAAATTTGAAGCCCTCATAGATGTGAGGCCTCTGACAACCCTGGAAGGAGGGTCAAGTGGCCACAGGAGGAGTGAATGGAGAAAGCTTTGGGGATGATCTTTTTTAAAAAAAAATTCATTTACTTAATTGTGGCTGAGTTGGGTCTTTGCTGCTGTGTAGGCTTTCTTTATTTTCAGAGAGCGGGAGCTACTCTCCAGTGGTGCTTGGGCTTCTCACTGCAGTGGCTCCTCCTGTTTCAGAACGCAGGCTCTAGGGTGCATGGGCTTCAGGAGTTGTGGCTCCCGGGCTCTAGAGCACAGGCTCAGTAACTGTGGCGCACGGGCTTAGTTGCTCTGCGGCATGTGGGATCTTCCTGGATCAGGGATCGAACCTGTGTCTCCTGCACTGGCAGGCAGATTCTTTATCCCTGAGCCACCAAAGAAGTCTGCTTCTTTTTCTCTTCCAGTTCACATCTGAAGTGCCGGCAGATTCTCTTGGCTCTGCCTTCAAGATATGTGCTTGGTGGTTTTATTCATATGTATGTGTGTATATATATATATATATACATATTTGAGTTAACATTGGTTTATAACACTGTGTTATAAACATTATATTTCTGCTTCTGTATACACTACAACTGGAAAAATGAAGGAAAGAACTACCCTGTGATCTAGTGGTTGCACTCTGGATGTTTATCCAAAGAACACGAAACATGTCCAGAGCATGACAGTGTCTCCCGCTGCTTCCGTTCTGGTGGGGCCTTGCCCTCTCTTCCTGGATGATGGTCATCACCTTCCAGCGGGGCTCCCTCTTTCTGCTCTTGCTTCTCTGCAAAAGGAGGCTTCTCAAGTGGAAGTCAGAGTACATCACTTCTCTGCTGGAAAGGCCCTGATGGCTGCCCACCCGACTGAGAGTCAAAGCCAAGTCCCCGCCGCACTTGGACCACAGCTTCTGCTCTGATTTCTCATTTGACCACTCTCCCCCTTGCTCATTCTCTTCTTCAGCGGCCTTGTTGCTCCTCAACCTGTCCCAGCACATCACCCCACGCCCACCAGAGCCTGCACCCTCTCACCCTGTCTGGACATCCTTCCCCCAGCAATCTGCATGTCTCATTCCCTTTCCAGTGCAGCTCTGGAGGGAGTGGTAACAGGTACATGAACGCTAGCAGCAGACACGTCTGGAGGAAGCCTGGCAGGGGAGGAGAGGACCACGGGGTTCTAGGAAGAGACAGGATGGAGGGAAGCTTTTAACAATAAAATGGCCCCAGGCATGATTTTTTGGTTAAAGTAGAAAGAGCTGTGGGAAAGGGAGAGCCTATGAACCCAAGAAAGAGAGAAAAGTTATGCAGAGAGAATGTCCCCAAGGAGAGAGAGGGCACAGATCAAAAGCATGAGTGGATGAAACAAAATTATTTTAATATTAATAATTAATTATTGCTTTAACAAGTTCATGCCTGAAAGCCATAATTTTCTCTCTGAAATAGAAGGCAGGGTCTAATCCAAGGGGACCGGGCTAATTCAGGGGCCATGAGGAGGTGGTCATGTGGGTTTGAAGCATGTGGGATGCTGAGGGGAGCAGGGAGGGGGATGATCAGAGATGTCTAAAAGGGCTGTGCTGTGAGCTGAGGGCTGAGCAAGGCTGGAAACTGAATCTGAAGTGTCCTCCTGTACATGCCTGCCTGGTGTATTTTTCTCCCCTGACAGTGTTCTGCAGTCCTTGTGTTATAATGATAAAAACAATCATAATACTAACATTTAGTAGAGGATTATCACTTCTCCCATTTTAGAGATGAGGCACAGAGAAGCTAGCGGCCAGTTTATAGTTGTATTAGTCTGAGCTCTCCTGAAAAACAGAAGCAATAGGATCTCTCTCTCTCTCTTTCTCAGTCTCTCTTGGCTAGAGGGAAAGCATTGAAGAAGAAGTAGAGATAGAAAATAATGAAGAGATATGCTGTCTTCCAGATGAGGCAGGAGAGATTGGAATCCTCTCTCAGAGAGAAGGGGAGAGACAGAGAGAGGTTGACTGATTGATTATAAAGAATAATTGACTTACATGATTATAGAGGCAGACAAGTCCCAAGATCTACAGTTGGTAAGCTGGGATCCAGGAGAGCCGATGTTTCTGTTTGAACCCAGAGGCAGGAAATAAACAATGTCCCAGCTCAGCAGTCACGCAGGAGTTCCTTCGTCATTAAGGGAAGGTCAGACTTTCTGTTCCATTCAGGACTTCAGCTTATTAGACAGGGCTCACCCACTTCAGGGAGGGCAATCTGCTTTACTTAGCCTACTGATTCAAATGACAATCTCATCCAGAAACATCCTTGCAGACACACCCAGAATAATGCTTGACCAAATGTCTGGCCCAAGGCTCTGTTAGGCTGATACATAATCTTTCTCAACCATCACAGTGGTGGAGCCCAAGTCCAAACCCAGGCAATCTCTACCCACTGGAGTCCAAAGTTGAAAATGTGCTGACATGGTGAATAAAACAGGCTGAGTACTGAGGAGTGGTTGATGTAAAGCCCCAAGGAAAATGTAAGCTGAAGTATACTAGTATTATGGTGTTAGTAATAATAATAATAAATGTTTTGGAAAGTGAAGCCAGGACTGGAAGGTGGTAGAAGCCTGTGGTGGATGTACTGGTCAGGATATAGGCTGGGCCAGGAGGTATACCACTTAGCCCATGGGCTGAGCTGGGAGGTATTCGTTAGGGAATGGGCTGAAACAAGAGGTGTAGTAGTTAGGATATGGGCTGAGCCAGAGGGTATACCGGCTAGGGTACAGGATGAGATGGGAGGTATATTAGTTAAGGCTAAGCTTATATATAGGCTAAACTGCTACAACAAAGAGACCTGAGAATACAGAGGCTTCAATAGGATGAAAGTTTCTCTCTCATATTGCTGACAAAGGTCTGTTATACTCAAAGCTATGGTTTTTCCAGCAGTCATATACGGTTGTAGAGACAGATTATAAAGAAGGCTGAGTGCCAAAGAATTGATGCTTTTGAACTGTGGTGTTGGAAAAGACTCGTGAGAGTCCCTTGGACTGCAAGGAGATCCAACCAGTCAATCCTACAGGAAATCAACCCTGAATATTCATTGGAGGGACTGAAGCTGAAGCTCCAATACTTTGGCCACATAATGCAAAGAACTGACTCACTGGAAAAAGCCCCTGATGCTGGGAAAGATTGAGAGCAGGAGAAGAAGTGGGCAACAGAAGATGAGATGGTTGGATGGCATCACCGACTCAATGGACATGAGTTTGAGCAAACCCTAGGAGACAGTAAAAGACAGAGAAGCCTGGCGTACTGCAGTCCATGTGGTCACAAAGAACGCGACTTAGTGACTGAACAACAAAAATCACACACGGCTCCATCTCTGGGTTCAGTTCTTCCAGCTGTTACCACCTCCCCGGAAAAGTGGAGGCATGAAGGGTGCATCAGTTCAGTTCAGTTCAGTTCAGTCGCTCAGTCGTGTCTGACTCTTTGCGACCCCAAGAATCACAGCATACCAGGCCTCCCTGTCCATCAGCAACTCCTGGAGCTCACTCAAACTCATGTCCATCGAGTCGGTGATGCCATCCAGCCATCTCATTCTCTGTCGTCCCCTTCTCCTCCTGCCCCCAATCCCTCCCAGCATCAGAGTCTTTTCCAGTGAGTCAACACTTCCCATGAGGTGGCCAAAGTATTGGAGTTTCAGCTTTAGCATCAGTCCTTCCAATGAACACCCAGGACTGATCTCCTTTAGAATGGACTGGTTGGATCTCCTTGCAGTCCAAGGGACTCTCAAGAGTCTTCTCCAACACCTCAGTTCAAAAGCATCAATTCTTTGGCGATCCATTTTAGGATCTAGGAAAATCCCATGGATGGAGGAGCCTGGTAGGCTGCAGTCCATGGGGTCGCTAGGAGTCGGACACGACTGAGAGACTTCACTTTCACTTTTCACTCTCATGCATTGGAGAGGGAAATGGCAACCCACTCCGGTGTTCTTGCCTGGGGAATCCCGGGGACAGGGAAGCCTGGTGGGCTGCCGTCTATGGGGTCGCACAGAGTCGGACACGACTGAAGCGACTTAGCAGCAGCAGCAGCAGTAGGCTATCCAGTATGGTATCCAAATGTGGCTATTGAGACTGAGAGAGTGAATTTTGTATTTAATTTTAATTAGTTTAAATTTAGATAAAAAAAAATCCTGATACTCTGTTCAGTTATTGGAAGACTTTTAAGTATATTTGGAACAATTTGAATAAATGAATATACTTTTTCAACTGTGAATTTTATGAAATCTAAATACAGATCAATTATTTCCGGTGAAAAGTTAGAGATGTACTATAAATATAAAATATCCACTAGATTTTGAAGACTGAGCATGGAAGAAAGAATGCAAAATATCTCATTAATAACTTAAAAACATTGATTACACACTGGAATGATAACATGTTGGATATATTGGGTTAAATAAAATATATTATTTGTTAATACAACCTTTTTATTTCTACTTTTTAAAAATATGCTTATTAGAAAATTCAAAATTATGTCTGTGTCTCACATTATTATATATTTTTTCTTTTTGGCTGCTTGCCAAATCTTGATTCCCTCACCAGAGATTGAACCTGGGCCCTCAGCAGTGAGAGTCTGGAGTTCTAACCACTGGACATTCTAACCACCAGGAAATTCCCTCACATATTTTTATTGGACTGTGTTGGTCTAGACTGCTAGAAAATGTACACATCACTTAAGCGCTCATCCCATTTGCCAGAAATCAGTCATGAGGTAATTATCTTCACATTTAGAAGGGAAATAGACTTTAGATTCTTTTCAATAATTGGATAGTGTTTTAGATGTGTAGAATTTCATACACATCATCATATGATCCTTGTAAGAATGAGGTCTCAATATAAGGCCTGACTTATTGTAGGTGCTCAACAAACATTTGTTCAGTAAATAAGGGAATAAATTAGACCATTTGGATGAAGATAAGAGAAGAGGTAGAATATACAATTCATTTATTCAACAAATACTTCAGTACTTCCGGGCACTGGAAATAGAGTAGTGACCAAAACAGACAAAAATTCCTGTTCTCTGGAGGAGTGAGACTTAAAAGGAACATATAAGCCTGTGATAAGTAATATGATATCAGTTCATAATACATACTGTGATTAAAAATACACAAGAATAGAGACATTGAAAGTGGTGGGAGGGGTGCATTTCAGACTAGGTGACCAGAGAAGCCCCTTTGAAGAGATGAGATCAGTCCAGAGACCTGAGTGGAGCAGAGAGGCTAGACTTAGAGATGTCTGGTGTAAGAGCATTACAGGCAGGGGGAACAGCCAGTGCAAAGGCCCTGAGGCCCAAATGTACTAGTGTTGGTGGAGTAACACCAAGTAGGCAATGTGACTAGAGAGGCGAGGGAGACACAGGACAGAGTCAGGGCCAAAGGACTTAGATTTCATTAGGTTTGATCCTCAGTGGGAAGGTGCTTGCCCAAAGCTGTTTAAAATTGTTACTGCAAGTTTTGTAAGCTCTTCCTGCGGCAAGAGGCATGGAGACGTGTATAGCATCACGTATATGTGCCTAGGCAGTGCTAGAGTTAAGCTTTCTCTGACTTTCAGTAAAGGGCTTTCAAAAATTGGTTTACTTAGCTGTGTTTAGCATCCCCATAGTTCCCCTTTAGCTCACTGAAGAGGGAGCAGACAGCTGTTTTAGGCTTCCTCCCAGACTTGGAATCAGTTTGTTTTCTATCTTTTATCACAAATATCCTGCTGCCCTTTGCCAAGATTCCTGGTAATGGAACCTTTTTGTTTTGTTATATTTTAATCTGCTTAGTGCATGTGGCTTGTCTATCTGGCCCCACAAATCACTGGTTATCATCACAGTCAATGGTCTGTGTCCAGCCAATTTCACAGACAAACACCTCTCTTCTGGCCACAGTCCCTGACGAGGGGAAGTCTGATTTACAAAGTCAATAAAAATGCATTCAGGGAATTACCGGGCCTGCTGGCTTAATAGATGAGATTAAAATCTCCAAGTTTAGGACAATAAGAAGTCATTTAACATGCGTAAGGTGGCAAGTGGATTATGGAAATGTCAACTGGTCAGGGACAGACACCACTGGAAGGGGATTTATTGGAAGACAAAAGGACTAATTGATTAATTGCCTTCAGTGTCTTTCCCAGCATGACCTGGGGAACAGATAAGATAGCGTATTTCATTGGTCACTTTGGAGAGCAGGCAGTTTTTCATAGTTGGAAGACCATCTAGAATAAAAAAGGTAAGACATTTTATGAGGAATTTTTTAAATTAAAGTTTTCCTCATCACTGGATGAAAGTGTTCATTGAGGATGCAGCAGGATGGCTTACCTGGAAAGCAGAAGTGAGGAAAGCAATATTGGGCAAAGGGAGAAATTGGGCATGATACAGTCCCAACAAAGGCCTCAGCCGATCCCATGGGAGCTCAGGACCTGGGATGAAGGCAAGGGACCAGACCTCCGTGTGTCAACAGAGACCAGTCCCTGGATGCACACATCCCCAGGGAGTGTGTGTGTGACCCTGAGTGAGGGAAATTCCTGTAAAATGTCTTGGAAGCTGGAGGCAGGGACATGTGTGCTATCTCACAGTATCCACTACAGTAGATATTTTATAAAATAGAAGCAAAAAAGATGAAAACCAAAATTACTCCAGATCCCACTATCCTGAGGAAAGGGTTAATTTTTTGGTGTATATCTTCTCCACCTTTCTATCATACAGATATATGTGTGTTTATCAAATGTATTGTGTGTGTGTAAGCACTGCAGACACAAGTGCATCCCCTTATACGTGTGCAAAAATGAATCATTCCACATCTTGCTTTTTTCTGAATATATCATAAATGTTTTCTCTATGTTAATACAGATTAAAGTAGACACATCTAGTCTTTTGCCTCACGATTTCTTATCAAACAATATTCATCAAGGAAATATCTGAAATGTATACACAAGGTGTATATTGCAGCATTATTTACACTAATTGGAAAAATCCAGAACAACCTAATGTGCAATAATAAGGGTCTGATTACATATGTATGGTACCACAGCTGTTTTGTTCAGAAGCCTATTTTAATGATTGTAAGAAACTGTGCCCGGTATATGGTTAAATATTAGAAAAAAAACCTCAGGATACAAACCACTAGAATTTGGTTGGAAGAAAGTATATGTACATTGGAAAAAATAGTAGAACATCCTCCAAAATGTAACCAATGGTTATTTCTGATGGATGGAATCACAGGTGTCTTCTTCCTTTTTTAAAATTGCTTTTTCATTTTTTTTCAGACTATTTTATAATGAGAAAAACACACTAAAAATACTTTTGGTTAGTCTCCAAATATTTTTTTAACACTACTCTAAGTATTGGGAACCCCCTCCAATATTCTTGCCTGGGAAATCCCATGGACAGAGGAGCCTGGCAGGCTACAGTCCACGGGGTCGCAAAGAGTCGGACACGACTGGGTGACTAAACCACCACCACCATCAAGAATTAAAACAGTAATTCATACATATGGCAAACTAGTTGATAAAGCAAAACGGTATACAATGAACATTTACATCTCTCCCATTCCAGAAACCTCCCTTTTCCCCAGTTCTCTCCCTAAGAGGCAATCACTGTAAGCAGTTTGTTGACATCCTTGCAGGGATGTCCCATGTAATATAAACACACACACACACACACACACGGGTATGTGTTAGTCACGTGTGTGCGTGTGTGTAAGACTGAGAACATACTCTACACACCACACAACGTCCCCCCAACTTAATATATCTTGGAGAACATTCCAAATTACAAGATGTACATCAGCTTCATTCCTCAGTCGTGTTTACATCTCCCCTCGCTCCCGCGCGTCAGAGGGAGGTGGGTGAGAGCAAATGATCACAGTGAACGGGAAGTGGTACTCGGATGAATGAACTGACCTAAGAGTTAGCAAGAGAGGATTCCATCCCTTCCACAACATCTGGAGGAGGACGATAGTGCCATCTATCCCACTGCTTCCTGAGCCCTTTCTTTCCAGCCTCTGTACACACACATCTTACCTTCAAGGGAGGAAAGGAGGATAAGAAGCGGGTAGAGAGCAAGGGAGGGACAATTAAAATGCAAACTCTCTCAAGCCGACATCTTCATTGCCCTACCAACTCATACGCTCACTCTGTGCCAGGTGTTCTTCTGGAATGTTCCGGAAAAAAGAGCTTAAGAGCATCTGCCCTCACTGAGTTACACTCGAGTGACATCTGAGACAGACACTAAACAAATGTGTCAGATGCTGGTAAGTGCCACGGCCCATCTCTGCACGCCAAGCTCAGCACCCAGGCCTCTTCGAGCAAACCTGTGCTGCTCTTTGAAGGTGCAGGTGGGCCATCTGCTCTGCCTGCAGGTTATGGGCAAGAGGCTGCTGTGTCTTCTTCATCGTCCACCAACCCTTCTCTTACCGCGCCCTGCTGTCCTGTCAACGTCTCCCAGGTGACACAGGGCGAGGACTGGTGTAAATAATAGCTACCATCAACCGAGCACCTAGTTCTGTGTGCCTGGTCCTGAAATAAGCACTTTATGAACTTGTAGGAACTTTTTGAAGTAGGTACTATTATTTTCTCCATGTGAGAGATGAGAAAACTGAAAACAATAGAGGAAGAATCAGAAAATTTGAACCACGCATCATTTTGCAATATATGTATGTCAAGTCATTATGCTGTAAAACCGAAACCTACAGTATTATATGTCAATTATATCTCAATAAGACTAGGAAAATATCCTATAGATGTGGATGCCTTTGTCAAGCCTAGTGTTAGCAGAGAGGGACTAAATAAACCAAAGGGGAAAAAAATTTGAACATGGCAGACTCTCAGGTGTCCTTAATATCCTAACTGTGACATGATAAATATGTGTCAACAGATAGGTAATTTTGATCTTTCTTTTTAAAAGTTGGGACCCTTGCTTTTGGGATAAACATACCCAGGATTTTTAATTTTGATTTTTGCAACTGTTAAACTGACAATCAGTTAAATCATTTAGCATATACTACTAGCACCTATTCAGTCCCAGGAAATTTCTTGGCATTCGAGATACAAACAGTAGGATGAACTGGTCCTCCCGTGAATCTAGAAGTGATGATGTAAACAAATGACCATAAAAGAATGCAGACTGGATTATATAAATTGTAGATGTAACATTTATTGCACATTAATAGATTACTAGACAATGTATTAAGCACATTATGGGCATTGCCTGACATATATCTCATAAGAATTATGAGATTTTACAGGTGAGGAAATGAAGGCTCAGAGGTCAGTCTCCTGCCCTGAGGAGTCTTGCCAGATCCAATGTAGGATGCCTAGTTAAATTTAAATTTCAGAGAAGCTAGTTCCATACTTAGACCAAAAAATTATTCATTGTTTATCTGAAATTCAAATTTAACTGTGTGTTCTGTATTTTTATTTCCTGAATCTGACAACCCAAGCTCAAGGTCGTCCAACTGGCATTTGGACCCAAATCTGAGATGGAGTTGGTGACCACCACCTGCTGTAACTGATCAAAAGATCAACAGCCACCCACCCCTGGCCCCTGGCCCCTGACCCCAGTCAGAGATTCTTCAGACTGTACCAGCATTCTAGGCAATGCCCCAGAATGGTACAGGCCCTTGGATGAGTTAGAGGAATGCGTTTGCGTGCGCGAGCATGTGTTCAGAGATGGAGACGGGAGGGAATGGGGGAGTCTTGCCACCTTTGCCCTCCAGGTGCGAGAAGACAGCAGCTAAGCAGCCAAGTGAGTGGCTCATATCTGTGCTGCTCCTTCCAGAGGGAAATCAATGATTTAGTTAAAACCTCACATGCCCCGTGCTGCGGATTAGGGCCATCCCAGCGGAGCTGCTCTGCAGAGCCTTTTTATAAACCAGCAACAATTTACACTCCAAATGAAGTCCTAATAAACTACCGCTCAGCCCTGCCAGGAGGAGGCTGGGTAAATACTTCCTTTTAATAAAACACACGCGGGCTGATCTCAGCAAGGCTGAAATCCTTGTGCATCCAGCATCCTGGCCTTGCAGCCCGGACTCTGGGGACAGGGGGAGGAGGCCCCACACACAGCCCAGCTGTGTAGGGTTTATCTGCTCTTATTCATCCAGGTCTATGCTTCCAGATTGGGAGGAGCCTTAGATTTCAATCAGGTCAGACCTACCTAGGGTGCTGGAATTCTAGTGTTTCCCAGCCATGAGTCCATAATTCTTACCTGCTGTTCCAGAGGGACAGGGCTCTGTAATTATTGGAACTCTAGCCTGGAGCCAGCTGCTGGATCGTGTACCTCTTCCTGGATGTGTGACCTTGGTTAGCTTTAATCCCTCTGTGCCTCACTTTATCACTTACAAAATGGGGATTAAAAAAAAGCACTTATTATTTAAAGCTGTGGCACAGCGCCTGGTGAAAGTGCTCAATAACAACCATTATTACAATTTTATTATTAAAATGACATTATATATAATGACTGTGAAGTTCTTAGCACATAATAAATGCTTAGTAAATGGTCTGATCTTTATACCATTATATTTAGTATGACTGTAAGTATTAATAAGCTATATCAGGAGGACCTTTATAACTTTGAGAAAAAGTTACATTGCTGTACATTCTAACCACTGTGCTTACTCCATCCTCAACAGGAGTTAAACAGAATAAATTTAAATAAATTTAATCCTGGCAACCCACAAATATTTGCCTTGCTCCCAAATCTACCCAACGTTATATTTATTTCAGCTAAAAGAATACTAGACATCCTAGTTCTTTTCCTATTAAGCCTCAGGTTTAAAATGGAATCTAGAACACTTGTCTTCTAGGAGGGAATAAACTAGTGTATAATAAAGCTCCTAGCATGCTTGTAGCACTCAATGGGTTCTCTTTCCTCCTGTCCCCCAAATGAGAGCCAAGTGTCACTGTCCCATTCCCTATGGGCCAGGCTAACTAGTGGCTCTGAGCTCAGACTCTGGAGTCAGAGTGTCTGGGCCCCAAACTGGCTCCATCAAAGCTGTGTGACCTTGGAAAAGTTCACTTAACCTCTCCTTGCCTCAGTCACCTCACCTGTACAGCGGTAACAATAACAGTGTGTGCTTATGTTGATTAACTGAAATGAACCAGGCAGTGCACAGTTCCTGATATATAGTAAGCACTGAATCAATAGTCTTAGGCTATTATTATTCCAGATGAGCCACATGGAACTGGAGGTTGTACTTAGGAAAAGGACACTATTTCCAAACCCTCTCTTTAGCCCAGCATCAGACCACCATCCCCGGCCATCTCCTCCCATTACTGGCTCATTCTAAGCTTGTGGTCTTTTCCATAAGAGCTATTATTATGCATCAGGCCTCTTACCTTGTCTTCCACCAGCTGTTATTTCCTCTGGACTCAAGTATAGGCCTTCGTATTAATCCCTATTAATTTCAGCCTGCTACCTTTGTGCAGCAATTCCAGTTGTTCAAGAATCTTTGGGATGCTCGGCCTGTCATCCAGCACTGGCCAGTGCTCCAACTATCCTGGCTTGTGGACAAAGTGGATGTTATAAAACCAGAAGCCAGAGCCTGTAGTGGACTTAAGTTACTCCTGCCTGCCCAGAATTCATGCCTCATATTTTGGCAACTGCACGTTTCTTTAGGGACTCACCCCTCTCCCATGGCATGTAGTTTTGGTGAGATTGTCAATCAAGGTGCCAGGGGAGGGAACAGATCCCAAATTGCAGCAATTAGATTCTTTCTCTGGAACCTACCTGCTGAGAAGAATGATAAAACGCTTCCTACCAAAGAAAAGATAAAGTCAGAGCTGGTTTATCCTGAAAGCAGCTACTTGAAGAGATTGTTCACTGGATCCTAATCAGTGGATCCTTAGTGCTGCCTTTTTCCTGTCCTGTCAAGGTTCTTCGGTTTCACCTTTGATGGCATGTGTGTGGGCTCGCTGCTCAGTCTTGTCCAACTCTTTGCAACCTCATGGATGGTAGCCTGCCAGGCTCCTCTGTCCACGGAATTCTCTAGGCAAGAATACTGGAGTGGGTAGCCATTCCCTTCTCCAGGAGATCTTCCCAAACCAAGGATCGAACCTGGGTCTCCTGCATTGCAGGCAGATCTTTTATGGTCTGAGTCACCAAGGAAGCCCATTGTAGCTGTAACAAACGAACAAAAACCGTCTCTAGATTTAGTGACTTAAAACACTAAGCATTCAGTCAGTTCATGAATCTGTGGATCATGTAGATGGGTCTTCTGGTCTCTGTTAAGTTCATTCATGAATCTGAGGTTAGCTGAAGGTCAACAAAATGACTCTACTGGACCCTCTCACATGTCCAGGGCATCAGCTGGGAACTGGGTGAATTCTAGGGTTATCTCAGCTGGGACAAATGGGATGACTCATTTGTGTTTGACAAGCCTCATCCTCTGGCAAGTTAACAGGGCGTGTTCTCAGGAGGAGGGCAGAGGATCAAGAGAAGATGGGAAGTGCCAAAGCTTTTTCAAGCCTCTGCCTATGTCACTACTGCTAAATTCTTATTGACCAAAGCAAGTTGCTGGGAGTGGGAGGAGCTATAAAGCCACATTACAAAGAGTATGGCTACAGGGAGGGGTGAAGAGTTGGAGATGTTATTAAATCAGCTATACTCCCTGAGCTAACTCAAAACCTCTTGGCAAATTATTTTTTACCAACACCACTAACCACCCTCCCTCGGCCCCCACCTCATCTCTACATTGGTTTTTGTTGCCTTTTAAGAACTCTCACTGATAAAGAACTGGAAGGTAGAATGGACTTGTATCTACATCTAAGTCTTGGAAGCCAATGGAAGAGAGAATTTCAAGATGGAAGTCATGGTTAACAGTGCCAAATCGTGTACAGACATCAAAATGACTTAAGGATGAGAAAGGCCCATTGATTTAATGAGCAAGTGGGTCACCTGTCACTTTAGTAAGAATGGTTTCTATGAAGTGGGAGCAGAGGTCAGATCAGAGTGGGTGACAGGTGGGGGAGGGGAGGCTGTGAGTGTAGACAACTCTTTGAAGAATCTTGTGTGATATAATCTATGGAGGAGGGTGTGGGGTTAGGGAAGCATTTTGAAATTTGTGTTTATAGAGGGAGAAGGCAATGGCACCCCACTCCGGTACTCTTGCCTGGAAAATCCCATGGATGGAGGAGCCTGGTAGGCTGCAGTCCATGGGGTCGCTAAGAGTCGGACACGACTGAGCGACTTCACTTTCACTTTTCACTTTCATGCATTGGAGAAGGAAATGGCAACCCACTCCAGTATTCTTGCCTGGAGAATCCCAGGGACAAGGGAGCCTAATGGGCTGCCGTCTATGGGGTTGCACAGAGTCGAACACAACTGGAGCGACTTAGCAGCAGCAGCAGCAGAGGGGAGAAATGTGCAAAAGAAGCCTATAGGGTGCAAAGTCTAATTTGAAACAACTGAACTAGGATGAAGCAGCCTGGCCTCCATCAGGCAGGTTCCTTCTTTCTGCTGAGTCCAGGAATGCTTGTTACTCCAGTTGAGTTTCACTTCCCTGCATCTGCATCAGGCAGCTTGCCAGATGCCCCAATAGGAATGTTGCCTATCTTTACCAGAAATTCTGTCTCTGTCTTATTGTTCTGTGTGAACATTGCCCTTCCCATCCCTTCACAGTACTCCAGGTCAAGCTCCCCAGGGGGCTGGGACCAGGGATACTAATGGAGGAAGGATGGGCTGAGGATAGGGTTATTTGACTTTCCTGGCTTGAGACCACCTACCTCATCCATCCAGTTGGGATAGCAGTCAATGACACCCTGGTTACATGGAACTCCTGGTAAACTCAGAAAATCAGAAAAGAAAAACTTGCATCTCATATAACTGAATTACATCTGGGTCACATGCAGCCCCTCTGGAGGATGAGGAAGAATGGAAGCCAGTTCCGGGAAAAAGAATTAGAGAAGGAGAATACCATCCTAATTTGAGTCCTCTGTGAGTGCTGAAGCCAACTTATGGAATAAATAGGCACTTTATGCAGCTCCACCAGTTGCTGTGTGAACTTTGACAAGTGACCAAACCTTTCTTGGCTTCATCATCATACGATTGTGAGGATTAAATAAAATTCCATTTGTAAAGTAGCATGATATGGACTTCCCAGGTGGTGCTAGTAGTAAAGAACCTTCCTGCCAATGCAGGAGACATAAGATCCCTGGGTCGGGCAGATACCCTGGAGGAGGGCATGGAAACCCACTCCAGTATTTTTTCCTAGAACCCCCTGGACAGAGGAGCCTGGCGGGCTTCAGTCCATGGGGTCTCAAAGAGTCGGACACATCTGAAGAGATTTAGCACACACAGCAAAGTAGCATGATGCTTGTTTAGTAAATTCCCCTTAAAAAAAAAAAAACATCGTGCCGTTCTCAGCTCCAAGCCCAGTGTTCTCTTTTCTTCTTTATGATATGGACTGAGACAGACTATGCACCATATTTCCGCTGTGCCGACTGTTCCCTGTTAAGCTCTGTCCACAGAGGGAGCTGGAGGGAAGCTGCGAGGTTGGAGGAGAAAGGTGAGGCTAGCTTCTTCTGGTTCATGTGGCTCAGACAGTAAAGAACCCACCTGCAATGCAGGAGATGCAGGTTCGATCCCTGGCTTGGGAATATCCCCTGGAGAAGGGCATGGCAACACACTGAAGTATTCTTGTCTGGAGAACCCCATGGACAGAGGAGCTTGGCGGGCTACAGTCCATGAGGTTGCAAAGAGTCAGACACGACTGAGCGACAGAGCATGCACCATCCAGTCTGTAACTTCCCCCAGACTCACAGAGCCAGTTTCTTTGGAGACACCACCACCATCTAGCTGGCACCCTCTCCTCAGGGATTTGGGTTCCAGACCCACAGGTCCCCCTCTTCTGAGCTGCTGAGTTTTGATAACTCTAACTGCTTCCTTTTTTGCCCTAGCTGGAATGATGGTAGTTGCTTCCATTGAGGGTTGTCTCTGTGATACCTTGGAGTTACCTTTTTCCTTTTTCAGTTAATTACTTATCAGTGCTAGATCTTGTTAAAAGTTCCTCACACGAAATACCATCATTCCAATAACTGGTTTGGCTCCTGTTTCCAGACTGGCCCTGAGTGATACACCCACTCTTGCAGAATCTCACACAAATTACTGCCAAGGGATCAATCCCATTGCTCTGAATTGTTTCTTTCCCTGTATCCCTTTTAATATGGGTTTTCCCCTTGCAGTGATCAGTAAACCTGTGTAAGAATCTGCCAGAACCTTCGTTAAAAAATCTTTTGGGGGTCCCACCTCTATTGATTCTGACTCACTTGGTAAATAGATATATATTTTTAGAAAGTGCTCCTGGTTTAGGAAGTCACTTTTTTTTTTTGCACTCAGGGACCAGCTTTTTCCACTTGTGCTCCCAGGTCCTGAAAGCTTGTTGAAAGAGTGGGCTAACATTATATCTGCATATTCTGCAGCTACCTCCTCTCCATGGAACCAAGGAGAAAGGAGAGCAGCAAATGGTTTTATGTTTTTCCATGAAGCAAAATAGGGTACAATGGTGGTCAGTAGAAGAGAAGATATGCCCAATTCTGCTCACTTCTAAGATAAGATATGGGTCAGAAGAGCTGAGCCTGGTGAGGACCTGCTGTAGAGCAAGAAGGATAATCTGTTTGTTGTTGTTCTTCAGTGGTTTAGTCATGTGCGACTCTTGGCAACCTCATGGACTGTAGCACCCCGGGCTTCCCTGTGTTTCACTATTTCCCCAAGTTTGCTCAAACTCACGTCCATTGAGTTGGTGATGCCATCTGCTCAAATTTATGTCCACTGAGTCAGTGATGCCATCCAATCATCTCATCCTCTGTTGCCCCCTTCTCCTCCCACCTTCAATCTTTCCCAGCATCAGGGTCTTTTCCAATGAGTCAGCTCTTCGAATCAGGTGGCCAAAGTATTGCGTTTCAGCTTCAGCATCAGTCCTTCCAATGAATCTTCAGGGTCGATCTCCTTTAGGATAGACTGGTTGGATCTCCTTGCAGTCCAAGGGACTCTCAAGAGTTTTCTCCAGAATCACAGTTCGAAAGCATTAATTGTTCGTTGCTCAGTGTTTATGGTCCAACTCACATCCATATATGACTACTGAAAAAACCATAGCTTGGACTATATGGATCTTTGTCGGCAAAGTGTTGCCTCTGCTTTTAAATACACGTCTAGGTTTGTCATAACTTTTCTTCCAAGGAGCAAGAGTCTCAATTTCATGACTGCATTCACCATCTGCAGTGATTTTGGAGCCCAAGAAAATAAAGTTTGTCACTGTTTCCACTGTTTCCCCTTCTATTTGCCACAAAGTGATGGGGCCAGATGCCCTGATTTCAGTTTTTTGAATATTGAGTCTTTAGCCAGTTTTTTCACTCTCCTCTTTCACCTTCATCAAGAGGCTCTTTAGTTCCTCTTTGCTTTCTGCCATTAGTGTGGTATCATCTGCATATCTGAGGTTGTTGGTATTTCCCCGGCAATCTTGATTCCAGTTTGTGATTCATTCAGCCCAGCATTTCGCTTAATGTACTCTGCATAGAAGTTAAATAAGCAGGGTGACAATATACAGCCTTGGCATACTCCTTTCCTGATTTTGAACCAGTCTGTTCTTCTGTTTGTAGGACATATATTAAGTTAACCTTAAAATGAATTCCAATATACATTCAGTTCAGTTCAGTTCAGTCTCTCAGTCGTGTCTGACTCTTTGTGACCCCATGAATCACAGCACGCCAGGCCTCCCTGTCCATCACCAACTCCCGGAGTTCACTCAAACTCATGTCCATCGAGTCGGTGATACCATCCAGCCATCTCACTCTCTGTTGCCCCCTTCTCCTCCCGCCCCCAATCCTTCCCAGCATCAGAGTCTTTTCCAGTGAGTCAACTCGTCGTATGAGGTGGCCAAAGTATTGGAGTTTCAGCTTTAGCATCAGTCCTTCCAACTGGATGCAGACAAATATTGTTTGATTCTACTTGTATGAGGTACAGTTAAATTCATAGAGTCAGAAAGAACATTGGTAGATGCTAGGGGGTGGAGGATGGGTGTGGGATGAAGAGGGAAGATGAGGAGTCAGTGTTTAAAGGGTACACAATTACAGCTTAGGAAAGTGAAAAATTTGGGAAATGGATAATGGTGAGAGTTACACAACAATGTGAATGTACTTAGTGCCACTGAACTACACAGTTAAATATGGTTAAAACAGTATGTTTTATATTATGTGGCTTTTACCACAGTAAAAAAAAAATTTTTTTAAATAAAGCTAACATATGGTGGTGGATATTAACTAGATTTATTGTGGTGATTATTTCACAATATACAGAAGTATAAAGCCAATATGTTGTACACAGGAAACTAATATGTTGTATATCAACTATACCTCAATAAAATTTAAAAAAAATTTAAGTCCAAGAGTAAAGCTAGCAAATGTTTTCAGAAAGTATCCTGTAAAATAATGAAACATTGCTTTCAAGAAGTACTGAGACCATTCCTTTAGAGAGTGGACAAAGCTAAACTTTTCTTCAGTAAACTGATGTGAGAAATTTGGGAAGTTTCAAGTATTTCTGAAGGGAAAAGTTTTGTTTTTCCAGAGTCTCACTTCACTTGAGGTAGTAAAATTAAATGAAAAGTAGACTAGTAGTCCCTTCTTTGGTAAAATCTGGTTTGGAGAGAGCTGTTGGGAAGCTCGATATGGCGTAGGGGCTGGGAAGGGCAGAATGGATTTTTATTATTAATCGTTTACCTCTCATAGGATGGAGAAAAGTCATGAGGGGCTAAGTTTTAACCAAAATGTAAAAGTTGTCCTTAAGTTAAAAAGACAATGCTTACCCAAGATTTGTTCTAATTATATAAAATGATATAAGTAAGTATATCAATGAGATATAACAATGGCTATTAGTTGGTGGATCAGTGTTCCCATCCCCTAGAGGAGTGGATCTTAAAGATATAATCTTTCACTTTACAATTTTTTTCACTGAAGTATAGTTGATCTACAATGTTATGTTAGCTTCTGATGTACAGCAAAGAGACTCAGCTATATATATATATTCTTTTTTATTATAGGCTATTACAATATATTAAATATAGTTCCCTGTGCTCTACAGTAGGACCTTGTAGTTTATCAGTTTTGCATATAGTGGTTTGTATCTGTTAATCCCAAACTTCTAATTTTTCTACCCCCTCCCCTCCTTCTGTCTTTGGTAACCATAGGTTTGTTTTCTATGTCTTTGAGTCTGTTTCTGTTTTGTAAATAAGTTCACTTGCATCATACTTGAGATTCCACATCTAAATGATATCATATGATATTTGCCTTTCTTTGTCTGACTTACCTCACTTAGCATGATAACCTCTGGGTCCTTCCCTGTTTGCTGCAGATGGCGTTATTCCATTCTTTTTGATGGCTGAGGAGTGTTGCATCGCATATATGTACCACTTCTTTACCCATTCCTCCACTGATGAACATTTCGGTTGCTTCCATACCTTGACTATTGTAAACAGTGCTGTTATGAACACTGGGGTGCCTGTATCTTTTTGAATTAAAGTTCTGTATAGACATGTGCATAGGAGTGGGATTGTTGGGTCATATGGTAGCTCTATGCTTAGCTGTTTAAGGAAACTTCATACTGTTTTTCATAGTGACTACATCAATTTACATTCCCAACAACAGTGTAGGAACCCTCCACTTTCAAATGTCTCCAGGTGAAGCTTGGTCAGACCCGGAATGAAAGGCTGCAGAAATAACTAGGCTTGTTATGTTTGTTACATGGACAAAGTGAGGGTAGAATTTCTTAGTTGACATTAGCTGGAAAGTCTCTACTTAGCAACCTCGATGGGATGAGAGATACGTGTTAAAATATATCCATTAACCCATCTCCTGGGGCATTAATCCAACTATAGTGACTCAGTTTTCTACTGCAGTGTGGAAATCTAGGTGTTCAGAAATGGACACTACACTAACTGTGAGCCCTTCAGTCAGCCCATTTCTTGCATACTTTTTTTTTCTTTGCTATTAAAGAAAGAAACTTGACAGGGAATTCATTTTCTAAATTATAGACCTTTGCAGATAAACTTGACAGATCAAAGGTTTTATAAAAACCTTATCCACTTTCTGCTTTAGGAGAGAGGGCTATTGGCTGTTGGGAGGTAACGTCTTGGAATCTACAGTGTCTGGGAGGAGGTTTAGGGTTCTGGAACTGTGGCTGGTGCCTGAGGGATGCCCCAGGAGTTGGGGAAGGCTCATTCTTCTGAACTAAGTTAATTCCACACAGCCAGCCTAGTCTTTGGGTGGGAGAATCTTAGGCCTTTTGGACCTGGCTACCTGCCTAAAGAGAAAGCTCAATTTGAAGTCAAAGAAAAGGAAGGTATAGTTTGCCTGAGGCAGAAGAAATAAAAGATAAGAAACCAGCCTCAGGGTCCAAGCCTTTGGCACAGAGGAAATCTGAAAGGCTTCATAAACATGGAATGAAGGCGGCAGAGAATACGGTCAGTTAAGGGGAGATGGTTGGGTAGATCCCACAGGTAGCTGAAAGATGGCTTAATAAGCCAGCACATCATTAAGTTGTGCAACTGACATGAAGGCCTCAATCCTCTTAGATATTATTTAGCCTATGATGCAGGGCTTCCCAGGTGGTGCAGTGGTAAAGAATATGCCTGCCAATCAATGCAGGAGACGCAAGAGATGTGGGCTGGATCCCTGTGTTGGGACGATCCTCTGGAGAAGGAAATGGCAACCCATTCCAGTATTCTTGCCTGGAAAATTCCACGCCAGAGGAGCCTGGTGGGCTACAGTCCAGGGGATAGTGAAGAGTTGGACATGGCTGAGCACACGGCACAGCACAGTAAAGACTCATGTTTGCCTCGAACATGTTGTCCCCTCCCCTTCAGGGAGCAAAGCAAAGGAGTGTGGACAGAGCCAGCTCTTCTTCAAGGTGATCACAAGGACCTAATAGCCTTCCTTCCACGGAAGATAAAACTGTTGCTCTAGACTGACCTCAGTCCTGCAGTTTGTCTAAACTTGATAAAAATGTGCTCGTGTTTCAGTCTTTCTGGGAGACGCATGTTGCGGGGTGGTGGAGAATATTTCAACCACAGAAGCTATTGAACTGGGCATGGTTGGGTGTTTACTTAGAACAAACAAAGCGATTATGTATGATGCAAATAAACCAAAACAACAGATGTGAGCGGTGTGATGATAAGGCAGCAGTGGTTCCTAAAGCCATGCCGTGTAAACGTCCCTGACTGGCGTTGGAGCCACTGACCACGAACTTCTTCCACTGGAACTCTGTAATGTCTTGACTCTGCTCTGATCATCCATACATATCATGTTCATTTCTACCAGCTCAAAGAATCTGGGTATCAAACTGTAGGAGTTGTTGCTGTGGCACTTTATAAGGGACATAGATCAATTGAAGAAAAGCGAACTGCCTGGGGGTAGTGAGTGATACAAAAATAACAAGGTTATACTTGTAATAGGGTATTTTTTTACTAGCTGATGCTAGTAAAGAAAACACTCCATCTCTCCTTAACCACCCCTTCCTTCAGTTGTGCCCTGTTTGACGATGTCCATTCACATCTATAGAAGCTTGTTTTTAAACCGGAGGAGGCCAAAGGCATTTAGCAGAGGAAAGATGACAGAGAAAGAAGGATGAAGGGAATAGAAGTTCCCTGTTCTAAAATCTAGGGTTGGATTTAGGACATAACAGAGCTGGGGGCTCTATTAACTTTTCAAGACTGATATTTTATGAAATTCAAGACTCAAGCATATTATCTCTGTCTCTGGGTCAGAGTGTTGCCCAGAATTGGGAAGAATGATCATCTCCTTGTTTTTGTAAAGAACCAGATGCTATCCTGGAACCCTGAGTTTTGGAGACTTTAGAGACATCCAAGGACAGGACAGCATGCTTGGCATGGGCATTTTTACGGAGGGCTGGAGTGGGGAGAGATTCTTCAGGCATCTCTGCAGACAACAGGTGGGGCCTGAAAGAGGGCAGATCTGCATGCTAGCTACAGCAGATGACTACTCATGGGCCACTGGGGAGCCCTTGGAGAGAAATGGCAAAGGAATAAAGTGCTGCTGTGGGGTGGGATCCTTAAGCCAAGGGACACTTGAGCTTCACGCTCACTGTCAAAATGTTTATGAACTGAGGAGAGCAGGGCAGAGCATGTTAATTAGATTACAAACAAAAGACACAACAGAGACTTTGGAAAAATTCTAATTAGTTCACTTGTGATGCACTAGCTCTAGCCAGACCTTGGCTGAATCGATTGTGTTTTTAAAGGGAAACTGAGGCTCAAGATCAAGTAACAAAGCTGAAGCCTTTTCCCACGGAGCCAGGCTGAGATGCTTATTAAGAGTTTGGGGTTTGGGTCACGTGGGGAACCAGTCACCTGAATCTTGTATATACTCAGCCAGACAGACTGCCTCCCTCTCTCTCAGGGGAGAATGACACAGGCCACATGTTTACAAAATGTGTTGTAGGTATGTCCTGGTACGTCTTTTCTGGACGTATCTGTATCACTTCTTCTGTCCACAGAAGTGGTTCTCAGCTGCTGCTTTTCTACCAAGTGAACCTGACCCCTTTGCAGCAATAGCTGATGGGGTGGGCTTTTCACCGAAGCCAGACCAAACTTCTTCCTCTGGTAGTTTGGAATTTTGCAAGGACAGAGGCTCATGGTCAACTATGTCAATGGCAGTGCTCTAAAGCAGTGCTTCTCACTCTTGCACAACAGTCAATGGGGGTCTTGTTAAAAATGCAGATTCTGGTTCAGTCAGTCTGAGGTGAGGCCTGAGATTCTGCATTTTCAACAAATGCCCAGGTTCTTGGGCCACATTTTGAGTAGAAAGGACCTATGCATGTGTGCTAAGTCTTTGCAACCCCATGGACTGTAGCCTGCCAGGCTCCTACTGTCCATGGCATTCTCCAGGCAAGAATATTGGAGTGGGTTGCCATTCCCTCCTCCAGGGGATCATCTTGATCCAGGGATCGAACCTGTTTCTCCTGTGTCTCCTGCATTGTAGGCAGATTCTTTACCACTGAGCCACCAGGAAAGCCCAGCAAGGACCTGTACCAAACTCCTTTTGCTAAGAGAAAATTTTCTATTATTTACCTCAAGAGGTGTACATTTTATTATTTTCTAAATTATACCAATATAATACTATTATGTATATTACCAAGCATACAAAGATAAGAAGAAATTAAAATGAGATAAAACTAAATAGAAATATAAATTTGAGTATTTCCTTCCTGTACCTCACTCAGAGGATTTTCCTCTAATTCCCAAGGATGTGTGCACACTGCTCTGGGGGCCACTGCTCCAGGGGGAAGGTGCTAAACCCACTGGTCAGAGCCCCTAGTTTTCCTGGTTCCGTCCATGCTGAGGATTGGAAATCGGAAGCCTCCACCAGTTCTCTGATATCCTAGCAATGATCTCTTCATTTGTACTGTTACTTGCAGGCAAAGGCAGGGCAAGGGACTGAATATTTGTGTCCTCCAAATTCATGTTGAAACTCTAATTCCAATATGATGGTATTTGGAGTCGGATTGAGACTAAGAAGAGAGGTGAGGCTATACTTGGGAAAAATGGGCTAAGGAGCATGAAATTGGTCAGGGGAAGTGGTCCAGTGCCATGGCTCTGGACAATGCGAGGATATCACAGGCCTCTTTTCATACTTCATGCTGCTTGCTGAAGTGGCTGGCTGCCAGCAAAGAGCTCTGTCTCTGTCTTACAGGAAACTGATTAGAGAGAACCCCAGTGCCAGCCCACCTCTCCTTAGGCTCACGGTCAGGGAGGAGAAGTGGGAAGAGCCATGCTCTCCTAGATTCCTCTGAAATGATGCCCAGTAGGAAGGTACATCAATTTATTAATAGTACTAATTCCACAGGAGGTACATTGGTATAAAAGAAAATTTGAAATCTAAAAGTCGAACACACATGGGGAGAGATGTTCAAATCATTTAGTAATAAGAGAAATGCCAATTAAACAAGAACAAGAGATCATTTCCCACCTAGACAGTCAAAACTGGAAAGCTAGATGTACAAGGCTCAGGCAGGGAAGGGAGGTTCTGCTGTGGTGTATGCAGCTGGCTGCAGGGCACCCTTGCAGGGTACCCTTGCAGGGCTACGGCAGATCCTCCATCCACGAATACCCTTTAAGCCAGCAAGCCTACTCCCAAAGGAGGGGACATGGGCGGGAATGTTCCCCGCAGGACACTCACTGTGGGGCTCCTCAGTGTCCATCACTGGGACAGGCAGAGCCTGGAGGAGCCGGGAGTAGACACAATCGTTGCACAGAAAGAAACAGGATCCTGAAACCATGGCATTGCATGGTCAGCGGCATGGGAAAGGGGGGTGGGGCTAAAAGGGGATGGGGCTGGGCCTTGCACATATCAGTAGTGATGTTACCGGTTGGAAGGGAAAAAAAAAAGTATGAATAAAAATGAAATTCTGTCAACTAGCCAAGGCCACTTTGTGGTGTTTTTTCCACAGAGTAATGGGCTGTTACTTGCCTATTGGTTCAAGGTGAATCCAGGGAGTAACACAGAAGCAGAGGGCTTTCCCTGCCCCTGCCTTCACCACATACACACACACATAACACACACACAACATGCACACACATGTGTAGACACATGCACACACAGAGATACATACTGCACACAGTTACACAAGTGTACACATACCCATGTAGACACACAGAGGCAGATGTATACACACACGTACACACGTGTATACACATATGCATATAGACACACATATACACACACACATATATACACACAGGTACACCCACAACCTCATGCACATAGGTGCCATTTTCCCACTACTTCTGGGATGCTGCTGTTTCCTTGATCTTATCTCTCTGTCTTAAAACATGATGTGGACTTGTCTTCTTGGGAGATCATTCTACCTTGTGAGTTAACTAAATCAGCTATCCCACTGGATCTTGTAACTTTAACTTTCCCCAGGGCCTCCTCCAGGCCTGTCCCATCAGCATCTTTCAGAGCTGGGGCCTGTGAATCTGCGTTTTGGTCAGGCTGTTTGGTAAGACTGATATAGTTCCAATCATCTGACTATTTTGGAAACCAAGCAGTTTTCAACACGGCTTCCCAGTAGGATCACCAGGAGAGCTGAAAACAAACAGTAAAAACTGTGGCCTAGGCTTTATCTCTGACCAATAAACTAGATGCTTTCTGGGTGGGGTGTGGGGGTTTTGTTTTGAACCTTCCTGGGGTTCTACTAGGCAGTCAATACTGAGAACCAGTGTCCCTGGACAAAATTTCCTCCAGTTTCCTGCATCACCTGAAGTGCTTGCTAAACACACAGCTCTTGGGCCCTTCCTCTGAAGATTCTCATACCCATGCATCTTGTTTGAAGCCTAGGAATTTGCATTTTCAAGTACAAGGCTTGATCTTGCCTCCAAGAGTGGGATAAAAATAATCAATTTTGTTCTCAGTGTGGAAGAGAGCTCCTTTCATCCTTCTCTTCCCCTTGTCCCCACTTCCAACTCTGGACAACACTCTTCACCAGGAAGAAATGGGCATATGGTTGGACACGTATTTTGTAGTCTGTTTTCTAGTGTTCATCACTGAGTAATATGATACCACAGTTTTCAGAGAGATTCTTCTTTCTACAGCTATAGCTCTGTGCATTTTCCTTAGTGGCTGTCCCCTGAATTTTTCTCCCACACCAGGGATTCATTCCCTGGAGTTGCTGGGGCAGGTGCAGAGGTGAAGGAGGCAACATGACATGGATTAAGAATTGCCATATCTTAGGATGCTCTTTGTTTAGCCCTCCTGGCATGTATTCTGCTTGTCAGCTCTTCTTGAGACCATCAATTAGGTGAATGCTCCAGATTGAATCCATTCTCACAACCAAAGCAACCGTATGTGACAGGTCATTGTTTTCTCTTTGGATCAGAGACTCTATTTGAGGTTCCTTTTGACATCATTCTCAATAATTCTTGACCTTATCTGAATTGACCTTTTCAATATACATGATAGATAAACAGCTATTTCCCTCTCCCAAATGAAGAAAAGATACTAATAGTCCAATTATAGGAGAAAAATACAAGTGGCCAATAAATAAGTAATAATAATAGCAATAATAAAAATAAATGCAAAAAATTTACAATAAGACATCAATTTTTCATGTAGTATGGCAAAGATTAAAGATTAATAATAGTGTTCATTGTTAGTGGGGTTATTGTCAAACAGCATTCCCATTGGTCAGAACTATGAATTGGTCCAAAAACTGTAGAGGAAAATCTGTCAGTAGCTATAAAAATTTTAAATAATGCATATCACTGAGAAAGCAATTCCAGTTCTAGTAATTTACTTTATAGAGCCATTGACAAAAAGATGCAAAAACATCTATATTTATATGAGTGTATATCTACATAGATATAGATATTTATTGCAGAACTTTTTATAAGAGTGAAACATTGGGAAATAACCTAAATCTCCACAGATAGGGGGACAATAAAATCATCTCTGGTTCATCCAGATACTCTGCAGTTGTTAACTAGAATGAGGTGGATCTGTATGCACTGATGTGTAAAGATCATTGGGTCATTAACTAAAGAAAACAGTGGTGGTGGTTTAGTCGCTAAGTTGTGTCCAACTCTTGCAACCCCGTGAACTGTAGCCCGCCAAGCTCCTCTGTCATGGGATTCTCCAGGCAAGGATATCAGAGTGGGTTGCCATTTCCTTCTCCAACTAAATAATGAGGGCTACCTTCCAGGTCTTGGCCTTTGGCCCTAGGTGTGGAGGTTTCTGGGAGCTGAAAGTCATAATGATATCTGCATAATCTGTCTGATCTCCAGCAGCAGGCTGTATCCCAGCTTGGGCCAAAGTGAGCGGCAGGAGAAAAACAGACTGTGGGTGGGGCCATAAAGGGCATTTGGGGGTTGAGGCAGAGAACCCAGTGCAGGCAGAGGAGGCCCCAGAGCTTCAGGGGAGGCCCCAGAGCTGCAGACAGAGTTTCTCCAGTCTCTGATAGCCATGGAGAGCACAGCGTGCAGGTGACTCTGCAGAAGGCCACCCCTCTACAGAGTGGGACAGGGGTGAAGAGTCTGTGGGTTTCCTGTGACAACCCGAAGCATAAAGAATGACAACAGCAGCTCAGGCAGCTTTTGAACCTACAAGAAAAGGTGGGAGAGGAAAAGGTGAAGGTGATTTGAACCAATGCTCAAAGCAGTATTCTAACAGAGACCTACCCTCTCATACAAAGACAAAATAGAGACAGACCACTCAGGAGGCCCCTGAAGATGTGCAGGTCTGTGATTTCAGGAGAGATCTGGAAGACAGAGAGAGCTGCTGCTGCTGCAAAATAAAAATAGAGATCGGCCAACCTGAGAACACACAGCCTCCTCTTCGGTGTCAAAGAAGCTCCATTGGATCAGATTCCCGCAGCCAAGCTTGACGTAGACCACCCTCTAACAGACGAGGAAGATGAAGATTTTGAAGAGGAGAGTGACGAGATGACACTGAAGCTCTTCTTGCAGAGCTGGACAAACTTAAAAAAGAAAGAACTGAAGAGCAGGCCAGGAAAGAACAAGAACAAAAGCTGAAGAAGAAAGGAGTCCTATAGAAAACATTCTGAGTGGAAACCCTGTCCTTAATCTCACTGGCCCATCCCAGCCTCAGGCCAGCTTCAAAGTTAAAAGAAGGTGGGATGATGATGTTGTCTTCAGGAACTGTGCAAAAGGTGTAGATGATCAGAAGAAAGACAAAAGTTTATAAATGACGTGATGTGATCTGAATTTCATAAAAGTTCATGGAGAAATAAATAGTACAGTTTTATGTGCTTAATAGAAGCCTGTAAAATGTAAACAGTCTGACTTTATTTTGGTTTTTTCTTCTCCCCCATTTAAATTGTGTATCAGTTCAGTTCAGTTCAGTCGCTCAATTGTGTCCGACTCTTTGCGACCCCATAAATCACAGCATGCCAGGCCTCCCTGTCCATCACCAACTCCCGGAGTTCACTCAAACTCATGTCTATCGAGTTGGTGATGCCATCCAGCCATCTCATTCTCTGTCGTCCCCTTCTCCTCTCGCCCCCAATCCCTCCCAGCGTCAGAGTCTTTTCCAGTGAGTCAACTCGTCGCATGAGGTGGCCAAAGTATTGGGGTTTCAGCTTTAGCATCAGTCTTTCCAATGAACACCCAGGATTGATCTCCTTTAGAATGGACTGGTTGGATCTCCTTGCAGTCCAAGGGACTCTCAAGAGTCTTCTCCAGCACCACAGTTCAAAAGCATCAATTCTTCGGCGATCAGCTTTCTTCACAGTCCAACTCTCACATCCATACATGACCACGGGAAAAACCATAGCCTTGACTAGACGGACCTTTGTTGGCAAACTAATGTCTCTGCTTTTTAATACACTATCTAGGTTGGTCATAACTTTCCTTCCCTAATTTTTAGTTTCAAAATATCTTTTCCTTTATTGACTGCTTACTGGATAAGGACTTAGGAATTGGTTTAACCCAATTTCCATCTCAATATTTCTAGTCATGTGTTTTCTTTTAAATATGGGGAAAGAAATCTGCTTGTTTTAATAATCTAAATAGCCAAATCTGTGTCCCCAGCTTTTTCATTGAAATGTATGTGGCTAATAAAACATTGTCTATTTTTTAAAAATGAGGAATACCAAGCTTGCTTAGAACTTAAAAAATTTTTTGTTCTGAGAAAATAAACAAAGGTATGAAAACAAAGACTTGACTCTCATTCCCATCACTTCCAAGCTATACAATTTTGTCAAGTTACATAACTTCATTGAACCTCGATCTTTATATTGAAAATGAGAGTCACAATCGCTACTTCATAGAATTATTATAAAGTTTTAAAGAGATTACATATTAAAACTAAATAAATGCTAGTTCCCATTTCCACAAAGGTAAAAATTTTGCTAAGTTGCTCAGTCATGTCTGACTCTTTGCAACCCCATGGACTGTAGCCCTCCAAGCTCCTCTCTCCATGGGATTACCTAGGCAAGAATACTGGAATAGGTTGCCATTTCCTCCTCTTGGGATCTTCCTGACCCAGGGATCAAACCCACATCTCCTGCATTGGCAGGTAGATTCCTTACCACCAAGCCACTGGGAAATCCCTTGCTGCAGCTGCTAAGTCGCTTCAGTTGTGTCTGACTCTGTGCAACCCCATAGATGGCAGCCCACCAGGCTCCCCCATCCCTGGGATTCTCCAGGCAAGAACACTGGAGTGGGTTGCCATTTCCTTCTCCAATGCAGGAAAGTGAAAAGTGAAAGTGAAGTTGCTCAGTTGTGTCAACTCTTAGCGACCCCATGGAGTGCAGCCTACCAGCCTCCTCTGTCCATGGGATTTTCCAGGCCAGAGTACTGGCGTGGGGTGCCATTGCATTCTCCAGGGAAAGCCCTTATAAGGGCACTAATCCCATCAAAAGTCACTCACCCTAATGACCTCATTTGAACCTAATTCTCCCACAAAGGCCCTTCCTCCAAACACCTTCACTCTGAGAGTTAGGGCTGCAACAGGAGAACTTGTGGGAAGGGAACAATTCTGTCAGCATACTCCCAAACTTAACAGAAATCTATTCTAAAACTCCACGGCAGAATAGTCTAAGCTGGTAGAACAAGAGCTGGAAGGCAAAAATCTCCGGGTTCTGTAAGAAAGCAGTAATAAATAGTTTCAACAGCTAACACTTACTATCACTTGCCACGTAGGAACTACTTAACATATTTTATATGCATCATCTTAAAATAGAGCAGAGAGGTTGCTACTGTTTGTCCATTTTACAGAAGAAGACAGTGGAGTCACAGACAGATGTGATGAACTTGCCTAGCAGTTGGTTTAGATTTGACGCATGCAGTCTGGCTCCAGAGTCCTTGAACTTCACTTCATTATTCTGCCTTCCTTGTAGCTACCCTTAGGGGAAGACTTCAATTTCATCTCCTTTCCCAGAACACTGACACATGGAGAGGCTCAACAAAGAATAGCTCTGGGGCAAATTTCTTAACCTCAGTTGTCCTACCTCTTAAACAACCAGTAGAATTTACTTAATAGGGTGAGTGTCAATGGTGGTTGTAGTTTAGTTGCTAAGTCGTGTCCAACTCTTGCGACCCCATGGACTGTAGCCTGCCAGGCTCCTCTCTGTCCATGGGATTCTCCAGGTAAGAATACTGGAGTGGGTTGCCATTTCCTTCTCCAGGGGATCTTTCCAACCCAGGAATCAAACCCAGGTCTTCTGCATTGCAGGCAGATTCTTTATCAACTGAGCTACTAGGGAAGCCCGTCAGTGTCAATACTTAATGAAATAAAAGATGTAAACACTTACTAATGCATGTAGCATATAATAGACACTCAAAACAAGTAGCTAGGAATATTACTATATTATGTCTTCAAAGAGGCTCTCTACAACCATCTGGTCACATGTCTGACCACTCCCCATTCAATAGGAAGCTGCATCGGCAAAACCACTGGAGTCCCTGGTCTCTGCGCTCGGCACCATGTAGGTGGTCAGTAAACATTAGTTAAATGCATGAATGAATGGCCCAAACAACCACCAGCTCCAATGACTGGCCTTTTCTCTCCCTCCTGGAATGCACATTGATTTGTTCTGGATTTCTTGATAATTAATCTCTTGACAAAATTTCAGACCTGTTAATTACCCCTGATTAATTAGGGTGAACTTTTTAATTGCTTCCCTAAGCTGAAATACACTGTCAATAGGCCCCATAATTAGTGACCCAGTAATCAGTTTTAAACCAATTATCCCAGGATAACAAGTAAAACTAGGCAAGAAGTGCCCCAGGGGCTTGGGCCAATTTCAGTGGAACTCCGAGTAATACAAATTGGCACTCGTGTGGGTGAAGAATGCATGTTCAATGTAATTGGAAATATGGATACTCAGATTCTCTTGGGTGTTTCATTTGCCTCAGTTTTCACTGCTGTATTATTTGAAAGCAACAAAATAAGTATACTCCTTACCCACCCAATCGAAGGCCTGGAACTGAATCATGGAGTTGCCTGACTGCTTTTGGGTACAATTAGGGCCGTCACATCAGGCCATGCAGGTTGTGTACTGCACAACTCCAGGGTGTCATTTACACTGCAGTCCGTGTGAATAGCGCCGCTGAATGTAGAGCACCACACCACCTGACTGCAATAACCTGTAGACCACGGGGGGTAACTGTTGGGACCTAATCATGAAGAATTCCCCCAGAGGAAGTCATGGGCTTGGACGCCCTCTCGGCTTTCCCAAAATGGGAAAATGCAAGTGGCAGATGCTTTACACGGTCTGTCGAGAACTATGGACTTCTATTAAATGCCCATTTAATTTCTGCCAATCTAACTCCTTGGATTTGAAAAGAAAATTAAGAAAAAGGAATAATAACTTAAATAGCACAGGCAATTCTTCCTGCCACTTCATTCAATAGGCGCATGCCCCAAAGTGAGACTGAAATGAGGTCTTGAATCTGCTATTTGTTGCATGCCTCTTGTAAAGACAGTATCACGCAGTGTGGAGTATTTAAGGATTGGTGCTTTTTAAACAGCAGGACTGCCAAGCGAGCCATCAAAGAAATGAAGATTTCTCCCTATAGTGGAGGAAAACTGGCTGGGATGGTCTTTCTAAAGGATGATATAAAAAACCTCAAACTTCTTAAGCAATTCAAGAGTAATTTTGACAATGTGAGAGTTTTCTCTTTTTCTGCCTACTTGTGAATCTAGTGCCCTTCCCATGAGGCAGAATTCCAGTTTGGGAAGGCAGGTGCTAATTGACCCAGGAGCCATTTTTCTCAATGTGTAAGATCCCAGGTAGACCAGTTGGTTTTCAAGATATGGACTGACTACTTTAGGATTACTTCAGGATACTTGTTTTTCAAATACAGATTCCTGGTCTCCACTCCAGATCTCCTATTTCGGAACATCTCGGCATATGGCCCCAGAATCTGCATTACTGCAAATTCCATGTGGTTGTGACTTATATACTCTCAACTATAAGTTCAGGTGAGGGTAGGAAGCTTGCCAGTGTTATCCACGGCTCTGACTTCAGTGCCTGGCACTTGCCTGGCGTGTGGTAAATGTTTAACATGTATTAGTGACAGAATGAGTCCTTTGATTTGATTTAGCAATCCACAGGGCAGGAGCCAAGATGGGCCTTAAGAAAGAAGAGGACTAGATGTATCTCACCCTGATTCTTAGTACTGCTTCAGGACCATGGTCTGAGACCTGCCTCAGGAAACTATAGGTCAGCTCGCTCTCTGCCACCGGCTTCATGTTCTCTGTATAGTATCTCACAGAAACCATTAGCCATTCATTTTGTGCCTAATCCTCTAATCCAACTGCTTGTTGATTTGCCAAGTGAGAAATATGCAGTGACGCAAGCCTCTTGTTCCCAGAGTTATTTCCAGCTGGTGAGAAGGAAGCAGCTGTGGAACAGGCTTTAGGTTTTGTTCTCTGATCCAGGAAATCCCAGAGTAATACTAGGCTGTGGTTTCCCCATTTGGACCCTTCTGGTGTTGGGGGATCCTCCAAGAGCCATTATGAAAAAGATGAGGAACACCTCAACAGCCCTGGGAGGTCTAGATGCTGAAAAATGCAACAGGATGCTTCTATATTGAGAATATAATCAGACTGCTACACTTCGCCCAAACATCTCGTCCCTTCAGCAGGGATTTATTGAGCACCTACTGTACGCCAGGCACTACTTGAGTTTGCTTGAGAAACATCAAGTCTTTGTGGAGCTACCAATAAGCTTCCTGCACTCTCAATTCTGTCCCTTTAGCAGAGGATGGAGCCTCTCTATGGGTCTGAACTGCCCATCCAGCCAAATTCCTCTGCAGCCTTCCTCTGGGCTGCCCCCAGTGATACCTTCTTCCCAGGCTCCCCTCGTCCTTAGTTAAGATGTGGGTGGGGTTAGTGACTTGACTGTGTGAACAGCTGCTCTGAGACTTTGGACCTGACCCAACAGAATCCTGTCCTCAAAGAAGCCTCAGAAATCCTCCAACATCTGTTGCTTCCATTCCCCATGCCAGAAGTCTCCTCTTGTCCCTCCCATATCTCCCCTCCCCACCCTCCACCCTGCAAAGCTGCCCCAGATGCTGGGCTATATGTATTACATCCACAAGCCTCCATGTCCTCTTGCTTCCAGTTGGGTTTGGCCAATGGGAGGCAAAAAACAACAGAAGGAAGTCTTTTATTTCTCTGGGTCCCTCTCTTTCTGAGAGATAAGCTCGGGTTGGCTAGGTCCCTCAGCAGAAGGTACCTCTCAGAGAGGTGTGCTCTAGACAACTCTCCTTCCCCTGATCCCTTCAGTTGTGGGTGGTGACAACTCCACTGCCAGTCCCAGATCCTGCGCTGGGGAGGTGCAAGATCTCCCCGAGATCCTACGGGGAGTCCCTGAGGCTCCCCGTAATCCTACTCACACTTTAGCAATCCATTTCTTTCTTAGTATGTCTTTCTCCGGTTGTCCGAATCTGAACGTGCCATCTGATTTCTGAGCAGGACCTGATTGGTACACACCCTCTCCCCACTTTTTTCTCTCTGCAGAAGCTAAAATCAAGGTTGCAAGCTCAGTCCCCCAGGCCACTTCTGGCTCACAGATGCGTCTTCTTGAGCCTTCACCATGTTGGCCCTTGTATGCTCTTATATTTGGAAGAACAGTTGCCATCACTGAAAAATCAGGGTAATTCACATAACAACTAAATGGTCAGCTTCTCTTGAGAAGTTAGAATTTCTGGCAATACTAGACCTGTGGTTCTACATTAGCTAAGTGGTAGCTGTCCACTGAACATAGGATATGGAGCAGAATGTAATTTCCTATTTGCCTCCGTCTCTACCACTCTCTATAACCATCTTGATACTGAGGTTGCACGTTGCCTAGCATTTGCTGTTGTCTTGTCTTTCCATAGAGTTAAGAGAGAAATAACATTTTTCTATTCTTTGTGTTTAGTAAAAATTGGGAAAATAACAGCTAAGCCAGGCGGCGGGGGGCAGGATATGATCAAGTTTCTTTGAAGAAATTAAGACAATTCCTCCTTTTTACTATTGAATCCCCTGCCTACTTTACTTATCTTTGTTCCAAACCTCAAGTATGCATTGGTTGTTTCAGAAGCAATCTTTAGGTAAATCTGTCTTAAAGGCATCAAATGAGAGCTCAGGATGAGAGAGAAAATAAATGAATGAGGACTGAATTAGGCTAAGATGAGCTAGGTGGATTTTAGAATGAGTCCATTTTCACCCACATATTCTCATTGCCCCACCCCTGAACGGTAAACGTCCTGAAACAGAGACTTCAGAAAAAGGGCTAGGCCAATTTTAGAAAAGTTAGAGACTACAGAGGATAACTAAAATCGATAAGGAATTGATCTAATCTTACTTCATATATAAACCTTCATTTATATCGCCCCATTTTTACCTTTGGGCTTCCACGATGGCTCAGAGGTAAATAATCCACGTGCAGTACAGGAGGCGTAGGAGAAAATCGGTTAGATCCCTGGGTCAGGAAGATGCCCTCGAGGAGGAAATAGCAGCCCATTCCACTGTTCTCGCCTGGACAATCCCATGGACAGAGGAGCCTGGTAGGTTACAGTCCATGGGGTCACAAGCAGTCAGACACGACTGAGCAACTGGGCACATACCCTTAGAAGAAGAGAAGGGAGAAAAGAGAGTTTGCATTCCCTTTCTTTCTCTCTCTCTCTCCCGCCTGCCATGTGAGAGGGCAGTGACTATCTACAAGCCAGGAAGAGAGAACTCACGAGAACCTGATCATGCTAGCAGCCTGATCTCAGATTTCCAGCTCCAGATAAATTCTGTTGTTTAAGCCATCGAGTTTTGTGATATTTTGTTACGGCAGTCCAAGCTGACTAGTACAGAGTGTTTATGAATTTTCTAGAATTGATTGCCTGGGGTCACTTGGGTTAAGTGCTATGCAGTAGTGGGTGAATCCCATCTCTCTGATACAGAAATGCTCTATTGCCAAGAGACAGCTTTGATAACAGGGACGATGGCAAGTCCAGGGAGTGGGAGTGGTGTCCCATAATAAGCTCCCCAGTTGCATCTTTTCTGGGGCAGAAACTTAGAGATGGAGGCATCAGGCTCTGCCCAGCGCAATGCTGATGTCCAGGGAGCTATACGGGTGAGAAATACTGATGCCAGGATGGTGGGATGAGACAATATGGGCTGCACATAGAGCCTAGATGTCACCCTACTCTCACCTCAGCCGCCAGCCTGAGACTCCAAAAATAAGAACTCATTTCCTTTTATGTCCAAAGGAAATAACAGGAGGCCATACAAGGTGTGGCGGAGAAGGCAATGGCAGCCCACTCCACTGCCTGGAGAGTCCCAGGGATGGAGGAGCCTGGTAGGCTGCAGTCCATGGGGTTGCGAAGAGTCGGACACGACTGAGCACCTTCACTTTCAATTTTCACTTTCATGAATTGGAGAAGGAGATGGCAACCCACTCCAGTGTTCTTGCCTGGAGAATCCCAGGGATGGGGGAGCCTGGTGGGCTTCCGTCTATGGGGTCGCACAGAGTCGGACACGACTGAAGAGACTTAGCAGCAGCAGCATACAAGGTGTGGAAGTTAGGACTGCAGAGGCTGCAGTTCAAGGGCCTGGGTTCAATACTGTTCCTGGCATTAACTAACTGGCTTACTTTGGGTAGATGACTTAATCTCCGTGATTTAGCTTCCTCCTTCTCTAATGGGCATAACAATAGGTGAATTCAATGGCTTTCAGTACGTAAAGTGAGTAACTCAGTGCCCAGCGCGCAGTGAGCGCCCCCAAATGGTCTTTTGCTACAGAATAACCCCAAGCACCATTCGCCAAGATGGGAAGAAAGTTCAGTTTGTTCCTGGATTTGCTTTCCTGAAACGTTCCCAAAGACCTCTAAGGTCCACTTCTTGTTAGTCTCTGCTTTATACATCAGGGAAGAGTTGGCAAAATCCTTCTGAACAGGAGGTCAGCAAATGTGGACTGACCTTAAATTCTGTAGTCTCTGAAACTATGTTTTGATGCTCTAAGGAAACAATTACTTCTCCTTGCTCTTTGTGTAGGTGTTTTATAGGAGTAGTTGCTGCATGGAATTGACATTATTATAGTGCTGAACCTTGGTGGGAGACAAAACACCCTTTCTGTAATCAAGGGGTCTAGTTACAGGGTTTTTCTTGTTCTACTTGCTCAGGAAAAAGGTGAGTCTTGCAGACCAGAAGGAACCAGGGGAGAAATGGAAGGGTCACTCAGGGCTGAGCTCAGGAACTCTCGCTCTGAATTGTAAGTATGTCAACAGGACACTCCTTGGGGTGGGGTGGGGTGGGGGTGGGAAATGGAACATACTGCAAGGAGAGTCTAATTTGCATCAGCCTTTGGGGGCTGGGGGAGTCCTTGGTGGCTCAGTGATAAAGAATCCGCCTGCAATACAGGAGACTGCCTACAATGCAGGAGACGTGGGTTTAATCCCTGGGTCAGGAAGAGCCCCTGGAGAAGGGAATGGCAACTCACTCCAGTATTCTTGCCTGGAGAATCCTGTGGACAAAGGAACCTGGCAGGCTACGGTCCATAGGGTTGCAAAGATTCGGACACGACTGAAGCGACTTAGCCCACACACGTTTCTTTTGGTTAGAGGTGAAATTCATTAATTCATGCTTCATTCATCCATCCATTTATTAAGCTATTCATTCTTGCATTCAGCCATCTGTTTATACATCATTTTATCTATCTATCCATCCAACAAACATTTACTTAGTACCTTTTATGTGCCAGGCACTGTGCTAGGCACGGAGATATAATAAGGAACCAGACAGAAAATGCCCTAAAGGATCTTACTTCCTAAGGGCAAAAGACAAGTGATAAACAAATAAAACACACAGTGTATCAATTGCTGATAAGCTCTTTGGACACGTAAATCAGGAAAGGGGACTAGGGAGTGCTGTTGCTGCTGCTAAGTCGCTTCAGTGGTGTCCGACTCTGTGTGGCCCCATAGACGGCAGCCCACCAGGCTCCCCCGTCCCTGGGATTCTCCAGGCAAGAACACTGGAGTGGGTTGCCATTTCCTTCTCCAATGCATGAAAGTGAAAAGTGAAAGTGAAGTTGCTCAGTCGTGTCTGACTCTTAGCGACCCCATGGACTGCAACCTACTGTGCTCCTCTGTTCATGGGATTTTCCAGACAAGAGTTCTGGAGTGGGTTGCCATTGCCTTCTCTGAGGGAGTGCTGAAGGGTAAGCAATTTGACAGGGAATTTAGGAGGGTGGAATCAGGGCCTCAGGTTCCAGCAGTCCTTCCCTAGCAAGTGTGTATCAGTCATGTCCTATCCTTTGCGATCCCATGGACTGCAGCCCACCAGACTCCTCTGTCCATGGGATTCTCCAGACAAAAATACTGGAGTGGGTTGCCATTTCCTTTTCCAGGGGATCTTTTCAACCCAAGGATTGAACCCAGGTCTCCTACATTGCAGGCAGATTCTTTACCACTGAGCCACCAGGGAAGCCCTCCTTAGCATGAAATTTTTAAAAAAAATGCAATAGTACCTTAGAAACCTCCCAAGGCTTATTGTACTGTAGCAACTGGGGCAACTCAGTGGCAGGCAGTTACCCACTGATGCAGTCATTCAGGGCATGCAAATGTACTTGAAGAGGGAATCTGTTATTTTTGCCTGTGTAGCGTCAGTCATCCATCTTTCTTTCTCTCTCTTTTTTTTGCCGATACTATAGCATGTGGGATCTTAGTTTCCTGACCAGTGATCAAACCAGTGACCCCTGCAGTGGAAGCACTGAGTCTTAACCACTGGACGGCCAGGGAAGTCCCCAATCCTCTTTATATCTGTAACTACATCCTGGTTTTCCCTTGGGGAACCATTCTTCTCCCTTTCTCCTGTCCCTTGCTTTGGATGGGGCTGACCTCCCTCACACTCCATGGTGCACATATGACCCAGGTCTGGTCAATCAGTATGTTTATTTTTCCTGGTCACACTGATTGGTTCAGACATAAACCCCTGACTGTGAAGCGCTAATGAGAGCCATCCTCTGGACGTTGCCTGTGTCTCTGAGGAAGAAACATGTTTTTATTTGATGGATAGAATATGATGAAGTACAGTTTAAAAGTCTGCAACTACCAGTGGCCATCTTTGCCATGTGAGAGAGAATCTGCTTGAGCATGAAGCCAGCACTGAGGAGACTGTTGGCCTACATTGAGGGACTTAGCAGAGTCTGGTCTACCTACCCCTAGACTATCAGCTTTGTGGGATCATCATTTTCTCAAAAAAGTAGTCATTTTGATTTAGGATTCTGTCACATATAGCCCAACAGTTCTGATTAACATGGTGCTCAGTGAAGATTTATTGAATAGATAACATCATCAGAACTTTCTGCTGGTAGGAACCTTAAGAGATCTGAATTCCATTCACTTTGTTTCTATTGCTCACATCAGGAGGTTCAATATGACACCTACTGTGTTATCTACTGGCTCTTCATATTGACCTTTGCAGCTTTAAAAAGGAATTTTTTGTGTATTCAGAGTCATGAAATATAGGAAGTAAGTCATGCCCTCTAAATATGTTTAGATACTGAATTTAGTTTGCTTCAAAGATAACACATGTTGGCTCTTCCCAGTGGTTAAGAATCTGCCTTGCAATGCAGGGGACATGGGTTTGATCCTGGATGGGGGAACTAATATCCTATATATCAGGGAGCAACTAAGCCCGTGTGCCGCAACTAGAGAGTTCCTGTGCCACAACAAAGGAAACCACGTGATGCAATAAAGATCCAGCATGTGGCAGCCACGAAATTAAATAAATAAATATTAACACCCCCCCCACACACAAAAGTAATACATGTTCACTTTGGAGAATATAGAAAAGCACAGAGAAGAAAATAAGAAGTATGTAACTACTCATATGGAAATAACTTGGTATGCCAGTTTTTTTCTTTGCATCATGTGTTTGAAATAAAATTAGAGTTGCACTCAAATACTCTTATAATCTGAATTTATTTTCAGGAAAAATATATTTTGACTGTTTCTCCATGCCAACAATTACCTTATAACAACTTCTTTGACCATGATTTGGAAAGAATTTAAAGTTACAGAAAAGTACAAAGAATAGCATAATAGACATCTACACTCCCACCATGTACAATTAACAACTGTTAATATTTTGTTACATTTGCTCTGTCATTTTTAAAAGAAAAAAACATTACTTACATATCCAAATTCTCCTAACAGGGAATCTTTATTTATTTTTCACCATTGTTGAAAAACATTATGAAGAATATCATTATTGAACTGTAACTTTGTATACACCCATCATTCTCTCGGGGTAAAGTCTTAGGAATAGTGAAACTACATCCTAGCCAACACTGGGTTATTATAATTCCCATTATTTTTAACAATTACATTGGAGAAAGGTGACATTTTGATATTGTCTTAATTTATATTTCTTTGATTCCTACTGATGAGAAATACGCTTTTTATGTACATGGGTAAATTTGTAATTTTTCTTTCATGAATTACATTTTCAGGTCCTGTGTCCTTTACTCGTTTGGGGTGTTCATCTTTTCTGAGTTGAAAGACTTGCTTCAATATTAAGGATGTTTTTTATCTAGCAAATATATTGTGCTGTGCACCATTTGCCCTTCAATTTTACTCCTGATGTTTATTGTCATAGGTAGATTTTTATTTTTTTTGTAATAAAATTCATCTCCCTCGTCCTTTATTTTTTCTGCCTTTATGCCATACTTAGAAATTCAATCTTCCCTTATCCCAAATTCTAAAATTATCCGCCCCACATATTTTCAAGCACCTTGGGTTTTTTTTTTTAAACATAAAACTTTTAAAAGGAATTAATTCTGACATATGATATGAGGTAGGGATGGCTTTCGCCAGTGGCTCAGCGGTAAATAATTCTCTTGCAATACAGGAGACGCACGAGATGCAGGTTCAATCCCTGGGTCTGGAAGATCCCTGGAGGAGGGCATGCAAACCACGCCAGTATTCTTGCCTGGAGAATCAATGGATGGAGGAGCCTGGTGGGCTGAAGTTCATGGAGTGGCAAAAAGTTGGACACAACTGAGCATGCACGTACACACATGCACATTGCCTTCTGTATATTTATACCAGTTTCTGGAAATGTTATTCTGTTCCATTAATCTGTCTGAGCTCCATTAGAATTTTAGTCATTGTCTTCATAATGTAGTTTCCTATCTACTCTAACAGCTGTTCTCTCTTCTTAAAATTTTTAGTTGCTGTTCTTCAGTCACTAAGTCATGTCTGACTTTGCAACTCTGTGGACTGCAGCACACCAGACTTCCCTGTCCTTCACTATCTCTCTGAGTTTGCTCAAACTATGTCCATTGAGTCAGTGACAGCATCCAACCATCTCATCCTCTGTCGCCCCCTTCTCCTCCTGCCCTCAATCTATCCCAGCATCAGGGTCTTTTCCAATGAGTCGGCTCTTTGCATCAGGTGGCCAAAGTACTGGAGCTTCAACTTCAGCATCAATCCTTCCAGTGAATATTCAGGGTTGATTTCCTTTCAGATTGACTGGCTTGATCTCTTTGCAGTCCGAGGGACTATCAAGAATCTTATCCAGCACTACAGTTTCGAAAGCATCAATTCTTCAGCTCTCAGCCTTCTGTATGGTTCAACTCTCACATCTGAACTGACTATGGAAAAACCATAGGTTTGACCATACGGACCTTTGTTGGCCAAGTGATGTCTCTGCTTTTTAATACTCTGTCTAAGGTTCGTCATAGCTTTTCTTTCAAGGAGCAAGAATCTTTTAATTTTGTGGCTGTCGTCCTCAGTGATTTCCCAAGAAAATAAAATCTGTCACTGTTTCCACTTTTTACCTGTTTGCCATGACATGATGGGACTGGATGCCATGATCTTCATTTTTTGAATGCTTTGTTTTAAGCCAGCTTTTTCACTTTCCCTAATTTTTATTTATTCTCGTGCTTTTATTTCTCTAAATTAACAATTCCTAACAGGTGAGCATGAGCACAAACAGTGGAGGCTTTTCATTATAAACCTGCCTAGCACTCCATCCCAAGAAATTCTGATTCACTGGGCCAGATGTGGGGCGTGGGCATCTTTCAGAAATAAGTGATGGTTGTAGTTTAGTCGCTAAGTCGTGTCCAACTCTTGCAGACCCATGAACTGTAGCCAGCCAGGCTCCTCTGTCCATGGGATTCTCCGGGCAAGAATACTGGAGTGGGTTGCCATTTCCTTCTCGAGGGGATCTTCCTGACCCAGGGATCGAACCCAGGTCTCCTGCATTGCAGGCAGATTCAGAAATAAGTAATAACAGATAACTCACACACACACCCCCATGGAATAGATGCACTGTACATAGATGGCTCTCGAGTTGATGGTGAGCACGCCATAAGACACCCCCAGATTAAGAATCACTGCTCCAGCTCCAAAGGATTAAAAAAAACTTAAAGATACAGTTTTACATCAAAAAATTTTAAAGATATGCTTAAATTTTTTTTTTTTTTACAAAGTAACTATTACAGTTTTATAACAGTGTCAGAGTTTCCCTCTTCTCTCACTTCTAGCCAGTTTCCAAGTGCAAGATGCTCTTCTGGGACCACCTGAGGTGCTCTTATGTAATTGTTCAAGGGATTTAGCTCAGGCTTTGGCATTTGTAAAAGCTCCTCCAGGTCATTTTAATGTATAGTTGGAGTCAGTAACCAGTGCTTAGGAATTCCTTCTTAGTCTTGACCCATTCTACAGTTCGTGTAGAATTCTGAGTTAGTGGGGATTTTGATCTTGGCTGTGTATCAGAATCACGTGTGGAACCTAAAATACAGACCGAACTGAATATCTGTGTTCGATATTGGTCACCTGTATCAAAGAAAACTAAATGTAGTCCTACAGGTAATTCTAACACACAGTCAGGGCTGGATACCTATTTTGCAGGCAGTTGTCCTTTTTAAATTATTAGTCTTACTTTTCAGGTGAGAGCCTACTTGTTTAAACACCTGGGCATAGACTTGACCCAGTGTATCAACATTCACCATGTCCTAGTAGAAGTGAGTTTCAAACTTGAGCATTTAACAGAGCCACTGGGACAGCTAGCTGGATTCCCATCCCCTCACCCCACTCCCCCGAGTTTCTGATTCAGTTGTATGGGCCTGATGGTTTGCATTTTAACAGGTTCCCAGGTGATACTCTGGAGAAGGAAATGGCAACCCACTCCAGTATTCTTGCCTGGCAAATCCCAGGGACAGAGGCAGCCATCTATGGGGTCACAGAGAGTTGGACACACTGAAGAAACTTAGCAGCAGCAGCAGCAGCAGGTGATACTCATATTGTTCATGGGATTCTTGAGGCAAGAATACTGAAGTAGTTTGCCATTCCCTTCTCCAGTGGAACACACTGGTCTAGGGACCACACTTTGAGAACCATTGAGCTATAGCATTTATACAAATATTAATGTTAGACTTGTTCCATGATAGAGCGATTGCTCCATTGCAATGTGTTTAAGCGTGGGCTCCAAGGTGTGGGCTTCAGACCACTGAGAAGTGAGGGTAAGAGGCATACAAAATAGAGGTGCCATGCACCTATATTGCTGAGAATCGCTTCAAAAGGATTTTGTGAAATCTCTAGGACTACAATCTCTAGTCTGACATTACTCAAGTAACTTCTTACATAGCCCTCCATTCCAATTCTGTGACCATTATTGAGGGTGTTACCTTACATTAACTCCTGATGTATTGCAGTGGTTGTGGTGTTGTATTGAGTTGGCATTACACTGTGCATGGGTGAGTGTTCCTGGAAGGGAAAGGCCTAGTGACTGTTATTTAGGGAAGGACCCATCTTTTAGAATTGAGTGGATCAGTCATTTAGACGGTTATAGAACCATCCCCCAACCCATCACCAACCAATTTGGAAGCATCATCTTTTAACTTTTATCTACAATGAAGCCAACTGAATTTCTAAACTGAGACACAGATCATGACACTGCCCTGTGTAAACACTTCAATGACTCCCCATGGCTGTTGAGATAAAATTAAAGATGCTTAACATGGTACTACAAGTTGCATCCGCAGAAAGTAAATTCTAAGATGGAGTTTAGCATGAACCTTGCTTATTTGGGATTAAAGGGGCTTCCCTGGTGGCTCAGATGGTAAAGAATCTGTCTGCAATGCAGGAGACCTGGATTCGATCCCTCGGTTGGATCCTCGGTTGGACCTGGAGAAGGGATGACAACCTACTCCAGTATTCTTGCCTGGAGAATACTGTGGACAGAGGAGCCTGAAGTCCATGGGATCACAAAAAGTCAGACATGACTGAGTGACTAATACACTTGAGATTAACACCTGGAAGAGGGGATGGAAACATGAGTGGGCAGAAAGGGTCAAGCCAAGATGTGGGCCCAGTGACAGCTGCAAGTTGATCACATGGGGAACTTCTGAGTTCAAGTGGTCCATCCAAGTGGTCCTGAGTTGAGCCAAGATGGCCAAGTATATATACCCTCAATGGATGTCAGTTGTCCTGTGAAGGGTATGACATGGGTGAGGCAGCTCTCAGCAATTAGGTCAATCCTTGAAGGGCCTGATAGCTGAAGGCTGGCTGTTGACAGCATGCCCAGCATCCAAGGTATCAAACTCTTCCTTGACAGGGGGCTTGAGTGGTGTAGCACAGTGTCTCCCACTCATGGCCACCACATTCTTTGCAATCTGGCTACCTGTCTAGTTCCTTACTGTCTACTTCTCAGGCACATTGTTTTTTCTTTCAGTCTCTCAAATTCACCTTTCTGCCCCAGGACCTTTGCACATGCTCTTACCTCTGCCTGGACTGTGTTCTCTGATTCCCTGACCTCTCCTCTCACCCCATGTTCAGACACTCCAGCTCATTCTTCAGGTTTCTGTACCAGTGTTGCTTCCTCTGGGGAAATTTCCTGACCCTCCACCCAAGTTAGGATGTCTGGAATATACTTTCAAAGCTTAGACACCTGCCAAGACTCACTTCTGCCTCTTTCCTTGGGGTTCCAGGTGGAAAGAGATGGGCCTGAATGCCAGGTGAGCTGGCTAGATGGGGTTAGTGAGATGTTTTTTATATGGTGTGCTGACTTCCCTTCAAGTTGAGCTCAGACTTTTGGAAAACTTTGCCCTATTTCCCTATTCTAGGTTGGGGCCAGAGTTTAAAAGGGGAAGCAGCAAGGGTCACAATCAGAATGAGGAGATGGAAATGGAAAGTGAAATTTAGGAGGATAAACTCAAGTGCCCTTGATCAGACATCCCTCTTAACCAGGGGATTCGCCTTCTTGTGCTAAATCAAAGAGATTCAGGCTTTCATGCTATTGAATTAGTAACAATATAATAATAGTAGTAATGCTGCTGAGTGTTCACTATGTAATGCTATGCTTTGTATTTACTTGCCTTATCTCACTAATCCTTATATCAGCTGCGGGAGGAGGACTATCATTTCTCTCTGTTGAAGAGCCTGAGGTGCACTGGAGTTAAGTAATTTGCCCAGGATCATACTTGTAATTAGTGACAGAGCTGGGCTTTGAAGCAGGGTTGTCTGATGATGGAACTGCCAGGCCAAAGCAGCTCACATCCGGCCTCTCTGATGTGGGAGCCTCCCTGGACTTCCCCAAGAGGCTGGAGCCTCTGGTCCCAGCCCCCGGTCCTCAGCAGTTCTCCCAGACCCGCCTCTGCTGCTGGCTGTGTTCTCCATCCCATCCCCCATCCCTCTCCCCCTTCAGCCAGCCAGGCTGCTGAAGTCCCAGCATGCCTCAGGCTTCAGCCAGCCTGAGTTATGACATAATTCACCTGAAAACTCCCCTGTAAAGGGAAAGGGGCCAATCAAATGTGAGTTATTCTTATTGTAAGCTCCCCAAAGCCAGGGACCTTGCATGATTTATCTTGGTATAACCCATGGCATTGGGAACAGGGCCTGGCACATAGCACACAATAAATGTTTATGGAATTGACTGGAGTTTTCAGAAAGATGGGAGACTAAACAGACACACACACAAACTGATACACACGTTATCCACACACAGATACACACATACACAGACATTACACCTACACACCCTCCACACACAAACACTTACCCTCTCTACTCACATAGACACAGTCTACACACACACACACAGATTCTTTCCTGTGGGTGTGAATTTGCATCTGTGATCTTTGTCTCCCATGACATGGTATGTGTATAACTCCATCACTCATTTTAATTACATTATTGTGGGCTCTATTTGGCCGTTGGCTATTTTTGAGACCAAATTAGAAATTTAAAAACAGTCATCTTTCTTCCCGAAGAAACCTATTACAGCCATTGCCCTGGATGGGGTGGTAGAGAATGGGAGCTTGGGGAGTGGGTGGAGGGGGCTTATTTACACGGGAGTCCCTTTTGTTCTGTTTGCAATTGTTTTTAACCACGTATGTATATTATCTTTTCAAAGCATACAAATAGAGACACTTAAATAAAGAAAAGAAAATAGCCACCTTGCTTCAAAAACAACCACTGACTTATATAAAAGCTTTTATAAGTGGGTTAGCTAGAGATTAAAGTCGAGGCCTGTTCTGGCCAGGATCATGGGCCCCCCGGGGACACGTTGCCTTCACCCGGAGGGCAAGGCCGCCAGCATAGCAGCCGACAACCATCTGGGGCTTGGGCTCAGCTCACCGTCCTGAGCCTGGATGAGATCAGACGGCATCTCCTCTCAAGCTTGAGTGGAGAAACCCTCCTCGAAGCCCCTCTGTCGAAACCCCACACATCCATTTAGCTTTTCTCTTTGCTGGGTCAGTGACAGATCTGCAAGGATTAGGGGAGGTAAGCTCTGAAATCTACTCAGTAAGATAAAAATCTGTCCCTTCATTCTCAGGCTCAAGTGGAAATGATTAAATCTGAGGAGTCGGGCTCAGGGGGCAGGAATCTGGCTGTAGCCTTTGAGTTTGAAGTCATGTTGCATCCTTTCCTGTGATTTTAGAATCACTGGCATCTGGTCCCCAGACTCCATGGCAGCTGTTTAGAGCCTTGGAGTCAAACCCAGGGAGGATTGGGGCCTCCAAGGTGGACAGAGTACTTACAAGCAGCTAATGAGAGAGCCTGGGCTTTCTTCTGAGTCCAAGATATTCCTGGAGGGATTAATTTTTATCAAATGACTTCTTAATGAGAGACTGCTTACCTCCAAATTTGGAGACTTTAAAGCTCCTGAAATTTAAAACTAATCAGCAGGCTGGTCTGCTTTGAATGTGAGGAGTTCACACAATCAGAAGCTCAAAAGAAAAAAGAACGAGTTAGTAAGAGCCAGGAGCTAGCAGAGTGGAAAACATTAGCTTGAAATTGAGCAGGTGGCCTCGCTCTGTATCCCCAGAAGAGGCACTGAGGTGTCAGGTTGAGATCCAAAATTGGGGTCCTGTGGGTTGGCTCTAACTTGTAGATGTGTTTTGTGGAATCCACATATAATTTTAAATTGGGGGAAATTTCATGTACAAATGTGCTTTGGGGGCTTCCTCATGAAATCAGAAACTCTGAAAGTGGCAGCCCAGCATCCCAGCAGAGCTGACAATCCCCTTGAGCTGTGTGAGCTCATTTGCCACAATTCACACCTTTCCCTGTAACCTTTCAGTGTGTGTATCTTGCTAGGGCTTCCCTTTTGGCTTAGACAGTAAAGAATCCTCCTGCAATGTAGGAGACCAAGGTTTGATGCCTGGGTCAGGAAGATCCCCTGGAGAAGGGAATGGCTATCTGCCTGGCCCTTGTGAGTATTTGAGTTTCTTCCCCAGATGAACCACACTCATGCTTAGAAAGACCATCAGTTCAGTTCAATTCAGTCGCTCATTCGTGTCCGACACTTTGTGACCCCCTGGACTGCAGCACGCCAGGCTTCCCTGTCCATCACCTACTCCTGGAGCTTGCTCAAACTCACGTCCATTGAGTCAGTGATGCCATCCAACCATCTCATCTTCTGTCGTCCCCTTCTCCTCCTGCCCTCAATCTTTCCCAGATTGAAACACCATGGATGGACCGTTTTGCAAATCTGGGGATCATTTGGTAGACAAGTGAGGCCAAGTCTACTCTACTGGGCTGCGTTGGGAGAATTCTTTCCCTCTAACCCACATTGGTGTTCTGGTTTGGCTGCCCCTGTGACTCAACTTCAGTGACTAATGTTTCTTACACCTGGTGATGGACAGACTTAGATGGTCCCAAATTATCCCCATGTCCTGATACACCTGTTACTGTATAATTCTCTCCTCTTAACCTGCAACTTACTGCTAACCAACAGAACACAGCCAAGGTGACAGGATGTCAGGCCTGTGGTTACATTACATAAGACTGGAGCATCTGTCTTGCTAACAGACAGCCTTCCTTTGCTGGCTTTGATGGAGCAAGTGGCCTAGCTGGGGAGGCCCATATGCAAGGATCTGAGAGCGGCTGATGGCCAACAAGCAGCTGGGAACTCGAGGGTGACTTCTGGCCAATGGCCGGGAAGAAACAGGCCCTGAGCCTGACAGCCCATAAGATTATTGGCAGCCCAAATTCTGCCAATAACCACATGGGCTTGGAGGTCTATTCTACCCCAGCTGAGTCCTCACATGAAATCACAGGCCTGGCTGACATCTTGATTGTAGCCTTGAGAGACCCTCAAGCAGAAGACACAGCTAAACCCAAACTCCTGAGCCATGGAAATTTTGAGAAACTCAATTAACCACGAGTCATTTTATTGTTTGCTCCCGGCGGCGCAGACGCGATAGACGCCGGCCCCGGCACAGCAGAAGCGACAGACGCCGGCCCTGGCGCAACCAACCAGGCAAAGAGGGGCGGCCGAGAGGAGCTACCCCACGCCTGAGGCCAGGGCCAGCGGCCGAGAGGAGCTGCCCCACGTCCAACAGGCGGTGGATGCGCGGGTGCAGGAGGGCCGAGAGGAGCTACTCCACGTTCAAGGTCAGGAGGGGCGGCCTTGAGGAGATACCCCTCGTCCAAGGTAAGGAACAGCGGCTGCACTTTGCTGTAGCGGCTGTGAAGAGATTTTCCACGACCAAGGTTAAGAGAAACCCAAATAAGATGGTAGGTATTGCGAGGGGGCATCAGAGGGCAGACACACTGAAATCATAATCACAGGAAACTAGTTGATCTGATCGCATGGACCACAGCCAAATGTAGTCCACTGGAGAAGGGAATGGCAAACCACTTCAGTATACTTGCCTTGAGAACCCCATGAACAGTATCAAAGGGCAAAATGATAGGATACTGAATTCCCCAGGTCGGTAGGTGCCCAGTATGCTATTGGAGATCAGTGGAGAAGTAACTCTAGAAGGAATAAAGGGATGGAGCAAAAGCAAAACCAATACCCAGTCGTGGATGTGACCGGTGATAGAAGCAAGGTCCAGTGCTGTAAAGAGCAATATTGCATAGGAACCTGGAATGTTAGGTCTATGAATCAAGGCAAATTGGAAGTGGTCAAACAGGAGATGGCAAGAGTGAACATAGACATTCTAGGAATCAGTGAACTAAAATGGACTGGAATGGGTGAATTTAACTCAGATGACCATTATATCTACTACTGTGGGCAGGAATCCCTTAGAAGAAATGGAGTAGCCATCATGGTCAACAAAAGAGTCTGAAATGCAGTACTTGGATGCAATCTTAAAAATGACAGAATGATTTCTGTTCGTCTCCAAGGCAAACCATTCAATATTACAGTAATCCAGGCCTATGCCCCAACCAGTAATGCTGAAGAAGCCGAAGTTGAACGGTTCTATGAAGACCTACAAGACCTTTTAGAACTAACACCCAAAAAAGATGTCCTTTTCATTATAGGGGATTGGAATGCAAAAGTAGGAAGACAAGAAACCCCTGGAGTAACAGGCAAATTTGGCCTTGGAGCACGGAATGAAGCAGGGCAAAGGCTAATAGAGTTTTGTCAAGAGAATGCACTGGTCATAGCAAACACCCTCTTCCAACAACAAAAGAGAAGACTCTACACATGGACATCACCAGATGGTCAACACCGAAATCAGACTGATTATATTCTTTGCAGCCAAAGATGGAGAAGCTGTCTACAGTTAGCAAAAACAAGACCAGGAGCTGACAGTGGCTCAGATCATGAACTCCTTATTGCCAAATTCAGACTTAAATTGAAGAAATTAGGGAAAACCACTAGACCATTCAGATATGACCTAAATCAAATCCCTTATGATTATACAGTGGAAGTGAGGAATAGATTTAAGAGACTAGATCTGATAGATAGAGTGCCTCATGAACTCTGGACGGAGGTTCGTGACATTGTACAGGAGACAGGGACCAAGACCATCCCCATGGAAAAGAAATGCAAAAAAGCAAAATGGCTGTCTGAGGAGGCCTTACAAATAGCTGGGAAAAGAAGAGAAGCGAAAAGCAAAGGAGAAAAGGAAACATATAAGCATCTGAATGCAGAGTTCCAAAGAATAGCAAGGAGAGATAAGAAAGCCTTCCTCAGTGATCAACGCAAAGAAATAGAGGAAAACAACAGAAAAGGAAAAACAAGAGATCTCTTCAAGAAAATTAGAGATTCCAAGGGAACATTTCATGCAAAGATGGGCTCGATAAAGGACAGAAATGGTATGGACCTAACAGAAGCAGAAGATATTAAGAAGAGGTGCCAAGAATACACAGAAGAACTGTACAAAAAGATCTTCACGACCAAGATAGTCACGATAACGTGATCACTGACCTAGAGCCAGACATCTTGGAATGTGAAGTCAAGTGAGCCTTAGAAAGCATCACTACGAACAAAGCTAGTGGTGGTGATGGAATTCCAGTTGAGCTATTTCAAATCTTGAAAGATGATGCTGTGAAAGTGCTGCACTCAATATGACAGCAAATTTGGAAAACTCAGCAGTGGCCACAGGACTGGAAAATGTCAGTCTTCATTCCAATCCCAAAGAAAGGCAATGCCAAAGAATGCTCAAACTACCGCATAATTGCACTCATCTCACACGATAGTAAAGTCATGCTCAAAATTCTCCAAGCCAGGCTTCAGCAATATGTGAACCGTGAACTCCCAGATGTTCAAGCAGGTTTTTTAGAAAAGGCAGAGGAACCAGAGATCAAATTGCCAACATCTGCTGGATCATGGAGAATGCAAGAGAGTTCCAGAAGAGCATCTATTTCTGCTTCATTGACTACGCCAAAGCCTTTGACTGTGTGGATCACAATAAACTGTGGAACATTCTGAAAGAGATGGGAATACCAGACCACCTGACCTGCCTCTTGAGAAACCTGTATGCAGGTCAGGAAGCAACAGTCAGAACTGGACATGGAACAACAGACTGGTTCCAAATAGGAAAAGGAGTGCGTCAAGGCTGTATATTGTCACCTTGCTTATTTAACTTATATGCAGAGTACATCATGAGGAACGCTGGGCTGGAAGAAGCACAAGCTGGAATCAAGATTGCTGGGAGAAATATCAATAATCTCAGATATGCTGATGACACTACCCTTATGGCAGAAAGTGAAGAGGAACTCAAAAGCCTCTTGATGAAAGTGAAAGAGGAGAGTAAAAAGGTTGGCTTGAAGCTCAACATTCAGCAAACAAAGATCATGGCATCTGGTCCCATCACTTCATGGGAAATAGATGGGGAAACAGTGGAAACAGTGGCAGACTTTATTTTTTTGGGCTCCAAAATCACTGCAGATGCTGATTGCAGTCATGAAATTAAAAGACGCTTGCTCCTTGGAAGGAAAGTTATGACCAACCTTGATAATATATTAAAAAGCAGAGACATTACTTTGCCAACAAAGGTCCGTCTAGTTAAGTCTATGGTTTTTCCCGTGGTCATGTATGGATGTGAGAGTTGGACTGTGAAGAAAGCTGATCGCCGAAGAATTGATGCTTTTGAACTGTGGTGTTGGAGAAGACTCTTGAGAGTCCCTTGTACCGCAAGGAGATCCAACCAGTCCATTCTAAGGGAGATCGATCCTGGGTGTTCATTGGAAGGACTGATGCTAAAGCTGAAACTGCAATACTTTGACCACCTCATGCGACGAGTTGACTCACTGGAAAAGACTCTGATGCTGGGAAAGGTTGGGGGCAGGAGGAGAAGGGGACGACAGAGAATGAGATGGCTGGATGGCATCACCAACTCGATAGACATGAGTTTGAGTGAACTCCGGGAGTTGGTGATGGACAGGGAGGCCTGGTGTGTTGTGATTCATGGGGTCGCAGAGAGTCAGACACGACTGAGCGACTGAACTGAACTGAACTGAACTGTACTGTAGTGAACGAGAAGTAATGAAGATTCCCTTTGGATCTGGAGTCTTAACAGTTACGTTCCTTCTCAGTTTGATCCCATCTCTGTCTACAGTAATTTTACTATTATTATATAGGACTGCTAAGTGCTACTATTGATTCTCCTAAATCTGGATCATGTGCCAGAGTAGACTTTTCTTAAGAAGGATGTGGGAGAAGGTATGGCCACATTCAGTTCACATCTCTTTTGTATCATTCACTAATGTATCACACCGTAAAATGTGTGTACCTTGTTGGCTGGGACCCTGTCTTGTTCATCCTGATATTAGTGTTGCTAAACATGATGAGTACATGCCCAGTAAATAGGTGTTGCATGAATGGGTACAGCTGAAGGGCTGAATTATCCTTTTGTTGTTGTTGTTCAGTCACTAAGACTTGTCTTAGCCTTATCTGGTCCTTCTCTTCTCCTGGGCATACCAGAGGATGGCACAGCCCTACTTCCATGAAGTTGGGCAGGGTCATGTGGTTAGTTCTGCACCATGGAGAGGAATGGAAGTGACATGTATCACTTCTAGGCCAATGCATTTAATTTCCATGATGAGCCCACTCCTCTCTCTCCCCTGCTATGATGACAAAGGAGGCTTCATGCTGTAGAGGGTGCGAAACAAGATGCCAGAGCCTCCATCATTCTGGACCCCCAAGTGACTAGAAGGATCACAGCCCTCACTGACCTTGCTGTGTATGTACAGTGAGAAGGAAATATAAAGTGTGAGGCTACTGAGATTCCAGAGTTAATATGTTACCACAGCAAAACCTAGACTATCTTGAATAAAACACCTCTTAAAAGACAGAAGCAAATTATACCTTACTCTATTCCCTCTTTCATCTCTTATCCTTTTAAGAAATATAAAAGCTGCTAACACTTCTGATGCTTCTGATAATACATAAGTATATCAGAACTCCCACCCATCTTGAGAGATCAGTTCTGTGGGAAGCCCCCCCACCCCTACCCCAAGCAGAGTTAGAGGAATCTTCCTCTCGGCTCCGACAACAGGCTCATCATCCCTCTATTACAGCACTTAGCACACTATTGAAATGATTTGTGTACGTCTGTCTCTCCCTCTAGACTATAAGTGTCAGAATCCTCCTCTATTTCCCTCTTAAAAGTCAGGGGAAAATACACCAAAAGAAAGATAAATACAGATAAAAGGCAACTGCACTGAGGCTCTCCTCCACCTTTATCCGGCAATGTTTTAGTTAAGGGTCTTTTGATTGCAGGTAACAGAAATCTAGTCTTGCAAGTTTAAGTGAGAAAGAACACATTTTGGAAGGATATAGGAGTTCTTGGAATCCAAGGGAAAGATGAATTAACAACTCAAGGAATCGCAGGAACCAGGGCAGCAGTGGGGACCTCAGTGACTGGACTTTATCACGGTCCCTCTACAGTTATGTGGTGGCCTGACACATCTTCCAGCTCCCGGATTCAGGGTCCAGGAGAGAGGATCCAATTGCAGAAGCTTGGGTTAAGTATCTGCTCGCCATCCAGTCATCAATGTCTGGGAGAAGTGTCATGCAGTAGAAACATGAGCTGTGGCTTTGCAAAATGGGTGATTCTCAGAGACACTGGGGCAGGTAAATCATCTAATAGATGCTCATATCAGATGATTGCCTTGTCTAACCTTCAGAAAAAGCATCTACTTGCCTCACAGCTCGGTAGACTCTCTCTCAACTTGACACTTCCTGATAAATTCCAACCATTCCTGAAACCTCCCTTAAATGTCCCAAATCACCCCAGACTTCTGCAGAAATACCTGGACACACCATCTCTTTCTAGATACCACAATATGCCCAGGAGTTTGGGTGGTCTTGGTTGCCCTTATCTGGCTACTCTGTTGCTCCCCGTTGCTCTTCCCTTGGATGGTTCTCAACATCCAGAGCCTTGGGCTCCACGCTTGGGCTTTATGATGATAAACACAGCTGAGGCTGATCACTCAGCCAAGCCTGACTGTTGGCTGGGCCTGACAAGGAGCCTCCCCATGTGAGACCCATAGAAACTGTTTGCGGAATTAAATGAAAATAGATTACTCCAAGCTAGATTGTGTTTCCTCTTATCAGCCTTTCCTGGAATGGAAAATCAAAAGCAAACTGGAGTTCTGCAGGGAACAGGGTGTGCACCATCAGTTCTGGAAACAAATCAAGTGCCCTCCCCCTAATCCTGGCCATTCATTGTCATTTATTCACTCATTCATCCATTCAACAAGCATTTTCCTATTATGTCAAGCATTTTCCTGTTCTTGCTTGGAGAATCCCAGGAACGGGGGAGCCTGGTGGGCTGCCGTCTCTGGGGTCGCACAGAGTTGGACACGACTGAAGCGACTTAGCAGCAGCAGAGATATTAAAATGAAAAGCATCTTGTCTTGCCATTAACTCAGGTTGCGGGGGGCAGATGCAGACATTTAAATAGATAAGTGAATTTCTGGGTGATAAAACAAGCCGTAAAGTCTTATTAAAAGAGTGTGTATTGCAGAGAGGGCTCAATATGAATCCTGCCTCCACTACTTCCTAGATACTTGACCTTGGACAAGTTATTTGACCTTTTAGGATCTTATTTGCTTTAAGACAAAACAAGGCAAAAATCATGTCAGCTTTGCATGTTGTATTAGATATAATATATATAGTATATAATAGACTGTAATTATAATTATGATAACATTACAAAATCCAATTTTTAAAAAATAAACATGATTTTTGCCTAATTTTCAGGGTTTACACCATTGTCTGACACAAAAAGTCCTAAATACTTAATTTTTGAGTGAATGAATCCATTATGTCTTGTGTGCTTATCTCATGTTAGGCATTTGTGCATGTATCTATACAGCAACTTTGAAAGACAGTGCAATATAGAAGTTAAGTCCATTCTTTAGTATTAGAAATATTTGTGTTCGAAGCCTTGCTATGAATCTGGACTCTGTTTCCAGAAGAAGATCCTGTGAAGAGGCTTCCTGTGCAAGTGATGAAACTAGTCTCAGGAGAAACTTGTAAGAAAGTGAGGGAGGCAGGATAAAGCAGAGTAAGTAGCTAGAAAAAGATGTGGTGGTTTCTGCAGTCTCAGTCTGGCTTCAGTGCAATCCTCTCGAGAGCTCCAGAGCTGCACCAGAGTCAGTATTGTCTTGAAAAAAGGGGGCTGCCTTCTGGTCTCACATCACTCAGCTATTGGCTGCAGGTGGCCCTAGGCAGGAGCATCATAATCTCTGAAGCGTCTCCAGGCAGGGGGGATCCCACTGACTTCAAGAGAAATGTAAGTATTAGGCTGTAGAGTCAAGATCAGGAGCTGAGCACTGTCAAGGGGGCATGGCGGGGAACCGAGAGCATAAGCTGTGGGCTTCTGAGTACCCTCATTAAAAAGGAGGCCCCTACCATTTATGACACGTGAGGGAACTGAGGGATCAAGAGCTTAAATAATTCATCCAAGATTATCTAGTTCTAAGCAAAAAGTGAATCCCAACAACTACTATGTGTTCATAAAAACAACTACCAGCTATTAATTAAATTACCATATGCTAGGTAGTGAAATAAATGCTTTACATGCCCTGTCTCATTTACTGCTCATAACAAACCTACAGGGTAGGCAATCTTATTATCCCCCAATTAAAATGAGGAAACATATTACATAACTAGCCCCAAATCACATTACTAGCAGTGGCATGGTCAGAATTTAAAATTGAATATGTCAGACTCCAAAACTGAAGAACATTAACCACAACTCAAGGAAAACATCCTGAGATATTAATGCTTATTTCTCTCCCCACAGATTTCCCTTCCCCTTCTCCCGTTCCTTTCCTTCTATTCAAGCAGGGAGCAATCGGTACACTTTCCTCATGGGACATTTGAAGAGGAGTGGAACCAGAAGAGAGATTCATTTTGGGCTTTTCTCTCAAAGCCTAAACCTTTTGTTAGTGAAAAGAGATTTAAGACCAGAGACAATGACTTGAAAAAAATGGAAAGATGTCATTTGTTTCATTTGATTTAGGATTTGGTACCCTGGAGAAGGAAGGAGAATATGAACAGCAAGGCAGGGAAAGGAGAGAGGGAGAGAACAGATTTTTGATCCTGGAGCAGCAGAGATGAACCTTATTTCCCGGTAGCACCACTGGGAGAAATCACAAAATCCCAGGGAAGAAAGACTGTGTGATGCTGCTAGGAAGATGGGACCACAGGACTCTTACTTTCCAAGCATTACAAAGAAGGATGGAGAGGGAGTGGATGAAAAGGGGTCATGTGGTGTTCGTGGATTGGAAGAATAAATATTGTGAAAATGAGTATACTACCCAAAGTAATTTATACATTCAATGCAATCCCTATCAAGCTACCAACGATATTTTTCACAGAACTAGAACAAATAATCTCACAATTTGTATGGAATTACAAAAAACCTCGAATAGCCAAAGCAATCTTGAAGAAGAAAAATGGAACTGGAGGAATTAACCTGCCGGACTTCAGGCTCTACTACAAAGCCACAGTCATCAAGACAGTATGGTACTGGCATAAAGACAGAAATATAGATCAATGGAACAACATAGAAAGCCCAGAGATAAACCCACGCACCTATGGACACCTCATCTTCGACAAAGGAGGCAAGAATATAAAATGGACAAAAGACAGTCTCTTTAACAAGTGGTGCTGGGAAAACTGGTCAGCCACTTGTAAAAGAATGAAATTAGAACACTTCCTAACACCATACACCAAAATAAACTCAAAATGGATTAGAGAGCTAAATGTAAGACCAGATACTATAAAACTCCTAGAGGAGAACGTAGGCAAAACACTCTCCGACATAAATCACAGCAGGATCCTCCAAGACCCACCTCCCAGAATATTGGAAATAAAAGCAAAAATAAACAAATGGGACCTAATTAAAATCAAAAGCTTCTGCACAGCAAAAGAAACTCTAAGCAAGGTGAAAAGACAGCCTTCAGAATGGGAGAAAATAATAGCAAATGAAGCAACTGATAAAGGATTAATCTCCAAAATATACAAGCAGCTCCTGCAGCTCAATTCCAGAAAACTAAGTGACCCAATCAAAAAATGGGCCAAAGAACTAAACAGACATTTCTCCAAAGAAGACATAAAGATGGCTAACAAACACATGAAAAAATGCTCAACATCCCTCATAATCAGAGAAATGCAAATCAAAACCACAATGAGATACCATTTCACACCAGTCAGAATGGCTGCTATCCAAAAGTCTACATGCAATAGATGCCGGAGAGGGTGTGGAGAAAAGGGAACCCTCTTACACTGTTGGTGGGAATGCAAACTAGTACAGCCACTATGGAGAACAGTGTGGAGATTCCTCAAAAAACTTGAAATAGAACTGCCATATGATCCAGCAATTGCACTCCTGGGCATACACACCGAGGAAACCAGAATTGAAAGAGACACATGTACTCCAATGTTCATTGCAGCACTGTTTATAATAGCCAGGACATGGAAGCAACCTAGATGTCCATCTGCAGACGAATGGATAAGAAAGCTTTGGTACATATACACAATGGAGTATTTTTCAGCCATCAAAAAGAATGCATTTGAATCAGTTTTAATGAGGTGGATGAAATTGGAGCCAATTATACAGAGTTAAGTAAGCCAGAAAGAAAAACATCAATACAGTATACTAACGCATATATATGGAATTTAGAAAGATGGTAACCTGAACCCTGTATACGAGACTGCAAAAGAGACATAGGCATATAGAACAGTCTTTGGGACTCTGTGGGAGAGGGTGAAGGTGGGATGATTGGGAAGAATGGCTTTGTAGCATGTATATTATCATAAGTGACCAGTCCAGGTTCGACGCATGATACAGGATGCTTGGGGCTGGTGCACGGGGATGACATGGAGGGAGGATAAGGGGAAGAGGGAGGTGGGAGGGGGGTTCAAGAAAGAGAACACATGTACACCCGGGGCGGACTCATGTCAATGTATGGCAAAACCAACCAATATATTAATGTAAGGTAATTTGCCTCCGATAAAATAAATTAAAAAAAAAAAAGAAAAGGGGTCATGTGGACAGGGACAATGGATGTATCGGTGGCCACCTATGTGTAGACCCATCACTGAGCATCAAATGCAGCCACTCTGGACGTAAAAGACAAGGTGTGACTGACCCCAGCAAGGAGTGAAGTTAAAATTTTTCTATAGATCAGAAGGATAGAGAGCAGGCAGTCAGATAAAGGCAAACTGAAAATAAAGAAGGAATATTGATTACACATCTGAGTTTAAAGTTTGAAATGTGTACCTATGATGAATAGAAAAAGAATTGGCCTTGGGGAAGGCCAGTGCAGAGACAGTGGCCAGCATTTGGCTAGTGGAGAGAACTTGCCTGTACCCAAGACAGCATGGCTGGTCACTGAAAGGCAAACCCTTACTTATCTATTTGGATTGTTCTACTCACTGTCCCTACCAGGATGGTGGGAGATGCTGAAAGTTGAGGTCTAGGTAAATAAAGCAAGAACCCTGATAGAGTTACTGCCTCAGTAAAAGGTGGTTTAGAAAAATTATACCCATCAGCCCTGGGAAACAAATTGGGGAATTTGTCACTTAGCAGGGCTCTGGGTTGGAAAATTACAAAATCACTTCATCCATGAGAAACTGAAATGCCGAGTCTGCACCTCATGTAGTGTTAAAAATCAAATTTACACTACTGATTCCTGGATTTCTAACGAGAAATTCACCTTAAAAGCTTGTTCTCTACTGGTAAAATCCCCAAGGTTCCCTGCAGATACAAATGCAAAATTACTCTGTAATAACATTACCATAACCTTAGGTTTCATGGGATTCCTATGATATAAACAATCCACACCAGGATTTCACTGTCATTAAAAAATTATAAATTATAGGAAGAAACTGTCAACCATGAGGAAGAGTCAGCAGACACTACAAACAATAAAATTAGCAACCCCAGGAATGGCAAGCAGAACAGTAATCTGAAAGACACAATCAGTTCAGTTCAGTTCAGTTCAGTCGCTCAGTCGTGTCCGACTCTCCGCGACCCCATGAATCACAGCACACCAGGCCTCCCTGTCCATCACCAACTCCTGGAGTACACTCAAACCCATGTCCACAGAGTCAGTGATGCCATCCAGCCATCTCATTCTCGGTCGTCCCCTTCTCCTCCCGCCCCCAACCTTTCCCAGCATCAGAGTCTTTACCAGTGAGTCAACTCGTCGCATGAGGTGGCCAAAGTATTGCAGTTTCAGCTTTAGCATCAGTTCTTCCAATGAACACCCAGGATCGATCTCCCTTAGAATGGACTGGAAGACACAATAAATCCATTTAAATTTTTAAAGAGATTAAAAAATGGAAATCAACCTGAAGGAACAGAATACTATGAAAATAATAACAAGTAGATTTGAAAGAGAATCAAACAGAATGTCTGCCAACAAAAAACTTGGTCACAGAAAATAAAGTCTCAATATATATGTTAACAGATTAAATACCACTAAGGCTATGGTTTTTCCAGTGGTCATGTGTGGATGTGAGAGTTGGACTATAAAGAAAACTGAGCACCGAAGAATTGATGCTTTTGAGCTGTGCTGTTGGAGAAGACTCTTGAGAGTCCCTTGGACTGCAAGGAGATCCAACCAGTCCATCCTAAAGGAGATCAGTCCTGGGTGTTCATTGGAAGGACTGATGTTGAAGCTGAAACTCCAGTACTGATTCAAAGAGCTGACTCGTTTGAAAAGACTGTGATGCTGGGAAAGATTGAGGGCAGGAGGAGAAGGGGACAACAGAGGATGAGATGGTTGGGTGGCATCACTGACTCAATGGACATGGATTTGGGTGGACTCCGGGAGTTGGTGATGGACAGGGAGGCCTGGCGTGCTGTGATTCATGGGGTCGCAAAGAGTTGGACACGACTGAGCGACTGAACTGAACTGAACTGAAAAGAGAATTGTTGACATATAAGACAGAGCTGAGAATACTACCTAGAATAAAGATCACAGAGAAGAAGAGATGAACAAGATTTAAGTTATGGAGCACAGAATATGAGAAGAGTTCTAGAAAGGAAAAAATAGAATAAGAAATAGGCATTATTCAATGAAAATTTTTGGAATTTGGGAAGCACAATGAGCTCTGAACAGGATAAATAAACATATATCCACATCTAGACACATCAAGTTGGAACTGAAAAATAACAAAGACAAAGAAAATAATCAAGACAACGAAACTATCTACAAAATGAAAAACAGATATAGCCACAGCAAAAACCCAGAACAATGGAACAGTCCCTTCAAAATTCTGAAAAGGAAAGCTGTCAATCTAGAATTCCACACCCAGTTAAAATACAAATAGTGAAGGTAATACAAAAGACATCTCTATGTAGAAAAGATTAAAAGAGTTCAGTGCTTCCAGGGATGTACTGCAGTGAAAAATATATTGAACACAGAATGAAGGAGCAGGGTACCAGAAGCATTACTGAGCAGACAAACTGACGACATCTGTGAGGAAATAAAAAATTTCTCCTAAAAACAGTAACTAACATTGGGGGAGAGTGTAAAAGCAAGGTGGAAACAAACTAGATAAAAAAATGAATCAGAGGAAAGGAAAGTGATGAGAGTTAAAGCTTTCTAAGGTCTTTGTATTATTTTGGAGGAGAGTACAAAGAGTGATGAACTACAGAGAAGAAGTATGTATTTTAAAAACGTAAGACAAACTACTAAAAGAATAGAAATGAAATGTATAATTTCCAAAACAGTAGACAGGAAAGAATATCTAATTCAATATAAAAGAAGGAATAGAAACTATATAAAAAGTTAGACAAAATCACAAATTAAGATGGTCAAAATAAATCCAAATGTATAGTTATAATAAATATAAATATATCATTGTCATCAATTAACACACAAGGATTCTTGCATTGGATAAAAAATATATCCAAATACTACTTGAGATATACCTAAAGAGAGATTTTTTGAAGTAATGGGATGGAAGAAGATATCCCAGGTAAAATATTAATGAAAAGAAGTCTGGTGTATCAATAGTAGAATCAGATAAAATAATGAAATTATTTAATACAATAAAGTTTAATTTATGGATAAAAATTACTGTTATATAATTACTAGAGAGAAAATTCACCAGTAAAATACAAATACCCAAACCCATATTCAACTAATAATATAACTTCAAAATATATAAAGCAAATGTGATATAATTACAAGGATATCGACTCAATGGACATGAGTTTGAGCAAACTCCAGGAGATAGTGAAGGACAGGGAAGCCTGATGAGCCGCAGTCCATGGGGTTACAAAGTGGTGGACACAACTGAATAATCATCAACAATAGTCACGGAGAGAAATTTTAATAAACGTTTCTCAGAAACTGACATACAGAGGAAATGAAAAAGAAGGATTTGCTGTTCTGAACATCACAACTCATAAGCTTGGTTTAATGAGCCTGTTTAGGATATAAAACCTAAAATTTTGAATATAATCTTGTTAAAGCACCCATAGAATAGCTATCAAAAATTTCCAAGGCTACAAGGCTCGTCTCAAAAAATACCAAAGAATCAATATTAAGTAGACCACTTCCTTGACAATGCAGCAAACCTGGGGGGAAAAGGGCAGAAAGGCAGTCCAACCCTCTCTTCATTCCAGTGGGAAAGTAACGGTTAGTCACTCAGTCATGTCTGACTCCTTGTGACCTTTATGGACTTTGCAACTCTTTATATACTGTAGCCCACCAGACTCACCTGTCCATGGAATTCTCCAGGCAAGAATACTGGAGTGGGTTGCCATTCCCTTCCCCAGGGGATCTTCCTGACCCAGGGATCAAATCTGGATCTCCTGTATTGCAGGCAGGTTCTTTACAATCTGAGCTACCAGGGAAGCCCCCAGTGGGAAACTACTATACTTTTAAACAGTTCATATGTCAAAGAAGAAATCTGATGGAAATTAAGAGATATTTAGACATTAACAATAATGAAAGACACTTCCTATTAAAACATTGCAGATACTGACTCTGAAAATTCATATGGAAGAGCAAAAGTTCAAGTTCAATAGAAATGGGAGAAATGCAAAGTGAAATAGCAGTGAGATTCTTTTACACCTCTCAGTCTGTCAAAAAGTTTGAAAAAGTCTGATGATGACAAGCACTGGCAAGGATATGACATGATGGAAACCTCAACACCACTGCTAGTGGTGTAAATGCTAGAGCAGTTCTGAAGCATCAAGAAACTAGACCCCGCACATCCTCCAACTCAGAATTCTCTATGCATATGCCCTGGACTAGCCACCACCCATTAGTGGGTTGTGAAGTCAAAATGGTCCTAAACAGCTGTCAGAGTAAAAGAAGAAAAGGAAAATACTAAGGCGCAATGTGGACTTCCCTGGCGTCTGTAAAGAAACCGCCTGCAAAGTAGGAGACCTGGATTTGATCCCTGAGTTGGGAAGATCCCCTGGAGGAGGGCATGGCAACCCACTCCAGTATTCTTGCCTGGAGAATCCCCATGAAAAGAGGAGCCTGGCGGGCTACAGTCCATGGGGTAGTAAAGAGTTAGACATGACTGAATAACGAAGCAAACACAAGGTGCAATGTAAAGGTCTTCCCAGGTGGTGTTAGTGGTAAAGAATCTGCCTGCCAGTGCAAGAGTTGTAGGTTTGATCCCTGGGTTGGGAAGATTCCCTGGAGTAGGAAATGGCAACCTGCTCCAGTAGTCTTGCCTGGAAAGTCCCATGGACAGAGGAGCCTGGTAGCTACAGTCCAAGGGGTCACAAAGAGTCAGACACAACTGGGCACACACACACGGTGCAATATACATGGTAATATTAGGTCTTGGTTTTATAAACATTGTGTGTATGTGTTGGTGGCAATGTAAACATGTTTTCTAGGGGTTAGTCATGGTAAAAAAAAAAAAAATTAACAGATGATGCCCTAAAGAAATTCACTTTTGTACACGAGAAAGTAGAGATGAGAGTGTTCCATGAGGTGTTTTTTGTAATAGCAAAAATTGAAATCAGACTGAAGTGCAATGAAAACAGTTGTATTTATCTACTTAGTGGAACACTGTCCTGCAGTTAAATAAAATATAATCTACATTTATTATTTAATAGGTCTACAATTATTTAATAGGTCTACATTTTCCAACATTGAAAAATCTCAAAAATCATAATGTTGAAAATATGGAGAACATGGCATCATTTCTCCAAATTACTAAACATGCCTACATAAAGTCCTGAAATATTCATGCAAAGTATACATACCGGCTTTGGGATGTGTTTTCCCCGGAAGAGGACGGTTGGGTGGGGATTCAGAGTGTGAACACAGGGAAGGACAGTCTTTTGCTTTATCTGTGACATTCTACATGTAAACACATCTGAAGCAAGTATAGGAAAATGTGAATGCCTGTATAATTTTGGTGCCAGGTACACTGATGTCTGTTATTTACTGTGTGTCTGACATAGTTCATAAATGGATATTTAAAAATTAAAGTGATCACAATAAAGATAACTTCAGAGCATCACTTACCCAACAGAGTCTCCCAAATCACAGGACCAGCTAAAAGGCCGGTGCCCTGGGCTGTTTGGAAGAAGATGCTTGCTGGTATTTAACTAGGGAGGCAGGGAGAAAATGTAAATTTGCATCACACAATCCGACAAAATCAATAGAGGTAATTTCCTGATTCACACCCATAGATGTGCACAAAACCACCCTGATCTAAGACAATATCCACATACAGGGTACTGGAGGGGGTGACTTGGGGCCTGAATTATTCAGTGTCTGTCTCACAGCTCCATTGCTCGGGCTTCAGTTGGGATTCAATGGAGAAGCCTGAATTCAGCTGCTGGACTGGCCTCAGCTCAGATGCTCTGACAACCACAGACCCGTGATGAATGATAATTGCGTTTTCTCTACATCAGTGTATGGAAATCTGTTTACAGATTTGGATTACAAATTCTGGAAGCTTAATATGTCTAATGATTTTTTGCCGATCTTAAAGGGCTCTGCACTATTTCAAACGTGGCTGTGCCTAAATTTTGGGCACTGTGGAATTAACTGATTTTGCCCTGTGGAATTAACTTCTGCATTTAAGAAACACTTGAGACGTCATTTCTTCCAACCCCTTCCCCAATTCCTTGTTTTATTAAAAAAAAAAAAAAACCACATGTGGAAAAGGGAAAAGGCAGGCCCTTGGGAGAGACTATAGCAAATGACTGTCTTTCTCTCCTAGGTTTATAGGAGACCAGTAATTCCAAAATTCATAACTGAAATCCCAGCTAGGGAGAGGGCGGTCCAAAGGGTCTCATCTGTGCCTCTCTAAGACCAAAACAACTGGTCATGAAGTTCAGTTCTAACAGGATTAAAAAATATAGGAGCGGGTGGATGGCTACAAAATCAAAAGGTGCTGAGTGACATACACATTAGAGAAAGAAAATTGAATTAGCAGTGACATTTTTTGGCCTGAGGCCTTTTTTTTTCTTTGGGCTGTGAAAATAAAGACAAACTTTGATCTGTTCTACTCAGAATCTGACGAAGACATCAAGGCCAGAATATTGCCTCTAATCTTATTTGTTATTTCCAGACTGTATTCCCTTGGACCCTCTGCTCCTTGAGGATGGGGCTGTATGCATCTCCAAATGGACCAGTCACGCTTCTGCTAGAATAACCCTGTAAGAGAAGTCACGCTTGGTGCTCAAAAGCGGTCTCGTGATTGTGGAGGGAGGCAGCCACTGGTCTGGCCAAGGCTCTCAGTTTACAAGATTTACGTGTTCTTCCTCACTGTGGCAAAACCATAACTAGTGGAAGTAAAATATAAATGAGGGCAGGGAAATACAGAATGGGAAAAGACAGAACTAGCAAAAGCTTTCCTGTTCTTAAGTGGAAAACTTCATTATGTTTTCAGAGGGAAGAAGTTAATGAAAGGAGACCTGTCACTAGACACAATCTAAAAACATCTTTTACATTTTGAAGATAAAGAAATTGTGCAGTGAGCATCTAAGTAGGGAAAAAAAAAAGATCTTCAGAAACAACACAAACACAAAAGCAAAGAAAACAAAATATATATTAAAGAAAGGATGCCGGGTGCTTCAGACTTTTCCGCCTCAGCAATACATGCCATGATAGACTCGAGTGGTGCCTGCACCACTTTGAGCAAAGAAGACGCCACACGCATCCATGCTGATATTCAGGGATGAGAATAGAAAGCATAGATCCTGGCAGAGGGAACCACGCTGCAAAGATCTGCAAGTGAAAAGACCTTGGTGTGTAGAGCTTTGAAACAGGAAGGGTTTGGACTTTTTCTAAGGGTTCTGAGCAAAGGAGCCATGTGGTTTGATGAATGTTTTCTAAAAAATTTTAATCTAGCCTGCTGTGTACAGAACAGACCAGGGGGCTACGAGTGCAGTGGGCATATGGGTGAGGAGCTTTTTGCCCATGCTGGGCAAGAAGTGATGAAGGCCTGGACTGGCACATGATAGTTGGCATTGGGAGGGGGGAGAACAGGTACTTGGATTTCAGATCTCTTGTACAGGAGGATGAAGTCATGGCTTGGGGATAGGTAGCCATGAGGTGGATAAGAGGAAGCCTCAAGGAAGGCTTCCAGGTTTCAGATCTGAGCACTGGGAAGACAGTTGCCACTTACTGAAGTGGTGGAGGCACATATTTAGGGTTGAAAAATCAATGGAATGGTTTGGAACCCATTAAGTTTGAGTGCTCATGACTTTCAAGTGGTGTGGCCAAGCAAGCAACTGGAGAAGCAAGTCATGAAAGATGTTCTCAGCTCCACACCTCCCTGCCTCCCCTTTATCATTCTCCCAAACCTTCCCATTGACTCTCTGGAACTCATATACTGTGACCAGTTTTTATGGTTGTTTAGTTAGTAAGTTGTGTCCAATTCTTTTATGACCCCCTGGACTGTAGCCCACCAGGCTCCTCTGTCCATGGGAATTCCCAGGCAAGAATACTGGAGTGGGCTGCCATTTCCTCCTCACAGGGAATTCTTTGGCACTTTGTGATCTTAAAACGATCAGTATATAAAGATGGAAAGACGAGCACAAAACCAAAGGTGAATACAAAAGAATGTTAAATAGAGACAAGAATGGTTTCAGGGAGGCTGTGGCCAAAAAAAAAGCTAAGGTTTGCAAAAACATTAAGGATGAGAAAAATTGATTTGGGGGCACATCTGAGGCAAGAAGATAAATGACAGGATTGTGCCAACAGATGACAGATTAAAAGTAGAACTCAGGTCTTAGTTTGTTTCCAACAAAGAAAATGGTCTTTAGATTAGAAATAAGAAATCCTTAAAAAAGAGATTTAAAGAGCCACAGAGATACAGCAAGAGACAGAATTCCGCTTCATTAAATTAGGTTAAGCCTCCAATGTAATTGTCAACCCAATCCCCCACTTCATTTTATGGGTCTTTTCTACTCCCCCCCACGCTTGGCAATAAGGTTATCCATCTAGTTCTGGGCATATTTCCATCACATCTCAGTCCGATGAAAGCGATGACTTAGAAGCTGTATCAGGTGGGTAGAGGAGTCTCTTTTATCCAAGACCAGACTAGAAGGGGCTGAACAGGTAGGCACCCACGTGCTTGGTTGTATGTGCACAAGTATATTTCTTTACTAGGGAAGTCAAGGAGAGGTGTCTTCTGATGACAGTGAACTAGGTTTAATTAGAGCCAAGCATCTCCTCCACCAGAGGTAGGAGAGTTTGGGGTTTATAAGGGCTATTGCTACCCTGCTACTAGTAAGGACAACAGAGGCATACTTTTGGATTTTCCAGCTTCCCATTAAACACTTCAAGAACAGCTCATCAGACTTTACCTTCTCTTCTGGGAGCCCCAAAAAATGTTTCTGAGATGCACAAAACCCTGGGCAGGTTGTTGGAGAGATGTCCTAAATAACAACTGCTGACCATATAATTCAAAGGGATATCCTGGCATCAGTCCAGTTGGATAGCAATATTCACCACCCTAGGTCATCATTCTGGCCTAATACAATACAGCAAATGTAACCATTTGCTTCACACCCTAACTCTGCCTCCAGATCTCTTACTGTCCCCTTTTCCCATTCTTTATATTGCCACTAGTGGAAAGTATTTTTCAACATTTGATTATTGCTTGCATGTGATCGACCCCCTGGAATTAAGGAATGGCTCACACACACCTCAATATGCTTTAATTCACTTATAAATTCTTTCTTCTAGAACCTGCTGCCCCTTTATCCACTGATCTGTCCCTATCATGCTTTTCTTGATCTCTCCTTTTCAGAGGCCAAACTCAGACTTTACCCATTGGCTCCCTGATGGACTGATCTTGACTGTTTTACTCTGACTGGTCACTGGGCTTCCATGTGGTCATCTAACCTTTGGAATCCAACTCTGTTCCCCAGTATGGACCCATCCCCAGTTCAGAGGCATGGCTTCCATTCTGATTTAGGCTCTTTGTTCTGATTCTTTCAGTTTATGCCTTCCGTTTCCCAAGAGGACACTGTCCTCTCTCCAGCTGGGGGCTGGGACTTTCCCATGAGGAAACTTCTCAGATACCGCCTTTCGGTCTGCCTGGGCTTCTGAGCACTCCTCTTCTGGGGCTTCTCCCCCACCATCACTCCTAACAGCCATTGTGTCAACCAACCACTCACTCAAACCATGACCACAGACGGTCACACTCCTTGGACTGATTCAACCTGGGGGATCAGCCTCCCCACCTGCTTTCCATGTCTTCTTTCTAGAAAAGTCTATTCTAGATCATAGTCTATCTAGGCTAACTACTATGTATTGCTGTGAATTCTGTCCTTCCTGACCTACTTTGAAATATAATAGTTCTAAAACATATGAAAATGGAATTCCAATTTGACTTCCTGAGGGGCAGAAACTGAGTCTCATTAATCTCTATAACCTGGGACAATAAGCAGCCAGGGATTTTACGGGAAGAAAATCCAACCTCTGTTTCCAAAAAAATAAAGGTAAATTTCAAGATGCATAAGAGAGTTAAGCAGCAAAACCCTAAGTGAATCCTTACATTTTAGCTTTGTGAGCAGTTGGAAAAGAATAACCTGGTCACAAAGAAAATTGTATGAAATTGACTTAATTTCCTGATTCTGAGGGGATCAGTCTCAGGGATATACATGACACAGAAGTTGTGTATCTCAATTTTTTAATAATGTACATTTTATAATGTATCTTTTTTGTACTGCGGTAAAATATATATAACATACAACTTACAGTTTTAACTATTTTAAGTGTACATCTCAGTGGCATTAAGTACAACTCACACTGTTATGCAGCAAATAAAAAAATTCTCTGAATTTGACTGTTGTAAGGACCTCATGTGAGCGGACTCATATGACATCTGTCCTTTTGTCACTGCCTGATTTCACTAAGCATAACATCCTCAAGGTTCATCCATGTTGTCCTACGTATCAGAATTTCCTCCCTTTTAAAAACTAAGTGATAGGGTGTACCTGAATTTTAACAAGACAAATTTTCTCCCAAATGTCCTGTGGATAATCAGCAGGAATGGGGACTGCAGGATGGATGTGGGGACATTTCAGAGTCTGTGTCACTTGGGGGAAGCTCCACAATCCTCTCACCCAGACTGTCCAGGACAGCACTTCTAACAATGACCTAAATGAGGACAAAGGAGGGCTGCCAAGCTAATACCTTGTGAATGACACAAAGTTGGGCAAAACAGCTCTTCTGCTCAGTGATGAATACAGATTCAAAATCTTTAGTATATTATAACGATAAACTGAAACCAAGGAGATGAAAATTAACAACAGTAAATGTAAGATACTAAAATTAGGTTAGAGGGCATATGTGCGGACACACCCACCCACACACCCACACACACCCACACCCACACACACACCCAGAACAGGATGGAGGAGAACTGCCTAAGAGCAGCCTGACCAAGAGTTGTGGGTTTTAATTGACCACAAGCTCAGTCTGAGTCAACGGTGGGATGTGGTTGCCAGAAAAACAAGTAATGTAATTCAAAGGTACATTAACAGAAGCACAATGTTCGAAACGAGGCAGGAAATAGCTCCTTTGCTGGCCTTTCTGGGTCGGCTGCACCTGGAATGTTGTGTTCGGCTAGGTTCCGCAGTTTCAGAGGGGTAGCCAAGAGCTGGAGGGTGTTTGGCGGAGGGTGAACGGTCTGGAAATTCTTCCCTGGAAAGCACGGAAGAATTCGGGGAACATAGTAGGTAGAGGAGAAGACTAGAGGGGGACACAGGTAGCAACTTTAAAACTTGAAAGAGTTGCTTTCATGTGGCGTTAGAAAATGGAGCTCATGGATGGATGTTATGGATAGGGTAAGTTATCTCTAGAGAAATAAACAACTTCCTTATCATTGACCTACCTGACAATAGGATGGGCACCTGCAGGAGCGAGTTTCTCATAACTGGAGTTAAGTAATTAGAGTTGTTTGAGAACAGTGGTTCTCAGGAGCAATCCTAGTCCCCTCAACCCAGGAGATAGAGATATTGTTGATCTCTACTAATATACTTCTAAATCCCCTAAAATACGGGATAACCCCCAGAACAAAGAATTATCCAGTCCACAATTTTTTAAAGATATTTTTTTAATGTGGACCATTTTATGTATTTATGCAATTTGTTACAATATTGTTTCTGTTTAATGTTTTGTTTTTCTGGCCAGAAGGCATGTGGGGTCTTAGCTCCCTGCCCAGGAATTGAACCCACACCCCTAGCATTAGAGAGTAGAGTTTAACCACAGGACCACCAGGGAAGTCCCCAAACTAGAATGTTAATAGTGCTGAGCCTGAGAAACCTGCTTTAGAAGGAATTCCTACACTAAAATGCTAAAGAACAGAGGCCAGAGCCCCCCTGGCTGAATCTGACCTGCAGAGCTTTTCTTTTGTTGTCCCTTGCCAATTTCACAAAAAGATCTGAATTTCAATCTTCATTTAAAAAAAAAATTCTTATTGTTTTTGTTCAGTCATTAAGTGATGTCCAACTCTTATTAGAGACCCCATGGACTGCAGCATGAGAGGCTTCCCTCTTCTTCACTATCTCCCAGAGTTTGCTCAAGTTCATGTCCATTGAGTTGGTGGTGCCATCCAACTATCTCATTCTCTGCCACTCTCTTATCCTTTTGCCTTTAGTCTTTCCCAGTATCAGGGTCTTTTCCAATGAGTATTTGAAATAAATGTATTTGCAATACAATTTGTATTTGGACTACAATGTATCTGCAATACAATTCCAAAGTATTGCCAAAGCAATACTTCGGCCACCTGATGTGAAGAGCTGACTCATTGGAAAAGACCCTGATGCTGGGAAAGATTGAAGGCGGGAGGAGAAGTGGATGACAGAGGATGAGATGATTGGATGGCATCAATGGACATGAGTTTGAGAAAACTCTTGGAGATAGTGAAGGACAGGGAAGCCTGGCATGCTGCAGCCCATGGGGTCACAAAGAGTCGGACATGACTGAGCAACAATTTTTCAGCACTCAGACTTCTTCATGGTCCACTCTCACATCTGTACATGACTACTGGAAAAACCATAGCTTTGACTATAAGGACTTTTGTTAGCAAAGTGATGTCTCTGGTTTTTAATACACTGTCTAGGTTTGTCATAGCTTTTCTTTCAAGGAGCAAGTGTCTTAATTTCATGGCTGCAGTCACCATCTGCAGTGATTTTGCAGCCCAAGAAAATAAAATCTGTCACTGTTCCACTTTTTCCCCTTCTATTTGCCATGCAGTAAGTGATGGGACTGAATGCCCAGTTTTTTTTAATGTGGGGTGTTAAGCCAGCTTTTCCACTCTCCTCTTTCACCCTCATCAAGAGGTTCTTTAGTTCCTCATCACTTCTGTCATTAGAATGGTATCATCTGCATATCTGAGGTTGTCGATATTTCTCTCAGCAATCTTGATTCCAGCTTGTGATTAATCTAGCCTGGCATTTCACATGATGTGCCCTACATATGTTAAATAAATAGGGTGACAATATATAGCCTTGTGGTACTCAAGGCTTGTACCTTGTGGTACATTTCCCAATTTTGAACCAGTCCATTGTTCCATATAAGGTTCTAACTGTTGCTTCTTGACTTGCCTACAGGTTTTTCAGGATACAGGTAAGGTGGTCTGGTATTCCCATCTGTTTAAAATTTTCCTCAGTTTGTTGTGATCCACACAGTCAAAGGCATTAGTGGAGTTAGTGAAGCAGAAGTAGGTATTTTCCTGGGATTCTCTTGCTTTCTCTGTGATCTGATGAATGTTGGGAATTTGATCTATGGTTTCTCTGCCTTTTCTAAACCCAGCGTGTACATCTGGAATTTCTCAGTTCACATACTGCTGAAGTCTAGTTTGAAGGATTTTGAGCATAACCTTGCTAGCATGTGACATAAACACAATTGTACTGTAGTTTGAATATTCTTTGGCATTGCCCTTCTTTGGGATTGGAATGAAAAGTGACTTTTTCCAGTCCTGTGGCCACTGCTGAGTTTTCCAAATTTGCTGAGATATTGAGTGCAGCACTTTCACAGTGTCCTTATATTGGATCTACCTTCCTGCACAGCAAAACTGCCTGGAGCTGCTGAGTAACTGACATCTCTTTTGGATGAATCTATGGCAGAAAGTGAAGAGGAACTCAAAAGCCTCTTGATGAAAGTGAAAGAGGAGAGTGAAAAGGTTGGCTTGAAGCTCAACATTCAGAAAACAAAGATCATGGCATCTGGTCCCATCACTTCATGGGAAATAGATGGAAAAACAGTGTCAGACTTTGTTTTTTTGGGCTCCAAAATCACTGCAGATGCTGATTGCAGCCATGAAATTAAAAGACGCTTGCTCCTTGGAAGGAAAGTTATGACCAACCTTGATAGTATATTAAAAAGCAGAGACATTACTTTGCCAACCAAGGTCCGTCTAGTCAAGGCAATGGTTTTTCCCGTGATCATGTATGGATGTGAGAGTTGGACTGTGAAGAAAGCTGATCGCCGAAGAATAGATGCTTTTGAACTGTGGTGTTGGAGAAGACTCTTGAGAGTTCCTTATACTGCAAGGAGATCCAACCAGTCCATTCTAAAGGAGATCAATCCTGGATGTTCATTGGAGGGACTGATGCTAAAGCTGAAACTCCAATACTTTGGCCACCTCATGCGACGAGTTGACTCACTGGAAAAGTCTCTGATGCTGGGAAGGGTTGGGGGCGGGAGGAGAAGGGGACGACGGAGAATGAGATGGCTGGATGGCATCACCGACTCTGTGGACATGAGTTTGAGTGTACTCCGGGAGTTGGTGATGGACAGGGAGGCCTGGCGTGCTGTGATTCATGGGGTCGCGGAGAGTCGGACACGACTGAGCGACTGAACAGAACAGAACAGAACAGAGTTTTCTAGTTCACCACAGTCCTCACCTCTTTACATATTAGAATTTGAAATTGTGACCCATGGACATTTAATCCAGTGTTTCTCAACTTTGCTTTGCACTCAGATCACCTGCAGAGTTTAAAAAATCCCAGTGCCTAGGCTGCACCCCAGATCAACTAATCAAGCCCTCAGGGGATGGGTCCCAGGCAGGAGTGTTTCTTATAGCTCACAAATGGTTTCAAGGTGTAATCAAGGGTAAGAACCCCAGCTTTATCATGGAGTGACAGCCCATGGGAAGAAGCTCTAAGGCAAATAATCTCATACCCAGTAGACAGTCATAATCAAAGAATTTAAACAATCAAATGGGCTGCATCAGAAGTGAGGTCCCCATTTCTGGGGGTAATCAATCAATAGAATTTTCAAGAAGAAATCCCTTCTTTGAAATACTTCAAAGGGAAGGAGACTGGACTAGAGCAGAGGTTCTTTACCCTGCCTGTGGATGACATCCACCCGAGGAGTTTCTCCAGGTACAGCGGTCCAGGGACCACCCTGGAAGATTATAATCTAGTAAAGTCAGGTAAGGGCTGATCAGGTACAGGCTGAAAAATCTCTCCAGATGCTGCTGCTAAGTGCTCCTAGGGAAGAACCACTGAGCACGATGGATGACCTCTACAAGCCCCAACCTCAATATTGGCAATGACTCGGGTACAAGCCCCAACCTCAATATTGGCAATGACTCGGGTTCTTAAAAGAAAATCTGTGTAAATCTTCAAATACATACTGAAATAGGGGCATAAATAAGATGACACCATGGGTTGGGGAGTATTTTAACACATGAAGATGAGGTTAAATTCGAAGCTGCGAGATTCTCCAATTCAGTTTAACACTGAGATGGAAAGGATTCAAGGAAAGAACTGCTTTCTGGGTTCCAGTTCTTTTTTCTGATATACTTGACATGTGATGTTTGCTTAAATAACCTCTCAGAAAGCAGCTTATGTGCTTGTGTCAGAGTTCTTAGCTTCAAGCAACAGATACTGATGCTGCCTGCTTTCAGCGAAAAAGGAATCCATTAAATGGATATTGGGACAGTGTAAGAAGGTTTTAAAATATGCTTGCCTTAATAAAGTGTGATACATCAATTTGATGACTTATTATACAGCCATTAGAAACTATCACACAGATTAAAATGTATTGGAGTATAAAGATGTCCACAATATAGGACTCTGTGAGAAAATTAGGTTATAGAATAAGTCATAAGATATGATACAATTCATTTTTTAAATAGCATATATTTTTACTAATAGTGATACACAAGATCTGGAAAAAATTGAACCTTGACCTAACCCTCACATCTTACACAAAAATTAACTCAAAATGGATTATGAACTTAAATATAAAATGTAAACCTGTGAAGCTTTCAGAAAAGAAAAGGGACATAAGAGGAAAACCTTTACGATCGTGGGTGAGGCAAAGAATTCTTAGACTTGACACCAGAAGTACAGTCTTCAAAAAGAAAAACTGATAGATTTTATCTCATCAAAATTAAAAACTTCTGCTCTGCCAAAGAACTGCTGAAGAAGGAAAAGACAAGCTGCAGATTGGGAAAAAATATTTGCAAACTACACATTTCACAAAGGGCTACTATCTAGAATATACAAAGTACTCTCAAGACTCAACAGTAAAAAAATAGAAAGTGGGCAAAAGACACGGAGAGACATTTCCCCAAAAAGGATATGTAGACGGAAAATAAGTTCATGAAAAGATGTTAAATGATTAGCCATCAGGGAAACAAGTTAAAACCACAATAGGGTGTCACTACATACACATCAGAATAGCTGAAATAAAATAGTGGCAACACCAAATGCTGATGAGGATGTAAAGAAACTGGATGCAGGACTTCCCTGGTGGCCCAGTGGTTAAGAATTCGTCTGCCAATGCAGGGAACACGGGTTCGATCCCTGATCTGGGAAGATTACATATTCTGTGGAGCAACTAAGCCCATATGCCACAACTACTGAGCCCCGGCACTCTAGAGCCCATGCTCTGCAGTGAGAGAAGCCACCTGAGTGAGAAGCCTACTCACTGCAAGTAGAGAATGCCTGCACGCAGCAACAAAGACACAGCACAGCCAAAAAAATAATAAATAATGGCTCAGAGGTTAAAGCGTCTGCCTCCAATGCAGGAGACCTGGGTTCGATCCCTGGGTCAGGAAGATCCCCTGGAGAAGGAAATGGTAACCCACTCCAGTATTCTTGCCTGGAGAATCCCATGGATGGAGAAGCCTAGTAGGCTATAGTCCATGGGGTCGCAAAGAGTCGGACATGACTGAGCGATGGAATGGAATGGAATGGAATGGATGGAATAATAATTAAATTGTAAAAATAAAATGACGCAGCTACTTTGAAAGATGGTTTGCAGTTTCTTACATATAGTTAGCGAATGTGATTCTGCAGTTGAATTGGGCATCTATCCCAGAGAAATGAAACCTTAAACTTACGTCCACACAAAACCTGTACATGAATGTTTGCAGTGGCTATATTTGTAACAAGCAAACATGGAAAACAACCCAAGTGTCCTTTGATGGGTGAGTGATTAAAGAAACTGTGATACATCCATACATGCCACCCAGAAATATATAAAAAGGAATGAACCATACACAAAAAACCTGGATGGATCTCCAGGGAATTAGGCTGAGTGAAAAAAGCCAGCCTCAAAAGGTTACATACTGTGTGATTCTTTTTATGTAACATGTAAAAAGATAAAATATTAGAAGGGAAGAATAGATTAGGGGTTAGGGATGGAGTATGTTGCCAGGGAGAGGTGGGTGCACTTATTGAAAGACAATATGAAGGACCCTTGGGATGATGGAACCATTTTGTATGTTGACTGGGCTTGTGGATACACGAATGCATGATAATACTGCATAGAGATAAATACACATACTCAAGTACAATTAAAACTGGGGCTAAATAAGGTCAGTGTCCTGTACTGATGTCAATATCCTCATTGTGATATGGTACCATAGTTTTGCTAGAGGTTACCATTGGGAGAAACTGGGTAATGAGTATAGAATTCTCTGTATGTCTCTGTATTATTTCTTAAAACTGCATGTGAATCTATAATTATCTCAAAATTAAAAGTTTAACTTAAAAAAATGCATTGGCATGTAAAGATGTCTTCAGTATAGGGTTTTGTGTAAAAATTAGGTTACAAAGTAGGATAAAAAACACAATAAAGAAACAATTTGCTCTGATAATTTTGTGTTTTAATAGTTAGATATAAAACATAGAATATATGCTGAAGTGATACTAAGGAATTCTTGGCAGAGGGACTTGTGGATAACTTTTATTTATGAGTATGTTTTATTTTTCCTATGGACACATGAATTAGTGGGATGAAAAATAAGAAAATGTTTTTTAAAAGAAAATAAAAGGCTGTTGAGTAAGTAGTTCACAGAATCGCTGAGATGTCTGGAGAAAGAAAAGTGAGGAAGAACCAGGAGGGGCTGAGCAGCAGGAATCTCTGGCCAGGGCTCTTCAGAGGGTCTGTCTGGGCAGCTCTGGCTGCCCTGAGCTGCTCCGAAGATGTAACTTGCCCATCAGCATCACAGGCAATGGACTGGGTGGCCCACTTTCTCTGCCACCACTTGTCTCCAGAACTTCAATCTAGCTGCAGCCACTACTGCTGCAAACGCACACACACACACAGAGATATCTGTGGTTCCTGTTTCCTGGTGTCCTTTGCTCCTGACTCAAAGCCTGAAGCAGGTGCACAGGCGAATATCATCAATTTCAGCATCTGGAGGAAGAGCACACATGGAGGCCCACATACTATATATACTCAGACATTTAAAAGTTGTGAACCAAACCTACAGACTATTAAATAAATTCTATAATTCAACCCTGGCAGATATTCCTCCAGAGCATCCGGAAAGGCCAAGTTTAGATTTAGAATTCTGACTCCTCAGAGCTCTTCATTTGACCTGTGACCCACTCCCTTCTCTTTCCACTCCTGGCTCTTCTTTCACACGATCATGTAAACATCTGAGCTCCATCCACATCCTCTCCTGTAAAGAGTCATTTCCTGACCACCCTTTAGGCCTCAGGATGCTGATGTAGTCCACTCTCAGAAGGACAGACTGAGGGACAAGGTCTGTATGGACTTAGAAATGGGTTGAGGCTGTTTGACCAGGTATTCCAGGATTCAGGATACCTGGAACATGGTCCATAAGGAGGGGTGAGCACATCTTCTTAGTCCTGTGGACTCCTCGTTCCATGGGAGAGACATGGCCAGAATCTGGCTCTCCTTAGCTGCAAGGGAGTCGGGAAAGTGAGATCTGACACTTCCAGCTTCTTAGTCAAGGACAGGTTTTCCAGTTACCAACTCTCACAGCATGGGGGATTCCAGAAACACAGGAAAATGCTCAGACCTGGGCAGCCTAAAAAAAGAACAAATGGTTACTATGATGCTTTAGCCACTCAGTGGTAAAGAATCTGCCTGTAAGCAGGAGATTCGAGTTTGATTCCTGGGTCAGGAAGATCACCAGGAAAAGGAAATAGCAACTGACTCCAGTATTCTTGCCTGGGAAATCCCATGGTTAGAGAGGCCTGGCGGGCTATAGTCCATGGGGTTACGAAGAGTCGGACATGCCTTAGTGACTAAACAACAACAATGATGATGCTTTAGCATTCAGATATTATCCATTGCCATCTCAGAGATTCATACTGGTGATAATGATGACGATGATGGAGGCTATTATTTATTGAGTATTCATTTCTGTCAGGCACTATGCAAATTTCCTTACATACTTTATCTTATTTCACCCTCTAAGCTGTAGTCCCTTTTGTTATTGCTACCTTCAGCAGAGATAAGAAACCTTTGATATTAAGAGGCTAGATAACCTAATCAAGGTTACTTGGGCAGTTAGTAGCAGAGAGGAGCTTTAAACTCAGGTATGCTTGGCTCCAGGGCCTACAAAGTTTACCACTACACTGGGTATCCTCTATAGACTGGTAAAGATGGTTTTGAACCTACAAATCAAAATGTGTGCTAGTAGTTATTTTCCTTGACTATAGAAAACCTGAATAATATCCCCCTTACAAATGTCTGACCCTGAATGAGGAAGCCCATTAGGGTGCAGCTCTGTAGGTGTGTCCCCTGGGGCAGGCTATCAAGCCGAGTTCAAGGATATTTTACCACTGTTGCCCTGATACCCTTTTCTCTCACCAGTCTTTTTTAGGACCAAGGATTACCAGAGGTTGAAATTGTAGAGACAGAACTAAAGAATCCCAGTAGCAATGGAGAAGAGATGGCAAGTAACTGGGAGGTGAGTCATGTGTCATCCTGGTGCGTAGATAGGTGGCTTGATTTAAAGAAAAAATGATATAAAACGGTGTCCCGGCAGATGGAGGATCCCACTGGAGGTAAAAAGTAAGCACGGGGCTAGAGCAGTGTTTCTCCCAGTGTGGAGTGTTTATGAGTGATGGCACCAAGATAATTTCAGGTGTCACACAGCCACTAACTCACAAAGAAAATGATTCTTTTACAAACATCTTCCAATCCTTCTGACTACACCAAGGAGACTTCTCAGTCTGGTGCTAAAATGTCCTTAACACCTCTTGTACACTCACCTTTTGAACAAGGAGACAACCAGTCTCAAACTAGCAGGCAACAATGTCTGAGGGATGAAATAACTCTGTTTGGTCTTTAATGCATAAATCCTTAAAGTTCTCTTCAATCTGGGAAACAATACTGGGTTTTTACTTTTAGTGATGATCAGACTGACAATCTAAGTGTAAAAGGTGAGATGACATAAAGAAATTTTATAGACATAATCACATTGTTGGTAGGGCAGAAATCACAAAGGTGCCATGCAAATGACCAAAATTCAGGAAACACTGCCTTGGAATATCTCCAATTCCCTGTGTTCTCTCTCTTGGGAATCTGTGCCTGGTGGAAAGGGCATCAAAAATTATAGAACCCCAGTAAATAGTATTCACATCCTTCCTCTTCCCTTTTACTCTTCCATTTTATACTTACAAGGCAGATTCTATACATGAATGCATCACCTCTTTCAATATGTTAATAAATTATCAGAAATGAGTCCTTGCTGCTCACTGTATCATTACATAGGGGTGGGGTGGCTGGGGGGCAGAGACAGGGTGGTGGGAGGGATTAGGGAAGAGGCAGTCACTGATGAAACTAAAGAAGCTTTTTCAAGGTCTGCAGCTAAGCCTCAAGCCATCACTGTGTGAGCAAGGAAGTGCTAGAAAGTTGTTTGTGTGAAATGGAGTGTAAACTGCAAACGTGTTATTGAGGTGGAGGAGAAGCGAGCAGAGATTGAGGGCGCAGGGATGGAATGTGCGGACAGAAGGAGGGACCCACTTAGGAAGCACCAGCCCCCACTGCAAGTGGGAGACCGTAGGAGTTTGGCTGTCCTTATTTATACAATACCAGATAACACTGCAGCTCACACGCCGTGTGTTTGCTGCCGCATCTCCATCAACAGATGGAGGTAATAAAGAGGCTAAAAATGGAAACACGAACTGGTGTGTAGCTTTGTTGTGGCAGTTTGTCACGAACAGTCAAGAATCCCTTGCCAGTAAGTGTGCTTGTCAAGGTCACCCATGACCTCTTTGGTATTAAATCTAACAGACACTTGGTTGGCCGGGCTATAGCAAGGCCAGGGAGGCCAGTCTCTTGGGGCGTGAGGTTGGCCGCTGCCCACTTGTGATGGGCGCAGCTCAAGCAATGGTTTGGCTTCCCTGGGGTTTCTGGAGGCTGTTAGTTCCAGCTTTGGTCAATAACCTATGTAATTAATCAACTTAAAGGGAGTGCTGTTAGCAATGGTTCTTGACCCTGGCTGCACACTAGAATCATCTGGGGAGCTTTAAAAATAATACCAGTCCTAGACCTCACCCAGGTAGGACCTCAGACATCAGCATTTTTCAAAATCGCTCCAGTTGATTCTCATGTGCAGTCAGGGCTGTGAAGCACTAGCCTAGATCATTTAGCAGCCGAGTTCAGACACACGTACAGGATAGCAATCTTGTTCCTTCTCTGGCCTGTGACTGCATACCTTTTCCAAGGTAAGGTATGACCATTTCTCTGGCCTGTGACTGCATACCTTTTCCACACTCTGAATTGGGGTGGGGAAGAGGGATTGGCTCTGAGAGAGCAAGAGGCATAACTTACTTAAGCAAAAATCAATTGACTGCAGTTTTAAGGTTGCTTCCAATTTTATACCAATAACGCTATAATTAACCAATAACCTTCTGCACAAACCTGTGTATGCATCCATCATCTGTTTTCTTGGGATAAATTTGCACCCTGAGTAAAAAGGTATGAATACTTTCTGAAGTTTGTAATACACGTTGCCAAATTGTCTTCTAGAACATCTGTTCAAACTGATATACTCGAGAATGCATGAGGGTGCCTTTTCTCCATATTGGTGGCCTGAAGTTTATCATTTAAAATTATTCACTAACTTTATTGGTAATAAATTCTATTTAACATTACTTTATGTTGTACTTCTTTAATGTTCGATTTTTCCATTTGTATATTAGTTATTTGTATTTTTTCATGAAATGGCTATTCATATAATTTGACCATTTTTCCATTGTGGTGTTCATCTTTTCTTACTGATTTTTAATGCTCTTTATTATACCTTTATAAAAGGTATATACTTATATAAGAGGCATAAAACTCTTAATATTCCTCTCTATATATACCTTTATATTAAGGGTATTAAAATTTGTGTGTCATACATTGCCAACATTTTTGTGATATTTGATTTAATTTTATTTGAGACCATTTAGATAAACAAGTGTAAGCTGTTTATGTAGGCAAATTTACTAGTCTTATCCTTTATGATATCTTTTACTGCTTTTAGATTTAAAAGTTCTCTTTTTATCTCAAAATGGTCTTACAATTTTTTATAACCTAATTTCTAATGTTGAATGCTTCGACTCATCTGGAATTTGTTTTGGTTCACAAATTGCCTTAACTGCAGTACGCAAAGGCCAGCTCCATCACATACTGAACATGAGGCCTGTTTGTGAGTTTTCTTTTTGATTCATTGATCAACCTGTCTGCTCTGTCTTAATCTATTAACAAACTGTTTTAACTACTATAACTTTATTGTTTATTTTAAGATCTCACAAACAAGAGATCTCTTCAAGAAAATTAGAGATACCAAGGGAACATATCATGCAAAGATGGGCTTGATAAAGGACAGAAATGGTATGGACCTAACAGAAGCAGAAGATATTAAGAAGAGGTGGCAAGAATACACAGAAGAACTGTACAAAAAAGATCTTCACGACCAAGATAATCACGATGGCATGATCACTTACCTGGAGCCAGACATCTTGGAATGTGAAGTCAGGTGGGCCTTAGCATCACTACGAACAAAGCTACTGGAGGTGATGGACTTCCAACTGAGCTATTTCAAATCTTGAAAGATGATGCTGTGAAAGAGCTGCACTCAATATGCCAGCAAATTTGGAAAACTCAGCAGTAGCCACAGGACTGGAAAAGGTCAGTCTTCATTCCAATCCCAAAGAAAGGCAATGCCAAAGAATGCTCAAACTACTGCACAATTGCACTCATCTCACACGCTAGTAAAGTCATGCTCAAAATTCTCCAAGCCAGGCTTCAGCAATACGTGAATGGTGAACTTCCAGATGTTCAAGTAGGTTTTAGAAAAGGCAGAGGCAGCAGAGATCAAATTGCCAACATCCGCTGGATCATGGAGAATGCAAGAGAGTTCCAGAAAAACATCTATTTCTGCTTCATTGACTATGCCAAAGCATTTATTGTGTGGATCACAATAAACTGTGGAAAATTCTGAAAGAGATGGGAATACTAGACCACCTGACCTGCCTCGTGAGAAACCTATATGCAGGTCAGGAAGCAACAGTTAGAACTGGACATGGAACAACAGACTGGTTTCAAATAGGAAAAGGAGTACGTCAAGGTTGTATATTGTCACCCTGCTTATTTAACTTATATGCAGAGTACATCACAAGGAACGCTGGACTGGAAGAAGCACAAGCTGGAATCAAGATTGCCGGGAGAAATATCAGTAACCTCAGATATGCAGATGACACCACCCTTATGGCAGAAAAGTGAAGAGGAACTCAAAAGCCTCTTGATGAAAGTGAAAGAGGAGAGTAAAAAGGTTGGTTTGAAGCTCAACATTCAGAAAAAAAAGACCATGGCATCTGGTCCCATCACTTCATGGGAAATAGATGGGGAAATAGTGGAAACAGTGTCAGACTTTGTTTTTTTGGGCTCCAAAATCACTGCAGATGCTGATTGCAGCCGTGAAATTAAAAGACACTTACTCCTGAAGGAAAGTTATAACAAACCTATATAGCATATTAAAAAGCAGAGACATTACTTTGGCAACAAAGGTCTGTCTAGTCAAGGCTATGGTTTTTCCAGTGGTCATGTATGGATGTGAGAGGTGGACTATGAAGAAATCTGATCACCGAAGAATTGATGCTTTTGAACTGTGGTGTTGGAGAAGTCTCTTGAGAGTCCCTTGGACTGCAAGGAGATCCAACCAGTCCATTCTAAAGGAGATCAATCCTGGGTGTTCATTGGAAGGACTGATGCTAAAGCTGAAACTCCAATACTTTGGCCACCTCATGCCAAGAGTTGACTCACCGGAAAAGACTCTGATTCTGGGAGGGATTGGGGGCGAGAGGAGAAGGGGACGACAGAGAATGAGATGGCTGGATGGCATCACCGACTACATGGACATGAGTTTGAGTGAACTTCGGGAGTTGGTGATGGACAGGGAGGCCTGGCGTGCTGTGATTCATGGGGTCGCAAAGAGCCAGACACAACTGAGCGACTGAACTGAACGGAACTGAAGATCTCACAAAAAGTACATCATTCTTATTTTTAGTTTCAAAAGCATTCTGCTTATTCTTCATGATTCTCATTTGAATATTATTTTGGAGAAGTCTTATAAGCTTATTACAAGATTAATGCATATTAAAACAATATTTGAAATTTTTGACAAATAGGTCTAGGAATTCAAAGAGAGAGTCTGGGAATGGGAAATGTAGTATTATTAATAACTGTGAGAAAAGAGAGGACTATTCAGTGATTGGTTTTGGGTAAACGCTTATTCAATTGGAAAACGTTAGGATACTATCTTAGATTACCAACCCAAAAAATAACAGGAAAATTAGCAAGTCTATCAAACCAGTCATTCCTAAAAGAAATCAACCCTGAATATTTACTGGAAGGACTGATGCTGAAGCTGAAGCTCTAATACTTTGGCCACCTGATGCGAAGAGCTGACTCATTGGAAAAGACTGCTGGGAAAGATTGAAGGCAGGAGGAGAAGGGGATGACAGAGGATAAATTGGTTGGATGGCATCACTGATTCAGTGGACATGAGTTTGAGCAATCTTGAAGAGATAGTAAAGCACAGGGATGCCTGGTGTGCTGCAGTTTGTGGGGTCGCAAAGAGTTAGACACAACTTAGCGACTGAACAATAAGAGTGAACAGTCAACCTACAGACAAGAAATCCTAAAACCCAGTGAAGTGAAAGTCACTCAGTCGTGTCCAACTGTTTGTGACCCCATGGACTGTAGACCATGGAATTCTCCAGACCAGAATATTGGAGTGGGTTGCCATGCACTCCTCCAGGGGATCTTCCCAACCCAGGAATCGAACCCAGGTCTGCATTTCGGGAGCATTCTTTACCAGCTGACTCACAAGGGAAGCCAAAAAATATATAAAAATAATTTTATACACAGTGATAATCCGGGAAATAAATGCAAATAAAAACAATTAGATACCATTCTTCTTCCATATGACAGGCAACAGCATTTTTAAAATATTATTTCTTAACAGGAGAGTTGATGAGGTTGGGAGGAATTACTGGGGGAGTATGGATTCACACAGTCATGTTGGAGGATCCTCACACAGACAGGGGAGGATCTCTTAAAATTTAAAACATGCACACCTTATAACCCAGTGAATCCCCCCGAGATATACTAGCATGTATTCACTAGTATACACATAAGTATACAAGTAAGGTCAGGGAAAAGCTGGGCTCTACTAGTTTCTAAAATCCTGAAATACTTTTCTTTGGGTTGATAGACAGCCCCACTTCAATTCCTACAAGTGGCCTTGACCCCCATTCCCCAGGTCACTTTAACTTTTTCCCCTCAGCCTCATACTGTCCCTACTGTCCCTGTGCTGTGCTTAGTCCTTCAGTCGTGTCCGACTCTCTGTGACCCTATGGACTGTAGTCCACCAGGCTCCTCTGTCCATGGGGATTCTCCAGGCAAGAATACTGGAGTGAGTTGCCATTCCCTCCTCCAGGGGATCTTCCCAACCCAGGGATCAAACCCAGGTCTCCTGCATTGCAGGCAAATTCTTTACAGTCTGAGCCACCAGGTAATGATTCAACTAAAGAGTTAATAAGTTAATTGACAGGCACAGAGGGAGCTCCATACTGCCCTCCAGCCCTGGCTCAGGGTCTCTTCTATTTGGCTGAGGATATTTGATTGAGATCCTTGTGTTAAAAAGATATTCATTGAAACATTGTTTTAAGAACAACAGATTGGAAATACCTTGAGGCAGAAACAGCGACTTGCCTGCCAAATATCCACGTCTCTTTCAAAACAACTGAACCTAATGATATTACCGCCCATCAAAGGAATACACGTCCCAAGTTTCCTTGCAGCCAGGTGGCCACGTGATTTGTATGGGACTTCTGAGAAATCTTAAGTTAGGACGGGCACCCTTCTCCTCTTCCGCCACGTACTCACCTCTATGGAGGATGAGATTGTGGGAATTGCAGCACCCATCTTCAGCCACAAGGAAGTGGGACACATCCAAGGCTATGGAGAGTTGGAAGCCTGGGGGCCTGGTAATTTCATGGGACCCCCAGGTAGACACAGACTGCCTCCTACTGGACTTCCTTTAAATGAGACTGATATCCTATTCGAACTGCTGTTGCTTGGGGTTTCTCAGTTATATGCAGTCAAGTTAAATCACAGTGGATCCAAAACTGGAGGCCTATTCAAAGGGAAATGGCTAAGTCAACACTGATCTATAAAAAAAATGTAAACTGGAAACAACTTGAGGCATCATATGTATTAGGAAACACTTTGCAGAGACTGAGTTAAATCTACAGGTATTAACATGTTGAGTAAAAATAGCAAGTTGCAGTATATCATAATGATACATGTATCAGTTCAGTTCAGTTCAGTCGCTCAGTCGTGTCCGACTCTTTGAGACCCCATGAATAACAGCACGCCAGGCCTCCCTGTCCATCACCAACTCCCGGAGTTCACTCAAACTCATGTCCATGTAGTCGGTGATGCCATCCAGCCATCTCATTCTCTGTCGTCCCCTTCTCCTCCTGCCCCCAATCCCTCCCAGCATCAGAGTCTTTTCCAGTGAGTCAACTCTTCTCATGAGGTGGCCAAAGTATTGGAGTTTCAGTTTTAGCATCAGTACTTCCACTGAACACTCAGGACTGATCTCCTTTAGAATGGATTGGTTGGATCTCCTTATACCACTCCCCAAAACCCAATAAAGAACGCTGGCCATTTTTCCATAATTTTCTATATGAAAGCATAGAATAAAGACTGAAAGTGTACTACCTAAACTGTGATAATGTTAGTAACTTTTGGGGAGAGGACAAAAATTGCTGGGGGATGGTCAAAGGGCACCATATCTTTGACTGCACTCTTCTACATTTTTACAAAAGGAAGGATTCATGTACTACTTGTATGGTACAAATTAACTATGTTTCCCACCTACCCACCAGCTGACCTTCTTAAACTGTTTACTTGCTTGCTGCTTGCCACCTGCAGGGTCCCTATTTGAACTGTCAGAGCTTAAGTCTCAGACCTGGAGGAGAAGCCTCTCCCACACATAGAGATTAGCTTGAGAGCCACCACCTGAGTGTGTTTTGTTGGAGAAGTTCAAGATTCTTTCATAACCCCTCTAACACAGAGACTGTATTTCTTACAGTACCACTACGTCTAAAGGAATGAAATAAAGGTATTAATCTACAGGGACAAAGACAGTGAGAGGGCATGAGAGCAAATGAGAAACTATCGTAAAAAATTAAAAATTGAAAACAGCATCCAGTACAGCAGAGCTGAGAAAGTTGCACTGAACGCCTGAAGTAGGAAATACTGCGCAAGAGAGTCTGCAGAAGGCTGAGTCCTTGGTGTCATTGGGAGTTGCAGTAAGCAGGAAAGAGGCACAAGGTTGAGCAGCTGCACCCTGAGGTATCCCGAGCCATGCACACAACTGGAGAATCATGCTGCCCCCTCTCTAGCCACTTATTCTACAGAAAAACTGCCTAAGATGACCTCAGGCAGGGAGACCTTAGAGTGGTGAGAAGGGGAGGAGGGTTGATATGACGCAAGGGGCATCAGGCTCACGTCATCCTCCTGTATGGTATTTATTCAGAGGTCCCCTGCCAGATTCTTCTGTTTAGTTCTCACGTTTGAATGAGGCCAGTTTCGAGTCTGCTGGTTGCTTGAGAATAGCATGGGGCAGGGTTGAAGAGAGCAATCTGGGCAGTTGGCAATTTTGTTTTGGTTTTACGGTCTCAAAATGATTCTTCCCTGTCTTCTGCCTCTGGGGCAGATCTTCTCTCTGGATGAGATCAGAAACCACAAGGGTTTTCAACAGAAGGATCCATCTCATCGATGAGATGACTTTAGGAGACCTGTTGGGGGCTGTGTCTGCTCAGGAGAACAAAATACTCTAAGTATTTTAAATAGAAAGAATTTAATACAAGAAATTGGTTCTAAACGTTATGGAAGGGTAGGAGAAGCAGAAAAAAAGGAAGGATAAATTTACTTAGAAATTAGTAATTGAAGTATCCCTACTCCCGCAGGAGCAAAAGGGAAAATGTTGTTGCCAGAGCCCATGACTACAACACCATTGTGATTCTTGGAGCATCTGTTACTGTGGCTGCTGCCTTAGGAACCACAGCCACATCCACCTTGCAAGAAGCCAAGAGGTCACATTTCCACTAACAATGAAGGATCCTGGGCCCCGAATTGTCCAAGAGGTGGAGGGTCTGCAACACCCATGAGTTGTGTGCAGCTAAGGTTACAGGAGTCATGCACGGATGTGAGAACTGGACTATAAAGAAGGCCAAGTGCCGAAGAACTGATGCTTTTGAACTATGATTCTGGAGAAGACTCTTGAGAGTCCCTTGGACAGCAAGGAGATCAAACCAGTCAATCTTAAATGAAATCAACCCTGAATATTCATTGGAAGGACTGATGCTGAAGCTGAAGCTTCAATACTTTGGCGACCTGATGTGAAATAGCTGACTCATTGGAAAGAACCCTGATGCTGGGAAAGATTGAGGGTATGAGGAGAAAGGGGCCAGAAGATGAGATGGTTGGATGGCATCACTGATTCAATACACATGAACTTGGGCAAACTCCAGGAGATGGTGAGGGACAGGGAAGCCGGGCGTGCTGCAGTCCATGGGGTTGCGAAGAGTCAGACATGACTTGGTGACTGAACAACAAGGCTTTAGGAGCGTCCGCTTCAATCTCCACACTATATGAACAAGAAATGAGAAACCGGCATTTGACCAACAGTTCTGTTGCTGCTAATGCTATGTAAGACACTTCCAGAAGCAAAGCACGGTTTCTCCCTTCCATTTGTTTTCATATCTCCTGCCAAGAACTCCCACTGGGCAGACCTAATTGGAAATTAGCTGGCAAGGGATTCTGGGAAATGTGGCTTTCAGGCTTCCAGAATCTTACAGTCCAAAGGAAAGCATGGAAGAGTAGGGACAGAAATGAGAGAAAAGAAATAACTGACTGGCTACGGCAGGAATTTAGGTGAGCGAGAATGAAAACTTGGACTAAGATGACAGCTATGGAGGTGGGGAGAGGAGTCAAATTCAGAAGATATTCTCAGGGGAGAGTCAACAGGATTTGCTCACAGATCAGATGCGGGGGATGAGAGAAAAAGAGGAGTCAAGGCTAGCTCAAGATTATTCTTGACTTGAGCAAATGGAAGATGAGAGCTGTCATTTACTTAGATGACTAAGAATAGAATAAAAGTAAATTTAGGGAACTAGCAAGAGTTCAGTTTGGGACATGTTTGGTTAGAGATGCCTATCAGATATCCAGGTGGAGATGTCTGAATAGACAGTTAAGGAGAAAAGAGATGGGAATTTGAGATGTAGTAGTTTGGGCTTCTAGGTGGCTCAGTGGTAAAGAATCTGCCTGTCAAGCAGGAGACATGGGTTCAATCCTTGGGGCAGGAAGATCCCCTGGAGAAGGAAATGGCAACCCATTCCAGTATTCCTGCCTGGGAAATCCTATGGGCAGAGGAGCCTGGCAGGATACAGTCCATGGGGTCGCAAAGAGTGGGACACAACCTGGTGACTAAACAACAACAGTAAGTTTATAAGCGGAAGGTAAAGTCATGAGGCTTAGGAGCTCACTAAGGGAGTAAGTGTAGATAAAAAAGAGGTAGTGTCCAAGGACAAATCCCTGGGATACTTCAAGTTTGAGGTCACAGAGACAAAAAACTATCACAGGAAGCTTAGAACAAGAAGCAGAGAGGTGGAAAAAAAAACACCAGAAGAATGCGGTGTCTTGAAATTCTGGTGAACAAAAATTTTCAAGAAGAAAAAAGGGTCAGTGGTATCAAATGCTGCTTAGAGGTTGGGTTCAATGAAGACCAAGAATTGACCTGAGTTTAACACTGTGGATGAGAACAGCTTTAGAAGAGAGGTGGGAGCATAAGCCTGATTGGAATGGGCTCCAGGGTGAGTGGATGGAGAGAATATAGTCCGTGGCTACAGATCTCTCTTAAGTTGAGATGTAAAGAGAAGAATATAAATGGTCAAGATGAGGTCAAGACAAAGCTACTTCTCTCTTTGCTTTTTAAGATGGAAGAAGCATCCATTTATTTGTATGCTGATAGGAAGGACCCAGTAGAGAGGGAGAAAACTGATAATACAGGGGAAAAAAAGGGAAGGACTGCCAGAGTCATGTCCTTGAACAGACAAGAGTGGATTGGATATAGTACCCAAGTGGAGGGGTTGGTCTTACCTAAAAACAGACCATAACATCATACTAACAGAACAGTGAATAAAGTATATGAACACAGTTATAGCCAGGTGGGTGGAGGCAATGGGTAATGTTTTCTTTCAATTGATTCTATTCACCAGTGAAGTAGGAAGCAAGGCCATCAGCTGACGGGGATAGGAGAGGTGATAAGAGGTTTAGGAGAAGGAACTAGATAGACAGTTACACAGGGGAATGGGAGAATGAATGGGCTGGGGAAATGTAGTATGATTGCGAGGAAGTGTTAAGAGTCCACTTGAGGCTAGAAATGATGAATTTTAATTTAGATTAGTCATCGTGTTTCTGCATTCACTGTGTTCGGCTGTCTGGGTGCAGGCAGAGGGCACTGAGTAGGCAGAGAGTTGATTGTAACCAGGAAATACAGCACAGTGAGAGAGGGTCAAGGGAGTTGACGACATAATAAAAAAAAAGTGATTATTATGCTTCTCCATGGAATTCAGACTGAATGAAAAGGCAAGAGTGGATATGAAGGAGGTGATCAATAAACAGAGTTCACTCCTTTAAGTTGTCCAACATCCTCAGGGCTAAAATTATTGTTCTTCAAGCAAAGGGGTCTTTGAGAGTGTTCAGTTCAGTTCAGTTCAGTCGCTCAGTTGTGTCCGACTCTTTGCGACCCGTGAATCACAGCACGCCAGGCCTCCCTGTCCATCACCAACTCCCGGAGTTCACTCAAACTCATGTCCATTGAGTCGGCGATGCCATCCAGCCATCTCCTATCTATTAATACTTATGCAATAAGCATTTATTGAATGCCTGCCATGAACTGTTCAGAGAGAATGTTGGGCTACTTCCCTAGAAACATTTAAAATATCAAGGAGATAAGTTGGTTCCAAAGCAGGGGTTGGGTCTCAGGTGACTAATGAAAACAGAGGCTGATTTTACTTTTTTGTCAAAAAACTTTCAAGTAGGTTGAAAGATGCATGTCTAGTTGAAAAGTACATATCTGTATCAATCAAAATTGTCATTTAGTTGCTAAGTCACGTCTGGTTCTTTTGTGACCCCATGGAGCCCGTCAGCCTCTTCTGTCCATGGGATTCTCCAGGCAAGAATACTGGAGTGGGTGGGTTGCCATTTCCTTCTTCAGAAGATCTTCCCGACCCAGGGGTCAAACTCACATCTCCTGCTTGGCAGGCGGATTCTTTACCACTGAGCTACCTAGGAAGACCCATCAATCAAAATAGCTTAAATTAAAAATTATTTATTGCTGGATGTAATTGAAAAGTTTTCAGCCTAATAATGGCTAATGTTTATTGAGGGCTTATTGTTAATGAGGTCCTGTTCTAAGTGCACTACATTTATAATCTTGTTTAAGCTTATTAACAGAGCCAGGATTTGAACTCAGGTTGTGTGTTTCCAGACATTGTACTCCTAACACGATGCTTTACTGTCTCTTAAAGAGATAGCTTCAGGCAAAGCTGGGTCCAGGGATTCAAACACTATGCCAGGACACAGTCTTTCACTCCCAATCTGCTCTCTTTTGTGGTGAATTAATTCACCTGTCTGCTAGGTTCTCTCCATTCATGGTAGCTTCAGGCTTCCAACATCCTTACACCCAGCATTTCCAGAAGAAAGTTATTTTTTCTTTCTGAAAGTACTAGACCTACATAGGTCTGTACTTAATGACATGAAACAGATTTACAATATTGTTAAGAAAAAAAAACAGTAGTAGTTACGGACTGGCCCATAAATAAACAAGCAAATGTATTTATAATTGGAAGGATGTAAAAAAATTAATGACAGTTATTTCTGATGTTATGATTGGGGAGAGTTTTTTCTTTTTGCTTCTCAGTATTTTCATTTGTTTCTACATAGGGAATGCATTATCTGTATAATTAAAAATGTTGGAAGAAAACAAAAAATTCAATATACGCAGACAAATATATCTCCCTAAATGGTTCTCTGTACCTAGGTAGATCTTTTACTCCTATACCACTAAAACCTGCATCACAGGAAATTGATAAATTGGGTGTGGCAACACCCGTAGGGACATTCTTATCTGTTCTCCCTTGGTTAAAGAAGGTGTATCAACAGCTCAGCTCTACCATATTATTTGACAGCTAAACAGGCTGAGTATCTTCCCTAACATTATAAATAATTCACTTTGGAAATATTTTGAAGTGAAATATTCGTTCTTTTTTGGAAGCCCTAATGGAGTAATATTTCAGTTCAGTTCAGTTCAGTCGCTTAGTCGTGTCTGACTCTCTGCGACCCCATGAATCACAGCACGCCAGGCCTCCCTGTCCATCACCAACTCCCGGAGTTCACTCAAACTCATGTCCATGTAGTCGGTGATGCCATCCAGCCATCTCATTCTCTGTCATCCCCTTCTCCTCCTGCCCCCAATCCTTCCCAGCATCAGACTCTTTTCCAGTGAGTCAACTCGTCGCATGAAGTGGCCAAAGTATTGGAGTTTCAGCTTTAGCATCAGTCCTTCCAATGAACACCCAGGGGTCCATTAAGAAGGAGAAATGAGATAAAGAAACCAAGGGAGAGGCTTCTCTGGTGGTCCAGTGGTTGAGAATCTGCCCTGCAGTGCAGGGGACACCGGTTCAATCCCTGGTCTGGGGAGATCCCATGCCGTGGGGCAGATAAGCCTGTGTGCCACAACTACTGAGCCCACATGCTAGAGCCTGTGTGTTGCAACTACTGGAGCCCTTACACCCTAGAGCCTGTGCTCCACAACAAGAAAGGCCACTTCAATAAGTCTGCACACCGCAAGGAGAGAGTAGCCCCCACTCACCACAACTAGAGAAAGCCCAGAAAGCCCACACACAGCAATGAAGACCCAGCACAGCCAAAAACCAAAATTAAGAAAAATTTAAAAAAAATGAAACCAAGGGAGTCCCAACATGAAAATGCAGCCCAAATTCCAAGTATCAGGCTGAGCTGGAACTAACTGTTTCATCCCCACCACCAAGGAATTCAGTCTTAGGAAGGCAAGATGGTGAGATGGGGTGGATATAAGACAATGTGGGTTAAATAATGCAGGAGGGAAGGTGGGGGTGTGTAATAGCACTGACCCAAGGGAACATGATGGGTAAAGCTGATTGCCAATCTCCCGGTTTATGCTTTTTTTTGCACTAGTTTGCTCCTTCTTCCCCCTGCAGTATCTTTGAGAACATGGAAAATTCAATCTACTTGACACGGTTTCCTCATTTTTACAATAGGAATGGTAACAATCTGTGCCATGTTTATCGAGGAGATTAGATTAGGTAATGCATCTAAGTGTTTTGCCCAGTGCCTACTGCTGAGTGAATGCTCAGTGTGTGTGTGTGAGTTGCTCAGTCAAGTCCAAGTCTTTGTGACCCCATGGAGCTCACCAGGCTCCTTTGTCCATGGAATTCTCCAGTCAAGAATACTGGAGTGGATAGCCATTCCCTTTTCCAGGGGATCTTCCCAACTCAGGGATCGAAACCACATCTTCTGCATTGCAGGCAGATCCTTTACCATCTGAGCCACCAGGGAAGCCCCAAATGCTCAGTAAGGAGTGCCTGTTATTGTTATGATTATCGTTGCCAAGGGCAGAAGTAAATCAACATGGAGAGTGACAAAAAGCTTGGAATCTTACAAAGTTCTTAAAATTAATCACAGTTCCTGGTCTTCCAGATTTGGTTCCCTTCTATAGGCAGTAGCTGGTCCCTGGAACTTTTGCCCTCTGATGTTATCCAGAGAAGGAAGCATGAGTGAAATCTCTCATCGTCACTCCCAGCTTCTTTCTTAAGTGTAGAATATTCATTCACATCCTCTTGGCTCAGATGTGAACTTTTCATCTCACACAAGCTGCAGACCATATGACTTCATTTCACAGTCTTTTGCCTCATCAGAACCACCCTCTTCTGAAAATTTTTCTCACATTTTACAAAACTCAGCACTAGGGAAAATTTTTTAAAATGACACTGAAATAAAACTGAATAATAAGACTTGATTGGGTCCACAGACTTAAGGGAAAGAAAATGTCTTTTTTTTATACTTTCAAATTCAAGGTCTTACATGAAGGGTATTAGAGTGGGAAGGAAGATTCAAGATACTGCTGATACAAAAGGGAAAACAAAGACTCAGAAAGAAAAGGATGAGACAGAAATGAGTTCTGTGGTTGTGTTTCTTTTTATGAGCCCAGTTCTCCAGACTTCTTGTTAAATCTGTGTATTACCTTGGAGTATTTTTTTTTTCTGTGTGAGCTATTTAAAATTCTGCTTTTTGTTTATATTAGCTGGAGTCAGTTTCTGTTGCCTGTAATTCAGTAACCCTTACTGATTTGCAAATAAAGCCAAACAAAGCAATTAAGAGTCAGAAGAAAACAAGATATACAGAGGACTAGACCAGATGAGAAAGTCGTTAGATCCTATGACTGCCCAGAGTTTGGAGGATTCCAGTCCTATTCTGTGTATATCCTTTAAAATAAGCTCCATCCCACTTCCATACTTCTTCAAAATTAGAATGGTCCCTGTTCCTTGTAACTGAGGTAGCAACTGATTTTTGTATTAACCAGGACTCTTTCAATTCCAAGTAACAGAAAGGCAATGAATCACTTGGAGCAAAAAGTCGAGGGACCACGCTTCAGGCACAGCTCGACTGCATACTATCAGGAATCCAATTCTCCTTCAGTCCTGCTCTCCTTTCTGTTTGTTTCATTCTCCAGGGTCTCCACTCTTGATGGCAGAGATTGCCACTGGAAGATTTGGGAGTATTTTGTACTAGTTTATCATTGTGGCTTCGTGGTAAAGAAGCCGCCTGCCAAGCAGGAGACCTGGGTTCAACTCCTGCATCAGGAAGATCCCCTGGAGAAGGAAATGCAACCCACTTCAGTATTCTTGCCTGGAGAATCCCATGGACAGAGAAGCCTAGCAGGCTACAGTTCATGGGGTCGCAAAGAGTCAAATACAACCGAGTGACTACAACAACAACAAAATAATCTCAGAAGAAAAAGTTTCTGTTTCCAATAGTTTCAATGAAAGTTCTGTGGTTGATGCTCATTGGAAAGCACTGAGTTGCTTTCAATGAACTATGATTAGAAAATTGTGATTGACTTGGTCATAATGCCTGCCCTTGAACTAGGCTCAGCTCACACAAATCACATTGGAACAGAACGAGGGAAAACTTTACAAGATCAGTAGAGATTATGAGTTTCCATAAGTTTTCTTCAGGTTCTTTCTGGGTCATGAAACACTCACGTATTAGCCAAGAATATAACCTTCTGGAATCAAGATTACATTTCAAAGGATCTCTTGAAGCTAAAAAGCTGGACGACAATGTTCAGATCCACTGAATACAAGTAGAAGTGATGAGATCACTTCCAGGAAATGTCCTTAAAGGGATATGTCAGGATTATCTGTCCTTCTTTTCCTATGTCCAGAATATGGACAGGATGACTGGAGACGAATAAGTCATTTTTGAATACGTAGTGATTTGGGGATGGGGGAAACTCATGCTGGAGCCTAGGTCCCTAACACTGTGGAGACAAATCAATCCTGAATCATCTTCTTTCTGTGATAGACAGTAAACTTATATCTTGTTTGCTGCTGCTAAGTCACTTCAGTCGTGTCCGACTCTGTGCGACCCCATAGATGGCAGCCCACCAGGCTCCCCCGTCCCTGGGATTCTCCAGGCAAGAACACTGGAGTGGGTTGCCATTTCCTTCTCCAATGTGTGAAAGTGAAAAGTGACTGAGTGCTATTTGACAAACCATAGAACCCAACACAATCCTACCTGAACTCCCCAGAGGAAAACCTTGGCGCTTCTGGAGAAAGATAGGGGTAGGGATGAAGCACAGATATGTCCATCGTCTCACTCCCTGAAAAGTTTTGTCTCGGTCATGGTCATTACTCTGGTTGGAAGTCTGAAGAGGGAAATCTGTCTGGCTCTGATGAATCTGAATATCCAGAAATTTTTGATTTTATTAAAGACAAAATTACTCTGAAAGTTGAGTCAAGCACAGAATTATCAGAAATGGCTATATCTATGTTTTTTTCCACCTAGGAGGAAAAAAATAAAACACTTGTCGGAGAAGGCAATGGCAAGCCACTCCAGTACTCTTGCCTAGAAAATCCCATGGATGGAGGAGCCTGGTAGGCTGCAGTCCGTGGGGTCGCTAAGGAGTCGGACACGACTGAGCAACTTCACTTTCACTTTTCACTTTCACACAATGGAGAAGGAAATGGCAACCCACTCCACTGTTCTTGCCTGGAGAATCCCAGGGACAGGGGAGTCTGGTGAGCTTCCATCTATGGGGTCACACAGAGTTGGACATGACTGAAGTGACTTAGCAGCAGCAGCAGCAGAGTGGATTAAGCCACATTTAACCTTGTAACTTTAACAATGAAATGTTGAAAGAGCAGGTTTGCAATGTGGAAAACTGCTGAAAGTACAAATTAGAACTTCTTTCAACATATTTGTTTTGACAGTTTTATTAAGAATTTGAGTGAGGAATTAATTAAATTGTAATCAAACACAGAGACGACATGATGTCAATAGAACAGTTCATGCCTTGAATAATGGAATCAGAATTACACAACATCAGAACCCCAAGAACTTTAAGTTGTCATAACTCCCCGTTTTACAGCTGAGAAAACTGAGGCTCAGAGCTGTCAACTGACTTGCCCAAGGTATACTTGGAATCAAGGGTAAAGCTGTTGGCATGCATTCTTTCTACTTTTTCTTTTTGAATAAGGGAAAGCAATGTCATGATTCAAGATTCAAGTAGACATTTTTTTAAAAATGAAGGAGTGAAATGATGAGATCAAGATACTATTTAATCAGGCCAAATGTGTAAGGATCTAAGTCCAAAAAAGTCTACTGTACAAGCACGGTATGGGGCAGATGTGCCTTAATCAGCAGCACTTGTAGGAAACACTTAGAGATGTTACTTGGCTGCAAGCTTGAGCTGTCAGCAGTGTGATGCAGCTACAAGGAAAAGACAATGGAGTCATGGGTGGCACTCCTAGAAACAGAGTTTACAATAGGGAGGGGGCGTCCTGTTGAACTTTTCAGTCTGTTGAGCTTTTCAATCTACGCCTGGAATTCAGTCCCAGGTGTCAGACTTCAGAAGTGATATGGACAAATTAATTCAGATCTAGGATGGAATGATGTGGGGAACGGGTCAAAGGAAGTTAGGAAACTGCAAAGCACTGTTAACTAAGCGCTGAAATCTTGGAATCTGACTGCCTGGGTTTCATCCCAGCTCTGTCAATTACTGAATATGTGTTCATTAAGCCTTAATCTCACTGTCTGTAAATTAGGAATTATAACAGTACCTATCTCTGAAGATAGATGAGGTAGTGCATGCCAAGTGATTTGTATATTACTGGCACAAAAAAGCACTCAATAAATGTTAGGATTAAGGAAGTGACATGATGTGAGGATAATGGTAACAATCTCGTAGGTTGTGGTGAATATTAAATGAGCGAACACATGCCCAGTGCTTAAAGAAAACTTGGTAGTAGTGCAGGGATTGGCCTAAGGTTTTTAGGGATGGGACTGGCTTGGGGTCAAAATATTCCCTGGCTTGGGCTAAGGTCCACAGAGCTTGACCAGATTATTTTCTGAAGAATGAACCCTGAAAAAAGTTCAGAGGGGTGCAGTGGGAGTGATGGTCGTCACTCATACATTTCATGGGGTACTCGGGGAACACCTGGACAGGATGACACGGCACTGTTGTGGAGTGACAGCCTAGCTTCATTCTTGGGTATGGTCATTGAGGACTGTCTGATGAACGGTTCTGCTCCAATTAGTGCGGTCATTCAGGGCAGTAATGGGGTTGCTCACTCAGGCCTGCTCTGGGCACAATCCATGAAAACTGTCCTGTGGCAGTCACGTAGGACTCACTGGAAGAGGAACCGCTCCCGGATAAAGGCCTCCCTGGGCCACTGGGGGACGTCCTGGATCTCAGGGATGCTCTGGGAGCCTGGTCAGTTTCCCCGGGGAGCGGCCCGCCGCTAGGGGGCGGCTGCTGAGAGGACCCGCCCGCCGCCCGCGCGGAGTCCGCTCCTTCGGGACTCGCTCTCCAGCCAGGCCCAGAGGGAGGTGGAGTGACAGTGGGTGGGGATGCACGCTTCATGGGTGTGAGACAGAGCGAGCCGCCTGGTGTGAGTCAGCGCGCGGGGGGCTAAGGAGCTCCCCGAATAGTCACGGAATCTCACGCTCGGCTCCTCCACCATCCCGTCTAGAGCGTGTGTCCAGTCCCGCGCCTGCGTGCGCACCCGACACGATGTCCGATTCGGGGTTCTGGGTGTCCGCTGGGGGAAAAGGGGGTGAGCGGAAGAGGGAGTGTCCCTGTGGGTGTTTCTATGCCCAGGTTAGATTTCTCCCGCCCTGCCCCATGAGCGGGGTGTGTGTGTGGGGGGGGGGTGTCCCGCTCAGGTACGTATGTACCTGTGTTCGTGCGTGCATGCGTGTGTCAGTGTGGTGGGACCTTTTATCAGCGCGGGGTGCCTGCGTGTGCGCCAGGGTCTCTCTTTGGGTCTAGATGGTGGCGCAATCTCGACCTGGGCTCCCACCTCCGGGTGTCGGGAAGCCCGCGTGGCCGGGGTGTCCAGCCTCCCGGAGGCGCAAAAACGCCTCGACACCCTCACGACCCCAGCTGGCCCGGGCTCCGTAGGGAGCGGCCTGCGTGGGGAGGCCCCGGGGTGGTGTGTCCCTGGAAGGGGCAAAGGGTAGGGGCGCGGGGGGCGGGCCGGGTCCCCGGGCGGGGCGCGGGCTCGGGGGACCCGCGCGGCTGACGTCAGGCGACTCCTTAAATAGAGCCGGCAGCGCGCTCCGCTCGGCATTTCTCGAGGAGTCGGAAGGCGGCCGGCGCCAGCGCCACCGTCCGGCCCGCGCGCCGGCCCGCACCGCCGCCGAGCGTTCGGGGCGCCGAGCCGGGAGGAGCCGGCATGGGGCTTCCGGCGCGGGGCGCGCTCCGAGCCCGGCGCACGTGAGAGTCGAGGAGCGCCGGGAGCCGCCCCGCTGGCCGGAGCCCCGTCGCCCTGGACGCGGGGATGTCGGAGGCGCCGCCGCCGGGTCCCAGAGGAGCCGCCGCCCCCGGGCTCCCGGGGCACGGTGCGCGCCCGGGCCGGCCGCGCCTGGAGAAGACGGCGCCCCCTCCGCCCGACCCGCGTGGCCCGGGCCGCGCCGCGCGAGCCCTCTAGGCGGCCGCAGGGCCCCAGCCGCTCCACCGCCGGCGCCCCCTCGGAAACCATGACCCCCGGCGCGGGCCCATGGAGCCATGGCCTATAGGGTCCTGGGCCGCGCGGGGCCAGCTCAGCCGCGGAGGGCGCGCAGGCTGCTCTTCGCTTTCACGCTCTCGCTCTCCTGCACTTACCTGTGTTACAGCCTCCTGTGCTGCTGCGACGACCTCGGCCAGAGCCGCCTCCTCGGCGCCCCTCGCTGCCTCCGCGGCCCCGGCGCGGGCGGCCAGAAACTTCTCCAGGAGTCACGCCCCTGCGATCCCTCGGGCCCGACGCCCGGCGAGCCCGGCGCTCCCAGCGCGCCCGCCGCCGGCGCGCCCTCCCCGCGCCTCGCTGGGGCCAACCACTCCGGCTCTCCGAAGCTGGGTACCAAGCGGCTGCCCCAAGCCCTCATCGTGGGCGTGAAGAAGGGCGGCACCCGCGCTGTGCTGGAGTTTATCCGCGTGCATCCGGACGTGCGGGCCTTGGGCACCGAGCCCCACTTCTTCGACAGGAACTACGGCCGCGGGCTGGACTGGTACAGGTAAGGAGGGGAGCCCCACCGCGCGCGCCTGGGCTCCGTCCGGCGGGCCACCTCCTGCGCCTTCGCATCCCCTGCACTCGGCTGGCTCTGTGGGTTCCGACTGACACGTGGGGGAACTGGAACCGGAGGATTTACCCGGAACTTCCCAGCGATGGTGTAGACCGGCTCTGGTTTCCTGAACCGCAAAGGGCAGTTGACTCTGGAATCGTCAGAAGGGAAGGGAGGTCGCCGGCCTGACCTCCGGGCCAGTTTGGAGGGCTGCCTCGGTGTCTAGACGCTGGGGTAAAGCTGGGTGCCAGGGGAAGGGGCAGCCAGGACAGGAGCTGCCTGAACGCAGCCCTTTCCAGGCATCTGACCGACCCAGGGAAGGGACAGTCCGAACAGCGCCCTCTCGCGGCAGGGCCCTGCGCTTGGGCGAGGTCCCCGGAGTTCAGGCCGAATGACAGGGAGGCCCCTGAGGTTTCGGCCAGAGAAAGGTCCCTTTTGGAGCTTCCTTCTCAGCTCCAGGTATTTGCTGCTGGATCTGGTCTGAGACTCCCAGGCGCTCTGACCCTGAATTCATATTTTCAAATAGTGCAAACGACCCTGGATGTGAGTCTTGGCTTTGCCACTTAGCTGGAGTAAATTCCTAAAAACTCACTGAGCCTTGATTTTCTGGTCCATCGCAGCTAGCAGGAAAGGTCCCTGACCTTTCGGCCTCGCAAGGGCTTTCTAAGTGCTTGAAAGATGTAACAGGGACATTTTGCTCTGGGCGGTGTTTCTAAGCCAGCAGCCAGGATATAGAATTCGAAATACTGGTGGGCACCTCAGATGGAAGCTGTCTAGGTTCACAGGGGGCAGCCAGTCATAGCAGAATGTCCACTCCCCCACTGCACTGTCAGGGATGACGGTCACCCAGGCTGGTGATATCTGGGGATAGCCTGAAGCTTCTGGAAGGTAGTAGCCTCCACTATTAAATGCCCATCAACTTCCCAAGCCCTGTATGGTTTTGAGGTGTAGGGCTGGCCCACATGTGAGCTGAGCACGGCATCCCTGGGGGTGGTGTAATGTATAGGCTCCCCATAAGACCTGGGTTACAGAATTCTCACCATTCACCTGACCCCTTGAAGACTTGCTAGAAATTGCCTCGTAATGGAACTGGGTGGGAGGGTAACATGGTAGCTGACACAGTAGCTGAGGCTGTTCTTTAAGATGATTATGTTAAATTAAACCCTTTAGGGGTTAGAAAGTCATAACCATATTGGATAAAAGACAACTTCATTAGAAGGAGGACCCCACTGGCCTCACTTATGGAACCCTGGATTTGTAAGAATCGGGGCAGCAGGGCCAACTTGTCCCCTTTGCCTGGGAGCCCTAGGGGCCCAGGGATGGGACATGCCCAGTCCTCAGGAGGCAGACACACAGCCCATCTCCAGTGGCGTGCAGCGGGGGACGGCTGGCCTGTGGGTGGCCCCAGCACTATGTTGGCTCATTGGAATAGAGTGGCACAGAATGGCACATCGGTGCTTTCCAAGCTGTGACCCCCCAGGCATCCCACCTGGAGGTACAAAGTACATGAGGACAGTATCAGAGCCAGACCCCAGTGTCGGAGAGGCAAATGCATCAAACAGCAGAGTGTGACGTGGGTCAGCCATGGCCACACTCTCTTGCACGGCAGGGTTTCCTCGATGGAAAATCTAAGGATCATTATGAAACCCTTTGCCAAAGTGAAGTGCCTCTTAAGGGCAAAATAGCACAATTCTGAGCACTGGCTTTTGTTGAGCCCTCCAGTAAACACCTATTCCCTGCACCCAGCCTCTGCACTCCCTCTCTTGCGCTCCACCACCAAACACCATACCTTCCTTCTCCAAGCCCGTGTCATTCAGGGATGGCTGCTTTTTATTTTTAACCTTGGCATGTGTGATTCTAAGCCAGCTTAGCTGTGAACCTTAGAGATGGGAGCTGTGCCTTTTTTTTTTTTTATATAGCACATTTGGATTCTGCTAAAATTCTCAGCTGAGTCTTGGTAGGTTTTATTTAACATCAAGCATGCTGACAGCTCCACTTCTCTCTCTGCTCCCCCCACTTCCTAGGGTCTTTCTTACCATCCCTTTCCCCCTTTATATTTCTAAAAGAGCATTTAGCCCGCATGTCTGGTACTAACTGCCTCACCCCTGTCACCTCCCCAGGAAGGCTGGGAGCCTACAACTTCAGGAGGGGCTGTGTGATTTGTGCTCCTTGGGGCTGCAAATCCACACCTCCAGAGTCCAGGGTTTCGGGTACGGATTGTCATTTCTGTATATAAAGTCATACTGCCCCATTTGGATGCTGTTTCCGTAATTTCCAGAACATTTCTCTGTATGTGTCCTATTCTTAATTATCACTCAAGTAATATGCATTAATTGCAGAAATGATGGAAATACCTGGTTTCTTTTAAAGCTCACATTCTCACTTTATTCCTGAAGTCCATGAGTTAGGATGGCAGGTGATAAGATGTTTCTGTCTCTGCCCATTGCCTTTATCATTTCACAGATGGGAAAACTGCAACCCGAAAAGAGAGCATCTAGAAGGGGATCCAAAGCAAGCGGATGAAATTTGGGACCAAAAATCATTGGCATGCACTGTCCCACAAAAATTTATACATCTACACTGTGTATGTATGTGCCATTCCAGCCAAGTACTCTAACCACTGTTCTGCACAGCTTGCCACCATAAAGCCAGCGTCCACTAGGGAGACATGGCTAAAGAGCCCTTGTGCCTGTTGTGGGGTACCATGTTTTCCAAAGAGGGAGTTGCAGAGTGGCAGGCAGTGGATCTCCTCAAAGTCCCTGGGGATAACTTCCAGGGTCTGGAGGCCCCAGTCAGACAGACAGGGGAAAAATCAAAGGAGAGACTTCTTTCTGTGGGTAAGTGGAGATAAACCAGGAGCTGACAAACAGTGAGTAAAGACAGAATGATACAGCCAGAGTCACCATCAGCCGAAGACCGGGAGACAGAATCTGCATCTTCCTGCCCCCCAGCCTGAACCCCCTCTTGGAACTAGCTGGATTCCAGCCACCTTAGGAGAGGCCAGCATTCTGTGGTGGGATCCCGCCTCTGAGATATTTTGCTGAGATCCCATCCCTGAAGCTTCCCTCCTCTCTGCACCTGGCCAGCTTCCCCCTCCCAATTAGGAACTCCAGATAGCAGCTGGGTGGGGTCAAATAGCTGCTTGGACAGGGAGGCCGAGTGAGACCACACTGACAAGGGACCCAGGATAGGACCTGCTGTCAGAAGGTGGGAGATGGTCCCCTAACCTGGGTAACTGGAAGCAGAGTCATCTTCCTGAATCTTGGCTTCCTCATCATAGGATGATGCCTATTGTAACCATTATCATAGAAGGTGGTTTTGAAGAATGAATGAAACATTGTATATGAAAGTGTCCTGGAAAATTCCCTGGTATATAAAGATAAGGCAGTAATGTTATCACTATCACCGCTATTATTCTGACTGTTTCACTACCAACGCTCCTTTTACCATCTTCAGTACTATGAGTATTAAAACTATCAGCTTCTTTCCCTACCGCTATCACTGCCTGGGACTGAGGAATTAATCGCTGGAAAAGTAGTTCCGTGAAAGACTAGGAAGGGTCCTGGCCCTAAGTTTGACTTTTAGCTCTGCTTTGCCCTTTTCTTCTTCCCTCTCTCCTTCCTTCTGCACTGGTAAAAAGTCACTCCTCATTTCTGGGTGTCAGTTTGCTCACCTTTAAAAAGAGAGTGATGTCTGACAATGTATGTGAAAATGCGTCTCTCAATCTAAGATTATGTTTGGGAATGCATCAAAGGTTGAGCGTGAGACAGAATTCACAAATATTCAGAGCCTTCATCTTTCATAAAGAGACATAAGCTGTGCCTTGTCCAGCAGTTTCTATGGCCTTAGGGGAAGCCGCGTTTCGTATGAAGTGTTCGTTTTGCTAGTTTTCAGTGATGGGGGTGGGAGAGGCAGTCTGAAGAGGAAGTGAATCTTCTCTAAATGCATTGAAATGCCAACAAGAGCAAGTTAATATGTGATAATTGACTCTGTGCTCTGGTGTCAGAATTGTGATAGATGAGCCTGTTCTGTAAATTTTAGACTCCACAAGTCTGGTTATTTATTTGTTCAGCAGCAGTGGTGTTCTGGGGATGGTGTGAGGCAAAGAAGACAGGGCATTTGCCCTGGAGGCCACAGTTTAAGTGAGACAGAGATTTAAAAGCCCAGAGTCAGGTCTATCACCTTATCTAGCTGATTTGAATCAAGGACTCAAATTTCAGTAGCAAAGCCAAACTCTAGAAAGGCAAACTTTAAGAAGAAATAAAACCAGAGGCAGAAGGCAGGAGAAGTAGTGAACACAGGAGGCTTTACCACCTTAAACAGACTGATGGACACTGGGTACAGATGACCTGTGTCCAGTGTGTGCAGATGTGTGTGCATGCACAGTTCTCAGGTGGGCACCCGCACGCACAGCTCCAGGGTCTGTGCAGACACGTCTTCATAAGGAGTTTTCCTGCCTCGGTCCAGGAGGATGTCACACACGCTGATTAAATGAACCCGCTGAGTTCATAAATCCTTCGTCCGCCTTGCAGCTCTCTGTCAGCCTCACTGCAGCCAGAGATATAGTAGTTAGTTCCAGCACATGTACAGTTCTTGTCAGGCGCCGAGGAACATTCAGGTTGAGCAAACAGAACTGTCATCGCTCAAGGAGGCTTTTTGAAGAGCTGGCTTTGCATCCCCCTGGAGCTTGGAGGGACAGTGGAAGAGCTTGGAATGAAAACTGGGCTTTCCCCGTGGCCTTTGGTGTGTGGCTAAAGGGGGAAAGACTCCGACAGGTCCTAGTGCTATTCAACCGGCACACTTTGTTAAGTCTGTTTTGGATATTAAAATATTACATAAGAAAGACATTTTCTTTTTCACCTTTTAACACCTCTGAGATTAGGATGAGTCTAATGATAGATGGGGTCTAGGTTCCATGAGATATGATGCTTCCATATTGGATGGAAACTCACTCTCCCAGAGGTGCCCTCTGCTCTGGTATCCCTTGGACTTTACAAAGGACCAGCAACTAGGTGACAAATGCCCGACCCAGCAGGGAGCCCCTGAGAACCTGCTTGTCTCTGCAGCCAGCAGGGGTGCCTTCTGATTTGTGAAGGAGCTGTACCCACTTGATTTTTTTATTTTTAAAATATTTCTTTATTTGGCTGTGCCGGGTCTTAGTTGGGGCATGTTCGATCTTTGATCTTCATCGCAGTGTGTGAACTCTTAATTGTGGCATGTGGGATCTAGTTACCCGACCAGGAATTGAACCCATGCCCTTGGCAGTGGAAACATGGAGTCCTAACCACTGGACCACCAGGGAATGCCTGAGCTGTACTCATTTTAGATTTTTGATTGCTACCTATGCTCTCTTCTGCCTATCCTGAAATGAGGGAAAGTGCAAGTTGATGGCCACCAGGAGATAACAAGATGCTTTGGCGGCTATGTTCTTCACTGGCTGCTGTTCTGCCCAGATATTTGGAGTCACATCCCAAGAGTCCCTAAAGAGTCAGGTCAGGGTTGATGCTCAACAGGCGTACTTGCCTGTATTCCATTGCATCTGGTGTTCAGGACAGTAGAATAATTTTCTTCTCATCGGTTAGACCTCCACTGCTTCGCTCCTGAATGATTGGGTGACCGAGTGGGTGGTGCGGGGACGGAAGCACACAGCTCCCCATTGATCAGAATCCTCTGTGGGCTTGGAGTGGGGGCTGTTTCTATAAGCGAGGGCTCAGCAGTGGGGGTGGAAAGTTGGGGAGGTAGATAGGCTTGCTGGCAGTGAGTCAGGGTGGAGGGATCTGCAAGGTCATGCAGTCTACCTAAACCTGTGAGACTCTCTGTCCTGTGAGCTAACCCCAGGGTGGGTTAATCCATTTATTTGTCAGATGTCTACTATTTGCCGGAATCAGTGCCAAGCTGCTGTAGGCCAGCTCTGCTGCCACTTTGTTCTCTTAATGGGCTGCACTGATGGGCTGGAGTGCTTTGTAGTCCATGGGCAGCTTGATGAGGTGGGTAAAAGCCACCAGTGATGGAAATAACTTAGCATTTCAGGGGTAATTGCTGCCTGTCAAGCTACACAGCTGGGCTGTTGGTCCAATGCTATACTCACCCAGCTTCCTCAGAGGATAATGGTGCAGAGACGGGGGCAAGGGATTACTGTTGAGCATATGCTTCCAAAGATCGGCTAGATAGACTGGTTGGGTTACCTGAAGCTTGAGGATCACAGGATTTCCTGGACACAAGTCCATTGGGAGTGGCTTTCCAAGCTTTGAAATCAACGGCACTAATCATGGTTCCTTCTCAGGGTCTGTGGTCACTAGCTCCCACAAGTAAAAATAAACAAGGTGTCCACTCTGGGCGAAGGCCTGAGGACCTCTCATTGACATCCTTGGAGGGGCAGCATCAAGTCCACGCCCTTTTAGGGTAGCATTTTCCAGGCTTCAAGCATTTTTGTACTGCCTCATAGTTGCCCAAACCTGGCATGACCTCTATTATTTTCTTAATACTTTAAAGTTAGCACTTTAAAATTTTTTGATTTTTCATAAAGAACTGGGTTTATTTTCTGCCAGTGTGTACATTGTAGAATAGATAATAGCTTCCCATAATACAGACTTCAAAAATGACAGTGGATTTTCCCTGAAAACCATTCTCCTTCTTTGTACCCCGTCTCCCCTTCCACGCAGTTCCTCCTCCCAGAAACAATCACGAGATTGGTTTTTGTGTATCCTTCAAGAGAGGTGCTTGCATTTGTAAACCTAACATCCATTATGCAAATGTAACTGAAATACATCTTTTTTAAAAACACAACTTTATTTGAAAACCACCTTAAATGGAAAGCCAGCATCACTTGCCATAATTAGGAAGTAATTGTAAAACTATGTAGATTGAAAACAACAATGCTACTGAGTTTTTTTTTCATTTTTAAAAAAAATTATTTATTTTTTAATTGAATTTTTGCTAGTGAAAGTGGCTAAAATGTTCCAAGCCTGCAGCATGCTTTATCTTTATTTAAAAGAGAATGGGGATACTAAAAAGAGCAGTTAAAGAAATACTAATATCAATGTGAAACATTTCTCCTTGTTGTAATCAGAATGAATGAAAATGAAGTGGACAAAATCATAAATTTTCTCACTATGTGATTGAGTGACATTTAGTCAGTCTATGTTGTATCTAAAATTACTGAGATGGGGTATGCCCCGACATCATAGGAAACGCTGCCAGAGTTTGCAGAAAATCCAGTGTAAGTAAATCTAGCTTTCAGATTCCTTTGATGTGTTAATGATTGAAAGAGACAAGCCAAAGGAAAACTCAGAACAAATACGAGCATTCAGAAAAGTATTGCGGCTTGCAGTATTTACAAAGTAGTCTAGACTTCAGAAGAACAGGATTCCCTGAATAAAAGGTATGCTGCTGCTGCTAAGTCACTTGAGTCGTGTCCGACTCTGTGTGACCCCACAGACGGAAGCCCACCAGGCTCCCCCGTCCCTGGGATTCTCCAGGCAAGAACACTGGAGTGGGTTGCCATTTCCTTCTCCAATGTGTGAAAGTGAAAAGTAAAAGCGAAGTTGCTCAGTTGTGTCCGACCCATAGTGACCCCACGGACTGCAGCCCACCAGGCTCCTCCATCCATGGGATTTTCCAGGCAAGAGTACTGGAGTGGCTTGCCATTGCCTTCTCCAGAATAAAAGGTATGCTGCTGCTGCTGCTGAGTCACTTCAGTCGTGTCCGACTCTGTGTGACCCCATAGACGGAAGCCCACCAGGTTCCCCCGTCCCTGGGATTCTCCAGGCAAATAAAAGGTATAGCGTGTATTAAAATGGAAAAAACAACATCCCACCAGTTTACTCTTGGTTTCGTCACTGCCCTCGCTGGTGGAAAATCAGTGGTCTCCCCCATGAATATCGTATCGCCATGGTGATTACATACCTGCAGCATCAGTGTTGCAAAAGTCAAAGATAAAGCTGTTTCCACTAGGGACTTGGCAATGTATGTGAAAGGGGTTCAGAGCTTTTTCTGTTTCTTCAATTTAGAGGCTCATGTGGAACAGGATGTCTTTTTGAAATCTCAGGATGCAAAGTTCCTTTTCTCTCCCTCTGTGACGCATGATGTGAGACTTAAAGATGATGGTCGGGCAGGGTGTCACTCTTCCTTTCTCAGATAGTTTGATCTCACTGAATAAACAGGGGAAGACGATGTCGTGTCTTTCTGCATACTTTTATAGCTGCATAAACGGAGCTCCACTGGGGACAGTTGTCCCTAGGACTTCCCATATGTTGTCAACAGAAGCCATTTAGAGGGTGTCTGTGATAGCAGGGCTCCCCAAGCTTGCCTTCAGATGGGTAGATAGTCATCGACTCTAGCGAGGAGAGGGCTTCCTGCTCACTCAGGGCTTCCAGGTCCTGGTGCTTACGGCCTGGTGAAGGAATTCCGGATCCATCCTAAGGCTGGTAGACAAATGAGCTGGCATTGAAGCAGTGCCTCGTGGCACACAGGAAAGAGGGAAAGAGGCAGCCCTGAGTACATGGATGAGAAGAACTTACAATGGAAATCAGAAGACATATCCAGCACAGTGATTAAAAACTTAGGCTCTTGAATCAGAATGACTGAATTGGAATCTCAGTTCTACCATTGAGTACGGGTCCACCAACCAGTGGGTCCTGGGCCCCGGTTCTGTCTCCGTGTAGGAACCAGTCCTCTCGTCTACTCTTGGGGTTGCAGGGAGGTCTGAATGAGTGACATCATGTAGAAAAGTGCTCAGAAAATGTCTGGCGTGTGGAAGGGGTCCAAGTGTTGGCTCTCATTGGTTTTCTCATCATTCCTTCACAGAGCTGAGTGCTAAGGACCCAGAGGTGGACAAGACTGGGCTCCTCCCAGTTTGATGAGTTATGAAATGTTCATGGAAAATTTTTACACAAGTCAGCTGATGACAGGAACCATAAGAGAGATGCAAGCAGAGCTATAATAGCATGGGAAGGAGATAAGATCCAATTGGGGGAATTTTGGAAGGATTTCTGAAGGAGGTAGTATGTTATTTGGATCTCAATGGGCCAATGGGATTTTTGCAGGGAGCAGGTAAAGGGGCTGGCCCTGTAGAGATGCTCTTTCTAAATACATTCATCCTATGATTTCACCTCTGATTACAGTCAAATCAAAAAATAAAGTTTTTTTTTTTCAAACTACTTTAGTTCTATGTGCATTTATTGACTACCTACTATATACCAGGCTTCCTAGGTGGCGCTTGCGTTAAAGAATCCACCTGCCAATGCAGGAGATGCAAGAGATACAGGTTCGATGCCTGGGTCCAGAAGATGTCCTGGAGAAGGAAGTGGCAACCCGCTCCAGTAGTCATGGCCAGATGGAGGGGCCTGGCTGGCTGCAGTCCATGGGGCCACAAAGAGTTGGATATGACTGAGCGACACACACATGCACACATACCAGGCACTGTGGTAAATCCTAGAAAAAAGGAAGAAAGAATTGTCCTTTAAAGAGTTCAAGGGGCAGACAAATCCAATAGCAAGATGTGCTGGCAGAGGAAGTGGTCTTGGCGTGTGGTATCACTCAGGGTGGGTCAGAGACTTTCTGGGGAGCTGAGGCCTAAGCTTTAAGACAGTTGCATTGGCTTTCCTCCACCTGAATCCCTCTCCCTCCAGAGCATCCTAGATCTGGCTGCTTCTCATCGTGCAGGTTCCAGCTCAAATGTCACAAGACAGTAACGCCTTCCTTTGTTACCCAGCCTTAGCTGACTTACCTTCCCCATCAACCTTTATCTCTTTTCCCCACTTTGTTTTATTCACTTCTTACTTTGCATTGCAATCTGAAATGGTCTTGTTCCTTTTCCTTTTTACTAGCTATCTTCCCCACCAGACCCAAAACTCCAGGACAGCAGGCATCTTGTCTGTCTTGTGCATGGCTCTGTCTCCAGAGTGGTGCCTGGCACATAGTAGGTGCTCAATAAACAGTTGTTGAGTGACTGTGGTTGGGAATGGGTGAGCCTGTTCCAAGGCCACAGACTGGTCCCAGCCCTTCATTAGGCTTTTCACATGTGGGTCTTGGGAGGCTGGGTGAGAGAGTACAGGATATGGTGCTGAGAACTCAGCCACCTCTTCAACAGATATTTAGTGAGCATCTGCTCAGTGCCTGGCACTATTACAGTCCCTGGGGAGAGAGTGGTGGAAAGAAAAAAACAGACAAAAGTCCCTGCCCCGTGGTGCTTACTTTCTGTGGGGTTAAGAGGGAAATGGTCAGTAAAGAAAGAAGTGCACTGTCCATTCATATCTCTCCAAATGACCCAATTTTGTTCCTTTTTATGGCTGAGTAATATTCCACCGTATGTATGTACCATGTGGGAGTGTCATACCAAATGAAGGAAGACAGAAAGACAAATATCATATAGTAATGTGTGTGTGCGGAATCTGGAAAAATGATCTTATCTACAAAGCAGAAATTGAGAAACAGAGAGCAAGTGTATGGACACCAAGGGGGGAAGAGGAGGGAAGCACTGGGAGACGGGGACTGACACATACACACTGTTGATACCACATAGCAGATAGTGACAGATGAGATCATACTGTGTGGCACAGCGAAGTGTGAAAGTCTGACTCTTTGCGACCCCATGGACGGTACAGCCTGCCAAGATCCTCTGTCCATGGAGTTCTCCAGGCCAGAATACTGGAGTGGGTAGCCATTCCATTCTCCAGGGGATCTTCACAACCCAGGGATCGAACCCAAGTCTCCCACATTACAGGCAGATTCTTTACTGGAACTCTATACTTAAGGCACTGTGGTGACCTGAAAGGGAAGGAAGTCCAAAACGGAGGGGTATGTGTATATGTATGACTGATTCATTTTGCTGTACGGTATAAACATTGTAAAGCATCTGTAGTCCAATAAAAATTAATAAAAAAAATAAACACAAGCATGATTATCATTCATTAAATAAGTAAAATACTATCATTCATTAAGCAAAAGAAATAAGCAAAGTGCATCTCTGTCTGATGGTGATAAGGGTTGTGGGACAGTTCAAGGAGGGGAGGATGGCGAGTTCTCAGTGGCCAGGAGGGGACACTGTGGTTTGGGACAGGGAGGCTCGGAAAGGCCTCACTGAGAAGGAGATGTTGGAGCAGAGACCTGGAGGAGGTTAAAGGGCAAAGCATTTGTGATCTGAGCGAAGAGCACTCTTGGCAGAGGCACAAGAAATGAAGAGGCTCTGAGGACAGCAGGGAGCTGGTCTGATTAAGGGAAATCTAGGGGCCAAGTGGCTGGACTGGCCGCACCAGGAGGGGAGTGATGGGAAGTAAATTCAGAAAGGTGGCCAGGCCCCCATTTGGGGCCTTGCAGGGCATTGCACAAAATTTTTATTGATATGATATATTTATTACCTTTTTTTATTATGCTGTGCCATGGCACAGTGAAAACTGCAAGATCCAAATGTTCCCCCTCTCACTTTGAGAGCTGAATGAACTGGTATTCTCAGAGACTCAAAGATTTGACCCCAACTGGCCGGCCAAGGAGCAGGAGAACTGGGACTTTTGTTTGTTTCAAACAAAACTGAGACCATAGTACAGATACATAAAGGGCTTCCCAGGTGGTGCAGTGGTAAAGAACCCGCCTGCCAATGCAAGAAACGTAAGAGACATGGGTTCAATCCCTGGGTCAGAAAGGTCTGCTGGAGGAGGAAATGGCAAGCCACTCCAGTATTCTTGCCTGGAGAATCCCATGGACAGAGGAGCCTGGGGGGCTATGGTCTATAGCGTCGCAGAGTCAGACGTGACTGAAGTGACTTAGCACTCAAACACACATAGATATATAAACACAACTTTTCAGTCCTGCATTCTTTGTCTAACATTCCATCATTAAGATGTTCCCACACCATTAAATGTTTCCAAACCTTGATTTCAGCATGAGTCTCATTCTGTCATGTGGCCCCATGGAGGATTTACACATTCCCCTCTTGTCGGACTTTTAGTTGCTGATCCCCAATTTTTTTCCTATTTATTAATAAGTAATTCTCCATTGCCTAGGTCTCTAATTCTTTCTTTAGCACAGAGTCCTAGAAGCGAAATTACTAGGTCCAAGTGAAGAACTTTTTTGAAGGCTGGAGATATGTACTGCCAAAATGCTCTCCAAAACACTGCAAGAATTTTGGCTTCTACTCCGAGCAAATGGGGAGATATATTGGAGGGTTTGGAGTGAAGGAGTCTTATGATCTGACTTACATTTTGAAAAGATCTCTTGGCTGTTTAGCAGAGGCTTTTGCTGTGGTAACGGTGGAGCTGTGCGATGTGGACAGGTGCTGGATACCTTCTGAAGGTGCAGTTGCAGGTTTTGCTGATGGATTCATGGAGGCTAGGTGTGAGAGAGAAGTCAGGGAAGATGGTAGTGTGATGATGGCGGTGGTGATGACACCTCTTAAGGGTTTGCTGTCTTTCAGACCCTTAAAACTGACAGCAGGCTGAGGTCTGAACCTAAAGTACTTCCCAGTACAGCTCCTGGCTTGACAAGTCAAATATCTACCTGGAGGTGTCCTTGAACTAAGCAAAGAAAGGAATGCCATGTTCTACTGTAGCTTGGAGGCTGCAGGGTCATGCCCAAATTGGTGAGAGATGGTAGTACCTCTTTCTAGAGGTCTTAGAAGCCCTATTTACAAATGCAGTGTTCTTAGGTAACCTCTTGAGAGTTTTGAAGATTGAACTATCTTTGTTCCAACCCAGAAAAGGCACGTGTCACTTAGTGTGGGTATCACCCAGCTTCTCATTCTTGTTCCAGCCTCATCAACATGCCTGGCAAGGGAGCTGCCTTGATGGCGTTGCTCGATTTAGGGGGCTTCTGTGTGGTTTCTTTCAAACAGAACTGAACACCGTAATGCCTTCCCGCAAAATAATCGGGATCTGTATCTCCCCAACTTCCCCAAAGCTGCTGGAGCATGGGGAAATGTTCTCTGCCTTGGCAACCTCTATGCAGTGTGTTTCTGCTTTGATGGTTTTAATGAAGATATGAAATCATCTAACAGCTTTCATTTGCCTCAAGTGAGATGGCTTAAAGTGGAGGTAGCATTTCCCAGGATCAATCCCCATTTTTAGAAGTGGTTGGTTAAGCTCTCTGCAGTTTATGGCCACTTCTGGCTGAAACAGTGTGGGATCTGAATTATTAATTCTGTGAAAAATGAGTTAAGTCATTGCAAAGCTCTGTGGTGGCAAAATTCCCACTTTAAGGCCTCTTTAAGGCTATTTTCTCTAGCAAGAAGATCTCTGTTAACCAGAAATTCTTGGTCATCTTGGCCAAATCTCTGTCTGGCAGTCATTTTGCCAGGAGGTAAAGGACTTGACTTAATTCAGTTGTTCTTTGCTACCAAGGATAATGGGCTTCCCAGGTGGCTCAGTGGTAAAGAATCTGCCTGCCAGTGCAAGAGATCCAGGTTCTATCCACGGGTGGGGAAGATCTCCTGGAGTAGGAAATGGCAACCTACTCCAGTATTCTTGCCTGGGAAATCTCATGGACAGAGAAGCCTGACATGCTATAGTCCATGGGATCGCAAAGAGTCAGACATAGCTGAGTGTGTATGTGGAGCAGTGGGGGAGGATTCGTCCAATTAATCCATCCCAGAAGACTTTTTGCCATCCCAGTATTGCCAGGTCTTCAAGGTTTATTCCTTTTTGGAAAAAAAAAAACCAAAACTTGAAATATAGCATTTTTTTAAAATGTGAGGGACTTCTCTGGTGGGCCAGTGGTTAAGAATCCACCTTGCAATGTGGGGGACATGGGTTCAACCCTTGGTTGAAGAACTGGGATCCCACATGCTGAGGAGCAGCTAAGGCCATGTGTTACAATTACTGGAGCCTTCATGCCACTGCTAGAGAGTCTATGCCCCAAACAAAAGATCCCACATGATGCAATGAAGATCTGATGCAGGCAAATAAATAAATATTTAAAAAAATATCTAACCTATTATGAAAAGTGATATTTGTTTTTTTTAAAAATGTGAACTCTCAATTTATAATTGTGTCTTACTGATTCAGAACTTTTATTGAGCCCTTGAGAAACAAACAGAATACATTCGTGGGCTGGATGTTACCCAGAAGCTGTCCTCTCACCATCCTGACAGGGTGGGCCTTAGAGGCAGGCTCTACCACTTTACAATTCTTCTGACATGGATGAGCTGTGGGGTTAGCTGCTACCTTTTTGAGCTTTGGTTTCTCCCCTATAAGATGAGGATGTCAAGCACTCCTACCTGCTGTGTTGTTGCCACGATTCACTGTCATGTGTCATACTGTTGAGGGTCCCCCTTCCCGGATTCTGCTTGGAGGAGGTATGATCACCACTAAGCCAATGGGCATGACTGGAAGACAAAACGCATAACGTGGACCTTTGTCAAGGCGAGGAAAGCTGGGGTCTTATCTCTTGGGCCAATGGGGAGGAGAAGAATCTGGAGTCAGGATTACCCAAGGTTGGAGAAACCCATTTGGTTGTAGAACTAACCCCCCAGGGAGGGAGCCAGCAACCCCCACTGCTTCTTTTCTTTTCTTGAAATATTTTTTAAAGTTGCAAGTTAAGTATTTTTTAAATGTATTTATCTTGGTTGCCCGTCGTTACTCTGCAGTCTTTCTCTAGTCATGGTGAGCGGGGGCTACGCTTTCTAGTTGTGGTACAAGGGTTTCTCATTGTGGTGGCTTCTCTTGTTGTGGAGCATGGGCTCCAGGTGCAGGGTCTTGATTGCTCCAGGGCATGTGGGATCTATCCTGGACCAGGGATCAAACCACGTCCCCTGCATCGGCAGTTGGTCTCCCATCCGCTCAACCACCAGGGAAGTCCCCTCACTGCTTCTTAATGTCATTCTTATACACACCCACAGAACCTCTGAGGATTTTGAGTCTGTGATGTCACTGCTCCAGACTGTTTCTTCAGGGGATAGACATTTTCTGCAGCTGGGTCACTGTCTCCAGCTCACGGTGCCATACTCAGAACAGCTCAGACCTCTCTATTCCTGTACACACTTCTTTTGGCTTTTAGGTACCTGGATAGGATGGAGATGCTGAGATTCGTGTTTTAGAGATGACCTAGCTTGCACAGGAGGTGAGTGCCTCTATGATTGGGTGGTTTGGTGCAGGTAGAAGCCCAGCCTGGAGAGTGAGGTCTTGGTTTTGGGGAGAGCTAATGGATGGGCAGGGGTGGACCATAAAGATCAGCCTAGAAGGACTGCTCTCCAGCCTTGATCAGTCGCTGGCACCTGTAGAATAACAGGAGAACATTGGAACACTGGTGCAGAGGAGGCTGGAGGGAGCTGAATATGATGGAGAAGAGAGTGTAGCCACCCTTCAGAAGGATGAATTGCATCATCTCTGACACAATTCCCTTTAAAGCCAAGCAGAGCTTTGATGTGGAGGGAACTCCACTGGAATTGGTTGTAGGATCAGTATTGACAGCCTGTGCGTATGAACCATTGATGGAATAGCTGTGTAATCAGTCATCCAGGTTTGCCCCACCTCTGGAGTGATCTGTCAAGGAGCCTCTCCAGTCATAGAGTCAGCAAAGTTCTGTCTCAAATCTGATATGTTGTTTCCCAATCTTCAGTCACGTAGGTGCCATATACAAATAGTTTTATATCCTTTACATGGTGTTAAAAGTCCACTCATAATTTTTGCTTTAACCATTTACTTAAATATGAAACTTTGTATCTCTGTCTTAAATGAGAATCATCACTTGCCAGAAAGTGATCATAAAAACCAATGCAGTAAAAGCCAAACAATGCGCATAGATTCCAGCCGGATTCTATTGCCTGGGCCACGTTCTGCCTGTGGCAGCCTCTTTTTTTCTATTAAAGAGAGAGTTCAAGACCTATTCGGGAGGTCTTAACAACATCTTAGCACCTAAGACTTTTTCCATGTTGTAATCAGAAGATTTGAATAGAATGAAAAAGGAAAGGTGATTATTTTGTAGTGAGGTGATTAGGTGGCATTTAAAGTCATGTCTGTGTGCCACCAAAATATTTTTTTAGCCACTGCTGCTACATATCTCACACTTTGGGAAATGCTCTCCTACCCACCTGGATCCTTCTTGCTTTGATGTCACTGTATTACTTTATCATAGTTGGTTGTCATGGTCCATCACAGCTTGGGAGGGGCTGGCTGACATTACGAAGTCTGGGTGGTTGAAAAGCTGTGATTTCAATTTAAATTGCAAATTGATGGGGCATCATGGGAAAAGCAAATGCAGACGTGAAGAACTGAAGGAAAAGATCCAGCTATGCAGTATTTTTAGATCTTTTTCTCTGGACCAATTTTGTATCATTTTTTATTGTTTTTCTGGACCCTGGGTTTGATAAGACCAATTACCTGAGGGCCCCCCAAAGTTTCTTTACAATTCCAATCTAAATCACCTATGTAAATCCTTTATTTATTGTTCTTAAAAAAAAAAGCTGTGACTTGAATAAAGCCCAAAGGCATTATGCCAATTGAAAGAAAGGTTACAGACTGTATGATTCCATTTATATGACTCTTTTAAACAGATGAAACTAAATTGCTGGAGAACAAATCAGTGTTTGCCAGGGTTTAGGACAGGGGGAGAGTGTGATTATAAAGAGGAAGAGAAGGGAACTGCACAGGGCCAGGGAATGGAAGCCTTCTGTGTCCTGATTGTGGTGGTTGTCACGTGAATCAATGCATGTGTTGAAATCCATAGAGCTTAACACTGATAGAAGGTATGCTTTACTGTGTAATATTTTTAAAGATAAAATTTATTTTTGTGTGATGTTATTTTCTATTAGTTAATTTTTTAAATTGAAAGATAATTGCTTTACAGTGTTGTTTCTGTTGTACAACAACATGAATCAGTCATATGTCTATCCTCTCCCTCTTGAGCCTCCCTCCCATGCCCACCCATCTAGGTCATCACAGAGTGCCAGGCTAGGCTCCTTGTGTTATACAGAAGTTTCCCACTAGCTACCTGTTTTACACATGATAGTGTATATATGTCAGTGTGACTTTCTCAATTCGTCCCACCCTCTTCTTTCCTCGCTGTGTCCACGAGTCCATTCTCTATATGTCTTCATCTCTATTCCTGCCTTGCAAATAGGTTCATCGGGACCGTTTTTCTAGATTCTTTACATGTATGTTAATATATGATATTTTTTTTTCTCTTTCCAACTTACTTCATTCTAGGTTTATCCACCTCAGTTCAACTATTTCACATTTGTTCCTTCTTATAGCTGGGTAATATTCCATTGTCTATGTGAACCAGAGCTGCTTTATCCATTCATCTGTCTGTAGACCGAACCCATGCCCCCTGCACTGGGAGCATGAAAGACAAAATTTAAAAATAAAACTTTATTTAAAAAATATCCATGATTGTAGAAGTTAGCTGCTGAAGGACATCCTTTAGCCCTAGTTCCTAATTATCAAAGAGAACCTGCTCCCATGTGTTTGGAAGCCTAACTTCCCTAACTTCCATCTTTGTTATGAGTTAGAATCGAGAAAGTGGGTATCCTTTAAATCTTCCTCATTCCGCACCGACACTTCTGAAGGATGCTGGAGACTGACACAAAGGTTTGGAAGTTTCCACTGTGGTCTGGAGCCTTGGTGGCCAAAACAGACGTGCAACAAGGCTTCTACCTAAAGGTCTGAGGTCAGGACATGGAGGAGGTAGCAGTGGCAAATGCATCTCATAATTAGAGTGCCTGTTGGAGGATCAGAAGCTCTGACTGAGGTCCTGGGAAGAGTTGGAGGGGCATATAGGATGGACAAAGATGGATCACAAGCCACAAAGGGAGAGGCGTCCAACACAAAACAGTTCACAATCTACCAATAGCAGGTCTGACCTAAGCACCAGACAGCCTGAGGATGGAGCCAGAAGTGACCCCTGCTCCCCACTCCCTCCACCCTGAGCCAAGGCGACAGGGACAAAAAGCTCCCAAAGCAGCTTCTCCCACCAGAGCACCCCCAGAACTGGAAAGAGCACCTGCCCTGGACTGAAGATGTCCACTGCTCCCTCTTCTCAGTACCTGGGGAAGAACCCATGCTTCCCAGCAGCCCCACAAGACTTCACTCCCCAGCCACAGATGGGCCTCCAGTCGTGTTCTCTCTTAACACGGCATCTGAAAGTGCACACAGAGATCATGTGTAGAAAAGAGAGAAGCCATTAAATCCTGGCTGAGTGTACCCCAGCATCCTTTCACAAACCCCAGTTTTCCCTTGTTGGTTTGAACAGGGGTCTTTTCATTAGGTGAGGAATACACTGCTTGCTTGGGCGGTTATGCTGAAGCCACCTGGGCTGGAGGCAACAATGTGAGTGTTGCCAGCCTGTGAATTCTAGAAAGTATGAATTCATGGAAGTAGCTGCAATAACTCAGGAACCTGTGAGCTGGAGAGGGTAGTCGCAAGATGGGGCATGGCCAGGAAGTAAACTGATGCAGTGATGGGGGGGCGATAGAGATGGGTGGTTTGTACATGAATCACGGTGGAGCAGGGGGCGCGTGCTGCGGACATGTCTGAGGTATCCACCCCTCCGACATCTCTTACTCTGTGCTGGCCCCTGAGGAAAAGATGATTTGTGTTTCCTAGCCTTACCATGATCCCATGGTTATTGGCCTGTTGGATGTTTCCATGGTCAGCTCTGGATATTCATATTAACCAGTTTCAGATATGATGATGATCGTGGCACATATGAAGATATCTGACATCTGCTCCTGTTTTCACTGTCCACACATATAAATGCTTTTATTTTTGCTGATTGTAATTCATCCGTAAGTGAATAAGTAAGCAAGCAGAGATACATCCCCGTCGTAGAATTCAGCATAGTAGATAAAGAAAGAAAAATGAAACTAATAAGCAAAGTTCTCAAGCTATATTATTATTCAGTTAAAAAATAGCACGGTGAAAACCATATATTATCTTTTGTGTAAAAGGAAGAGAGGAATAATACATACTCAAATTTTATTATTTATACATGAATAAAATCTGAAAGAATACACTGAAACTAATAACGGGGGTTTCCTGGGGGTGAAATTCGGTAGATGGGGACAGAGGAACATCTTTTGTTTTTTATTTTCTGAGCTATGTGAATACATTCTTTGAAAAATTAAAATAAAAGTTGTGCATTGTGGAAAACTTAGGAAACGTAAAATAATTAAGAAGTCACCTAAAATTGCACGGCTGGTCATAGCTACTATTAGAATTTTGCCTTTCACCACATTTACCAATTGCTTTAACAATTTGACATGAGTATATTTCCATGACAATAAGTGTGGATTCATAGAACCATTTAAAATGCTTGTATGAATAAAAACACGACTGAGCGACTTCACTTTCACTTTTCATTTTCACACATTGGAGAAGGAAATGGCAACCCACTCCAGTGATCTTGCCTGGAGAATCCCAGGGATGGGGGAGCCTGATGGGCTTCCGTCTGTGGGGTCACACAGAGTCGGACACGACTGAAGTGACTTAGCAGCAGCAGCAGCAGCAGCATGAATAAAAATAAATGCTCATATAGCATTTAGCTGTATAGATATGCCATTGTTTATTAACTAAATCTATTGATAGACATTTAGATTGTCCCCACATTTTAGTATTTAATAATAAAAAAAGGTAGGAGCAAAAATTTGTTCATCTTTCCCCCCTCAGGATAAACCTTTTGCAGAGGAATTTGGGGTTTGAGAATAAGCTTGCTTAATAAAGGGAAAGTTTTTCATACAAGTTGCCAGCTTTGCTCTACCCTTATTACAGTATAGGTGAGGCATTTATACTCCACTAGCAGAGACTAACGGAGAAGGCAATGGCAAGCCACTCCAGTACTCTTGCCTGTAAAATCCCATGGATGGAGGAGCCTGGTGGGCTGCAGTCCGTGGGTGGGGTCGCTGGGAGTCAGACACGACTGAGCGACTTCACTTTCACTTTTCACTTTCATGCATTGGAGAAGGAAATGGCAACCCACTCCAGTGTTCTTGCCTGGAGAATCCCAGGGATGGGGGATCCTGGTGGGCTTCCGTCTATGGGGTCACACAGAGTCGGACACAACTGAAGTGACTTAGCAGCAGCAGCAGCAGCAGAGACTAAAAAGGTTTTTCCCCACAATCTTGTCAACCCTATTAACAATCTGTTTGATCTTTGTCAGATGAAAACAATCTCCTTTTAATTTGAAAACTTTGGTATCTATTTTAAAATGCTTACTATAGATTTGTATTTACTTGCTCAATTATTTTCTTAACTGTTTTTTCTGTTGGATTTTTTTTTTTTTTCTTTTGAAAAGAGGATGCAAGTGACTGATGATGCTTACTCTGGGTTGATCATATCTGTCGTGTCATATTATTTCAGACATGTTTCTGGTGGGGGAATAGAATCTGGCCAGCTTCTATATTTTCATCTAGTTTGATAATTGTCTTTAAATTTTTTTCTATTTTATTGAAGTGTAGTTGATTTACAATGTTCTGTTAATTTCTGCTGTACAGCAAAGAGATTTATTTATCCATGCTGCTGTGCTGTGCTTAGTAGCTCAGTTGTGTCCGACTCTTTGAGGCCCCACAGGCTATAGCCCACCAGGCTCCTCTGTCCATGGGATTCTAGGATTCTCCAGACAAGGATATTGGAGTGGATTGCCATGCCCTCCTCCAGGGGAGCTTCCCGACCCAGGGATCAAACCCACATTCCTGCAGCTCCTGCATGGCAGGCAGATTCTTTTACCACTGAGCTACCGGGGAAGCCCCTCAGTTACACATATATACATCCTTTTTCATACTCTTTTCCATGATGGTTTATCACAGGATATATATGTCACAGGTTCCCCATGCTATACAGTAGGACTCTTGTTTATCCATTCTATATGTAATAGTTCACGTCTGCTCATCCCAAACGCGTGACCCACTCCTGCCCCTTCCCTCTCCCACCTGGGCATCGACAAGTCTGTTCTCTGCCTGTGACTCTGTTTCTGTTTTGTGAGTAAGTTCATTTGTGTCGTTTTAGATTCCACATATAAGTGGTATCATGTGGTGTTTGTCTTTCTCTGACTGACTTCACTTAGTGTGATAATCTCTGGGTCCATCCACGTGGCTGCAGATGGCCTTATTTCATTCTTTTTATGACTGAGTAGTATTCCGTTATTTGTATGTACCACATCTTTATCCGTTCCTCCGTTGATGAACATTAGGTTGTTTCCTTGCCTTGGCTATTGTGAATAGTGCTGCTATGAACATAGGGGTGCATGTACGTTTTTGAATTATTGTTTTCTTCGGATACAAACCCAGAAGTGGAATTGCTAGATTACATGGCAATTCTGTTTTTAGTTTTTTGAGGAAACGTTGTACTATTTTCCATAATGGCTGCACTAATTTACATTCCCACCAGCAAGGAAGGAGGGCTCCCTTTTTAAAATCATCTCTCAGTAAGAAAGTTTACATTTTCACATGTGTTCTGATTATTGATCTCTCTGGATTTTACTGTCATTTATTTTGTTCATTTTCAGTTTTTTTTTTTCCTTCCTCTCCCGACTCTCTGCTATTTGAATTACTGGAGCTTTCTTTATTCCTCCTTTTCTTCCCTCCACCGGGCTGGAAGTTATACAAGCTAATTCTGTGTTTAATAGCTTTATATCTGACCAAACAAAGCCTTAACAAAGAATAATTTAGAATGCCATGACGCCCACCTTCCCTGCCCCAACTGGTCATGTTATGATTCCCTTATATTTTACTGCACTTACTTTTGTGGTTTTAATGTTTGTCAAAGTCATAGGTCCGCCTCGTCTAAACACTTAAATGATCTCACAAGGCTCCTCACAAAAACAGCAGCCCACTGCCTGACTCCCCACGTTCCGACCTCCACTTTGTGGAGGCGCCTGACGTTGATTCCTTGTCTTTGCCCTCTGTGTTACTAAATACTACATTCCTATTGCTTTGTCTTGTACATCACGAAAGGATAACCTTGGGAGTTAAAACTGCACCTCTAAATTACTCAGGTAAATGAAGAATTTCAATACTATAATTGTGCAATATGTAGAAAATAATAATGTGTACACTCAGAAACCAGTCAGATATAGCCAAAGCCCTACTCCACAGCAGCCAAGCTTCTTTTTTAAAAATTTATTTTTTAATTGCAGGAAAATTGCTTTACAATGTTGGGCTGGTTTCTGGCACACAACAACGCGAATCAGTCATAATTATATATGTCTTGAGCCTCCCTCTGCCAACCCCCAGCCATCCCACCCCACTGGGTCATCACAGAACACCAGGCTGGGCTCTCTGTGCTGTATAGAGTTACTTCCATTTAGCTTTCTATTTTACACATGAATTTCTCAATTTGTCCCACCCTCTCCTTCCCCCGCTGTGTCCACAAGTCTGTTCTCTGTATTTGCTCTCTTCCTTCCCTGTATATAAGTTCTTTATGAAATGAAGAAGGTGAATTGACTAAGGATTCCACTTCTAAGGTTAGAAAAATGATAAATGTAAAGAAATAAGGAAGAAATCTTTTGGAAAGATAAAAACAGAACATGAATCTAGGAAAACAGTAACACTGGTTTAAACAAACAAACAAAAAAACCCAAGAACTTAGTCTCTAAAAAAAATCAATAAAATAGACAAACATCTATGCTATTTAATCAAGAACAAAAAAGAGCACAAATAGGCAAAACTAGAAATGAAAAAAAGAGTAGATAAAGAAGGTTTAAGAAAATCTGTACAGGGCTCAAGCATCTTTGTAATGCTGAAAAAGAAATAGATAAAAGTGAATTTGTATTTAATCTTCATAAAACACTTGCATACCTGTGTGCTCAGTCACATCCAACTCTTTGCAACCCCATCAGCTGTAGCCCGCCAGGCTCCTCTGTCCATGGGATTATCCCAACAGGAATATTGGAGTGGGTTGTTATTTCTTCCTCTAGGGGATCTTCCTAACCCAGGGATCAAACTCATGTCTCCTGCATTGGCAGGCAGATTCTTTACCATTGAGCCACCTGGGAAGCACCATAAAGCACTTAAGTTCAGTTCAGTCGCTCAGTTGTGTCTGACTCTTTGCGACCCCTTGAATCACAGCACGCCAGGCCTCCCTGTCCATCACCAACTCCCAGAGTTCTTAGTGCATCTTAAAGATACTTTTTAGCATTACTTTAAACATAACTTTCACCATGATGTCCTAAGCTTATGTGAGTATCATTTCCCCCAAACTCTGTCTGCTGATGAATCACAGAAGTGCTAGGTTCAGCATAGATAATTGATAAATGAGTTAAACTGTAACAACTAAAAAAGCTTACCTGTGAACTATAGAAAGGAACATCCCCAGGGGCCATGGAGGGTGAGAGCAGAATGATAAGTGGCAACTACTGTTGCCAAGGACTTCTAATCGTTACTAAATCATCTCATATAATGTACCTCCTATTTCAAATGTTACATTTGATAGTGTCCATAAGCTTCATTGCCATTCATAGCATAAGTCTGTTTACTGGTTCCATGTCTTCACCTTCCTTTCTCCATGAATTTATACCTTTCACTAGTTGTTTGTTTTTATTTATCTCTCAATCATTTGGAAAACTTTTATCAGTCATTTTTTTTTTTCAGTTAGTGTTTTAATTTGAGCCCTTTGGTAGATTGGTGTTTTTTCCTGTCTCAATGCTTTGTGATTTTTCTCTGTTGTTTAAGTTAAAACATTGAATGAGGATATATTTAGGTGTGATTTATCTGAGTTTTAACCCGCTACTTACTAGCACTTCTTTTCTGATCAATACCTTTCATCTGGATTTTCTATTAAATTCTTAATAAACTTCACAGATTCGTCCTCTATAGCACTTTTCTCTATCACTTTCCCTTTGTCTCTGAATTCTATGATGTCTCTTGAATTGTTTTAGTCACTGATATGTAGCTTGAAATGTGGAATCTGGAGTCCCATCTCCTTTTTTGGCTTTTATTTTACCAATTGCTTCCATTTTTCCATTCTTTTCCTTTTTGACTTCAGATTATTCCCTCTCCACAGTTGAACAGATGTAGTGTGTTTTGAGTCTTTTTGAGAATGCAGCCAGTGGTTTTCTAATATTGCTTTTGTTTCTTGTAGCAACTGTCTTGCTTTCTTAATGTCTACTCTTATTTCTCATGCTGATTTGTGAGCTGCTTTATCCTTTCATGCATCTGGTGACTTTTCTCTTTTCACCACAGGAGAAGACAGGTGACCTGTTTTGAAGATGACTCTTGAAAGCAGGAACGACAGTGGACAGAGGCACAGATGCAAGCGGGAAGAGTCAGTTGCGAATAGCTGGTTGGCTGAGCTCAGGCCTACTGGGGGATCCGAGGAATTCTAAGGAATTACCTGGAAAGCGCCTCAGAATTGTCTCTCCAGATGAGAGTCATTGGCTAAAAGTTTCTCCAAGAGGCGTTTCCCTCTCTGTGCCTTTTTTCTGGACTACTCTGGGTGAAAGGCAAGTGAACAGGGGTAATGTCAGGACTCAGAGGAGCTGTCCATCATAGCTGCTGCTGAAATACAAGGTGGGCGAAGGGAAGTGAAACAGGGCTAAGAATGTATCTGTTACATACCATTGCACTCTTGCCTGTGAGCTCAAAAAGGAGTAAGCTCTCCAGCCACTTTCTGTTCCAAGCTCCTTTCTCTGGCAGCAGACACAGAGAACCCCCAAGGATCAGGGATCTACTTTGCTGCTCTGTATTAACAGCTCAGTCATGAACTTCAAATCCTTCCCGTCTTTCAGGTTGAGCTTGGTCTAGATGGAAGTTTCAGCTCTCAGCCCCAAATTGGTCTCTTTGTTTGCTCGGAATCCTTCAGACCAGGGTTTCTCCTCCAGAAGGATCCCTGAGGCTCAGTGCCAGGTCAGCTAGCTGTTGCCAGGGCTCTGTGTTCCATTGTGTCCAAGCAGTGCTGACCTCAGGCGGCCAGGGGATAGCTGAGCCTTCCTAGACTGATGACACCAGTCTGGTTCTCCCAGGGAAGTGTGTGATGCCCAGAGGTCCTGCGCCTTGAAGGAAGGAAAGCTTAGTCCAGTATTGTTACCTGAAGAGTTGAGATCTGGGGTTAGGAAACCTATGTTCTATTTCCCCTGAGTTTATCAACTTGCCTTTGATCTTGAGTGGATGACTCGTGTGCCCTTAGGGTTCGTATTTTCATTTGTAGAATCGGAGAGTTAGACTAGGTTTGTGTAACCTGAATGGAGAACAAGTCATAACCAGGTAGTTTGGGGTGATCATTGAGGTAATTTGAGATGATATGTACTCACGTTACACACATCTAAGCACATGGTAAAAACTTTCCATTTTCAACACCCATTCCTTATTCCAGTTAAGTCAAGGAAAAGGTCTGCTTGCTGTTGATAGGTCTTTAACACCTTTCTAACATTGTAACACTACATAGTTAGAGTTTATTCTTTTTTTCCTGTCTGTACTTATTTTTACAGTTACCTACCATTTGTGGCAAGAGATACTATTTTTCCTTTTGTGGTCCTAACAAAGATTTTTTAACCTAAAAAAATATCTTTATGTAAGCAAACACATTGGATTATAAGGAGAAATAGAAAGTAAACAATAGTGCAAGAATATGGTCAGGATTGTGGGAGTTGTATGTGAATGACTGAATTTGGAGAAAATGGACTTGAAGCTCCTTTGTCTTGCTCTGGAATCTCTTTGAGCAAAAATCGATCATGTAGTTGGGACTCGGGATGCAACATCCCATGGCCTGGGATTTTTTTTTTTTTTTTGCAAGACACACAGCGAGGTTTATTTCCATCTAGCTGGGGTCCAAGTGTCTGCCCGACGCAGCGGGTTTCAACAAGGACCCCGAGCACTCAGAGCCAAGGGGTTATATAGTATTTTCAAATCATGATATTTCTAAATTACCTAACTCACAGGAATTTTTATTACACACACACACAGCTGTGCCTATCTCTCTCCTGGGGTCTTAAGGAGATAAGTTTATCAGACCTGTTTACCTAATTTTCAGTGTTGAAGCCGCCCACATCCTTGGTGTTTAAGATTAACTTGCCTTCCTGATACTTAAGATTGACTTGTCTCCCAGGTTTTATCTAGTTCTTCCTCCCTCAAGTCACGAACTCAGTAAAGATGGTTTTTCCGGCCTCTAAGATGGCCGTTCTTATGCTAACCTATTCTTACATCCCCCCCTTTTTCTGTTGTTCAAACGGAGGAATCTTCCTCATCTGCAGGGCAGCTGTAGGGGTCTTCAGAAGTGGGTAACCCTTCATACTGTTGTCTCAAAACCATGAGTTGGACAGTATTAACATGATCTTTTACAAACTTAATAAGCTTATGCAGAATGCAAGGGCTAAATGTTCTAATAAATAGAAACAACACAATTGGGCCAACTAAGGTAGAAACTAGGGTGGTGAGCCAGGGAGACTTGTTAAACCAAGCTTCAAACCAGTTCTCCTGCGTCTCTCTTTCCCTTTTTCTCTTGGCTAATCCTTCTCTTACCTTAGCCATGGATTCTTTTACTACTCCCGTGTGGTCAGCATAAAAGCAGCATTCCTCTCCTAACGCGGCACATAGCCCCCCTTGTTGGAGGAACAACAAATCAAGCCCTCTTCTATTTTGGAGTACTACTTCAGATAGGGAGGTGAGAGATTTTTCTAGATGACTAATAGAGGTCTCTATTCTTTCTAAATCTTCATCTATGGCCGCCCTTAGGGAGGTCATGCCTGTATGTTGGGTAGCCAGGGAGGCTATGCCGGGGATTTTTGAATGATCCATGTTGGATTCTGTTGGAATGTGTTCCCAGCAGACCTACCAGGCACCAGCCTCTGCAACGTTGGATCAAAGAGGCTTTTTTGACAGTTGGCGGAGGCTCCTATCTCTTATGGCAGCTGCGGGATGAATCCTTAAAAATCATAAACGATAAATTGCCTCTTTGGTTGCTTTGACATCCTTGTTTAGTTCAGTCCAAGTGTGTTGTGGCAGAAGAGTTTTGGGCTTGCTGGGGAGAAAAATTGTTATGAAAAGCTATCGACTAGGTGTCCACGGCTGCTGAAACCCAGCAGCAGAGGCTCCTGGAGCTGCATTTATGAAAGGGCAAGGGTCATCGAGAAGAGTAAGAACAGGATTGAGAGAGGAGACAATTTGTTGAAAGGACAATGGCGTGTGCAGGCAGGCGGCCACTGCAGATCCAGTTCTTCCTTGTTCCAGGTGGTGGGGTGGGTGGTACAGGGTCTGCTGGGATGTGTGTCCTACTACCATTTGCAGCCTCAGAAGGAGTCCAAGAAGTGCTTTTCTTCCTATAAGAACCTGCCCTGGTCTCATTACCCTGGGACTTAGGCACGATGATGCTGATCTACCATTTCCACCACACACAGTCCCAGCACTGCCCTGCCCCACGTGATGCTGCTCTTCACTGTCCAACCAGGAACTCCCGGCCCCACACATCCCTGCCACCCCATCTGTGAGCTGCACTGAACTGTAATGTCACAATGCGTCTCTTAGCAACCCTGTGTGACACTCCCTCATTGCACTAATGTCGTTAAACACCTGTGCGTTACTGCAAACCTTGTCCTTGGCCATCTCCTCTGTGCCTGGAATGGGGCCTGGCGCCGTACGACATGGATACCTGTTTGTTGAATGAATCAACAAGTGTTTGTACCACCTGGGCAGGGCAGGACTCAGCCTCGCTCACAGGGCGCCCACTGAAACCACACTGCACTATTGACTCACGAGGGAATGAAAAGCTTCTCAGGAAACCTGGAAGGAGCTCTTGAAAAGAACAAAAGTGTAAGGAGGAAAGGAACAATATTTCTTTCTGCCTATAGCTTTAGAAGAGTTGTAATTGTGAATGGCCTGTCAATCACATTTGATAAGTTAAATCACACCTTAGAGCAGTATTTCTCTGTGTTGTTTTCTTCTCTGCACAAAAGCTGTTGCATAGGTAACTTTTATGAGTTATGTGAAATTTTCTTTCCAGGGTGGAAGCCATTCCACTCTTTTCTCCAATTCAAGGTAGCATATTAATATGCTTTAAAAAGGTGATACGCAGTTTTGCCTCCTTTCACCCAAAGATCCCAGTATGCCCCCCACCTGTCCCTCCTGTTAGTTAGAATTCATATCTTAGGTGCTTCTAACTTCATTTTGCTCATAACTGCCTCTAGAGCATGATGAAAACTGTATTCCCATTCCCCTCAAATTTATAAATATGTACACGCAATGTTTTGCAGAATTCATCTTATTGCAGTGGAAAGTGACTGCCTTCAACTCCACGCACTTATGAATGTGATCCTTACAAAAGCTTATGTCTTTTTGCCTCAGCTTTTTAATGTAAAATAAATGATCACTTTCTAGAAGCAAAATGCTCGGAGCTGTGCAAAATAAGATGGAAAAGTAGCCTTTCACTTACTCAAAAAGAAATCTCAATGCTGCTGCTGCCAGCGTTTAGCTGGTATAAGCAGCTGAGACTGTGGGCAAGGCGCGCGTGCCATCTTTGACACTAAATCAATTCCGGCTTTTGGTTTTGATGGCGATGGACACCTGACTTACAAAGGTAAGTGGAAGCGAGTGGAATCATAGATTCTGCGGGTCACTTTGCCCAGTGAGAGTGGCCTGGTGTCTAGGAGCACGAGATTTCCCCAAGGCTCCTTAAGTTGCATTCAGCCCGCATCATTTCCTCTGTACTCGTGTCAGGGAGGTCACCTCTAGCCTGGTCTACATATTCTTTGCTTGGCAAAGAAACTTTATTATTTCAGAGATGTGGCCTGCTTTTGCAATTACCCAAAGGAGCTCACAAAATAGGAATTCTTTGATGGTGTCAGAGTGCATATAAGAGGTGAAAACGGGCTTCTGGCTCTCTAGGGAAAAGAGCAATGAGTTCGTCCAGCTGCCAGGCCAGAGAGAATGGGGCAGTTATCAGTCCCCTCATAACCTGCCTCGTGCTGTTAGGAGAGATGTCGGTGGTTCTGGAGTGGATGAGGGGCACGTCTTACATTTCTTCCTTGGCTCCAGGCTGTCAGTCAGCTCACAGCCATGCTGACTCTTCTCCTTCAACTACTTTGGACGTTATCTGTAACACATATTCTTTTAGAAGTTATCCTTCCACTGGTGGCTGAGACAGTAGAGAATCTGCCTGCAATGCAGGAGACCTGGGTACAATCTCTGTGTTGGGAAAATCCCCTGGAGAAGGGAATGGAAACCCACTCCAGTATTCTTGCCTAGAGAATTCCATGGGGAGAGGAGCCTGGCGGGATACAGTCCATGGGGTCACAGTGGCAGACACGACTGAGTAACTAACACTTACAATTTTAATTTCACAATCTAGGACCTATCAATATTTTACCAGCCTACATCCTGTTACCATTATTACCTCCTTTAAAAAAAAAATTCACACAGGAAACTTCTCTTTAGATCTATCCATAGGATCCTCTTCCTCCTGTGTTTTCTTGCTATTTACTCAAGTATGCCTGCCCTTCAGTAGTGTTCACTGGTAAATTTTGTCAATAACTATTTTTCTAAAAATATTTCCTTGAAAATTATACTTTGGTAGTAACCTACTAGTTATTGGTTTCCTCTGCTTGGAACTTTACTATTTGAATTATTTACAGTGGTGATTGATTGAATCTCATAATATCCCCTATTACTCTTCTTTCTGTAACAGACATGCATTATGCTAGTGTAATTAGTGTGTGTTTAATTAAAATGTTGTTCTTGCTTATGTTACCAATAGTAGGACTTATTAAAGAATTGACATAGAGGAAAAAATATCTTTTTTTTCTAAAAATGTCTTTATTTGCCTTCATCCTTGATTAATAGTTAGTTGGCTACAGAATTCTAGATTGGCAGTTATTCACCCTCAGATCTTATAAAATATAATTCCAGCATCTTCTGAACTTTCATGGCATTGTTGAGAAATCTCTGAATCTAGTTGTGACTCCTTTACAGGCAAGTATGTCTTTCATCTCCGGTTGCTTTTCACTATCTCTTTGATATTCTGCAATTTAACTACAATGTATCTAAAGTATGGATTTGCTGTCTTTTGATCAGAACATACTTTGTTTCCCAAATCTGAAGATTAATGCTTTCCATCAGTTCTGAGAGATTCTCAAGCCAACATCTCTGAGTGTTTTCTTTTCATTGCTCTGTTCGCTCTTCTTCCCACTAGGTCCTTCTGTTAGATACGTGTTACACCTCGTAATGCATTTCTCTCATCTCTCAAAGAGATGCATTTCAGTCATCTCAATGCATTTTAATCATCTCTTTTTGTCATATCATCTTACTCTCCATTATTTATGATGGGTTATTTCTTGATGTGTTTTTTTTATTTTAAAGTTTTGAGCTCATCTTAGTGGGGATTATTTCTGCTGTATGAGTTCCATGTATCCTGGGTTGGAAGTGTTTCTACTGAGTGGCTTTACATTTACTTCTGCTGCACTGAGACAGAATTTTGTGTTAATTTCTTGCCTTGGGACTCCTGCACCATGCTTGACACAAGCTCAGGGTTTAGTTTTTCTTCCCAGACCCTGAATAAAGACAAAGTTCTTTACAGTTCCCCTGAGCCATTGGAAAGAATTTCTCATCTTTCTTCCCAACACTGACAACCCTTGCAAGTTTCACAGCTCTATACATGGGTCTTGATTCCAGGTAACCACCTCCCATGAGCTTAGGGTCACAACTTCAGTCTTCTGGGGCATAACAACTGCATCAGCTAAGGCCTATATATGGTTTGTTATCTCTTATGGGTCACTGTGGCATCATTCCATCAATGTTCTCTTCATGTCTGACATTCAGAGATTTCCCTTTCTTTTTTGTGAACTCAACTATGTATTATTACGGTAATAGTTTATCTACAATTTCTATTGACAGGAGAGTCCATGTTAACTCAGGCTACTTTGCTGTGGGGCCTTATGATGTCTTTTTGATTATGGCTGTATTTCTTTAGCAACACAATTAGCAACTTAGTAGGATGCTGAAGATAAGGCTTTTTGATAAAGCAAATTCACCTTTTGGTAAAGTTCCAGTCTTTTCAAATTTGAGTTTTCCTCTCTTTAACAAAAGATTCTAATTGTCTGATTTCATTTCAGGATAGTCAGACGTAAATTGGTCCTTCAGTTGTGTTGCTGCATTGGTCCAAGAGTTTCAATCAGCACTTGCCAATGTATCATCAGTGTTGGACAGTGATGTTCTCAGTCTCACTGCAAACCCTCTGTCTTCTCACCTTGAACGCCTCCCTTGTTATAAGCTCAGTCTTACTTTGTACCCTCGTGAAATCTTAGTGCGATCCTGGACCATGTGACCTGCTTGTTCCATATCACCCACAGTGCCAAGCACACAGTAGGCAGTTAAAAAAGGACTGTATGCTTTATATAAACTCGTTTGTAATTAGAGATATTAAAATTAAAGCAATTTGAGATGTCATTTCACACCTATTAAACTAGGAAAAATTAGATACATTGCCATGTGTCAGAGTGGATAAGAGGTTATAAGAACTCTCAGGGAAGGCTGATGGGAAAGGCGGACTGGTGTAATTCTGAACAGCAATCTGACATGACTGTCAAATTAAACATATCAAACTCCAGAATTCCACTCCTGGGCAGATAGACCAAAGACAGCCTCACAAAGCTCCGTAAAAAGACGTGTACAAGGAAAGATACTGCAGTGTAGTCCTAGAGGTGGGGAGCTGGGCACAGTCTCAGTGTCCATCGCCAGGAAAGCGGGTGGGCAGGCGTAGGGAGGCACAGCCGGAGTCTGCCGCAGCTCTCGGAATCAGCAGATTAGATAGACATGAAGCTCCGCAGATACACCCTAACAGTCGAGCCCGGAGTGAGGAAAAGGAATGAAGTATTCTGCATAATATCATTTATGTAAATCTTTTAAACCCGCATGCCAAACAATATACATTTTGCAAGAACATACTGAAGCAAAAAGATGCCCAAGAAATAATATGAGGATGGATTGCTTCTGGGAGAAGGGAACGAGGAGAAAAGCGAGTACATTAATTAATAAATACATAAGAAAGGGGCCGTCACAGACCAGTGATGGTGACAAGCCACAGAGCATGGGTGTGATTAACTCTCAACACATGATGTTCGGAAGAATAAATAAGAAAGAAACATTTGTTCGGTTGGGAGTCTCATTTTCTCCTTGAATTCTTGCCCGCTCAGGCCAGCCTTGTGTGCTTTCTGGAATCTTGTAATTAATATCTTAATATGTGTCCTTTCCTTCCAAATCACTGATAAGCTCTTTAATCGCAGGAGGTGTGTCTCATCTGTGGTTACATGTCTGCCGCAAGATGTAGTTGAAAGAGGATGGACCGAGGGGTCAGATGAGCCTCTGCCCTTGACTGTGTGACCTTGGGCAAGGTCATGTCATCTTTCTGAGCCCCAGTCTCCTCATTTGGAAAACAGGGGCAAAAAGACCTTTGAGGATTATTACCAGGACTAAGTAAGGAAATTTGAACCATTGTCCTAGTACAGAAATGTGGTATTCAGTAAATCCTAGCCTCCTCTCCTTGATTATATTTACTATGGTCTCCAACACATCCTAGAGGTTCTAGCAAGATTTTGGGAATAGAAATGGACTGATGTTCACACAGACTGGAGCAAAAGATAGTGGCTTTTGGGGTAGCTAAAACAGAGCTTCTGCACAGCATTGTTTTAAAGCATCTGGTTGCTTCTGAGTGTGGTTGTGCAATATTCTCCTTTGAGCACCTTTAGAAGGGAAGTCTCTGCTCTCACACATGCCTCCGCCATCCCGCTTCCCGGCTCTGTTTCAGGCTTGAGGACTCTGTGACTTCTCACTCACCTTCTTCCCCGCTGGTCTGGGGGAGAAGTACTCTGTGTGTTCAAGTTGATTTCTCTCTCCCTTTTGTTCTCTGCTGTCTGTTAGAGAGACCATAACTTAACATGAGGCCGGATGATTATCCCCACGCCTGCCACAGCGTCGAAAAACCCTGACACTCTACTGTGGACTGTGGTGATTTTCCGAGGCCTTTAGATTGATTGCATTCATCTTAGCAGCAGGTTGCACACACTATAAAATTATCCAGCTGCTTTCTAAAATCTTGCATTCAACCTGAAAGTCTTTAAAAGCTTTCACATTTTGAACATTTTTAAATCCAGCAGATTTTTGGACAATGCAACTGACTCACTGTGATTTGGGTGGATTTCTTTTTTTAACTGTTCTATGCCTTGCTTTTCTCATCTAGAAAACGGGAATGATCTTCAGCATGGCACACAGAGGGACGTGAACCATGCCACATGCCCTAAATAGCAGGCTGAGCAGAGATACTCACTTTCTGGCAGTTATCATTCCCCAGTTTGTGTTATTTCATCACTACCAGTCAGCAGGAGCTCACAGACATATACACTTACCTCTTTGAAATAATTGAGTCCTCTGTCTCTTTAAAATAAGCCAGCCCACTCAGATACTAAGACCATAAATTAAGAGGGAGGAAAAAAAAAAAAAACCTTTTACTAAAATGTTTACCATATGGAAATGTTACAGCTCAGCTTCAGTATGTGGGAATACCAACCATTCTGTTGTCTAGTTCTCATTCTCACTTGACTTAGACTAAATAGGCTAGGTGCTGTGCTGCATAACGAACAACCCCAACACAATCATTAAACTTTGCACAACAAATGTTTGTTTCTTGCTCACGCTACATGTCCTTAAAGTGTCAGCAGAGGACACCGACTCCTAGTGTCACTGAGGGACCCAGCTCATGGAGACTTCATCTTAACATGGGCTTCCAGGGTCACCACAGAAGTGGAAAGGGAATGTGGCAAAAAAATGTGCACTGGCTCTTAACATTTCTACCTGGCAGCAGCTTCAGGAAAGGCTTGATCCAGGGCACAAATAAGGCCATTATGCTCTGTCTTTTGGACCTGCTTCCTCTGGGTTATATCTATCCTCAGATTGTGGCAGTTCAGGGCTTCACATCAACACAGATCCCATTTCAACAAAAGAAACAGGGTCCCCTCAAATAGTTCCCACAAACCCTCTAAAAAGTCCCTTTCTGATTGTCCTGGATTGAATAATACAGCCATCCTGAAGTGATAACCCTGGCTAGGGCAATACAATGCATTATTAGCTTAGTGTAGTCATCCCCCTTTTAGGGCCAGGTTTGGGAGTAGTGTTTTGCTCACATAAAATAAAATATAAGATACCCAGTTACATATAGATTTCAGGTAAACACAGAATTTTGGTTTTAGTATAAGTAAATCCCAACAATTTCAAGAGACATACTTAAACTAAAAAAATTTAAAAATGATTCATTGTTTATCTGAAATTCAAATTTAACTGGATATCCTGTATTTTATTTTTTAAAACTGGCACCCCCATATGGGAACCCTCTTCCCAAACCAGTGGTTCCTTCAAAGCAAAGAGTGGATGCTGTATTATCAGAGTAAGAGGCTTCTGAGCATCATAAGCTCTTGTTCACCATAATAACTATGCTTGAGCTGAATGGGTGTGGTGTTTCCCCTAGGAGTGATATAGTGTGATATAACTCTGAAATAATACCTTACAATGGCGTGACACTGGGTAACAAACAACCCCTTAGTCACTTAAACCAATAATGTATTACTGTCTCTCATGGTTCCATGCAGTGACTGGGCTCAGCCAAGCAGCTCTTACACAGCATTTCTCATGCAGTTGTGGGCAGATGTCAGCTGGGGCCATTACCATCTGCGGGTTCTCCTGGATGCATGTCCAAGAGGGGTCCCTCACAATGCTGGCAGGTGATGCTGGCTGTTGGCCATGAGCTCAGCTGGGGTCGTCAACCAGAGGGATGATGTGTGACCTCTCCACCTGGTTAGGGCTTCTAGCAGCATGACAGCTGGGTTCTGAGAAGAAGGATCTCAAGAGCAAGTCCGAGGGGTCCAGGCAGAAGCTGCAGGACTTCCTGTAACTTAGCTTCAGAAGTTTTAGAATTTCACTTTTGCTGGCTTCTGGTAGTTGAGCATGTCACTGAGGCTGGTCTCGACGCGAGGGCACAAAGGAATTAGACCTCACCTCACTCTAGAGGAGCAGCATATGCATAGGAGGAAGGAATTGATGGAGTCATCTTGGAGGCCATCCACCATGTGCATTTTACTTACATTGTGTAACTTAACTCTTATATTGACCCTTTTGGATAAAAACTGATATAGCCTCATTTTATAGTTGAGCAAACTGAAGTATCACTAGAGTCAAAACCCTTGCCCCAAATCAAACAGCTAGTAAGTACAAACAAGGGCTAGAACTCAGGTCTTCCAATTCCAAGTCAAAGTGAGTTTCTTTGCTATTGCAGCCCAGCTCTCTCTTCTTTGGAGTAAGATAGTCTTTGTACATAGATTGAAGAATAAAAATGAAAACCCATCCTAAAGGAGGATGTAATCATATTCCCTTGACACATGAGGATTTTCCACTCCCTGCTTATTTGTATCACATTCCCTGGGTGTCCCCTAGGATAACTTAAGATAAAGATAAAGAACTTATTTGTTGGTATTGTTGAGTCACTAAGTCATATTTGAGTCTTTGCAACCCCATGGACTGTAGCCTGCCAGGCTCCTCTGTCCATGGGATTTCCCAGGTAAGAACACTGGGGTGGGTATCCATTTCCTTCTCCAGGGAATCTTTCCGACCCAGGGACTGAACCCAAGTCTCCTTCTTGACAGACGGATTCTTTACCATGAAACCACTAGGAAAGCCCAGAGAACTTAATAGACTAACAATTATCAGCCAATGGTGGTGTTGATGGCTGGATTAGTTTGGATTATTATTCCCTAAATCCTCACTCCTGTGTCCCCTCCATCAGTGTTGGGTGGCCTGTGGCTTGCTTTGCTCAAAAGGATGTTAGTGGAGGTATTGAATTGGCCAAAAAGTTTGTTTAGGTTTCTCCATAAGATGTTATAAAAAATCCAAATGAACTTTATGGCCAACCCAGTAACATGATCAGAGGTTTGAATGTGCTTGTGTCATTGGGCTCACTCACTTGTGCTTCTATAACCAAAAGTGCTACACCTGGACTTAGACTCTTGCCCAGGTGAGTCCAGCCCAAGCTCAACCTGGACCAGTGGTTTTCAACTAAAAGTGATTTCACCCCTCGGGTAACATTTGGCAATGACTGGAGACACAGCTAAGAGGAAGGTGCTATGGGCGTTTAGTGGCTAGGAGCCAGGGATGCTGCTAAATGTTCCGCAAAAGCCTAGGACAGCCTCCCATGACAAAAAATTATGTGGCCCAGAATGTTAGCGGTGCTGAGATTGAGAAACATTGACTCCTAGCCTATCTGTAGACATGTGAGCAAAAATAAGTGATTGCTATTTGAAACCTCTGAGTTTAGGAGGAGGTTTTTAATACAGCATTACAGGGCTTCCCAGGTGGTGTGGTGATAAAAAGTCTGCCTGCCAATGAAGGAGCCACAGGAGATGCGGGTTCGATCCCTGGGTCAGGAAGATTCCCAGGAGTAGGAAATGGCAACCCACTCAGGTATTCTTGCCTGGAAAATTCCATGGACAGTGGAGTCTGGCGGGCTACAGTCCAGAGGATGGTAAAGAGTTGGACACGACTGAGCAACACTATTACTCTATTATAGGTAATAAATGACAGATATGATGGCAAATGAGAAAAGCATGTTTTACGGGGCAAGCTCATGAACGGTTCCTCTCAGCGAGGCTTTGTTATCTCCTTGCTGGGTCTGATCCCCAGGCATTTGCCCTGACAAAGGGCAGTCCAGCAGATCAGCCTGGAATTTTACCTCCTGGGAAGGAAGGCACCACCTCCGGCCCCTAAGATGCCTCCCTCAAGCTTCATGTCATCCTCTTTCTTGCCTCCTGAAGCCCTTAATGACTCTCTGCCTCACAAGGCCTGCCCCTTCCCCTCTCTGTCACATTCAATTTGTCTGAAGAATTTTCTCCAGCTGGTTATTAATGCTTGTTTTCTCTTGCAGAAAAACCTGCCTTTTCTCTCATCAGTCCAGGCTAGACTCTCCAGTCCTAATGAATACGTGCATTCAATGGTGGCTCGTATCCCCAAGGAACTTAATACATTCTGTACTTTTTCAGAAAACACAAAAAGTGTTCCTTTTGGTCCCTATGTCCTTGAGGATCTTTTTATGTAATCTTGGTTTTCAGACTGAGAAAAGAATCAGGTTCTGACTAATGTGCACCAAAAAAATTATAGAAATGGACTTCCCTGGTGGCGCAGTGGATAAGAATCTCCCTAATAATGCAAGGGACACGGGTTTGATCCCTGGCCCAGGGAGATTCCACATGCCTCAGAGCAACTAAGCCTATGCTCCACAACTACTGAGCCCACGTGCCTAGAACCTTGCTCTGCAACAAGAGAAGCCACCATTGGCTGCAACTAGAGAAAGCCCATGCACAGAAGACCTAGTACAATAATAAATATAATTTAAAAAAAGAAATTATAGAAACATTTTAACCCATTGAACATGCAGTTCTGTTTTATACCAGTTCACCTTCCTCATCTACTTGGAAGGTTTTTTTTTTTAATTAATGTATAATTTGCATGCAGTAAGATGCACAGATCTGAAGGGTACAGCTTGATCGGTTTTTATATCTATATACACCAGTGTAACCACTACCTGAACAAGATCTAGAACATTCTGTCACCTCAGAATATCCCCTATGGACTTCCCTGGAAGTCCAGTGGTTAGTACTCTACGCTTCCACTGCAGGGGATTAGGGTTCAATCCCTGGTCGGGGAACTAAGATCCTGCATGCCACGCTGTGTGGCAAAAAGAGGGAGAGAGAAAGAGAAAACAATATTAGTACCCTTGTGCCCCGGTTCAGGCAATCACTACCCCACAGAGGTCATGGCTCTTCTGCCTTCTATCATCAAAGATTAATTTTACCTGTTCTTGAACTTCATATAGGTGGAATCATACAGTGTGACATGCAGTATTTATTCACTGGTGTCTGGCCTCTTTCTGTTCATAATATTCTTATGCTCATATATGTGGTTGAGTGTATTACTTAGAGGATTTTAAATAGCTTCATCCACAGGGAAGAGGAAAGATTTGGTAGCATTTCTACCACAATTATTTTAGGAGTCCTTGAATGTGTAAAAGAGAAGATTAAGGGCTTTTGAAGAAGATGGACATTTAAGTTGTCCTCTTTCTCTCCATGCCTATCAGGACGATCAACACAATAGGAGGGAAATCTGCATTGGTTTTATCTCTTTACAATTTTTATTTTTTATTGATGTATAGTTGATTTATGTTTCAGGTGTGCAGCAAAGTAATTCAGTTGTATGTATATATATGTATATATATTCTTTTCTATTTTTTTTCATTATAGGTTATAGAATATTGAATATAGTTCCCTGTCCTTTTAATCTATTTTATATATAGTAGTGTGTGTCTGTTAATGGCAAGGCATTGGTTTTAGATATTAAGAATTTTGTTGTTCAGTCACCCAGTCATGTCCAAGTCTGTGTGACCCTGTGGACTGCAGCACTCCAGGCCTCCTTGTCCCTCACCATCTCCTGAAGCCCAAGTCCATGTCCATTGCATCGGTGATGCCATCCAGCCATCTCATCCTCTGATGCCCTCTTCTCTTTCTGCCCTCACTCTTTCCCAGCATCAGGGACTTTTCAAGTGAGTTGTCTGTTCTCATCAGATGACCAAAATACTGGAGCTTCAGCATCAGCATCAGTCCTTCCAGTGAGTATTCAGGGTTGATCTCCCTTAAGATTGACTGGTTTGATTTCCTTGCTGTCCAGGGACTCTCAAGAGTCTTCTCCAGCACCACAGTGTGAAGGCATCAATTCTTTGGCATTCTGCCTTCTTTACAGCCCAGCCTTCATAACCATACATGACCACTGGGAAGACCATAGCCTTGACTATAGGGATCTTTGTCAGCAGAGTAATGTCTCTGCTTTTCAACACACTGTCTAGGTTTATCATAGCTTTCCTGCCAAGAAGTAGTCGTCTTCTGATTTCATGGCTGCAGTCACCATCCACAGTGACTTTAGAGCCCAAGAAGAGGAAATCTGTCACTACTTCCACCTTTTCCCCTTCTGTTTGCCATCAATAAAGGGGCCGGATGCCATGATCTTAGTTTTATTTTTAATATTGAGTTTTAAGCTGGCTTTTTCACCCTCCTCCTTCACCCTCATCAAGAGGCTCTTTAATTCCTCTTTGCTTTCTGCCATTAGAGTGGTATCATCCACATATCTGAGGCTGTCGATGTTTCTCCCACCTATCTTGATTCCACCTTGTAATGCATCTAGCCTGGCATTTCTCATGATGTACTCAGCGCATAGGTTAAACAAACAGGGTGGCAGCAGACAGCCCTTTTGGACTCCTTTCTCAATCTTGAACCAATGTATTGTTCCATATGGGGTTCTAACTGGTGCTTCTTGACTCGCATACGGGTATCTTAGGAGACAGGTAAGATGGTCGGGTATTCCCGTCTCTCTAAGAGCTTTCCACAATTTTTTATGAGCCACACAGTCAATGGCTTTTGCATAGTCAATGAAACAGAGGTAGATGTTTTTCTGGAATTTTCTTGCTTTCTCTATGATCCAGCAAATGTTGGCAATCTGATCTCTGATTCCTCTGCCTTTTTAAAACTCAGCTTGGACATCTAGAAATTCTTAGTTCACATAATGCTGAAGCCTAGTATGCAAGATTTTAAGCATGGGAGATGAATGCAATTGTCCAATGGTTAGAACACCCTTTAGTACTACCCTTCTTGGGAATTGTAATGAGGATTGACCTTTTCCAGTCCTGTGGCCACATTTGGGTCTTTCAGATTAGCGGACATATTGAGTGCAACACTTTGACAGTATCATCCTTTAGAGTTTTGAATAGCTCTTCTGGAAATCCATCACAGCCACAGCTTTATTAACGGCAGTGCTTCCTGAGGCCCACTTGACTTCACACTCCAATTCTGGAGTGGTTTACTGACTCTGGTTTGCTGAGCACACCATCATCATAATCCTGTTCATTAAGATCTTTTTTGTACAGTTCTTCCATGTATCCTTTCCATGTCTTCTTGATCTCCTCAGCGTCTAGTAGGTCTCTACTGTTCTGTCCTTAATTGTGCCCATCTTTGGGTGAAATATTCCCTTGATATTTCTGATTTTCCTGAAGAGATCTCCAGTCTTTCCCTTTCTGTTGTTTTCTTCTAGTTTTATGCACTGTTAGTTGAAGAAGACTTTCTTGTCTCTCCTTGCTATTCTTTGGAATCTTAAGAATAGCTTCACCTATATGTAGAAACTTCGTGGGTTTCCTGCCAGATCCGTTACTCATAAAGCTGGTCTGAAGGTGCCTTGGAAGGCAGCCTCACTTTCCCCATCCTGAGAGGAGGGAAGACGCCATGGGCAGGCAGAGATCCCTAAAGCCAAAGCCCATGTAGTGGTTGACTTTCCTCCAAGACTGGAAGCCTGCCATGCACAGCAAAGTTCTATAGAGGGCATCTCCCCGCTGCTGGCAGTCAAAATGGATACAAATCCACCGAGACAGAGCAACCTCCAAGGCCTCTTGTCTGGTCGAGCAAGAAGCCTGGCTCCCTAATTGGTCTAAACAGGTTGACTGTTCTTGAGTCAATTTTGGTAATTTATCTTTCCCTAGAAAAACTTCCATTGCATCCAACCCTTCAGTTTATAATCACAGACGCGCATGGTCTCACAATTGTATTTTAAGTCAGCCAATGGTTGACTGGAGTATTATTTCAATAGAATGTGGCCATTGAACCCTCACAGCCTTAAATAGCTGAAAATAGCTTCCCTTTTGCCACACATGGGGACAGCAGCTTGGCTGTGTTTATAGAAACCTGGGGTTGCAGGCTTTCAGAACCCCCAAAACTCGACATTGTCTTCTGTCTGATGCTGCAGAGGTGAAGTCTGAGGCCAGGCTGACTCGTCCTTTATAGATAAGCTTTTCTCCTGAATATTTGTAAAGTCATTTTCCTTAAAGTTAGAACTTTACTGGAATATACATCAGGGTTTCTCTGTTTTATGATTTTTTTTTCCTGATATGATTTTTGCATTCTTTTGAAACACAGATTTGGTTTTTCTTCGACTCAAGAAACGTTTTCTTATATTGAACACTGCTTCTGTTATGTTTGCTTTGGCATCTTGTTTGATCCCTGGGTTGGGAAGATCCCCTGGAGAAGGGAAAGGCTACCCACTCCAGTATTCTGACCTGGAGAATTCCATGGACTCTATAGTCCATGGGGTCGCAAAGAGTCGGACATGACTGAGCGACTTTCACTTCACTCACAAATATGAGTTTTCTTGGTGTTGTATCACTGTGCCTGTCTTTAATATCTAACAACTTTCACAGTTTTCATCTGGACCCTCTTCGTCTGAATCCTTGGCAACTTTTTCACACTTGCCCTATTGTCACTAAGTTGGTTTTCTGCATTGTTCATTTAGCTCTTACTGTATAAATGCACTTAAACTCTTTTTATATTGGGATATAGTTGATTCACAGTGTTGTGTTAGTTTCAGGTGTGCATAGGTGTTACTCAGTCATGTCTGATTCCGTGACCCCGTGGACTGCAGCCCGCCAGGCTCCTCCATCCATGGGATTCTCCAGGCAAGAATACTGGAGGGGGTTGCCATTTCCTTCTCCAGGGGATCTTCCCGACCCAGGGATTGAACCTACATCTCCTGCATCTCCTGCATTGGCAGGCAGATTCTTTACCATTGTGCCACCTGGGAAGCCAGTTTCAGGTGTACAGCAAAGTGATTTAAAGTATATATATATTCATATATCTATTCTTTTCCAAGTTCTTTTCCCATATAGATTACTACAGAATATTAAGTATAGTTCTCTGTGTTACACAGTAGGTCCTTGTTGATTATCTGTTTTATACACAGCAGTGTGGCTATACCAATCGCAACTCCCAATACATTCCTCCTCCCCACCTTCCCCCCTTTGACAACCACAAGCCCACCTCGAAATCTCTGAGTCTTTTTCTCTTCTGTAAACAAGTTCGCCTGCATCATTTTTTGGGATTCCACATATAAGTGATATCATATGTAATTTGTCTTTGTCTGACTTCACTTAATACAATAATCGCTAGGTCCATCCATGTTGCTGCAAATGGTATTATCTCATCCTTTTTAATGGCTGAGCAATATTCCATCATGTGTATGTATCACATCTTCTTTATCCATTCATTTGTCAATGGACAATTATCAAATCCATTTTTAAATGGTTTGATTTCTTTCCGCCTCTACACCAGAATCATTTTCATATCTTTTATTTTCACCTTGTTTATGTTTTTGTTTCATGATGTCTGCATTTTTCTTCAATTTTATTGAAAGTACAAAGTAAATGCTATTGGCATTTACTTCTATTTCCTTTGGTAAATCACTTTCAAAAGCATAATTGTGCTCTGTCCGTTTATGATGCAGTTTTCATGGGCTTCATACTTTTACCCTTTTTATCATTTTTAATTCCTGAGAGTTCTGTCCAGGTCTGGCATTTCCTCCCAAGTAGAAACCAGTGATTTCTCCTTATGATTTTCCTCCATGTGGATCCTGAGCTGGAAGATTTTGCAGGTTCCTGGATTGAGTACCCTGAGGGGCAGAGAAGGAAGATGAGGCCACGGATGGTCCTAGCAGTGCGTTGTGACTTCTCCACAATTAACCAGGCCACCAGCAAAGGCTTCAAACACTCCAGATGTCCAGACCTCTCAAAACCAGTGAGGGTTATAAGGCTCAGGACGTTTTTGTGTGCGAGTGACATTAAAACAGACTCAGGCTGGCTTGAGCAAAAGAGAACTTTTTATCTCATATCACTGAAAAGTTCAAGGGTCATTTGGGCTTCAGATCTGGCTGGTACAGGGAAAACAATGAATCAGGCCTCTGTCTTTCCTCTGTTTTGTGGGCTGACTTCATTCTCAGGCTCCCTGCAGAGGCAGGATGCCTGCCGCAGCTTCAGCCCTCGTATCTTCACGATTCTGAATACACCAAAAAGAATATTTTCTTCTCTCCCAGCATTCCCAGGATATGTCTGGTTGTAGATTCATTGGCTTCAGTTGGATCACAGGCTCACCTTTGAATCACTCATCACATCTAGTGAAGTCGCTCAGTCGTGTCTGACTCTTTGTGACCCCATGGCCTGTAGCCTTCCAGGCTTCTTCATCCATGGGATTTTCCAGGCAAGAATACTGGAGTGGGTTACCATTTCCTTCTCCAGGAGATCTTCCTGACCCAGGGATTGAACCCAGGTCTCCCTCATTGTAGGCAGACGCTTTACCGTCTGAGCCACCAGGGAAGTGGCTCATCATATCTAAGAGGTGGGATATTCCCATTTCTCAAGCAGGGTTTGGAATCTGCCCCATGCAAATCCTACAAAAGAAATGTTGGGTTAATGTTACTATAAAAAACAGTGAATGAATGGTAGTGACACAAACAGTAGATGCCCACTGTAGACGACTTCTCCACTTAATTTTGTGAAACCACTCCTACCTCAGAGTGGTAAGTAGTGAACTGTCCCAACAAGAAGGTGATGTGTACAATTGGGTAGATCATGTACTGTACAACCATGCCACCTTTAAAGGACCCCAAGTCATATCATAGACATTATAGATCTGTGTAACTTTTATGGTTTCCCAACAGATAGAAGTATTGTTGCATCAGTTCAGTTCAGTTCAGTCGCTCAGTCGTGTCCAACTCTTTGCGACCCCATGAATCACAGCACGCCAGGCCTCCCTGTCCATCACCAACTCCCGTAGTTCACTCAAACTCATGTCCATTGAGTCAGTGATGCCATCTAGCCATCTCATTCAAGATACCTTATTGGTTAGGTGTGCATGCTCAGTTGTGTCTCTTTACAACCCCATGGATTGTAGCCCACCAGGCTCCTCTGCCCATGAGATTCTTGGGGCAAGAATACTAGAGTGGGTTGCCATTTCCCACTCCAAGGGAACTTCCTAACCCAGGAAACAAGCCCACATCTCCTGCATCTCCTGCAATGGCAGGCAGATTCTTTACTACTGTGCCACCTGGGAAGCCCAAAGGTACCTTACAGGCTGACATCAAATGGTAGGCGTCGAGAGGTATAGTTTACTCAGTGGTTCTCTCTACAAGCTGTAATTGCTTTCCTTAAGCTACTAGTCCTGGTGCAGTTTCTTTAGCTTATTTTTGCATGTTTAAGTATGTAAATCCTCAATCCTGTGTCACTTCCAGAAATAGAAATCCCATTGCTGATAAAGGATTATTCTTGTTGCCTGGCCCTGAAACATACACTTTCCCTAAGAAATCAAAACTTTCCCCATCCCTTAAAAAAAATATATCAGTCACTCAGTCATGCCCTACTCTTTGTGACCCCCATGGACTGTAGCCCACCAGGCTCCTCTGTCCATGGGATTCTTGAGGCAAGAATACTGGAGTGGGTTGCCATTCCCTTCTCCAGGGGATCTTCCTGATTCAGAGATTGAACCCAGATCTCCTGCACTGCAGGCAGATTCTTTACCATCTGAGCCGCCAGGGAAGCTTTTCTTACCTCTTAGTTGTTGAGCTCTTCTGGTGGTAGAGAGTGGTGGGAAGTCCATTCTGGGGTAGGTGGATTAGGCTCTGAAAGAAAAGGAGAGGTTCATATCTATTTCCATCTGGTAGCTGATGTGTCATCAAGTCAGTAGTGACCTTAAAGTGCCCCAGAAAGCAGTAGTCCTGATTGTTCTCTGCCTTGGGCATGTCATGTCTCTCCTCTGGGCCTTTACATGAGGGAGCAGGACTGGGTCATTTCTGAAGGTTTTTGCAGCTTTCAGCTGATACCTCAGGATGTCATTCAAATGGAAGAGTAGAAACATTTTAACAGATGCTGCTGCTGCTGCTGCTAAGTCGCTTCAGCCATGTCCGACTCTGTGCGACCCCATAGACAGCAGCCGACCAGGCTCCGCCATCCCTGGGATTCTCCAGGCAAGAACACTGGAGTGGGCTGCCGTTTCCTTCTCCAAGGTGTGAAAGTGAAGTCGCTCAGTTGTGTCCAACTAGTAGCGACCCCATGGACTGCAGCCCACCAGGCTCCTCCATTCATGCCATTTTCTAGGCAAGAGTACTGGAGTGGATTGCCATTGCCTTCTCCGTCAACAGATGCTACATAGCCTCAATAACAACCCTTTATTCAATGATACTATATATGAGGCACTGCCCTAGGTATTTTATACCCTAGTATTAACCACATCCGGAGAAGGATAATTTTTTATATATTACCGTCACTTCCATCTTCTACTTCTTTATCTGGCTGCCTCGGGTCTTAGTTGCCACACACAGGATCTTTCATTGCAGCTCATGGACTCTCTAGCTGTGGCTTATGGGCTCAGCTGCTCCACAGCAGGTGGGACCCTAGTTCCCTGACCAGGGATCGAACCCATGTCCCCTGTATTGCAAGGCAGATTCTTAACCACTGGACCACAAGGGAAATCCCTCACCCCCATTTCATAAGTGAGGAAAGTTAGATTGAATGACACCTGTTCATATAATAAAAATTCAGTTTGCCCTCATATCCGTGACTTTATGTGAGATTTCCTGAGTATAGTGATAAAAATAATATTGATTTTAATGACTGACATCTGTACAGCAAAAGTGGATGAGCATAAGACGTAGATCAGACAGAGCTGCATTCAGATTGGCCTTTGTTCCTTAACATCAGCTCTTATTTTCTCTTCTGTAAAGTGGAGATGGTAACACTTGCCTCACGGTCAGGAGGATAAAATGAGTCGATATGACCACTTGGCAATGATGTAAGCTCCCAAGAACTGCTCCTCCTTGATTATTTACGTGTTATTTACTTTTAACTTGGGTTTCCACAGTTGTAATTTTTCACATAAATGAGTAGGAACTCTACTTGTTCCACATTTCTGGCATCTTTCTGCATGTGTGTTATCCAGCCACCATTTTCTTTCTCTCAGCCTTTGCATGATTTCCCTTTAAGAAAGCCTTTTTGTTATTTCCACTGGAGCCTCTAGATGAGTATTTGAGATGATTTTAAAGCATAAACAGTGGAAAATGCGTTAATATCATTTCCTTTCCAGCCCCGTTTCAAATGAAAGGAAAATGTGTTTGGGGAAAAATTCACTTACAACTTTGGCCAGATGCCCAAACTCTCAAAAGGGCCTGACAAACAGAGCAAAGTTTAACTCTCTCTAAATAAAATCCCCATGTCTCTGATTCTGCACTGGGGAAAGCTCTTACAGCGACCCATTTGCTAATGATAGCCTGGACATCAATAATGGAATGTGAAAGACAATCTTCTAATCAATTTTTTTTTTCTGCTGGTTTAGATTAAAGCACAGAAAGTGCCCAAATGCTCCATCTGCTTCCTCTAAGATTTCTGGTGGGCTGAAGCCCAATTATGGCTGCCTTATCCATTTTTAATAATCTACTTATGATCATGCAAACACAGGGTGTGATTATACCCACGTCGGTTTCTGTTTCAGAGCTTCCATTTCCATCCATAATTAATAAGCCACTCGGTGCATCGGAGGGGAGCTGAAGGAGAGATGTGAGCGATTCGTAAGTAGGTAGGATAGGTTTTTCCATTGTCATTCATTCATTCATTTTACAAACCTTTCCTGACATCTACAGCATGCTGGGTGCGGGGCTAGACTCCAAAGTTAAAAGAATAACATGCGTTGGGCCCCCTCGTGCATGCATGGGCTGTCAAGAAGGGTGTGTAAGCACCTGCATTCATGGTGTGGACTGTGCTTGTTTTTCCACGAGAAAATTCAGCCGCTGAGACAACAAAATTCTTTGTTCTCAAATTATGAAGTATAGGATAATTAGATTACTGTATTATTATAAATATAATTCTAAGGAGGCCTATTTTGGAATCAGTTTCTTCTGTTTCAGGGGGAGTGAGCTGTTCTGGGGAGGCAGTCAATTTAGTGAGGAGGCTAGAGTAGCTTTAAAGAGCTTTAAAGTTACCCTCAGACAACCAGGGTTCAAGTCCCTGCTTTGTACTGTGTGACCTTAGACAAGCTCCTTTCCCTCTCTGAGCCTGTTTCTGCATTGCACAATGAGGGAAATGCCCTCCTTGCTGGGCTTCTCTGCGATGATGTATATGAATTCGTTGGATGGCTTGTAAAGGGCTACTTCAGTACAATAAAGAAAACTTCAAATCTTGCCGATCAGAAATATGATAAACCCACTCTGTTCTTGGTCTCCGATTTTGCCTCTCCACCTAATGATCCCAGTCAAATATTACCCACACTCAGGGAAGACCCTTCCTGACCCTTCACACTCCCTAGCATGGAGTGTTTTGTAAGGTTCATGGTACACATTCTTGTTTGCAAACAATGCAGGCTGCCTCTAATAATTCTTAGCACAAAGGGGATCTGTGGGGAAAGACACTGGGAACTCGTAAATTTGCAGAAGGCTAGATAACTGAATTTAGTACATGTTCTGTGATTCTTTACTGAAAATGTAATTGAATCAGTAATTTACTGCTCATTCTCATGGTCGCTATTCCAGCTGCCAGGTCTTCTGGCAGCCTTTCCGGGCTGCCTGCCCTCCTGCTTCAAAGACTTCCTTGTTGGGGCCAAAGTGGTCTTCTCCTGTCAAAACTGACTTCCTTTTTTTTTTTTAATTGGAGGATAATTGTTTTACAATGTTGTGTTGGTCTCTTCCATATAACAACGTGAATCAGCCATAAGTACACATATGTCCCCTCCCTTCTGAACCTCTCCCCCACCCTCCACCCCTCTAGGTCATCACAGAGCACCGGGCTGAGCTCCCTGTGTCATATGGCAACTTCCCATTAGCAGTCTGTTTTACATATGGAATGTATATGTCCAAAGGTCTATTGCCTACATCTGCGTCTCTGTTCCTGCCTTGCAGCACCATCTTTCTAGATTCTGTAAATATTCGTTAATATACGATATTTGCTGTCTCTTTCTGACTTACTTCAGTCTGTGTAACAGGCTCTAGGTTCATCCACTTTGCTACAACTGCAGAATTGGCTTAGTCCAACTTAGAGGAAGTCTCTACTTCCCTTCAAAATTCCCACTGCCAGTCTTGATGGAAAACTCCAGAGATCTGTAGCATGTGATTGATGGCTGCATTAAACCTACAACATTAATCTCTGGCAGAAACTGAGCAGTCCCAAGTGAAATGGCAGGAACCAAATGCTTTATTTCCAAGGAAGGAGACTTACTTTCCACTGGTCGGAAGGTTTCTTGGGGGAGGGGTGGTTGACCTAAGACCCCTTGGAAAGGTAGGGTGGGCAGATGGAGAGTGAGCCTCCAGGTGGCTGCAGACCCAGAGAGTTTTGATGATGTGCCGCAGATCCTCCCAGCCTCCTCCCCACCCTGACAGCCCACCACAGGGCTTGTCCTTAAACATCCAGCACACCTGCCTCAAGACCTTCATACTTGCTGTTTGTACTGGAATGTTCTGCCCGGTTAGCCACGTTACTTGCTTCCCTCTTTCGCTCAAATCTCTGTTTCACTGTGAGCGAGACTCCCCCTGAACGTTATTTAAAATTACAGTCTCCCCCACCCTATGCACATCAGAACTCCCCATCCTGCTTCCGTACTTTATTTTCTTCATAGCAATTATGACTTTATACTATATAATTTACTCTGGGGGAGTCTCTCTCTCTCTCCCTTTAGGCAGTTTTGTTCACTGCTGTTCTCAGCACCTAGAACCACCCCTGGCACATTGTAGGCTCCCAGTAAATATTTGTGGAAGGAATGCATGAAACAGCCCTAGTTTTGTCCTGGGCTCTGGATGTGCATGTTGCTTTTCTGGCCCCCAGAACCCCAGTGCACTCTGGGGCCCCACCAGTGACGTGAGCCTCGCAGGCACCCTTCTGCTCACCCTTGTCTCAGCTTGTGGGCTGCTGCTGAACATGTTGGCACCTGTACCTGCTGGGCAGGTGGTTTTTGTTTCAGAGGGGCCAGGGTTGTGCCCTGGAATGTCTGGGAGGTGAAGTGACAGGGAAACTGGGATCCTCAGAGCAGCCTTAGTCCTCTGTCTTGTTAGTAGATAGATATCTGCACCATCATCCGAATACGAGTTTGTTTTTAGTCCAGAGCTGGGGAGGGAGCCTCCTTCCCGGAGTCGTGGGTCAATGGAACTTAATAAAATACAAAACTCCTACCGTGGCCTCCAAGATCTTGGTTATTGTTGACTTCTGTGGCCCCTGGCTCACACAGCCCTCACTAGAGCCACAGGGGTCCCCTCTGTTTCCTGAACCCCCTGAGCTCCTTTCCTGCCTTAGGGCCTTTGCACTTGATTCCTAGAGTGAGCTCTCTGCTCCCCAGTCCTGATTCCCTCCCATCATTCTGACCAGAGCCCAGTATATCCATTGGAGAAACCTTTCTAAAGTAGCCTCTCCTGTCTGTGTGTTTTCTTCATGACATATTTCACTTACTAGTTTAATTTCCATGACTTGTCTCTCCATCCCTACCTTGGGAATGTGAGCTCTATGGAGTGGGCTGGGAGATGGGGGGAGTTCATTTATGACTGTAGCTTCAATACCTACCACAGCACCCTCAACTTAATTGGTCCTCAGTAAACAAGCAGTCCATCCTAAAGGAGATCAGTCCTGGGTGTTCATTGGTAGGACTGATGTTGAAGCTGAAACTCCAATACTTTGGCCACCAGATGCGAAGAGCCAACTCATTTGAAAAGACCCTGATGTTGGGAAAGATTGAAGGCAGGAGGAGAAGGAGACGACAGAGGGTGAGATGGCTGGATGGCAACTCAATGGACATGAGTTTGGGTAAACTCCGGGAGTTGGTGATGGACAGGGAGGCCTGGCGTGCTGCAGTTCATGGGGTCGCGGAGAGTCGGACACGACTGAGCGACTGAACTGAACTGAAACTTTCATCAAATGAATAAATGAATGCATGCACCAGCAGGCCTACGAGGCATTCTTGCCTTAGGATCTAAAGGTAACTGGTGTGGCTGTTTCTCATTCATGAGGCAGGAGTCTCCTTAGTTTCTTTGAAGAGAGTCAGCAGCAACAGTTGCAGACTGGTAGGATGTGGAGCTAGATGCAGCCTGTGGATTTGTTGAAGGGGGTTGATTGGCCTCCTGCAGTGTTTTAAAGGCAGACTACACAGGCACCTGTTATTCTTGTAATCCCAGCTGTTCAGCACCAATTGTCTTACACTCTTCCCATCTCACACATCTCTCTTACCTGCCTGGCTCCTGCAGCATTTGAGCTTACCTACCCAGGCCATTCTAAGGGAGATCAATCCTGGGTGTTCATTGGAAGGACTGATGCTAAAGCTGAAACTGCAATACTTTGGCCACCTCATGCGACGAGTTGACTCACTGGAAAAGACCCTGATGCTGGGAAAGGTTGGGGGTGGGAGGAGAAGGGGACAACAGAGAATGAGATGGTTGGATGGCATCACCAACTCTGTGGACATGAGTTTGAGTGAACTCCGAGAGTTGGTGATGGACAGGGAGGCCTGGTGTGCTGTGATTCATGGAGTCGCAGAGAGTCGGACACGACTGAGCGACTGAACTGAACTGAACCCTAGACTGTTGGATCCTTTTGGACAAAGAACTCAAGACACCTAATCTGGTTTCTTATAGCTGTCCTCATGGATCCGAGTCCGTTCCCAGGAAGCTGGTTGGGGAAACAGTCTTCTCACGTGTCTCTGATGTTCCTGGGCTTGGGGTTCGGGGGATAGCAAGGTACAGCTGCTGGCTTTCATCTTTAAAAGAGTTAAGCAAGTCTGACAGCCGAGAAGTAAAGAGAGTAAAGGCTTGGAACATCTCCTATGGGGATGCAAGAGGCAGCTCATGAGAGCAGGAAATGGGTCTGTTTTGTTCCATACTAATATCCTCTGCACCTAGCACAGCTTGGAAAACAGTGGATGCTGAGAAAATACTCACGTACAATTTTTTAAATGGCCCTGGCTAAAATGACAGTGTTTCCTTTTGAATTTACAGTATCCCCATTTAGCTAGGTTTGATTACTTCCCCCATCAGCTTGGTAAGAAAAGCAGAGAAAGCAGATGATGCTGATTTCTGTGTCCTGGGATGCCTTTAAAGATGCAGTGGGACAAAAGTAACAGTGTATGTGGGTGGCCAAATAAAAAATTCAACATACCTGCCGATACCAGTGTATCCTGAGAATTTCCTGGTGCAAGCTTCTTACTCTCAGCAACTTGAAGTTGACAGGTGACAACTCACTTGGCAGAAGGCCTTTGGGCCCTCAAGATGAAGGTGTGTGTCAAGCCTTCTGCAACGTATTAACCACTCATCCGCACCACAGGAATCCCGAGATCTCTGCGCTCCCATCCGGCTTTGTCAGCCACAGGTGTGCTCTCTGCCTCTCTGTCCCCACGTCCAGTTCCAGGTCTCACACATCCTTGCGTGTCCAGCCCCCTTCCCCGTGGCAATTAGTGCAGGGTACCAGCTGAACCATTAGTGTCTGTGGCAGGACTTTCCTGCCAGAGTCATCAGGACAACTTCAGTTTTCTCCTGAACTTGCTGGGCTGATAGGATGCTTGGCCCTGGCACGTGGAGAAGACTGTCAGGGAGTCGTGACTGGGAGGAGCAGAGAGGGGTCAAACTCGGGACATCATCCGAACCCTCAGATCCAGCAGGGTCTGTGTGTTTCCCTTTTGTGGCAAAAATTCTCTCTTCATTTAAACCTTTTGGTTTTGGTTTCTGTTGAGCTTGGCAGGGTTCCTCACTCATCAGAAAGCCCCCCTCATCAGAGCTCATGTGACCAGCTTTTAAGACTTTGTAACAAATACGCATTTGTTACATGGAACACAGGGTGCTAGACGGTGAGGAGGGTCAACAAAAGGCCAGGAGAGAAACTGAAAGAGAAGTTAATTACTCGCCAGTCCTGGAGGAAGTGCATGACACAGCTCCAAGGGCCACTCGGGAAAGTCAAGGTAGGATTCAGGCAGAGAGAGAGAGGACCTGGGAAATGCGTCTTTTTTAGGGGCCATGTGTGGAGTAATTTCGGGTTCCTAGGCTAAGGCCGGATGGTCAGTGTGAAGTAGAAAGTGAGATTTTGGAAAGTTCCACATATGTCTTATCTAAGGGGCAAAAAAGCAAAAGGCCTTGGGAAGGGTGAGGGGCTGTTGGTGAAGTCATACGAGGAACTTACATTTGCTTATGACTCTATGAGCTTTTATCTAGGACACGTGCTTGTATGTGGAGTCTAGTGTCAGATTAAGGCCCCCCACTGGTCACTTGACCAAACAAAATGAATGTCAACCAAGGCAGCAATACCATGGAGTAGCTTAACTAACCTCTCAGTACCAGAGTGACTATAAATATATAGCACAAACATTCTTTTAGTAAATCAGGTGGAAGTTGAAGTCTCAAGATAATCCATAAACTTAAAAGGTAAGATTATAAGGGGCTTCCTTGGTTATTCAGTGGCTAAGAATCCATGTTTCCAATACAGGGGGCCAAGGTTAGATCCCTGTTCGAGGAACTAGGTCCCACATGCTACATCTAAGAGGTTGCATGCCACAACTGGAGATCCTGCACACCTCAACAAAGATCGAAGATCCTGCATGCTGGAACTAAGACTTTGTGCAGCCAAATAAATAAGTAAATAAATAAATATTACCCCCAAAAGTAAGGATATAGAGGGACTGACCATCATCTGATTCACACTGTCCCTTCAGTCAAGGCCACACCAACATGCCCAACATATAATTTCTCTATTTCTGGAGGTGGTGATGTGATAGATGTTGAACTCAGTGATCATCTGAATCAAGTATCATATGGTTGAAAAGAGTAGAAACATTCAAAATAGGTAAAGCAGAAAAGGGTGACTTATAATAAAGGTATAGGGATATTTCATAGAACCAAATATAGGCAAGATGACAGGACCTCAAGAACTGTAGCCAGAAACTAATCAGTAATTACCTATTTGAGCAAATGGCAGACAGTAACTAGTATGTGTGATTCTCAGTTTCAGGTTCTCTGGATTGCTTAACTGCTGTAGTTTGAGCCAAGTGTCTCTGTACCTGGTCCAGCCCAGATTAGGAGGTCAGGCTATTCAGTACAAACATGGCTGCAGGGGCCATGGCTGTAAGTGAAGGGGTTGCTTGCAGAAAGGGAGATGTAGATGAGCAGACAGCCCTGGGTGTATCCATTCTGGTGGCTGAGTACATACAGATAACACATTTACTACTACTTCTAGGAGCATAGCCCTCAAGACACTATGCTTAATAAGTAAACCCAAGTGCTGCTTTTTAAAGAAATGCAAAATATATCTCTGGATAGGTCAGTTGGGGGTAGGGGGAGAAAACTTGAATGCACAATATCAGAAAGACAAAACAGAAGATTTTAAAATATTGTATTTAAAATATATGTATTTTACTTATTAAAAGGTAAAACTTAGTTTGAGCAAATGGTTTTCTAGGGAAGAAAATTGACTCAGGAAGATGGAAAAAAACTGAAAACATACCCATGGGATGTATTTGAAAATAATGTCTCCCCAATAGCTGCTAGACCAAAGAGATTCCGTGTATGAATTAAATCAAATCTTCAAGGAACTTGAAAATTTGTGCTATTCTAGATGTGTAAAAATATGTTTATTTTACTAACAAGCAACTGGATTTCCCTGATACCAAATTCTGAGCACAAATGCAGAAAACCTGAATGATAAAAGGACAAATAATATCCAGCTAAATTAACACAAAGAAATATATACCTAGAGAATTTGTCAGGGCGTACTTATTGTAGCCAAATAGAATTTCTTCCAAGAATTCCAGGAATGGTTTATTAGGACACTTCATAATACAATTAAAACACTCTAGTGGATAAAAAGAAAGAAAAATTCACAATCAGCTGGATGACTTTTAAATTAAGCTTTGGTGGAAATCAGTGTCATTTCTGAAAACAAAATACTAAATTAGGACTAGCGGATAGTGTTTTTTATTTATCTGACTAGATTTCTACATTATGTTTAACTGGCATTTAAAGCCCACTGCAGTTGTTTAGTATTGTTCTGGCAGGCATAGCCAATGCAATAAGACAAGAGAAAAGTGAAACGACACAGATTCTGAAAAGAAGTCAACTTTTTTCATGATTAGCAGATGATGGTATTGTCTGCCCATAAAACCAGAGAATCAATCAACAGTCTAGGAACTAATAAGAAGGTTTCAAAGAGTTTGGCTGAGGGGAAGATACCTACACACACACACACACACACACACACACTAACCAGTTAAGAACATTGTGTATTGTTACACATATTACACAGGGAAGAAAGTTGTTTATGACAGAAATAAAATGCTAAGTACTTAAATAAACACCCGGAGATGCAAAGGCCCGGGCCTGCCGCTGGAGCGTGAGGGCCACTCGAATTCCGTTTGGAGGCTTCTTTGAGCTCGTAGAGTAGACATCATGAGCAAAGCACAGCCTCCCGAGTTGAAGAAATTTATGGACAAGAAGTTATCATTGAAGTTAAATGGTGGCAGACATGTCCAGGGAATATTGCGGGGATTTGATCCCTTTATGAATCTCGTGATAGATGAATGTGTGGAGATGGCAACTAGTGGGCAACAGAACAACATTGGACTGGTGGTAATACGAGGAAATAGTGTCGTCATGTTAGAAGCCTTGGAACCAGTATGAACAACGGCTGTGTTCACCAGAGAAATCAACTGCTTCCATGTGTCCCCTCTCCGCATTTTGCTACCAGAAAAATTGGGTTGTGTACATTTTCTTACTGAACTTTTTTGTTAAATAAACTTTTGTGATAGCCAAAAATAAATAAATAAACACCCAGAAAGAATGTGTGCTGCTGCTGCTAAGTCACTTCAGTCGTGTCCGACTCTGTGTGACGCCATAGACAGCAGCCCACCAGGCTCCGCCATCCCTGGGATTCTCCAGGCGAGAACACTGGAGTGGGTTGCCATTTCCTTCTCCAGTGCATGGAAGTGAAAAGTGAAAGTGAAGGTGCTCAGTTGTGTCCGACTAGTAGCGACCCCACGGACTGTAGCCCACCAGGCTCCTCTGTCCATGGGATTTTCTAGGCAAGAGTACTGGAGTGGTTTGTCATTGCCTTCTCCGGAAAGAATGTGTATGAAGTATCAAACTTTACTAGATAATGTAAACAAAGACCTGAATGATGGAGGGCATGGCATATACCTGGTTGTCAAATTAATCTATCCCTTTCATTTGATTAAATGGAAGCACCAATAAAAAGAAAAATCTTGACTTTTAAGGTTCATCTGGAGATTGATGAGAACACTGGAGAAAATCTTGAATTGGAGAATAAGATTATATTAAAATATAATGTAAGTTTATAATAATTAAAATATAGTACTGCTATAATAAAGATCAATGGAGTAGAATAAAAAATCCATAAAATATTTGAACTTGTTATATAATAATGTGACACTTGAATCAGTGGGAAAGACTTATTTAAGAAATGGTATTGGGATAACTGGGTAGCCATTTGGAAGATAGTTCTTCCCTCACGTATATAAAAATGTCTCAACATGCTTACAGAGTTAAATGATAAAAATAAAACCACTTTATGGCTATAGAATGGTGGTCAGAATTTTCTTGGCATGACACCAAGAAAGAAAACATAAGGGAAAGTAGTAAGAAACTGGATTATATAAAAATGTAAGAGCGTTTGTACACTAAAAAAATTATAAAAGTGAAGCAGAAGTTAAAGTAGATTATGACATGTGCAACACAAATAGTCAAGCATTAGCTATCCTTAATTTGTAAAATTTTATAACATATAAATAGTGAAGAGACAGACTCTCTAATAACAAATTGGGCAGTGAGCATGAAAAAACAATGTGCAAAGCAGAAATTCAAATGGACAATCTACAAATGAAAGAAAAGTGTTCAATTCAGTAGCACTTTGTGAAAGAAGTGAAGTAAAACAGTGATAGTACTTTTTCACTGATGAAATGAGGAAATGTGAAAATATCCTCCTGAGGTAGTATTATGGCTGTCAATTGGTCTAATTGTTCTGGAAGAAAACTTGGCTATTTGCTGAAAAGTCTTAGATTCAGTCACATTCAGAAACTGCTTTTTAGGAAACAAATTCAAGGAAATAAAGGGTAGATTCATATTTAACGTCAAAGATATTTAATATAGTTTTGTTTGAATATTTTAAAATGCAAACAAACAAATATCCAATATTGGAGTTGGGTATGGAATACTATACAACTGTTCAAAGAAACGAAGTATATAAATGTAAGCTATTATCATGGAATATTATTCATTGTATTGTTGTTGTTCAGTTGCTAAGTTGTGTCTGACTGTTTGTGACCCCATGGATGGCACCATGCCAGGCTTCCCTGTCCTTCATTTATTAATAAGTTCTGGAAAGTTATGGAACATCACATTAATTTAGTGTAATTCTGTTTACTTTTTGAAAATATACACACAAAATCATTCAAATAGAAACGTAGAAAGTCCGAAGAATGTGTAACACATTGTTAATAATGTTTATTTCTGCATGGTGGGATTTTACAGGATCTTTGTTTTTTCCTTCTTACTCATCTGATGTGTTATTTCCATGTAAATCAGCCAGACAGTGCAAAGTCAGGATGTATTTTACAGTCAGCAGCAGTTAAGCTTCAGATCCATTTCTGAGCCTGGGCCATACCCTGGACTGTTGTTAATCTAAAGATGAATTCATCCACACTGTGCTCTGTCTTACAATCCTGTGCATTGATTTGTTTCTTTTTGGCGTTAATTTTGCTGCTCTAGCATTCTGAGGTCTCATGAGCTGGGGGTGCCTATTTAACTAGCAGTCCTTTGTGTCCCTTGCTAGATTTATTCAGCAGTTTATCTGGTGCTTTTCCTAATTGAATAAAACCCATAATTTCATTTTTAAAATACATGAGCCCATTAGTGTCAGTAATTAGACATTAACAAGTATGAAGATGGCCCATTAATGAAACAGCAGTTTTAGGAGGCTCCATTGGTACAGTCTACAGGGGGAATCACTTATAAATGCTGTCCCCTGAGGATTTTTGATGGACCTGTTTGTGATCATCTGAACAGCAGTGGGATTCACAGTGAAATTAGCATTTTCCTGACAGGTATTACACAGCGAGACCTGTAGCTGGGATTCATGTTGTTGTAAGAGCAGAGAGAAGCCCAATGAAGCTGGAGAAAGGGGGTCTCCATAGAACTAGCCCTCTAAGGCAGGTCTGGTTCTGACTTTGCCTTCTGTCAGAGACCTCCCTCATCAGCCTTGCTGGACAAATCTTTGAGCAGAAAGTTTTCATCACATTCAGGAAGCAGCATGGTATTCTAAAGAAAGGTTGGCACTGGAGAGCTGTGGATTCAAACCCAGCTCTGCCACCTTCTAGCTCTGTAATCTTGGGAGGTTATCGCAAATTAGCCTACCCAAGACTCAGTTTCCTGATACAAAATTATAGGCACGCCTAAGCTAAAACCCCGGAGAAGGCAATGGCAAGCCACTCCAGTACTATTGCCTAGAAAATCCCATGGATGGAGGAGCCTGGTAGGCTGCAGTCCGTGGGGTCGCTAAGGGTCGGACACAACTGAGCGACTTCACTTTCACTTTTCACTTTCCACTTTCACACATTGGAGAAGGAAATGGCAACCCACTCCAGTGTTCTTGCCTGGAGAATCCCAGGGACGGGGGAGCCTGGTGGGCTTCCATCTATTGGGTCACACAGAGTCGGACACGACTGAAGTGACTTAGCAGCAGCAGCAGCAAGCTAAAACCCCAAGATCTTCAACCTTTTTAAAACTGAAGCCAGAGGAACAAAAGGAGCCTTTTTATACCAGATGTGGTCTGGATCAGGTTGAAGGCAGGGCCTTAGTCTCAACCTTATTTGGGTTACTGACATTTGAAAAAAAATTGGATAAAGTTAGCTAATGTATATTGAATACTTACTATGAAGTGTTTTACAAATATAGCCTTCAATTCTTGAAACCAAGGTAGGCATGGTTATTAATATCCCTGAGTTTACAGGTGAGGGAAGTGAAAGTCGCTCAGTCATGTCCGACTCTTTGCAACCCCATGGGCTATACAGTCCATGGAATTCTCCAGGCCAGAATACTGAAGTGGATAGCCTTTCCCTTCTCTAGGGGATCTTCCCAACCCAAGGATCGAACCCAGGTCTCCTGCATTGCAGGTGGATTCTTTACCAGCTGAGCCACAGTGGAAGCCCACAGGGGAGGATACTGAGGTTTAAAAGCTTGTGTGGGGTTACAGAGAGTAAGGAGCTCATGTAGAATTTGGGTTCAGACCATCTGACTGCAGTTTGCAATCCCTGGAATGTACTGTCCTGTGCTGACCCTCCTAGATATATACAATACACAGAACAGCGTTCTGTAGACAGTTTCAGGGGATCCATGGGGTCCAGCAAAGCCCACCAGGAATGCTCAATAAACTTGAAATGGCAATAATAGTCGAGAATTTGGGGATTTGGATGTCTCCAGTCTGACCACTTCTCACGCTCTCTTGCCAAGCCACCATCATCTCTTGTGTGAATGACTGTCAGTAGCCTCAACTGATTCATGCTTTTGCCCTTTGCTCTCTACTGTCTGTTTCTAGCACTGTAGCCTGTGAGATCTGCTCGAACATAAGCCAGGTTAGGTTACTGCTCTGCTTCTCAAAGTCCTGCCATGACCTCCCATGTCCTACACCCAGCCTTTTCTGCTTTGTCCCTCTGACCTCCTCCCCTGCTATTCTGTCCCAGCAGCATGGCTTCCTCACTGTTCCTAGCACACACCAGGTGCTGTGCCACCTCAGGGATCATGCACCTGTGCTTGCCCCACCTGGAATGCTTTCTCCTCCAAGAGCCTCATGCCCCCTCCCTCACTTGCTTTAAAACTCTCCTGAGTAAAGCCATCCCCAGACACTCTTTGTAAAATGTTAACCTCTCTGACCCTTCATCATCCAAGTCTCTGCTTTATTTTTTTCTCCTTAGCACTTACCTTCTCTAACATGCTGTTTTGCTTATTCATTTTGTTTATTGTCCACCTCCCCACCATGATACAATCTCTGTGAAGGCAGGGATTTGTGTCTCTTGTTCAGTCTACCTTTGGACCCTGGAACGGTGCCCTGCACACAGTAGGTGCTCACTAAACAACTGATGAATAAATGAACCCAGTCCAATATCCTTCCACGCACAGGGGCCTGGGTTTTGGAGGCAAAGTCCTCCAAGGAAGCAAGTCCCCCAGCAAGACTCTTACATTGAGAGCAGCCACTATCAGCAATACTCGTGGGCTAGAAACCTGTGTGGCTCAGACTCTGATGCTGGCAGGGACAAGGATTCACTTCCAGATCCAGACTAGGCTCACCTGGGAGGTGCAGACAGGCCTGGAATAGCCCTGCAGGGAACTGACCAGGCATATAGACATTTTGTTGGGCACCAGTGGAATGATTGCAGATAGTACCTGTACTTCTCCAGACAGTGTGTTTCTTGTTGATGGAAACGAGATCTGTAGACTATTGTAGATACCCAAAGAGCCTGTAGCACACCAGACTCTCTGAGATGAAAATTTCAGAATTTGGCTTGTAAATCTGCTCTCTGCACACAAATGGGACAGTCTTGTGATTTGTCAGCTGAGTATTAGGATGTCAAGTGGCAGCCCTGGAGATAAAACCAAGTGAAAGACTATTTAATAATCCACCCTTCACTTCACTTATCGACCCTAAAAATGATTATTCCAGACTTATTTTCCAGGAGATAAGTTCCCCCTTAAACTCATTCTGGTTTTTATTGTCATTTACCCTGAGTTTTATCTCCTCTACCAAATATAGCAAATGCTACTCTTGGGCAATATTTGGCTCAGAGAAATTTTGTTTGGCTCACATGTTTTGGGAGGAAAAAAAATGTTTATTGGGTTCCAGCTTAAAAAATGAAAACATATGAAAAAAAATTAAATCTCTGGCTTGTCTTGAAAAATGGGAAAGTTAAGGAACAGTGGACCCATATTCCTGCTTGCTAACAATCAGCTGGGAAAATTCATTTCCTTTTTACTTGAGATGTGCAGCCAAGGGTTCCCCACCAGCCTACCCAGCCCAGTGACTCACCAGTTACTGGCCTGATCCATGGAAGTGCCTGAACGGACAACTCTAGCACCCTCCCACTGGGCAGGGGGCTGAGGATGGAGGAGGGGGCAGGTCTGGACCCCAGAGTATAAGATTCTCCCAGGCTTCATCCCGAAGCATCTACAACATGGACTTGCAAGGCAATCTGCTTCCCTGCCTGGGGTTGGTTAGTTTCTGAGAGGCAAAATTGGAAGGCATTATTTATATAATGATGTCCAGACTTTCAGTCACTAATACTGAACAACCTAGCTAAAATGAGCCATTGAGGCAGGAGACCTGGTGTCAGGTCGACCACTCATCGGATGTGTAACCGTGTGCATGTTTCTTAAGCCCTCCATGCCTCAGTTTCATCATCTATACTGTGATGGAGACAGTAGTCCCTACCTCATTGGGTTAGAGTTGAGGATTACATTGTTTATGTAAAGCACTCAGAAAAGGACCTGGCACCTAAGTAGTAGTCAACAAAAGTTCACTGGAATGGGGATTCTGTGGTATCAGAAAAACCCTCAACGTTTGAATTGGCAGAGCAGATTTCAAACCCTGGCTCCTCCACTCCCAGGGAAAACATGCCTCTTCTCTGAGCCTGGGCTTCATAGGCTGCAGAAGCAGAATCCGTCTCATAGGTTATTAAGTGGGCAGGGAAGGAGGGTAGCAAATGAAACCGAGAATGTTTAAAACACCAAGTTCAAAGCCTGGCACATTGTAGGCATGTCAGTCTCCATTAAAGCCTATGTTATTTTAATGGCAAGTTTCTTGGACCGTTTTTACTTATTGCAACTTACATTCAACTAAAACTTTTGGGAGACAGATAAACTAGGCTGGGAGTGATGGAGCGATGGGAGATGGTTTTTTCTTTCTGGTACAGGTCATTTTGAATTCGTAATCACGCCTTTGTTCTTTGAATGTTTTAAACAGTCATTCTGGATTGTTCTGAACAGAAATGCCAGAGTCAAGCTGGATTAAGCCACAGTGATCTAGCTATCTCGGACAACGGCATCATGACTTATACAACAGCCATTTATTAAGCTCAATGACTCTGCAGGTTGGCGATTTGGCCTGAGCTAACCTGAACAGTCCTTCTGGTCTGGGACAGGCTCACCTGAAATTGGCTGGACTCACTCATGCATCTTTGGTCAACTAGTGGGTTGACCGGGCTGCCTGGTGTCTTGGTCCGGGACAGCTGAGATGATAGGTGTCCCATCTCCACATGGTCTTCCATCCTCCAGCAGATGAGCCTGAATGGTGGCCCCAGGGCTCTGGAAGCAGCAAGAGGGAAAGCCTCCACGTACCAGTGATTTTCAAGTATCTGCCTTTCACATTTGCTGCTCTCCTATTGGCCAAAGGAAGACACGTGGTTAAGTTTAGCGTCATTGTGGGCGGGCTCTACCATAGGGGCTCATACAGGAAGGGGAGCTACTGTAGCCATTTTTGCAAACAGTCAATCTCACAATGACTGTAAGCCAACCTGGAAAACTACTCCCTTGACTTCTAGTAGGTGGAAAAATCTGGAAGGGGAGTGTTCCTATCTCACTCCCAGTCTCTATGTTCTTGGACTTGGGGGAATTTATTGCTTGATGACTGCACCAGCCAGCCTTTCAGTGGGGCCCCTACTCTGCTCCCCTCAAGCCTGGTTCACTCATTCAAGTCCCCCAACCCATGCTGCCCTGGGTGACCTCACTTGGCCAGAGTAGTTTGGGCAGTGAGCCCATATGGCTGTGAGTCGGTGCCTCTTGAATCCCAGACTCTGCCAAGGCCATATGCTGTCTGGGAAAGGGCATTATTCACTGTGAACATCACTGCTGAGAACTGGAAGAGACAGCTGCTGGGGCTGGAAGCTGTCACAGTCAGGACAAGTACTGGAACCTGCTGTACCCACAGGTCCCGGAAAGCTGAGCCAGTGGGACTGATGACAGCTCTCCTGGTTCTCCTCAGATCTCGAGGTCCCATACCCCCAGGCTTCTGGCGCCAAAGGGGCCGTGGCCTGAGTCCCTCGGGTCTTCCAAAGATACTCACCAGGGTTTACACCCAAAACTTTCCCAGTATCTGGACAGTCTGGGACCTGCCTGATCCTTGTACCGTGTGGGGTGGCTCCCCAAGGGCTGGTGGAGGCAGTGGGCAGGACTCTATGGCTGCAGTAGGAGGGTCAATACCAAACATGAACAAAAAACAATGAGGGAGGCCCAAGGCTGCAGAAACATGCCCTAGAGGGACCATCATAACAGCAGCTGACAATGGCAGAGCATTTGCTGTGTGCCAGGCACCTTGCTGAGCATGTACCCTGCAGGTCAGTATCATTGTTATCGCTATTTTAAAGAAGGGGAAACTGAGACCCCAGGAGATAGTGTCACTCTGCTGGTGCTGATGTAACCCTCGCCTGTCAGTCTGACCCTGGGACCCATGCCCTTAATTGCTATCCCTGGATGCCAAAGACAGGGAGGATGAGGTGGCCATGAGTGGCTGGAATTGGGGCTCAGAGGATGAAAGCAGAAAAGGGGGACAAGCGAACCCAGAAGGGTGGGTTCTTGCCATGGCAGGATTCTCATGTGAGTCAGATCTCTTCCAAGGGGCTGGGACTCTGGGGCTTTGGCATGAGTGTTTAGGTAAACACTTTAGTCATCCAACAGTGCCCCCGGTTGGGTCCTGGCTCCAGATTCCTAGACAACTCAAGCACATGTCTTCTGCCTAAGCCAGTGACTTCTGGCTTCTGAGAACTTACTGCCCCACTGACAGTTGGTACTCGATGGACATGAGTTTGAGTAAGCTCTGGGAGTTGGTGATGGACAGGGAAGCCTGACGTGCTGCAGTCCATGGGGTTGCCAAGAGTCAGACACGACTGAGCAACTGAACTGAACTGATGGGGAAGAGAACAATATTGCATTCTTCTCTTCCCTTCCCAAGTTCAGAACCAGCTGAGTCGAGACGCAGACAGATGCTAATCAGAAGGTCAGCTGTGTCACTGATGAAGTGGCTGAGAGTGTGGTCACGAGAGCATGCCGCTGGTCCTGGTGACTTAGACTCATGCCTGGTCACTGCTGAGCTGGGACTGTAGCTCTGGGCATCCCCCAGAGACTGTCCCTTGGTGTTGATGGCCCAGAGGAGTGGCAATGGCCTTTAGGGGGGATAGCTGGTTCTGGCAGGGCTCGGGAGGGTTCCTGACCACACCATGGCTGGTTATTTCTTCCAAACTTGCCAGCTAATTAAGTCAACATGAAGAATGACTACAGGGTGGGGAGAAAGATCAAGAGTGTGATTGTCACTGAAGACTTTGCACATGGTTATTAGTGGGCAGGGAAATGGAGGTCCCTCTGACAGAGCCAGCTGTTGGGGTGACTCAGTGTACCAGGGAGGATGCACTGGGCTGGGAGAGTCTCACCTGGATAGAGGAGTGGAATCTGGGGAACTCCTAAGGTCATGACTTACCCCGAGGAGGGTGCAGGTCAGGATCAGCTTGGATTGCCTTCCGGACTTATCCCTAACCCCAAGTGCCAGGCAATCAGGTTATCCTGTGAAGTATCCATGAGATGGTATTTCACTCAACATTTATTTGGCATCCAATGGGTACTGGCCACTGTACATAGTGGATATGAAGAGGGCAGTCTCTGCTGTCTCAAGGAACTGTTGTCTAAACAAGTGTCACGTAATTCATGCAAGAGTACAGATATACAAGTTAGGCCGGCAGCGGAGTGGAGCGAAGGATAACTTCTGTCTTGCAAAGAGGGATTGCAAGGGGCTTCTCAGAGGTGGTGATGCTGGTGCTGACTTCTGAATGGCTAGAGTTCACCCAGGAGACAGTGCTGGGAGGCCCATTCAGCATCCAGATGTGTAACTGCACAGAAGGCCAGGGGCATCGTGAATACTCCTGCATTTTCAGAGTCAAGTCCATGAGGAGAGTATCTAAGAGACTGAAAATGAACCGAGTGCCAGATCACGGAAGACTGAGCGTACTGTTGAAGGATATTTCAAATCTGTTGTATACATTACAATTTCTTAAACCTCTGTCATGTAGCCCCTTCATGATTTTCTTTGTATCAGGTACTTGGGTTTTCTACTTAAATTTATTTGGAAAGTAAACTTTTTATCACTGGTGCATGGAAAACTGGTATCATTTGTTAAATAAGTAAAAACAAAATGATGTTCTTTAATTCTGATTAGACACTGTCACCTGCTGAAAGCTCAGAGCCTGAGACTTGCACTCTCTCTGTTAAAGATGGAGAACACGTTGGAGACGTGCTGACATTGACTGAGACTCTGTCCTTCACTAAGCAGGGGAGAGTGGCAGGAGTTGAACTTTTTGGTCTACAATTCGATGTTAGTTAATGCTGAGCCCACAGACCACCTGCATCACCCCACCCTCTGGGGGACCCGTGAGCCATGGAGAATGGCTGGAGGATATCAAGTAGGGGCAGAACATGATCCAAACAACAGAAATAAGTAGATTACAGAGTATGTTAGAAAGTGGAGAGGCAGAGAAAAATAAATACATGCAGGTAAGGAGTGCTGGACTTCCCTGGTGGCTCAGAGGTTAAAGCGTCTGCCTCCAATGCGGGAGACCCGGGTTCGATCCCTGGGTCGGGAAGATTCCCTGGAGAAGGAAACGATAACCCACTCCAGTATTCTTGCCTGGAGAATCCCATGGATGGAGAAGCCTGGTAGGCTACAGTCCACGGGATCGCAAAGAGTCGGACACGACTGAGCGACGGAACGGAACGGAAAGGAGTGCTGGGGGAAGGTGCTGCAACTGTGCTTAGGCTGGTCTTCCCTGAGAAGGTGTGCTGAGTACACACTTGAAGAAGGTGAGGGAGGCATAGAGCTCTGAGGAAAGAGCTTTCCATGCAGAGAACGGCACATGCAAAGGCCCTGAGGTGGGAGTGTGCCTGGCATGTTCCACTGCAAAATGGCCAGCGAACCTGGAGCAGAGTGAGGAGAGGAGAAATGGTGAGAGAGAAAGTCAGAAGGGAGGGGGAAGCATGCAGAAGGTCTCCTGGCATTTGCCCAAAGCCCTGCCTATCTATTCCTGCCACAGTCCGGGGAGAATAGGTGAAAAATCCAGCTGGCCACTTCGTGCTCTGTTTTCACAAGCTGAGCACCAGCCTTCCTCAGCCAGAACCAAGGTTATCTGTGTAGACAGTCCTGGCACTATTGACGCAGATTACCTGGGCTCTGCCTACACTCTCGGGCTCTGCTTTCTGAGCAAATGAACAGTTTGACTGATTATTTCTTTGGATTCCAACAGAATCTAGCAAGAGTTTTAGCGTCTGGTAGACTTAGGAGCCATTATGTGCCTAATCCCCTGCAGGGCAGGACTGTGATGTTGAGTTTTGTCCTCAGAACTGTTTCTGCGGTAATTGAGTTCCTTGTGTGGAGTGTGTTCTTGCCAGGTGTCCTGTGTGACCTGCGCCATACCCTGGGAAGGATGAAAGCAGATGGTGGATGGAGGCAGGGCACTGAGCACCCTCTGCTGTGTTGGTAGCCGAGCTGGGCATCCACCCCAGGGATCTACTGTTGAGTGCACACAGCCCCTAGGAGCCAGCCCCATTTTATGTGAGATTAACTGTGTCCAAGGTGTGGTGAGAAAGGAGAAGAACTCAGAGCTAATGAGCTGAGTTTGTGGCAGCATTAATGCGGCTGCACACCCAGCAGGCATCGCCATCCATCAGTCTGTCAGCCTCTCTGGGGGCCGGTAGAGTGTAAATTAATATGGAGGTAGCAGCTCCAGTGTTGAATCCTTCCTCCAAATATGTCTGAGTCTGAAATCTTTCTCTGGGCTCCCAGAGTGGGTAAGGTAACCACTTACATCTTCCGCCATCAAGGTCGGGGAATCTTCCAGGGCCAAGCATCCCAGACAGGCTTAGGGGCTGTTGGTCTGGGAGACAGTTCCTGATTGCCAGCCGTGGACTAGATGGGTCACGGTGAGAGAGAACAAGCCTCTGTCAAGCCCCCACAAAGCTCCATACAGCATAGAGTCCAGCCCACAGGACTATTTAAGGACATTCTGCCAAACTAGATATTAAAGAGCAATCCCATGAATGAGAAAAGGCTCAGATTCGCTGAGTCTCCTAACTTGATTTGTCTTCCTTCCAATAAAAATGTGTGGGGAAAGCTTTGATGTTAGAAAGTGTTGTTGTTGCTGTTGTTTAGTTGCTAAGCTGTGTCTGATTCTTTGCAACCCCATGGACTGTAGCCCTCCAGACTCCTCTGTCCATGGGATTTCCCCGGGAGGAATGGTGGAGTGGGTTGCCATCTGAGAAGTATCAGCTCAGTTCAGTTCAGTCACTAGGTCATGTCCAACTCTTTGCAACCCCATGGACTGCAGCACGCCAGGCCTCCCTGTCCATCACCAACTCCCACAGTTCACTCAAACTCATGTCCATTGAGTCGGTGATGCCATCCAACCGTCTTATCCTCTGTCGTCCCCTTCTCCTCCTGCCTTCAATCTTTCCCAGCATCGGGGTCTTTTCAAATGAGTCAATTCTTCTCATCAGGTGGCCAAAGTATTGGAGTTTCAGCTCCAGCATCTGTCCTTCCAATGAATATTCAGGACTGACTTCCTTTAGGATGGACTGGTTGGATCTCTTTGCAGTCCAAGGGACTCTCAAGAGTCTTCTCCAGCACCACAGTTCAAAAACATCAATTCTTCGGCAATCAGCTTTCTTTCTAGTCCAACTCTCACATCCATACATGACTACTGGAAAAACAATAGCCTTGACTAGACGGACCTTTGTTGGCAAAGTAATGTCTCTGCTTTTTAATATGCTGTCTAGGTTGGTCATAACTTTTCTTCCAAGGAGCAAGTGTCTTAATTTCATGGCTGCAGTTACCATCTGCAGTGGTTTTGGAGCCCAGGAAAATCAAGTCTGTCACTGTTTCCCCATCTTATTTGCCATGAAGTGATGAGAAGTATGGACAACCTCTACTGGTTTTGCTCACCCAGCATCCACTCCCCTCTTTGGCTGGCATGAGACCTTGATTTCACCTTGTGCCATGTGATACTGATGAGTAGATCAGACCCTGTCAGCTGATTGGGCACATGACTTCAGCTGGCCAATCAGGCAACTCTATCCCTTGGCCATTGTGGTTTGTTCAGGGATGGCATGTGACTCAAACTGAGCCAATCAGAACCTCCCTAAGATATGATATATGGACTCCAGTAGAAATCAGTCTCTCTTCCTCTGGGATCTCAGGCTGTGCCAATGGACATCTGTACCAGTCACATGGATGGAGCGGTCTGCAACATGAGGCCAGCATACGGACAACAGAGCCAAGTGATGGAGACAGAATCCCAACGACACATTGTAATCCCTAGATCTGGATGCGCCTAAAACCTGTTGAGTCACTGGACTTCCAAAGTGTTTGTGGCCATAAGTTCCCTTATTGTTTGAGCTGAGCTTCTGTAACTTGCAACCAAGGGACAGACCTCAGTTCAATCCTAGCTCTGCCATCTGCTAATTCTATGATCTCAGGAAAGAATTTGGGCTTCCCCAATAGCTCAGTTGGTAAAGAATCCGACTGCAATTCAGGAGACCCTGGGTTGATCCCTGAGTTAGGAAGATCTGCTGGAGAAGGGAACGGCTGCCCTCTCTAGTATTCTGGCCTGGAGAATTCCACTGACTATACAGTCCCTGGGGATGCAAAGAGTCGGTTACCTCGTCTAGGCTCAGTGTGCTCATCTGCAAAATATGAATAACAAAGCATGTCCTCTGTAGGGCTGTTGGGAGGAGCAGACATGAGGACTCCTGATGATTTTGTGACCTTAACAGGCGCTCAGTGCCATTCTGGGTCCCTTCCCTCGCTGGTGCTCTGCTCTTGGTGGGCAGTGCAGACGTGGGTGCTGTCAGGAGGGCAGATGTCCAGCTTCACATGAACGCCGCAGGCTCTAAGGCCTGCTCTCAGGCTCTGCCCTTGCACTCTCTCTACCCCCTTCCTCTGCGTCCCTCAGTTACCAGCCCTCTCTGTGCTCTAAAGAGGGTACCAGAATGCATGTCCACCCATGTCAGAGTGGAAAGTATCAAGTCAAACCAAGCTGAGAGAAAGCAGAGCTTGCAGGAAGCCCACAGGAATAGGAACAAACATTTACATAGGGGCAGCTGACTTCCATGGTAAAATCGTAACCACTCAGCAAAATGAGGACAGAAAGTTCCCAGTGACCTTGTGAAGCTGAAGACACTCCATAGCATCTCAGAAATGATGCCTTAGGTTCTTGCCTTAATTTTCTTATTTGCAGGATCTGCAGTGTCAAAAACTGTGGGTCTTATGCATGCTTCTTTTCTCGAAACATCTTCTCAAGTTCTTGGCACTTAATTGGTCTTTCATAAACATCTGGTAAAAGCAAGAACATGCCAGTGGCCTAAGGTACACAGGTTATAAACTGGCCGTCAGTTGGCTGCAGTGTCAGGGAACACATTTGATTTGGTTCTTCTTGTGTTTTCAGTAGCTGTTGATGTTGTTTAAAAACACGTGCCAAAATTTTATAATTGAGAACATTCACATGAAAATCTTTATTTCTGACTTCACTTAAAAAATAGCATATGTGGGATTTCCAAAGAGAGGCTTAGGGATCAGCGAGGGAGGTGAACTCAGCTGCATTAAGATTCCCAGACCATAGCAACAATCCTGCTAACCATATGCTCCATTTCGGGCAAATTCAGATCACTTTATAGCATTTGCAGAATATTGTAAACTGCAAAAAGATGCCAGTTCCCAAACACATTGACCATTTATGCTTCCTTCCCTGAGAGTCACAGGCTGAGAGAAAGTGACACAAGACACTTGGTGGATGCTCCCCAGCCTTCCTGCATCAGGCAGCTGCTGCCCAGAACATCAGCCCAGCAAGGCAGACGGTTTCATGCCCTCTAAGAGAGAGTCAGATATGCCAGAGAGGCCAGAGGAAACTTTAAAAAAACTGGCTTAGTGGACAAGGGTTGAGGGAAGAGAACAGTTTTACCTGGACCCGAGAGTTCTAAGATAGAAGTGTTTGGATCATTTTTACTGTCATTACTCTGAATTCTTTTTCAGGTAGCTTGCCTATTTCCTCTTCGTTTATTTGGTTTTGTGGGTTTTTAAGCTTGTCTCTTAATCTGCGTCGTATTCCTCTGTCTTTTCACTTTATCTAACTTACTGTGTTTGAGGTCTCCTTTTCCAAGGCTATGGGGACATAGTTCTTCTTGCTTCTGGTCTCTGCCCTCGGTGGTGAAGTTGGTCCAGTGGCTTGTGTAGGCTTCATGTTGGAAAGGACTTGTGCCTGCATTCTGATGGGTAGAGGTGAATTGTTTTTCCCTCTGATGGGCAGGGCTGTGTGAGTTGGTGCATTTTGGAGTGTCCGTGGGTAGCCTGTCTGCTGATGGGTTTGTGTTGCTGTCTTGCTTGTTGTTTGGGTGCAGCATCCAGCACTGGGTGCTGAAGGCAGCTGTGTGGGGCCAGGTGTTGGATTCAGACAGGGGCCTTCGTGGGAGTTCTCACTCATTAATATTCCCTGGGTTCAGGAGTTCTCTGGAGGTCTAGGAAGTAATTGAAAAGCTATTCCAGAAGAGCTGTTCCTGGAAGGCCTGCCTGTGTCATAGATGATAGATGAGAAGTTCGAAGCATCATAATTAACACCATCAAAAATAATATTAATAATAATGAAGTGAGCTATCTCAGGAAGTCACTGAAATGGCTGGAATAACCACTTAACTGGGTTTTTCCTTTCTTTCTTTTTTTTGGCTTAAGGATTAAACATTAGATGATATTTGAATTGTATGCTTCCCTTTTGTTGAGATTAGAGGTTAGGATTTCATCACACCCCTCATTACTTCCTGATTCTAAACTGAATTTTAAAAATAGATGTAGGTAAAATGAAAATATAATTTCTATTTGTATTCCTGATGAAGCTAGTTTAAAAAATGCATCTTGAACACAAGACCAAAAGCAGGCATTCCAAAAGTTCCCACCAGTCCTTGAACCTATAGGAAAAGTTGGGGCACCCCACAGAGAGGTTCTGGATCCACCTGCCCCCTTTTGAGAAAAGCCAGAGAGTGGTTTCCAGACCTGTTTCCTGAAGCAACAGGTGGGACCTGCACCAGGTGGGAGAAGAGCTCCAATTCTGGGAAAATCACGGAGATGGAGAGGAAGAAACGCAGGGTCAGGAAGGAAGCTGAGCCATGTTGGGCCCAAATGTCACCACGTAATTAATTAATCTTGACATCTAACACAAAGCGCTTATTACATGTCAGGGACCATCTTAAGGGCTTCATGTGATCTATCTCATTATATTATCTCATTTAATCCTTGCAACAACCACCCTCTAAGCTATTACTATTATCATCTCCATTTTATAGATAAGAAACCTGAGGAACAGAGGTCAGTAACTTGCCTAGGAACATACTAGTAAAATGTTGAGCTGAGCTTCAAATCCAAGTTCATCTGACTAAACTGAAGCTCCTGCCAAGACGGAAGGAGATGTAGAGGCTTTACTCACGATGCTTCTCCAAGAGGACGCAAGAAGTCTCCCTGGTCCGTTGGCCAGGACTCTGTAGTAGAAGGGGCTTCGCATCTCGTGTCTCCTCCCTGGATCCCAGGTCCTGCAGCTTCACCCTCCAAGGCAGGCACTGGGTCAGACAGAGCTGAGGTCAAACCTCTGCCAGTTTTGAGCTGGATGACCTCAGGTAACTTCCCTTACCTCAGTTTTTCCATCTGTAAAATGGAGTATCTACTATCAGCTTTATCCCTTGTGAGAAATTAAGCAGGATTTGATCCATCTTGACATCTAGCTTGTCATTCTTTATTGCTAGATACACCTTCAGACATAGACAATTGTGTTTTTTCACTCTTATAGGACACAGTACCAATCGCTTCTCCATTTTTTGGCTCTTTAATTTAAGGGTCTGTGAGAAATAGCTTGAAGAAAGCCTACCTACCCTTTTTCCTCTAAGCCTCAAGTACAAGAAAATTTTTCAGAGACTAACTCAGTCCACAGTCTGTGAAGAGGGAATTGAGAAACCTAAGAAAACCCTACGAAGAACAGAACATTTGAACTTGGGGCTCTTACCTTCCAATTTCACTTTTTATCAGAGTGGCCTCATTGTGTATCCCTCTAGATTCCATTTTGTTCTAGATTTTTACCAGAGATGCTCCTCTACTGGGGATAAAATGGGGACCCTTCCCTAAAACATGGCACTCACCTAGCCATAAGGAGATTAAACCAGTCAGTCCTAAAGGAAATCAACCCTCAATGTTGATTAGAAGGACTGATGCTGAACCTGAAGCTTCAATAGTCTGCCCACTTGATGCCAAGAACTGACTCACTGGAAAAGACCCTGATGCTGGGAAAGATTGAGGGCAGGAGGAGAAGGGGGCGACAGACGATGAGATGATTGGATGGCATCACTGACTCAGTGGACACGAGTTTGAGCAAACTCTGGGAGATAGTGAAGGACAGGGAAGCATGGCAAGCTGCAGTCCACGGAGGTGCAAAGAATCAGACACGACTGAGCGACCGAACAACCTAGTCATGTGGTGTCAGGAAGAAATGAGGTCTTGTGTACAGCACCAAGCAGAAGGTCTGGGCCGCAGTTGATCCCTGGTCCAGGAAGACTGCACATGCTGCGGAACAATTAAGCCTGTGTGCCACAGCTACTAAGCCTGTGCTCCAGAGCCTGAGAGCTGCAACTCCTGAAGCCTGTGCGCCTAGAGCCCAAGCTCCACAGCAAGAGAGTAGCCCCCACTCACCACAACTAGGGAAAGCCTGCGCATCAACAAAGACCAACACAGCCAAAAGTAAATGAAATTTTTTAGAAAGAAGGTCTGGCCCATAGTCACTGGATCAATCCTGTCTGGTTGCCAAAAACCAGGGACTCGGAGATTTCAATCGACCACCTCTGGCCTGGCCTGGCTGACTTCCAGGGTCAGGTCATCAGAAATCAGCTGTTCTCTCGTGGCTCCTATGGGGACCCAGGCTCCCTCACACCCAATATCGAGAGCTACATATGCGTCCCTTACAGGGGTGGAGTTAACACATGATTATCTTCTAAGTACAGTAGCCCTGGAGGTTCATTTGCTTCTCCCTTGAAAATCTTCCCAGGCCACCCCAGATCCCATTTTGTAGCTCAAGTTAGCTACACAAACCCAAAACAGCCCAGTTTATGAATATGAGATGCCAAGTTTCCCTGCACAACATAGCAAAGTAACAGATGCTTCAGAGCAATAAACAAACTGAAATAGAGCTTCTCTCTCTACCCGCCCCCCCTCTGATACTAATAGGCAAAAACCTTTCTGGGAAAATACAGGGAAAGGGAGCTATAAGGTAAGGGGGTTCATATCACTCCCTTGGACATGGGGCCTGGATAGCCTGCCTTTGAGGAGCCACATTTGGTCCAAGCCATGGTCAAGGGGACACCCTGTATGAAGCCCAGGGTCACCATCCACCTCCTGCAAAACAGGCATCACTCCCAGTCAACCAGCTGCACAGGAGACACTTAGTAAACGTGCCAGCTGGGTTCCACCCTGTTTCTCCCTGGACTGGAACCCCTGGGGAAAGAGACAGTTTGCACAACTTTGGGTCACGGACCTCATGCAGGCACTTTTATGCCCAGAATGTGATCTCTGCTTCATAAAATTTAAGAAAAAAAAACTCAGGAATTCAAGGGCTTCCCAGGTGGCTCAGTGGTAAAGAATCCTCCTGCCAATGCAGGAGCCACAGAAGACGTGGATTTGACCCCTGGATCGGGAAGATTCCCTGGAGGAGGAAATGGCAACCCACTCCAGTATTCTTGCCTGAAGAATCCCATGGATAGAGGAACCTGGTGGGCTACAGTCCAGGGGATTGCAAGGAGTCGGACATGACTAGGCAACTGAGCACACATGCAAGAAGGCAGGTAGACATTTGCTCCCTCTCCTTTGCTGGTTTTTTCCTCACTTTTGAAATACGTTCCTATGGTGCTGATGCCAGTGTTGAATTATGGATCCCACACTTCCTGAAAGCCCTGAGCACTTCCGGGCAGTTTGTGAGCCTTATGATCCCCTCTCTCTGTCCCCCAGTGGTGACCTCAAACTTTTCGTTCTACCTTCAGTCTTCTGCCTGCCCTGCCCAGCCCTGTGGCTGGTGACCTTGCTCCCTCAAATCCTTCAGTGATCACATGTAGGGTACCGTGCAGCCACGTTATAATACATTTTATTTAACCCTCACAGAAGCCCCATAAGAGACTGTATCAGCCAGGTTTCTCCAGAGAAACAGAACCAATAGGATATTTATAGATTAAATATAAAAGGAGTTTTATTATAGGAATTGTCTCACATGGTTGCAGAGGCTCAAAAGTCCCACCATCTGCTGTCTGCAAGCTGGAGGTCTGGGAGAGGTGGTGGAATCCAGTCCATGTCTGAAGGCCTGAGAACCAGGGGAGCCGATGGTGTGAATCCCAGTCTGAGCCCAAAGGTCTGAGAACCAGAAGCCCTGACTTCCAGGGGCAGGAAAAGATGGATGTCCCAGCTCAAGAAGAGAATGAATTTGCCCTTCCTCATCGTTTTGTTCATCTGCACTCTCAACGCATGGGATGATGCCCTAGCACCTTGGCGGTAAAGAGCAATTTGCTCTCTTTGCTGAGTCCACTGATTCAAATGCTAATCTCCTCCAGAAACACCCTCACAGACACACCCAGATATTACATTTTACCAGCTATCTCGGCATCTCTTAGCCTAGTCAAGCTGACACTTAACATTAATGTTACAGTTTAAATTATCCGTTTTACAAATATATTACTTTCTCCCTTCCTTATGTGTAGAAAGTGACTCGGAGTTGGAGTGCTTTGTTCAATGTGCCCTGATTGTGGGTGATGGAGACTGGATCAGAACTCAGGCCTGAACTTTCATTGCACTGAAATTGTTTCCTGTGGGGTCATGCTTGACACATTCTGCAGGTTTTTAAAACAGCTAGGAGGTGGGATGAGACCTGAGGTTTGGGGAATAATGGACTTCTGACAGAAAAATATTTCTTTATAAATAGACTAAAGAGCTGCCTTTGAAGCCATGGCTTTTCTTAGGTTTGATTCTTTTGATTCTTAGGTTTGATAGCAGTTACATAGTGACTACCTTCTCCCATGTCAAGATTCTGCTAAGTAGCTTCAGTTGTGTCCAATTCTGTGTGACCCCATGGACTGTAGCCTGCGAGGCTCCTCTCTCCATGGGATTCTCCGGACAAGAATACTGGAGTGGTTGCCATTTCCTCCTCCAGGGAATCTTCCCCACCCAGGGATCGAACCTGAGTCTCTTATGTCTCCACTAGTTCTTTACTCCATTTCCTTTGGAGAAGGAAATGGCAACCCACTCCAATGTTCTTGCTTGGAGAATCCCAGGGATGAGGGAGCCTGGTGGGCTGCCGACCATGGGGTCGCACAGAGTCGGACACGACTGAAGCGACTTAGCAGCAGTAGCAGCAGTTCTTTACTACAAGCTCCACCTGAGAAGCCCTGATTCTTAGGTTTGATAGCAGTTAAATAATGACTGCCTGATTCCATGTCAAGATTCTTGATATAATCAGGAAAAATCCATGTCTTCTCCATAACAATCCTGTACAATCAGAAAGGAAAAAAAAAACTTCTAACATCTCTCCTTTTACCACCTTGCTAATCAGAAAATTACTTTTCACATAAGTGCTTGGAATTAAATAACAATTAGTTACATTTATATGACAGCCCACCCCTTAAAAAAATGTTGACATATGAGAGATCCCTGGTGGCTCAGTGGTAAAGAGCCCTCCTCCCAAAGCAGGAGACATGGGTTCAATCCCTGGGTGGAGAAGTTTCCTGGAGAAGGAAATGGCAACCCACTCCAGTATGTCTGGGAAATCCCATGGAGAGAAGATGCTGGTGGGCTACAATCCATGGGGTCACAAAGAAATGGACATGACCTAGTGACTCAATAACAACATTAGATAATCGTAGTAATAACCAGACTTTGGGATTTTCTAAAAGGATTTCCTTCTTAAAGGAACATTGCTTTATTTCTTTTTCATTGAAAACCAAGAAAATGTTTTCAACCATAATGTGATCATACTTTTAAACAGTTTTTCTCACATTTTCCTTTGAGGGTATTTGATAAGCAAATTGTTTATAAACAACACAATGGACAATATACGTGTTCTTTGTGATTGCTTTTTCTGGTCATTACAGGGCTCCTTACAGAGAACTCAGCCTCATACATCTTCCTTCAGTGGGTGAATCCCCTGTTGCTTGTGTGAGGACAAGATTCTTCCTTGGAATCTCATAATGCAAAAGCACATACATCTTTGTTTGTCCTTTTTTAAATTTTTTTGGAGGCTGTGCCAGACATTGTGTGAAATACCTTTAATGCTCATCTATCCTCACCCTTATTTATTACCATAATCCTAAGAGGCAGGCATCATAAGCCCCACTTAACAGATGAAAAAACTGAGGTTTACAGAGGTTAAATAACTTACCCATGATTTCTCAATTAAGAGGTGATCAAGCAGAATTAGAAGTTATGTCAGACCAACTCCAGAGACTGTGTGGGTTTAACCACTAAGATATGATGCCTTCCTACTGTTGAAGAACTATCAAACTGACCTACTGTGTGAGAAGTGCCTGTGTGCATGCTAAGTGGTTTCAGTCATGTCTGACTCTTTGGGACCCTATGGACTGTAGCCTTTCAGGCCCCCCTGTCCATGAGATTCTCCAGGCAGGAATACTGAAGTGGGTTGCCATGCCCTACTCCAGGGGATCTTCCTGACCCAGGGATCGAACCTGTGTCTCTTAGATCTCCTGCATTGGCAGGCAGGTTCTTTACCACTAGCACCACTTGAGAAATGCCTTATAGTGGGTTAAATGAACATTAGATTTTGCAGTTCAACTTTCCAGGCACTCAGCACCTTGCTGGAGGCACTGGTGGGAAGAAGAAATCGCCTGTATTTAACAGGAAAGGGCCAGGGTTTGCTGACATGTTTAGTTAATCCACATGGAGATGGCTGATGAGGATTCTGGTTAATTAGTTGTGGAATTTTAAAAAACGAGCAGATGTGCCATGGTAAAATGCATTTTACTTCCCAAACCCTGGGGGAAAGCACTGGGTATGTTCTGTGGCTGTATGTACTTACATATCTTGATTGAACAATTCAACAGCATGTTTTGCAAGACTCAGGTATCCTGGCTTTGTTCCAACCTGGATAATTGAATTCTGCTTCAGCTCTGCCTACAGTCTCAGGCAGATACAAGATTAATCACAATAACCATGGCTAACAAGCGCCTACTATGCACCAGCCAACACACAGGGAAATTTCCATGCATAACCATCAATTCCTTTTACAATTTTGCAGAGTAAGTTTTATTTTCTACCCTTTAATAGGGAAACTGAGGCTCAGAGAGAGGTCAGTGACTTGCTCAAGGCTATATACAAGTAAGTGGGAAAACAGAGACTCAGACTTAGACATATCTGGTTCCAATGCCTATTTTTTCCCCTTCTGCACTCTCCATTGAAAACAAAACAAAAAATACACTTGACAGAAAGTCATAGGATACACAAAAGATACGTAATTAAAATGGAGTTTCCTCCCAGCCCTTCACCCTCAGTTTCCCTTCTCGGAGGTCCCCCTCCTAGGCTCTGCCACATCATCTCGTATACCTATGCATGTATACTTTTTTTTTCTTTGAAATTGCTGTTATAAGTTGTTTCACTGAAATGGACCATATGTCTGTACTAAAATTTCCTATTTAGAATTTATAAATGCTTTGGGAGCAAAATTGGGAAGGGTTTTGTATTAACACTGAAAAAAGGTGCCCTTTTCATCATAGGGGACTGAAATGCAAAAGTAGGAAGTCAAGAGATACCTAGAGTAACAGCCAAGTTTGGCCTTGGAATACAAAATGAAGCACAGCAAAATCTAACAGAGTTTTGCCAAGAGAAGGCACTGGTCAAAGCAAACACCCTCTTCCAACAACACAAGAGACAACTCTACACATGGACATCACCAGATGGTCAATACCAAAATCAGATTGATTATATTCTTTGCAGCCAAAGATGGAGAAGCTCTACACAGTCAGCAAAACAAGACCGGGAGTTGACTGGCTCCAAACATGAACTCATTATTGCCAAATTCAGACTTAAATTGAAGAAAGTAGGGAAAACCACTAGACCATTTAGGTATGACCTAAATCAAATACCTTACGAATATACAGTGGAAGTGAGAAATAGATTCAAGGGATTAGATCTGATAGACAGAGTGCATGAAGAACTATGGACGGAAGTTTAACATTGTACAGGAGGTAGTGATCAAAACCATCCCCAAGAAGAATTGCAAAAAGGCAAAATGGTTGTCTGAGGAGGCCTTACAAATAGCTGAGAAAACAAGAGGCAAAGGAGAAAAGGAAAATTATCTCTGTCTGAATGCAGAGTTGCAAAGAATATCAAGGAGAGATAAGAAAGCCTTCCTAAGTGAGCAATGCAAAGAAAGAGGAAAACAATAGAATGAGAAAGACTAGAGATCTCGTCAATAAAATTAGAGATACCAGGGAAATATTTCACGCAAAAATGGGTACAATAAAGGACAGAAACGGTATGGACCTAACAGAAGCAGATGATATGAAGAAGAGGTGGCAAGAATACACAGAAGGACTATACAGAAAAAGATCTTAATGACCCAGATAACCATAATGATGTGATCACTCACCTACAGCTAGACATCTGGAGTGTGAAGTCAAGTGGGCTTTAGGAAGCATCACTATGAACAAAGCTATGGAAGTGATGGAATTCCAGCTGAGCTATTTCAAATCCTAAAAGATGATGCTAAGAAAGTACTGTACTCAGTACACCAGCAAATTTGGAAAACTCAGCAGTGGCTATAGGACTGGAAAGGTCAGTTTTCATTTCAGTCCCAAAGAAAGGCAATGCCAAAGAATGTTCAAACTACCGCACAATTGCACTCATCTCACACACTACCAAAATAATGCCCCACGTTCTCCAGGCTAGACTTCAACAGTATGTGAACCAATAATTTACAGATGTTCAAGAGGGATTTAAAAAAGGCAGAAGAACCAGAGATCAAATCACCAACATCCGTTGGATCATAGAAAAGCAAGAGAATTCCAGAAAAACATCTGCTTCATTGACTACGCTAAAGACTTTGACTCTGTGGGTCATCACAAACTGGAAAATTCTTAGAGCTGGGAATACCAGATAACCTCACCTGCCTCCTGAGAAATCTGTATGCAGGTCAAGAAGCAACAGTTAGAACCAGACATGTAACAACAGACTGGTTTCAAATTGGGAAAGGAGTACATCAAAGCTGTATATTGTCACCTTGCCTATTTAACTTGCATGCAGAGTACATCATGGAAAATCCAGACTGGATGAAGCACAAGCTGGTATCAAGATTGCCCAGAGAACTATCAATAACCTCAGATATGCAGATGACACCACCCTTATGGCAGAAAGTGAAGAACTAAAGAGCCTTTTGATGAAAGTGAAAGAGGAGAGTGAAAAAGCTGGCTTAAAACTCAACATTCAGAAAATGAAGATTATGGCATCTGGTCCCATCAAGGCAAATTGATGGGGAAACAGTGGAAACACTGACAGACTTGATTTTCTTGGGTTCCAAAATCACTGCAGATGGTGGCTGCAGTCATGAAATTAAAGGACGCTTGCTCCTTGGAAGAAAAACTATGACAAACCTAGACAGCTTAAAAAGCAGAGACATTACTTTACTGACAAAGGTCCATCTAGTCAAAGCTATGGTTTTTCCAGAAGTCACGTATGGATGTGAGAGTTGGACTATAAAGAAAGCTGAGCACCAAAGAATTGATGCTTTTGAATTGTGATGTTGGAGAAGACTATTGAGAGCCCCTTGGACTGCAAGGAGATCAAACTGGTCAATCCCGAGGGAAATCAGTCCTGAATATTCACTGGAAGAACTGATGCTGAAGCTGAAACTCCAGTACTTTGGCCACCTGATGGGAAGAGCTGACTCCTTGGAAACTTAATGCTGGGAAAGATTGAGGGCAAGAGGAGAAGTGGGCAGCAGAGGATGAGATGGTTGGTTGGCATCACCAACTCAATGGACATGAGTTTGAGCAGGCTCCGGGAGTTGGTGGTGGACAGGGAAGCCAGGTGTGCTGTGATCCATTGGGTCGCAAAGAGTCAGACACGGCTAAGTGACTGAACTGAACTTGTATGAATATCAAATGAAGAGCAGGCTATTCTATTTACACATCTTTCAGGAAAAATCATTAAGAACAGCAAATTGTATTTTTTTACATAGTTGGAAGACTTAGAGAACACCAGACTATCCAGGGGTATCTAACTAACTATGCCTTCCCTTTTGATATCCACACACCAACACCCAAAGACCAGTTATCATGTGTAATAAGATATTTTCTAACTTATTTTTTTTTGCCTACCAGTTTAACACCAGCATTTTCCCATTATCTTAAACCTTTTCTGAAACTTTACTCATAATTGCAGCATAGCATTTCATAAAATGCATATACCATCACTTTTTAATCAATATAGTATTATGTACATTTAAGTTCTTTCCATTATTTTACCACTTTAACTAAAGAAGAATGTGTTGAGCATGCTTATAATATAAATCTTTCAGTAAATATCTTAACATTTCAACAGGCTGAGTTCTAACAAGTGTCTTCCATTAAAGTTATTTGAAATGCTAGAATTGTATGAGGATACATATTTCTGTGCACCATCAGTTCAGTTCAGTTCAGTCGCTCAGTCGTGTCCGACCCTTTGCGACCCATGAATCACAGCACGCCAGGCCTCCCTGTCTATCACCAACTCTCGTTACCCCAAACTCATGTCCATCGAGTCGGTGATGCCATCCAGCCATCTCATCCTCTGTCGTCCCCTTCTCCTCCTGCCCCCAATCCCTCCCAGCATCAGAGTCTTTTCCAGTGAGTCAACTCTTCTCATGAGGTGGCCAAAGTATTGGAGTTTCAGCTTTAGCATCAGTCCTTCCAATGAATACCCAGGACTGATCTCCTTTAGAATGGACTGGTTGGATCTCCTTGAAGTCCAAGGGACTCTCAAGAGTCCTCTCCAACACCACAGTTCAAAAGCACCATGGATAACTTTAAATAATTCTTAACTTTGTGGTAGGTTCAAAATGCTATCTTATTTAGATTAAATTTGTGTTTCTTTGCTATCTAATGAATTTTATTATTTTGTGTGCTGAGTTGCTTCAGTCATGTCCAACTCTGTGACCCCATGGATTGTAGCCTGCCAGGCTCCTCTGTCCATGGAATTCTCCAGGCAAGAACACTGGAGTGGGTTGCCATTTGCTCCTCCAGGGGATCTTCTAGACCCAGAGATGAAACCCGCATCTCTTATGTCTCCTGCATTAGTAGGCAGGTTCTTTACCACTAGTATTTTACTATTTTATTAGTTTTATACCTTCTTTCGGGAATCCTTTGTCTTTTTCTCAGTTTTCTGTTGGAGTGTCTTCCTTATTGATTTATAAAAACTATATTTATTAAATATATTAAATATTTGTCTATCCTATTTGGAATGTCATTTGCTTTTTTTTTTTTTCATTTTATTTCCCCTTGTGGTTACTTTTTTTGTCTTCTAAAACTTTAACTTATTTTTTGGGGTCACATCTCAAAGCTTGTGGGATCTTAATTTCCCAACCAAGGATCGAACCCAGTGCCCCAGCAGTGAGAGCACTGAGTGCTAACCACTCTACCACCAGGGAATTCCCCAAAACTTTAACTTTTTCTTTCTTCTTTGATATCATGGTAATAGTCTTTCCAAGTCTCAAGAATATATACATTCTTACTGAAATGTTAATCTCTTACTCCATTGTTTTCTTTTCAACATTGAAAAGTTTCATTTATCTTGAATTAATATTGGTGTGGGCTTCCTTGTTGGCTCAGAGGTTAAAGTGTCTGCCTGCATTTGCCTGCAATGCGGGAGACCTGGGTTCGATCCCTGGGTCAGGAAGATCCCCTGGAGAAGGAAAAGGCAACCCACTCCAGTACTCTTGCCTGCATGTAAATAAGGAAATCTGACTGTATTTTTTCCAGAATAATCAATTAAGCTTTGCTTCCAGCTATGTTGGGACTCTGTCCTAACAAAGTCCCAGTAATGCATAATTTCCCAACCGATTTGAAATACTGCCTTTATCATGTGTTTCTTATATAGCTGTGCTTATTTATGGTTTTGTATTCTGTTCTATAAATCCATTTGCCTATTTCTGAGCTAGAACCACACCGTTTTAATTACTGCGGCTTTATAATATATATTGTATGACACTGTAGCTTCCTCCCCATGATTCTTCCTCTAACACAATGCATTGGCTCTTATTTTTAATTTATTCGTCCAAAAGAAACTTTATAATTGTAATGTCAAATTCAATTTTTAAAATCCTCTTGGGATTTGGATTGGTATTACACTTGATTTATAGATTAATTTGAGAAGTATGGATGTCTTTCTAATATTACGATTTTCCATCTCTCCATTTATTAAACTTTTAATTGAACTGTCTATAAATTATGGAACAATATTAAATATTAATTGTGTTAGCAGGCATCTTTGTCTTGCCTGACTTTAATGAGATTCATAGCCCGGAGGTTACAGCACAGGCACTAGAGTCAAAACACTTGGGTTTATATCCTGGCTTCAGTTGATCAGTACTTTGGATCTTTGACAGATTATTCTTTTGTGCCAAATTTCCTCAAATTTCCTTTCCTTGTAAGGTTAATACAAATACCTATCTAGTGACACTGTGATGAGGTTTAAATGAGATAACAGATATGAAAATAGTTAGAACTATGCCTGCCACATGGCTCTCAATAAAAGTTAGCTATCGAAGAGGACAGACTTGTGGTTGCCGAGGAGAAGGGGAGGGCAGGGAAATATTGGGTTTGGGTACCAAATGCAAATTATTATTTATAGGGTGAATAAACAGCAAGGTCCTGATCCTACTGAATAGAACAAGTGGGCTTCCCAGGTTGGCGCTAGTGGTAAAGAACCCACCTGCCAATGCAGGTAGGTATAAGAGAGGTGGGTTCAATCCCTGGTTCAGGAAGATCCCCTGGAGGAGGGCACGGCAACCCACTTCAGTATTTTTGCCTGGACAATCCCATGGAGAGAGGAGCCTGGCTACTGTAATCCAAGGGTTGCAAAAGAGTTGAACACAACTGAAGCGACTTAGCAGGCATACAACAGCAGGCATACAGCAGGTATAGAACAAGAGACTATATTCAATATCTTATGATAAACCATAATGGAAAAAGAATATGAAAAAGGAGTATATGTATAACTGAGTAACTTTGCTGTTCAGCAGAAATCACAACATTGTAAATCAACTATACGTCAATAAAACTTCTTTTAAAAAGCTAGCTATTGATACTATTTAATCCTTCAAGTCCCTGTGGGTTTAAGATGTATATCCTTTTTCATGTTGAAGATGCAGCCTTCCTGGTTTCTTACGGTAATTTTTTTCTTAATTAGTGATGGATGTTGAATTTACTAAGTGCCTTTTCAGAATCTGTTGAGAGGATCTTTTTTTTTTTTTTCATATGACCTATTTCTGCACTGAGTTATGATTCTGTATTACATGTAATGATATGGATCTCAGCAGGATATGGCAGCTTTACTCTTAATAAATTGTGCTTTGGTAGATATTACTTGGAATCTTGACTGGTCAGTTTCTCTCAAGCGGGGGCTTCCACTCGTCAGCTTGAGGTGGATAATCTACCCATCAGCATTCTGGGAGGTGTCTCGCCCCCCTCTGCTTCACCTTGACAATGTCTGGGGGCTGCCTGTTTCAGAAGAAGGATCATCTCTCCATCTCTGCCCTGCTGGAGAAGTGGCTCCAACCTGGCTGTAGGGCTGGGGAAGAGAAGCTCTGCAAGTCCAGTTGCTGTTTCTAGAGAGTTCTAACGTTGACTGTGCTTCTGCCCACACCTATCACCCCACCCGGGTCCCTGGTGCCTCCAATTCCCAGAGCTATGGGAAGATTCCACTCTCTTCTCCTTAATGATCCCCCCTTCTCCCTACAGCCACTGAAGTTTCAGCTTTCTCTTCCAAAACCAACACCCCTCACCAGTCAGCCTCCCTTCTTCCACAAGCGAGCCTCCTTCATTGTCTGCCACCAACTCTCCACCCATTCTCTTGATATTTTGACTTTATACATTCTATCTCTTCACGATCGATTTAGCGGTGACAGAGGAGGAGAGATGGCCCTGTGTTTGAGCTCCCATGTCATATGGCAGTACTACCATGAATGGGAACTTTTCTCAATATGACATGCGGCCCCTTGTCTCCCTTAAAGTCTTCTATCTTGGATTCTACTTTTTTCTGATGTTGATAACGTGACTTCACTTTCTTTAGACTGGCATTCTCCTGCTGTATCTGAACCTCTCCACTTTCATACAAAATGTTTCCATCCTTGTGTTCTGGGGTGGTCTTGTAAACACAAATATGACTGACTAGGTTTTATGTTGAAATGAGAAATCTTTATTGTTGTCATTTTTTAAAATTATGGGGTTTAGCCTATTTCCAGTGATTTTTAATATTAACACAATCAGTCCTACTTCTGCACTTCTGTCATCTGCTGTGAAATTTTGACTGTTTTCGCCTTGCTTTCCTTTCCTGTCTCTTTTCTTATGTGAGCTGCACTTAATTTGCTTTTTTATTTTCCAGTGTCTTGAAAGATACATGTCCTGTTTGTAACTTTTCATTGTATGTTTCTCTATCAGAGCTAATGGGTAGGGGGGGGCTCTCTGCCCCTTCCCTCCCCCTCTTTCTCTGTTGCCAATTTCTTAGTCTGCGGTGATTTAACCCCGGATTTTGAATTTGATTGATCAAATTATTTATTAATTTTTTCAACTCTATCGAGGTATAGATGATTATTTTTTACATCTAATTTTTAAAGAAAAATATTGATATTAAGAGCTAAATAGGATCTTCCCTGGTGGTTCACTGGTTAAGAGTCCGCATTTCCACTTCAGAGAGCACAGGTTTGATACCTGGTTGGGGAACTGAGATCCCACATGCCCTACAGGATGGCCAAAAAAGAAAGAAAGAGTGCTAAATGTATTAGTTCTTTGGACTCCATAGTTTGTTCAACCCTAGTCTGTCCTTTTATGTACACCTTTCCCTGTTCCCAGTTCCTTCACACCATCTCTTGGATCACTGCTTTTATTTTTAAGAAAACTTTTTGGAGAATGAGGTAGAATGCTTTTCAAACTTATAGTGCTTTTCTTTTGCCTTTACAAGTAAATTGTCTAAATATTAAGTGTTTGGAGTCACATTTTTTTTTCCCGCAAAACTTTATAGATGGGACTGCCTTGGTGGGGCAGTGGCTAAGACTCCACGCTCCCAATGCAGGAGGCCTGGATTCAGTCCCTCTCAGGGACCTGGAACCAACATGCCTCAACTAAGAGCCTGCATGCCACAACTGAAAAAGAAAAGCCCTACATGCCACAGCGAAGACCTGGTGCAGTCAAATAAATAAATTAGTGAATAAATATTTTAAACAACTATGGATGATTATCTGTGTTTTGTATCATTTAATGCTGCTTTAAAGTCCTTTTTTGGCTTAAATTTGTAGAAAAGCTGTTTCATTTGCTTTATCTAGCTTGGATATCAATAACACTTATAGAACTTCTGCATTTTCCATTTAATTTTAAATGTTTGCCCTGATGCATCGGAGAAGGCAATGGCAAGCCACTCCAGTACTCTTGCCTAGAAAATCCCATGGATGGAGGAGCCTGGTAGGCTGCAGTCCGTGGGGTCGCTAAGGGTCGGACACGACTGAGCAACTTCACTTTCACACATTGGAGAAGGAAATGGCAACCCACTCCAGTGTTCTTGCCTGGAGAATCCCAGGGACGGGGGAGCCTGGTGGGCTTCCGTCTGTGGGGTCACACAGAGTCGGACACGACTGAAGTGACTTAGCAGCAGCAGCAGCAGCAGCCCTGATGCATGTTTGTACAGACAGATGAAGGGTGGATTGATGGATAGATGAATGGATGGATGGACTCACAGATGTAAGTTTTATTTTGTTTGGACTAAGCTGACCTTTTGATATATCCACGTTGCCCATTCTTTGACTTCTGAAAATGCCTCTTTAATGAAATCTTTTGCCTGGAGCTCTATTCAATTTGTTTCTGGTTTCCTCTTCAACAACATCCCCAACTATTCTTTGCTTACGACCACTCTGTCACCTTTCCTCTTCCATGTCGCCTCTCTCATCAGTTCAGTCTTGTGGATCTTTACTTGAGAAGCCCAAGATCAGGCTCAAGTTTGTTCTGATTTTTTATTTTCTATGTTGTTAGGCCTCCTCGTGACTGCTGTCCGTGTGGTTTGCGAATGCATTTTTAGATTCTCTACGGTACCATCTGACCTCATCTATACCTGTTTCTGTCTTACCCTATTGTCTTTTCATTTCATCCTGTGGTCTTTCCATCCAAGCCAATGCTCACTTGTTGATCTTCTGCTCAAATGTCCACTCTGGGGTTTCTCTGACCTCTCAGTCCCTTGTTATGCTTGCTGTTCTTTCCCCCCGCCCCGGATTGTAATTATATATTTGCCCATTTGTTCCTTATGTCCTCCACCAGAGCAGAGGCTCCATGAGGGCAAGGGCTATATCTATCTTATTTAGAGCCATGGCCCCAGCGCCTGGCACAATTGCTGGCAAAATGAGTACTTAATAATTATTTGTTGAATGAGCCTATGTCTACATTACTCTGGCTTGGACTCCCTTTGGTCAAAATAACATTGTCTGGGCCAGAGGTTCCCAAACTTCTGTCATTGTTAGTATCACCTTCCCTCCCAGTATTCATTTACCAATTGTACTATTATTTACTTAGTATTTGTCTTCAGATCAAGTCACTTTTTCTATGCTCACTACATATTTAAGCCTCATCCTAAGTAATAAAATTAAAGTTTTAGTTCTAGTTTAAACTAGATGTTTAAATGTTCTAGATGTTCTAGTTCTAATTTTCTAAAATGCATTAAAACAAACACAAAAGTGTTTTTAAAAATACAGTTTTCATCCACAAATCACTTGCACACCAGAGATGATGTGTGATGGAACTTTGGGAAACCCTTTCTAAAGAGCTTGGGCTGCTCCATTTCTTCACGGTGCCCAGGTCTTCTTGCTTTAGGCTTTGCTTCTTCCCCTGTTATTCATTTGACAAGCATGCGTCATATGCATTTTGGCTGCCTGTGGTGGCGTGTCCCAGTGATAAGGACTGAGACTCCACACTCAGCAAGGAAACAGCATCCCTTCCTGATGGGGTGTGCAGACTAACTGGGAGGAAAGGCAATAGATAAACAGATATGCGAGAGAATTACAGATCATGCTCAGTGCGATAAAGAAAATGAACCATGGGGTTTACAGAGTGACATTTGAGATTGGTGACATTTGAACAGAGACCTGAGGATGAGAAGGACTGAGCCATGGAAGAGTCAGGGGGAAGTGTGCTAGGCAGAAAAAGCAGAAAAGGCCTGGAGGCAGGAGAGGGTAGGACTGATGGATTTGAGAATGTCAGCTAGCTCTTCCTGTGAGGTGTCCTGAATACCTTCCAGAACTGAAATGTAGAGCTGGACCATTATACACCACTGCCTGGACACAAATCCAGATGTGCACAGTTTGGGCGAGGCCTGCAGAAGTATTGTTGACTCAGTAACCATACAAGTGCATCTTTGACCTGCATGATATCTAAGCATTGGATATAAAACTCCCCAGGGCTTTGCCCAAGAGCGTTGCTCTCCTTCTTTGGAATTGGGATGAAAACTGACTTTTCCAGTCCTGTGGCCACTGCTGGGTTTTCCAAATTTGCTGCCATTTGAATGCAGCACTTTAACAGCTTCGTCTTTCATGATTTTAAATAGCTCAACTGATTCCTGGGTTGGGAAGATCCCCTGGAGAAGGGATGGGCTACCCACTCCAGTATTCTGGCCTAGAGAATTCCATGGACTGTACAGCCCATGGGGCTGCAAAAAGTCGGACACAGCTAAGTGAATAGAAGAAGAAGAAAGAAGAAGAAGGAATTCCATCACCTCCACTAGCTTTAATGGCAGTGATGCTTCCTAAGGCCCACTTGACGTCACACTCCAGGATGTCTGGCTCTAGGTGAGTGACCGCACCATCATGGTTATCCAGGTTATTAAGACCTTTTTCAGGTGGACCATAAAAAAGGCTAAGCTCTGAAGAACTGATACTTTCAAATTGTGGTGCTGGAGAAGACTCTTGAGAGTCCCTTGAACAACAAGAAGATCAAACCCGTCAATCCTAAAGGAAATCAACCCTGGATACTCATTAGAAGGACTGATGCTGAAGGTGAGGCGCCAATACGTTGGCCACCTGATGCAAAGAGCAGACTCACTGGAAAAGACCCTGATGCTGGAAAAGATTGAGGGCAGGGGGAGAAAAGGTCAGCAGAGGATGAGATGGTTGTATAGCATCACTAGTTCAATGGACATGAACTTGGGCAAACTCTGGGAGATAGTAAGGGACAAGGAGGTCTGGCATGCTTCAGTCATCGGGATCAAAAATAGTTGGACACAACTGAATGACAACAGCAACATTGCTCTCCTTACTCCCTGAGTGATCAGAAAGCCAGCCCCTGCTCACCCTTGGAACCACTGGGCTTCGTGTATTCTCAAACACCTGCCTCTTCAGGAGACAAAATGGAAAGGACTCCTGATGGTGGCTAACTTCTCCCAGGGACACAGCAGGGAACTGAGGCCAGGCAGGAGGTGTTGCTTCCAAAAGCTGCAGTTGGATCACCTCCCACTAGGGGGCACTGCTATGCTGCAGGAAGTGGGGGCAGGCTTGCAGAACTCAGCCCTGAAAATTTTAGTACCCAGGGGGGCTCTGGAGTGTGAGATTGTAAGGCCTGGTGTTAAAAATGCAGATAAACTCACTGACTCATCCAGTCTTTGACTGGGACATTTGTAGATGCCTGGAATGCTTTCAGATCTGCTGGGGACAGCAGACAGGTCCTTAGCATGGATCCAGGCACGGGTGGAAAATGGGGCCTCCGTGGACGCTGCAGGCAGGGAGCCCTGGGAGGTGGAGGTGAAGGTGAAGGTGAAGATCACAGGCTGGGGGGGCGGGAAGGGCGGTGAAGTTGGCATCAGAAGGTCACTGGGTTGACTAGCTCCATCCTCCGCCTGGGGCTAGTCAGTGTGGGAAAACTTATGTTTTTGGCAGCAGGATAGTGCAGATGTTTCATTCTAACAGTTTCTATATTCTGTATGGTGCGAACTCATCTGCTGAGAGGGGCAGAAAAGGGCAGGCTTTGATCATTGGCAGAATGTGGAAAAGGTCTGAAAAAGCTGTTTGCAGAATGGCAGAGCGAGTTGGCCAGAGGAACATGGCAGAATTGCTGGCTGTGCTGAGGCCCCCAGCGTCAGGAATCAGGTATTTGTAATGGAGCCATCCTGCTGGTTTCAAACATTCTCCAGCAGCACTTTCCCTTCTTCCCCTCCATCTGTGTTCACTTAAATTGACTTCCAGAGACTGCAAGGAGGATGAAGGTCCCCTAAGCCACCCCTTGGAACCACCCCCGCCACTTGGTGGAGCCAGCTGGCTCAGAATGGATGCTGGCAAGCAGGGTCTACGGAAAGAAAGATGCCGAGCTGCTCCTCCTTGCAGCTCCGACCGTGAAAAAGGAAGCTGTGATGGGTCCTAAGCTGGCAGGGACCAATGTCAGAACAGACTGGATGGAGATTACCAGTTGGATTCAGTTATAGATTAGATGGGGCTTCCCTGATAGCTCAGTTGGTAAAGAATCTGCCTGCAATGCAGGAGACCCTGGTTCAATTCCTGGGTCAGGGAGATCCCCTGGAGAAGGAAATGGCAACCCATTGCAGTATTCCTGCGTGAAGAATCCCATGGACAAAGGAGCCTGCCAGGCTACGGTCCATGGGGTCGCAAGAGTCGGACATGACTGAGCAACTAAATCCCCACCATAGCTTAGATGTGAGTGTTGCTGGGTAACCAGTGGCTGTTGGGGCCATTAAATGAGACATAAAGAGATAAGTGGTAAGGAGAGGAAAAATAACTGAAATATGTCAGGAGAAGGACTGGTAAGAGGGGGTAAAGGGGAAACCAAGGCATTGTGTTCTCAAAGCCACGAAAGAACATGTTCCTCAAGAAGCAGAGATTGGGCTAATGCCTCAGATACCACAGAGGGCAAAACAAGGCCAGGACCAAATGGAACTGCTCAGAGAGAGCTGCTTCGGAGGGTGAGGAGGCAGAAAGCAGATGTGACAAGTTGGGGATGAATACGAGGGGAGGAAGCGGAGCTGTTGAGATTTCTCTCAATAATTTTGGAAAGAAAAGGAGCCCTATAGGGCTGTATTGGGAGTGCATGAGGAAACAGATGATTGGCTTTTTGAAAATCAGAAAGACAAATCTTACAGCACAGTAGCTATAGTTAATAACACTGTATTGCATATTTGAAAGTTGCTGAGAGAGCTCCCAGGTGGCTCAGTGGTAAAAAATCCGTCCAGTGCAGGAGACACAGGAGATGTGGATTCCATCCCACGTGGTCGTCGGAAAGATTCCCTGGAGGAGGAAATGGCAACCCACTCCAGACTTGCCTAGAGAATCCCATGGACAGAAAAGCATGGCGAACTACAGTCCATGGGGTCACAAAGAGCTGGAAATGACAGAGCAACTGAGCACTCACACAGCACAAGAAGGTAGCTCTAACAAGGTCTCATCAGAAGAAAAAAAATTATGCGTTGCTGATGGATGTTCACGAGACTTATCATGGTGATTTCACAAAATATCCATTCATATGTTGAATCATTGTGTTGCACACTTGGAACTAATATATTATTATATGTCAATTATATCTCAACTTTAAAAATAACTAAATAAATAAAAGAACAAAAAAAAGACTTAAACTAATGGGGAGAAATTAGAGAAAGAGGAAGCCTTTGATGGGTGGGTACAGTACTTTATGGTTTACATGGGCCCCTTCCATGTTCATCCAGCTTAGCCCTCACAACAGCCAGGGGAAGTCCACCTTATTATCATCTGCATATGAGCTGAGGAAACTGCTATGAAAGTCACAAGGCCAGGAGATGGGAAAGCTGGGCCTCCAATCTGGGTTTTCTGAATTCACATCATCTACAGTTCATGATCCATTGCCTGTGTACTAAGTTGCTTAAGTTGTGTCCGACTCTTTGCGACCCTATGGACTATAGTCTGCCAGGCTCCTCAGTCCATGGGATTCTTCAGGCAAGAATACTGGAGTGGGTTGCCGTGCCCTCCTCCAGGGGATCTTCCGGATCCAGGGATCAAACCTGCACCTCTGATGTCTCCTGCATTGGCAGGCAGGTTCTTTGTCACTGGCGCCACCTGGGAAGTCCCCCCAATATCTATTAGCCAGTCCCATTTAATGCATAAACATTCACTAACTATGTGTAACTTGTGCCAGGATGGCCAGAACCTGGATACTCATACTGTGGGCCACGGACCAGCCTATCAGCCTCACTGCAGAGTGTTTTGGAAGCAGAATCTTGGCCCCCTCCCTCCACTTATAGAATCAGAATCTGCATTTCAACAAGACCCCAAGGCAATACAAATGCACATTCAAGTGTGGGAAGGGCTGACCTAGGGATCCACTCCCAGGGCAAAAGGAAAGTTGGCTTAGGTGTGGAGAAGGAGATAGCCCAGACTGAGAGAGAAGGTGGGAGTCTCAGAGTTACCCACAGCGGGTGCTCTGATAGTGACCCCATGGTCAGGCCAGGCTAACCCGCAGATGGCACCTGAGAAATTGAAGTCCAGTTGCCTGGAAACTTACTGGAGTTGTAGGCGCAGCAGCAAAATCCATTCATTCAACACCCACGGTCACCCTTCCTCCTTTCCAAGCCCAGATTCTGGAGAGCGGAGCTGTGCATTCCCGGCCTGACAGATCTGTACTTTTGACCCACACCCAGGTTCCTCCAGACACGGCTTCTCCAGACATGTTTCCTCCCCCTTGCTTCTCAAAACTGGTTTATGCTGGCTATCTTCTCCCTAAATAAGATCAATGGAGACTTTTTAACATAACATTTATTAGCTAGTTTTTTAAACTACAAAGGGGAAAAAGATCCAATGAGTACAGAGAGATCGAGGTGAAAATTAAGTCCATTCTAAACCACAGGCCATCTGGGTCCCCCAAGGTAATCACGGTTAACAGTTGACGGTGTATCTTTTTAGAGATGGTGTGTGAATGTCAATGATGGGATCTGTGCGTACATTTTGTAGGTAAATAGGCACACACTGAACTCGCTGTTCTGCGTCTTGCTTCTTGTTCACTTAATAATACATCTTGGACTCCTTTCTGCGTCAATATCTATAGATCCACTTTATTTTTTCACAGCTATAAAGCAAGCTATTGTCTGACTTCACTAGAGCTTATTTAACCAGCTTTCTACCGGTGGACATGTAGATTGTTTCTGATCTCTTTCTGTTACAAACAATGCTTCAGTTATTAGGTCAATGCCAGCTGCTGTAACAAACAAACCCCAGGAGAAAAGTGTGTGTCTTGCTCACAATAGTCCAAAGGGGTCGTTTCCCTAATTATAAGTGGTTTTCCTGCCCCTTCTCCCTTTTAAACCTTCCAAGGCGTCAGAGTTCTTGGCATTTAGCTTGTAGATGTAAAAGAAAGTGAAAAGGACACACCTACTTTGTAAACACCTGGACCTGGAGGTCACAGAGTTAGAACCAGCCACAGGGCCCCACCCCAGGGGGTGCTGGGAGATGTAGTCCTTGGCTGGGCCACCACCCGCTAGAGACAGAGCTATACAATGGAATGAGAGGCAGGAATCTTTGGTGGATGCCTCCCCATCTCTGCCACACCTACTGCGACAAACATTCTTGCACACAGGTCTTCACACACTTGTACAATTAAATTTCCACAAGTGGAATTGCTGGGTTAAAGGGTATGTGTGTTTCACATTTGGGTAGATAATATTGAGGGCTTCCCAAGTGGCGCTAATAGTAAAGAAATCACCTGCCAATGCAGGAGACATAAGAGATGCAGGTTTGTACTCTGTGGGTCGGAAAGATCCCCTGGAGAAGGGCGTGGCAATCCACTCCAGTATTCTTGCCTGGAGAATGCCGTGGACAGAGGAGCCTTGAGGGCTACAGTCCATGGGGCTGCAAAAAGTTGGAAATAACTGAAGCGACTTAGCATGCACGCATGCACAGATAATATCTAATTATCCTTCTAAAGATGTATTGATGTACTCCCTCAAAGTATTGGCAAGTACTTTGTTCTACATACTCTTGCCAGCAATACTTGTTATAATTTATTGATTTATTTGGCTGTGTCAGGTCTTCATGGGGACACACAGGATCTTTCACTGTAGCACAGTAGTTGTGGCATGCGGGCTGAGCTACTCCACAGCATGTGGGATCTTAGTTCCCTGACCAGGGATTGAACCTACATCCCCTTTATTGCAAGGCATATTCTTAATCACTGGACCACCAGGGAAGTCCTAACAACTGTTATAATTTTAAGAAGTATATTTTCCAGTCATACAGGTGAGTAATATGATCTCATCTTAGTTTTAATTTGCGTGTCTTTAATTTTAACAGAGATGGAGTATCTTTTCTTAACTTTATTTCCCATTAGTAACTCTTTAGACATTAACTTCTCACAGCCTGTGTTCCTTTACTCCACCAACTGGTTCTTTTTCTTATTAATTTGCAAGGACTTTGAAAAATATATAAAATATATAAATGCATGCTGCTGCTAAGTCACCTCAGTCGTGTCTGACTCTGTGCGACCCTATGGACAGCAGCCCACCAGGCTCCTCTGTCCACAGGATTCTCTAGGCAAGAATACTGGAGTCGGTTGCCATTTCCTTCTCCAATATAAATGCATATGTAGATATTAAAAATATATGAAATCATCCTTTGTTTCCCTATCTGGTATGATGCAAATGTTTTTCCAGTGAATCATTTTCCCATTATTTTATTTATGGTATTTTTCCATCCCAGAGACTTACATTTTTTATGTATCTAACTTTGCAGGCTTTTCCTCCATGAGTTTTGTCTCGTGCTTAGAAAGGCTGTCCTCGTGCCAAGATTAATTTTATATTCTCACGTTTTCTTCTAGTGCTAGAGTCACACTTGCTTGAATCCGGATTTTGCAACTTGCTGCGTTGATTCGGTGACTGACTTCAGTTCTCCATGTCCCAGATTCCTCAGCTTATAAAGAGGAATAGTGAGAGTGCTGGGCTCGTGGAGTTAATGTGAGAACCAAGGGAGGTGGCTCATACACAGAGTAGCGCATCTGACCACTGGTCCCTGAATGAGAAATCTTAGCTATTAGCTTGTTCATGATGTCCAGGGCATCAGTGACCCCATCTCTGTCAGCTTGGGCTGCTATCACAAAATGCCACAGGCTGAGAAGCTTCCACAACAGAAAGCTATTTCTCACAGTCTGGAGGCTGGAAGTCCAAGATCAAGGTGCCAGCCAATTTGGTTCCTGGTGACGACTCTCCTTCTGGTTTACAGTCAGACATCTTCTTACTGTGTCCTCACATGGCAGACAGGGAAAGATCATCTCTCCCTTTAAAAAAAAATTAATTTATTTTAACTTTTTATTTTACATTGGAATATAGTTGAGTAGCTCAGCTGGTAAAGAATCTACCTACAATGCAGGAGACCCTGGTTCAATTCTTGGGTCGGGAAGATCCACTGGAGAAGGGATAGGCTACCCACTCCAGTATTCTTGGGCTTCCCTTGTGGTTCAACTGGTAAAGAATCCGCCTGCAGTGCGGGAGACCTGGGTTTGATCCCTGGGTTGGGAAGATCCCCTGGAAAAGGGAATGGCTACCCACTCCAGTATTCTGGCCTGGAGAATTCCATGAACTATACAGTCCAGGGGGTCATAAAGAGTTGGATGAGACTGAGCAACTTTTACTTTCATAGTTGAGTGACAATATTGTGTTAGTTTCTTGTATACAACAAAGTAGTTCATTTATATGTATACATGTATCTATTCTTTTCCCAATTAGGTTGTTACCGAATATTGAGCAGAGTTCCCTGTGCTATACAGTAGGTCCTTGTCGCTTCTTATAAGAGCATTAAGGCCTCCTCTCTTGTGAACTAAATACCATAGGCCCTGCCTCCAAATACCATCACACTGGGAGTTAGGTCATCAACATATAAATTTGAGATGAGGATGACGGGGGACACAAGCATCCAGTCCATAGCAGACTGTGTGTATTGGCTGATGTAGGCTGGGTGCCCTTTTTTTTGAAGGCGTACAACATAATGATTTTGGTATAAATCATCATGGTAGACCCAGATGGCACTGGTGGTAAAGAACCCACCTGCCAATACAGGAGACAGAAGAGATGGGGGTTTGATCCCTGGGTCGGGAATATCCTCTGGAGGCGGAAATGACAACCCTTCCCAGTATTCTTGCCTGGAAGATCCCATGGACAGAGCAGACTGGTGGGCTATGGTCTGCTGCTGCTGCTGCTAAGTCACTTCAGTCGTGTCCGACTCTGTGTGACCCCATAGACGGCAGCCCACCAGGCTCCCCCGTCCCTGGGACTCTCCAGGCAAGAACACTGGAGTGGGTTGCCATTTCCTTCTCCATTGTGTGAAAGTGAAAAGTGAAAGTGAAGTCGCTCAGTCATGTCTGACTCATAGTGACCCCATGGACTGCAGCCCACCAGGCTCCTCCGTCCATGGGATTTTCTAGGCAAGAGTACTGGAGTGGCTTGCCATTGCCTTCTCCAGGGGCTATGGTCTATAGGGTTGCAAAGAGTCAGACACAACTGAAGCAACTTAGCACACATGCATGCTAAGTGATTGTGAAGTGATTATCACAGTTGGGTTAATGAACACATCCATCACCTCGCAGACTCACCATTTTTGTATGTTTGTAGTGAGAACACTTAAGACCTACTCTCTCAGCAAATTTCAAGTATGTAACACCGGAATGTGAACTCTTTCACCAGGCTGTTCATTAGATCCCCAGATCTTATTTATCTTCAACTGAAAGTTTGTACCCTTTGACCTTTATCTCCCCATTTCCTTCTCCCCTCCTCCAGCCTCCAGCAACCACCATTCTACTCTCTGGTTCTGTGAGTTCAACATAGAGATCCCATCTGTAATTGAAATCATATAGTATCTGTCTTTCTGTGTGTGGCTGATTTTACTCAGTCATAAAAAAAAGAAGGAAAACCTGCCGTTTGGGATGACATGGGTGAACATATAGGACATTCTGTGAAGTGAAGCTACAAGCCCATTTCTTCTGGTTAACAAGTGGCAAAACTCATACTCAGCTCTCTGATTTCAAATCCCACACTCACAACCAGCCGCTGAAGTAGCCTACTGCCCTGCGAACGTCTACATGTGGATGTATCAGGCAAGGAGGATCCTATTCTGGTTTCCATCTGGCACCTGGCGGGACTCAAGACAAATTCAATAATTCACAAAGTAGAGGTGAAAGGATAGCTATCACTGGGGAAACATGCAGTAGAAGAGGCAGGCAGGGTTACCCTGTCTTCTCGCCATCACCCTGGGGAACATGCCAGAGCCTGAACTACTTGGGGGTTAATGCTCCAGGGAAGAGACTGTGCTCAGACACTTACATCAGCTTCCATTCTTATAGAGCAGAGGTGAGGACAGTCTTGTCAGCTTGGAGACAGTCAAACCACTAGGACACCAGGCAGGCTGGACTGAGGTACCAGCTCTTTACATGAGTTATCGGGAAATGCCAACTGCCCAGGCCATGGGGACCTTGATGACTGTTGGAGATGGCGTTCAGACCTGGCCCCTCCTAGCAAAAGAGGAAGCCACCAGCCCTAGTGGGAAGCCAAGTTCCATCAGCCCCTCACACTGGGAAAAGGGGAGCCCCCCGACCCCTCGGGTCTACAAGGCTGTCAACTCCTTGAGGATCATGCCTGTCTTTGTATCCTGGCATACAGCAGGTGCTCAATAAATGTGTGTCCAATGAATGAGCACATGACTGCATAGCAGGCCCAGGAGAGGCATTGTCGACAGAGACTTGATGGTGGTCAACACTGCCTTGTGTAACCTAACACTCTAGGGTGATGACAGATTATGTGTTAAAAATGAGTTATGTCTGTAGTGAGTCCCATGGAATCACAGGGATAATAAATAGCTAACGTCTGGGAAGAGATAATAAAGGCACAGTCAGGGAAAGCTCTCTGGTGGAGGTGATGATGAGCTAAGGGCTAAGGCATGAAGAAGTTCTGCCTGGGCTACAGAGGCTTCCCCCAGAGGCCACAACATGTCAGAGGTCGTTTGGCATGAAAAATGCAGTTTCAGGGGAGAACTCTGAATAGTCCGGTCTGGCCAGAGCCCAAGATGGCCATGGGCTGGATCAAGTAGTGCCACCTAAGTCCTGTTAAGGCCTTTATCCTGTGAGTGGTGAAGAATTACTGATGGGGTTCAAGCTGGGACTCAGCATGGATTCAGTGTTTTCCTCCCAAGTCACATCAGTGTAAGGATTTGAGCCAAGGTCTTGGAAGGAGGGGGTTCTGAGATGCCAGAGGGGCTGCAGGTCTGTGCTCACAAGTGCTGTGCCTACACTGGCCAAGACATGGAGGGTGAGCGGATTTAGTAGGTTTAGTTTTAGAAGAACCAGTTTCTTGCAGGAAAGACTTTCCCCTCCTCTTCTGCTCCTAATTATCCCTCTGGAGACGGCAGTGATTTTTTTTTTTTTTTCCAAGGAGCCTGGTTGCCCAGCCAGGAGCTAATAAATCACCAAAGTACCCCAGGCAGCCAGGCCTTTTAGAGCACACTCAAGGGGTGTACAGATTTAGCAGGAAAGGAAATCTTTCAGTGAACCCTTCCAGTGATAATTGGGGTAAACCAGCCCCGAACACCACGCCCCCGTGTGGACAGCGGGGCCACAAGAGCTGCCTCTGTTCTACTGAGTGGGTCAGAAAATGCCATTTCTAGAGACTCTCAAACTGACAAGACAGTATTTGGATTTTTTTTTTTCTTTCTTCTTTTGGTAAGGGACACAGAAGTCTGTGATTTTTTTCCTTGGGGAGAAGACATAAAATGGACTTTGGGGCACAGATCTCCACCAGACTAAAGCCTTACCTTTATTTTTTTCTCTCTTCAGCAAATATTGACTATAATATTTGACTACTAAGTGCCAGTACAACTGAGAAAAAGGCAGACACCAGTGCTCTTGGAACATCCCGTCCATGGTTGGGCTGGAGGAGGGCAGAGATATCCTTCAAATAAATACTTAATGTCTTAGGTAGCAATGAGTGTGATCGCGTTACTTACGAGGATGTATTTTATTAAGACCATGCTTCCCAAGCTTCTCTGATCATGAGTCATGGAGCGGGGGGCTTGTTAAAGTTGTAGGCTCCTAGGCTGCACCCTAAACCCACTGAAGCTGAATATACTGAGACTCTTTTCCTCTAAGGAGAAAACACTTTCGAGCTACTGAATTGAAAGCTATGCAGCTAAAGGAACGCGCAGTCCTCAACCATGTTTCTTCACCCTGGGGACCCCCTGGGATCAGTTGGGGAGCTTTAAAGCTGCAGGTGACCGGTCCTCTGCACCCACCCAGAGACACTGATTTAATTACTCTGATACGGTGGTATGGGACTTCCCAAGTGGCACTAGAGGTAAAGAACCCGCCTGCCAGTGCAGAAGACGTGAGAGATGAAGGTTTGATCCCTGGATCAGGAAGATCCTCTGAAAGAGGGCATGACAACCCACTCTAGTATTCTTGCCTGGAGAATCCAATGGACAAAAGAGGCTGGCAGGCGGATCGCATGAGTCGGAGACAACTGAAGTGACTTGGCACGCATTAGCACGTGTGGGGGTACTTATCGCATCTAGTTTGACTTCCCCACCTCCTCCTCTCAGCCACACTACAGATGGCCACAGCCCTGTCTTCTGTCAACATCAGAGGGAACCTGGGCAAAGGACATTGCAGATGGCAAAACAGAAATGGCACAAGATCTGTTCCTTTCAGTCTCATTTTACCTTTGTATATTGGGAAGTTTTGGCTGAAGCAGAGCTTGAATTCCCCCTCATCTCATGAACCTGAGCACATGTGGCCATGATGAAATTTTTTAAATGACACAGTGATCCCTTCACCCCAGGATTATCTGCTGGAACCTTCCTCTGCCCAGGTCCAGAATGCCAAGAAAGGACCAGGCTTCATAATTTCCGGTAACTGCTGAGGACTGAAAGTAACTTCTCAATAGGCACCTACCTTTGACACTAGATCTTTGATCAATTTCTTGAGCACCTATGTTGTGCCAGGTTTGTGCTGCTGCTGCTGCTGCTAAGTCACTTCAGTCGTGTCCGACTCTGTGTGACCCCATAGACGGAAGCCCACCAGGCTCCCCCGTCCCTGGGATTCTCCAGGCAAGAACACTGGATTGGGTTTGTGCTAAGAAGGCAAAAATGAATAAGAAACACGCCAAAGATGCTGATGATCTCTTGATAGAAATGGATGTGTACTTAGTAAGTAATACACAATGGGATGAGGTCTTAATAGCTGGATTCAGGAAGTGTCATGAATTTATAAAAAGTGTTCACAGAGGGTGTGACTTTTCCTTTGGATTTGGAAAGGTGAGTAGACGTATGCCAGGGTGAGAGACCAGAAAGATGGTCCAGAGTCTTAAAAAAAAAAAGCATGAAAGAACAGCATGTGTTTGGTGAGTGAATTTTGTGTTCAATATAGTTATAAGCATCAGATTTCTGGGAGGCGGCAAGAGATTGATTCTGGAAAGGTAGACGGCAGCCCTGAGTACCAAGTCAAGGAATATGGGCTTTATTCAGAAGAATGGCTGATGGTTGACAAGATTGGATTTATTTATTTTTTTGTATTCTCAGTAGATATTTTATGAATCAAGATGCAAACACCAAAAACGTGGAGACCAACATTCTTGGCAGATGCTTGCCTATCTTCTTATGGAGAAAGATGTTTACAACTCTCAGTATTGACTCATCTAAATATTTTATCTCTGTCTGTGACCGCATTCACTCACTTTATTTTTTAAATTTTTATTGGAGTATAGTTGCTTTACAATGTTGTGTTAGTTTCTGCTATACAGCAGAGTGAATCAGCTGTTACATATACATATATCCCCTCTTTTTTGGGTTTCCTTCTCCTTTCGGTCACCAGAGAGCGCTGAGCAGGGTTCCCTGAACTATACAGTAGGTTCCCAATAGTCACATTTACACAAGAGTGTGGATTTGCTTTAGCATGATTCCCTTGGTGGACACAGAATTCAGAACGGATTGAAAGGGAGAAGAAAGTAGAAGCGTGGAGGTCAGAGAGAAATCTGTTGTCAGAAAGAACAGATGACACGAGCCTGAGGTGTGTGAATGGGGCCAGGAGACAGGGGGAGACTTGAGAACTTACCAGGAAGACAGACATTAGACGTAAGAAGGATGTGCGGTTTCTATGCTTTGTGAGTGGATTCGTGGTGATACCGTCTACAAAAACAGGCAAAAGAGAGAAGTAAGCAAGGGAGGAAAATGGCAAGTTCATTACCGAGATGAGGTATCCAGTCCACAGACAGTTGGACAGTCCAGTCCAGGGTGTGGGAAACTTGGAACTGCAGTTAGAGACCTGTGGGGAGTAACAGCTCCCAGGTGGTGCTGAAGGTTAGGGAGGAATGGGGTCATCCAGGAAGATCACACAGAATAAGAGGAAGGGGAAATAGACTCCTGGGAAGGTTCTTAGTGATTTGGAGAGAGTTGAGAATGTGAAAGGGGATGAGGGCGCCAGTGCATATCTGGATTAGATTGTTGGCTTCATGTGAGCCCTAGAAATATTGATGGAGACTTTACTTGGGCCATGGCTGTGGTAGCCTTTGCAGAGAGAGAGATGCAAATAAGGTGCATCTGCCCTGCCTCATGCAGTTTACAATCAAGTAGGGGTGAGCTTAGCTTAGCATAGCTTCCACAGAGAGGAAAACAGGTTGTATAAGGCACATTAGAATTCTTGGGTTCCAAGCAACAGAAATGGACTCTGATTAACTTCAAGTAGTAAAAAAAAATTCTTAGAAGGATGTGCAGTAACTTACAGAACTGCAGAGGAAGGTGGGCAAACCAGGTCTGGGAAAGGACAAGAACCAACAGAGCTGAGGGATTTGGTAAGAGAGACTGCTTGGGAGGTTCCTCCAAGCTCCTATGTCTGGCTGAAAGACTGAGTCCACTTTCCGTCTTCATCATATATTTTTTGTCAGTCACGCAGCCTCTCCTTGGACTGCTAAGAGTTTATCCAAAGTAGGAGTGGTTCCTTTAAAAGAAATCTGGAGGCCACTACCAGATGTGGTGGAAATTGTTGCTGAGCAGGTTCAAATAACAGATGGGCGGTAAGTCCAATTGGTGAGTTGTTAGACCACTCTTTCTGTAATTTTTGCAGAGCCACACAGAAACAAAAGACTGAAGCTTAAAAGGGTTATGGGGGTGAGAGAAGAGTTCAGTTGTTTGTTAGCAGCTGGAAACAAATCAGCAAAATTTGAACAATGGCCTCAGGAGGAAAAATGAGCCTAAGGAAAAGACTAATGCCTCCTTCCTACCACAGATCAGAGAGGTGTGTATCCATAGGGTCTCCTTCTGTGTTACCATCACACAGGCCTCTATTCCAGTGATCTAGTGAGAAATAAATATGTAAGGTGTCCTTTGATGGAATAGGGAAAATGTGAGGTACACGTTTGACTCATGGTGTGATGATCTGTACATTGTTTATAGTGTGGTGTTTATGTCTTCTTTAGTAACTGTAATTTGGTTTTGTAGTTGATATGCCAATTAGGAAGGGTGGAACTTCACTTTAATGCACAGCTTGGGGAGTGCATGACACCCTGAAGATCACTGGAATAGGTCAGAAGTTTCCAAACTAGTAGCAGACAGAGGTGTTAATTGATGCTCCTGGCAAAAGTTCATAGCTCCTTAGCCAGATAAGCTTGGGAAATGCTGCAACCTGTTTTCCTCTCTTGGATATTCATTGGCGCAATAAAGGATATTGCAAAGAAATATGTTTAATGGCTTATCAGGTCAACTTTTTGTGTGTTGAAGGCCTTATACCCCCATAAGGCTTGGAAAGTCCCTAAGTTTAAATGTACTGTCACAGATACGTAATTTCATCTACTCTGTCATTAAGGCCAACACCTCATTACAATGTGTTCCAAGATCGTAAAATAATACAGGCAAATTTCTACAAAAATCCAAAGAATTCTATTTAAGTGCACCTGTGATTATTTGCTAAGAATGATATCCTCAGTGTTAATAAATACTATTAAATTTTTCAACCCATCAAGGTCTATTACAGACTTTGGGCTTAGATGCAAAATATTAGTTGTATCAGCTTCTCAGTTGCAAAAAGAACTTGAAGATTCAAGGGGAAAATGGGAGGTTTGTATGGAAAGCAGCGGAGTCGGGGTGGAGGAATGGGGGTGGGAGCTGAGAGCACAGGTGGGCAGGTGAGCCCCTGTATAATTTGTCCTCTGAGACTGATGGTGGTGGTGATGTGAAGATGATGCTATGGAAATGATTGCTTCCTGGGTCCAGAGAAGGTTTAGAAGAAAGTAAAATAAAAAAGACAGTGAAATCAGATGAATTTAAAGATCAGGTACAATGAATCTGAGACTATGGTAAAGACAGAAAGAAAGAAGGTTATGGTCTGTGTCTTTTTCCTGTGGCCACCATGACAAATGCCCTGAAAGGAGGTGTCTTAAAACAATGGAGATTTATTCTTTCAGGTTTGGAAGCCAGAATCCTTAAAAGCAAATTGTCAGCAGGGTTGGTTCATCCTGAGGAAGAATCTACTCCATGCTTCTCTCCTGGCTTCTGCCAGCTGCCAACAATGCTTGTCATTTCTTGGCTTGCAGACATATCACTGTATGCTCTGCCTTCATCCTCACATTTCCTCTTCTCTGTGTGTCTCTTCTCTCCTTCTCTTCTAAGGATATTCCTTACAAGGAACCCTAATCCAAGATGATCTCATCTCGAGATCCTTAATTTACTTCCTTCTGCAAAGACTCTTTTTCCAAATAAAGTCCCATTCATAGGTTCTGGCTGAACGCATCTTTTGGAAGATCATCATTCAATCCACGACATAGCCCTAGCGTAGAATTTCAGGGTGAACCTTTTCAGAATTAGGGCAGTTCCAAGGACAAAACCTAATATACGGCCATGAGGAAGAGTTTGCTAAAAGGGAAGAGAAAATGGAGATATTTGGCCAAAAACCTGTGAGGCCAGGTTACTAAAGAGATGACTATGCAACTGGGCCAGAGAAGACTAGACACCAGGTGCCTCTATTCCATAGGACTGTGAAGCTGCCTGCTGTGGGGTCTGGGAAGCCATAGTGTTAAGAACAGGTGAAGGGTGGCACTTCCCTGGTGGTCCAGTGGTTAAGGCTGTGCACTTCTAATGCAGGGGGCATGGGTTTGATGCCTGGTTAAGGAACTGAGATCCCACATGCCATGCAGCATAACCAAAAATAGATAAATAAATAAAATAAACAGTTTTTAACAAGTAAATAAAGGGTGCGGGAAGGGTGGTTGTGTATTGGTGGTTCTCACCTTTATTTTCACATTGAAATCATCTGAGGAGCTTCAGAAAAGAACCCACCCCCAAATATTTTTAATCAGTCTAGAATGGCGCTCAGACATCTTTTTTTTTTAATTTTTTTAATTGAAGGAAAATTGCTTTACAGAATTTTGTTGTTTTCTGTGAAACCCCAACATGAATCAGCCATAGGTGTACATGTATCTCCTCCCTTTTGAACCTCCCTCCTATCCCCCTTCCCGTCCCACCCCTCTAGGTTGATACAGAGCCCCTGTTTGAGTTTCCTGAGCCATTCAGCAAATTCCCGATGGCTATCTGTTTGACATATGGTGATGAAAGTTTCCATGTTACTCTTTCCATACATCTCACCCTCTCCTCCTCTCTCCCCATGTCCATAAGTCTGTTTTCTATGTCTGCTTCTCTATTGCTGCCCTGTAAATTAAGTCTTCAGTGCCATTTTTCTAGATTCCAAATATGTGCATTAGAATATGATATTTTTCTTTCTCTTTCTGACTGACTTCACTCTGTATAATAGGTTCTAGGTTCATCCACTTCATCAGAACAGACTCAAATACCTTCCTCTTTATGTCTGAGTAATATTCCATTGTGTGTGTGTACCACACCTTCTGTATCCATTCATTTGTCAGTGGACATCTAGGTTGCTTCCATGTTCTAGCTATTGTAAATAGTGCTGCAGTGAACAGGAATCTCCATACAGTCTTCCATAGTGGCTGTATCAATTTACATTCCCAATAACGGTGCATGAGCATTCCCTTTTGTCTACACCTTCTCCAGCATTTATTGTTTGCAGACTTTTGGTGATGGCCGTTCAAATGGGTGTGAAATGATATTTCATTGTGGTTTTGATTTGTATTTCTCTAATAATGAACAACGTTGAGCATCTTTTCATGTGTTTGTTAGCCATCTGTATGTTTTCCTTGGAAAAATGTCTGTTTAGGTCTTTTCCCTTTTTTGATTGGGTTGTTTGTTTTTCTGGCATTGAGTTGTATGAGCTGCTTGTATATTTTGGAAATTAATCCTTCGTCAGTTTCATTTGCTATTATTTTCTCCCTTTCTGAGGGTTGTCTTCTCACCTTGCTTATAGTTTCCTTTGCTGTGCAAAAGCTTTTAAGTTTAATCAGGTCCCACTTGTTTATTTTGGTTTTTATTTCCATTACTCGAGGAGGTGGGTCATAGAGGATCTTGCTTTGATTTATGTGATCGAGTATTCTATGTTTTCCTCTAAGAGTTTTATAGTTTCTGGTCTTACATTTAGGTCTTTAATCCATTTTGAGTTTATCTTTGCGTATGGTGTTAGGAATTGTTCTAATTTCATTCTTTTACACGTAGCTGTCCAGTTTTCCCAGCACCATTTATTGAAGAGGCTGTCTCTGCCCCATTGTGTATTCCTGCCTCCTTTGTCAAAAATAAGGTACCCATAGGTGCATGGGTTTATTTCTGGGCTTTCTATCTTGTTCCATTGGTCTATATTTCTGTTTTTGTGCCTATACCGTACTGTCTTGATGACTGTAGCTTTGTAGTATAATCTGAAGTCAGGAAGGTTGATTCCTCCAGCTCTATTCTTCTTTCTCAAGACTGCTTTGGCTGTTTGGGGTCTTTTGTATTTCCATATGAACTGTGAAATTTTTTGTTCTAGGTCTGTGAAAAATGCCATTGGTAATATGATAGGGATCTCATTGAATCTGTAGATTGCATTTGGTAGTATAGTCATTTTCACAATATTGATTCTTCCTACCCAGGAACATGGAATATCTCTCCATCTGTTCATGTCTTCTTTGATTTCTTGCATTAGTGTTTTATAATTTTCTGTGTACAGTTCTTTTGTCTCCTTAGGTACCTTTATTCTTAGATATTTAATTCTTTTTGTTGCAGTGGTGAATGGGATTGATTCCTTAATTTTTCTTTCTGATTTTTCATTGTTAGTAAATAGAAATGCAAGTGATTTCTGTGTATTGATTTTGTATCCTGCAACTTTGCTAAATCCACTGATTAGCTCTAGTAATTTTCTGATACTATCTTTAGGGTTTTCTATGTACAGTATCATGTCATCTGCAAACAGTGAGATATTTACTTCTTCTTTTATTTCTTTTTCTTCTGCTTCCCTGGTGGCTCAGAGGTTAAAGCGTCTGCCTCCAATGGGGGAGACCCGGGTTCGATCCCTGGGTCGGGAAGATCCCCTGGAGAAGGAAATGGTAACCCACTCCAGTATTCTTGCCTGGAGAATCCCATGGACGGAGAAGCCTGGTAGGCTACAGTCCACGGGATCGCAAAGAGTCGGACACGACTGAGCGACTGAACGGAACGGAACGGAAGACTTCCAGAGCTATGTTGAATAATAGTGATGAAAGTGGACACACTCGTCTTGTTCCTGATCTTAGGGGGAATGCTTTCAGTTTTTCACCATTGAGAATAATGCTTGCTGTAGGCTTATCCTATATGGCCTTTACTATGTTGAGGTAGATTCCTTCTTTGCTCATTTTTTGAGGAGTTTTAATCATAAATAGGTGCTGAATTTTGTAAAAGTTTTTTTCTACATCTATTATTATCATATGGTTTTTATCTTTCAATTTGTTAATATGGTGTGTCACATTGATTGATTTGCATATATTGAAGAATCCTTGCATCCCTGGAATAAACCCAACTTGATCATGGCGTATGAGCTGTTTGATGTGTTGCCGAATTCTGTTTGCTAGAATTTTGTTGAGGGTTTTTGCATCCATGTCCACCAGTGACACTGGCCTGTAGTTTCTTTTCTGTGTGGTCTTTGTCTGGTTTTGGTATCAGGGTGGTGGTGGCCTTGCAGAATGAGTTTGGAAATATTTCTTCCTTTGCAATTTTCTGGAAGAGTTTTAGAAGGATAGGCATTAGCTCTTCTCTAAATGTCTGATAGAATTCTCCTGTGAAGCCATCTGCTCCTGGGCTTTTGTTTTTGGGAGATTTTTGATCACAGCTTCAATTTCAGTGCTTGTAATTGGGTTGTTCATAGTTTCTATGTCTTTCTAGTTCAGTCTTGGAAGATTGAACTTTTCTAAGAATCTGTCCGTTTCTTTCAGGTTATCCATTTTATTGCCATACAGTTGTTCATAATAGTCTCTTATAATCCTTTGTATTTCTGCCTTGTCTGTTGTAACCTCTCCTTTTTCATTTCTAATTTTGTTGATTTGATTCTTCTCTCTCTTTTTTTTTAATGAGTCTAGCTAAAGGTTTGTCCATTTTTTTTTATCTTCTCAAAGAACCAGCTTTTAGTTTTATTAATCTTTACTATTGTTTCTCTCACTTCTTTTTCATTTATTTCTGTTCAGATCTTTCTGATTTCTTTCCTTCTACTAATTTTGGTGGGGGTGGGGGTTGTTCTTCTTTTTCCAGTTGTTTTAGGTGTAAAGTTAGGTTGTCTATTCAATGTTTTTCTTGTTTCTTGAGGTAGGATTGTATTGCTATAAACCTCCCTCTTAGGACTGCTTTTGCTGCGTCCCATAGGTTTTGAGTTGTCATGTTTTCATTGTCATTTGTTTCTATAAATTTTTTTATTTACCTTTTGATGTCTTCAGTAACCTGTTGGTTATTTAGAAATGTGTTGTTTAATCTCCATGTGTTTGTGTTTTTTTCTTGTAATTGATATCTAGTCTCATAGCGTTGTGGTCAGAGAAGATGCTTGATACAATTTCAATTTTCCTAAGTTTACTGAGGTTTGATTTGTGACCCAAGATGTGGTCTATCCTGGAGAATGTTCCATGTGCACTTGAGAAGAAGGTGTATTCTTCTGCATTTGGATGGAATGTCCTGAAGATATCAATGAGATCCGTCTCATCTAATGTATCATTTAAGAGATCCAACCAGTCCATTCTAAAGGAGATCAGTCCTGGGTGTTCATTGGAAGGACTGATGCTAAGGCTGAAACTGCAATACTTTGGCCACCTCATGCGACAGGTTGACTCACTGGAAAAGACTCTGATGCTGGGAGGGATTGCAGGCAGGAGGAGAAGGGGATGACAGAGAGTGAGATGGCTGGATGGCATCACCGACTCGATGGACATGCGTTTGAGTGAACTCCGGGAGTTGGTGACGGACAGGGAGGCCTGGCGTGCTGTGATTCATGGGGTCGCAAAGAGTCAGACATGACTGAGCGACTGAACTGAATTGAACTGAACTGAAGACTTATGTTTCCTTATTAATTTTCTGACTTGATGATCTGTCCATTGGTGTGAGTGGGATGTTAAAGCCTCCTACTATTATTGTGTTACTGTCAGTTTCTCCATATATGTCTGTTAGTGTTTGTCTTATGTATTGAGGTGCTCCTATGTTGGGTGCATAGATATTTACAGTTGTTATGTCTTCCTCTTGGATTGATCCCTTGATCATTAGGTAGTGTCTTTCCTTATCTCTTGTAATCTTCTTTATTTTAAGGTCTATTTTATCTGATATGAGGATTGCTACTCCAGCTTGCCTTTGCTTCCCATTTGCATGGAATATATTTTCCATCCCTTCACTTTCAGTCTATATGTGTCTTGAGGTCTGAAGTGGGTTTCTTGTAGACAGCATATATATGGGTCTTGTTTTTGTATCCATTCAGCCAGTCTGTCTTTTGGTTGGAGCGTTTAATCCATTTATCTTTAAAGTAATTATTGATACATATGTTCCTATTGCCATTTTCTTAATTGTTTGGGGTTGATTTTGTAGATCTTTTTTCTTCTCTTGTATTTCTTGACTATATAAGTCCCCGTAACATTTGTTGTAAAGGTGGTTTGATGGTACTGAATTCTCTTAACTTTTGGTTGTCTGAAAAGCTTTTTATTTCTCCATCAATTTTTTAAAAATATTTAATGCCATTTATATTATAAACCACAAGCTCCCCATCAAAAGACGGGAACTGCTTTTGTTATTTCATATATATATACAGAGATATATATATATAGATATATATATGACTGTATCACTTTGCTATACACCTGAAACAAACACAACACTGTAAATAAAATATAGTACAATATAAAATAAAAATAAGTAACAGGTTTTTGGGGCTTTACACTGAGTAAGAGTTCCTATCAGAGGGATAACAGCACCACAGCCGCACTGGATCCTCTTGAAGGAGGCACACGGATGACTGGGTTACAAGAGTTACAGGAATGAGAGCTGCTCATTTCCCAGAAACTACAGCTCACAGAAAACCAACAAAGGCACGAGATACAGACCATTCACTTATGAATGTGTAAAACTCAAGAAAGTCCACAATATCAACTTTCTCATGGTTCTGGTTAAATTACATATATCAATTTATAACAAATGGCAAAATCTGTAACTCTGTTCAAAGTTTTAAAAGATTACTTAAGAATAGTTTCTTGTATTTCTATGAGATCCTTGCCGAGTACAGTAATCTTGGTTGTAGATTTTTCTTTTTCAGTACTTTAAATATATCCTGCCATTCCCTTCTGGCCTGCAGAGTTTCTGCTGAAAGATCAGCTGTTAAGCATATGGGGTTTCCCTTGTGTGTTACTTGTTGCTTCTCCCTTGCTGCTTTTAATATTCTTTCTTTGTGTTTAGTCTTTGTTTGTTTGATTAGTATGTGTCTTGGCGTGTTTTTCCTGGGGTTTATCCTGTATGGGATTCTTTGTGCCTGTTGGACTTGATTGACTATTTCCTTTTCCATGTTGGGTAAATTTTCAACTATAATCTCTTCAAAATTTTTCTCATACCCTTTCTTTTTCTCTTCTTCTTCTGGGACCCATATAATTCAAATGTTGGTGCGTTTGAAATTGTCCCAGAGGTCTCTGAGACTGTCTTCAGTTCTTTTCATTCCTTTTACTTTATTCTGCTCTTCAGAAGTTATTTCCACCACTTTATCTTCCAGCTCACTGATTAGTTCTTCTGCCTCAGATATCGTGCTATTGATTCCTTCTAGAGTATTTTTAATTTCAGTAATTGTGTTGTTTGTCTCTGCATGTTTATTTTTTAATTCTTCTAGGTCTTTGTTAATTGATTCTTGCATTTTCTCCATTTTGTTGTAAGGTTTTTGATCATCTTTTCTATCGTTATTCTGAATTCTTTTTCAGGTAGTTTGCCTATTTCATCTTCATTTATTTGAACTAGTTTGTTCCTTCATTTGTGTAGCATTTCTCTGCTTTTCATTATTTTTTGTAAGTTATTGTGTTTGAGTTCTCTTTTCCCCAGGTTTCAAGGTTGAATTCTTTATTCCTTTTGGTTTCTGCCCTCCTAAGGTTGGTCCAGTGGTTTGTGTAAGCTTCCTATAGGGTGAGATTTGTGCTGAATTTTTGTTTGTTTGTTTTTCCTCTGATGGGCCAGGCTGAGTGAGGTGGTAATCCTGTCTGCTGATGATTTGGTTTGTATTTTTGTTTTGTTTGTTGTTTAGATGCAGCATCCTGCACAGGGTGCTACTGGTGGTTGGGAGATGCCGGGTCTTGTATTCCAGTGGTTTCCTTTGTGTGAGTTCTCATTATTTGATACCCCCAAACTACTTTGCCAACAAAGGTCTGTCTAGTCAAGGCTGTGGTTTTTCCAGTGGTCATGTATGGGTGTGAGAGTTGGACTATGAAGAAAGCTGATCGCCGAAGAATTGATGCTTTTGAACTGTGGTGTTGGAGAAGACTCTTGAGAGTCCCTTGGACTGCAAGGAGATCCAACCAGTCCATGCTAAAGGAGATCAGTCCTGGGTGTTCATTGGAAGGACTGATGCTAAAGCTGAAACTGCAATACTTTGGCCACCTCATGTGAAGAGTTGACTCACTGGAAAAGACTCTGATGCTGGGAGGGATTGGGGGCGGGAGGAGAAGGGGACAACAGAGAATGAGATGGCTGGATGGCGTCACCGACTCGATAGACATGAGTTTGAGTGAACTCCAGGAGTTGGTGATGGACAGGGAGGCCTGGTGTGCTGTGATTCATGGGGTCGCAAAGAGTCAGACACGACTGAGCGACTAAACTGAACTGAACTGAAGGGTTAGTTTTCTCTTAGTCTAGGGTCTTGGAGTCAGTGCTCCCACTCCAAAGGCTCAGGGCTTGATCTCAAGTTTTGCATGGGTCTATATTATTATTTTCTGCTGGTCAGATACCCCTGTCTGCTCTCAGCTGGTGTTCTGCATGCACTTCTGTGTCTGAAGGTGTATTCCGGATGTATCTGTGGAGAGAGATGTACTCCATGTCCACCTACTCCTCTGCCATCTTGTTCTCTGCCTGGCTGCTTACTCAGTTTTGAACTGAGTTGGAAGCTATCAGGTTTCTGAAGAGATTATAGAACACCTATCTCAGCAGGGCTGGGTTTGTTGTTAATGAATCTCTACAAACAAAATCCGAGTCTGTCAACTAGTAGAAGTTTGCCTGTTCCTTTTCTCAACTGCCAAGCACTGGGGGCAGTCAGACCACTGCAGGGAGTCCTGAAGGAAAGAACCTCAGGACAAACGGTCCCAGCAGCTGCTAGGGTCTTGCCCCAGTATTCCTTGATCAGGATCAGCTAGCCATGAGCAGCAAGTCTTCTGGCTGCCTAAGCCAAATTGATAGTGAGGCCAAGCTTGCTCTGCTCGCTGCATGACAGGCCAAGGAATCTGAGAGACGAGGGGCTGAGGCAAGAAAGAGATTGTATTTGGGGGCCAACTGATTGAGAGGTGGCAGGCTAGTGCCTCAAAAGAACCATCTTCCTTTTTATTCTAAAAAAATGTCTTGGGTGACCTAATGTGCAGCCAGGATTAAGAAAAACTTTGCTGTCATTGTTCAGTCACTATGTCATGTGTCTGACTCTTTGCAGCCCCATGAACTGCAGCATGCCAGGCTCCTCTATCCTTCACTATATAAGAAAAACTAATGAAGGGTAAAACACAACCTTCAGAAAGAAGTAGCAACTGGAAACCAGAGGTGTTCCCCTTCACGAGGACCTGGAAGAGATACACCTGAGAAGGAGACATCAGCTTGTCCTACCATCCTCCCTTAAACCTTCAGCAGAACCAGGAAATTAGAGGAGAGCAAGAGGTTACATCGGAGAAGGCACTGGCAACCCACTCCAGTACTCTTGTCTGGAGAATCCCATGGGCGGAGGAGCCTGGTAGGCTGCAGTCCATGGGGTTGTGGAGAGTCAGACACGACTGAGCGACTTCACTTTCACTTTTCACTTTCATGCATTGGAGAAGGAAATGGCAACCCACTCCAGTGTTCTTGCCTGGAGAATCCCAGGGACAGGGGAGCCTGGTGGGCTGCCGACTATGGGGTCACACAGAGTCGGACACGACTGAAGTGACTTAGCAGCAGCAGCAGCAAGAGTTTGCATTCTGGGCTTCTCACTGAGCCCCTCCCCCCACCCACCCAAACTGATATTCTGTGCTACTTCAGTCTTTTTCCGTTCTGTTCCGTTCTGTCGCTCAGTCGTGTCCGACTCTATGCGACCCCGTGGACTGTAGCCTACCAGGCTTCTCCATCCATGGGATTCTCCAGGCAAGGATACTGGAGTGGGTTACCGTTTCCTTCTCAGGGATATATTTCAGATGTATTTCAGCAGGAAAAGACATCAGAACTCATTTCAAAAACACATGCTATTCCTACAAAACATGCCTTTCCTCTCCCCAAAAGACTTCCTTAATATATTTGGAGAGGTATCGTTTGCCAGAACAATATTTGGTGGCTTCCTTTGTATTTTTTGAATATGTAATAAACACAATAAAAATTTCAAGCAGCGTAAAAGATTACACAATAAAAAGTAATTCTCATTTATCCCTGACCTCCCTGCTCTGCTCCCACTCAAGGCCCCTCCCCAGAAGCAATTACTTTTATTGGTTTCTTGGTATCTTTCCCCAGATAAACAAGCTGTGTCTTGCCTTTTTTCATTTAAGCACTAAATCTTGGAAATCATTCCATAACAGTACACACAGATATACCCAAGTGTATTAATTGGCTATTCCATCATGTATCTAACCCATACTGATGGACATTTAGATTGGTTCTTGTCTTAAACTGTTAAAGACTTTGAAAAAAGGGTCAACAAGAGTTAAAAGAGGTGCTTCATCAGATGAGAACAGGGAGGCTCAAATGTCACAGAGGAGAAGGGGGGCTTCCCTGGGAAGCTGGGTGGAGGGAAGTGATCTCCCGGGGCCCCCCAACACAGCCCTGGCTGATCATGGTGCATTTCTGCCCCACAGGAGCCTCATGCCTCGGACCCTCGAGAGTCAGATCACACTGGAAAAGACCCCCAGCTATTTTGTCACTCAAGAGGCCCCTCGCCGGATCTTCAACATGTCCCGAGACACCAAGCTGATCGTGGTCGTACGGAACCCCGTGACCCGTGCCATCTCGGATTACACCCAGACGCTCTCCAAGAAGCCGGACATCCCTACGTTCGAGGGCCTCTCGTTCCGCAACCGCACGCTGGGCCTGGTGGACGTGTCCTGGAACGCCATCCGCATCGGCATGTACGCGCTGCACCTGGAGAGCTGGCTGCGTTACTTCCCGTTGGCTCAGATCCACTTCGTCAGCGGCGAGCGGCTCATCACCGACCCAGCCGGCGAGATGGGGCGTGTCCAGGACTTCCTGGGCATTAAGAGGCTCATCACGGACAAGCACTTCTACTTCAACAAGACCAAAGGATTCCCTTGCTTGAAAAAAACAGAATCGAGCCTCCTGCCTCGATGCCTGGGCAAATCAAAAGGCAGAACTCATGTACAGATCGACCCTGAAGTGATAGACCAACTCCGGGAATTTTATAGACCATATAATATTAAATTTTATGAAACTGTTGGGCAGGACTTCAGATGGGAATGAGCCACGGAGATTCAAGGGCTCTTCCGCTAGTCTCTTCCATGAGGTTTGCCCTGAGAGCCTCTGACCCTCTTCCCTTAGCAAATCCAGGCTCCAGTCCCTATTCCCCTCTTGGGTTCCATCCTCTTGGAATGGGGAAGCCCAGCTAAAGGCCAAAAGACCAGGGGGGGTCCCTGCCACTAGTTCTCCCCAGTCTGTTCAAAGTTGATCTATTTCTGGCACGTCCGGTCAGTTCCTAATAGTTTCCCTTCAGCCCATAAGAGGCCTTGGGAAATTGTTTTAGGAAGCACAGATCTTCTGATTATAGATACATATTATAAGTGGTGATGGTTCTGTTGCTATGAACACAGCAGTCTGTCCCATCACTGTCCACCCTGGAGTGGGCTTGTTAATTCCAAGTGGCATGTACCTCCTCTCTGAGCTTAACTCTCTGGAGCCGCCCTGGGTGATGGATGGGGACCAGCCTCGTCCTCCTGACCTTAGCAGCTCATGCAGAGATTGTGGAGCTGGGAGTGTTCCCCCTGGCCACTCTTAGGAGACAGACCCTTTGTTGATGAAATAAACCAGTGATTTCAAAGCCTGTGGTTTCAACTCTGCTTGAAGGGGAACTGTCTTTGAAAACCACCCTGTGATTCTCCCTGCTCCCTGTGGACAAAAGCACATAATTCTGCTGTTACGGGTACTTTCCTCACGCGAGCTTTCATGTTCAGCATGCAATAGAATCATGCTTGTCCATGTGAAATAAATATGGCTCTCTCGTGTCCTTATGGCTGGGCTTTCTTTGTGAGTCAGGCCTGGGGCGTGGCTCATTTCCTCCAGCTCCTCCCAGCAAGGTAGGGCTGTGCTGGGGATGGTGTGGGAGGGCAGGGAGAGGAGAAGCAAAGGAGTCGGGGAAGGAGAAGAGGTTCTTGGTGACAAAGGCTCGGGGAGACTTGTAGGGGCATCCTCTTCCTGAAACATAGTCTGATGGAGTCAGCTTTCCGTGTAAGCTTTACATCTGAAGTGAAGCCAAACTAGAGGCTGACAGGACATCAGACATGTTTTTGCTTGGCCAGCTTGACATTTTGAAATAATTTCCCACATTACAAACTTGGGAGTGTTCATACAAAATATGGATTTCCAGCTTCTTTAAAAAATTTTTTTATTGGAGTATAGTTGATTTACAGTGTTGTGTTCATTCCTGCTCTACAACAAAATGAATCACATATATCTGGGTATGTATATATATATATGTATATATATATATATATACATGCCCACTCTTTTTTAGATTTTTTTCCCCCCATATAGGTCATTACGGAGTATTTGAATAGAGTTCCCTGTACTATACAGTAGGTCCTTTATTTTACATATAATAGTGTATCTATGTCAATCCCAGTCTCACAATTTATCCCTCCACCTATCGTTTCCCCCAGTAACCATAAGATTGTTTTCTACATCTGTGACTCTATTTCTGTTGTGTAAATAAGTTCATTTTTTAGATTATTCATATAAGCAATATCATATGATATTTGTCTTTCTCTGTCCAATTTACTTCACTCAGTGCAACATGGAGACCCCAACCAAGCCTGTGCTTCATGACTGCCACCTCGGATGGCACCTGCACTCCTCGAATTTTCAGTCCCCAACTAGACCCCCTCATCATCATGTAAGGCATGGTAATGCCTTACAGTGACTCCTGTAAGGCATCTGAGTTCACAGGCCTGCTTTGTGTATGTACCGTGGCCTCAGAATAAAGTCTGAATCCTCCAGCATGGTGCTTGGGACAATGCCAATGGCAGCTTTGGGATTACCTTCTTCTCCCTCCTCACCCTCTGCTCCAATCTGTGTGCCTTCTCTTGACATTTTCTGTATCCATGCCTTGCTTGCCCCCAGGCATCTCCAGCTAATGGAAACCCCTGCTCCCATAAGACTTCACTCAAGTGTCTCTGGCTTGATATTTGTGCAGCCTACCCCAACCAAGCTGAGTTATCTGCTTGCTCTTCTGCCCGTGGTAGTTTGTATACATCTCAGTTCTAGCTTTTATCACATTAGAGTATCATTACTTGTATAGATGCCTGTCTTGACCATAGACCCTGAACTCCCTGAGAGTCAAGACTGCATCTTGCTGATATGCAGTAGGCACAGAGCAAATGTTTGAGGGATGAACGTATAAGTGGATGGATGGATGTTGGAAGTCTGGTGACATGGACAGGAATGTCCTGTGGAACTGGACTTCTGGGACACCTGCCAGATAGCTCCACAGAACCCACAGGTAGCTGGGAAGGATTGCTGAACCTCCAGGGGCCCCTTTGCCCTTTGTCTGCTCTGTCAGGCATCATGGAAGGCTCCTGAAAATAAGAATCTGACTTACAAGACTTACAAAAACCTGAGATATTAGCTCTGTGTCTTAGTACGTTTTTCTACCGCAAGCATCTTAGGAAATGATGAGAAAATCAAATGACTGAGAATATGGGACCAATAATCCGTGGTTCCAAGCATCCCCCATGGGCATGGAAAAGGGGGACAGAGGCCAGTGGGAGCTACCACCATCCAGAGACTGGGCACTGAACCTCTGGAGACCAGAAGAAGAATGAGTTGTGTATGGACATTAATGAATTGCCCTTGTACATCCCCCTGCAAAAGTATTTGGTGTCCTGTGATCCTGGCCAAGGCTGTAGCCAGAAGGAGACATAATTACACTGGGACCCAGAGGAAACACCCAAGAAACTGTGAAATGTGCTTGTTTATCCTGATCAGGAATTAGAATTGATGAAATTTCTGAATTTTGTATGCACAAATGCAGCTTTATTCCTTTGCATTACAAGCATTCTCAGACCTTCCAGACTAAGTAGCCTCTAAGTATTAATGAGTAGGTCAGAATCTATTGTAATTAATGTATCAATCATCATATGCAAATAAAAGGTGCTAAAGTACCTTAAAAATCCTAGTTTAAACAAGTGAAGTCAGGTATATACATGGGTCTGTTCAGCAAACTCTGATTTTTAATCCAGTGCAAATATATCCTTTCACCCAGGCTGCCTGAGGGCAAACTTGCACAAGCTCCAAATTAGTGTGGTTTAAATAGATGAAGTCTGGCTATTCAAATCTGAAACGAAAAAGGCTCCTCCAGGCGCGCGCACACGTGTGTGTGTGTGTGTGTGTTTGAAGCTTGTTTTTCCCCCTCACTAACAGTACAGGGTGCACAGTAGTTCCAAAATACCAGAGAATCAGGTTCCTTCCATCCTAGAGCCCCCAGTTCACGATGGCTCATCCCACTAGCATGACATGAGTGTGGAAGTCACTGGAGATCACCCAAAAGAGAACACACAGAGAGCCTCCTGACACAAACCCACCATAGCGAATTTATCTTCAGGGCAGCAATGGAGAAACAGACAGACAGAACAGACCTCTGGACATGGGGGGAGGGGAGGAGGGAGAAGGGGAGATGTATGGAGAGGGTAACATAGAAATTTACAATACCATATGTAAAATAGGTAGCCAATGGGAATTTGCTGTATGACTCGGGGAACTCAAACAGGGGCTCTGTGACAGGCTGAAGGGTGGGATTGGGAGGGAGATGCGGGAGGGAGGGGACACGGGTGTACCTATGGCTGATTCTTATTGGTATAGGACAGAAAAACCACAAAATTCTGTAAAGCAATTATCCTTCGATTAAAAAAATTTCTTTTAATGTTTTATATATATATATATATATATATAAAACTTCCATAGCAAGGAGTCTTCGTTGGGAAGGCTCGAGTTGTTGGTTCAGGGAAGCTGGAGGCAGGCTAACTAGAAGGGACGATCTCATGTGATTGCTGGGCCTTCCATGTCTTATCAACCCTACAAAGCAAATCTTGTTTCAAAGTGTAGTAAATACTGGACAGATGGGTGTGATGATTAAGAGCAGGGACTGTCTGAGTTCTGACTCTAACTCACTGCTCCCTTACTCTGGGATCTTGGGCAAGTTAGTTGATGCTCACTATGCCAGCTTCCCCATCTGTGAAATAGAGGTGCTAATAATAGTACCAACATCATAGTGGTTTTATGAGGATTAGACATGTCGATTCATGTGAAGTTCGAGAGTCACATTAAAAAGTGGTAACTGATATTGACATTATTCCTATCTTTGAGGTGAGGAAACTGAGGCTCAACAAATGAAGAAAGTCAATTCACACAAGTAGTAGAGGAGTCAACCCAGGTATTCCTCTCAGGAGAGATGGGTGAGCGAGTGAGTCCGGCGCAGTAACTGGAGAGAACGCAAAATGGAGGGTGGCCTAAAGGAAGGTGGCGTTAACACAGTCAGCAAGGACTTCATGAGAAAGAACACGGATCCCCTTCCTGCTCCATCTCCAATTATAAAATCTCACCACCTCAGCTCGTTTCTTAGACACCACAGCTGTAATGACATTACATCTCCCAGCAACAAGAAGGACATTATGGAGTCTGGCCCTCAAATTTGGTAAAGAAACTACCAGATGAAATACAGAAAAAGTAGGAATCGATGGGATTTCTTTTGTTCTGCAAATATTTACTGAACGATTTAGGCAGCCACCGAGGATACACAGTTGTGTGAACTTTTGTTCCTGTTTTCTTCTCGGAGCTCCCAGACTAATGAGGATGAGAGTCACATAAGCAATTACTCTATAATATAATAAGCTGAAACTATGTGATGGGGGCACAGGGAAGAGGACGAGGACTTTTGTGGAGGAAGTGGCAGTGGAGCCATGTCTTAAAGAATGCTGAGGAATTCATCCTTTGGAGAAGAATGTTATATGCCAGTCTGAAATGCTGCAGGAACCTGTTTTTCTAGGTCAGGACAACCAGAAACAATGATTAAGGGCACTGGGCTAAATTCCAGTCACTGGATTGGACTCTAGGTCTATCCACACCACATCCCAGTTCAAGGGCTAGTCTGTTTTCCCACAAATTCAGAGTGGACCCCACACCTGCCTACCCAATACTGCCTACCCAAAAAGGGCAGAAATGCAAAGCCACTCTTTTTCCAGAATAAGATGAGCCACTCATCTGCTTAGATGCCTTCTATGGGAGACAAACATCCTCTCTTCCTCTCACTCTACCTCCCATTGCCCAGCCCTGGAGAGCCAAAGAATTAATTCAGGTGGATAAATAGATGCCCCAAGGGGCCTCTCACACTTGAACAATGAATTTGGCTCTTGATAAAACTGGCTTCCTGATAAATAAGGAAAGCATACTGCTTTTATCACTTGGGAGAAACAAGAAAAGAAGGAAGGAAAGAAAGGGAGAGGGAGGGAGGAAGGAAGAAAGAAAACACATACCTCAGCCTCCAAAGCAGCTTAGAATGAAATGGAAATATGACTGCGCCATTTAGGAACTATATGCATGACTGCTTTTTATTGACAACAGTAGCTTAAATAAATTAGGGATTTATTTTCTCAAAGAAGTCTGGAGTTGGACAGTCTAGTACTGGCACAGCAGCTCTGTTAACAGCAATTCAGATCCCTTCTGTCTAATACATCACCCTTAGTCCATTGGCTTGCATCCTCATGATCCAAGATGGATGCTGGTGCTCCAGCCACCACATCTCTGTTTCAGTCAGAGAGAAGGAAAAAGAAAGTTAGAAAAACACTCTTGCTAATCAATTCAACCCCATCTGAGGAGATATCCTAGATATTCTATCCAGTTACTTATACTTACATCTCATGGACTACTGTTAGCTGAAAAATAGCCTAGAAAATGTAGTCTGTTAGCTAAACATATTACCTCCCTGACAACCCAGGATTTTGACACTAAGGAAAAATAAGAGAATGGATACTGAGAAGGCAATTAACAGTCTTTGTAACAATAGCCTCCAACAACTTGAAAAATCTGTCTCTTAGATTACTGGAAAATCCCATGGATGGAGGAGCCTGGTAGGCTGCAGTCCGTGGGGTCGCTAAGGGTCGGACACGACTGAGTGACTTCACTTTCACTTTTCATTTTCACACATTGGAGAAGGAAATGGCAACCCACTCCAGCGTTCTTGCCTGGAGAATCCCAGGGACGGGGGAGCCTGGTGGGCTTCCGTCTATGGGGTCGCACAGAGTCAGACACGACTGAAGTGACTTAGCAGCAGCAGCAGCAGCAGATTACTGATATGTTCCAACAAGTCTTGAAAATCTCCCACAACCATCTTCCAGTACCTCCCACTTTGAGACCTTCTGTTTGTCTCCCTGTCTCTTGCACTTGACCTCTAAAGGCAAATGTCTCCAGAACCAACTTCTCCCAGCCTGCATCTCCAACTAGTAGATCAATTCTCTGAAGGGAGTGCGGTGGGCAGTGAGGGGAATATCTGCTTTGCAGAATTTGCCAATTTCTGTGGTGTAAATGCACCCACTGGAGGCAGTTACAAGCTACTGATGTGACATCATTCAGTGCAGTCCTAAACCGTCTCCCCAGAGGCTGCCTCTTTAGCTCTGGCACATCACCACCATAAAATCTCATTCCCTGCCTGCCCAACCAGGAAGCACTCGAGAAAATAAATGAGGGGCCCTGGATTCTTGTTATGAGGCACTGCCTGGATGAGACCTGAGCTCAGGACACTGGACTGTGATATTTTCAACAACTCTAAAACAAGTCAGATTGCACTTTATCTGATGACGTGAGGCAGTCACGTCAGACAAGTATTTAATTGACCTAAGTTCAACTATATTCTGTCAGAGAGAGAAGAGGAGAGGTGATTGAAACAGTGTGAGCAATTCTATCTGTCATCTTGCTCCATGACAGTGACCGTGAGAGGATGCTGGGATTTTCCGTCCCCTCCTTCCCCCTCCACGCCCATCACCACGTGTGAGCATTTTGCCTCTGATTGTGATGCTGATGTAGATTATTATTTACTCCCCACCCTCCATGGTCCCTAAAAACCAGCCAACTATTGCCTTAATTGTCCAAGTGGATAAATAAACAAATCCATAGCAATGATGGAAGATAAAAATGGTAGACCGGGGAAATTTCTGCAGGCAATTTGGCTTCCCTGCCTTTGTTAGCTTTAGAACCCACTCTCTGAGTAAGAGGCAACTCCCTTTACTTGCCTTCCCCACTTGGCATCCAACCCCTGCGTGCATGCATACACACACACACACACACACACACACACACACACACACATACACACATTCAGGCTGCCTGAGAAGGGACAAGGCCATGAGTGAAAGGAGGCAAAAGAAAAGCAGGGGAGGATGGGAGAGCTGCCGGCAGTTATTTAATTCCTACAACCACCTTCCTCCTGCTGGGGCCACATGGTTGGGGCCCCTCCCTCACTCTGCAGAGGGTTTAGCAGAAGCGCACCCAGTGGGCATGTGTGTGACTGACATTATTTCACTCCTATGTCCCTTGAAGGATGGGAGACGAGCCTGTGTGACTGACACGTGTCAGGCTGATCCACGTCTAACCACAACATGATTGATGACACATGGCTAATTGGATCACGACTAACTGACACATGCTTTGTGGGCACGGCCCACCCAGCACACCTCAGCTTGTCTGAGGAGCGCCAGTCTGATTGACGCAGGCTCAGCCCTGCAGTGGAACTGGCATCTTGCCTGCAGTCCTGCCCTTGGGCTTCTGGAAAGGGGCTCTTTTCCCCACTAAGCCTGAAACAAAGGATGCATTTGCAGCTTGGCTGCAGCAGCTCCTCAGCCCCTGATCTGGCCGTCCTTCCACGCTGGGCATCTGGCTCTGTCAAAGCCCAGTATAAGCCCTGTAGTTCACTCTCCCAGATGAACCCAGTTCCAGTGGGGTCCATTCTAGGCTCCTCAAGTGGCTTGTCAAGGCACCTTATGCCACCTTCAGAGTCTTGAACCCTCTTTCCAGAGGCTGTAGCCACTCAGAGCCCTTGGGCAGAGGTCCAGCAAGAGAACTCCAGGTAACACGGAGACACGAAGATAAAATGGCAGAGGCAAAATATCCAGGGAAACAAAGATATTTATACAGGACTTCATCTTTCTCCTGCCTTTGAATGATATTAACCTGACTTATAAACTTGTTTAAGGGCACAAAGTCCTTTCATATACTTTACATAATTTTCTCTTTATAATAACTAAGATTTGTATTTCTGCTTTGCAGAGGGAGGAAATTGACACCCAAAGATTTTTTTAAGCTAGTTGTCTAGGGTCTCACAGCCAAGACTCAAATCTATAATTCTCACTCCAATTCCCTCTATGTGAGGAAGAGACTTATGCTGCAATATGAAAATTTAAATCGTCTTTTAGGAAGAACTTGACATCAACAAAGGCTGTTAGACCTGGGAATGAAGAAAAGACATGTGGTGGCTTTTAGCTAACATTCTTTAAGTGCAGGAAAATAATATCTGAGAAAGGAAGGTAAGATTGGCGTAAAGTCTGGGTGTTTTTTCTGTGGCAACTTAGGATTTGACCCAAGCCTTCCCTTGGAAATTAAACTAACTTTGGAGAGTCGAGTTGCTGCAAGGATCAACATAAAATTCCAGGTCAGAAGTTAAATTAACAAGAGAAAGATAGAATCATATCAAGAAATGTTTGTGATAAATGTTCCATGATGATTGAGCTCAAACATGGCTCTGAGTTTCTGAATAGTCAAGGCAAAGAGAACAACAGCTGGGTGATGTGCTTTGTATGAACTAATGTTGTGAGCTCAAGGGAGAGAGAATCAATTTCCTGGGGGAGAGCTAGTGGTCAACATAATGTATGCTTGATAATTATCTTTATAATAACTCCTGGAATATTCGCCTTACATAGTATGTGTTAGTTGCTCAGTCTTATCTGACTCTTTGCGACCCCATGGACTGTAGTCCACCAAGCTCCTCTGTCCATGGAATTCTCCAGGAAAGAATAGTGGAGTGGATTGCCATTTCATTCTCCAGGGCATCTTCCCAACCCAGGGATCGAACCCAGGTCTCCCACATTGCAGGCATATTCTTTACCCTCTGAGCCACCAGGGAAGCCACTTTCTTACATAAAGTGATGTAAACACAAAACAGTAAGAATGATGAGTCTATTAAGGGGATTCTGTGGGGGATCAAGGTTCCATTGACACCAATGATAGCTAGTCTCAATGAACAGATGGATAAAGCCTGGTGAATCCTGAGAGGGAAAAATTATGACTTTATTTTTCCTAGAGCAACAGTCACCTGATTCTGGCTTTGGCTGCAGGCAAATGAGGCACGACTGACGTCACTAGCGAACCTTCGCAAGACAAGTATTCTATGACTTCAAGTGAAGTCGACGCCTAATAAAGAAACTGGGCAAACGCTGAACAAAAGTGATCATTTATAATGAAAACAACTACAATTTCTATTATTCTAAAAAACGCAGTGCTATTGAAATAACTACTGACAAAGCCAACAGTTTGTCTTCCTAAATGGTCCTCGGTTAATTAAAATTCAGTAAATCTCCAAAATATTGTCATGGCCCTGACCTTAAAGATTCCTCAGTTAAAAAAATTCCAAAGTCCCTCTTTCACCTTGAAGGGTACACATCTGCATATAAAGTGACCCCACAGCTTAGGGGGGTCCCATCATGTTCCCAATAATATGTGTTCATATGTATTACCAACTTCAGTTTGTGAAGTTGAACCATGTGAAAATACCAACATTCACCTGCAAAAATAGCAGTCTTATATGGTTCGACCGAATAGAGATTTGTAGAAATTTAGAGGAAATAGTGAGCTATCTACTTGTAATGTCTCAATTATTTTACTTCCTCAGATGTTTTTAAAATCACATTATCTGGACAGTTATAAGGATTCAACATACTGCTTTGTTCCCCTTCTCGTATCTTCCTGAAATGATATTATTTAAATTCTTCTCATTAATTTTTGGCACCAAGACCTCATTTGAATTAATCTAACACTTCTGTGCCATGGTGGTCTCCCAGTCCCATGCACCCATTCCCAGGACACATGGAGTCATGATCCTGTCATCAAGATCATCCAACATTTCATTTAAGATAATCTTGTTTACATCTGACACTTGCACTGTGAGTTCACATCTCAAGAAATAATGATTGAATCAGTGTTAAATTTCTTTGTCTTTTCTGTTACCGAGTCCATCCAATGGCCTATCAGTTCAGTTCAGTTCAGTCGCTCAGTCGTGTCCGACTCTCCACGACCCCGTGAATAACAGCACGCCAGGCCTCCCTGTCCATCACCAACTCCCGGAGTTCACTCAAACTCATGTCCACAGAGTCGGCGATGCCATCCAGCCATCTCATTCTCTGTCATCCCCTTCTCCTCCCGCCCCCAACCTTTCCTAGCATCAGAGTCTTTTCCAGTGAGTCAACTCGTCGCATGAGGTGGCCAAAGTATTGCAGTTTCAGCTTTAGCATCAGTCCTTCCAATGAACACCCAGGATTGATCTCCTTTAGAATGGACTGGTTGGATCTCCTTGCAGTACAAGGAACTCTCAAGAGTCTTCTCCAATGGCCTATACAATGTCCTAAATTAGCACTGAATCAGCTCACTTCAGGTATCCTCATGGTTCAAAATACAGTAATTTAGAGAATGTCCTTTAAATTGGATACATAATAAGGACTCAAATATAAGATGACCCATTTTCTCAGAGAGACCTTTTAGTGGGAGGAGGTGTCACCCCTCATATAAACATACTTGGAGACTACTTTCAATTTTGAGTACAAACGTATAGCAATTAATCTGGGAAAATTCAGCAGCAGAATGGCCCCCAGGTAACCGAGTGAATAAAACTTTTGAGTAGGATAATTTAATATTTCCCATTTGGATGTCAAGATTTTTTTTTTTTTTTTTGCCAAATGCAGGTTTTCTTTTTGGCATAATTCACATTTAGCTCATTCTACCTGTTACCATTTAGCCTACAGGTTTGACTGTTTCCTCTTGTCTCCTGGGACCTGTGACTATGACCTGGACCTCTAGGGGGACGAAAGTATACTGGTCTCGTTTCCTGTGGCCATAGGCCGTGTTTCTAATTCACCTAGAAACTGCATCAAATTATTGAAGGACACAGTCTCATCTTATGCCATTAAAAAAAATAAGAATTTGCTATTCTATCTCACAGTGAATTTAGGAAAAAAAACGAAAGAGAGAGAAGAGAAGGAGGGAGGAAGGAAGAGAGAGAATTAAAAGCCTCGGATCAATACTATTAAGATCATATGACTTGACCCATAAATGATTTATATATATGAAATCAAAGTCAATAATATATCTAGGGTCTTAGTTTATTTGTTCTAACCACTCTCTATTGAGTGAAATAGAGTCAAACTGTGATCAATGGTCAAATAACTGAGTTAAAGCTGCCTTAGGAGAACATTAGAAGGGGAGACCCTGATCTGCAGTTTTTGAAGATGGAATGTGGCACTGAGATTTCAGGGAATATTCACTGGATCAATGTTTCCCAAACTTTAGACATTTGAGCATCATCCATACAATTTTTTCTATCGTCACATATTACCTGTACTATTATTATCTTAATCTTTCTCTTTTAATCATCTTCTTTTTGTTCACTTAAATTTATTTTCAAAGGAAACCTTATGTTTCTATCATACATGGAGAATCAGCTCCACTAATTCTAATTAAAATACAAAAGCACAATCATTACTATGAGCGATTATTGTCTTTTCCCCATTTCTCTGATTTCAAAGAGAAGGAATTTCTACAAAACACTCCTAGATTCTTGTCTGTCCTTTCTCCTCTGCCCAGAGGGGTGAGAATTTCCCTGGTGGGTAAGGACAGTCCACATTTCTTAACCGGGTAGGTGGAGTTAATTTATCAAAAATCCTAGTTTTTGTCTCTTTCTCTTTCCCTCTCCACCCAAACAGGAGTCAGGCAGTGATCTGGGTAGGTGGGTCTGCTCTTCAGACTCACTTTCCCTGAGGTGGGCTTCCCACAGTGCCAGCGAAGTGGGGAGGGCGTTATTAAGGATGCTTGAAGCTAACAAAACCAGGTTTCAGCTTAGCCTTTGTCATAATAAAATGTCATTGTAATCTCTCATCTGCCTTGTGCTTTATCTTTTTTTCTCAGTTGGCTCAGAATTCAAGTGAATGGATGGATCCATTATTATACTAAGTGAAGTAAGCCAGACAGAGAAAGACAAATATCATAGGATATCACTTATATGTGGAATCTATAAAAGTGATACAAATGAACCTATTTACAAAACAGAAATTGACCCACAGACATAGAAAACAAACTGAGGGTTACCAGAGAGGAAGGGAGGGGAGGGATAAATTAGGAGTTTGCGATTAATATACACACATTATAATATATAAAATAGACAACCAACAAGGACCTACTGTATAACAAAGGAAACTATACTAAATATTTTATAATGACCTCTAAGGGAAAAGAATCTGGACAGTAATATATACATATATACACTTTGAATACATATATACACTGAATCACATTGCTATACACCTGAGACTAACAAAACATTATAAACCAACTATACTTCAACTAAAAAATGAAAAAGAATTCAGGTGGAAAGAGTAGGGTTGTATTTTATTGGCTCCCTCAAATCCTAACAAATATTTTAAATTAAAAAAAATTATCAATGTGCTACCTACAATTCTCTCACATACCAACAATGAGGCATTCGTCTCACTTTGGGATATGCTAATAATGGACAATGATTTGAGACATAAAAATTTATCTTGGTTTTCTAGCTAGAATAGATTAACTTTGCATTTACCTTGATGGATTCAATTCAAAGAGTTAATGATAATCATTTGTAATACTTGGGGCACTCAAAACTGAGAGCAAAACCTAAGGTATTCTTGTGGTCAGATGTTTTCTTCAGGAGCAGGGTGATAGTCAAAAGATTAAAAAGACCTGCACAACACTGGCTGTGACCAACGAGAATAGATTCCAGCTGTGTATAACCAGGATGGCCTCCTTCAGTCTGGGGGCTACACCAAGTTCTTGGAGACTCTGCTACCCAGAGTGAGTTCTGCAGACCAGAGCCATCAGCATTCCCTGGGAACTTTCAGAAGTGCAGAGTCTTCAGACCTGCTGGGTCAGAATCCGCAGTTAACATGATCTTCAGGTGACTCCTATGTACATGAACATTTGAGAAGAAGTACAGTGCATTTCTTCACTTCTAAAACTCTCCCAGTGGGGAAGGGAGAAATAAGGTGTTATTTCAGGTATGAAGTTTGAGTTATGCAAGATGAACAAGCCTACAGATATGCTCTGTAACAGTGCCTTTGGTAAACACTCGTACTGAGCACTTCAAATTTTATAAAATGGATAAATCTCATGGTAAGTGTTCATACCACAATAATATAATAGCAGATCACAAAGGGACACAAAGAAACTTTCGGAGGTAATGATGAACATCTTTATCAGCTTGTGGTGGGACTGGTACCACAGGTATATGCATATCTCCAAACTCATCAAATTGTGTAAATTGAACACATGCAGGTTTTGAAATACAGTTATATCTCAATAAAAACAATTTTTAAAAAAGAGAGACAGTACTAAGGATTTTCTGCCTCCCCAAAACAACAATAACAACAACAAAAGCACCGCCTGGGGATATTAGTCTGCAGAACCCACGTGGAGTGGTCAGGCTTTCTGTAAGGCAGGCATGGAGGTCACTAGACTCTGGAACTGGGAGAAAACTTTCCAGGCATCAAAGTTGTGTCTGCTCCCCCAACTGCCCTCTTGGGGCCTCTGACAACAGCAGCAGTGCTCCAGAATCTTACGTGAGTCCCTGGACAGCCAGATACCAGGCCTCCCATTGACAGTGTTTGCTGCCTGCTCCACTGTCAAGGAAAAAGTTATTTCCAAAAAAACTTTAGAGAGTGCCTGAGTTAAATTTCTCGGATTGTCAAAGTGAAGCCTTTGATTATAAAAGAAAGAAATGTAAAAAAGAAAGATCTACAGCAAATAGGGCAAATGTTAACATTGGTTAAATTTCCATGGAAGGTGCATGAATATCTGTTATGCTATTTTTTATATGTTTGAAATTTTGAAATTGAAAGATTAAAAATCTATTAAGTGAAAATAATAAATTCCCAGCTGAGATCAGAAAAACTGCCAAGGAAAAATATAAAAATCATCCAAAACTCCACCACCCAGATATACATTGGGGGCTTTATCCTTTCGGTTCCCTTTCTTGTTCAAAAGGAAATTTAAGATTTGCATTTTTTATTATAATTAGTTAAGCACATGCTTTTAACTCCTTCAGAAATTTCAATTGAAATCATCACAGGCAAATAAATAAAAATGAGTGGGTTGCGGGGGTTGGGGGTCAGTCCCAGGAAACAGGAAGCTTGCCAAGCAATAAGCACAATGTGGGATTTCTACATAGAACCCCAGCTCAGGGTGATGGGGGCAGGGCAGGACACAGGCCCAGGGAGCTGAGTCCCCTGGCAGCAAGCCAAGCCACTGGAGGCACTTCCTCACTGAGCTCCTAATGAGGGCACTTAGAGGAGAGGGCAGTGCTCTACTAACTTCAGCTGCCAAAATAAACTCAGAAAGGAAACTGCTTTGCCCAGCAGGAAACTGCTCCCCTGCAATGCTGACTCCCAGAAATTCACTTCCTACTCACCACAGGCAACAAAAGCCCCAAACCAGCAAAGGAAAACTACAAAAATACAAGCTTCCCCATCTCCCGTTTGTCTGAGACAAACAGATCAAAGAAGGATCTTGTGGGCTCACTGCCAGAATCTACTTTGTTTAAGACCCAGGGATGGACAAGATCTCTCTGTCTCTCTACAGATGCGTAAGGAGAACAAAATTACAGGGGAAAAGAAAAAAACTGAGATTCGGAACTTTAAATCAAGATTGAGCAGAGATGTAAGCCAAGAATAAAGAATTATTCTTATTTCATATTTTCTTGTGATTTTAAAAGGCATTCACTAGGTTCAGTTCCGGAGAAGGCAATGGCAAGCCACTCCAGTACTATTGCCTAGAAAATCCCATGGATGGAGGAGCCTGGTAGGCTGCAGTCCGTGGGGTCGCTCAGGGTTGGACACGGCTGAGCGACTTCACTTTCACTTTTCACTTTCCACTTTCACACATTGGAGAAGGAAATGGCAACCCACTCCAGTGTTCTTGCCTGGAGAATCCCAGGGACGGGGGAGCCTGGTGGGCTTCTGTCTATGGGGTCACACAGAGTCGGACACGACTGAAGTGACTTAGCAGCAGCAGCAGCAGCAGGTTCAGTTCAGTTGCTCAGTCATGTTTGACTCTTTGCGACCCCATGGACTGCAGCACACCAGGCTTCCCTGTCCATCACCAATTCCCAGAGTTTACTCAAACTCATGTCCATTGAGTTGGTGATGCCATCCAACCATCTCATCCTCTGTCGTCCCCTTCTCCTCCCGCCTTCAGTCGTTCCCAGGTTGTATGTAAAAGGCATTACATTTTATTTTAAAAAAACAAAACAAAAAAACGGTAATAAAGAAACACTGGTTTTAGCCAAAAGACTTAGTTTCCTCATCTATAAAAAGTGCTGTTAATGTTAGCCCTCACCTCATAGAAGTCTCAGGAAGATTAATGTCAAAGATTCCGTTCCGTTCCGTCGCTCAGTCGTGTCCGACTCTATGCGACCCCGTGGACTGTAGCCTACCAGGCTTCTCCGTCCATGGGATTCTCCAGGCAAGAATACTGGAGTGGGTTACCGTTTCCTTCTCCAGGGGATCTTCCCGACCCAGGGATCGAACCCGGGTCTCCGGCATTGGAGGCAGAAACTTTAACCTCTGAGCCACCAGGGAATCTGGCAAAACAGTCACTCGTATTACATATTCTTTTTTAAAAAAAACTTTTCTAATTTTAAAATGCAATGAACCACTTCTAGTTTCCAGAGGGTTGATTTAACCTACATGTTTATCTCTCTATTCCTTTCCCAAATTCCACTGAAATGGTAAAAAGTAAGAATCATAGTAGTAACCTTAGAAAAGAAAGAATAGGCAAGAAGCTCTGAGGAGTTCCTGCAAGATAGTCAACGGATGCAGACAGACTGACAGAAAACTCCATCAGGGCTGAGCATATCCTGTCCACTTTGTGGGTGAGGCCAGACAGCTCACCCAAGGTGCCTTGGCTGGCCTGCCCATCACAGAAAGTAGTGCTGCTCGAGAGGAGAGGGAAGAATGGATAAGCAGGGGAGGATGCCCACTCTAATAAAGAATGAAATAAGCTCTTGAAGAGTTTTAAAGTACTTCTTTGGATCCACGGTGTATGTTGATTTTTCCTTTAGCAAGAGGAGCTGTTGGCAGGAATTACACAATGTGTGTGTGTGTGTGTGTGTGCATGGGGAGGGGATGTGGATGTGGGTATGGGGGTATACATCCCTGTCTTTGCATCCCTGGTCCTCAGGAGGGAATAAGATGGCAACTTAAGGAGCAGTAGAGAGAGATGCCCTCCCTCCATCAAAGACAATGGCAGCTGTCCTTTGTGCCAGAACGTGACATTTCAGACTCCTCAGCAGCTGTCTTCATTCCTCCAGGGTCTGTACATCTTCCCCAGAGCAGGAGGACTCCGAGAGACACTGTTGATTGTTAATAATTTCCATAATCCTCAGTATCAGCTACTAAGCCAGCAGCCTACTCCACACAAGCTATAGTAATTTATAGTTCCAGTTAATGGGCTGTTTTATAGGAACCCACAATTATAATTGGATGTCAAGTGTTGTGAATCTCAGCGGATGGAAAGCGACAACCACTAGGGCCTGGTGTTTAATTTTTTAATGTGATTATTAAATTTCCCATCTCCTTGCTCTTCTATCTTCTCTCAATGTGGCTTCCAGCTGTGGCCCTGTCTTCACCCGTGCTGTCTTCTCCAGCCCAGAGTCTTGACACCTCCTTCTGCTAAACCTGTGTCTGGATCTGTCTCTTTATACTGAGCATGGGTAGAAAGCCTGGACCCTACAGAAATAGGGCAGCTGCCAACTTTTCTGATTGGGAACATCCCCCCCAACAAAAAACAAACCCATCTAAGAATGTATCCCAAGTCCTCAGGTTTGCTCATCTTGCTTTGCACACACTGAAGCCCAAAGTACTTGGCCTGGCAGCCTTAGCCATCCAAAAGGAAACCATGAGGAGTACCCGGCTCCTTCAACCCAGGGGCACAGGCTCTTGGAATGGACCGCCTTGGCATTTGGCCATCAGAATCTGTCCTTAGAGCTCTCCTGCTCCAGATTCGAGGACACAGATTAATCAGGAGTCACCAATAGCAAGTGTCAGGGAAGTGGTATAGCTGTTTGGGGAAGTGGCAAAGTGACTGGGGAACCATGCAAAACAGACTTTTCTATATCAACTCCTGGGTGAGGAGGAAGAATGGCCTTCTTCTAGTCAGCATGAGGAAGCCCACCCAAGAGAAGAGATGTTAGGGGCTGGTTGAGCAAGAGAAGGAAAGGTCAACCACAGAGGGGAGGGCCAGGATGTCACTACCTGGGAGTGGCCCTGAGCCCACCTGCCTTGTCCATCTCAGATTCAGCTCAGACAAGAACCCCGTGTTCAAATACAGAGCCTAATGGAGCACAAACTTAGTTCCAAGGCTAGCCAACATCCAAGTCAGGTGAGGACCCAACAATTTCCAGGGCAATTCAGACACAACCAAAATCTAATCCAAGTATAACCCTAGAGCCCTCACCATAGTCCATTCTTCAGCACTGCCAAACCCTCCATAACAGTATCCCTGAATTCAGTCCTGCTGAAAGTCTATAACTAGGGCCCAGATCCCAAGTACCTGGCTGGATGAGGAAGAAGATGGGGATTCAAAGACATCGTATTATTGGAAACCATCATCCATTAAACATTTCTGAATCTAGAGCTCTCTGACCTAGCAATTCTCTACTGAGAGGGAATTGTACTCTGAATAGATTTGCCTCAAAGACCCCCAACACCATAACTCTCTGGGGACAGAGGTTGTCCACCATTCAACTAGGAAATCCCAACTTCAGCAGAGGGCCCAGCATAATACATGTTTGCTGAATGACTGGATGGAACATGGAGTCAATTAAAAAGAAGGTGGTCTTTGAGTCCATCAGACCTGGATGAGAATCCCTACTCTGCCACATCTTAGCTGTGTGATTGCGAGCAGGTCCCTTGCCCTCACTCTACTGTGAAATAACATGAGGAAAAAATGGAAAAAATCACTCTAAAAACCACCTGGCATAGAATGTTGGTTTCCTATTTCTTTCTCCAAGGGCAAAGTCTCCGAGGCAAGTACTAGACAAGTTCTTTCCATTCTATCCATTACAGAGTGCAGAATCCTCAGAGGGTTTCAGATTCCTAGAGTCCTTGTGACTCTCCGAATCTGCTTCACCATCCTGCTGCCCAGCTTTCTATTGTGGATCATTTCAGGGTGGAGGCTCCATAGCTTCCTGTATTAGACATCTAATGTCACAGCACGGCTGCGTAACAACCACAGAACTTCAGGGGTGTACGGCAACAAGCGTTTATTGTTGCTCATGAGTCCCTGGGTTGGCTGAGCCCATCCGTTCGTCTGGGTCATCAGCTAACATGTGATCTGATGTGTCTGCAGTCAGCTGGGATCCTCAGTTCTGCTCTGTGAGGTTTCTCACCCTCTAGAAGGCTAGCCTGGACTACTTCACATGGCAGTGGCAGGCTTGCAAGAGATGAATGGAAGCCCACAGGAGCCCCTGAGGCCTGGGCTCAGACCTGACACACGATCACTTCACAGTGAGTGACAAGGCCAGCCCAGTTTCCAGAGCAGTGACATAAACTCTGCCTCTCGAGATGGGGAGCTTCACAGTCATGTTGCAAGGGAAAAGAATCCAGAGAAGAGAAGGACTGTGACCACTTTTGGTAATGAATCCATTATATCTTTTGGCCCTTCTTCAGTCTCTGCTTTTGAGAAGGTGGATAAGAGACTAGAAGGAATGATATGCTTGGACTAGGGTCAGAAACATTTGGGTTCTACCTCTTGTATTAGCCTTTCTGAACCTCAGTTTCCTCATCTACACAGTGATGTCAACAGTAAGAACTGCTGATCCGTAGTCTATTCCCCTGACTCTTTGGGGCATCCCCACCCCCCTGTTACTAAGAACAGGAAGAAAAATCTAAGTAGCAGATTGTCAAAATCACTTCTGGTGGTGGCCCTGAGCCTGCCTGCCCTACAGGGGCAAGGACTGACTCTATGCTGTCCTTCTCAGATCCCAAGTCAGCCATGGCCTCAGTGTCCAGAGCCAAATACAGAGCCACGGTCATCAGGAGGGTAGCCCTTCACTATTTCCCAAGAAAATGGTTCTCCAGAAAGCTATGCCAATGATCAAAAAGGAAGTCAATGTGGACAAGCAAGTGCATGATTTACTATCCAGACCATTTTCACCAAGGTCTGGGGGAGAAGCCAGAAGCATGCTCCAAGTCTCGTTCTCTCAAGGTAACTTTGGTACATACACAAATGTTTCCCTGCTGCCCTCAACTACTGTCTATTTCCCCCCCAAGGTGGTCCTAACTGGGCCACACACAGCTCCTTCCCTAATTGCTACTTATTTCTTTTGCACTTTCCCCATTATAATGTTAATATCCTAATGTGTGAGTCTTATTACCTGGGCAACCAGAAGTGTTGCCCATGTGGATTCAGTCTTGACTGAAACCTACACTCTTGACTTGATTAAAATCACTCTTGAGGTCAAAGAACAAAAAACATCCCAGTTTCACATGTCTTCTTTCTTGATTTTGTCTCTGTCCAGACAGAACTTAGCTGACCTCTATGGTTTCTCCCAAATGCACTCCAAATGCACAAAATATAATTCATTTTACTTCTACTCAACAGCCACAATATCTTATCTCCTCCTATAAGCAGATTCCCCTCTGATCAATACTGCCTACTCAAGACCAGCCTCGTGGGGTTGGGGTTAAATGGATAATGCATTTAGGTGCTCAGTACGGTACTCAGTACATAGCAAACAACTCAATAAAGATTAATGGCCAGTGTTACTATAACTGTTAATATTAGCGGCAGGATTAGTCTGTCACCATCCTCCTTAGAAGTCACCCAAGTCTTTCCATCAGTTGTTACTCCCTCACCCTATGTCTTCTCTGCAAGACAAAAACTTCCTCCCACCCCAAGCTGTTTAATACTCTCCTTTCAGGTAAACCCAGGTCAAGGAATTGTTTCTGTCTCAGTTGGCAAAGAAGTGCCAGGGGCAAGTCCAGAGAGGAAGAGAGAAGAGACCTCACCCAACATTCTCTCTCTTGATTCCTGACCCAAGCAGAGATCAGTGCCGTGGGGAGTGGGTGGTCCGAGGGAGGTCCCTGTGGGTTTCCCTTCAGAACTAAGATGAGGAAACCAGCAGCTGGCAGGAAATGAATATGACACAAACGCTCTGCTGGAATAGCTATAAATAGGGAAAGTCAATGGAGTGGAAAGAAAAGCATTTAACAGCTAACTGTTCTTTGCAACAGCAGGCTCACACCTCATTTTATCAGACATTATTTACACAAAAGAAGGTGTGATGGCGCTTATGGCATCATTAGGCATGGATTACTTCCTTAACTGTGAATACAGAAGCCCGGGGGAGGCAACCACTCTAGAAGTCCTCAAGGACACCAGGGAAGCCAGGCATAAACTCAGTAGCCCCGGAGTCAACTTGAAATGCCCTCATCACCCCCTTAATCATCACCCCCCCACTAAGTTCTCCACTCACCAATAACAAATATAGAGTTGATACGAATCTCTGAATCAAAAGTCAGGATTGCAAGAATGGTCACACCTTTCTATTCTTAATAACCAGCCTTACTGGCATGGCTAGTGTAATCAATTTGTTACCTGTACAGTCCCAACAGTGCTCAGTGCTCAGAAGAAACTTGGTTTAATACTCTGCTATAGCTGTGGATGTTCTTCATAGTTTTTTTAACAAGATGTCCGGCATTTTCATTTTGCACTGACTCTCTGGGCAGTAGACATCTCTTACAGTTTAGAGCACTTGAATGTAGAAACTAGTGTTTGCTTCTTGTGTGAAGGCTGCAGACTCACTAACATCCATTAATGAGGAGGGCATGAAAAAGCTGTAGGGGGAGCAAACTTTGCCATCCCCAAAGTCTCTTTGGCATGTGGGTCATTTGATTGTTTTAGCCCAAAAGATGACTCAGGAAGAAACTTTGACCTTTCTTTAACTGCCTAAAAGAATTTAGATGAAGGAGCTGTTCCAGGAAGGATCCTGTCATCATAGAAAACCATAGTGTGATCTAGGTGGGATAGACAGAGAAGTTCTCTGTGTTCCATTGTCTCTGCAAATCCCAGTAAACATCTGTTTACCAAACATTTGCTTTTTATCTTCATGTGATTTGCCTTCCTCCCCTTTAAAATCCCAACCTACTACCCCCAACATCCTTTTTTGTGTTTAGCTGAAGGCAGTAATTTAAGGTAAGGGTTTCAGTCATGTTGGTGAGTTATTCATTTTCCTGGATCTCTCCTATGTATACATGTTATTAAACTTTTGTTTAATTTTCTCCTATTAAAAAAACCTTAGTAAGGTTTAATAACCCTTAATAAGGCTCAACTGTATTCCCCATTGTGAGCTTCATGGTTCAGAAAGGGACTTCTATGTCTGATCCTCAGCCCTCCCCCAGCTCACCCCAGGCTCTGCTATCAAGGATCTGGGGTCGGACACAGTGCCAAGGCCAGGGGCACAGGATCTTCCATCATCAGTCACCTCTGAGAGATCTCTTGTTCCATCTGTGTATTCCTTCGGCAGGGAGTTTTCCCTGCTGCTTTCTCCCCAGGCGTAGGACACAGGGGTCTCTGGCAAGGCTGGGAGCCCAGGTCCCTTTGGTCTTATTTCCTTGGACATATTATGTAACCATTTCTCCCTGTGGTCATTCTGTCTTCCCACTGCTCCACGGGTCCTCTGGCCACTCTCATACTCCAGCCTGGGGGATATCTTTTTTCTTAATCTGAGCAAAACCCCCTCTGTCTTTCCTGAGCCTCTCAAACTGCTCTGCTTCCTCCCACAAACCCATCCTTAACTTGTTTAGGTTTTCAGAACAATGGCAGAAATCTCAGGGGATACTTTGGCCTTCAGCCCTTTCACATTCCTCTCCCAAGGCAACCAAATGCCAAATCTGCTACCTGCCTGCCTGGAAGGAAAGAAAAGGGAGAAAATGCAAATACTTGTCCACAGTATTATCCAAACCCTGTAAAGTCACTTCAGTCATGTCTGACTCTTTGCGACCTTCTGGACCATAGCCCGCCAGGCTCCTGTCTGTGGGATCCTCCAGGCAAATATACTGGAATGGCTTGTCATGCCCTCCCCCAGAGGATCTTCCCAACCCAGGGATCAAACCCACATTTCTTATGTCTCCTGCATTGGCAGGCAGGTTCTTTACCACTACTGCCTCTTGGGAAGACATCCAAAGACTTTTAAGAATCTCTGACTACATGTTCTATCCACCCAGGCAGTCTGTCCTTTCAGGAACACACCTAGACACTCTGAGGGTTGATGGCTTGTTTTAACTAAGACTTGAAGATAGTCACTCGCCAGGAGTCACCAGACTCCTGCTGGATTAGGTTGTCTGTGCTGGAGTGTGAGGTGGTCCAGGGAGGAGGTAGATGGTAAATTCTTTGGAAGCTCAAGACAGAATTGGGCAGGACCCTCACAGGCTAACCTCATCCTGCAGTTTGTTTCCCACATCATTCTCTCTTGCATTTCAGAGACTCCTCCAAAGAATGAAGCCCCCACACTGCAGACTAGCGTTATTTCTATCAAATGCCAAACACCAATTTCTATTTCCTGGTGTAGGAACTTTCTAGAAAGATGAATGCCCACACTTCCTAAGTGTCTTCTCAGGATGAGCTAGAACTTAGATTACTAACAGGTCTCTTGGGAAGGCAGATTCCACCAAACTCTCCAAATTCTCACTGGGTCTGAGTAAAGCCAGTCTTGGAGGTGGAAGTGTTGACTGGATTCCCCACTCACCATCCCAGTGATACCAGCTTCTGCTCAATTGCCTCTAGGTACTAAGAAATTTATTACTTCTACGACAGTCAATTTTGGTTATAGATCAATTTGACTACTAACTTTTTTCCCTAAGAAAACTATCTTTAAACCAAATAGAAGAGTCTATACATCTCTCGCTTGAATGCATTTTCCTTAATGCAAAGAGTTGGAAACTTAGAAAATAAATGTCTTAACAAGAATCAGAGATGATTCCTTGTGCAGTATCTTCCATTTTCTCTCATTTTTGCTTCATTTACTAGATGATCTTTGGAGAAGGGACTCCTTTTTGAGGGAAGATGTCAGTGAGCTCCTACACCTTATTTATGGACAGAGTGTATTAGTCAGTACAAGCCTGCTGCTGTAACAAACAACCCTAACAGTGCAGTAGCTTAATGATAAAACTTGCTGTCTTTTTTTACAACATAATTGTGGCAAGGTAAATTCTTTGTCGCTCCTCCAGTTGACAGCTGGAGAATTTTCCCCTTAATTTAAATCTGAACTGGCCCTTATGACTGGCTTGACCAGTGGAATTTGGCAGAAGTGATGCTATGCCAGTTCAAGGTGTAACCTTTAAAGAGGCTGCACAGTCTCTGCTTGTACTCCTGTGTGAAAGCCGAATACCATGTAAGAAGTCAGATTACTCTGAATTTGCCATGCTGTGAGGAAGCCAAAGCTGGCATGAAGAGAGGTCACATGAAAAAGAGAGGATCAGAGAGAGGGGGGTGCTGCCCACTTCCCAGATGTTCCAGCCACCCCAGCATCAACATGTGAATGAAGATGCCATCGTGAATATTCCAGTCCCATTCTTTGCCCACCTCACCTTAGCTCAAGCTTCAAGTGACCTCCACAACACCATCCTTCTTGACCATCACCCAGATGAGATGACCCCAGCCACTATGAGGAGAAATGCAGACAACAGAGCCTCATGGAAACAGCTCAGACCCCTTTAGTTTTCTAAAGATGACACCCCCAGGTGTGTGTGTGTGTGTGTGTGTGATGATGATGATGATGTCACACATATACATCTTTGCCCTCTCACCTGCCACCTAGATCTTTAGGCAGGAGGCCCTAACAGGAATTATTTCTGATTTAGGTTCCAGGATCCCAGAGCCAGGATATCCAGAGGGCAGAGATGACCCCAATCAAGGGTCAGCAAGGCCCCAGAAAAACATTATACATAAACTCACTGTTCAAAATCCCTTAGTTTCATTGCATTTTATTTTTTGCCTGATCTTATTCAAAATTTCTTCTTAAGGATATTTTGGTTGATTTCCAAACAAATTATTTTATAAGCCATGGATAATTCACTTTCCAACTGATTTGTTGCTTAATAAATAACTCCTACCTTTTAGTTACTGAATTCTCCCAGGTGCTTTGTAGTGACAGGCTACTAGTGTACTGTTAAAAGCCAAACTATCCACCTGCATGGAGAAGGCAATGGCAAGCCACTCCAGTACTCTTGCCTAGAAAATCCCATGGATGGAGGAGCCTGGTAGGCTGCAGTCCATGGGGTCACTAAGGGTCGGACACGACTGAGCAACTACACTTTCACTTTTCACTTTCACACATTGGAGAAGGAAATGGCAACTCACTCCAGTGTTCTTGCCTGGAGAATCCCAGGGACGGAGGAGCCTGGTGAGCTTCCGTCTATGGGGTCACACAGAGTCGGACACGACTGAAGTGACTTAGCAGCAGCAGCAGCATCCACCTGCAGTGCAGGAGACCTGAGTTTGATCCCTGAGTTGGGAAGATCCCCTGGAAGAGGGCATGGCAACCCACTCCAGTATTTTTGCCTGGAGAATCCCCATGGACAGAGGAGCCTGGTGGGCTACAGTCCATGGGGTCACAAAGAGTCAGACATGACCAAGTGACTAAGCACACACACACACACAAGGATCAAATTGCCTAAGTTTGAATTCATTCTGCTATTTACTGTATGTGGGACCTCGGGCAAGTCGCTTGACCTCTCTTCTTCTCTGTTTCTTCATCTGGAAATGCCAGTAAGAGTGTCTACCTCATAGAGTTACTGTGAGGACTGAGTTAATATATATCAAGTAGCTGGTGTAGTATCTGGCACAAGTGTAGCTATTATTGATGAGAGTGTGCCCAGGAGGGAGAAGGGCACTGCTGAGTTCTAAGGTTGAACTGGCTTGGAGTCTGACTGGTTCCAGGATTTGCAGTGATAGTGGTTGCCCTAGACTGGGTGTCCTAGAAGCAGGCCTTGAAACAAGGATTCACATGAAAGTCATTTACCAGAGACGCTCTCAGAAGCACCCTGTGGGAGGTAGGAATGTGGGCCTGGGAAGGGAAGGGTCTGAGTGTGGGCATGGCATCAGGCAGAGTAGTTTCTGTTTATGTAGCAGAACCTAACTGTAGGCAAACGATACACCTCCATAGTGCATGGGCTGCAGTCACTGGTATCTTAGTGAGAGCTAAGTTTTATTGAGCAAATGCCATTGTTCTAGGTACTGTGCCAAGTACTTAGATGAGTAATTATCAGATGAGTAATTTATCTCATCTGATAAGAGATAAAGATCTGATGAGCTATTACATGATCACAATTGATACTAACAGGCAATTGATACACCAAAGTTTCCATTTAAATAAATATCTGATGATGTTTGGGGCTTCCCAGGTGGCTCAGATGGTAAAGAATCTGCCTGCAGTGCAGGAGTCCCGGCTTCAGTCCCTGGGTTGAAGATCCCCTGGAGAAGATCATGACAACATACTCCAGTATTCTTGCCTGGAGAATTCTATGGACAAAGGAGCTTGGCGGGCTACAGTCCATGGAGTTTAAAAGATCTGGGCATAACTGAGTAAATGAGCATGCAATGATAATGTTTAATTCACTAAATTCTACAGATGAAAAGCCTCCAAGACACATTATCTTCCTCTAAATAATGACTGAGAAGATACGCACATTTATTTATCAACGTGTTGGGTGATGCAAACTTCTCTAGTGCAATGAAACCTGGGACATGTTTATCTGCAATAACTGCAGGGTTATTCATTCTTAAGTGAGGCAATGTGTAATTGTGATGGAGCTTGAAGCCCTTGGTCTGGCAAGGCCCAAGGTCAGTGGCAGCCTGGGAGGTTTCATCCTGAGCACCAAACCTTGATTGATTAGCTAGTACTTGGAAAAATAGTCGAGGTTATCTAGGCTTAGCAGGATAGACTGCTGCAATCATGCCTACATGGCTATGGTGGTGGTTTAGTCACTAAGTCTCCTCCGACTCTTGTGACCCAATGGACTGTAGCTCACAGGCTCCTCTGTCACTGTCTTAGCTCCTTTAGCTGCAATAATAAAAATACCATAAAGGGAGTGACTTATAAACAATAGAAATTTATTCCTCATGGTTCTGGAGGCTGGAAAGTTTATGATCAAGGCACCCAGCAGATTACGTGTCTGCTGAGGACCATCTTCTCAGTTCACAGACAGTCCTTTTCTTGCTCTGTCCTCAGATGGCAGAAGGGGTGAGAAAGCTCTCTGGGATCTCTTCTATCCCAGTCACATGGGCTCCACCCTCATGACCTAATCACCCTTCCCAAAGTCTCATCTCCCAGTACCACCACATTGGGCATTAAGTTTCAACAAATGAATTTGGTGGGGAGCAGGGTGGGCCACAGTATGCAGACCAGAGCAGACTGGGAGTGAACTGTATGTGCCCAACCTGCAAGGGCACGTCAAATTTGAGGAAGCTTACTCTAATAATTTCATTTTGCAGATGTGTAGCTAAGAGTCGGACACGACTGAGCGACTTCACTTTCACTTTTCACTTTCACACATTGGAGAAGGAAATGGCAACCCACTCCAGCGTTCTTGCCTGGAGAATCCCAGGGATGGCGGAGCCTGGTGGGCTGCCATCTATGGGGTCACACAGAGTCAGATACGACTGAAGTGACTTAGCAGCAGCAGCAGCAGCCTGAGACCCAAATGAGTCATTTACCCAAAACTGTAGTGAGAGACAAAGCTTGGACCTAAGCTTGCTGAGTCCAGGGCAGATGCTGGCAACCACTGTGGTATCGTGACAGTCTCCTAACTTGACACCAGCCCCTGCCTGCATTCAGGGAACAGGACATAATGCTGACTACTGCTGCCTTTAGACCCAAGAGCCAAGTTCCATCCTGCCAACCCCAGTGTTCCTGGGTACAGGGGTCCCAGCTTCCTGGAGGACAAGCAGGCTTTGAGGATGCCTGGCTTCAGCCCTGCCTGTCCAGTCCAGCAGTCCAGGGCATGTCTTTGCCTTGGCTCACTCCCCCCAAACCCTCTCCCCTCCCCACTCCCCTCAATCATGGCAGTGAGGGAGTTGGTGGCCCAGCGTGCCAGCGCTCCCCTCCCCAGACCCAGGGCTCAGCTATTGATCCTGGCGCGCTCCCCGCAGCCGCCTCTGCCAAGAGAGGCAATTTACCACCAGCTACGAGGTCACGGGAGGGGCCCAGCCGCCCACAGGCGCTTTTACGCTGCAATAAAAACCATTTAAAGGGCCACTTTGTGAGCCACAGCGCGGAGGAGGAGGAGCGAAGCAGCGGAAGCCAAGGACCCACAAGCCCTGAAGCCTCCTTTCGAGCCCGCAGTCAGGGCAGGGTGTGTGTTGGGGGTGTGTGTGAAGGTTCTGGAAAGCCCCAGAATCTTTTCTGCCTGCTCCCGCTTCTTTGGAAGAGACTGCAGGAGCTGCGAGGCAGGGCCCCAGGGGAACCGCCCCGCACGCCGCCCGAGTGGACAGGACCAGAGCAGATGCCCACTGACCTTTGTAAGTCAGATCACAAAGCCCGGCCCTAGCCCTCTGGTCACCACTAGGTGCCTGCGCCCTGCTCTGTGACATGCAGCCCCGTGCCCCTTGCTTCCCCTTCCGCCTCTGTAGCCGCTCTGGAGGGAGTCTGTACCAGTATCATCATGCCCACGTCTCAGAGGGAAAACTGAGGCTCCAGGAAGTTAAGTGACTTGCTCAGGATTTCACAGCCTCGATTTAAACTCGGATAGTCCACCTCCAAAGCCAATGGTCTTAATCACCTAAAGACGTTGCCTCTAGCCAGCTGCATAAGGACCACGTGGTTTACCAGCAGCTAAAGTGAAAGAACCTTCGGCCATAGGTAGGGAGCCACTGAAATCACCCGGTCCCCAGCCCCAGCCCCGCCCCCAGTGCATTTCAGGCTCTTCCTCTCAGGTATGTTGGCTCCTTAATGCCCTTCCCACTCTCCTCTGCCTGTTCAGCTGGCGCCACCTGCAGGTGGAGTTGGTCACTGTTTCTTTGGGGCCACCAAAAGAAATTTACTCATTCATTCAGTGCGTTTTTCCACAGACATTTATTGATTTTTGTTCTGTGCCAGGAACACGGAACTGGGCTGGAGGCCGCGGGACACAGGTACTTACAGTCTAGCAGGGAGACAGACATTTAAACAGGCAATTATGCAGGACAGACGGATAGTGAAAGGGGAGACAAGCGAGGGAGGGCTGCCCTTACTCAGCCAACCTCTCCCCAAACGCCTTGAGCTGCCACATGGGTGTCCTCCCACCAGAGAGACCAAGGGGCCCTTCGACTGAGAGCCCTCAAATTCCGCCTGGCGCTCAGGACCCTTAGTGATCCTTAGCGGAATCCTTCCCTCTCTCGTTCTAGATTGATTGGTCCTCAGAAGAAGCAGCTCCTCCTCTTGGGTTGAATCTAACTTGTCTGCCTATAACCTGGGTTCCACACCAGCCTGGATTTTCCAAGAATTAGCTGCACAGATGGTCCCATCTCTTGAATCATCAATACTTTTCCCTCTCCCTCCCGCCACCATCTTTCTTTTTTCACTGCTCCACTTCTCTGCAAAAAGTAACCTCTGTTCAAAGCCCCTATATCCTCACTCTAAGCCAGTGTGTCTAATGCCAACAAGACTACCCCTCTTTAAGCATTTTGCTGTCTGCCAGCTGTGTCGTTTTACATGCATGAGTTCAGCCATTTCTAACACAGTCGTGTGAATTATGATCAGCCTCATCTTACAAATGGAAAACTGAGGCTCTAGAAAGGGAGGGTGAAATAAATGGCTCAGTCATACCACTGGCCTCAAATCCTGCCTCTAACCATCTAGACTTAATGAACCCTCCATGGGGACAGCCACTCATCATTCCCTGCTGTACCCCCTGGTAGGTTTGAGGCACTTGATAAATATTTGTTAAAGGAATAGATGTTCAAACCCTTTAGTGACTTTTTGCCATTAATGATATTTTCTGCAAAGTTTTATAATTTAGTAATACATACATTTGGAAGTAAGGTTATATGTATCATTGTGTCTCAGAGTCCCAGGATTCCTTTATGAATTAAGTATTTTGAAAAATAAAATAGAGTGGAATTCAATATAATTCTCAACCCATCTATCTCGTGTCTTCATCCCTGCTGTCAAAATGTCAGTGCCTTCTTAAACAGGAGAGAATGCAGGCTACATATTAATTTGGTTTAGCTCATGGAGTACACTCAGGCATGCACAGCACAAAAAAAAATCAAGAAGGAGACAAATAATCAAAAGAGATGAATCTGGTAAGTCCTGTATGAAATAATGCAACTCTGAAAATATTTATTGGGATAAACATACACATTAAAGAAAGGTTATTCAGCAGACAGGAGGAAAAAAGATATTCATGAGAATAATACACATTCAGAAAATGTTTCAAAGAAATTAAAAATTATATCAAAAATTCCCGTAGGCAAATCAAAGGAAATCTCCTGATATGTACAGGCAACCAGGTGAATTAGTTTCATATTAGTTGCCACCAATCAGAATGGGTTAGGTTCTGCTGCAATAACAACCCTCAATTCTCAGAGGCTTAACACAGCAAAGGGTGTTTCTTGCTCACTCCACATTTTCAACCGGGGTTGAATGAAGCTCTGCTCCAAGTTATCTTTATTCCAGGACCCAGACTGATAATACAGCTTCTACTTGGTATATTACTGAGATGTGGTAAACCATGTACCTAACATCAGGAGGAATAACATACGTCACTTCTGCTCACATTTGACTGACAGAAGCAAATACTGCTTTGTCTGAACTCAAAGAACAGGCATGTATAACTCTCTTGCAGGGAAGGTTGCACATAACCCCCGACTTCAGACAAACTGGATTTAGGTAAATGGGAATCCCACCTGGGTTTCCCAGGCGGCTCAGTGATAAAGAATCTGCCTGCTAAGCAGGAAACATGGGTTCGATTCCTGGGTTGGGAAGAACCTCTAGAGGAGGAAATGGCAGGCAACACTCCAGTATTCTGGCCTGGAGAATTCCATGGACTGTATAGTCCATGGGGTTGCAAAGAGTTGGACACGATTGAGAACTTTTCACTTTCAGTTTGACTAACATTACGGGAAATTTGACAGAACTGTACTGAAGTTAATTTCCTGGTTTTGAGACTCAAACTGTGATTATGTAGGATGTTAATGTTAGGCGAAACTGGATGAAGGGTACATAGGAATTTTCTACACTATTTTTTTTCAACTTTCTATGAATTTAACATTGTTTCCAAATGAAAAGTTAAAAACAAAGTTATTATAGTCAATATTCTGGGAGGTGGGTCACGGAGGATCCTGCTGTGATTTATGTCTGAGAGTGTTTTGCCTATGTTCTCCTCTAGGAGTTTTATAGTTTCTGTCTTACATTTAGATCTTTAATCCATTTTGAGTTTATTTTTGTATATGGTGTTAGGGAGTGTTCTAGTTTCATTCTTTTACAAGTGGTTGACCAGTTTTCCCAGCACCATTTGTTAAAGAGACTGTCTTTACTCCATTGAATATTCTTGCCTCCTTTGTCAAAGATAAGGTGTCCATAGGTGCATGGATTTATCTCTGGGCTTTCTATTTTGTTCCACTGATCTCTATTTGGACCTAACAGAAGCAGAAGATATTAAGAAGAGGTGGCAAGAATACACAGAAGAACTGTACAAAAAAGATCTTCATGACCAAGATAATCATGATGGTGTGATCACGCACCTAGAGCCAGACATTCTGGAATGTGAAGTCAAGTAGGCCTTAGAAAGCATCACTACGAACAAAGCTAGTGGGGGTGATGGAATTCCAGTTGAGCTCTTTCAAATCCTGAAAGATGATGCTGTGAAAGAGCTGCACTCAATATGCCAGCAAATTTGGAAAACTCAGCAGTGGCCACAGGACTGCAAAAGGGCATTTTTCATTCCAATCCCAAAGAAAGGCAATGCCAAAGAATGCTCAAACTACCGCACAATTGCACTCATCTTACACTCTAGTAAAGTCACGCTCAAAATTCTCCAAGCCAGGCTTCAGCAATATGTGAACCATGAACTCCCAGATGTTCAAGCAGGTTTTAGAAAGGCAGAGGCACCAGAGATCAAATTGCCAACATCCACTGGATCATGGAGAAAGCAAGAGAGTTCCAGAAAAACATCTATTTCTGCTTCATTGACTATGCCAAAGCCTTTGACTGTGTGGATCACAATAAACTGTGGAAAATTCTGAAATAGATGGGAATATCAGACTACCTGACCTGTCTCTTGAGAAACCTGTATGCAGGTCAGGAAGCAACAGTTAGAACTGGACATGGAACAACAGACTGGTTCCAAATAGGAAAAGGAGTACGTCAAGGCTGTATATTGTCACCCTGCTTATTTAACTTATATGCAGAGTACATCATAAGGAACCTTGGGCTGGAGGAAGCACTAGCTGGAATCAAGATTGCCAGGAGAAATATCAATAACCTCAGATATGCAGATGACACCACCCTTATGGCAGAAAGTGAAGAGGAACTAAAAAGCCTCTTGATGAAAGTGAAAGAGGAGAGTGAAAAAGTTGGCTTAAAGCTCAACATCCAGAAAACTAAGATCATGGCATCTGGTCCCATCAGTTCATGGGAAATAGATGGGGAAACAGTGGAAACAGTGTCAGACTATTTTTGGGGGGCTCCAAAATCACTGCTGATGCTGATTGCAGCCAGGAAATTAAAAGACGCTTACTCCTTGGAAGGAAAGTTATGACCAACCTAGATAGCATATTAAAAAGCAGAGACATGACTTTGCCAACAAAGTCCATCTAGTCAAGGCTATGGTTTTTCCTATGGTCATGTATGAATGTGAGAGTTGGACTGTGAAGAAAGCTGATTGCCGAAGAATTGATGCTTTTGAACTGTGGTGTTGGAGAAGACTCTTGAGAGTCCCTTGGACTGCAAGGAGATCCAACCAGTCCATTCTAAAGGAGATCAGTCCTGGGTGTTCATTGGTAGGACTGATGCTAAAGCTGAAACTCCAATACTTTGGCCACTTTATGTGAAGAGTTGACTCACTGGAAAAAACTCTGATGCTGGGAGGAATTGGGGGCAGGAGGAGAAGGGGATGACAGAGAATGAGATTGCTGGATGGCATCACCCACTCGATGGACATGAGTTTGAGTGAACTGTGGGAGTTGGTGATAGACAGGGAGGCCTGGCATGCTGTGGTTCATGGGGTCACAAAGAGTCGGACATGATTGAGCAACTGAACTGGACTGGACTGGATCTATATTTCTGTCTTTACACCAGTACCATACTGTCTTGATGACTGTGGCTTTGTAGTAGAGCCTGAAGTCCGGCAGGTTTATTCCCCCAGTTCCATTCTTTCTCAAGATTGCTTTTGCTATTTGAGGTTTTTTGTATTTCTATACAAATTGTGAAATTTTTTGTTCTAGTTCTGTGAAAAATACTGTTGGTAGCTTGATAGGGATTGCACTGAACCTATAAATTACTTTGGGTAATATACTCATTTTCATAATATTTATTCTTCCAATCCATGAACATGGTATATTTCTCCATCTAATAGTGTCCTCTTTGATTTCTTTCACCAGTGTTTTATAGTTTTGTATATATAGGTCTTTTGTTTCTTTAGGTAGATACATTCCTAAGTATTTTATTCTTTTCGTTGCAACGGTGAATGGAATTGTTTCCTTAATTTCTCTTTCTGTTTTCTCATTGTTAGTGTATAGGAATGCAAGGGATTTCTGTGTGTTGATTTTATATCCTGCAACTTTACTATATTCATTGATTAACTCTAGTAATTTTCTGGTAGAGTCTTTAGGGTTTTCTGTGTAGAGGATCATGTCATCTGCACACAGTGAGAGTTTTACTTCTTCTTTTCCAATTTAGATTCCTTTTATGTCTTTTTCTGCTCTGATTGCTGTGGCCAAAACCTCCAAAACTATGTTGAATAGTAGTGGTGAGAGTGGGCACCCTTGTCTTGTTCCTGACCTTAGGGGAAACGCTTTCAATTTTTCACCATTGAGGATAATGTTTGCTGTGGGTTTGTCATATATAGCTTTTATTATGTTGAGGAATGTTCCTTCTATTCCCACCTTCTGGAGGGTTTTGATCATAAATGGATGTTGAATTTTGTCAAACAAAATTTTGTCTCTGCATCTATTGAGATAATCATATGGTTTTTATTTTTCATTTTGTTAATGTGGTGTATTACATTGATTGATAGAGGGTGTGGAGAAAAGGGAACCCTCTTACACTGTTGGTGGGAATGCAAACTAGTACAGCCACTATGGAGAACAGTGTGGAGATTCCTTAAAAAACTGGAAATAGAACTGCCATACGACCCAGCAATCCCACTCCTGGGCATACACACCGAGGAAACCAGAATTGAAAGAGACACATGTACTGCAATGTTCATCGCAGCACTGTTTATAATAGCCAGGACATGGAAGCAACCTAGATGTCCATCTGCAGACAAATGGATAAGAAAGCTGTGGTACATATACACAATGGAGTATTACTCAGCAGTTAAAGATAATACATTTGAATCAGTTCTAATGAGGTGGATGAAACTGGAGCCTATTATACAGAGTGAAGTAAGCCAGAAAGAAAAATACCAATACAGTATACTAATGCATATATATGGAATTTAGAAAGATGGTAACGATAATTCTATATAGGAGACAGCAAAAGAGACACAGATGTATAGAACAGTCTTTGGACTCTGTGGGAGAGGGCGAGGGTGGGATGATTTGGGAGAATGGCACTGAAACATGTACATTATCATATGTGAAATGAATCGCCAGTCCAGGCTTGATGCATGAGACAGGATGCTCAGGGCAGGTGCCCTGGGATGACCCAGAGGGATGGGATGGGGAGGGAGGTGGGAGGGGGGTTCAAGATGGGTAACACATGTACACCCGGGGCAGAGTCATGTCAATGTATGGCAAAACCAATACAATATTGTAAAGTAATTAGCCTCCAATTAAAGTAAATAAATTTTTTAAAAAAGATATTCATCTCATGGGATCATGGTGATGTTAAAGAGATCATACATATGAAGAACATGGTGCTATATTGTACAATCTGTCTACTGCTCCCCAGAGAACCCATGTAATGCCCTGCCTTCTTGCAGGTACTTTCTCTATAAGTGCTTGACATGTTGAATTAGCTTGAGAAAAAAGAAAGACAAACGAACTTTATGTCACAGCACTTCATTCTTACAATAACTCTGTGAGGACGGTATTTTACCTTCATTTTACAGATGAGGTCTTGGAAGTACCAAAGGGTTTACAGCTTGCAGGCTTGAATGCAATTTGTTTCTGCCCTGGCTATAGTGAAAGCACTCTCGCCCACAGCACTTCCAGCCCAGGGGAACAGCTTTTCGCTCTCTCCAACACCACCCTCTCCAGCTTCCTGGTCTGTACTTTCAGAAAACAGGGCTGCTTCTGCCAGTTTCCCGCTCCAGCATTTGGATTTCATTAGCAAGCACAATTCTAATTGAACTTTTATTCACTAGCCACAACTTGGCAATTAATCAAGCTTCTCCCAAGCTCAGAGCCTATGTTCACTTCCTTTCACCAAGAGAGAAAAAAAAAAAGGAAAGAAACCTCAATCCTCATTCCTAGTGCAATGTACCCTGCTCTTGTGCTGGGTCCCGCATCTCCTGGTGTTCCCAGGACACCGTGCACTTGGTAATTTCTAAAGAAGACTGATAGATTCAGATGGTAATCACAGTCCCCTTCTAACACATTCCCTGGACTCCTGGCCTCATTAGAAATCCACTCATCGCTTGCTTCCAGCCTCTCACTTGCAAGTAAATGCTGGGGTCTGCTCTCCTTCCTGCCAGAATCTCAAGACACCTCATTTACTTTTTTCTTAATGTAACATTTGTTGTTGTTTCCCCAGTTCTCTGAATAAAGACCGAATAATGTTTCTTGCCGAAAAATAAGAAAATGTGAAAAATCACAAACAGGATAGAACTAAATCATGCCACCAGCCGAAAATAAGCATGGCTAATATATGGAGATGCAAGTGATCTTTGATTTTCTTAAATAGTTTTTGTGTAAATCTCCTATTAGATGTCAAAACCCCTAATTCAGAGATCTAAAATGCAAGTAAAAACAGGGTTAATATCACCACATCACACAATTCCAGGGTATACCATTCATATTAGTCTATGGGAATGATACCCTCTGAACTTGTGTAGTGCACAATGTGTGCAGTTGTTCTTGGTAACTCTGCAAGGCCTGAGCCTGGAAATTGGTAAACTAAAGGATGAGGGCAGCGCCTGAAAATTGTCGTAACATAGGGTTATGACATTATACAGGAGGCGGTGACCAAAACCATCCCAAAGAAAAAGAAATACAAGATGGCAAGGAGGAGGAGGCCTCATCCTTTGTCTGAGGAGGCCTTACAAATAGCTGAGAAAAGAAGAGAAGCAAAAGGCAAAGGAGAAAGGGAAAGATACACCCAACTGAATACAGAGTTCCAGAGAATAGCAAGGAGAGATAAGAAAGCCTTCTTAAATGAACAATGCAAAGAAATAGAGGAAAACAACAGAATGGGAAAGACTAGAGATCTCTTTGACAAAACTGGAGATACCAAAACTGGAGATATCAAGGGAATATTTCCTGCAAAGATGGGCACAATAAAGTGCAGAAACAGTAAGGACCTAACAGAAGTAGAAGAGATTATGAAGAGGTGGCAAAAATACACAGAACTATACACAAAATGTCAGACCTGGATAATCATTATGGTGTGATCACAAACCTAGACCCAGACATTTTGAAGTGTGAAGTCAAGTGGATCTTAGAAAGCATTACACAACAAACAAAGCTAGTTGAGGTGATGGAATTCCAGCTGAGCTATTTAAAATCCAAAAAGATGATGCTGTTAAAGTGCTGAACTCAGTATGTCAGCAAATTTGGGAAATTCAAGAGTGGCCACAGGACTGGAAAAGGTCAGTTTTCATTCCAATCCCCAAAAAAGGCAATGCCAAAGAATATTCAAAATACCACACAATTCTGCTCATTTCACATGCTAATAAGGTAATGCTCACAATCCTTCAAGCTAGGCTTCAATCATACATGAACCAAACTTCCAGATGTATAAGCTGGATTTAGAAAAGGCAGAGGAACTAGAGATCAAATTGCCAACAACTTGAAAAATTGTTGAAAAAAGCAAGAGAATTCCAGAAAAACATCTACTTCTGCTTCACTGACTATGCTAAAGCTTTTGACTCTGTGGATCACAACAAACTGTGGAAAATTCTGAAAGAGATGGGAATACCAGACCACCTGACCTGCCTCCTGAGAAACCTGTTTGCAGGCCAAGAAGCAACAGTTAGAACTGGACATGGAAGAACAGACTCATTCAAAATTGGGAAAGGAGTATGTCAAGGCTGTATATTGTCACCCTGCTCATTTAACTTCTATGCAGAGTACATCATGTGAAATATCAGGCTGGATGAATCACAAGCTGGAATCAAGATTGCCAGGAGAAATATCCACAACCTCATATATGCAGATGATACCACTTTAATGGAAGAAAGTGAAGAGGAATTAAAGAACCTCTTGACGAAGGTGAAAGAGAAAAGTGAAAAAGCTAGCTTAAAACTAAACATTCAAAAAACTAAGATCATGGCATCCAGTCCCATCAATTCACAGCAAATAGATGGGAAAAAAGTGGCAACAGTGACATTTTATTTTCTTTGGTTTCAAAATCATTGCAGATGGTGACTGCAGCCATAAAATAAAAAGACACTTACTTGCTCCTTGGAAGAAAAGCTATGACAAACCTAGACAGCATATTAAAAAGCAGAGACATCACTTTGCTGACAAAGGTCCGTCTCACTACTAGTCAGACACAACTGAGCGACTTCACTTTCACTTTTCACTTTCACACATTGGAGAAGGAAACGGCAACCCACTCCAGTGTTCTTGCCTGGAGAATCCCAGGGACGGCGGAGCCTGGTTGGCTGCCGTCTATGGGGTCGCACAGAGTCGGACACGACTGAAGCAACTTAGCAGCAGCAGCAGCAGTCTAAGCTGTAGTCTTTTCAGTAGTCATGTATGGATGTGAGAGTTGGACCATAAAGAAGGCTGAGCACCCAAGAACTGATGCTTTTGAACTGTGGTGCTGGAGAAGACTCTTGAGCTTCTCCTACAGCAAGGAGATCAAACCAGTTAATCCTAAAGGAAATCAACCCTGAATATTCACTGGAAGAACTGATGCTGAAGCTGAAACTCCAATAATTTGGCCACCTGATGTGAAGAGCTTACTCATTAAAAAGACACTGATGCTGGGAAATATTGAGGGCAGGAGGAGAAGGGGACGACAGAGGATGAGATGATTGGATGGCATCAATGACTCAATGGACATGAGTTTCAGCAAACTCTGGGAGATAGTGAAGGATCACAAAAGATCAGACACCACTTAGCGACTGAACAACCACACAGAAATATGAGGCCTGGTATCAGAATCCTGTGGTTTTCGTTTTTCAAAGGGAGCTAGAAATTTGGATTTTTAAATAAAATCACCAAATTTTTTAATGCTAATTCAGTGTTTAAAACCCACTGTGCTAAACAGACAGGCCTAATCTGGACTCTGGGGTGTCTAGTGGCTGAAAATTATTTCACATCATCCCAAGCCTTCCCCTCTCCCAGTCCAGCTTCTCCCCCTCCTACTTCTACCAAATATTGTGCCAACTTTCACATACTGTGTATGAGGGCTCATTTCCTCACCCCTTGACCAACAGTAGATTCAGAACTAGATTGTAGGACAAGACACCTAAACACTCAACTGAGGCATCAATCAAAGTATCACTGAAGGACTCAAGTGTTACTTAACATTGCATTCATCAAAATTCCTCTCAAGGAGACGTTCATGTATGGCTGGAAGGAATATGCTGATAAGCCATTTGTAGAGGAGGAGTGAAACACTTCAAAGAGGCTTATTAAGGACCTATAGATGGGCATTAAACCACTGTCTGAGAAGGGTAGTTCCAAATAACTGCAGGGATTTTATTTTGCTCAGTGGGCATGCAAGTTCAGGGTCAGAGCTGAATTGCTGGGGAACAAAGAGAGAGGCTGAAGACTAATGTGAATTGTCCTCCTTTCCCACTCCTCCACTTAGCACTCAGCCACTACACTTAATAATGACTGAATATCAGTTTAATCATGTACAGTATTTTGTATTAACTGGAAGAATTTATGTGATAAGCCGATAACTGAAAATCTGCATGCTGAAGAGCAATATATTTTGTATTCCCCACTTTTTGAAGAAACCCTTTTAAAAGTGGACAGATGAATTGGGGGATTGGGGTTGACCTGTATATATTACTATGTATAAAACAGATAACTAGTGAAAACCTACTTTGTAGCACAGGGAGCTCTACTCAATGCACTGTGGTGCCCCAAATGGGAAGGAAATCCAAAGAAAGAGGGGATTTATGTATACATATAGCTGATTCACTTTGCTATACAGCAGAAACTAACAGCATTGTAAAGCAGCTATACTCCAATAAAAGTTTAAAAAAAAAACTAAATAAGTATTCATATGTTTCTAGATGTCTATGAAAGCAAAGGAAAATATGGAAGATATACATTTTTAAAAAAAAATTTTTTTTTTAAAAATGTATATTATTGAAGTATAGTTGATTTACAATGTTGAATTAATTTCTGCTGTACAGAAATATATAAATATGTATCTTTTTCATATTGTTTTCCAGTGTGGCTTATCACGGGATACTGAATATAGTTCCCTATGCCATACAGTAGGACCTTGTTGTTTATACATCCTATATATAATAGTTTGCAAATGCTGATCCCAAACTCGAACCCATTCCTCCCCCACCCCCAATTTTCAATAGTGTTTATTAGGGATAATTAGTCTGTATAGAAGAAGAAAAGATTGTTGATTTTACTTTAATGCTTGAATCGTATCAATTGTTTGAATTATTTCAACAAGCACATATAACTTTTATAATTCAAATGTTGAAGTTTTAAGATTAGGCTTGAAGAGTCACCAAATTGTAACATGCCCAGAAGAGACCACGTGTGTCTGACCATATTTGACTAGATACTATTTTTGAAAAACAGGCAATGTTAAATATTGATGACATGGAAACCATAATGGATCTCTTTTTGCCCTTGACTATATGAGATTATTTCCAGTATTAATATTTTTCCTTTAAGTTAATGAAGTATTTTAAGGTAGAAATTCTTCATTATATTAAGGAGCTACACCTTTATTCCAATTTTATCTAGAGTTTTTAAGAAAAGTAAGTATTAAAGACTCTCAATTTTTTTTTAACAAAATCTACAGAGTTGATCATTTGGTTTCCCTCTATGTACTTATTGACATAACCAGATGTGTTTATAACTTTCTTAATATTAAACCATCTTTGCATTACAAGATTAAGCTTCATTGGGTTATGCTTTAATGTACTTCTAGTATAGTGTTAAGAGTCAACTTGATTAGATTTGATTTGATATTTTATTTAGGATTTTTGCATCCATGTTTAGAAGGAACTGTGGTTGGTAATATTCTTTTTTTGTGTGATTTTTAAATCAGATTTTGCTACCGGCTACGCTACCTTCATAAAACAACTTGAGAAAGTTTTCTTCCTTTTATTTCTTCTGCCTCTTCAAGTAGTCTGGAAGTGACTTGTTATTTGTATGTTTAAAAGAACTCATCCATATAGGAGGAGAGTTTGGGGGAGAATGGATACATGTATATGGATGGCTGAGACCCTTTGCTGTCCAACTGAAACTATCACAACATTATTAATTGGTTAAATACTCCAAAATAAAAAGTTTAAAACACACACACACAACTCATCCATAAAATTGTCTGAACATGGCATCTTTTGGGAAAGTGGAGTTTTGTTTATTTACAACTTTTACTGTTTTTTTTCAAAGTTACTAGTCTATTTACATCTTCCCATTTTTATTAATTTTATTCATTTGTATTTTTCTTCAAAAGAATCCATTTCATCTAGATTTTCAAATTCATTTCCACTGTATTATAATATCAGTTCAGTTAAGTCGCTCAGTCATGTCCAAATCTTAACGACCCCATGGACTGCAGCACACCAGGCTTCCCTATCCATCACCAACTTCCAGAGCTTGCTCAAACTCACATTCATCGAGTTGGTGATGCCATCCAACCATCTCCTCCTCTGTCATCCCCTTCTCCTCCTGCCTTCAAACTTTCCCAGCATTGGGGTCTTTTCCAATGAGTTGGCTCTTTGCATCAGGTGGCCAAAGTATTAGAGCTTCAGCTTCAGCATCAGTCCTTCCAATGAATATTCAGGACTGATTTCCTTTAGAATTGACTGGTTTGATCTCCTTGCTGTCCAAGGGACTCCCAAGAGTCTTCTCCAATACCACAGTTCAAAAGCATTAATTCTTTGGTGCTCAGCTCTCTTTATGGTTCAAGTCTCACATCCATACATGACTACTGGAAAAACCATAGCTTTGACTAGACGGACCTTTGTTGACAAAATGATGTCTCTGCTTTTTGATATGCTATCTAAGTTAGTCATAGCTTTTCTTCCAAGGAGTAAGCGTCTTTTAATTTCATGGCTACAGTTACCATCTGCAGTGATTTTGGAGCCCCCCAAAAGAAAGTCTGTCACTGTTTCCATTGTTTCCCCATCTATTTGCCAGGAAGTGATGGGACCAGATGCTGGGATCTTATTTTTTTGAATGTCGAGTTTCAAGCCAGCTTTTTCACTCTCCTCTTTCACTTTCATCAGGAGGCTCGTTAGTTCCATTCTAATTCTTTTAAAAATATCCTTTAATTTCACACTTCTTATTCCCTTTCCACTCTGAATTTTGCTGACCAGTCATTTTAATGAGTCAGGTTTTGGATGTAGCTATCATTGTTTATTAGCCTTGGAATTTCTAGTTCAGTTTATGATTGTTCTTTTTTGTTAAGTCTTCTCTCTTGCTTTCCTTGTGTTTATTTTGTTGACTTTATCTTCCTAATTCTTGAGGTCAATGCTCATTTCATTTCACTTCATACTTGTTTAATGACTAAAGAATTTAAAGCAATTATTTTCCCTGAATTCAGCTTTAGCTGATCCCCCTAAAATCAAAGATGTTGCATTTCATTTTCACTTTCTTTGAAATGGTTTATATCCACAGCTGAGTTTTAAGGAGAGAGCTTTATGGCTGCTTTTTAAAATAACTGTTTCTGAAATTATTTTAAATTAAAAATAGGTTGATTATACAAACCAGAAAGAAGGGGGAAATCCTCCAGAATTCTACCATTCAAATGCTTATATACATCTTTCCAATCATTGGTGCATATGGTTGCTTCTTTTCTTTCCTTTAAAAATATATGTTATCTATTTTGTTTTAAAAGCTGCTTTATTTCCTAACTATTGTATGTGTGGTTATCAGGAACTCTTGCTGCTCCTGAGGGGCTGTGGACTTTGGGGTCCTATAGTAACTTATATGAACATGGAGATTGACAGGTAGATTTTTAGATTTTATGAGATCCTTCCTGTTGAGAGACAGAAAAAGGAACTGTGACAAAGATTTCATATATGAAAATATTGCTTTGCCTCCATCTCCTTTAAATAACGACCTCTTCATCAAGCTTAAAGACAAAAGACTCAAGAAATGGTTCCTCATGTTCTCCTGTCCAGGACACCTGCCTGCTTCCCAGTATCTCCAGATTTACAGCCAGATCCATCCTTTACCAACCGGGCAGATCACATCAGTCTATGGGAGCTTCCCTTTCTGCATTTGTAAATGGGGACAGTTGTAGTTCCTCACTCATCAAACAGTAGTGAACTGGATTTCCCTGGTGGTCCAATGGTTAAGCATCCACTTGCCAACACATGAGAGGTGGGCTTGATCCCTGGTTGGGGAACTAAGATCCCACATGCCTTGGGGAACTAAGCCCACCTACTGCAACTACTGAGCCTGTGCGCCATAATAAGGGAGCCCCACAGGACAACTAGAGAAGCCCATGAACCACAGCAAAGACCCAGTGCAGTAAAAGAAAAAAAAAAAAATCAAACAACAATGGTGATTTTTACACATGCAGAGAAAGAACTTACCACAGGGCCTAGCACCTAATAAATACTCACTAAACGATGGCTGTTGTTACTGTTACTGATCCCCCTACCTTCCAAACAAGCAACGCAAATAAAGATCTCACTTCTCAGCTGAGACTGGGGGGATCTCAATGCCAGCTACTCATCTGCAGTTTTACAAAAGCAATTAAAGCTCGCTGTGATCGTGAGTCTTGATCGTCCTTGAAGCCTGAGTTACCCTATTGAGAGAGGAAGCCAATGCCCTTGCACCCGTTCCTGTGCTGTTTATTATGCCAGAGAGGCTGCTCGGACTCATTACTGCTGCGGAATACAGGCCCCCAGGGGCTGAAGTGGAGCCGGATAATTACCACCAGATCCCTAATAGGTATGGACTCAATGGAAACAAGTCAATCAGGAACGAGGCATTTATGTCTAAACTATTCCAATCCACGCTTGGGGGCACCGGAGACTGCTAATGAGGGCGACACTCCCAAGGCCAAGGGCCCTGACCACCAGCTCCACCCTTGAGAGCCCTGTGCTTAAGAGGATCTGGACATCCTTCCTCCTGATCTATGCAGCAGCTTGCCTTTGGGAGAACTAAGCAGCAAGCTGGTTTGGTTTGATACCAAAATCTTCTCTGTCTTGATGGCCTGGCCCTGTCTTGCCCAGTGAAAGATCTGGTTCTCTCAGAAATTCCACCTTCAAGAGAAATCTATGGAAATTAGCCTCCCACTCTGTTCTTCTTTCCTTCAGCTCCTGCCCAGTTGCCTATCTCCTCCTCCATCCTTATCACAGGTAGCATCCTTTTAAAACTCTGCAGTAACTTCTGGAAACCACTTCACCTCTGCTCACCAATTCTCTCAGAGCTGCAGCATTGCCTTGAGGTAACGTGGCTTTCTTTTTTTGCTATTTTAATATTTTTTAATTGAAGTATAGTCTACTTACAATGTCATATTTATTTCTGCTGTACAGCAAAGTGCCTCAGTTATACATATATATACATGCTTTTTTATATTCTGTTCTATTATGGTTTATCACATGATGTTGATTATAGATCCCTGTGCTATACAGTAGGACCTTGCTGTTTTTCCATTGTATATATGCTGCTGCTAAGTCGCTTTAGTCATGTCCGACTCTGTGCAACCCCCAGATGGCAGCCCACCAGGCTCCCCCGTCCCTGGGATTCTCCAGGCAAGAACACTGGAGTGGGTTGCCATTTCCTTCTCCAATGCATGAAAGTGAAAAGTGAAAGTGAAGTTGCTTAGTCGTGCCTGACTCTTAGCAACCCCATGAACTGCAGCCTACCATGTTCCTTAGGCAAGAATACTGGAGTGGGTTGCCATTTCCTTCTCCACTATATATAATAGCTTACATTTGCTAAGTCCAACGTCCCACTCCATTCCTCCCTCAACCACCTCCCTTGGCAACCACCGGTCTGTTTCATAGATAGGTTCATTTGTGTCATATTTTAGATTCCACAGATAAGTGATATCATAAGGTATTTGTCTTTCTTCCTGACTTGTTTCACTTAGTATGATAATCTCTAGTTGCATCCACGTTGTTGCAAATGACGTCATTCCCTTCTTTTCTTATGACTAGTATTCTATTGTATATATATGTTGCTCAGTCATAGCCAACTCTTTGTGACCCCATAGACTGTAGCCCACAAGGCTCCTCGGTCATGGAATTCTCCAGGCAAGAGTACTGGAGTGGGCTGCCATTTCCTTCTCCATTGTGTATATGTACCACATCTTATTTATCCCCTCATCTGTCTGTGGACATCTAGGTTGTTTCCATGTCTTGGCTATTGTGAATAGTGCTGCTATGACACAGGGGTGCACCTATCTTTCTGAAATATATTTTTGCCAGGATATATGTAATATGACTTTATTTCTAACATTTGCTATCAGTACAGCATGTACACATGCAATTTAATGTAAAACATAACTGATTAGAGTTCTTGCTGAACTGCAGCCCTCCACCCCAAAAGTAAGAATTTCAGTCCGCAAATTAGGGCTGCCAGAAATTAAGTTTTCTGGATAGTTCTGAGGCTGATCTTTATTGGTATCCCAAGCCACATTTCCTTTGGGTGGTAGAAACACAATCTCACCAAATCAGGGAGACCCCCTCCCTTGTCCCCTGGATGAGTAGGGCACTTATATTCTGGGGGCAGAAGGATCAAGTGCCAGAGAGTAAATCTGGTCCTTGGCCACTGCCCACTATGCATGCTGGCATCCTTCAAGCTATGCTGCTCCTCTCCTATCTTGGTCATCAGCCATAATCCACTCAGAGTACTTTCTGAGACTTGCACATTCTCATGGCAGAGTCTCCCTGGGCAGTCATCCAGCTATTTCCAAGCCCTTCTCCCCAAATAGCACACATTCACCTGCTCTTCTGCAAAGAGTCAGACACGACTGAGCGACTGAACTGAACTGAACCTGCTCTTCTGCTGTACCATCCCTCCTCAGAAGCACTAAAAGATACCGACTTCATGGACAAGGAAGGTCAGAGAATCCTTGGGTTAATACCTAAAATAAGTATTTTCTTGCAAAGGTTATAAAGGGAAATGGTAAGTGATTCGAAGTTGGTCAAAGATCCAAAAGGATGCTTACCATTTGGGAAGCATCTGTTACATGAGCACAGTTGGACACAGCTAGTGGCCCCGGAAGGAATGACGGAAGGTGGATCATTAAAGGAGAAGGTAGACATGGAAATTACCATTAGGAGGGAGCTTCCTCTGGGTTCAGAAGCCATCAGTGGTTTTATTCATTTCAAAATTCCATAGAAACATAAAAGTATACACATGAGGAGGGATAAATAATTCCACATAGGTAAAGAAGCAGCTTCTTTCTTCCCTCAGGCTATGGGGACACGTGTGATTATGTGTCTTACAAGTAACAGTTGGGTCCACCATGGTGGCTTCCCTACCACTTTCATTTGCTTCTGGAACAAATTGTGTGTCAAGACCCACAAACTATGAGAGACCTTGAGCAAAATCAGAATCAGCCAAAGCCTCTTGAAAAGAATTAGTCTGATCCAGAACTTTGAAGGCAGTTCCTGCCACCAGACAGCCCTGCCATTCTTGGCCACCACAGGAAGTACAAATAGTGTGGGTCAACCAACCTCTAGATCTTTCCTATCCTACATTATCCTGAACTCCTTCCCACTAACTCTTCCAACTCCCAGCAAAAATGAAGCCATGCCATCAGACCACCTCTAGTCTCATCACTGACATCCTGGACACACTCCCACAGCTTGGGTAACTTCAGCGTCCATGAGATGGCCTGTCCAAAAAAAAAAAAAAAGCCCCATTGTTGAGCTCTGCAACTTTGATGTTTTCCTGCACTAACTTGAGTTGTACCTGGAACTTCTCAGCATCTCCTGGAAGTGCCCTGTGTCATAAATGCGAAGTTCTCCAGCTATAGTCTTATCCTATCCACTGCTCCAATAACACTGAGATCGCCAGGGTCTTGTCCGTTTCTTTTTCCTCACCTGTGAGCTTCTTCCAGCTTCAAATCCTTCCCTAACCAGCCTAGACCTCACAATCCCTCCTTTCAGCTAACTGCCTGCCGCCCAGGCTCTCAATTCCCTGCTCCTCTGCCACCAGAATTCATTCAAGAGGCTGAGAAGCACCACAGAAGTGCACACAAGGGTCACTAGGGGTGCCCGATCCCCACCATCGTTTTCACTCTTCAGCCTGCCAAGGAGTCAGCCAAAGAACGAAGTCAAGTATAAATATCTTTTGGCTTAATTGCCCACTGAATCAGGTCTTTCGCTTCACTGTGATGTTGGTGCTTGTACCTATGTGGAGAACCTATAATGAAGGTAAAACCAACCATTGCCTCAGACACAGGCAGCAGCAAGGTTCTGTTTTAATAGATTCGATGGACTGTGAAGCTGTTGCCACTGTTCCATTTGCTAGGCCACCATGCTTGCCCTGGGGACAGTTTCCAAGGCTTCTGGAATTGATTCGTCACCACCCGACAGTGGAGCCTGGTGGTAGCATTCCCCAAAGGCCCTCACAGATCCCTGTGTCCTTGGCACAAGGATCTCAGTAAGCAAGGGGGTGTCCATAGGTATAGAGGGATTCGTGAACAGGGGCAAGGTCAGATCATGTCCAGAGGCATTCTCAACTCTAGAGTGAGGATGAGGTTGGTCCCTTTGACAAGAGGTCTCCCCAGTTTGGGGGACTAAGAGCACACCAACATCTTTGTTTATGGGCAAGATTTGCTCACGTGGACCATGGAAGCAGTGCCTGAGGGACTCAAAGAGAGGCAAGCCTTTACCCCCAGTATAAGCCCATATGACCTTTCTTATTAAAAGGCATGAATTCCTTCAACAATGATACCGCTGTGTTACTCCATCCAGTTGAACTGTAGTCAACAGGCCATGGATCATTCCACCACTCAGCCCACATGGGTGCCTTGGGAACCCCTGACCCATGTCTCACCTTGGTGGCCTGAGTAACAGGTCTCACTTGGCTTGTCTGCCTTTAATATTCACACTGTGACGCGGTTACTCACCTCCTCCCCCCTCCCTGTTGACAAACCCCTGGCACAGGCAATAGGAAATGAATGGCATGGGAGGCCACATTTAGTGAAATAAGTGGGACTTATAATCACTATGGGATCCCAGAGCTGTGTTCCAGCCATATTCCTCGTTTCCAGGGGTTTCCCTGGTGGCTCAGTGGTAAAGAATCCACCTGCAATGCAGGAGACATGGGTTCAATCCCTGGATCAGGAAGATCCGCTGGAGGAGGGCATAGCAACATGGCATGACTGAAGCGACTGAGCACGCACACAACATAACAAAGAACTTGAAATAGGGGACATATAGGTGTTCAGTAGTGGCTACTTGGGCAACAGTGTGAGGTTGTGTAGGGTAGTGGCTCAAAACATGGGTTCTAGAACCAGATTCCTTTTTTCTAAGTCCAGCTTTATTGCTTACATGCTGCATGATCTTTACTTAATTACGTTAGTGTCTCTGTGGCTCAGTGTCTCCTTAAAATGGGGACAATAATAGTCACTACCCCATTGGACTGTTGTGGAGAGTAGTTAGCACAGAGGAAGCAGTCAATAAGTATTAGCTAAAATTATTAACAAGCTGATGACAATGACGATGACAGAGGAATAAGGAGCCGTTGGATCCCACCTTCATGCTCCCCTTCTCCTTGTCCTTTTAGGCCCATCTGTCCTAAAAATAACCCAACCCAGGATCCATGCACACTTGTCATCTCAGATGCTGACATTTTCATACTTGCTGGGATTGGCTTCTATAATGAATTAAAGATGGGCACAGACTCCTTGGCACTCCCTCCTGTTGATTACCCCGCTCTTGAATCTGGAATGCTCTTAATGACTTCCTTGACCAAAGAAAGTGGCAGTGTTAGTCGCTCAGTTGTATCTGACTCTTTGTGACCCCATGGACTGTGGCCTGCCAGGCTCCTCTCTCCATGGGATTCTCCAGGCAAGAATACTGGAATGGATTGCCATTCCCTTCTCCAGAAGATCTTTCTGACCCAGGGATCAAACCCAGGTCTTCTGCATTGCAGGCAGATTCTTTACCATCTGAACTATAGTTAAAATCCAATAGATGAGGCAAAAATGATGATCTGGGTCTTCCGAATCTAGGTCATAAGAAATCTCAGCTTCTCCTTAGATCTTATGAACACTTACCCTTGAGATGCCCCTTCTCAGAACCCAGCCACCATGCTGTGTAGCCCAAGCTACACAAAGAGGTCATGCATAGCCCAGAAAAGTCAGAGGTTTGTTTAGAATCCCTGAGGGGCTTTAAGCGGTCCAAGTCGTCCAGAAATCCTAGAGCAGGAGTCATAGTTAGGTCTGCCTCAGTGAAGTGGGGAAGCAGGGGGCGAGCAAAACCTGAAGAAGTTGCAAATGTTTCTTCTCGCCCCTTCAGCACTGCATAAACACTTTCTAAGTGAGCACCTTGGACCAGGCTCACTCGGTTGCATCCTGAGATCTGCCTTTCCCCTAGCTGTCTGCATCTCTTGGTGCTTCCCACTGGTATTTTCATCATCTATTCCTTTTCTTTTCCGTACATTATAATCCCTTTTGCTGCACAACTGTCCCAAGCTTATGACACATAGCCCTCCCTCAGAGGACCCCTACTCAATGTGATAACCACACTAACTGAAGTTTGATCACTTTGGCTTAAATTGTATGTCACAGATGAAATTCCTGACAGCAAGGATGGATCAACCACCCTCAGACCAGGTGTCTAGCCCTGGGCAGTCAATACTAGGAAGGCCAGCCCCATGTTGGTATGGAGAGGTTCCTCATAGCTGGGGCAGATGGAGCAACAAGTCAAGGGCTTGGAGACTGGGGGACCAAGAATGGTTCTGTTACTATGGCTGGGGTGATCTGCTTCTATCTCGGATCTTCTCCTGTCTTCCTGCATCAAATGAAGTAGTTCTACCAGGCAGAGATGGGGGAGGGGAGTGCACCCAGTAAGTGTTCCACAATCTTAGAGAAGCATGTGAAATCTGGCAAAGGAAACTTGCTTCATTTCTTTTAATCCTTGAACAATTCTGTCCAATAGGAATGAACATCACACTTACCGTACTGGTGGTGAAGCTCAGGTGTGTCAAGGTGAAGGGCACATCCATGCTCAGAAGGCCAGTACCTGACTCCGGTGGGACCCAGACACAGATCTGTTTGTCCTCAAAGCCTATGTTCTAAATCATTCTCTGCCTCTCTTATCTAGGCTCTGGTCTGTGTGCCCAGGAGGAAAACAATATAAAATAAAAGAGGCTGATAAATGCTAGAAGAATCTATAGTGCTTCTTTCAGCACTGCATCTTTTCTCTTATACTCTAATATCTTGTTCCATTAAGCATTTCAGGACATTGGGGGCTGGGAAAGTAAGTGATAGTGAGCTGGATGTAAACCGAAGGGCTCAAGGAGAGATTACTGCTCACAATGACACAGCCCCATGGAATGATTTCATGATATCACACAGTACGAGGGTTGGGGAGATGGCTCCGTCTCTCTCTTTTAATACCATTCAGTGGAAATTTGTTAGAGAAATAGACCTGCATCAGCTTCTGCAGCTGGGGAAACGGGCAAAGACCCGGGTCTCGGTAACCCTTTGGGCCTCTGTGAGGCTGTGCAAGCAGAGCATGTGCAGGGTCCTGGCTGGGCAATGAGCACCCCCATTAGCTGAGCTCTCCCTCTAATGAGCATGGCCCTGAGGAGGGAGGGCAGAGGCCCAGGTCAGCCAGAAGGGCTCTGCCCTCCCTACAGAGCATAGTCTGGAGAACAGGCTTCATGGGTTCTCAAATGTGCATTTGAATTTCTTGCTCTGTGCTGTCACTCCCTGGCTTGAATACAGATGAAGGCTGCTGAAATGCAGCAGCCACTGCGGGGAGGGAAGCCGGCTCCAGCCTTCTTAATGTCTGCCTACAGATGAGGGAGAATCCTTCCACCCAGGGGTTCTCAGCTGGGATTCCCCCAGACCAGAATACACTTAGGGCAAAAGCATCAGAGGGCGCACACAGTGTGGCGGGGGTGGGGGTGGGGGATGGGGGATGGGGGCTGGAATACTGATGGCAGTAGGTGTTCAGTACTTTCGAAACAAACTTTGTAGACGTTGGCATTGATTTATTTTAATTTTTGTTTTAATTACACATAGGTTGAGTAGTAGAAACCATAATCTAATAATTATAAAATAGCTCCTCTTATCTTAGCACTTACTGTGTACCAGTCCCCATTCTGAGAATTTTTTAAATAATAATTCATTTAATGATGTAACATTTAAAATCACATGCCCTCAAAGCCTGTGTATTACCTATTTTTATCCTCATTTTTACAGATGAAGAAATTAATGACAGGAGAGATTAAGGAATTTTTCTCAGGTTAAACAATTAAATGGTAAGATGAGGATTTCAACCTAAACAAATATGCCCACAGTTGTATCAGTTAGATTTTGCTGCGTAACAAATGGTCCCGAACTGAATGGCCTTAAATAGCACCCACTTATTACTTCTCATAGTTCTGTGACTTGGCAGGCTGATACTTCTGGTTGGGCCAGCTCAGCTGATCTCTGTGGTCAGCTGGCAGCTCAACCTGGGCTGGATGGTCTAGGACAGCTTCACCCAGATGGCTGGTAGTTGGATGCAAGTCAGCTGGGGCGATGGGGATGACTTGGCTGTGTATTACTCATCATGCAGCAGGCTACCCTGACTTATTCATGTGGAGGTGGATGGTCACAGAGATCCCGAGATGGATGAGAGGGGGAGGATCTGGATAAGCAAGGGTTTTTTGAGCTTCAGCTTGTGTCCTGCTTGCCATTGTGCCATTGGCCAGAGCAAGTTACAAGACCAACCTACAGTCAGTGTGGGAGGGGACTACCCGAGGTCAGGGACACAGGAGGGCAAGAATTAGGGGATATTTTTACAATATTCTTGGTTCTGAAACACTTAACTAAACTACCTCTTAGACATCTAATAGTCTTAACCTAACTCTGTCTCTCAAAGGAGCCCAGAGCAAGAACAGCCAGGAGGAATCTTACAACCAAAAAGAACCAGATATTGTTCACGCATGCGTAAGTCACCGCTTCCTCTAAATGCTCCACCCAGTCAGCATCCCACCACTGTGTGAAGATAGAATCTGACCAAGCGTCCATGAAAAGAAATAGGTTACCAGCAGGGCGTTCTGAGTCCAGCTGCCTGAGGTGAACTCTGGGACCTTGGGCAGATCACTTCATCTCTCTGGGCCTCATGATTTTATTCTATTTATTGCAATAGCCCCATTCACTCAATAAACATGTATTCACTTCCCACTGTGTGCTAAGCATCGTGTTGGACAGCACAGATAGAGTTGTGAAAATAGACAGATCTGCCCCTCTTGAAGCATTTAGCATAATGGGAAATTGATGTTAATCTAATCATATCAGTAATGAGCATATAATTGCAGACCAAGGTAAGTGCCCTGAAAGACAAAAGCCCAGTTCTATGAGAAGTTACCACAAAGGAACTGGTGTAGACCTTGCGAAGGAGGAATAAAGCAAGGTCCCCCTCAATGGAAGTACAGTTGAGAGGAAACTAACTTGGAGAACCAGGGAAATGATATGAAACCCAGAGTGACTGGGACACAATTCTCCATAGATCTTGTGTGTTTCTATACAAAGGTCCTGATCACCTTTGTTCTGGGCTTGCTTTTCAAGGATATTTATACAGAAAACAGCCTTGGAAGGTAGAGATACTAGCCACCCCCCCCCCCACCCCGAGCCATGTATAGACTGGTACAGGACCCAGTATAAAAGAATCAGGCTCCCTAAGCTCCAGGTTCCTCTCCTGTGATGCAGCCCACTGGGCCCTCTTCCCATCACCCTGGGGGAACTGGGGCTCAGGAAACCGAGCAAAATGATGATACTCTGGGCTCTGCTATTGTTCTGAGTGATAAATTGTGCCCCCTCTCTGAGCCAGGTTTCTTGTGTCTTCTGCCGAAGGCTGTGAAGCCAAGCTCACAGGTTAGCTTGCAAGGATGGCAAAACTTAAGACCCCTCACAGTTCCTGAAATTCACAGGTTCTCAGAGTGACACAAAGTGAAGCCAGAGGATGATTCAAGCAGAGGAGAGAGGAAGGAAACAGAGTCCAAGCTGAAATCAATCTGTGGAAAGGCTTGGAGGTGATGGAGAGCAAGGAAATGAAGAACAAAATTTGTTCAGTGCCGTGGGAGTGGAAAACATGATGAAGAAAGGGAGTGAGAGGAAGCCAGAGGGCAGGGGAGGGTTGCCAGCCACATTAAGCAGGAGACTATCCTAAAGGCAGTGTAAGCCTCTGAAGGATATTTCAGTCAGACTCTACTCAAAATCCATCAAGGGAGATTCTGAACGCCCCACCCCACAGCTTAGCCTCCAGAACCTTTTCTACCTCAACATCCCCCAGAAAATAGACTTAGGTACAGCACAGGTTGGCATAGCAACTGGTGATGTGGCTTTTTTCACTGTAGTTTTATTTTTACCAGCTCTAGATTGTTGAGCTGGCCCTAGGTGTGTTTGGACAATTACAGGGCACTGGGCAGGGAAAAGAGAATTAGAGGGTCAGCTTCCTTCTGGCTGACGATTGGACAACGACAAGAGGTAATTTTGTTTGGGAGACTGAGACCCATAATCAGTCCTTTCTGGCCTGACAAAACTGCCTATCTAATCCAACAAGGCCAGGCTGCTTATAGGAAAGCAGCCTCTTTCTTATAATCCATGAAGTATGTAATGAGAGAAGTTACACCTGGAGTTTCAGACAGCATTAATTCCTCTTATTAGCATGTATACAATGTGTATACTATATTTGAGTGTATACAGCATAGCATCATAATGCCTGGGTTCAAACCCTGGCTTCTCTACCTACTAACTCTATGCTCAGTCGTGTCTGACACTTTGTGACCCCATGGACTATAGCCTGCCAGGCTCCTCTGTCCATGTAATTCTCCAGGCAAGGATACTGGAGTGGGTAGCCTTTCCCTTCTCCAGGGGATCTTCCTGAGCCAGGGATCGAACATTGCCGGGTCTCCTACATTGCAAGCGGATTCTTTACCATCTGAGCCACCAGATAAGAATTCTGGCAAATAAATCATTCTTGCTTCAGTTTCCTTATCTGTCAAATAGGGCCTAATTCATAAGGTTATCATGAATATCAAAAGAGGATTAAATACGTAAAGTGTTTAGAACAGTGTGTGGCACATAGTAAATAAACAGTAGCTATCATTATCACTACTTATTTGAAATGTGTCTTCTCACAACCTCTGTCTTTCAAAAACTGCAAACGTTCACACCACTCCCACCTGAGCAGGCTTCATGCAGACAATTAACCTATAGTTAAAAAAATACCTGTAGTCACTTCAGGTCAGTCACTCAGTTGTGTCCGACTCTTTGCAACCCCATGAACTGCAGCACGCCAGGCCTCCCTGTCCATCACCGACTGCCGGAGTCCACCCAAACCCATGTCCATTGAGTCGGTGATGCCATCCAACCATCTCATCCTCTGTCGTCCCCTTCTCCTCCTGCCCTCAATCTTTCCCAGCATCAGGGTCTTTTCAAATGAGTCAGCACTTCGCATCAGGTGGCCAAAGTATTGGAGTTTCAGCTTCAACATCAGTCCTTCCAATGAACACCCAGGATTGATCTCCTTTAGAATGGACTGGTTGAATCTCCTTGCATCATAGTACTGAAAAAAAAAAAAAAAACTCCCTCATGGAGTTCATTGGAATCATTACACTTTTTAAAAATTTTATTTTTAATTGGAGGATAAATGCTTTACAAGGTTGGAATCACTACGCTTTGATATTTGATACCTGCTAAAATACAGTTTAGAGCTTAATTCAAACTAATTCACTGGTGACTCCCTAGTACTTACAAATTTTCCTTCCTAAAGATCATGTTATGCTGCAGGGCCACTAGGCCCGTGAGTTACAACTACCGAGCCTGTGCTCTAGCACCCAAGAGTTGCAAATACTGAAGCCCACATGCCTCGAGTCTGCTCCACAACAAGAGAAGCCGCTGCAATGAGAAGCCTGTGCACCGCAACAAAGAGTAGCCTCCACTGTCTGTAACTAGAGAAAGCCCACGTGCAGCAATGAAAACCCAACACAGCCAAAAATAGTTGTTGTTTTTTTAAAAAAGCACACATTTTAGACCTGGGAAGATCTCCCACAATTGTCTTAGGTCTCCAGGGTCTTTGAACTGGGGAGGTCCCGGTCAACCCACAGAACATGAGAAATAATGAATCATTATTTTTTTAAGTCACTATGTTTTGAGATGCTTTTTACTCCGGAATAAATAAGATACAGATTTCCTCACCACAAGCCCAGAGATTCTGGGGGGTAAGGTTTGGACAGCTAATTCACATGGTTTTCATTTCCACCCCACCCTTTCCTGATGATAAGAATCACCTGGAGATTCCCAGGCCCCAACTCAGAACTTTTGAATCAGATAGTCCAGGGAAAAGCCAGGAATTGAGAGACTAAATATACAAATGAACAATAGCCAGACTATACATAAAATAGAACGCTGACCCATTGTCTTCAGCATCCAGCCCAGGAAACTAAACAGCAAACCCTGTAGCCCTTAGCCCAAAAGAACCAGGCCTTAGGGCCAACCAGAGAGAGCCAAATACACTCCCGTAGCCAATCACAGCATGCACCACTTCCAGCTGGCCCAGTCCCTGGCTTCTCCAAGCCAATCATCTCCAATCAGGGCACACCTGAAGCCTTCCCTTTTTTCACTACAAAGCTTTCCTTCTCCTCCACTTGCCTTTGAGTCGCTGCCAAAACTCAAGTGATAGTGGCTGACTCTTTCCCTAGAGCAAGCTCTAAATAAATAGCCTTTGCCTTTTCTCATTTGTGTGCTCTTCATTTATCTCCACAGAATGTATATATGTATTAAGAATAAGTGATTCTTACTGTTTGGGAAGTCTGGAAAACACCATCCCAGACCCTTGCTACTCACAGAGCGGTCCCCAGAGGAACAGCAGAAGCATCACCTGGGAGCTTCCTTAAAATGCACAATCTCAGTTCCAGCCCCAGACCTGACTCAGAACCTGCCTTTTAAGTAAGATCCCAGAGGTGACCCTCCAGCACTTTAAAGTGTGAAAAGCATTGACCGGGAGCATTGATCCAGGTCAGCAGGTCGTATCCCTGGGTGCACATAAGAATCCCTGGGGGCTGTTTGAAAGACCAAAGCCTCCCTACTCAGAACATCTGATTTAATTGACCCTGGGCAGGGCTTGGCCTAAAAGCTCCCCAGGGGATTCTCTCACACAGCCTATGCTAAGAACCACTGATCCAGGACAACATTCTCACTCAGGTGCGTGTCAGAACCACCTGGAGGGCTCCAAAGGCTCTCAGAGGTCCAGGTTTAGGACCATCCTGGCTTGGTAAGAGTCATCACGCTCCCAGATGATACAGTAACTGACCATAGTAGAACTACTGGACTAAGAGCCCCACTGAGAGGAGGTGGAACCCCGTGGAAACCTCCCATACAGTGCTCCTCCTATTTCTCGCCTTCCTCAATTCTACTTGGCCAGCACCATGGCTCTTAAAGCTCAAGGAATGAGAGAAGCCCAGAACTGGAGGAACTACAAGCCCAGGCTCGAAACTTTCAAGCCCAGTTTCAAGGGGCTAACAGCCAAACCCCATTCATGGTGTGTGTGTGCGTTTTAATTGGCAGTTTTTTAAGCTTTGAATTCATTGCCAACATTTTTTAAAGAGATTTTACAGAAAAAAAAAAACCCCTAAACTTCTAGATTTCTATATTCTCCTGGAAAATCAGGGGATCTTGCAACAATCAACCCACATTCCAGCATGACAACTGGCTAAGCTGCCCCTTAAATGGGGCATGTGTCCACCAGTTTCCCACACTCCCTGCCTGACGCAGGTCATTCATTTTTGTCACCTGGCTGACCCTGCAAAGCACTTGCGTTTAGAAGCTTTCTGTAGACAGAGCCCAAACCTTTCTTTTGTAGATGAGAAAACCAAGCCACATCCCAAAGCGGGTCATGTCCCTGAGTCACAGCCAGTGGTGGGATCTGAGGACAAAATTGACTGTATCCTGTTTGTGGGAGGTTGGGGTTTCTCCCTTCCTGAGACCCGACTTCCCTACCAGAGAACAGGAACCTAGACAACCCCCCCCACTTAGTTCCCCCCCAAAACTTGAAGTGTAAGCAACCTCTGCTCTTGGCCTTGGGGCTGTCACATACTCAGACACACCTACACAGCACTTAACCTCTCTGAACCCCAGCAAACTTATCTACACAATGAGGGTAAAAACAGGGTCTGATCTGTAAGGTTGTTTGAGGATACCAATTAAGTCGAGCTTGTAAAACATTATTCTGGCCCCTGAGACATAGGAAGGGCTCCATCATGGGCACTAAAATACTACCGACTTTTCCCAGTGTATACACTCATCTGAGAACACTGTCTTAAAACTTGCTAACCATCAGTGTTTTTCATCCTTTAAAACAGAGAGAATAATAGCACTTACTCCTCAGAGTTGTCTGAAGTTTAAATGAGATAGCATGTAATGTGCTTATCTGTCACCAAGCCTAGCTCCCAATAATACCACAGGTTTTGACTTTTCGAAGCACGGTCACCACCTGGTGGTTTAAGACAGCAACTGCAGTCTCTACGGGACATAGGAGGATGGAATGGCAAAAATAAAGGCCCCCACGGGTGGATCGACGAAAGGTCTGGTTGGACAGTGGGAAGTGAATTCAGAAAGAAGTGGCTGGCCACCCAGTGTAGCTTAGGCATTGTCCACTCTCCATAACAACCTTGACTTTTCAGCTTGTTTGGTGAGTCTCCTTTGATGCTGGCCAGCTGGAGTCAGGTCCCTGATCAGGTGCATGGTTATTCAACTGGCTGCTTGAGCACTGGTTTGATTAATGTGTTCTGGTCTCAACTATTTAGACATTGGATGCTGTGTGCATGTTTGGACCCTAATTTCGCTCTGAGCCAGCATCATGACTCAAGCCAGCTGCACTTCCCCAGCTGTGGATAAGAGCTCTTTGGAAATGTTACCAGCTAGAGAGGCCCCTTTCCCTCCAACAAAAGACCTAGAAACTGACCCTGCCCTGCCCAGAAGAAATCCAGAGCGCAGCAGGGCAGCAGCATCTACTTACCACTATCAAACAGGGCCTTTAATCGGTCTACAAGAGTGCCCTGTATGGGCCTCGAGAAATGTACCTTGAGGTCCTTTTCTCTGACATGGTCCTCACCTAGCTTCTCACTCCACCCCAAGCAGAACCCAAGCAAGAGCAAAATACTCCTCTCTCAGAGAGAAAGAGTACTATGAGGTTTAGTTGAGTTTAAGAATGTCTTCTGGTTTCCACCATCCCAGCAGTGGGCAGGGAAAGGCCAAGGCCAGGTGAATGGGGCCTGTCTCCACACTCTCTTTTTCTCGGTTTCCTAGGTAGGACAGATAGACAAGACTATGGCCTGATGTGGGAGAATCACCCAAGGAGATGGAGACTGAAGATTCATTCTTCCTTTTTCTTTGAAACAAATATTGAATGAGCACTTCAGTTCAGTTCAGTCACTCAGTCATGTCCGACTCTTTGTGACCCCATGAACCGCAGCACACCAGGCCTCCCTGTCCACCACCAACTTCCAGAGTCCACCCAAATCCATGTCCATCGAGTCGGTGATGCCATCCAACCATCTCATCCTCTGTCATCCCCTTCTCCTCCTGCCCTCAATCTTTCCCAGCTTCAGGGTCTTTTCCAATGAGTCAGCTCTTCACATCAGGTCGCTGAAGTATTGGAGTTTTAGCTTCAACATCAGTCCTTCCAATGAACACCCAGGACTGATCTCCTTTAGGATGGACTGGTTGGATCTCCTTGCAGTCCAAAGAACTCTCAAGAGTCTTCTCCAACACCACAGTTCAAAAGCATCAATTCTTCGGCGCTCAGCTTTCTTCATAGTCCAACTCTCACATCCATACATGACCACTGGATAAACCATAGCCTTGACTAGATGGACCTTTGTTGACAAAGTAATGTCTCTGCTTTTTAATATGCTATCTAGGTTGGTCATACCTTTCCTTCCAAGGAGTAAGTGTCTTTTAATTTCATGGCTGCAATCAGCGTCTGCAGTGATTTTGGAGCCCCAAAAAATAAAGTTTGATACTGTTTCCACTGTTTCTCCATCTATTTCCCATGAAGTGATGGAACCAGATGCCATGATCTTCGTTTTCTGAATGTTGAGCTTCAAGCCAACCTTTTCACTCTCTCTTTCACTTTCATCAAGAGGCTCTTTAGTTCTTCCTCACTTTCTGCCATAAGGGTGGTGTCATCTGCATATCTGAGGTTATTGATATTTCTCCCAGCAATCTTGATTCCAGCTTGTGCTTCTTCCAGCCCAGAGTTCCTCATGATGTACTCTGCATATAAGTTAAATAAGCAGGGTGACAATATACATCCTTGATGTACTCCTTTTCCTATTTGGAACCAGTCTATTGTTCCATGTCCAGTTCTAACTGTTGCTTCCTGACCTGCATACAGGTTTCTCAAGAGGCAGATCAGGTGGTCTGGTATGCCCATCTCTTTCAGAATTTTCAGAGTTTGTTGTGATCCACACAGTCAAAGGCTTTGGCGTAGTCAATAAAGCAGAAACAGATGTTTTTCTGGAACTCTCTTGCTTATGTGCCATTAAATATGTGCCAGGCACTGTTTTAGGTGCTGAAGATACAGCTGAGAACAAGACAAACTTGCATGATCTCCTGGACCTGAATTCCAAAGCAGAGAGATGGACAAAAAATAAGTAAATCACAGTGTGTTAGTGATAAGTGCTATGGAAATAATAGATCAGGGGATGAGAAGGTGGCATTTGGCTGAAGACTCAAAAGTGGGGAGGGATTGAACCATGTGGATATCTCGGAGAGGAACATCCCAGGTGGAGGAAAGGTCAAATGCAGAGTCCTGAAAGGGGACTTACAGGAGTTACTTACATGGTAGCAGGAGTTACAATGAGGCCAGTGTGGCTCGGCAAGTGACTGAGGGGAAAGGGCTGGGGATGAGGTTCAGGAGGTACAGAGTGGGCCAGAAGGAGAGGGTCTTGGGAGCCATTGGGGAGTTTCAAGCAGACGAGTGACAATTCTAAATTATGCTTTATGGGGTCACTCTGGCTGCAGTGTGGAGAATGGACTGAGTAGGAAAAGTGCAGAAGTAAAAAGACATCCATTTAGAAGCAGGAGATGATGGCTTGGACCAGGGTTTGCAGCAGAGAAATTTAGAAACAGTGGGAGTCTAAAAACAACTCTGTCTGGTGACTGAGGCTCACAGGGGAATCAACGCATCCCATGTGCAGCACCTGGGTGCAATTTGTTCCACAGCTGCGCGTGTTCTAGCTGTCCATCTGACCTGACAGAGCATGAGCACTCTGCTGTTAGGAACCAGGCCTAGCTGTTTCAGTCTGTGCCTCAGTACCCAGCATAGTGCCTGACACTGTGTGGGTGCTTGGATGGGTGGAGAGATGGATAGATGGATGGATGGGTAGACAGACGGATAAATGACAAGGGTGGGAAGTGGATTTCCCCAACTTCCCCTTGTTCAAACAATGGTGCTCTGATTGGTCAATTTTAGAAAAAAACTCATGGAGCTGAATACCCAACAAAGGATATTCCAGAGACACCCCAACTAAAAAAAGATATGGACACACCTGAAGCCCCAAGGAGCCTCATCAGATGCCTAGGGGAAGCCAGAACTAGAGACTCTGTAGTCATCCCAACTGAACCGAGAGACATTCTAAAAACTGGGCTTTGGACACTGCACAGAATCTTCAGAGTGTGGGACATCTGCTGACCTAGGGTGTGGAGTGAGATGGTTTTCTGAAACACTTTTTACATAACCCTAGAGGGCTCTTTTCCAGTGAGTCAACTGAACTGAGAGGGCTCTAGCAGAGCAGGCAATGGCAACCCACTCCAGTATTCTTGCCTGGAAAATCCCATGGGCAGAGGAGCCTAGTAGGCTGCCGTCTATGGGGTCGCTAAGAGTCGGACACGACTGGGAGACAGAAAATGGCAACCCACTCCAGTGTTCTTGCCTGGAGAATCCCAGGGACGGGGAGCCTGGTGGGCTGCTGTCTATGTGGTCGCACAGAGTTGGACACGACTGAAGCGACTTAGCAGCAGCAGCAGCAGAGGGCTCTAGAGACCATGCATGCCACATATAGTATGTATGAAATGGTCCTGAAGGGACCACTGTCTGGGTGACATTGAGGAAAGTTTGCACTCATATGAGTGTTGGGTCCAAATACTTATCCAAGGACCTGCTATACCAGGAATAAACCATTTTGTTAAATATTCAGGCTCTTGGGGGATCCCCAGCTCTGTTCAGACTGCTCTACCAAGTGTACCCCACCTGTAGCCACAGGAAGACTGGAGACAGAAACTTTATCAAAAAATAAAACCCACTTTGACGATCTCAGCAAACAATGTCTCAAGAATGGTTAGTCATGCAATTCCCAGCCTGGATTCAGTCTGGCCACAAAAGCTTCTTCTATTCCACACGGTCATTAGTGACCCTGAAATCAATACACAGCCCATGCCAGCCCCAAGAAATGCAAGAACAATCATAGTTGCAGCACAGTTAAGCAATTGTGGTGTTTGGGGAGCTTGCTAGGGAGAAAACTGCAGTCTCATGACTGTGTATTTTCTCATTTTCTTATAAAGACATCTGCATACCAGGTAAGTACATATGTCTGTGAGTATCTTCAGTCTCTCTGTGTATCTATCCCCTCTCTCTAACCCCCTCCCTCCCCCCCCCCCACAAAACATTCTGGATTCTTTTTGCCTTTATAAATAGAACTGGCAAGCATGTATAATGATAATGACGTCTGAGACAGTTAGCCAAGGAGAGGAATTAAATGTCTTCACAAGTAATACACAAAAAACTTAAATCTGAGACTAAAGTTCAAGGGAGTATTTTAAGTTATCATTAAGATGCAGCAACAATAAGAATGTAATTGCCTGTTTGCCATACCAAAAAAAAAAAAAAGCTAGCTTTCAAAATGGAGAAATCAATACATATGTTTAAATTTGTCTATGTAAAAATTATTTTAATGAAATAAAGATCTCTTATGGAAATGTACAAAGAAATACACAAATAGGTAAATTCTTTCATTCATAGAAAATATGTTTTAAATGAATATTTACTGGCACCAAATATGTTCATTTTATATCGTTAAGGGGGAAAAAATGAAATAAAACAACATAGGATTTGCATTTCTAGTAATCTAATAGACTGACATCCTGAAAAAATCCCTGACACAAAACATGTAAAAGTCTTTTTGGTTAGTGAATAGATGAGCTAGGATGCAAATAGCAGAAATCCCAGATGCCAAAATACAAAGTGAGGACTGAAAATCAGAGTGGCAAGTTGACACTTAGACTGTTAAAAGCTTGGCAACATTTGCCAACCTCAGTGATCAAGATGCTTTTACAGTTTTACAGATTTTAACAGTTATGTGAGGACAAAGGACCAAAATCCTAGACCTACCCATGGTGGAAATATAAGGCCAGGACCCTCAAAGGTCAATGCCCCTGGTAAAAGTAATTTACCCACCAGCAAAGAGATTAGAGTAAGGAAGCCTGTTGAATTTGATCTTGAATCAGAATGGAAAGAAACAATTCCCTGAGAATTCATAACCATTGAATTCTTCTTGTGCATTTGGGATTTAAATTGCACTCCCTACATGGTTTGGAAAACCTCAAGGTGAAAAATTAATAGAGTGATTCCAGGCTAGTAGTGCTTCAGTGTGCCCAGAAGAATTCCTCTAAAGTTACTCGCCTTGAACCCAAGCCTTCCAGAAACCCACAAAAAATGTCTCACTAAATATTAGCTCACTAACCCAAACGAAAACACACATAGACAAGTAAGCCACTAGGGATGAAAATAAACAGAAACAGCTGAAGTTTCAAGAACTTCATAACAGAAATTTCGGATTCAGAGAATTAAAATATGTATTTTTAAAGGAGAAAGAAAAAGTACTAACTCAAAATAGCAGAGGCAAGAGTGAAAATAGCCAAATATCATTTTCAAAATTTAAAAAAATAATAATTTAAATGAAAAAGTCAGTGAATGGATAATCAGCTTATTAGAAACTGATAGAGCAAACAGACCTGAGAAAAGCTACCCAGAATACTGACTGGATGGAGAGATAAAAAGATATAAAACTGTAAGTGGTTTAGAGAAATAAAATTAAGAGTGATTCTAGAACATATATCCAATCATAGTTCCAAGGAAAGAAATAGACAGCTGCAAGGTGATATAAGCAAGATGAAGATTCCAGCCCTTACCTTGACAGAAACACCAATTTGACAACCACCCATGGATGGAAATACATCTGTGAGAACCCAGGAATCCAGTGAAAAGATGCCAGTACCCCATTCAAAGGTGGTCGTGTCACCTAATGGATAAGATGTCTGACTTCAGATCAGAAGATTGCAGGTTTGAGTCCTGCTACAGTTGCAAGGGGATGAGTTTCTTTTTGAGGGCTTACTTGGTGGCCCAAGCAGGAAAGAATCCACGTGTAATGCAGGAGCCACAGGAAACGCAGGTTTGATCCCTAGGTCAGGAAAAACCCCTAGAGGAGGAAATGGCAACCCACTCCAGTATTCTTGCCTGGAGAATCCCACGGACAGAGGAGCCTGGTGGGCTACAGTCTATGGGGTTGCAAAGAGTCAGACACAGCTGAAGCGACTTAGCATGCACCCCATTTGAAATCGAAGGACAAATACGTTGAAGAGAGTGAGAAAAAGTTTCACTTTACCTGTGTCCTCCCTGCCCCACAGAGCAGCATTGCTCAGTGCCAAGAGAGACCCTTACCTGCTATTTCTTCCATGGGGGAAATGAGAACAGAATGGGTGCCTGGTTTCTCCAGCCTGGAGAGATGTTTCCCAAGAAGTTCACCTATCTTGCTCCATCCAGATCACTGAGGGCATTAGCACAGCTAATCCTGGGGGAGCTACAATCAGGGAAAAGTCACAGAGGCTCATAGCAACCACCCCATGGATCTCAAAATCCAGCCACAGGGTCCTACTAACTGGCTCTCAGATTCCACCAAGAGCTTTGCCCATGAATCCTATGAAACTGCTCACTTGCCACATCCCCAGCTGGCCAGTGCAGTCCCCAGCATTCCACATATACACAATAGTGCATGTGGGCCTTCACAAATGATGTGCATGTACTCCCAGAGAGGGAGCAAACAAACCCCCACAGACAGCACAAAAACATCAGCATTGGCCTCCACTCTGCTGGGTTCAAGGCACAGACCTTGAACACTTCAAAGCCCTGCCCTAAGGAAATAAATGATAGGCTCTCAGCACCTGGCCTGACTTTGTGAGATTAAAGAAGGCACACAAGAAGCAATCCTAAGACTTCCTCTCCAAAGAGGGGACAAAAGAAAGGAATAAAAAGAATGAAGAAAAGCAATCTTTGAAGAAATAGTGACTGAGAATTTTCCAAAATTGATAAAGACGTTAATCCTCTGACTCAGAAAGTGTACTGATCCTATTTTTTAAAAATCCACACCTGCACACATCACAGTGAATGTGAAGAATATTCAAACCCTTTTCCACTCATTCCCACCACCAAGAGGAACAGTCTTAAAAGCAGTCAGGAATAAAAGATAAAAAATGGAAATTTGGGTAGTAGAAGATGTCTCAATAGCAGCAATGGAAACCTGTAGACAATAGAATGATACATAAATGTGGGGGGAAAAATTGTCAATTCAGAATTGTATACCTAGCTGAACTATCAGTCTCTAACAAGAACTAAATAATGCCGTTTAAGACAAACAAAATAAAACAGTGTCTTCATTAAATTAATTAATGAAGGAATGTATTTCAGGAAGAAAAACAGTTGATCCCAGAGGATAGGTCTAAAATATACAAAGAAATGTGGATAGAATTATATCTGCAGATTTGAAGATCCTATATAAATTTGGCCAGAATCATAACAGCATAAAGTATCTCAATGGTGTTTGAAAGTAAGGATGGCCAGGTGTTTCTTTTAAAGATGCTATAATGTGCAGAAGCTCTAGCTCTGAAACATACTGATGCAGAAAAAGCTTTTGCCACCAAAACATCAGAAAGTCCTTTCTAATGGATACACTACAGGGCACTCTCCCTTCTGGATGAACTCAACCTACAACTTTATCTGCCATCAAAACTACATCTGTTAATCTTCTAGTTCAATTCAGTTCAGTTCAGTCACTCAGTCGTGTCCGACTCTTTGTGACACCATGAACCGCAGCACGCCAGGCCTCCCTGTCCATCACCAACTCCCAGAGTCCACCCAAACCCATGTCCATCGAATCGGTGATGCCATCCAACCATCTCATCCTCTGTCGTCCCCTTCTCCTCCTGCCCTCAATCTTTCCCAGCATCAGGGTATTTTCTAATGAGTCAGCTCTTCACATCAGGTGGCCAAAGTATTGGAGTTTCAGCTTCAACATCAGTCCTCCCAATGAACACCCAGGACTGATCTCCTTTAGGATGGACTGGTTGTGCCTCCTTGCAGTCCAAGGGACTCTCAAGAGTCTTCTCCAGTGACACAGTTCAAAAGCATCAATTCTTCGGTGCTCAGCTTTCTTTATAGTCTAACTTTCACATCCATACATGACCATTGGAAAAACCATGGCCTTGACTAGACAGACCTTTGTTGACAAAGTAATGTCTCTGCTTTTCAATATTCTGTCTAGGTTGGTCATAACTTTCCTTCCAAGGAGTAAGCGTATTTAAATTTCATTGCTGCAATCACCATCTGCAGTGATTTTGGAGCCCAGAAAAATAAAGTCAGCCACTGTTTCCCCATCTATTTGCTGTGCAGTGATGGGACCAGATGTCATGATCTTAGTTATCTGAATGTTGAGCTTTAAGCCAACTTTTTCACTCTCCTCTTTCACTTTCATCAAGAGGCTGTTTAGTTCTTCCTCACTTTCTGCCATAAGGGTGGTGTCATCTGTATATCTGAGGTTATTGATATTTCTCCCAGCAATCTTGATTCCAGCTTGTGCTTCCTCCAGTCCAGCATTTCTCATAATGTACTCTGCATATAAGTTAAATAAGCAGGGTGACAATATACAGCCTTGACATACTCCTTTTCCTATTTGGAACCAGTCTGTTGTTCCATATCCAGTTCTAACTGTTGCTTCCTGACCTGCATACAGGTTTCTCAAGATGCAGGTCAGGTGGTCTGGTATTCCCATCTCTTTCAGAATTTTCCACAGTTTCTTGTGATTCACACAGTCAAAGGCTTTGGCATAGTCAATAAAGCAGAAATAGATGTTTTTCTGGAGCTCTCCATATGCCAGTTTTCTACTCAACTGACTGTAATTCTGAATATATCATCCTGATGCCTCATATAAGTAGTAAACATATTTAAGCCACTTATTTTATATTAACCACAAAATTTCCTTTTCCTTATGAATACATCTGTCAAGGAAAAGGTAAGGCTCATTGGTCCTTGATTCTGTGCCTAGAATCTCTCAAGACCTAGGAATTCGAAATAAATCTTTAGGCGTTATCTAAAAGGTCTATATCTTTATTTCACTACAAGGACCAAAATTTAAGACTAGTTGGGAAACAAATAAAATCTTCATTTAAAAAAAAATAAGTTTCTATTATAGTCAAGTCCTCTAAGTTAGACCTTGGTAACCAGATACATTGCTTCTCTATGAATTGAATCCATGCCATCATACCACAGAAAATAGGAAGAGAAGTACATGTTCTTGTGCTGAGGACAAGGTTTTATTATCCTGAACCAAGATTTATCACCATGGAACTCATGAGACAAGTAACTCTGGTACTTAACTGCAATCATAAAAATATCAATCTTATAAAACTAAAAATTATTGTCTTTGGCAAACATTCCTCAGATTTATTTGATCAATACAGATCTTCTTTGACTTACAATGGGAATTATGGCCAATAAACCCATCATAAATTGAAAATATCATAAGTCAAAATGCATTTAATACACCTAACCTACCAAACATCACAACTTAGCCTAGCTTACCTTAAACGTGCTCAGAACATTTACACTAGCTTGCAGTTGGGGAAAATCGCCTAACACAAAATCTATTTTATAATAAAGTGTTGGATCTCAGGAGATTTATTGAATTATATACTGAAAACTGGGCTTCCCTGATAGCTCAGTTGGTAAAGAATCCACCTGCAGTGCAGGAGACACCAGTTCAATTGCTGGGTCAGAAAGATCCAGTGGAGAAGGAAATGGCTTCCCACTCCAGTATTCTTGGACTTCCCTTGTGGCTAAACTGGTAAAGAATCTGCCTGCAGTGTGGGAGACCTGGGTTCAATCCCTGGGTTGGAAAGAGCCCCTGGAGGAGGGAAAGGCTACCCACTCCAGTATTTGGGCCTGGAGAATCCCATGGACTGTATAGTCCATGAGGTCACAAAGAGTTGGACACGACTGAGTGACTTTCACACATACTGAAAAGCAGTTGTATTGGTACAGAATGGTTGTAAATGTATTGGTTATTTACCCTCATGAGTCATGTGGCTGAGCGAGCTGTGACTTGCTGCTACTGCCCAGCATCACAAGAAAGTATCATACCACACATCACTAGCTGGAGAAAAGGTAAAAATTCAAAGTGTGGCTTCTATTGAAGGCATATCACCTTCACACTATTGCAAAGTGAAAAACAAAAGTAAGATGAAACACTGTAGGTCAGGGACCATCTGCATTAAATGATTATCTACCAAGTTAATTTTTTAGAATATCTCTGTAAATTTTGCTGCTAACTGGACTTAGCAGACTTAAGGGAGACTGGATTGTCAATATCAAATGTCCTTGGAAGGATGACAGGTATTCCTAGTCCAGCAAAAATAGTCATATGTACAAATTCATGATGTGGAGAAACAACATGGCTTATTTAAGAACTATGAATATTGACAGTGAAGAGTAGGATGTAACATTGAAAAAATTAGTCACGGTCAGGTCTCAAAGACTGCATTATGCCATGCTGACAATTTCGAACTATGTCCTACAATTAGATTTGACCCAAAGGATATTGATCTGGGAAACAACATTAAAAGTACTTTATATCAAAAAGTATGGATACATCCAATGTAGCATGCAAAAGTTAATTTATAGCTTTCAGTTCAGTTCAGTTCAGTCACTCAGTTGTGTCTGACTGTCTGCGATGTGTCTGAGCACTTTGCAGTGCTCATGGATGGCAGCACACCAGGCCTCCCTGTCCATCACCAACTCCCAGAGTTTACTCAAACTCATGTCCATTCAGTCAGTGATGCCATCCAACCATCTCATCCTCTGTCATCCCCTTTTCCTCCCACCTTCGATCTTTCCCAGCATCAGGGTCTTTTCCAATGAGTCAGTTCTTTTATGCTTTTGGTATCATATTTTTGTTATCAAAGACTATGGAGAAAATTTACATGCATATTACTAAGTGAAAGAGGCCAATCTAAAAAGGCTACATGCTATATGGTTCCAACTAAGTGACATCCTAGAAAAGGCAACACTATGCCATCTCATTCTCTGTTGTCCCCTTCTCCTCCTGTCCCCAATCCCTCCCAGCATCAGAGTCTTTTCCATTGAGTGAACTCTTCGCATGAGGTGGCCAAAGTATTGCAGTTTCAGCTTTAGCATAAGTCCTTCCAATGAACACCCAGGATTGATCTCCTTTAGAATGGACTGGTTGGATCTCCTTGCAGTCCAAGGGACTCTCAAGAGTCTTCTCCAGCACCACAGTTCAAAAGCATCAATTCTTCGAGAGCTACTTAATTTTTGCACCTCTAGGAGCTGGGTCAGAGAAGGCAATGGCAAGCCACTCCAGTACTCTTGCCTGGAAAATCCCATGGATGGAGGAGCCTGGTAGGCTGCAGTCCATGGGGTCGGACACGACTGAGCAACTTCACTGTCACTTTTCACTTTTACACATTGGAGAAGGAAATGGCAACCCACTCCAGTGTTCTTGCCTGGAGAATCCCGGGGACGGGGGAGCCTGGTGGGCTTCCGTCTGTGGGGTCGCACAGAGTCGGACACAACTGAAGTGACTTAGCAGCAGCAGCAGCAGCAGGAGCTGGGTATATGGTAGGTACTTGTTCACATGTATTCATCTGGTGAATGAATGACCCCCGTGGGTCTGGATTTACAGATGAAATTTGATAGATATAGTCCATTCAATCACTAGATAATCAGGTCCTCCATCAATAATTTGGATCCTGGGAGTAGTCTTGTTCACAAAATGTAAGAAGCTCTTAGTAAATGTTTTCTAATGAATTGGAAAGACGTGGTACACTACAAAATCAGGGATCCAGCTCAGCAATGTGATTATATTGATGTTTCATTGAGTCTGGGGTCAAAAATCTGTGATAAGGAAGTAATGCAAAATTGAACCCTGGAACTGCAAGATATACCGAGGGCTCTAGGACCTTATCAACCACCATGATCCTGAGGATATTTACTGAGAAATTTACTCACTGGGGTTGGTGACTTCTAGATATGTATTTGTCTGTCTGCTCTTCAAGCCACTCATTAATCTGCAAGAAGTTCTCTGAGCCTTGATCATGACTAGCTTATTAGCATACCATTTGTTGTTGTTGTTGAGTCTTTCAGTCATGGCTGAATCTCTGCGACCTCATGGACTGCAGCACCCTAGGCTTCCCTGTCCTTCAGTATCTCCTGGAGTTTGCTCAAACTCATGTCCATTGAGTCAGGGGTGCCATCCAACCATCTCATCCTCTGTGCCCCCTTCGCTTCCTGCCCTCAATCTTTCCCAGTATCAGTATCTTTTCCAATGAGTCAGCTCTTCACATCACTTGGCCAAAGTAATGGAGCTTCAGCTCCAGCATCAGTCCTTCTAATTAATAGTTAGGGTTGTTTTCCTTTAGAATTGACTGGTTTGATCTCCTTGCTGTCCAAGGGATTCTCAAGAGTCTTCTCCAGCACCACAGTTTGAAAGCATCAGTTCTTTGGTGCTCAGCCTTCTTTATGGTCCAACTCTCACATCTGTATATGACTACTGGAAAAACCATAGCTTTGACTATACGGATTTTTGTTGGCAAAGTGATGTCTTTGCTTTTTAATATGTTGTCTAGGTTTTTCATAGCTTTTCTTCCAAGGAGCAAGTATCTTTTAATGTCATGGTTGAAGACACCGTCCACAATGATTTCAGAGCCCAAGAAAATGAAATCTTCCACTGTTTCCACCTTTTCCCCATCTTTTTGCCATGAAATGATGGGACCAGATGCAATGATCTTAATTTTTTGAATGTAGAGTTTAAGCCAGCTTTTTCATTTTCCTCTTTCATCCAGAGGCTGTTTAGCTCCTCTTCATTTTCTGCCATTTTCAGATGACAGAATGGTAACATCTGCATATCTGAGGTTGTTACCGTTCCTACTGGTAATCTTGATTCCAACTTGTGATTCATCCAGCCTGGCATTTCACATGATATACTCTGCATATAAGTTAACCATACCATTAATAGCATACCATTAGTTTATTTGTAAAATAGAAGTCACAGACCATCACTGTGACACAATACAATCCCCGAAGTGTAGGGAACTGAATCATTTAAATTTCTGAACAGAAGTGTGATAATATGTCTCAAAAAGTGATTCAGTGATAACAGAACAAGGAGCATCCTTAAGTAAGAAACAAAATAGTAAGAAAGAGAACGTCAGAAATTCCAGGTGAGGACCCTCAATGTCTGGGGGTCCAGAAAAGTCACATTGGTGGAGACAAAAAGTAGAGTAGTAGTTGCCTGGGTCTGGGGGTAGACAGAGAGATTCAGTATAAATGGGATCAAGAAGTCTTAAGTGGGTGATGAAATTTTCTAACACTGTAGTGATGAATGCACAACTCTGTCCAGTTACTAAAAATCAATAAATTGCATAGATTAGTTTTGTGCATGATATGTATATGGTTAAGAAGGCTGAGCACCAAAGAACTGATGCTTTCGAATTGCGGTGCTGGAGAAGACTCTTCACAGCTCCTCAGACAGCCAGGAGATCAAACTGCTTAATCCTAAAGGAAATCAACCCTGAATATTCATTGGAAGAACTGATGCTGAAGCTGAAGCTCCAATACTTTGGCCACTTGATGTGAAGAGCTGACTCATTGGAAAAGACCCTGATGCAGGGAAAAATTGAAGGCAGGAGGAGAAGTGGGTGATAGAGGAGGAGATGGTTGAATAGTACCACTGACTCAATGGACATGAGTTTGAGCAAAGTCCAGGAGATAATGATGTCAGGGAAGCCTGGAGTGCTGCAGTCCGTGAGGTCGCAAAGAGTTGGACACGACTTAGTCACTGAACAACAACATATAAATGATACCTCAACAAACTTGTTGTTTAAATGACTTGAGTATATCAAAGCGTAGCAAAATTTGGTCAGACACCACTTGTAGCAGCTTTGGATGCAATCACACCAAGGATTAAGGAGACTGAGGTCAGGAAAAACTGAAGTAGGGGGTTACGACAGGATACTCACTGCAACACAATTGACTTTCCACTATATAAGATGGCAAGCATAGATAGTAGTGGATAGAATGATCTAACAAACCTTCGTGTACTAAGCATCCAGTTTTAGCAGTTATCCAACTTGAAGACCATTTTATTTTATCTAAAACCCTACCTACTTCATCTCACCCCAAATGCTGGATTATACAGCTCTGTATTTTTTTAATTTTTTAATATGGAAATTGTCAAACATATCCCAATACAGACAAAACAGTACAATAAACCCCATGATCCTGCTTCCCAGCTTCAACAGTTATCAGCACATCAGTTCAGTTCAGTTCAGTTCAGTCGCTCAGTTGTGTCCAACTCTCCGCAACCCCATGAATCACAGCACGCCAGGCCTCCCTGTCCATCACCAACTCCCGGAGTACACTCAAACTCATGTCCACAGAGTCAGTGATGCCATCCAGCCATCTCATTCTCCGTCATCCCCTTCTCCTCCCGCCCCCAACCTTTCCCAGCATCAGAGTCTTTTCCAGTGAGTCAACTCGTCGCATGAGGTGGCCAAAGTATTGCAGTTTCAGCTTCAGCATCAGTCCTTCCAATGAACATCCAGGATTGATCTCCTTTAGAATGGACTGGTTGGATCTCCTTGCAGTATCAGCACATGGCCAGCCTTATTTCATCTGTCACCCTCTCACTGTCCCCACCCCTGCATTATTTGCAAGACACCTCAGACATTTCATCTGCATTTATTTCATCTGCAAATCATTTCATCTGCAAATATTCCACTGATTATCTCAAAAGGCAAGGAGGTATTTATTTTGATTCAGTCTCAACACCATTATCACATCCCACAAAATTAACAATATTTTCCTAATATTACTAAGTAACCAGTGTTCAGATTTCCAATTGTATCACAAATATCAAAAACATTCTTTTATGGGTTCATTCACATGTTGCTATTTCCTGATATATATCAATATCTCTCAAGTTTCTTTTCATCTGGAGGCCTTCTCCCCAACACCATCCATTTCTCTCTCATTTTCTTTGCAATTTCTTTGCTGAAGAAACCAGGTCATTTGTCTGTAGAGTCTTTCACAACCTAGATTTTGCAGCCCTGTTTTTAATAACAAAATATTGGAACCAGGAGAAGCTGTCCATCAAAAGACAGTCAGTTAAATAAATGAGGATATATCCACGTAATGGAATTCATAAAAGCTGTGATTAATTTACACCAACCAGAAAGATTCAATAGATATTTATTAAATACATGCTCTGTGCCAGGTTCTATTCTAGGTGTTAGAGAGATAGCAATGAATAAAGCAAAATCTCTGCCCTCTCAGAGCATATATTTTAATGGAGCATGACAGACAAAAGCCACATAAATGCATAGAATGTCAGGTGGCTGTAGGTGTGATGGAGAACAATACAGTAGGTAAAAAAGGAAAAAGGAGTGTGAGGAGGTGGAGGAATAGCAGGTGGCAATTTCAAATAAGATGCCAGAGAAGGCTATGAAGGGGTGACATAGGAACAAAGGCTAGAAGGAGGTGATGAGTGAGCAAGTTATGCAGATAAAAGGGGGGAAAGAGTTCAAGATAGAAAGAACAGCCAGTGCAAAGGTCTTGGGGTGGGAGTGTGCCTAATATGTTCATGAAACAGACAAGGAGGTCACTATGACTGGAGGGAGCCTGGGGAGAGGGGTAGAAGATGCTGTTCAAGGGGAGTCCAGGGCCCAGATTGTGCAGGACCCTGCAGACCTTCAGAAAGGGCGCTGGCTTTCACTTGGGCTGAGATGGAGTCATAGGAGTGTTTCCATCTGATAAAGCAGTGTCAGTGAAGATAGCTTCTACACTCGCTATGTGCCTTGATACACGTCTCTTTGGCATAAACTGTCCATGGGGAAAGAAGTCGGGCCTTGCTGGACTATTTCTCTGTCACCATCTGAGGTCCTGCACGTGATCTCATATGCTGAAGACCAATCATCTTTCACTTGTCAGAGAGAGGACAGCTCAAAGGCCCCTCAGCTCTCCTGCTGAGATGGGACAAAGAGATCTGGGGTGGGTAGAGTTTATGAGGAAGAGGTTCTCCCCAGAAAGCCCGATTCTCTGGTGAGATCCCCACTTTCTGCCATCTAGCCTGGGTCCTGGCAGTCCGTCTGTCCCTCCCAGTGACCCTAAAGCATACTACAACTTGTTCTGCCTGTTATTGTATCAATAAATGAAGTTTTATTTAGGCTGGCATATAGCCACGCCCATTCAGCCGCATCACCTCCTTGATTCCTTTAAGCTGGAGCAGAGGTGGGGAGCTGCGCCAAAGACCTTGCAGCTCCAAAGCAGAAAATATTTGCTATCTGACCCTTTGCAGAAAACTTCACTCATCTGTCCTAGCAGAAATCAAGCCCCCTAAAGACAGAATAAAGCTATGGTTTTTTCAGTAGTGATGTATGGATGTGAGGGTTGGACTATAAAGAAGGCTGAGTGCTGAAGAATTGGTGCTTTTGAGCTGTGATATTGGAGAAGACTCTTGAGAGTTCCTTGGACAGCAAGGAGATCCAACCAGTCCATCCTAAAGGAAATAAGTCCTGATATTCATTGGAAAGACTGATGCTGAAGCTGAAACTCCAGTATTTTGGCCACCTGATGCAAGGAACTGAATCACTGGAAAAGACCCTGATGCTGGGAAAGATTGAAGGTGGAAGGAGAAGGGGACGACAGAGGATGAGATGGTTGGATGGCATTACAGACTCAATGAACATGAATCTGAGCAAACTCCAGCAGCTGGTGATGGACACAGAGGCTGGTACAGTCCATGGGGTCGCAAAGAGTCAGACACGACTGAGCGACTGAACTGAACTGAAAGCCAGGATCTCCCAGCGAGGTTGCTTTGGGTCTTTGGAGAGTCACGGCCTGGTTCCGGCTGAGACTTGCCGCCATTCTGAGGAGCTCCTTCCTTGGTCTGAGGTGAGTGGTGGATGCCTGGAAGCCCTCAGGTCCCCTCCCCTTTTTCTTCCACTAGGCATGAGGGCCCTGCCTCCACACATCACCCCTCACACACACACACGTGCGCACACACACACACATGCGCACACACACCTGGAGTGCAGCCCCTGGGTTGTCAGTTTCCGCCTGGATTCCTTCCTCTCAAACAACCAACTGAGGGCTCAGATCTCAGCTCTCCACTTACATGGACATGTTAGGTTAACTTCTCAGTGCCAACAGCGTCTCCCTCTAAGGCTGCAGAGAGAATCAGTTGTGATGGCACGCCAGGAGGCTGAGTCAAATGCCCAGCAGGCGCTATGGCCTTACACACTGCCGCCACTTATGCCCTCCTCCTACCCACTCCAGGATTCTTGGGCTTCCCTGGTGGCTCAGCTGGTAAACAATCTGCCTACAATGCGGGAGACCTGGCTTCAATCCCTGGGTTGGGAAGATCCCGTGGAGAAGGGAAAGGCTACCCACTCCAGTATTCTGGCCTGGAGAATTCCATGGACTGTATTGTCCATGGGGGTCGCAAAGAGTCAGACACGACTGAGGGACTTTCACTTTCACTTACCCCATTTACTGAGCCAAGGTACAGTTCCACCCAGATGCAATCATGGACACTTCATCCCAGAACCATCCCTGACAATCACAAGGCTATCCTATCTCTGCATCTGTGTCAGGTCACAACCCAGCTGTCCTCAGAGAAGCCCTGTGCGCTCAGGCACCAGTAGACATCTCAGGCTCCCCCCGTGACCCTCTCCTCTCCGCAGATAAAATCATGCCTCGCTCCTCTGTGTGGTTTGAGCTGGGCTGATGACAGCCCAAAAGGAGTCTGACCGGAATGGTAGGGACAAAATGAGATCGCTCTGCTGACCCCCAGCCTGCCCAGGGCACCCCCTCTTCAGCAGGTAAAGAGACCCAGGTACCTCCCAGGGATCATGCCCATTTTCCAGCAGAGACTTTCCACTGCATTGGCCAATTTTTAAAATGGCCATCCCCCTGTGGGCTCAGTCTAGAAGCTGCCCCCTACTCTGGGCGACAGCACCATCCAGCTCTCAGAGCCTCTGTGACCACTGGGTGGATGCCATTCCTCTGGTCTCCCGCCTCACCACCATCTCAGGAGCTCACTTCCTATTCTCACTTATTTCCATCCTGCAGCATCTCAGAAGCTTCTGGGGCCAAAAGTCTTCCCGATGCCCCTCCAAGACTCAAACTGCATTACACTCCAACGTGTGGACAAAAGCTGCCTTTTATGTGTCCTTTTAAAATGAGGGGGAAAGCCACTTGGGTGTGTTAATAACAAGGGTTAGTTAGTTAGTGTTAGATGCTCAGTCATGTCTGACTCTTTGCAACCCCATGGACTGTAGTCTGCGAAGCTCCTCTGTCCATGGAATTCTCCAAGCAACAATACTAGAGTGGGTTGCCATTCCCTTCTCCAAGGGATCTTCCCAACCCTGGGATCGAACCAGGATTTCATGCTTTGCAGGCAAATTCTTTACTGTCTGAACCACCAGGGAAGCCCAGAGATGCAAAGTGTTAGTTGCTGTCAGTCCATGGAATTCTCTAGGCAACAATACTGAAATGGGTAGCCATTCCCTTCTCCAGATCTTTCCAACCCAGGATCAAACCTGGGTCTCCTGCTTGGTAGGCAGATTCTTTACTGTCTGAGCCACCAGGGAAGGGAGTGGGGAGAAGTTGCAGTGATCAGACTGAGTCTTCAAGTCCAAGCAGAATAATAACCATGTTCCAAATTTAGCCCTGTGAGGCGGTAGGGCCATTTTGTGTTATAAAGTAATGAAGGTTAGAAACAAATGGAAGGAGGATAATCAAAAACATCTTCTGGTTGCTTCCACATCCTGATTATTGTAAGCAGTGCTGCAGTGAACCTTAGGGTGCATGGGTCTTTTTTAATTCCACATTTTCTCAGGGTATATGCCCAAGTGCCCATCGACAGATGAATGGATAAAGAAGATGTAGTACATATACACAATAGAATATTACTCAGTCGTTAAAAGTAACCAAATCTGATCATTTGGAGAGACATGGATGGACCTACAGATTGTCATGCAGAGAGAAGTAAGTCAGAAAGAGTAAAACAAATATTGTACATTAATGCATACATGTGGAATCTAGAAAAATGGTACCGATATACCTATTTGAAGGGAAGTTATAGAGACACAGAGCATTCTAAAAATTGGCCAGTGCAGAGGAAAATCTCTGCTTGGAAATGGGCTTGATTCCTGGGAGGCACCTGGGTCTCTTCGCCTGCTGAAGAGGGGCTGCTCTGGGCAGGCTGCGAGGCGGCAGTTATCTCATTTTGACACTCGTGTTGGACTCCTTTTGGGTGTCATCAGCCCCATTCAAACCTCACAGGAGTGAAGGGACATGTGGACACCTTGGGGGAACAGAGGGTGGGATGAATTGGGAGACTGGGATTGACATTTACCATGTGTAAAGCATATAGCTAGAGGGAACCTGTTGTATAGCATAGGAGCTCAGCTTGTTGCTCTGTGGTGACCTAGAGGGGTAGAATGGGGGTAGGGAGGTGCCCGAGGGAGGGGATATTCTAGTCCTGTTGGAACTTTTGTGTAGAAATGTGATGGACATGTTTTTCTACCCAGCACACTATCACCCCTGTTCTGTAAAAAGCACTGTGGTTTTCATTTGTGGAACCATTTCCGCTTGCTGCCCACCTCCCTTCCTCATCAGCCTGTAAGTCTCTGACAGTTAGGTGGGGTTGATCCCACTCCCTTGCTCCAGGGATGGGCAAGTAAGCCGGTGAGGATACTACAAATCCTTGGCCACAGTGATGAGTTCAGAGGTGAGCAGAAGCCCAGACTGAACCAGTCGGAGCCAACAAGCATCATGCCAAAGGTCTTAGCTTTCCGCTAGATAAGCAAGCTACATGGATGTGAGCCATGCTATGGAGCAGCCATCCTTGTCTCATCTGAAAATTGTCTGCCTGAGAATGAAGCCAGCCTAGACAATCCAGCAGGGCCAAGAGACGAGCCTTGATGACATCCTCAAACCCAGCCATGTCTGGAGCCAACTGAACCCTTGACCTTTACAGTTCATAAGCCAATAAATTCTTTTCACCGTCCCTTAAATCAAGAGTTCTGCTTGATGTAAATATTTGCCAACCACCAGGAAGTTCAGAAGGGGAGTTTAAGCATCCTTTCCCTCTAACCTGTGAAAAATCCCTTTTTGAGCACTTAGTAACTTTTGTCTTTTTTTTTTTTTTTTGGTGGGGGAGGCTGGAAATTCAAAACGTTAGCATTTTTCCTCTCCTTTGGCCTTCTCTAACGAAAAGAAAAATGAACAGGAGGGGAAACATTCCTTGACATGAAACAAATGAAAGTCTGTATTTTCTAAGTAAGTCATTGATTTTGATGAGAAACTCATGAAAATCCCAAAAGAAATGCAGGGAAAAGACAAAAACAATTTACACAAATGCCAGGCAGAGAGGAGGGACTATATGAGCCCAGGCATCTCCTGGGTGCCCGGATCAGCCTAACCCACTGAGCAGCATCCCACTTTCCAGAGAGTTCCTGTGGCCCACAGGGTGATAGCTTCCCATATGAGATGTGAAGGAGGAATATCTCCAAATTGAGAAGGTTTCCCTAGCAGCCTTGTTTCTCCTATCCCCCTAATCACATCCTTACCACTTTTCAAGGGATGTGGGTTGTAAGGAGATGGTGGGGAAGGATGGAGAATGGACTGAGAGAACTGTACATTTTTCTATATGAAAAAAAAACTGTTTGCTTTATACAAGTTTTATGGGCTTTGTATCCTTTACTGTTAGACATCCTATTTCCACGATGCCAGGTGACACCCTGAGGTCCATACAATTTGCAGAAATTCTCTAAACCACAATGGACTCTGACCTTCTCCATATGACTCTAGGGCAACCTCATCAACTAATCAGGTGAGGAGAGTTCTGGTACTTCTTTTTTCTGTAGCCAAACTGTGTGGCTTACGGGATCTTAGTTCCCCTCTGCGATGAAAGCACCACGTCCTAACCACTGGACCATCAGGGAATTCCCAGTCCTGGTATTTCTGTCAGCTCACATAGGTTGGCAAACACTGGCCTCACTCAGCTCATCCAAATCCCTCCTGCCCTTTTCTCCCTCCGGTTCAGCGTTGATTTCTGAAGTGAAGCGTTGTTCAAAGGTTGACCTCCGTTGAGTTCCAAAACCCCCACTCCAAGACTGTATCAGTTCCCCTGCTGAGACAGGCAGTCCCTGGGGGCTCATCCTCCCCACGGAAAAGGAAGCAATCATACTAAGCCCTCTCTTCTCCAAGGCCATGAATACAGAAATAATTTATTCATGCAATAACCATCATAATGATCCAGGCAACAATGAACTTTCTTTTTGTGCACTTATTCTGTGGCCGCACTCAATCAGGGAGGGAGAATACAAAGATAAACCAAGCTTGGTCTCTGCCCTTGAGGAGTTCATGGAAATCTAAGCAAATAGGAAAAGGATGCCTCTCTTGTGAAACCATCCACTGTTAGTAGAATTCCATTTGAAATTGAGTTTCTAGATTGTCCACCTTCCCCTTTTCCACTTCCGTGCTCCCCAGAGTGGGCTGTCATTGTCTCCCTCTCTCCCCAACACTGCCCCCCCATTCTCCCTCACCTCCCCCAGGTCCTGAAGCAATGCTGAAAAAGCCTTCCCTCCTATAATGCAGGGCAGGGTGGATTTTCCCGCACTCAACTCCAGCAGCACCCATGGCTTCTTTCCCCCAGTTCCCATCACACACCTCCCCCTTCCCCTCTTGGAGTGCAGCGTTAGTCACAGAGCCACATCTGTGATCTGGAGGCCCCAGAGCTCACTCCCCACTGTCTCCCTACATTGCATCTCCTTTTCTGTGACTCTGATCTGAATCTGGTACCCAGTGATAACTGGATAATTTCTGGCACCATCCGATGCTCTGAGCTGTAACTCTGCATAGTTTTTATCTGCAGTATTCCTCCCTTCCATGACTGATGTTCTGGCATCAGCTGAGGAATAGAAGCACATCCCTGAATCCTGCCTAGAGCCCATGTCAAGGAATGCTTCCTCTGGAGAGACAAAGGACTGTCCAGTGAGTGACCCTTGAAGCTCAGCCTTTCTGGCAGTGGACTAGAGGGATCAGGATTCCTACTGCTCTCAGAGGCTCTGCTGCGACTCATGTCCAACTTCCACAAGGATCCTGCAAGTACCAGAAGCTGGAGGTCCCTCTCGATTCCTATGCAGCTGGTATCTAAAGACAGATGACATGTGACAGAGCCTTATGTTCCCCCACACACAAGGTTATGTGGGCAAAGGCGCTATAAAAGTGGGTCTTCCCAGGAGGACACCCCCATGTTCGGCACAGACCACTCTGTAGGATGATGAGAGAATAGACAGGGCTTGTCTCATCCTGGTGGCTCTTGGCTTGCCAGAGGACTACCAAGGACTCATCCCCACGGACTGATCCAAGGACTGATCCCCACCACACCATGTGGTATTTGCTCTCACTTACTCAGCCACAGCCAGTCCATCCTAAAGAAAATCAGCCCTGAATATTCATTGGAAGGACTGCTGCTGAAGCTGAAGCACCAATACTTTGGCCACCTGGTGCAAAGAACTGACTCATTGGAAAAGAGCTTGATGCTGGAAAAGATTGAAGGCAAGAGAAGGGGACAACTGAGGATGAGATGGTTGGATGGCATCACTGATTCAATGCACATGAGTTTGAGCAAGCTCCAGGAGTTGGTGATGGAGAGGGAAGCCTGGTGTGCTACAGTCCATGGGGTCGCAAAGAATTGGAAATGACTGAGCGACCAAACTGAACTGAACTCAGCCACAATGTCTCTTGCAGAGTGTCTGTTTCCTGGGGTTGTTGTAACAAAGTACCAACAACCAGGTGGCTTACAACAACCAAAATGTATTGTCTCATGGTTCTGAAGGTTAGAAGTTCAAGATCAAGGTGTTAGCTAGGCCATGCTTTCTAGGGGAGAATCCTTCCTGGCCTCTTCTAGCTTCTCTGTTTTGATGGCTTTCCTTGACTTGTAGACGCATCGCTCCAATTACGTGGCCATCCTCTTTCAGTGTGTCTTATCATCTTCTTCCCTCTGTGCATGTCTGTCTCTCCATCCAAATTTTCCCCTTTTTATAAAGACACCAGTCATTTTGGATTAAGGTCCAATGATGACCTCATTTTAACTTGATTACCTCTGTAAAGACCGTTTCCAAATAAGGTCATATTCTGAAGTATGAGGGGTTAAAGCTTCAACATATCTTTTAGAGGGGGACACAGTTCAGCCCATAAAAGAGAGTCTCCCCAGCAAGACCCATCTGCCTTCCAAATGTATCATCAGATCTCTATCCCCAATGGGCTGCACCCAAGACTCCATGTGACATACCCCAGGGCACACATTCTGGCCCACAGAGCCTGCCAACCTGGGCACTTAGTGCCTGCCCAGTCATCCTAATTGTCAGTAATTTTTTTTTTATATTTATTTTTTGGCTGCACCAGGTCTTAGTTGCAGCATGCAAGATACTTTAGTTGCAGCAATGTGAATTCTTATTTGTGGCATGTGGGATCTAGTTCCCTAACCAGGCATCAAACCCAGGTCCCCTGCATTGGGAGCCTAGAGTCTTAGTCACTGGATCACCAGATGGTGGTGGTTTAGTCGCTAAGTCGTGTCTGACTCTTGGCGACCCCATAGACTGTAGCCTGCCAGGCTCCTCTGTCCATGGGATTCTCTAGGCAAGAATACTAGAGTGGGTTGTCATTTTCTTCTTTAGGGGATCTTCCCCATCCAGATATCAAACCTGGGTTTCCTACATTGCAGACAGATTTTTTACGCACTGAGCTACCAGGGAAGTCCCTCAGTTATCCATCTTCATTATCTTGCCAGACTCCAGTTTGAGTATTTGTCTGATTAATTCATGGTAGACCTGATGCCTGATGCTGGGAAGGATTGAAGGCAAAAGGAAAAGAGGGCAGCAGAGGATGAGATGTTCAGATAGCGTCACTGACACAACGGACATAAATTTGAACAAACTCCAAGAGATAGTGAAGGACAGGAAAGCCTGGCGTGTTGCAGTCCATGGGGTTGCAAAGAGTCGGACACAACTTAGTGACCAAATGGCAACAGCAACAGTGGTGAGATTCTTGGGACAAAGCTGCTGAATAGATCCTGGAGGCTTCTGGTCAACCATCCACTATAGTCAGCATATGCTGAGTGTTATATTCACTGCTGCTGCTAAGTCGCTTCAGTCGTGTCCGACTCTGTGCAACCCCATAGACAGCAGCCCACCAGGCTCCTCCATCTCTGGGATTCTCCAGGCAAGAACACTGGAGTGGGTTGCCATTTCCTTCTCTAATGCATGAAAGTGAAAAGTGAAAGTGAAGTCACTCAGTCGTGTCCGACTCTCCACAACCCCATGGACTGCAGCCTACCAGGCTCCTCCATCCATGGGATTTTCCAGGCAAGAGTACTGGAGTGGGGTGCCATTGCCTTCTCCAGTCATATTCACTAAGATCTCAAAAATGGAAAAAAGAAGGAAGAAAGAAACCATCCAAAGCCATCATGTATGTGAAATTCGCTTAAACTACCTCTTTTAATGAGTAGGGCACCTCCTTACCACTTGGTACAGAAGGCAGGTTATTAAGATGATGGGAAGGATGGCTGAATTGGTCGGTGACTAATGAAATACTTCAAATACACATAGTTCCTTTGAACTTGCTGGGGACAGCATAGTCTTACTGTCACGTGGAGAAAGCATCATGACATTAATAAAACCTCAAAGGTATTGTAATCCATCCTGGACTCTGACTTTTTTGTGTTTAATCCTAGAGCCTAAAGGGATACGGTCACAGCATCTCACCACAGCCCAAGTGGATTGTTCCCTCTTTCCTTTCTAGCTGCTCCCCCAATTCCTAAATCAATGGGACCCTTACGCCACTGCCCTGGCACCGCTCACGGTCTCATCCGGCTGCGACAGGCCTGGTAAAACCCCAACAGCTGCGAGTCTAAGAAACGAGGAGTGAGAGAGACATAAGCCATCCCAGCTGGGTGGAGAGCCTGGCATGAGGACAGATCTGAAATGATTCAACCCTAAACTGATAATCCTTGTCAAGAGCCTTCTGTTTGGCATCCCCTATCTCATTCTGCTCAATTACTCATTCATTAGAAAGACACATCAAGTTTTTTACTAAAGAAGGTTAAACTCTAGTCTGAAACCCATTATTTTTCTCAATTATTCCTCTTCCTTCTGGTTCCTTCCTCCAGCCTCTGTATTCTAGATATTGCACCTGAAAGGAGTGCAGCTTTATAAATACACTGAATTTTCCAACAAATTTCTATCATAAAATCACTCCCTCATGTGAGTCTTATGGCCAGGGTCCAGATCTATGATGCCTAGTGCTCACTTTGTGCTTTGCTTTTCAAGTAAAGGAAAACACCCAAGGGCTGATAGTCTTTAAAGCTTATTAAGTGGAGGATTTACTCAGTTTCTCTGCTTACATTTCTAAGAGCCTGGCTACAGCCTCCCCTCTCCAACCCCAACAGCATTTTCATTAACTCTTTTTGTGGAGTCTACGTTAATAATCTCCCAAACATAAAGGAAATTCTTAGCTACAAGTTTTTTTTTTGCTGCTAACCTAAATTTAAATACCAGTTGCTAAACACATGCTATTGAACATGATGGGGAAACGCTGAAAAAAAGGGGGGAGGAATCTTAGTTCCTGCCTCCTGGGGCTGATAGATTGAGAAACATACACAAATAGTTGAGCTACAGCAGGCTCTGCTAAATGCTGTGCTGGGGGCGTGTAGCAGACACCACGTGGGCTGCCCAGATCTTCCCAGATAACTTCATCCCCCGCTGCCACAGGCCTTAGTGGCCATCAGCTCACAGCTGGATCCATCCGCAGGAGCAGCCTTTGGCTGAGGGAATCTGGCTTGCTCGTGGTAATGCCTTCTTTTGAGGGGCAGCCCCAGGCAGTGACAGGCTGGTGTGGGGGCATCTCTGCAGATCAGCCAAGGTCTCTCTTTTAACTCCCTCCACTCACTCCTGCCTCACCAGCTCCCTATCTCTCCTACATGCAAATTTCTGCCTCAGAGTCCATTTCCTTAGAACCCAAGCCATGATGGGTACAAAGGGGAAAGGAATTTTCTCAAACCAGAAAATCTGGAAAGGCATTTTGGACATTTATTCATCCAGTGGTTATTAAGTACCTATTCTGACCTGGCACCATTTCAGGCACTGTGGGTACAATAGCTCACAAGGCAGATCTAGTTACTGCACTCACAAGCAAGAGATAAGTGCAAAGAAGTAAAGAAAGTGGTGTTGGCTAACATACAATAAGAAGTCATAGGAAAGGGCTCCTTGGGACAGGGTGGCCTTCCCCCAAACTGTCAAAGGGTCAGATACAGGGAAAGTAAGTCTAGATGAAGGACATGGCAAGTGCAAAGGCCCTGAGACAGGAACAAGCTGGGTGTGTCTAAGGAATAAAATGAAGACCCACGTGATAGACTTCCCTGGTGGCTCAGTGGATGAGAATCTGCCTGCTGATGCAGGAGACACAGGTTCGATCCCTGGTCTAGGAAGATCCCACATGCTACAGAGCAACTAAGCCCATGTGCCACGACTACTGAGCCTGCGCTCTAGAGCCCAAGAGTCGCATCTACTGAAGCCTGTGTGCCTACAGCCTGTGCTCCAGAACAAGGGAAGGAAGGGCAATGAGAAGCCTGTGCACTGCAATGAAGAGTAGCCCCTGCCCGCCATGATAGAGAAAGCCCACATGCAGCAACAAAGACTCAGTGTACCCAAAAATAAACTAACTAAATAAAACCACCCATGTGACAAGATGAGAGCGGGCACAGGAGAAAGACAGTGGGGCCCAGATCATGTAAGGCCTTGAAGATCAGGCAGCCGGATTGTACTCTAAGGAAGATGAAAAGGCATTGGCAGTTTCAAAGTGGGGAGTCGTTTCTGCAGTTTAGGAAGATGGAAGATGGCTCTGGTTGTTAGGTAAAGAAGGCAGGGAGACCTGCTGGGAAGTTTTACTGCAGTGTGGGTTAGAGGTGACAGTGACTTGGGCTTCCCTGTAAGGTAAGGAGGTAAGGAGGAGACAGAAAGCATTAGAGAGATCCTGGTCCCACACTTAGGACGGACAGCAGGACTTGCTGACCTTTTGCCAGGCATGTGAGGAAGAGCTACAGGGTCAGGGTGACTTCCAGATTTGATCCTTTGGTAACTGGATGGACAGTGACGTCATTTACTAAAAAGAAGAAGAAAGATGAGTAGGCAATTTAAGGATAGAGGTTAGACGAAAAGGATTCCGGATGGAGGTAACATTGATGCCGTTGAGATAGGTCAACACAGCACACGTTCCGGAACCAGTGGCTCATCTAACGAGTCTAAAGTGGTTGGCACATAGAGTGCTGGGGGGGAGGTGGGCAGGAGAGGTTGGAAGAAGTCATTCAACTGAATAAAGAACCCAGAGAGAAAATCAGATTTGAGAAAAAAAGATCATTGAGTGTGCGCTGGGCATTTTAAGTCCGTGGTCCTCTGGATGGAAAGTGCTGATGACAACTCGAAGTACTTAGCTGGAGTTCCCGCGAGAAGTAAAGGCAGACGCTTGTAGCGGCGATTCCTGTGGGCGGGGCTGAGATCACACAGGCAGACACACTGTGGGCGGGGCTGAGATCACACAGGCAGACACACTGTGGGCGGGGCTGAGTGGAGTCCTGTAGAGCCGTGTTGGTGGGCAGGCTGGGGAGCAGACAGCAAAGGAGCCTTTGGGTCAAGTCAAGAACGTCAGAACAGCTCCAGATAGCTCAGGGTCACGGGAGCCAAAAGAGGAAAGACTTTTGCAAAGTGCAAGCTTCATTAAAAACTAGCCACCTGCTCTCCTCTGCATTTAGAAGTCTTCCTGACAAGTGTGGCCTCCAGATTTGATAAAAGGGGCCTGCTCCCTTTTATGGGAAGAGCCTTCTGGACCTCCAAGCGGAACCTAAGTCCCCATGGCCAGAGAGGTTTCCCAGGGACCAAAGCCTCCCTCCCCCAACTTTTTCATCCCTTCTGCTTTATCCTCTTTGTCTCCCATAAGGGCCAGGGTGTGGCTTGGAGGCACCGCCTCTCTGTTAACGGGAAGGCACTTCACAGCGATGGTTCTCACACTTCCCATGCATGTAACTCACTGGAGAGCTTGTTAAACTGCAAACCCAAGCCTAGAGGTTTGGGTTCAGAAGTGTGAGATGGGGCCCACGGGTCTGTATTTCTAACAAGCTCCCAGCTGCTGTTGCTATTGCAGGGCTGTGGACCACACTTTGCCTTAAAGCGTCCTGGACTGAAATACTGGCTTCTTGTAGCCAGGCTTCTGGAGTTGTACTAAGATAATAAAAATAAAAGTGAATATTCATTGAGCCCTTATTATGTGCTGCTCACTGCTAAGTGCTTCCTATGTTTTATTTTATTCTTAAAACAGTGCTATGAGGAGGTACAATTATTAGTCTCAGAGAGTTTGAGTAATTTGCCCAAGGCCACACAGCTTTAGCAGTGTTGAGGTTTTTTCCCTGTCTCGACCCTCTGAGTGTTACCCAGTCTTACATCAAATGTCCAAGTGGGCGGGACTTGCCAGGAACCCAGCGTGCTGAGGCCTATGCCAGCCCCACTGGGTGGCCCTGAGACCTGTTGTTATGAAACTGGCCATCTGTCCCCTGCCACGATGGTTCTCATCATGCCCCAACATTGACACACACACCAGTGGAATTCACAATCTGCCTCCGCAGATGCAGCAAAATTTCCACCTTGCACATTGGTGAAGTGTCAAAGAAACTGGAAGCAAATATAAATCATGACTCACAAGCAGTCCAATAATTCCCAACTATCACCGTTAAGACAACAACATCGCAGCAACAATCGATCACAATGAACTATGGCCAAGATGAGAGAGTCTGCCTATATGTGTGTCTTAACACACTAACTGTGGTACAGAGGGGCTGGGAGCAATGTGCCATGAGTACAGCCTTAAATCTACTCGAATTTGGGGGGACTTTCCCAAAGGTACACTGGTTAAAACTCCACCTTCTAATGGTTGCAGGTTTGATCTCTGGTCAGAGAACTAAGATCCCACATGCCTCAGGGTCCAGCCAAAAAATTAAATAAATAGATAAAACATGTTTAAAAGAAGAGTCACTCTAATTTTGGGAGTCATAAAGTAAATCGTTTGATCACCTCTTGTCTCCCCACCTGATTGACATCTATGTTTTTACCTGCCTGTTATCCATTGCACTTCCAACTCAGCCTGAGGAATGAGCTCTCCCTCTATCTTGGGCAGACTGGGTAGAGGCATCCAGACCTGGTGCCAGCAGTGGGCATGTGGCCAGGACTTGGCCACTGAGCACACGAGACCCCCCAAACCTGACTGTTGCTTCAGGGATGGTCACCTCACACGAGCAGGGCCAGTCAGACTCAGGGCTGGAACCTCAGCCAGGACCCTGAGAAACAAAAACCTCTCCTGTCACTTGACCTTCAAGCTGAGAGAATGAAGTCCCAGAGCTGCTGGGGTCCACGCAGAGTTGGGTGACTACATAATTTGTCACCCAAATCTGGACGCTTTTGAAGGTAAAAGGAGATGCTGTTAATAATTATTCTGGTGCTTAGTCTTTCAGTCGTGTCTAGCTCTTTGCAACCCCATGGACTATAGCCCACCAGGCTCCTCTATCCAGGAAAGCTCCAGGCACTAATATTGGAGTGGGTTGCCATGCCTTCCTCCAGAGGATCTTCCCTACCAAGGGATCGAACCCACATCTCCTGCATTGCAGGTGGATTCTTTACCATCTGAGCCCCCAGGGAAGCCCCAATTATGCTGGACAACAGGTAAATATTCAGATTTTCCCAGTCAAAGTGGAGTGATTCTATTCATGAGAAGAGCTGACAGCAAGGAAAAGGAAACTCAGAAGTAGAAACTGGGTCCTACTGATTGGTTTTGCTATTTAATAATTTTTTTGAATTATTAAAATACTTTGGCCACCTGATGCAGAGAACTGACTCATTGGAAAAGACCCTGATACTGTGCAAGATTGAAGGCAGGAGGAGAAGGGGATGACAGAGGATGAGATGGTTGGGTGGCATCACCGACTCGATGGACATGAGTTTGAGCAAGCTCCGGGAGTTGGTGGTGAACAGGGAAGCCTGGCGTGCTGCAGTCCATGGGGTCACAAAGAGTCAGAGATAATTGAGCAATGAACTGAACTGAATTTTTTAAATAGATTTTTTTGAGCAGTTTTCAGTTCATAGTAAAATTGAGTAAAAGAACACAGAGTTCCTTTATAACCCTTGCCTCTTCACAGAAGGAAATGGCAACCCACTCCAGTGTTCTTGTCTGGAGAATCCCAGGGATGGGGGAACCTGGTGGGCTGCCATCTATAGGGTCGCACAGAGTCAGACACGACTGAAGCAACTTAGCAGCAGCAGCTTCACATTAAAATACAGCCGCCCTGACTATCCACATCCCACACCAGATACATTTGTGAAAATCAATGAGGCTATAACATCACATTTATCACTGAAAGTCCATAGTGTTTACTTAGGGTTCATGTTTGATACTGTACATTCTGTGGGTGTGGAGGTGACATAGAGCCATCATTATAGTATTGCACAGAGTAATTTCACTGCCCTAAAAACCCTCTGTGTTCTGTCTATCCATTCCTCTCTTCCTCTGAACACTTGATAACCGCTCACCTTTTTAACATCGCCATAGCTTTGCAGAGTCGCACACGGCTGAGGGACTGCACAACAAGCTTTGCCTTATCCAAAATGCTGTACAGCTGGAATCATGCCTTAGGGAGACTTTTCAGATTGGCCTCTTTCGTTTGGCAATATACATTGAGTTTCCTCTGTGTCTTTTTGTGGTTTGATATGTCATTTATTTTTATAAATGTCATTTATTTCATTTGCACTGAATGATAGCCCATTGTCTGGATGGACCACTGCTTATTTATCCATTCGCCTACGGAAGGACAGCTTGGTTGCTTCCAAGTTTTGGCAATTACGAATAAAGCTGCTATAAACATCCATGTGCTAGTTTTTGGGAAGACATGTTTTTAACTTATTTTCCTAAACACCAAGGATTTAACAAACTTTTTATTTTAGAACAATTTTAGATTTACAGAAAAACTGCAAAGACAGAACAAAGAGTTGCCATATACCCTTCAGCCAGTTTCCCTTAATGCTAACTTCTTACATCACCAACTATATTTATCACAGCTAAGAAAACAACATTTGTACATCACTATTAACTGAAGTCCAGAGCATTCAGATTTCACCAGCTTTTCAGTTGGTGACATTTTCTGTTCCAGGATTCCATCCAGGAGACCACAGTATATTCAGCTGTCACATTGCCCTAGGTTCCTCCAGTCTGCGATGGTTTCTTAGTCTTTTTGGTTTGTTTGTTTTTCACAGCATTGAGAGTTTTACAGAGTACTAGTCAGGTATTTTGTGGAATTTCTCTTAATTTGGGTTTCTCTGATGTTTTTCTCATGATTAGACTGGAGTAATAGGCTTCAAGGAAAATATCCCAGAAGTGAAGTGCCCTTCCCAACACAGCACAGCAGGATGTACATATTGTCCAAGTGACTTATCACTGGCCATGTTGACTTTGATCACTTGGCCAACATGATGTTTCCCAGGCTTTTTCACTTAAAGTTGCCTTGTTTAGTTTCCCCTGTCCATACTCTGTTCTTTAGAAGCATGAAATTAAGTCCAGACCACGCTCCAGAGAAGAGGTAATTAAGCTCCAAATCCTGACTAGTGGTAGTTTTGAGCCCCTGAACCCACCTATCAGTTCAGTTCAGTCGCTCAGTCGTGTCTGACTCTTTGCGACCCCATGAATCACAGCACGCCAGGCCTCCCTGTCCATCACCAACCCCCGGAGTTCACTCAAACTCATGTCCATCGAATCAGTGATACCATCCAGCCATCTCATTCTCTGTCGTCCCCGTCTCCTCCCACCCCCAATCCCTCCCAGCATCAGACTCTTTTCCAGTGAGTCAACTCGTCAACTGAAGCCAAAGACCCCCCCAGCCATTTTCGTTTCCATGAATTAATATGTTCTTTTATTGCTGGAAACAATTTGGGTTGAATTTCTGTCACTTGCAAGTAAAAGACTTTTAATGGATACTCCATACTTCTTGCTTATTTCAATCCTTCCTCCACACAAAAGCCAGCATGATTTGTGAATATATGATAAGTTCTCAGAACTACCACTAGGTCACAGCCTATTTGTACCGCCTGCGTGATGAACATCACTTGAGCTCTCGAACTGATGTAGCCCTGAGGCTTCAACCCCATCTGCCTCTCTGGGATAATATATTCTGTAGACCCAACACTGTCAGGAAAGCAGCCTATTTAGACTTGCTATTTTACCACATTCAAAGAGCTTAAACACCCAGAAGTATTTATAGACATGATCCCTATCAAGGGCAGGGGAAAGGGCTCTTTGTCAATCTTGGTGACCCAGATTGGAGGTTAATGATCTTGCTGGGGCTGTTAAGTTCAATCTTGTGATTCTGTGCATTTCACAGTAATGAGAGGAGCCTGGATATACTGAAACACCCAGTTCCTTAACTGTTAATTCATTTATTCAATGAATATTTATTGAGTTTGCTATGTGTTGGCTACTGTACCAGGCTTAGGGAACACAGCACTAAACATGAAAACATCCATACCAGCATGGTGCTTATTTCTAGTGGGCAAACAGTTAATAAAGAAGTAAATGAGGAGATAAATCAGGTAATTTCAGACCAGAAGTTCCATGAGGGAAGTAACAGGAGAACTGACAAGAAAATAACCAATGGGGGAGAAGAGCGGAGGGCTCTACATGGGGCTTTAAATCTTCTTTGAGACGATGTCTCTAAAAACCAAAAGAGAAAAGGAGTCAATCATAAGAAACACTAGGGGAAGATATTTCCGGGCAGAGGGAACAGCACTGCCAAAGGCAGAAGGCAAGAAAAAGCTTGTCGTGTTCCAGAATCAAGACAAAAGCCAGCATGAGTATAAAGCGGGGAGTGGGGAGAAAAGCAATCAAAGATTTCATTGAAGAAGTGAGCAAGGGCCATCGTGTAGGACCTTTGTAGCCATGGAAACAAGGAGTTGCAAGAAAGGGAGCAATACTCTCCAGTTTATGTTCTTAAAGATGCTCTGACTACTGAGTAGAAAAGGGATTGTGAGCTGAAAGAATGAAAAGAAGGAAGCCAGTTAGCTGTCACTGAAGTCCAGGCAAGAAGTGCTGCCGACCAGATTGAGATGGTCGTTATAAACTCAAGGACAAAGGGACAGGTTTTAGATTACTTTTGGCCAATAGGACATGTTGGTGAATTATAAGTGAAGAAAGCACCCTGATTCCTAGATTCAGGGCTTGAGCATGGCACCATCACCTGAAGTGCGTGTGGGGTTCCACTTTGGACCTATTTCACTTGGAATGCCTGTTAGTGGATAAGGAAGCTGGGCATCTGCTGAGAGGGAGAGGTGGTGAGGAAGACGGGAGTTAAGAGATCAAAACATTTGAAATGATAGTCTCAGAGAGTAGTTAAACAAATGCCACGAAGAACATGGGGATTCCCTGATAGCTCAGTTGGTAAAGAATCCTCCTGCAAAGTAGGAGACCCCGGTTTGATTCCTGGGTTGGGAAGATCTGCTGGAGAAGGGATAGCCTACCCACACCAGTATTCTTGGGCTTCCCTTGTGGCTCAGCTGGTAAAGAATCCACCTGCAATGCAAGAGATCTGGGTTTGATCTCTGGGTTGGGAAGATCCCCTGGAGAAGGGAAAGGCTACCTACTCCAGTATTCTGGCCTGGAGAATGCCATGGTCTGTATGGTCCATGCAGTCAAAAAGATTCGGACATGACTGAACGACTTTCACTTTCACAAAGAACATATGATGAGGTTTCTGGGGAAGGTTATATGACCACTTGAAATCTGTGGTTCTGAAATTAACATGAAGGAAGGCAACCCAGATGTGTGATTTTTCTCCTGCAGTATTCAACTCCACATATGCAAACTGATGGTTTGGTCCAACCAATGATGAGTTTTTTCTAAATGAACAGATAAAGGGACAGTGGAGGATGTTTGAAAAAGTGTGCTGATAGTAAAGGGAAATGAAATCTGCGTCTCTTGAATGGAAGGACATTCAAGAGACAGGATTTAGGTCAATGGACTAGAGATGCTTTGTCCAATATGCTAGCCACATGTGGCTATCAAATGCTTGAAATGCATCTGGTTGAAATTGATATATACAGTAAGTATAAACACACATATTTCAAAGAGTATGAAAAATAGAATGTGGGACTTCCCTGGTGGTCCAGTGGCTAAGACTATGCACTCCCATTGCAGGAGGTCCAGGTCTGAAGCCTGGTCAGGGAACTAGATCCCACATACTGCAACTAAAGATCCCAAATACCAAAACTAAAAATCCCATATGTTGCAACAAAGACTCAGCACAACTCAATAAATAAATAAATAGTTTTTTAAAAGGAAGAAAAAAATAGAATGTGAAATATCTCAATAATAATGTTTCTGTTGGTTACAATTATAACGATAACTGTGGTTGTTTTTGTCTCAGTCATGTCCGACTCTTTGTGATCCCATGGACTGCAGCACACCAGGCTTACTGTCCTTCACCATCTCCTGGAGCTTGCTCAAACTCATGTCTATTGAGTCAGTGATGCCATCCAACCATCTCATCCTCTGTTGTCCGCTTCTCCTCCTGCCTTCAATCTTTCCCAGCATCAGGGCCTTTTCTAATGAGTCAGCTAGTCACATCAGGTGGTCAAAGTACTAGAGCTTCAGCTTCAGCATCAGGCCTGCCAATAAATATTCAGCACTGATTTCCTTTAGGATCGACTGGTTGGATCTCCATGCAGTCCAAGGGACTCTTAAGAGCCTTCCCCAACACCACAGTTCCAAAGCATCAATTCTTCAGCGCTTAACCATCTTTATGGTCCAGCTCTCACATCCATACATGACTGCTGGAAAAACCATATCTTTGACTATATGGACCTTTGTTGGCAAAATAATGTCTCTGCTTTTTAACATGTGATCTAGATTTGTCATAGTTTTTCTTCCAAGGAGCAGGTGTCTTTTAATTTCATGGCTGCAGTCACCATCCACAGTGATTTTGGAGCCCAAGAAAAAATAAAGTCTGTCACTGTTTCTATTGTCCCTCAAAATATAATGATCATATTTTGCATCTATTTGGTAAAATAAAAATACTTAAATTAATTTAACTATTTATATTTCTTTAATGTGGCTACTAGAAAATTTTAAGTGACATATGTGGCTTTCATTAGTTTTCTGTTGGACAGGGCTGAACTAAAAGTCTCATTGAGTTAGAAAAATGTTTCAAGTGGAGGTATTAGAATAGGAGAGGACATATAGGTCAAAAAAGGGGAGACTTGAAATTCACATTTAAGAGACTGTACAGTTACCGTCAACAACGAGGCGATGGGAAGGCCAAGGAAAGGGGACATTAAAAGGTTGGATGATATCTGTGTAAATGGTGAAATCACCAAGAATGATAACAGGGTGGGCATAGCGATAGTGGCTCTTTAGGCTCTAGAGTCTCTAATGATTGAGAAGAAAGCAAATGACCACTTTGAGGAGAAGCAGCGGGCACTATAATCTGAGGGCTTCACTGGAAAGATTCTGGGAATTTTTGGAAAAGGAAAATGTTTGGGGATTGGCAAAGGGGAGCCCTGGGGTTCATGACTTAAGAGAGAAAAACAACCTAACTTGGGAAGTCTGCCCAGGAGGCTTGCGGAACTCTGGCTTAAGGCAGGGCAAGACACAAAAGAAAATGTTTGGAGGAGAACTTGAAAATATAGGTAGGGATGCCTCCTGGTTACAAACTGGGGATTCTAGGGAGCTCAGAGGATATGTTTGGGGAGGGAAGTGACGAGGGAAGCTGGTGTAATCAGTAGGAAGAAAGCAGTGTGGGTCTATGATGCTGGGTGATGGCAGATGCCCTTGAAGAGTTGGAGTTCTGAGGGTGAGTGATGCAGTCAGGCCCCTGCTGTCAGGGCTCTGGTCCTGAGAACATCTCAGAAGCAAGTGGATGATCAGCTGAAGCTGTGTCCCGAATACTTAGCCTGACAGTTTAGAAGCTAAGTGACAGTCTTCAGGCAACTGACATCCTCAATGGTTCTGAGAGATGTTTTAAAGGAACAGTAATTAGTACTGATAAAAAAGAATAATTATCATAATGAGAGGTACCAGGAATCATTAGAATTTGCAATGATGCTGTTCTGAAGACAAGTTAGAAAGGGCTTTTGATTAAACTAGATCAATGAGGGGAGATATTGGGAACAATGAGTGAGAGTATCTGCGAATGTGTCAGTGGAGACACGGGTGGGAAATGCTGCTGACAGAGAATTTAAGAAAGCTTACCCGGGAAAATGTGCTCACAGAGAGACTTATGTCTTTTTCAGTATTATTTTAATATAGATTATATATAATATATATAGATAGATTATGCACCAGAAGGAATCAGGAGCAATCTATATAACTAGCTAACTGAGGCCACCAATAGGAACTGAAGTTTTAAAAGGATGGTTACTGGGCTTCCTTGGTGGTTCAGCGGTAAAGAATTCACCTGCCAATGCAGGAGACCCGGATTCGATCCCTGGTCCAGGAAGATTCCACATGCCACGGAGCAACAAAGTTGGGTGTCACAGTTATTGAGCCTGTGCTCTAGAACCTGGGAACCGCAACTGCTGAAGCCCGTACCCCTTAGAGCCTGTGCTCAGCTACAAGAGAAGCCACCACACTGAGAAGCCTGAGCACTGCAATGAGAAAGTAGCCTCCGCTCACCGCAGCTAGAGAATGCCTGTGCAGCAACGAAGACCCAGCACAGCCAACAGAGAAACAAATAAAACTATTTTAAAAAGGATGGTTACTGTCGCCATTACATACTTTTGTGATGTTAACACTTTTATAATAAGCATGTATTACTTTTGCAAACAGAACATATATATAAATTTATACATACATATATATAAATTTGAAACTATATTTGAAAACAAATTATACATATATATGTATAATTTGAAATTCTATAGCAATATTTTCAAAAGGGTTTACAGTTTGTGACATAATGGAGATAGGGACAAACTTGACAGAGAGCAAATATTTTAGTCTTTGTGGGCCACACAGTGTCCATCACAACTACTCAACTCTGCCCTGGTAACTTGAAAACGGCCATGGACAATACATAGATTAATAAGTATGGCTGTTATCCCCAATAAAAGTTTATTTACAAAAAAGATGCAGTGGTCCCAAATTTGACCCACAGGCCATAGTTTGCCAACCCCTGAAATAATACACACATGGAATGAAATAATAGCCAATTGAAGAGAAGCAAAAAAGCAAAAGACATAGGTTTTCCCTCACGTTCGCTTGGCAACAGTTATTTAGTGTAATTCTGGGTGCAATTTATACCACGTTAACACTTTTGAAGAGAAAAAGGATTTAAAAAAAACGAAGCAGAGGCAATGAAACAATTATCTCAGACAGCCTAGACTGACAGATGCTACTGACCTTATTCAGAGACCTTCCTTTGGACCTTCTTAGAGGCCAAGGCAAAGAGGGAAACATGAGACTTGCAAACCTCTCATCAGCAGATAAAAGAAAATATCCTGGTTTAGAAGGAGAAACGGTCTTTTCCCATTTTTTGAGCTTCAAGAGAATTTTGTACTCCTTTGGTGGTGTTTTGGGGTTTTTTGTTTGTTTGTTTTAGAGGAGGGTAACCAACAACGTTTTCCCAGGACAGTCACAGTTACAGCAATGAAAGTTTCATGTCTTGAGAAACTCCTCCATCCCAGTTTAAAAACGGAAGGTTCTACATCTCAAGAACCCCCTCATTCTTGGGCAAATGAGGATGGTTGTTCATCCTAATTTTTTAACAGACACTGAGGGTTGAGTTCTCAATGATACTGTCTTAATGTATGGCATTATTTTCACATACATTCATTTCTTGTATCAACAACAACAAAAAAATGGCCAACACATCATTCATTCAACATTCAAATATTTATTGAGAATTTAAGAATGCTTACCCAGGAAAATATGCTCACAGAGAGATTCATGCCCGACATGTACCAGGCACTGCAGATACCAAGGTAAATAAAACAGTTAGGTTCTCAGCCCAGAGTCAGAGAGCAGCTTACTAGGAAATGGAACAGAAGCTTGGACAGCTGCCTCAGTTAATGAGACCATGAGGAGGGAAAGGCAGACACTGGACACCAGAAGAGCAATAATTGGAAGTGAAAACATGCATGGCAGAGAGGGCAATGCAATTGCTCCCATGGTCACACGGAAGAGGAGAAAGCAGAGAAATCTCAAGGACACAAGGATTCCTCTATTGAAAACACAAAGGCGTTTATGATGCAGAACTTCAGAATGGGAACCCTGGGCCACAGAGGCCAACTGTGCTTCTCAGTTAAAGCTGATGATGGAGCATCCAAACATAACTCATTGAGGACAACTCTATTGAATGTCACAAGTAGATGCCTGAGGGCTGGCCCTGTGCCACAAACATCTGCAGATCCTCATATTTTAAAAAAATTACTTAAAATTTTTAAAATCTGAGGTATTCCACAAAATCATCTGAATTTTGTCAGTCTGAAGATCTGATGATTTGTCCCTGATGGCACAAGCAGCTGGAGTGGATCTTGGCAGCCCCCATAGCTGCTGCTGCTGCTGCTAAGTCACTTCAGTCGTGTCCAACTCTGTGCGACCCCCATAGACAGGTGTCTATACTCCAGTGTGTGGGGACCCCAGCACTCCCTCTAACCCTCTGACTTTGAGGCCACTGGCCAGTCACCATTTGCCATTATACATGCCCTATTCTCCTGTTCACACTCAGGCTGTTTCATTTATTTATGTTAAGTTCCTGCAGTAGTAGGCATTTCTATGCTCAAGTTAGTGACTTCCAGGCTAAGCAAATTAACCAAGATAGTTTCTTGGTGACCCATGGGGCATGAGAGGAAACTCAAGATCCTTAGAGAGCTTAATGTTCTTAAGACCAGCCTACAATTGTTTGAGATCTACCTCACCTAGGAGATGGTGTCTTTTCCATTCTTCACAAAAACTGTAAAAATTTACCTGAGCCCCTGCCCTCATCACCCTTAGATGACATGCTAGCCTTTATTTCCCTCCTCTCACGGAACCCCATACTTCTCTTTGGGGAAACTTCATCACTCATCAGACCATCCGCTCCACAAGGGTAAGGACTATTTCTCTTCTGTTCACTGTTGGATCCTGGGCACTGAGGGATTCTCAATAAACATGACTTGATAAGCAAATAAAATGTCCATCCTTTTATCCAAGACTAGTTATTCGTCCTTCTGACTCTTAATCTCACCTCCTTCAAGCATTCTTGGATGCTTTGCCCTAGTGAGAGATTTCCTCCAAATCAAGCATCAAGATGTCAGCTTTCCTGCCCCCTCCAAGGAAAGGTGAAGACTAAACATTCTAAAATTCAAGGGGTTGTAGATGAGGTAGGCAGAATTCTAAGATGTTCCCATGATTTCCTGCTCAAATCTCCAGGACTATAAATATGATGCAAAAATACGTCTGTGATCATGTTGCCTTATGTGACAAAAAGCACTTTTTAGATTTAATTAAGGTAACATCAGTTGACTTTGAGTTTCATCAAAAGGGAGATTATCCAGTGAGCCTAATACAATCATATGAGCTTTAAAAGCTCAGAATTTTTCTCAAATTGACAGCAGAATAATAAGTACAAGAAATTCAAAAGATGAGAAAGATACATATCATTATTGACTTTGACTATAAAGGGGACGAATATAAGGACTTGAGAGTGGCCAAGAGCCAGCCAGGAAACTGGAACCTCAGTCCTACATCCACTAGAACAGAATTCTACCAACACTGTAAATGACCCTGGATGTGGTTTTTTCCCCAGGGCTTCCAGATGAGAGTCTAGCCTGGCTAACACCTTGATTTAAGCCTTGGGAGAACTCAAACAGAGAATCCAGCTAAGTTCTCTTTGACTCCACAGAACTGTGAGATAATAAACAAAAGCTGTTTTAAGCCACTGAGTTTGTAGTAATTACACAGCAACAGAAAACTAATACCATGAAGAGATACACCCCCAATGTTCACTGCAGCACTATTTACAATAGCTGTTTAAAATACACTATAATGAACTGTTAGTCCTTGAAAAGAATGAAATAATGCCATTGGTAGCAATGTGGATGGACCTAGCGATTATCATACTAAGTGAAGTAAGCCAGACGGGGAAAGACAGACACCATATGATATCACTTATATGTGGAATCTAAAAAAAGATACAAATGAATTTATCTACAAAACAGAAATAAGAAATAAACCCACAGACATAGAAAACAAACTCATGGTTATTACTAAAGGGGAAATGGTGGGGAAGGGATAAATTAGGAGGTTGGGATTAACACACTACTATATATAAAACTGGAGAAGGAAATGGCAACCCACTCCAGTACTTTTGCCTGGAAAATCCCATGGAAGGAGGAGCCTGGTAGGCTACAGTCCATGGGATTGCTAGGAGTCGGACACGACTGAGCAGCTTCACTTTCACTTTCATGCATTGGAGAAGGAAATGGCAACCCACTCCAGTGTTCTTGCCTGGAGAATCCCAGGGACGGGGGAGCCTGGTGGACTGCCGTCTATGGGGTCTCACAGAGTCGGACACGACTGAAGTGACTTAGCAGCAGCAGCAGCAGCATATATAAAACAGATAATCAACAAGGATCTGCTATACAGCACAGGAAACTATATTTTGTAATAACTTATAAGGGAAAAGAATGTGAAAAAGAATATATATATGAATAATTGAATCACTGTACTGTACACATATACTTCAATCAAATAAAATTAAATTGAAAAAAGAAAGAGAAAACTAATGACACAAGTTATCACCACCTGGCTCTGTTGAATAGATTAGGAGATATGGATTAAAGGATGAAATGCTGCCCACACCTGAAGAACAAAGATGAGCAGACACAAGCTAGCTGTCCACTTATTGTGGAGCCCAGGTCCCCAGGTTGACTGGATATACCCTTTGAAGCCACATGCAACAGCGCCCCAATTCACAACCAAGCCTGGGAGGAGAGTTACTGGAAAAAAGAACATGGAAGTACACAGCATGCCAGGCAAGGGGACACACGCCAAGGAGGGGGCCCCTGAGGTCTGTGACAAGTTGAGAGGAGACTGGGTCTCACCTCACTCCCAGTGAGGTCTTACTCTAGTTGTAACACTTGGCACACCATGCAAGAGAGCCACATAACCTGAATGCCCCAGGCATTACTGGCCTTGGGACACAAATGAGGTCACATCAGCATTCATACTCATAATTTGCTTGTTCAGACCCCTTCCTGTTGACTGTATTAGTTAAGGCACAAGATAAGTTCCTGAAACAGAGAGGTGCAAATACATAGTAGTTTATTTCAGCTGGTAAAGAATCCACCTGCAATGCAGGAGACCCTGGTTTCATTCCTGGGTGGGGAAGATCCACTGGAGAAGGGATAGGCTACCCACACCAGTATTCTTGGGCTTCCCTGGTGGCTCCACTGGTAAAGAATCCACTTGTAATGAGGGAGACCTGAGTTTGATCCCTGGGTTGGGATGATCTGAGAAGGGAACAGCTACCCACTTCAGTATTGTGGCCTGGATAATTCCACGGACTGTATAGTCCATGGGTCACAAAGAGGCAGACATAACTGAGAAACTTTCACACTTAAGCGAAATAGAAGTTTATTTCTCTGTCATGTAACATCCCAAAGATAGTCCTAAGCAGGAGGGTGACTCTACTCCACACTGTTGCTTAAGATCCCTGGTTCCTTCTACCTGAGATGTTCTCATCCAAGTCAGAGCTCAAGTCCACATTCCAGTCCCCAGAGAAGAGGAGGAGGGGGAAGAGGCCAAGCAACAGAAGTGGAGGCCAAGCAATGTCTTTTTAAGGAAGTGACACATCACTTACTTTCACACTCCATTGGCAAGACCATGGCCGTACCTCCCTGCAAGGGAGGCTGGGAAATGTGGTCTTCGTTAGGTAGCTGTGGAGTCCTTTTGCTGAAAGATGGGAAGATTACATTCTGGGAAGCCATAAGGAGTTCATGGGACAGCACCACTCCAAGCTTGCTGGGAAACCTGGAATATGTTTCACACGAACTTGAACACCACCTGAGTATCACAGTCCTTGTGTGTCATCCATCTCTGCTCCATCAGAGCTCTGGGAATCAGCATGAAGAGCACTGCCCTGACCAGATGATGTCCTCTTCGTCTTCCAGCACTGTCTTAGTTGGGGATTCCTCCAAGCCGAGCCAGAGGCAAGCATTTGGGTGCAGGTATTGAGGGAGAAACTGGATCTTGTTCTGATGGGCGGGGCCATGCTCAGTAAGTCTTTACTGCAGTTTTCTGTTGATGGGCAGGGCTGTGTTCCCTCCCTGTTGTTTGACCTGAGTCCAAACTATGGTGAAGGTAGTGAGGATAATGGGGACCTCCTTCAAAAGATCCCAGGCATGCACTGCTGTACTCTGTGCCTCTGACCCTGCAGTGGGCCACCACTGACCCATGCCTCCACCAGAGACTCCTGGACACTCACAGGCAAGTCTGGGTCGGTCTCTTGTGGGGACACTGCTCCTTTCTCCTGGGTCTTGGCACAAGATTTATTTTGTGCCCTCCAAGAGTCTGTTTCCCCAGTCCTGTGTAAGTTCTGGCAGCTCTATGGTGGGGTTAATGGCGACCTCCTCGAAGAGGGCTTTTGCCATACCCAGGTCTGCTGCACCCAGAGCCCCTGCCCCTGAGGCAGACCACTGCTGACCCGCACCTCTGCAGGGGATGCTCACACCCAGCTCCGGCTCAGTCTCTGTGGGATCTCTGGGTACTGGTGCAAACAAGGTTCATGTGAGCCCTCTGGGCATGTCTGGCGGGTAAGGGGTTTGATTCTAAATGCGATTCCACCCCTCCTAGCATCTTGCTGGAGCTTCTCCTTTGCCCTTGGACGTGGGGTATCTTTTTTTTTTTGGTGGGATCTAACATTCTCCTGTCGACAGTTTTTCAGCAGCGAGTGGTAATTTTGGAGTTCTTGCAGGAGATGAGCGCACATCCTTCTACTCCTCCATCTTTTACTAGCCTTCTACTCCACCATCTTTTGGCAATCTCATCACTTCATGGGAAATAGATGGGGAAACAATGGAAACAGTGGAAGACTTTATTTGGGGGGGCTCCAAAATCACTGCAGATGGTGACTGCAGCCATGAAATTAAAAGACGCTTGCTCCTTGGAAGAAATGTTATGACCAACCTAGACAGCATATTAAAAAGCAGAGACATTACTTTGATAACAAAGATCCATCTAAGTCAAAGCTATGGTTTTTCCAATAATCACGTATGGATGTCAGAGTTGGTATATAAAGAAAGCTGAGCGCTGAAGAATTGATGCTTTTGAACTGTGGCACTGGAGAAGAGTCTTGAGAGTCCCTTGGACTGCAAGGAGATCCAACCAGTCCATTCTAAGGGAAATCAGTCCTGATATTCATTGGAAGGACTGATGCTGAAGCTGAAACTCCAATACCTTGGCCACCTGATGCAAAGAACTGACTCATTGGAAAAGACCCTGATGCTGGGAAAGATTGAAGGCAGGAGGAGAAGGGGACGACAGAGGCTGAGATAGTTGGATGGCATCACCAACTCGATGGACATGAATTCGAGCAAGCTCCGGGAGTTGGTGATGGACAGGGAGGCCTGGAGTGCTGCAGTCCATGGGGTCACAATGAGCTGGACACAACTGAGCGGCTGAACTGAACTGAGCTGATTTGAGAGGGGAATCCCAAGAAGTAGAACTAAAGAAACAGGGAGAGTAATCAGGGAAGGAGGAAAAACCAACAAATGGTGAGCTGTTGACTTGACTACTTGATTATGACCCAGTCCCACTGTGGACACTCGGAAGAACCGTCCCTTTGAAGGACAGGAGGCTGGGACATTTATATACTGCCATCCATAGCTCATTGGTTGAGACTATCCCTGGGGCATTGTTGTCCACCAAGGTAGAGAAGCAGAGAGAGAATGTAGGCACTTGAGGCAGGACACCGTCCAAATGCATGAGGACTGCCCACAGAGGCTGCCGCTGAACTCTGATGTGCACCAAGGGATACGGTGTGGGCTGGGCTGGGGACACGACATCCTGTCTTCTCTGAGCCTAGAAATGAATCCTTAAAGGCTTCTCATCACGATTTCCTTGCCCTCAGGCAAGCCACCCATGCAATTAATGTCTCAGGTGCACAAGCTTCTGGATCCAATCCTGACTGAGGAACAGCCCCAGTCACCACAAAAGTTGTCCATTAACATGGCTGTCTTCTAGAGATTAAGTGGATTCATCAAAGCATTTCTGGTTCTCAATAAATATCAGTTGTTGTTATAATTATTATTATTAAATTGAAGGCTCATGAACAATGCGTGGCTCCCACCAGGTAAGCTGCTTGTAATATAAAAGATAGCATTATTCTGAACCAGGATCACACAGTTATTAAATGGAGCCTGGATTCAATCCAGACAACTTGATTCTCAGTCTATGCTCTATGTTACTATGGCCTGTCACCTCTCCAGGGTAATCACCGACAGATTTATTATATCATAATACGATTGTGATGTTAATGCCTGGGGCTTCCTCAGGAGGCACCCAAGAAGATGCTTAAGCACAAGAAGGGACACTGCAAGAATTCATGAGAAGTGAGCCTTCAGGACAGCCATTCTCCAAGCGGAAGAGACCATCTCAGCAGTGATCATCACTGAATCCTTCAACCATTCCCAACAGATGGAAAGGATTAGGAGTCGGAGACGAGGTTGGGGCCTTGGAGAACACTAAATTCTGGTGCAGAAGTTTTAAAGCCTTGGCATCAGCGATTTCAGCTTGGTTAGCTTTTTAGGACACTGCAAAGAAATTGGATGTGGAGGGGCAGGTGCAGGGAGCAGCCGCCGGGCCTGGAAGGCTGCCATGCCACCTGTGATGGGAGAGAGCAGAGAAGCAAGCTCATTAACCGTCCCCAGATCATTAACTCTGGGTCCCCAGGGGCACAATCACTGAGTCTGGACTTTTCCTTTGGTTGTTCTCTCTGCAAGTGTCCCTGGGGGCTCCAGCCAGGGCCAGGGTGCTCATCTCAGGAAGAAGGTGGTACAAACCTCCCCTCTAGACAGCAAGAGTTAGTAACCATTGTGATTTGGGTAGAATAACAAAGGCTACTTTTTGCTGATATCAGCTCTGCTCAGGTGGGGAAACTGAGCCTCAGAGAGGTTAATTAACTTGACTAGGATACACAGGTTAAAAGTGGCAGAGCCAGAGGACAAAGCAAACTCATCTGGATCTCCAAACCACATTCTTAACATCACTTTGCCCTCCGTTTTGTAGGATAGATGAAAACAGTTCTCCATGGTCAGCAGGAGCATCCAAGAATGTATTTCAGGGGCCTGGGCAGCAGGCAGAGGGGTGTGGGCAGGGGAAGAGCTGGTCAGATGGCATGGGTCATTCAGGTAACCGTTGATAGTCCCTTACACAGTAAATAAGTTCATTGGTTGATATTTATTAAGCGCCTCCTATTTTTGGGGCCCTGGGAATGGAAGGGCAAATGGGAGAAACTGGGTCCCAGTTTCTCGGAAGCAGGGGAGAGAGGAGACCGCGACACCACTCCTCTCAGTTGGTGGTGGGGACAGCGAGAGGAAGGAAAGAAGGACGAAACCCAGAGTGACACCAACGCAGGCTGCAGGGCCATCCTGGAGACCTTTCTGGGGAGGAGGCACTTGGCTGAAGCCTGAATAGTGACAGCCAACTCCAGGAAGGTCTGGGGAGAGAGAATTCAAGGGAAAGAGACAGCAAATGTCCTGATGCAAGAACAGACACGCTAAGTCTAAGAACTGAAAGCAGCTGTGTGTCTGGGGACCAGGAGTGATGGGGGTAGCGATCCAAAAAGCCCCGCCCCACAGGCTGGCTCCACCCCTCTTCTCTGACCCCTCACCCTTGGATTCTGTTAATACATTTCTGTGTCAGGTTTGCTAGCCAGCCTCTGATGGGTCCTAGCAGAGGCCTGGACACAGAATCAGGGTTTAACCGGTTTTCACTGAACAGATCTGACCTGACCCCCCAAGGGAGAAGGTGGTACCTATTTGAAGGGTTTGGATGGCAGCCGTAAGGCCACCGCTATGAGGAGCGGGTCAGACTTCATGCCGCAATGAGACTGGAGGGACGGCTTGGCTTGGCTTCTCTCTGAATTGAGGGTTATTTAGAGCTCTCTATGTGGGCGGTGGGGGGCGGCTGCGGGGAGGGGTGGTGGTCAGGGGTCTGTGTTCTTGGCTGCTCCAGAATCAGGCAAAGCTCTGTCCCCTCTGCCTGAGCCTTCTTCCTCCAGGGCGATGGCTCCCTCACTTCTTTCAAGATGCTTTTTTTTTTTTTTTGGCTTCACTGGGTCTTCATTGCTGTACGACGGCTTTCTCTAGTTGAGGCAGGCAGGGCTGCTCTCTAGCTGTGATGCATGGGGTTCTCATTTAGGTGACTTCTCTTGTTGCAAAGCACAGGCTCTAGGGCTTGGGCTCAGTAGTTGTGTCACAGCATGTGGAACCTTCCCAGATCAGGGATTGAACCTGTGCCCCCTGCATTGGCAGATGGATTCTTCACCACTGGACCACCAGGGAAGTTTCAGGATTTTCTTGAAACTTCACCTTCGGAGAAAACTTCTCTGAAAACCTCTTCTCTAACCTCCAGAACTTTTCTCCCTTTTCCCCATCTTACTCTCTCCAAAGAACTTGTCACTCTGAACATGCCATAGATTTACATATTGATATTGTTTCTTGCCTGTCTCCCTAGCACTAGAACACAAGCTTCAGAGAAGCAAAGATATTTGCTTTTTGGTTAATTGCTATACCAAGCTCAGTAAATATCTGTTGCATGAAAGAAACCAACAAATGAATGAAAGTTACCAGAGGCAGATGACTTGAGGCAGAACAAACATCAACTGTAGGACACCATTTAAGAAGTGGCAGCCCTGAAATAAGACAGTTTGCATTTCAATAAACTTACTCAACATTTGCTAATTAGCACATCTAGGAGAAAGCTGTTTCAACAGGTACATTTTGGGTTTCATGCTTCAATGGTATTTTTATTTTGAAGTAATAGTGGTGATCTGGGGAACACCATAAACTTCTCATGCTTAAAGCCTTCAAACCCAGGCTTAAACACTGCAGCTCTCCATGCTGCCAAACCTTGTCTATCAAATGGAGCCGCCTAGGGAAAACTCAACTCCCACTGACTTTTGTATATGTGTGCATGTTCAGTCACTCCAGTCATGTCCGACTCTTTGCGACCCCATGGACTGTAGCCCACCAGACTCCTCTGTCCACGGGATGCTACAGGCAAGAATACTGGAGTGTGTTGCCATGCCCTCCTCCATGGGATCTTCTTGACTCAGGGATCAAACCCATGTCTCCTGCATTGCAGGCAGATTCTTTAACCACTGAGCCACCCGGGAAGCCCCCCATTAACTTTTAACTTTCCTCTAAAATTTAGAGCCTCTATCAGTGCAATCTCAACCCTTCCTTTGAGTAAGTTTTACCCGGCTGGGGTATGGTTTAGTAAAATGCAGATTTCTGGGCGCAGTGGTTCTAGGGTAGAGTCTGGCCACAGACTCTGCTGTGAGAAATATGTCTCATTGCTGCGAAGGATGGATTTAGTGTTGATACCCATCAAGACAGGGAGTCAAAAGAAGGAGACTCAAGTACCACACTGGTTAGTAAAAAATCTATAACCTCCAGATATTTCAAGATAAAAAAAATCCTAGGGATGAAGAGTTCAGGAGGAGATGATGGGAAACTGCCCAAGACAGAGCAGCAAGCAGACCTCCCCTTTGTCTCCTGACAGCACACCATCCCTGCCCTTGTATCCTACCTGGTTACACAATATGGCTATGTCCAGTGCTGCAGGGTAGAGCTACATGCTGGGAAAGACCATTTATTATTGCCCTGGGAGAAGGATCTTCCTGTGGCCTATAAGTCTTGGGGCAACATCATCCCCTTGGAGGTAAGTTTTTGTTTTTTTTTTCACAGTATACAATTTTTATTCTGTGATGAGTCATATTTATATTGTAATAATTTTATCATCAGTTACAGATTTTACTGAAAATAGTGATATAAATATTAATACATTAAGAGTGACATTAAAGAGTTCAACCCTCATTTTAACAAAACTAACAATGGCTACCAAGAAACAGTCATTCAAGGAATTAATAAGAAATATGAGGGTTTCCCTGGTGGTTCAGTGGCTAGGACTTCACACTCCCAATGCAGGGGGCCCAGGGTTCAATTCTTGGTCCAGGAACTAGATCCCACATGCTGCAGTGAAGATCAAAGATTCCATATGATGCAATTAAGACCAAGCACACTCATATAAATAAACAGTTTTTAAAAATAGAAAAGAAATGTGGGGGTGGGGGCATCTCCTAGTAGAAACGATTGGCAAGATGGCAATATTGCCTTTGTAGGAGAAGGAAATGGCAACCCACTCCAGTGTTCTTGCCTGGAAAATCCCATGGATGGAGGAGCCTGGTGGGCTGCAGTCCGTGGGGTCGCTAAGGGTCGGACACGACTGGGCGACTTCACTTTCACTTTTTACTTTCACACATTGGAGAAGGAAATGGAGTGGGTTGCCATTTCCTTCTCCCTTGGAGATAAGCTTGCAGCAAGTAACTAGATACCTGAAAATGTTTAAACATCAAAAATACCTAGTCAAGTCTGGAAATCAAAATAACTCTTGTGGATAAAAGAATGGGCACCAGAGTCAATTTCCGGCTGTTCCATTCACGGCTGTTTGACCTTGGAAAAGTTATTTAGCATTGTGTGCCTCAGTTTACTTCTCCAAAAAATGGAGATAATGTTTGTATCTACCTCATTAAGCTGTTAAAGAGAATCAAAGTTCTGAGGACAGTGCCAGCCAGAGTAACAGCTGTTCTCTTCGTTTGAGATTCTGGAACCACTGTTCTTGGGTCATTCTCTCATGCCATGGTTTGCAACTCTCACTCTAAATTTCCTCATCTGCCAAAAGGAGATGAGAACAGCCACCCTTGTTGCTTGAGATTTGACCCAGGCATTGCTGAGTCGGCTGGATTCTAGGTGCAACATCACACACAATGTGTGTGTGTGTGTGTGTGTGTGTGTTGCTGCTGCTGCTGCTGCTAAGTCGCTTCAGTCGTGTCCGACTCTGTGCGACCCCATGAACTGCAGCCTACCAGGCTCCTCCACCCATGGGATTTTCCAGGCAAGAGTACTGGAATGTGTTGCTATTGCCTTCTCCGGGTGTGTGTGTAGCTTTGTTAAATTTTATCATGTGCATAGATCTGTGTGACCACCACCACAGTCAAGATCTATTATCACAAGCCTTCCTCCCCTACTGTCAAATCCATGGCAACCTGGATTCTCCATTTCTATAATTTTGTCATTTCAAGTATGTTACTTAAATGGAATCGTACAGTATGTACTCTTTGGGGACTGGCTTTTTTTTCCCACTCAGCCTAATTCCCTTGAGATCCATCCAAGTTGTTACATGTATCAATAACTTGTTCTTTTTTATTACTGACCAGTAATTCATAGCATGGATGCTCCACAGTTTGTTTAACCATCCATCCATTGTAGGACATTTGGATTACTTCCAATTATTGCTTATTATGAATAAAGCTTCTATGAACATTCACGTATAGGCTTTTCTGTGAACATTAAGTCTTCATTTTTCTGGGACAAATGCCCAAGAGTGCAATTGCTGGGTTATATGGGAACACATATTTAATGTCATAAGAAATGCCATGTTCTTTTTTGAGAGAGGTGGTGTCATTTTACATCCCCATCAGCAATGAATGAATGATCCCAGTCCTCTCATTCTCACCAGAGTGGTTTTATCACTAATTTTTTTTAACTTTTAACCATCCTGATAGATACATAGTGATATCTCATTGTGATTTTAACTTGCATTGCCCTAACAGCTAATCATGTGAACATCTTTTCGCATGACCCTCACTGACTTTTACAGGATCCATCTTCAGAAATTCTTTGCACTTGGTAAATGAAGATAATAACGACAATAGCACTTAACACACAGAGATGCTGTGAAAATTTTCATGAAGCACTTGAAGAGTGATTGGCACATAAGGATTCAAGAAATGTTAGCTGTTACTGTTCTTGCAAGAGAGGGGTTAACATTATAAGCTAGGATTTCCCTGGTCACTTGCTGCAACTAGAGAAACCCCTCATGCAGCCACAAAGACCTAACACAGCCATAAATAAATAAATAATAGAATAAGCTGCAAAGTCAAACAGAAACTTGCCCTACTGTGGCTGAGAATCTCCTCCCTAGTTCTCACTGTATTTCTCCTTAAAATGGGAAGAATAACATTCCTTTCCCTACCGAGTCGCCAAGAAACTCAGAGAAGACACGTAAAGCACTTACTACCGTGCCTAGAAAGTACTTAACTCTGTTTTTCCCTCAAGAATGCAGTTTATCAGGTGGCACAGGTGATAAAGAACCTGCCTGGCAATGCAGGAGATGTAAGAGATGCGTGTTCGATCTCTGGGTTGGGAAGATCCCCTGGAGGAGAGCAGAGCAACCCACTCCAGTATTCTTGCCTGGAGAATTCCATGGACAGAGGAGCATGGAGACCTACAGTCCATAGTGTCGCAAAGAGTCAGATATAACAGAAGGCACTTAGCACAGCACATACATGCAGTTTATCAGAGGTCTCTATTAAGCCTTGTCTCCCTAACTGACTCTTCATGATTCTCCCTTCATTGTTTTCCATCCACCAGGATCACACTCCTGGGACTGGGATGGACAATACTGGATACAAACTCTCCCTCTGAGGACTACTACTCCAGTGGGGCCCCTGGCTTCTCCAGAAGAAACAATAGATTTGGCTAGGGAGCTGGGTGAGATCACATTTATCTAAGAAGCTTCCAAATAAAAACTAGCATTTGTACTTATTGCATTTCACCTCCAAATTTGATTACATTTCTCTCCTGCTGTAAATCTGCCTTCCCCTCTGCCAACTTATTATTAAAGCCAGGATGGAATTGGTAGAGTGATACGTAAAATTTCCATCTTGGCTTTGACATTCCAGGAAGTTACAAAGCAATTACAGCTGCTAAGCCTCAGGCCCTGATGAATCACAGAGCACAGCAAGGGATGGAAGGGGCCAGAGCGGGGACGCCAGGGAGATAGTGAGCTGGGAATCAAAGGTCAATTAAAATGAAACAGTCAATTTTAATTTGAACGCCTTGCTTATATTCACATCCTCTTCCCATAAATGAGAAAGTAAATGAAGCCTGCTCATTTGTGTGGATGTGGTATGTATTTTTTTTTTTTGAGGACAATGAAGGTTTTTGAAATGGTTTCGGAGTCTTGAAGATTTGAAATTTGAAATGTCCCGGGGAGAAAACATGCAATCTGGTGACCTGCCCAAATGTCAGCAGCTGCCTAACAAAGAGCCATCAGCACTAGCCTTAGGTCCACGAGGGTCTAACGCCATCAGTTCCAGCTTTGGGAATAAGCACCTCTGTGCTTGGGTCCTGGCTCCATCACTTAATAATAGCTGTATGAGCTTAGCCGAAGTGTGAGCAATTTCTCTGTGCCCCTGGTTCCTCATCAGTAAAATGAAGATATCAAGGCCTACCCCCACTGTATATTTTAAAGATTAAGATAAATAATGTACCCAAGGTGTCAAGCACATTGCCTGTCCAGGTGTTCAATGTTATTTCCTTTCTTCTTGATCAGTGGACCTGAAGCCCAACCAAATGACCTTAAACAACAACAGTTTAACTAGATTTTTTTTTTTTCTTCTTTCTATTTTTTGGCCAGGCAACATGCGGGATCTTAGCTTCCCAACCAGGGATCGAACCCATGCCCCCAGCAGTGGAAGCAAGGTGTCTTAAGCACTGGACCGCCAGGTAAGTCCTTAGATCTTAATTTAGTGGTATTCACCTTCCTGATGGGGGCTTAGGTTTCAGGACAATTTTAATTTCCTTCATGTGGGTTTCTTGAACCTGTTTCTCTCCCAGAGGCAAATGAGGGGTTCAGCACCACGGACAGCAGAGGTGCTTTTTGCCTGGTTATCACGGAGTTCATTGGCTAGCTGGCACTTTGGCCCCTTCCTGTCGGCTCAGGGCTCAAAGACTTACTGTGAGCTGTACTGTTGACTTGGTGTGGACCTGGAGTCTTGTGGTTCTGGCTCTCAACAGTGGGAAACATTTGCTTCCCAGTTCGTATTTCTCTCCTCTAGTTCAGGTCAGGGATTCCTTTAAAAGAAATTCCCAGTCTTTTAAAAGAACTGCTCTGCCTGCAGGTGTGGGTTTCTGGAATGGGAAAGTTGAGACAAAGGCTACTTGGGAGAACTAGGAATGGGAATTATCCTTGATAATCCAGGACAGTGTAGCTTGGGTGGAGAAGTAAGAATTTATTTTTCTAGAAGAGCCAAGTTGGTATGAATCTGAAAGAAGAGGAAGAGAAACAAATGGGAGAATATACAGCAAATTCAATACCCAGAAGACTCATGTTCACAACAAAGCAAGGTGCAATGCATGGATCAAAGTGGTTCAAGAATAAGACTATGAATAGCTAGTGGGCACCAGAATGCTCTTTCAAAGAGATGCATAGAATATGCAGGAGAATATCCATTTCAAAGGAGCTGGGTCAACAAAACACAGAGCACCCACTGGGGAAACAAAAACTAGAAATGGAGCACTGCCCAACTGGGGGGGTGAGGAGCAATGCAGTAGCAGTGATTTACTGGCCTTTTCTATCCCTCCATTGACCTTTCCTAGGACCCAGGGCCTTCTCTAGGGGTGGTTCCTAGCAAAGGTGGTGGTGATAGGAATTATGAGGGGTTTTCAAGAGGGAGGCAAGAAGGGGGTGTTTCCCCACTCCTTTCTCATATTCATCATCATGTCACAAACCATTGCCCTGGATAAAGAAGACAGAGCAAAGCTGTGTACCTAAGGGAGAAATCCCAAATTGTCAGAGTATGTACATGGGGAGAGTTCAAGAGCAGCTCCAGCTGAGGAGGGTGAGGTCATGGTGTTAGCCTGAGATTGAAGGGAGAAGAAGGCAGAAAACAATATCCACACATAACACACCTCTGCCTGGCAGCAATCAACACCTGTTAATTCATTTGCAAGGTTTGGTTCCTGAGAACACCTGCTCCTCTATTCCCCCAGCATCTGATGTTGTCCTTGAAATCAGAATGCCAGCTTCCCAGGGAGGAGCAGAGACACCAACAAACACAGCTGGCAGAAGTCACCCTGCTGGCCTCCTTCCTCATTCCAGCCCTGTAACTTTGCTGGTGAGGCCAACCCACATGCTGCTCCCTCCCTCTGCCCACAGCTAAGACCCACTCTGTAGGAAGTCCTGGCAGTCATAAGTGCCAAGGAATCCAGCTGCCTTTTACCTGGCCCATGCTCTGAGTGATCAGATGGGGGTTTCAGGCCAGTGGAGGGGAAATCAGAGGGGACCCCTCACCCCGCTCCTGGACCCCTGCCCAGGCCTCTCTGTCTCTGGGCTGCTTCCTGACCTGGATTAGGTCATACCTGAAGGTTTTCTCATTTCTCTCTAAAGTGTGACCACACTTTGGCACCTGCAGCATCACCTGGGAGCTATTTGAAATGCAAATCCTACAGCTCCACCCCAGACCACCAACACTCTGGGGACAAGGTCCAGCAATCTGCTTGAGCAAGCCCTCCAGAGGATTCTGCTGCACACTGGCATTTGAGAACCCTTGTCTACAGGCGTCAAAAGAAGAAGCTGCCTCAAATTCAAATGATGTGCGATTGCTCTATTGTTCGCCCCAGTTGGTAGACTCCTGGATTAATTCCAATTTTTTCTGACAACAACAAAAATCTGTATCAGACATCCTCTCATATATACATCTTCATGGATTCATGCTAGTATTTCTGTAGGGCACATTCTTAAAAATGGATTTACTAGCATGAAGGATGTACACACATTCAAACACTGTTAGATATGCCAAATGGACTTCTCAATGCGTCCATTTGCATTCCCACCACAAAAAATGAAAGGGCACGTGTCCTCCACAGTCTTTCCAGCTTCAACTAAGTGTTCTCACTGTTTTCATTTTCTTTTCCAATCTGAGAGGTGAAAATGATACCTTGTTTTGATTTGCATTTCTTTAAGAGTGAAATTGAGCATCTTTTCTTATGTTTATTAGCCATTTTAGCATAGGACTTTTTTGGTTGTCTCTATTTTCAGCAATCATCATGCATGACTTATATAATTAAAGAAAGAAAAGAAAAATGCTGGCCCCTTCCTTTCTGCAAAGTGCTTTACAGTCCATAACGGAGCCAGATGGACATTTTAGGGCTGAATGTAGGGTGACCAACTAACTGTGCAACGTTTTGCAGGGCTGGGGATGGAGGTTGCCAGGATATAGGATTTCTAATGCTAAAAATGGGGAAGTCCCAAGCAAACCAGAGTGAGTCAGTCACCTAGTTGGGTGATTTGCTCAGGGCATCATACAGCAAATCAGCAGCCAGCCTTAGGGGAGGCTCCCAGACCCCTGATCCCCAGTCCAGGGCCCCTTCTTATCTATTTCTGGAGAAGTAGAAATGGACATGGGAGTGCTGGGTGACAGGATTTTTCAGTCTTGCCTAACTAGACAGGAAGCCCCTTTTGCTCATTTACTTCTTTAAGCCCAATGTATATCCCAGAGTCTGACAAAGAGTTAGTAGCTAGTGCTGACTAAAGTCATCATCACAGGGTTGAGAAGGGAGAAACCCAACACCACAGTACAGTCCAGCTCTTGAATTTCGATGTCGGTTGATTGAATCCATGGGCTTGGAGGGCCTATTGTCTTCATTGAACTAAACCGTTTCATATAAGGGGCTTGAGTGTCTGCAGATTTTGGTTCCATGGGGGCTCCAGAATCACTCTCCTATGGGTACTGAAAGATGATTGCATTCTGATCACACATTAGTATCCATCCAATGATTTTACAAGGAAATGTAGTTGAAAGGCCACGGGTGTTAGATAGATTTGAGTTCTAGTCAACCAAGTCCAATTACTTACACACTGCATAGCCTTGGAAAACTCTTTTGATCCTCAGTTTTCTCCTCTCTACAATGGAGCCAATTATTCCTGAACCATAGCAGAATGGTTAAGGCATGAGGGGGACATGGGGAAGAAAAGATGGTAGATTATTTTTGTCCTCAAGGTGGGAAGAACCAGTACCAGAGACAGCTGGTCCAGTGGCCACAAGAGAAGCAGTAGCATCTTTTCAGGGCTGTGCACTAAAGGGCCTGTCAAGCAGTCTAACGGGCCTGAAATACGGTTGTCACTCTCCTCTCCATGGCACGCTCCCTGGCACAGGGCTGGGAGAGCCCAGAGAAAGTCACATTTCTTCCTAGAAGGAGTCCTCCCCTTCAAACCATATGGCTGTGGGGATGTGTCTCCCCAGAAAAGACACACTTTGCAAGTGCACACAAAGGCGTTGTGTAGGCTGACAGCAGCTCTGATCTGCAGCACGCCTGCTTATCATGGCCCCTCCTCTGCTTCCACCCAGAACCTGGAGAATAGCTTCCTCTCCTGCGGACCCCAGTGCTGGGTCAGCTAACCCTGATGGGTCATCTGAAGAGCAGTCTTTTGCTCATTATGAATCATAAATCATTTGCAAAAGAGGACACTGCCTAAACACTGACACGAGGTCTCTGTGAATTACTATGTGAGGCAGATGGCTGCCAATTAAGAAGGGACTGGCCATCATAAATTCAGTAGGGCCTCAAATGGGGCTTTGTTTAGTGAGGTTCTGGCTCTAAATCCTGACGCATCTTCACCCCAACCTGGCCTTGTGTGTTTACAGACACAACAGGAGCCCAGCTATAGATGCTGGGGGACGTCTTTGGGCCAAATACCCATCTGCCCAGCAGCCTGCCCCTGCTCAGTTAAGAGACGAAGAAAAGATGACTGCTAAATGTTCAGTTTACTTCCATCCCTACAAAGATTCAGCCCAAGGGAGAGGGTAATCTAATATATTCTAAGTGATTTAAACTCATTTAAATTTAAAAAAAGAATTCCGCAGCAATGATGAGCTGCAGAGGAAACGGGTTTGATGACTCCACAGAACTAGCCAAAAATGTGGCTCAGAAAAGAGAGGAAACCCACAGAGGTGATTGAAAGTCTGACCGCTCAGCCAGCTAGCTAACCAGTTAAACAGACAGGCAAACCAGGAGATAAGCCTGCAACATCCTGTGAAACCAGGATGGATAGACCTTAGTTCTGCTTTTAATGATAAACTTGAATGAATTATCCTGGAGGAGGGAGAGCTACTATCAATTAAACTGAAATAGTTATGCTGATAAAAGAGCTGTGTGATGATAAAAATTAAGCACATTCATTCAGATGCAGCACACACATCGCGCACCCTCTGTTCAAGGCACAGGCTCCTCATCCATCATGTCCATGCAGACACCGTGCCTGTATTCACCCTGATGCCAATCAGATGTAAAATTCCTCTCCCTCTGCCTGCACCCCACTCACCCAGAGACCACCCAGGGACAGTGCCTCCACACACAGCAGCCCCGGCACACACACATCCATTCCTCACCCACCCCAGAGCTGCACCAGGTACCAGTGGCCAACTCTCCATGCCGAACAAGATGATGGATTCTGCAGCTCCAGTGGTGTCTCTCTATCCCTCAGGAAGGCACCGCCCCTCTGTGGTCCTGTGTGGTCCCTGGCTCAGGTCATATTTCTGCAAGCACAGCTCTGCTGTTCCTAATGGAATAAGGACCCTGACCACCTGGGGTTCCAGGTTGGGAGTCAGGGAAATTGAGCCTTTGGCTGGGAACCTGTGCCTTCAGACTCTCTCCAGGAGGTGTGAAGTCTGAAATACGCTTGTGGTTATCAACCTCCCATGCTACCCTCGTGGTGTTTCAGATGTTTGTGAGTGATGAGTCCTTCCACATCTCGCAAGGTTTGGTGGTGGTTATCTACCCAAAGTGAGAGTGTTCGTTGCTTAGTCATGTCCAGTTGTTTGCAACTCCATGGACTGTAGTCCTCCAGGCTCCTCCATGGATTTCTCCTGGCAAGAATCCCAGAGTGAGTAGCCGTTACCTTCTCCAGGGGATCAGGGATCCAACCCAGGTCTCTTGCATTGAAGGCAAATTCTTTACCATCTGAGCCACCAGAGAAGCCCCCATCCACCCAAATGACCTTCTCAAATATCTATGCAATGTGGACAATCCAGAGATGAGCTGGACAAGGCAGGGGAGTGTCTACAGGAGGCAGACTTCCTATGTTCCACAAAGCCTTACGAGGCAGCACTGCCTTTCAAAGATTCACAGTCCAGTTCTCAGTTTATTAGGCTGAAATGTTGTCCGGGCTCTGAGAGTGAACCGATTTCTCTGGGGTGGACTCACGTGAAACTGAGACTGGAGCGTGTGCCTAAATTCCAAAGTATTCGCTTACAAAGTATTCACTTACTTGCAGAAGGAAAGGGCAATCCACTCCGGTATTCTCGCCTGGAAAAACCCATGGATGGAGGAGCCTGGCAGGCTACATATCATGGGGTTGCAAAAAGTCAGACGCGACTAACACACACACACATTCACTTACAATGAGAAATACAATTATTCACTCAAGCCTAGTGATCTGCATGTTCTTTACTATAGAGGAAGCTGCATGGGAAGCCAGATTATATTCAAAAGTTTGGGAGACCAGCCTGGTGCTCTGTGATGACCTAGAGGGGTGGGATGGGGAGCGGGAGAGAGGCTCAAGACTGAAGGGATATATGTATGATCATGGCTGATTGACGTTGTTGTGTGGCAGAAACCAACACAACATTGTAAAAATAAAAATTAAATAAAGAAGCCAAATGAATAAATAAGTAAAAACGAACAAAACACGTTTGACTGACCTCAGATATGGTGGCCGTGACGAGTTCAGCCAGGACCTAGGGCCTCTGACTTCTCATTTGGCAGCCGGATGCCACGGCGGGTACTCAAGAGAAGGTGTGCTCCAGGCCAAAGCACACTTTGCACAGAAAGGCTTTTGGCCCAAATCTAAAGCTTTTGGCCCATTCTAGAAGCAGAACAAAGTCCTCCTCCAATGCAAGCCAGTGTCCCTCCCTGGCTCCACCCCCTGTGTTTAACGCTTGCCCTCGGAAGACCATGGAAGACCCAGAGATGGGCCACTCAAGGCCCCCTTCAAGAGATGCACACTGCCCCGCAGAAAGGAGTGTTCCTGACTGACAGACTCCTTCAGGGGCCTTCACCACTCCTCTTGGGTTAGCCCCTGGCCAATGACTGAGCAAGGCAGTGTACTCTGGCCTGGCCATTTCTGCCTAATTCAAAACCCTGCTAATGGGCAACTTGTGCTCTGGAGCATCCCCTGGGCTGGCAGAGGCCTTACAGGGTCTGCAGTGTGGTCTCACAGTTCCTCTGGCCCATCCTGCCTTCTCCCATTTTTCTTTACACAGGAGTTACTCCCAGGAAAATGTTTTGCTTTTTAGTCCATTCCAACATCGTGAGGATCAGCAAACTCTAGATGAGAGGTCAGCAAACTGTGGCCTGCAGCCCAGCCCTGGCCTGTGGCCTGTTTTGTAAATAAAGTTTTATTGGTACACAGACAAGTCTGTATGTTTACTTATTGTCTCTGGCTGCTTTCACACTACAGTGGCCGAGTTGAGCAAGTTATAACAGAGACCTACAAAGCCTAAAATATTTCATAGTTTGAAATGAAAAAAGCAACCTCTGCTCTAGATATGACAGTTCTGAGGGCAACCACAGACTAATGCAATGAATGAGGGTCTCTTCCCAAAACCTAGACCCATGAGCCTGAGAAACCCTCTCTATGCCTCGTTTTATGTGAGCTTCTCCCTGACTCATAACTGGTCTCAAACAAGGCCCTGAAGTAGATAAGGAACTACACGTACAAAATTCAGAGCCTGAAAGATATTGGAAGGTCAAGGAGGATCTGCGTCATCTCGCCAAGTTCAGACTGGCTCTGTCCACTGGCCGCTGCCTTCCTAGTGAAGCTACAAAGCCATCCTGCCATGCTGTGTGTGTGTCTGGGCTTAAAGGGGCCTATAAGCTTTTGACCATGATTATGAAAATCAGGAGGCAAGGATGTGGTGTAGCCTATTACTGTTACCCATCACACCTCTACTGACTCTCCTTGGGGAAACCACCTCCCTCCCATTCAAAATCATGTGGTTTCTGGAGAAGCAAATGTCACCTCTGGATCCAAGGATGAACATGAGCCTTAGCCTGGCCAATCTGAATGTTCCCTTCCTCTGGACACTGTAACTGAACTGGGGAGAGGGGACAGCCTGGGTTGGGAAGATCCCCTGGAGGAGGGCATGGCAACCCACTCCAGTATTCTTGCCTAGAGAATTCCATGGACAGAGGATCCCGGCAAGCTATAGTCCCAGGGTCACAAAGAGTTGGACATGACTGAATAATTGCATTGCATTGCACACAGGTCACGCTGGCCTTTGACTAGAGCTATTAGGAGAAGAGGTTTCCCTGTTGTCATTGCTGAAAGACTGATACATAACCCTGGCACTTCCAGGAGCCATCCTGCCACTACTTAGGGAGAGCTTGTCTGAGAGATGCCAACATCTAAGAAAGAAGAGTCAAGGGTAAGGAAGATGGATTCCTACGAATGTCATTTCAGCACCTGGATTTAGTCATGCCTGGAGCTAGATCCAGTTCAGGAGTTGTTGGTTACATAAGCCAAAATGTTCTGCACTTTCCTTAAACTAGTTTGAGTGGGCTTTTCTGTCACTTGCAATCCCAAAGACCTGACTTGTGGACTTTCCTGGTGGCAGAGTGGATAGGAATCCATCTGCCAATGAGGGAGACATGGGTTTGATCCCTGATCCACGCAGAATCCACATGCCACAGAGCAACTGAGCCTGTGCCCCACAGCTACAGAAGCCCACACACCCTGGAACCTGTGCTCTGCAAAGAGAGAAGCAACCGCAATGAGAAGCCTGTGCACCACAGTGAAGAGTAGCCCCGACTTGCTGCAACCACAGAAAGCCCATGAGAAGCAATGAAGGCCCAGCACAACCAAAAATAAAGAAATAAATATTTTTTTAAAAGACCTGACTTGATTTGTAGTAGGACTACGTCCAGACCATATCCTCCTGACATACTGGGTATTCCAGAAAGGAGACTGGGACTCCTAGAAAAGAGGCTGGAGATGTTGAAAGAATACAAGGAAGAGGTGACCTGGGCTTGCACCCCTATATCCCCAGAGGCAAGGGCAGGAGTCCTAGTGCAGAGAATCCGATCTCAGAGATGGATAGTATCTTTATCCCAAAGCCCTCTGCTGTGATGGCGGTGCCCTTTGCAGGCATTTTTCCTGTTATGACAAAGCAATTCCTTCATGAAACAGTCTGAAGTTATTTCCAAATCCTCCAAGCTGTGTAGCCAGCAGGACTTTATTAGACGTATTTATTCTGTAACCCAGCTTCTCTTAAGACATCCAGGGATTTCCTTTAAGCTACCTCTCCTCCCTCCTGAGAAGAATCCTCATGCTGCTTCTCAGACATTAAAAATAAGATGAGAAAGCCCCTGTCATTCAGGTCTGAACCAGCTTAGCTGACTGGCTACTGCCAGCTCCCCAGCCAGCTGGTGGACACACCCACCTTCCTGTTTGTGCTAAATCCCCTTGGGGCTGAGAGACTTCACCCACCATGGCCAAACTCACTCTTAGATCTTCAAGGCCGAGGAGACAGTTGAAATGCAACAGAAAGCAACACTATTTATATTTTCATTTCTATTAGACCTTTATAATGATTTCTTATTGAACTGAAGCTTAAATGGCTCAAGACTGATCGTAATAGAACATTTAATTGTTTGCTTGTCTAACTCTCTCAGTCCTAATTAAATATTGTTTTTCACTGAGCAGCTTACACAGCGGCGTTTTTCTCCCCGTCACTGAAGAGAGCACGGGGACCCAGGCAGAATTCAGATGAGATGGGGCTCCCTCCCTACTCGCATCCTATTCATTTTTCGTCCAACAACAGGAAGCAGAGCCCTCTGGAGGGAGAATCACTGAGTTCTTAGGAAGAGCTTTAGGAGATAATCTCACGCCAGTCCTCAGAGATGATCTGGATGCTTAAAAGATGAGCTATGATAGCTCACCTTACCTTGTAGGGTTTCCTATAGAAAGAACTGGCTCATGGTGTCAAAAGCTGGTGTTGGAGCCCTTGCTGGCACCTTTCTCCCACAACCCTTTTCAGCAGCGTTACCTTTAGTGTCACCAAAATCCAGCCACAGCTCATCACCTCCAGGTCGTCATCCAGATCTAACCCACATTCACATCTTGCCCAGATGACTGCAGAAACCTCTTTCTTGGCCTCTTCTGTTTATCCCAGGCTCGCCACCATCTGTTCCCACCAGAGCAGCTGGAGTCCCCCGATTCCCCCCTCCCCATTCCAGGACCCTGCCTTGGCTCCCAGCTCACACAGAAGAAAGCCAGGGTTCAGACAATGGCCTCCACCCTGCGGCTCCTTGTGACTTTGTCTCCTAACTCCCCTCTGCTCATTCAGCCCCAGCCTCACTGACCTCCTAGCTACCTCCTTGGATACTCTTCACGTGCTTCCTCCTCCAGGCTTTTCACTTACCATTCACTCTTCCTGGAATTTGTCTCTCCCTGAAATCTGCAGGCTCGCTCCATTACTCCTTCATGTGTTCATCCAAATGTTACCTCTAGTTGGGTGGGGGTGGGGGCTCTGATCATCCCATTTAAAATTCCCACTACCCCACACTCCCTATCCTCCCACTTAATTTTATTTTTCCCCATAGATTTTACTGCTGACACACCTTTTTAGTTCACCCATTTATTCTGTTTATCATCTACCTGCCCTCCTAGAATGTTAACTCCAGGAAGACAAGGATTATTCTCTGCTATTTTTACTGTTGAATCCCCAGTGCTTACAAAAATGCCCGGCCCTAAGTAGGTGTGAAATATTTTTTGAGTGAATGGAATAAGTATATATGAATGAATAATAATACAATGGCAAGGGTCTACTCTAGGGAGAAATGTCAACAACCTCAGATATGCAGAGGATACCACTGTAACAGCAGAAAGTGAAGAGGAACCAAAGAGCCTCTTGATGAGGGTGAAAGAGGAGAGTGAAAAGGCTAGCTTAAAGCTCAACATCCAAAAAACTAAGATTATGGCATCGGTCCCATCACTTCATGGCAAATAGATGGGGAAACAGTGGAAACAGTGACAGATTTTCTTTTCTTGGGCTCCAAAATCACTGCAGACAGTGCCTGCAGCCATGAAATTAAAAGATGCTTGCTCCTTGGAAGAAAAGCTATAACAAATCTAGACAGTGTATTAAAAAGCAGAGACATCACTTTGCTGACAAAAGTCCATATAGTCAAAGCGTCGGTTTTTGTAGTAGTCATGCAGAGATGTGAGAGTTAGAGCTGAAAGAAGGTTGAGCACCAAAGAACTGATGCTTTTGAACTGTGGTGTTGGAGAAGACTTAAGAGTCCCCTGGACTGCAAGGAGATCAAACTAGTCAATCCTAAAGGAAATCAACCCTGAATATTCTTTGGAAGAACTGATGCTGAAGCGGAAACTCCAATACTCTGGCCATCTGATGCAAAGAGCCAACTCATTGGAAAAGACCCTGATGCTGGGAAAGATTGAAGGCAGGAGGAGAAGGAGATGACAGAGGATGAGATGGTTGGATGGCATCACTGACTCAATGGACATGAGTTTGAGCAAACCCTGGGAGACAGTGAAGCCTGGTGTGATGCAGTCCATGAATCACAAAGAGTTGGATATGACTGAGTGACTGAACAGCAACAACTCTAGGCCAGGAGCCTGGATGCATTTGCACTTTGCATCCCAGCATGCTGGGTATCAAAGAAATCTTCCCATGGGAGATGGTGGCGCTAGGGGCATCATCCAGTGAGCATCTTCAGAGTGAGCTCCAGAGCTTAGAATAAGCCCTAACTTTCTAGCTGTGTTTATTTAATTGGGGGGCAAATGGTGAAAGGAGAGGGAGCTTGAACCTGAGTTTAAAAGAGGCTCTGGTTCACAGCATGAGAAGGGACAAGTTGACTCAAGGAGTTTCCCAGAGGTATCAGAGGTGAGGACAGCTCAGAGAAAAATGAGGCATTGCTGTGAATACCCATAAAGTCTGTGGGTGCTCTGGGAGCCTGGGGATGACCTTATCTGTTTGACAACCAGGTCAATCAAGGAAAAGTTTCTTGAGGGGAAAAGGGAACGTAGGTGGTATAGCCAGGACCACTCTGTTTGTACAGACACATAGGATCATTGTACAGACACATAGGATCATGGGGTCAGCCTCCAGGTGGCCCGTCTCCAGGACCAGAATCTTTGAGACATGCTCTTCTCCAAAGTCTGCTGGAGAGGGCATTCCACTTTATCCCCTATTCACCAGGTATGGGGTTACAAACTTCTTATAAAAGAGTATTTTTTTCATGAGACTTCACATTTGAGAACCTCATTCAATTCAGTTTAACGTTTATTTATTCATCAAATTTTCAAGGTTTGCAAATTTTACATTTTCAACAGTTATGTCAAACATCTCACTGGAAAGGTACCAATTTATACTGTCCTTTTCTCATACCTTACATTGAGTATCTATTATGTTTTCATCTGCTTTAAAGGGAGTCAAACTTCCTAGAGATTTGTCTATTTGATTTATCTTTTCAAAGTTTTGGTTCTTGATTTGACTAATCAATTCCTTGACTTTTTGCTTTGTGATTAATGTAGGTTCTTACCTTTATTAATTTCTTCCTCTCAACTGATATTTTGCTATTTGCTTTCCAGCTTCTGATTTCGAAATCTTAAGACAATTATTCTCAATCTTTCAACATTTAAGCATATTTATTTTAGTAATAACAGCTTTAGATTATTGATTTTACTGAGAATAACTTTAGTCAGATTCCCATATGTACTTTTATACAGTGCTCTCACCATCTTAAATGTCTAAATAGCCTGTCTTTTCAGTATTGGTTTCCATTTTGACAGAAGAGTTATTTTTTATTTTGTTTAATTTCTGAATATCATTTATCTTAATCTAGGCATACTCTTGCTATTAATGTGACCAGGAAATATAGTTTGTAAAGTTTTAATTTGGAGATTTGTTGTGGATTTCTTCACCAGATATTTGTGCTGTCTATCAGTCAGGATAAGTTAGATTAAGCTTCAGTCCAAACACCCCACCTAAGACATCAGTGGTTTAAATATCTTGGTATAGACAAATGGATAAGAAAGCTTTGGTACATATACACAATGGAGTATTATTCAGCCATTACAAAGAATACATTTGAATCAGTTCTAATGAGGTGGATGAAACTGGAGCCTATTATACAGAATGAAGTAAGCCAGAAAGAAAAACACCAATACAGTATACTAACGCATATATATGGAATTTAGAAAGATGGTAACCTTACCCCTGTATACGAGACAGCAAAAGAGACACAGGTGTATAGAACAGTCTTTGGGACTCTGTGGGAGAGGGTGAGGGTGGGATGATTTGGGAGAATGGCATTGAAACATGTATATTATCATATGTGAAACAAATCACCAGTCCAGATTCGACGCATGATACAGGATGCTTGGGGCTGGTGCACGGGGATGACCCAGAGGGAGGATATGGGGAGGAGGGAAGTGGGAGGGGGGTTCAAGAAGGGGAACACATGTACACCCGGGGCGGATTCATGTCAATGTATGGCAAAACCAACCAATATAATATTGTAAAGTAATTAGCCTCCAATAAAAAATAATAATAATTTTCATTGACAACCTTAAAAAAAAAATGTCTTGGGTAAACTGAGAGTTCTTCTCAGCACAGTCATTCAGGGGCCCAATATGATGGAATCGTCATTTTGACACATACTTCCATGATCAGAGAGGCAGAGAAAAGAGCCTGGCTCTTTTTTTCTTAATTAATTAATTTTAATTGGAGGATAATTACTTTACAATATTGTGATGGTTTCTGCCACACATCAACATGAACTGGCCACAGGTAGACGTGTCTTCCCATCCTGAACCCCACTCACACCTCCCTCGCCACTCTGTCCCTCTGAGTTGCTCCAGACCAGCAGCTTTGGGTGCCCTGCTTCATTCATTGAACTTGCATTGATCATCTATTTTACACATTCAATGCTATTCACTCAAATCATCCCACGCTCACCTTCTCCCCCTGAGTCCAAACGTCTGTTCTTTACATCTGTGCTTCTTTGCTGCCCTACATGTAGGGTATTCATTACCATCTTTCTGAATCCCATATATATGTGTTAATATACAATATTTGTCTTTCTCTTTCTGACTTAGTTCACTAGTATTATAAATCCTGATTCTTTAAACCACTTCTGTGCCCATTTCATCAGCTAAAGAAGACTCAGATTCCTGAGTTCAACAGAGCATGGATGTCTTTTCTAATTTATTTTTTTATTGAAGGATAATTGCTTTCCAGAATTTTGTTTTTTTCTGTCAAACCTCAACATGAATCAGCCACAGGTATACATATATCCCCTCCCTTCTGAACCTCCCTCCCATCTCCCGCCCCATCTCACCCCTCTAGATTGATACAGAGCCCCTGCTTGAGCTTCCTGAGCCATACGGCAAATTCCCGTTGGCTATCTGTGACATATGGAACATGGATGTCTCATCCTCTGAAGAGAGGAGTAGTGAGTATTTATGAATAAGCATTCTGCCATGTGCATTCAACAGATACTTGTAAAGGACTATGGAGATAACACCTACTATTATCATAGATTGTTATAGACATTGGGATCCTGACAGACAACTTTTAGCTCGAGTCCTGCTTCCTTTTCCCATCCATTCTCCAGCCAGAGGTGGCCATGTGACCCAGATATCAATGGAAGTTGGTGGGGTTCCTGGGAACGATTTTGCTTTTCTGATAGTGGTGCTGCCCTGTCTTCTTCCTCCCTCTCTCCGTCTTGACTGCTAATGTGGGAAAGGCCAAAAGAATCCCAGATGCTTGACATTACTGAGCATCTGAACCAAAACCAGCAGCAGCCTACCTTCAGATCTCTCATATGAAGAAAAACTAGATTCATGTTTGTACAAGCCACTGTGGTTGTTTCTTGTTAGTTGCATCTGAGGACATTTTTTTCTTTTTTTAAATCTTTATTTACTTATTTTATTGAAGTATAGCTGCTTTACAATGTTGCATAACTTTCTGCCGTACAATGAAGTGAATCAGTCATATGCATTCACATGGCCTCCCTCTTGGGCCTCCCTCCCACCCCAACCCCATCCTATCCCTCTAGGTCATTACAGAGCACCAAGCTGGCTTCCTGTTGAAAGCATTTCTGATCTGCATTTCTGATCCACATAATAATTCAGCATATAAACAAGATAGACAATTTCCATCTTCAGTGAATGATAATCCTTTGGAAGTATTCTGTTGTGAGAAAATAGAATATAGACTATATATATATGGAATATATATATATGTATGTATGTATATGGGGCATATGGCTTCCCTGGTAGCTCAGATGGTAAAGAATCTGCCTGCAGTGCAGGAGACCCAGGTTCTATCCCTGGGTCAGGAAGATCCTCTGGAGAAGGAAATAGCAACTCACTCCAGTATTCTTTTTTTTTTATTTATTTTAATTGGAAGCTAATTACTTTACAATATTGTGGTGGGTTTTACCATACATTGACATGAATCAGCCATGAGTGTACATGTGTTCCCTGTCCTGATCCCCCTCCCACCTCCCTTCCCATCCCATCCCTCCAGGTTGTCCCAGTGCACCAGGCTGAATCCCTTAATTCACGCATTGAACTTGGACTGGTCGTCTGTTTCATTCTTGCCTGGGAAATCTCATGGACAGAGGAGCCTGGCAGGCTAAGGTCCGTGGGGTTGTAAAGAGTTGGACACAACTAAGCAACTATGCAGAAGGCAATGGCACCCCACTCCACTACTCTCGCCTGGAAAATCCCATGAACGGAGGAGCCTGGTGGGCTGCGGACACGACTGAGCTACTTCACTTTCACTTTTCACTTGCATGCATTGGAGAAGGAAATGGCAACCCACTCCTGTGTTCTTGCCTGGAGAATCCCAGGGACGGGGAGCCTGGTGGGCTGCCATCTCTGGGGTCGCACAGAGTTGGACATGACTGAAGCGACTTAGCAGCAGCAACTAACACACACACACATATATGGTCTCTCTCTCTCTCACACACACACATACACACACACACACACACACATATGGTGTGACCCTGGTTCCTGAACAGAGCTCGTAAAACTCTTGTAATTCTCAGAATGGTGAGAGCACTTGGAGCATCTTTTGTTCTAATCTTTGGTATTTGACCTCAGTTCCTGGCCAGAGCTCCTAAACCCCACAGATTGCCTCAGTGATAGCAGTGTCTTTGGTTCTCATGAAGGGACTCTTGGCATACTCCTGGATGAGGGGCAAGTCACCAGAAAGACCAAGACATAATTAGAAGCTTGGAATTTTCAGCCCTAGTCCCCATTCTCCAGAGAGGGGAGAGGGGCTGCCAATGAAGCTAATAACTGATCATGCCTATGTGAGGAAGCCTCCGTTTAAATAACCCAATAGTATAGGGTTTAGAGAACATCCAGGTTGAACACATCCATGCATTAGGAAGGTGACTCACCCCAACTCCACTGGGACAGAAGTTCCTGTGCCGGAAGTGTTGTAATTGCAGTAGTGGTAGTAGTATGAGAGTTAAGGATGAAAGACACAAGAGGGGTGACCTTTTCCTGTTTGTCTATAGACAGCCAAACACAATGCTGAGTGCTTTCTAAATACGCCAAAGAGTTTATGTGATTCCAAATGTCACAAAGTCTTTATCCTTAAAAATATGCTGTGAGGACTTGCCTGGTGGTCCAGTGGTTAAAAATCCGCCTGCCAATGCAGGGGGCATGGGTTCAATCGCTGTTCTGGGAAGATTCCACATGCCATGGAACAACCAAGCCTGTGCATCCTGGAGCCTGTGCTCTGCAACAAAAGAAGCCACTGCAGTGAGAAGGCCTTGCTCCTTGCAACTAGAGAAAGCCCATGAGCAGCGATGAAGAAGCCAGAGCAGGCAGAAAGAAAAATAATAAACACAGATAATAAATAAATAAAAATACATTGTGAAATAAGATTTGCAAATGGTTGTACAAACAAATAGTTTCTTTGTACTGATTGCAGTACAAAGAAACTATTTTCCCTCACTCTCTTTTTTTCATTAGTTATAATAGGCTTGGGCTTTGCACGCAGCTCAGATGGTAAAGAATCTGCACAAAATGCGGGTAACCCATGTTCGACCCCTGGGTCAGGAAGAGCCCCTAAAGAAGGGAATGGCAACCCACTCCAGTATTCTTGTCTGGAGAATTCCATGGACAACGGAACCTGGCGGGCTACAGTCTATAGGGTTGAAAAGAGTCAACACAACTGACACACACACACACTATAGGCTTAACAACCATACTAACAATTACTTAGACAACTTTAGATTTCACTGTTCTTATTTTCAGCAACAGCTTTGTTGAGATACAATACATAAACAATGTAATTCACCTGTTTAAAGTGTAAGTTAATGGATTTTAGTATGATCGCAGAGTTGTGCAGCCATCACCACGATCTATTTTAGGATATTTTCCTCACCCCAACAAGAAACTCTGTACCCACCAAAAGTGCCTCCTATTTCATCCCAACCTGCCTCCTTCACTCCAGTCCCACCCACAGCCCTAGAAAAATACTAATCTGTTTTCTGTCTCTATGGATTTGCTTGTTCTGGACATTTCGTATAAATGGAGTGATGCATTATATGGTCTTTTAGACTAGCTTCTTCCACTTAGAGTTCATTCATGTTTTAGCATGTATCAGTACTTCATTTCTTTTTATTCTTAAATATTATTCTATTGTATGAATATACTACACTTTCATTTATTTGTTAGTAGAACATTTGATTTGTTTCTATTTTCTTTGCTATTATGAATAATGTTGCAATGAATATTCTAGACAAGTATTCATTTAAAGACCTGCTTTCAGTTATTCTGGATATATATCTAGGAGCAGAATTGCTGAGTTGTATGTTAACTCAATATTTAACTTTTTGAGAAACTTCCAAGCTGTTCCCTGAAATGGCTGCACTGTTTTGCAATCCTACCAACAGTTATGAGGATTCCAGTTTCTGCATATCATCTCCAACCCTTGTTATTACCTTCTTTTGTATTTTAGCTCTTGGAGGGAGTGTAATACCTCATTGTGGGTTTGGTTTGCATTTCTTTGGCAGCTAATGATATTGACATCTCATATGTTTATCAGTCACATGTGTATCTTCTTTGGGGAACTGTCTATTTAAATTATTTGCCTACTTCTAAGTTAGGTTGTCTTTGTATTGTTGAGCTTTAAGAGTCCTTTAAATATATTAGCACAAATTTCTTATAGGGAATATGATTTACAAAAATTATTTCCCATTCTATAGGTTGTCTTTTCACTTTTTGATAGTGACTTTCAAAGCACAACAGTTTTTAATTCTGATGATGCCAATTATCTATTTTTTTCCTTCTGCTTGTGCTTTTGGTGTCAACTTTACAAAGATTTACATCAATATTTTCTTCAAGAATATAATAATTTTATCACTTCACTTAATTATTTGGCTGTGGTGGGTCTTAGTTGCGGCACACAGGATCCTCAGTCTTCATTGCAACGTGAATTTTAGTCTTTGACTCATTTTGAATTAGTTTTTGTTTATGGTGTGAGATGGGCTTCCCAGGTGACTCAGCAGGAAAGAATTCTCCCACAATGCAGGAGACACCGGAAATACCATGGGTTCAATCCCTGGGTTGGAAAGATCCCCTGGGGGAGGGCATGGCAACCCACTCCAGTATTCTTGCTTTGGAGAATCCCATGGACAGAGGAGCCTAGCTGGCCACAGTCCACAGGGTTGCACAGAGTCAGACGTGACTGAAGCAACTCAGTACACACACATGGTATGAGACAGATTTAACTTCATTCTTTTGCATGTGATATCCAGTTGCCTTTACAGTATTTGTTCTTTGTCTCACTGGGTTGTCTTCACACTCTTGTTGAAAGTCAGTTGATTTTTATCAATATGAGGGTCTATTTCTGGATTTTCAATTCTATTCTATTGACCTGGATGTCTGTCCTTATTCCAGTACTATACTGTCTTGAGTACCATAGCTTTCTAGTAAGTTTTGAAGTTAGGACATAAGAGTACTCCAACTTCGTTTTCAAGATTTCTTTTGGGTTATTCTGGATCCCTTAAATTTTCATATGAATTTTTTTATCAGCTTGTCAATTTCTGCAAAGAAGACAGTTGTGGTTTTGATAGGGATTTCATTGACTCTTTAAATCAATTTGAGAAATATTGCCATTTTAACAATATTGTCTTCCAACCCATAAGTATGGGAGGTCTTTTGATTTATTTAACTTCTTTAATTTCTTTCAGTAATGTTTTATAGTTTTAACATACAAACCTTGCATTTCTTAAGTTTATTCCTGAGTATTTTATTTTTTGATGGTGTTGTAAATGGAATTGTTTTCTTAACTTCATTTCCAGGCTGCTCATCACTAGTGTATGGAAATACAATTAGTTTTTGTATATCGATCTTGTATCTTGCAAACTTAATTTATTTATTAGTTCTAATTGCTTTTTTTTTTTTCCAGTGAGTCAACTCGTCGCATGAGGTGGCCAAAGTATTGCAGTTTCAGCTTTAGCATCAGTCCTTCCAATGAACACCCAGGATCGATCTCCCTTAGAATGGACTGGTTGGATCTCCTTGCGGTACAAGGGACTCTCAAGAGTCTTCAAAAGACTCTGATGCTGGGAAGGGTTGGGGGCAGGAGGAGAAGGGGACGACTGGGGATGAGATGGCTGGATGGCATCACCGACTCTGTGGATTTGAGTCTGAGTGAACTCCAGGAGTTGGTGATGGACAGGGAGGCCTGGCGTGCTGTGATTCATGGGGTCTCGGAGAGTCGGACACGACTGAACTGAACTAAACTGAACTGAATTGCTTTTTTAGTGGATTCTTTCAGAATTTTCTATATATAAGACCATGTTATCTGCAAGTAGAGGTAATCTGACTTCATTTTTTTCCAATATGAGTCTTTAATTTCATTTTCTAGCCTAATTTCCCTGACTAGAACCTCCAGTACAATGTTTAGTAAAAGTGGTGAGAACACATGAGATCAGTGATTGTAATAGTGTAACTCTAGATATGGGAAGAAGCAACAAGAGGGAATACTTTCCTGGACCATAAGAGGCGAGTGACACAGGTGGTCTGGAGCCTTTCGGCACTGTGAATGAGGCCCTCCAGTAACAACAGCACACTGACTGGTCTGTCAGTGGAAGCTTCTCCAGACCTGGGGGTAAGCATTCCCAGCACCATGGGATAAAATGGTCATGAAACGCCCCACAAGCCACGGTCAGATGTCCTGCCGACTGGAAACTGGACCTTGTCATCTACCTCTGCAAGGATCAAATCCTGGCCACTGAAGCTGCTGACCTTAAACACCCCCTGAAAGAAGTTCAGGGTGGAGATGAGGAATGAGCCACTCTGTGCTCTGGGAGAAGCTAGCAGAACAGGTCCTCAAAACACTAGGTATTTTCAGGAGAAAATTTTATGAGTCTCAGTTCTTACATCTTCTCTTACCTAAAGAAACACTGACATCAGTAATGGTGACATCTGCTTTGGCTAGTAAGGAGAATGTTACAATTAAAAGTCAAAATGAAATGAAAAAAAAAGAGAGAGAACAGATATCCTTCTTGTTCCCAATCTTAGGAAGAAACAGTCAGTCTTTTTCCACTTAGTATGATGTTAGCTGTGGGTTTTCAATAGATGTTCTTTATCAGGTTAGGACGCTTGCTTCCATTCCTAGTTTGTTAAGTATTTTTATAATGAAGGAGTGTTGAATAGTGTCAAATCCCTTTCCTCGGCTACTGAGATAATCATGTGACTTTGTCCTTTACTCTGTTCATGTGGTCTTTTAAAATAATTGACTTTGGGACCTCCCATTGCAGGGACAGATCCCATTTAGTCATGGGGTGTAATCATTTTTATATATTGCTAGACTCAGCCTGCTGGGTTTTGTTGAAGATTTTTGCATTCATATTCAGTTTCCTTTTCTTGTGAAAGCCTTACATTATTGGGGTATCAGCATAATACTAGTCTCAAAAAATGAGTTGCAAAGTGTTCCCTTCTCTTCAGTTCTTTGGAAGAGTTTAGTATTGGTCCTTTAAATGTTTGGTAGAATTCACCAATGAAACCCTCTGGCTCTCAGCTTTTCTTCGTGGGTAATTTTGTTTTGTTTTACTAACTCAATCTCTTTACTTGTTAAAAGCCTATTCAGATGTTCTACTATTTCCTGAGTCAGTTTTGGTAGTTTATATCTTCCTAAGAATTTGTCCATTTTGTCTAAGTTATCTAATTTGTTGGCTACAGTGTTCAGAGTATTCTCTTATAATCCTTTTTATTTCTGTAAGGTCAATAATTATGTTGTAAAAAGAAGGAGAAAAAAAAAAAAGAGCTTCTTCTCGCAAATCTTTACTCTATGCTTTTTCTCAATACTTAACGTTTGACACCCAAATGTGGGAGGGTTTTTCCAACACCAAGAAATTCTCCAATTTTCTGTAGAAACCAACTGGATGCCCTGCAGTGCAATAGCCCTGACACTGTCTATTGGGGTTAGCACACATCCCACAGACAAAGGACTCAGTATCACAGGACTGCACATACACCCCCACTTTAGACGCCAATCGCAAGTCCAGGTTATTACCTGTGCTTCTGGCCAACTGACTATAAATCACAGATTTCCATTACACCCCCTCCTTCTGATAATTTGCTAGAATGGCTCGCCGAGCTCAGCAAACAATTTACTAGATTACCAGTTTATTATAAAAGAATACAACTCAGAATGGCCACATGGAAGAGAAGCACAGGCAAGCTATGTGGGAAGGGGCAAGGGACTTCCATGCCCTCTCCAACAAGCCACGCTCCCAGCAAGCTCTGTGTTCACCAACAAGGAAGCTCTCCAAACTCTGTACTTTAAAGATTTTATGTAGGTGTGATTGATTACATCATTGGCCATTGGTGATTAACACAACTTCCAGCCTGCCCCAACTCCTCTCAGGAAGTTGTGGGGTGGGATTGAAAGTTTCAACCCTCTAAACAAGTAGCTGGTTCCCCTGGCAATCAGTTCTTCCCTTCCCCAACCCTTAGGAGGTTTCCCAAAGTTATCACAGCATCATAAACTCCGGTGTGATTGAAAAGGGAGCTTTAGGACTAAAAAAGACACGACACTATTTCACCGTTATCACTCTCATTACTTAGGAAATTCCGAAGGTTTTTAAAGTTCTGTTGTCAGTAACTTGACGAAGATAAAGTACATATTTCTTATTATAAATCACAAAGTTCTCTTTTTAATTCTTGATTTTAATAATTTGACTCCTCTCTGTTTTTTCTTGATCAGTCTAACTGAAGATTTGCCACTTCTGTTGACCTATTCAAAGTACCAACTTTTGGTTTTTTCTCTATTGTTTTTCTAAGCTTTATTTTATTAATTTTTACTCTACACATTATTCTTTCCTTCTGCTTTCTTTGGGTTTAGTGTGTTCTTTTTCCCATTTCTTTTCTTTTTTTGGCTGCATTGGGTCTTCCTTGCTGCCCACAGGCCTTTTCTCCTGTTGCGATGTTCAGGTTTCTCTTGCTGTTGAGTATGAACTCTAGGGCATGTGGGCTTCAGTAGTTTCAGCCCAGCTCTAGAGTACAGACTCAATAGTTAGGGTGTAAGGGTTTACTTGCCTAGGCACTTGTGGGATTTTTTCCCAGACCAGGGATTGAATTTGCCTCCCCTGCATTGGCAGGCAGATTCTTAACCACTGGACCACCAGTGAAGTCCCTTTCCCCCATTTCTTAATGTAGAAAGTTATGTTGTTGGTTCGAGATATTTCTCTCTTTTTTAAATGTAGGTATTTACAGCCATACATTTTTCGCTGTTTTAGCTGCTTCCCATAAGTTTTGGCATGCAGTATCTTCTTTTCCTTTCATTTCAAAGTATTTTCTAATTCCCTGTGATTTTTTTTTTCTTTTACACATTGGCTATTGAGGAGAGTGTTTCTAATTTCCACATACTTGTGAATTTGTGAAAAACACAATTTTTTTCTGTTGCTTTTACTCCATTATATAAAGAGAACAGTCTTTGTATGATTTTGATCCTATTAAGTTTATTGTGACTTGTTTCATGGTATATTATATTACCCACCTTGGAGAACGTCCCACTTGTGAACTTGAGAAAAATGTATATTCTGCTAGTGTTGGATGGAGTGTTTTATAGGTATTTGTTAAGTCTAATTCATTTGTGTTGAAGTCGTCTATTCCCTTGTTGATCTTCTGTTTAGTTTCTATCCATCCCCATTCCTGAAAATGGGCTATTGAAGTCTCCAACTATTACTGTTGGATTATTTATTTTTCTCCCAATTTTGTCCATTTCTGTTTTATGTATTTGGGGGCACCATTGTTAGATGCATATATATATAATAGCCATATATTCCTGATGTGTCAATCCTTTCATCATTATCAAATGCCCTACTTCAGTATCTTTTCCTTTGTTTAAAAGTCTATTTTTTTCTGGTATTAGTATAACCATTCAGCTTTTTTATGGTTGTTATTTGCATGTTATTTCTCTCACATCATTTTATTTCCAACCCACTTCTATCTTTGAGTCTAAAGTGTATCTTCTATGAATAGCAGATAGTTATATCTTGTTTCTAAATCCAGTCTGACAATTTCTGCCTTTTGATTGGATTGTTTAACTCACTCACACTTAATGTTATTATGTATATAAGTTGGAACCACTGCCTTCTGAATACCAAGTCTTCCTTTTGTTCAGTTCCTCACTTTGAATTTTTTCCATTTTGCTGGAGAGCTGCTTCCAGTAAATTTCTTATGGCTATACATGGATAATATCTTTTCTGAGTTTTTGAACAACTGAAAAAATTGTTTTACTCTTATGCACAAACAATAGTTTGGAAGGGTATAGAATTCTAGAGTTGCAATCATTTTTCCTCAGAACTCTGTAAACTTTTTGCCATTGCCTTCTAATACTCACTGTTGAAGGGGAACTGTCTAATGCATCTTTCTTTCCTCTTTAATCACATTTTAACCTATTGAACTGCTCTTAATATGCTAACACTGAGGATTTATAAAAATCCACAAAATACATCCATGTACAGACTTTTTTCCAATTAATTCTGAGGATAAATCAGAAAACCCTCTTGGCATAAAGATTTAAATATTCAGGTCAAAAAAATAAATAAATTTTCAGGTCAAGTAAATTTTCATTTTTTCTTCGATTATTTTTTCTCCTCTGCTTTTCACTATATATTTTTCGAATTCCTTTTACATAAATATTGAATCATTCTATCTAGTTTGATATCTTATTGTCTTTCAGGATTGTTGTTTCTTTGTGCTTTTTAACCAAGTACTAGAGGAGCTTCTTAAATAGAACTTTTTAATTAATTTATTTAATTGTGCTAGTCTATTATTTCTATCATATTTTCTAGCTCCCAAAATTCCTTTTGTTTCTCTGATAATACCTTTTCCAAGTAACCTGCTTTAACTTACATCACTGCCGTATCCTCCCCAGTCTCACTGCTGCAATATGGCTTCACAGCATGGCACTTGTTTTGAGTCCTCGGAGACTCACTCTGATGAATTTTTTCATGTGTCTAGAGAGCTTTCTTGGAAATAAGGTGGAGATAGTTTAATGCCAGTAGCTGAGGGAGTTTCATTAATAATTCCTTACATTGATGAATTGTGAGACCAAAGGAAAAGGAAATTCAACATTAGACTATTTATCTAATTGACCTCAGTTACAGAACCTTGAGATAAATAAACCTTTCATTTATGGCATATGACCACCTTCAGGCCATGAAAATCCTTCTCTTATTTTATTTATGCATATATATAGGTAAATAGAGTGCCTGAAGAACTATGGACAGAGGTTCGTAACATTATACAGGAGGCAGTGACCAAAACCATCCCCAAGAAAAGAAATGCAAGAAGGCAAAGTGGTTGTCTAAGAACTTACAAATAGCTGAGAAAAGAAGACAAGCAAAAAGCAAGAGAGAAAGGGAAAGATATACCCAACCAAATGCAGAGTTTCAGAGAATAGCAAGGAGAAATAAGAAAGACTTCTTCAATGAACAATGCAAAGAAGCAGGGGAAAACAAAAGAATGGGAAAGACTAGAGATCTCTCAAGAAAACTGGAGGTATCAAAGGAACATTTCATGCAAGGATGGACACAATAAAGGACAGTGAAGACCTAAGAGAAGCAGAAGACATTAAGAAGAGATGGCAAGGTTACACGTAAGAACTGGTTAATGACCAGTTAACTGGTCATTATGACTGCTTAATAACCAGTTATCTGGTTAATGACCCAGGTAACCATGATGGTGTGGTCACTCACCTAGGGCCAGACATCCTCGAGTGTGAAGTCAAGTGGGCCTTAGAAAGCATTACTACAAACAAAGCCAGTGGAGGTGATAGAATTCCAGCTGAGCTATTTCAAATCCATGATGCCATTAAAGTGCTGTACTCAATATGTCAGCAAATTTGGAAAACTCAGCAGTGGCCACAGGACTGGAAAATGTCAGTTTTCATCCCAATCCAAAGAAGGGCAGTGCCAAAGAATGTTCAAACTACCAGACAATTGTTCTCATTTCACATGTTCTCATTCCTTCAAAGTAGGCTTCAGCAGTATCTGAACCAAGAACTTCCAGATGTACAAGTTGAATTTAGAAAAGGCAGAGGAACCAGAGATCAAATTGCAAACATTCAATGGATCATAATGAAAGCAAGGAATTCCAGAAAAACATCTACTTCTGCTTCATTGACTATGCAAATGCCTTTGACTGTGTGGATCACAACAAACTGTGGAAAATTCTTAAAGACATGGGAATACTAGACCACCTTATGTGTCTCCTGAGAAACCTGTATATGGGTCAAGAAGCAACAGTTAGAAACTTATAGGGAACAATAGACTGGCTCAAAACTGGGAAAGGAGTGTGTCAAGGCTGTATATTGTCACCCTGCTTATTTAACTTATATGCAGAGTACATCATGTGAAATGTTGGCCTGGATAAATCACAAGCTGGAATTGAGATTGCCAGGAGAAATAGCAATAACCTCAGATATGCAGATAATACCACCATAATGGCAGAAAGTGAAGAGGAACTGAGGAGCCTCTTGATGAAGGTGAAAGAGGAGAATGAAAAGCTGGCTTAAAACTCAACATTCAAAAAACTAAGATCATGGCATCTGGTCCCATCACTTCATGGCAAATAGAAGGGGAAAAAGTGGAAGCAGTGACAGATTTTATTTTCTTGGGCTCCACAATCACTATGGACAATGACTGCAGCCATGAAAATAAAACATGCTTGCTTTTTGGAAGAAGAGCTTTGACAAACCTAGACACCTATAAAAAAGAAAAGACATCAGCTTGCCAACATCAGCTTGCCTATATTCAAAGGTATGGTTTTTCCAGTAGTTACATATGGATGTGAGAGTTGGACAATAAAGAAGGCTGAGCACTGAAGAATTGATGCTTTTGAACTGTGGTGCTGGAGAAGTCCGTTGGACTGCAAGGAGATCAAACCAGTTAATCCTAGAGGAAACCAATCCTGAATATCCATTGAAAGGACTGATGCTGAAGGTGAAACTCCAATACTTTCGCCACCTGATGCAAAGAGCCAACTCTTTGGAAAAGACCCTAATGCTGGGAAAGATTGAAAGTTAAAGGAGAAGGGGATGACAGAAGATGAGGTGGTTAGATAGTATCACCAACTCGATGGCCGTGAATTTAAGTAAACTCGGGAGATAGTGGAAGACAAAGGAACTTGGCGTGCTATAGTCCACAGGGTCGCAAAGAGTCAGACCCAGCTTAGCAACTGGACAACAGCAGCAGAGTCTAGCATACTGTGGCTGACATATAGAAGGCATTTCATAAACATCTGTTGAAAGAATGATCAATTCAGCAAACACTGGGCAACCACGTGGAATCTATAATGACAATGGAGGGCTCCAGTTGACCCCACAGTTCCACATTTTGACCCCGAGAGGGGGCACAGAGCCTGGCTGTAGATCATTGCTTCCTAATGCTAGTGGGACCAGGGGTCAAGGACTAATGTGCTCCTGCCCTGTTAGGCTTTGGGCAACAGACCGAGAATCTGAGACAGCTGAGAACAAACACAAAGATGAAACAGGAGCCAAAGGAGTGTGTGTTGCAATTGCGATAAATGCTGTGTTAGGGTTGCTGCTACTGCTGCTGCTAAGTCACTTCAGTCGTGTCTGACTCTGTGTGACCCCATAGACGGCAGCCCACCAGGCTCCCCCGTCCCTGGGATTCTCCAGGCAAGAACACTGGAGTGGGTTGCCATTTCCTTCTCCAATGTGTGAAAGTGAAAAGTGAAAGTGAAGTCGCTCAGTCATGTCTGACTCGTAGCGACCCCATGGACTGCAGCCCACCAGGATCCTCCGTCCATGGGATTTTCTAGGCAAGAGTACTGGAGTGGCTTGCCATTGCCTTCTCCATGTGTTAGGGTTACTTGGAACTAATTTGATAGTGACGTTGGAGGAGGGTAGAAGTCAGGGAAGACTTTTCTGGTACTTGAGAAGAGATTAATACGGATCAACTGGTGACAAAGAGAAGGGGACATCCTGTTCTTTCCTTCTTCATTTCCTTTCCTTCTCCCTCCTCCTTCTTCCAGTCCTTGTCCTAGAATTCTGAGTGTGCCAAAGGAAGCCTATGCCAGTTAGGGAAGAGGCTCTTCTGTTGAAACAAAGACCTAACAATGTGATGCCTTAAATAAATTAACAGGCTTTTATTTTCACACAATAGTCCAGAACTGCAGGATTGCACTGCCCACCCCGACATGTGGCTTCCATGTCTGCTCCAGGTGCCAGCCAGCAGGAAGAGGGGAAGAGAGGAAGTGAAGGGCAACCTACTTCCTTTTAAAAGATGTGACCTGGGGACTCCCCTGGTGGTTCAGTGGTTAAGAACCTGCCTTAAACTGCAGGAGATGTGGGTCTGATCTCTGGTTGGGGAATTAAGATCCCACAGCAAAGCCCTCCTGACACAACAAAGATCTGGCGCTGGTGCTTAGTCGCTCAGTCATGTCGACTCTCTGTGACCCCATGGACTGTAGCCCACCAGGCTCCTCTGTCCACAGGGATTCTCCAGGCAAGAATACTGGAGTGGGTTGCCATGCCCTCCTCCAGAGGATCTTCCCAACCCAGGAATCAAACCCAGGTCTTCCGCATTGCAGGCAGATTCTTTACCAGCTGAGCCACAAGGGAAGCCCAAGAACACTGGAGTGGGTCGCCTATCCCTTCTCCAGTGGATCTTCCCAACCCAGGAACTGAACAGGGGTCTCCTGCATTGCAGGCAGATTCTTTACCAACTGAGCTATGAGTTTACTGTCTGAGCCATCAGGGAAGCCCCAGTAAAGACCTAGTGCAGCCAAAAAAAAATGTGATCTGGACATTGGATATACCACTTCTTACACTCTTTCAGCCAGAAGTTAGTCATGTGACCATACCTACTTGTAGGGAGGCTGGGAGATGCAGTCTCTAGTAGCATAGAGAAGAAAGGATAATGCAGAACAGTTGCCAGTGTCTACTGCAGAAAACAAGATCATTAACCCAGAGAAATCAATTCACTTCTTCAATGCCTCCTAGCACTTGCTTGTGTGTTGACAGAAGTTTTGTGGGGCAGAGCAGGGAACCTGGCTGGGCCCTGGCTTGGATGAGGGTATTTCATCTCAGTTAACGCTAACATTGTGTTCACACTCATCTAAACTGATAAAGGAGGCAAAGGGGATTTCTTTTGATCAATTGGTCAAGCAGACAGAAGAAGATGTGTATATCTTCCCAAGGCCATTCAGCAGGACAACAAGCTCCTAACTCCCTCCCCAAAGCTCCAACCACACAACCTTCCGCACACAGCTCAAGGCCAGGTCACTGAGCTCCAGGGCCTGTCCTCACTCACTCACCTTGGATGAAGATCAGTTCACTTCAGATCAGTTCAGTCGCTCAGTCGTGTCCGACTCTTTGCAACCCCATGAATCACAGCACACTAGGCCTCCCTGTACATCACCAACTCCGGGAGTTCACTCAAACTCATGTCCATAGAGTCGGTGATGTCATCCAGCCATCTCATTCTCTGTTGTCCCCCTCTCCTCCTGCCCCCAATCCCTCCCAGCATCAGGGTCTTTTCCAACGAGTCAACACTTTGCATGAGGTGGCCAAAGTATTGGAGTTTCAGCTTCAGCATCAGTCCTTCCAATGAACACCCAGGACTGATCTCCTTTAGGATGGACTGGTTGGATCTCCTTGCAGTCCAAGGGACTCTCAAGAGTCTTCTCCAACACCACAGTTCAAAAGCATCAATTCTTCAGCACTCAGCTTTCTTCACAGTCCAACTCTCACATCTATACATGATCACTGGAAAAACCATAGCCTTGATTAAGACCTTGGTTGGCAAAGTAATGTCTCTGCTTTTTAATATGCTGTCTAGGTTGATCATAACTTTCCTTCCAAGGAGTAAGCATCTTTTAATTTCATGGCTGCAATCAGCACCTGCAGTGATTTTGGAGCCCCCCAAAATAAAGTCTGATACTGTTCCCATTGTTTCCCCATCTATTTCCCATGAAGTGATGGGACCAGATGCCATGATCTTAGTTTTCTGAATGTTGAGCTTTAAGCCAACTTTTTCACTCTCCTCTTTCACTTTCATCAAGAGGCTCTTTAGTTTCTCTTCACTTTCTGCCATAAGGGTGGTGTCATCTGCATATCTGAGGTTATTGATATTTCTCCCGGCAATCTTGATTCCATCTTGTGTTTTATCCAGCCCAGCGTTTCTCATGATGTACTCTGCATATAAGTTAAATAAGCAGGGTGACAATATACATCCTTGATGTACTCCTTTTCCTATTTGGAACCAGTCTGTTGTTCCATGTCCAGTTCTAACTGTTGCTTCCTGACCTGCATATAGGTTTCTCAAGAGGCAGGTCAGGTGGTCTGGTATTCCCATCTCTTTCAGAATGTTCCACAGTTTATTGTGATCCACACAGTCAAAGGCTTTGGCATAGTCAATAAAGCAGAAATAGATGTTTTTCTGGAACTCTCTTGCTTTTTCCATGATCCAGCGGATGTTGACAATTTGATCTCTGGTTCCTCTGCCTTTTCTAAATCTAGCTTGAACATCTGGAAGTTCACGGTTCACATACTGCTGAAGCCTGGCTTGGAGAATTTTGAGCATGACTTTACTAGCATGTGAGATGAGTGCAACTGTGCAGTTTGAGCATTCTTTGGCATTGCCTTTCTTTGGGATTGGAATGAAGACTGACCTTTTTCAGTCCTGTGGCCACTGCTGAGTTTTCCAAATTTGCTGGCATATTGAGTGCAGCACTTTCACAGCATCATCTTTCAGGATTTGAAATAGCTCAACTTGAATTCCATCACCTCCACTAGCTTTACTCGTCGTGATGCTTCCTAAGGCCCACTTGACTTCACATTCCAGGATGTCTGGCTCTAGGTGAAGATCTTCTTTGGATGAAGATCAGGGAAATCCAATTGCCAATCCATTTAACACCAAGTACTGGGTGCTTGTCTACATACTTTACACACATGACATTGAGGCACTAAAAAAAAAAGTTAAACAATTTGCCTAGGGCCACAAATTTGGGCCCTAGGGCTTCCCTTGTGGCTCAGCTGGTAAAAAATCCACCTGCAATGCGGGAGACCTGGGTTCAATCCCTGGGTTGGGAAGAGCCCCTGGAGAAAGGAAAGGCTACCTGGTTCCAATATTCTGGCCTGGAGAATTCTGTGGACTGTATAGTCCATGGGGTCGCAAAGAACTGGATGCAACTGAGCGACATTCACTCACAAATTTAGGGCATGGTAAAACCGAGATCTGAACCCAGGTGTTCTAGCTCCATAATCCATGATTTTAATCTGTTACATGAGACCACACCTGCTGCAGAGAGGAGGTGGCCTCTCCCGTCCCCAGGACCTCAGGTCAGAAAGAAGCCGACCTCAGATTCAGAGTGAACAAACAATTGTTGAATGTCTCAACGTGCAGGGAAACTTTCACTCTGCCACTCATGGAGGTTCTGAAGCAACAGACACTTAAGCCTCCCCACTCCCCTCTCTGCCCCTTGCATACCTGTTTGCCAGGTTTCCCACACCAGAGCCTCACCAGAACATCTCTGCCTCAGCCTGCTCTCTGCCTACCCTCTGGCCACCTTCCTCCTCCTTCCCTAAGCCCAGGATGCTTCAGCCAAGACTGGTCAACTGGTCACCCAGTTCTGACCACAGCCACTTCTGTTCTGCTGGGCTGGGAAGAGGGTCAGCACAGACCAGACACATGGTCTGAGCTACTGTGTGAAGGCAGGCTCTAGGGCCTCAGCCCATGGGAAGGGTCTGGCTGCTGAAACCCCATAAGCCCAGACATGCAGGCTCAGGAGGAGGTGGTCAGGGAACACAAGAGTGGTTGTTAAGTGGAAAGCATCACGCGTGTTGCCCCCATTATTCGCTTTCTGCACTGTCACGCTGACAAGCTCTGACACAGAGGCATTAATTTTTCATGCCACCCTGCCACAGAAACACAGATCTGTTTGGAGCGATGACAAACGAAATGCAAATATGGCTGGGAGCCCAGGGCTGAGATGCGGAGACCACGGGTCACATCCTGCTCCAGCCTCACCCACCTGTCCCGTGACACCCGCAGCCACCACTTTGCATCTGCCACATCCCAGTGGCACCAAGGAGCCAAAGGTGACTGGCAAGGAGAGGGCACACCACACTCTCAGCGGGTAGCAGGCAAGTTGATTAAGAAAAATTCACTCCCTCAATATGGCTTCTGATCGCATGTTTATCTTCATCTGAACCATCCTGGGTAGATGTGTTTTAATTGCAAGCCACTTCCATTCTTTTTCCAGAAGCAGGCAGGGCATAAATTATAAAATAAATAAATGATTAAGAAACATCTAATTATTGTTATTAGTTTCTTACTTGAAGGTACTTCTAAGCTGCTTCTTATTAAAGTCATTCATCAAGGAGCCACTGTGCCCTTTCTGGAGGCGCTGCTCCCAGGACCAACTCGAGGCTCGCTGCCTCCCGAAACCCGTGCTGCTTAATAAACACGGGAATATTGATGGCTGTGAATTCGTCCCTCAGCCTAAACTCCAGCTTGATGGATTGATGCTTCCTAAACATGGCGACTATTTCTCCAGCCATTCATCAGCCCCACAACAAATACAGGTGTCAGCCCAAACAGACGTCAGCCTCTAACTGCCTCCCCCAGAGCAGACGTGGAGAGAAAGCCTGCAGTTTCCCACACAGGGACCTCATCCATTTTTCATGTGCTGCAGTCCCTTGACTTATTAAATATTTATAACAATGTCATTATTTACCAAACAAGCTACCAGGCTGTGTCCGAGGTCCCTAGAGCCTGGCTCCTGCGTGTATAGAGCAGGGCTCCTCCGCCCCGTCCCAGCACCACTTTTCCTCTGGAGAACCTTCTCAGTAGAGGCCGTTGGGTCTGGCAGACAGGTTTCTCTGCCTTTCTGCATGAATGCCTTTGTGGGTTCTCTCCAGGCTTGCCTGGAGGGGACTGAGGGGCTGGAGGTGCGTGACCCTGCAGGAGACCGATGCATAAGGAAGCTAAGGTGCTATGAGCAGGGGACTCCCACGGGGCCCCCCTCGCCATTCCGCCATCCTTGCCATGCTGAACTTACCAACCCCCTGATCCACTCCCCACGTCACTCCCTTCTGTCTGGGGCCCCCCGTCCCAAGCTCTAATGCTTCCGGGTCATGGCAGATTATGTCTCCAGCCAAGAGACAAAGAACTCACAGGCTCCACAAGGAGTAACTGAGTGCCTGCAGGTGTAGGGCGCTGCCTTATGTGCAGGGGACAGTGCAGTGTGGCAGACACGGGCTCTCTCCCCAGCACTCACAGCCTCCCCTAAGTTTCTTCTCTGCTGGAGCCCACCCTCCCACACCTCTTCCCAACACTGGCTAGAAATGGTGGTTAGTCACTTCCTTCGCTTTCCTTGTAGCTTGGCCACGGGCAGGTAACCAAGATCCCGGTCAATGGATCCGAGGGGAGGGTTTCAGAAAATGGTGAGGGGTGGGGGGCGGATCTGAGAGACATTCCTCTCTCTGGTCAAGACACTCTGGTAGAGAAAGGCCCCATCTTTCTCAGCTGGATGTCATCACTGAAGACCAAATCTGAAGACCTGCTGAGAATGGCAGAGAGAAGAGCCTTGGTCCAGGCTGAGGTACTGAGCCAGCCCTGCACTTCCCTGCTTCTGACCTTATTAAGTAAGGTGTTTACCATGTCTTTCTTTCACTACTAGAATACCCCGCCATGGGCCTGCCTGGGGGCTCAGTGGTGAAGAATCCACCTGCCAATGAAGGAGATGTGGGTGCCGTCCCTGGTCTGGGAGGATCCCACATGCTATGGAGCAACTAAACCTGTGTGCCACGACTACTGAGCCTGTGCTCTAGAGGCCAGGAGCCACAACGACTGAAGCCTGCATGGCCTACAGCCTTGCTCCACAACAAGAGAAGCCACCGCAATAAGAAGCCTGTGCACCACAGCCAGAGAGTAGCCCCTGCTCGCTGCAACTAGAAAAAAGCCCACACAGCAGCAAAGACCCAGTACAGCCAAAAAATAAAAAATAAAATAAAAAAATAAACCTTCCTTACATAAAAGAAAACTAATACCTCTGCAATAAAAAGGTTGTAGCAGGTAAGATCCACTGGTGGATGCTGAAATTAGTGGGCCACAGGAGGAGAGATGGGACAGTTGCATGACCTAACGTTACCTCCCCAAGACATTTATTAAGTCCATAGAGAAAAACAGCACCTTTACAGTAGAGAAACCCAGAAGACATCACCTTAACCAAATGGCCAAGGTTTTAACAACACCAGTAAAAGGACATTATCAGTCACCTTCTCCCTCTGATACGTTGCTTTTGGAATATTCTTGCCAAACAATGGAAAATCTCAATCTGACCACGACAAAGCATGAAATAAATCCAAACTGAGACACATGCTGTATAATAACTGGTTAATACTCTTCAAAATTGTTAAGGTTGTGAAAGCGTGAAAGTCGCTCAGTCGTGTCTGACTCTTTGCGACCCCATAGACTATACAGTCCATGGAATTCTCTAGGGCAGAATACTGGAGTGGGTAGCCTTTCCCTTCTCCAGGGGATCTTCCCAACCCAGGGATCGAATCCAGGTCTCCCACATTGCAGGTGGATTATTTACCAGCTGAGCCATAAGGGAAGCCCAAAAATACTGGAGTGGGTAGCCTATCCCTTCTCCAGTGGATCTTTCCAACCCAGGAATTGAACTGGGGTCTCCTGTACTGCAGGCAAATTCTTTACCAACTGAGCTATCAGGGAAGTCCCTTGTGAAAGAGTGAGGTCTGTCAATTTGGAGGAACTAAGGAGACACGTCGCTTTAACATAACATGGGGTCTTGGATTGGTTTCTGGAATAGGGGAAAAAAGACATTAGTGGAAAAACTGGTAAGATTCAGATAAAGTCTGTAGTTTAGTTGATAATATTAAACCAATATTGAGTTTTAATAAGTATTTTGGTTCCGCAGTATGCTGACATTAGGGGAAGCTAGGGAGGAACATCGGAGAAGGCAATGGCAAGCCACTCCAGTACTATTGCCTAGAAAATCCCATGGATGGAGGAGCCTGGTGGGCTGCAGTCTGTGGGGTCGCTAAGGGTCGGACACGACTGAGCGACTTCACTTTCACTTTTCACTTTCCACTTTCACACATTGGAGAAGGAAATGGCAACCCACTCCAGTGTTCTTGCCTGGAGAATCCCAGGGATGGGGGAGCCTGGTGGGCTTCCGTCTATGGGGTCACACAGAGTCGGACACGACTGGAGTGACTTAGCAGCAGCAGCAGCAGCAGCAGGGAGGAACATATGGGAATCCTCTGAGCTATTTTTGCAACTTTTCTATGAGTCTAAAATTAATTTTTAAGTTTCAAAAAATTAAGCCAAGGACATTCTCCTAAACTGTGTTTTCAAAAAGTAGCAATTTCCCCACTTCTGGAATTCGCTGTAGTAAAAATTTACTCAGAGATTCCACACACAAGAGGACTTTATACAGTGTAGAAGGATTCCTCTTCTAGTAACTGCATTACTAAATGCAGCTGTGTAGGTTGATTATTAAATTTCCTTATTTAATAATAGTATAGAGTATTGGAGTAATAATGAAAAAAAAAAAGACAAGTTTTGAAGTAGTGGGCCTAGGTCTGTATCCAAGATGTGCCGTTTAGACTGGTGTGATTGTTAGGTAAGTTACTCTCTCTGCACCTCAGCATACATGCATATAACACTGAACTAGCACAGTCTACGGAGAAGGCAGTGGCACCCCACTCCAGTACTCTTGCCTGGAAAATCCCATGGATGGAGGAGCCTGGTAGACTTCAGTCCATGGGGTCGCTAAGAGTCAGACACGACTGAGCGACTTCACTTTTCACTTCCATGCCTTGGAGAAGGAAATGGCAACCCACTCCAGTGTTCTTGCCTGGAGAATCCCAGGGACAGGGGAGCCTGGTGGGCTGCCGTCTATGGGGCCGCACAGAGTCGGACACGACTGAAGCGACTTAGCAGCAGCAGCACAGTCTAATTTGGTTGTACACTTTGTTCCTTAGAGCTGAAAACATACAAAATGACATAAGTAACACAGCAAAGACAAAGACTCAGCTTTCATTCTGGTGGGGAAGACTCGTGATAAATTAGTGCCAGTGAAGATATAAGTAAGAATATCGGAGACTGGGATGTGCTATGAAAACACAATAGGGTAATGAAATAAAGAATGAAAAGAATTAAAGAATTGAATATAGAGATATTCATTTTAAAAAGTGACTGCAGAGTCAGCTGACAATGACTCTGGATATGGGACTCCATCTGGGATGAGAAAGGACTTGCCATATGGACATGCAAGGGAAGAGCATTCCTGGCAGAGGAAACAGCCAGTGCCAAGGCTGTGTGGTCAAGACATTCGGGTGGCTTCTGTGCCTGCAGTGAAGGAGAGTGACATAAGACAGGACTGGAGAAGTGGACAGATTTATTTAAGAGGCTGATGCAGAAGCTCAGTTAGGAGACTATAGTGACCTGAAGTCACGTGTCATCAGTGGACAGGTGGGCAGATTCAGTACATAATTGTGGGATCACTGTAGACGTTGGCTGCAGCCATGAAATCAAAAGACACTTGCTCCTTGGAAGAAAAGCTATGGCCAACCTAGACAGCATACTAAAAAGCAGAGACATCACTTTGCCAACAAAGATCTGCATAGTCAAAGCTAAGGGTTTTCCAGTAGTCATGTACGGATGTGAGAGTTGGACCAATAAAGAAGACTGAGCACCAAAGAATTGATGCTTTTGAACTGTGGTGCTGGAGAAGACTCTTCAGAGTCCTTCGGACAGCAAGGAGATCGAACCAGTCAATCCTAAAGGAAATCAACCCTGAATATTCATTGGAAGGAATGATGTTGAAGCTGAAGTTCTAATACTTTGGCTGCATGATGCAAAGAGCCAATTTGTCGGAGAATACCCTGATGCTAGAAAAGACTGAGGACAGGAGAAGGGGGTGACGAGGATGAGATGGTTGGGCAGCATCACTGACTCAATGGACATGAGTCTGAGCAAACTTTGGGAGATGGTGAAGGACAGGGAAGCCTGGCGTGCTGCAGTCCATGGGGTTGCAAAGAGTCAAAAACAACTCAGCAACTGAAAACAACAACAAGGCTTAGACAGGGCTTGCAGATGGATTAGATGTAAAGATAGGGTCTGAGGGGAAAAGCAGAGTCAAGGATGGATCCGTGGTTTCTGGACGTGATCACCTGGAGTGGATGGTGATGCCATTTACTGAGCCCTAGAAGCAGATGGAAAAATGGGTCAGAAGCAATACTTAAAGAGATAATGGCTGAAAACTTTCCCAAGACTGATTCATGAAGTGCAGGATAGAAACAAACCAAAAAATAACCCCACACCAGGCTCATCATGATGAAACTGAAGAAAAACAAAGAGAGGCATCTTCAAAGCATTTAGAAAATAAATACACACCTTCAAAGGAACTGACCTATCTATAGAAATAATAAAAAGCAAAAGACCATGGAATGAAAATGAAAGAAAATAACTTTCAACATAGAATTCTATCCCCACTGAAAATACCCTTCAAAAGCAAAGGCAAAATAAAGACATTTCCAATCACGTAAAAACTAAGAGAACGCATCATTAGCATGGGCTTAAAAAAGAAACACGAAAGGAATTCTTCAGGAAGAAGGGAATTGACCACAGAAGGAACAGTGAAATGCAGGAAGGAAAGAAGAGCAATGGACAGAAAATATCTTAGTAAGCCTAAGTGAATACTGGCTTCTAATATCAATTATGATAGTGTCAGTTAGGACTTCCTTGGTGGCACAATGGATGAGAATCCGCCTGCCAATGCAAGGGGCACAGGTTCGATCCCTGGTCTGGGAAGATCCCACATGCCAAGGAGCAACTGAGCCAGTGAGCTACAGCTACTAAGCCTGTGCTCTAGAGCCCGGGTGCCGCAACTACTGAGCCTGCCCACTGCAACTAGAGAGGAGCCCCTGCTCCCCGCTGCTAGAGAAAAGTGCACCCAAAAGCAACACAGGCCCAGCACAGCCAAAAATTAATAAATGCAAAAACAGGGTAGAAAAAATAAAATAATAGTAATGTTAGTTGTATAAGTTATATATACAACCATCCCTCAGTATCACGGGAGACTGGTTCCAGGACCTACACCCCCACCTCATGAATACCAAAATCCGAGGATGCTCAAGTCCAAGGATGGCATAGTACTGTCAGTCCTCCATATTCACAGGTCCCCCTATCTGTGGATTCAACCAATCACGGTGTAGAACCCACAGAGGGGAGCGCTGACTGCACATATATGCTAAATACACATTGAATCTGAATACACAACAAATAGCAGAAAGGGTAAAAGGAAGTTAAGGTGTTCTAAAACCCTAAGGGGTAAAAATTACTAGTTTTTCTTACACTCTTAAAAGTCAAGAATGCATACTGATATCACAAGAATAACCACTGCTGCTGCTGCTAAGTCGTGTCAGTCGTGTCCGACTCTGTGCGACCCCATAGACGGCAGCCCAACAGGCTCCTCCATCCCTGGGATTCTCCGGGCAAGAATACTGGAGTGGGTTGCCATTTCCTTCTCCAAGAAGAGCAAAATAATGAATAAAAGAGGTGAAAACTGGAATTTAAAAAATGGTTGACTGATCTAAAAGAAAGAAGAGAAAAAGAAATACAAAACATGGGGTAAAACTAAATACATTAGTGATTATATTAAATGTAAATAAACCAAGCACGCCAATTAAACCTCCCAACCATCATATAGATACTGTTAGCCACAGCTAACAGGTGAAGAATTTGATGCACAGAGAAGTGAGCTGCCCAAGATTGTCCAGCTAGAAAGTCATGGTACCAGGGTTCACACCTAGCAGCCTGCCCCCGAGGCTTGAGCACGCCACCTCCTCTCTGTTCACCCAACACTGTTTTAGGTCAGCCCTTCCACAGGACTCTACCCAGATTCCTGCAACAAGTTCCTAACCAGGCCTTGTTGGTGCCACATCGTTGCCATGGTGACTGTGCTAAGTCACAAACTGGATCTCATCTCTTCCAAATTAAAATCTCTTCCTGGATTCTCATTTACTTCAAGACAAATGTACGTGGTCATAAAAGGTCCTTCCAGATGAAGCCTCTGGCAACCTCCCTCTGGCAACCTCCCTCCCCATCTACTGCTTCCTGCCTTCCTGTCCTACATTCCGGGAAGACTGGACTCCTGGGATTCCCAGAAAGCACAAGCAGGTTCCCCAGCCTGGGATGTGCAAGTTATGCTCTGATGCCCCCTCCTCTGTAGAGGTCCCATGAAGTTCAGGGTCAGCCCCTCCTCCCCATCCCCGAGCCCTTTCTCTGTGCCACGCCCCATGCTGAATGCTTAACTCCATGAAGTACCATCACTCTATCTTCTATATAGAAAGCCAAATGCAGAAAGGCCAAGTGGATTACCCAGGCAAATCCACTCATCCAGTTGGTAAATATTTACTAACTACTTAGTAGTTACTTACTTGTCCCTGGCACTCTCCTGCTGCTGCTAAGTCAATTCAGTCGTGTCCGACTCTGTGTGACCCATAGACGGAAGCCCACCAGGCTCCCCCGTCCCTGGAATTCTCCAGGCAAGAACACTGGAGTGGGTTGCCATTTCCTTCTCCGATGTGTGAAAGCGAAAGTGAAGTCGCTCAGTCATGTCTGACTTGTAGCGACCCCATGGACTGCAGCCTACCAGGCTCCTCTGTCCATGGGATTTTCTAGGCAAGAGTACTGGAGTGGCTTGCCATTGCCTTCTCCTGGCACTCTCCTAGGTGGTGGGAAAAGAACAGAACAAACAGCCCTGCCCTCTTGTGAGCACACAAACCATTTTAGGTGTACACACTGTATCCCACACATAGCTCTAATGGTAAAGAACCCGCCTGCCAATGCAGGAGATGCAGGTTTGATGCTTGGGTGGGGATGACCCCCTGGAGGAGGGCATGGCAACCCACTCCAGTATTCTTGCCTGGAGAGTCCACGTGGACAGAGGAGTCTGGTGGGCTATAGTCCGTAGGGCCATGGGGTTGGACACGACTGGAGCGACCTGGCACATACACACGACTGTATGTCGCATATATACTGTACAGATAGTGGCTGTTGGTACTAAGTGACATGAAGCAAACAAAGTAGGGAGGAGGGAGAGAATGTGAAGCTGGCTGCAGTGTCTTAAAAGGTGGCCAGGGCAGGCCTAGCTGAGAAGCTGACATCTGATCAAAGACATGAGGAGGTAAAGGAGTGAGCTGTGGGACACCTAGAGAAAAGGCTTCTGAGCACAACAGCAGGAAGTGGCTGGAGATGGGGTGGGAATGTGGAGGTGCCTTGAGGGAGGAAAAGCAGAAAGCACATGCTGAAATCTTCATTATCTATCCACCAACCTGACCCCGACCAGACAGCGAGTTCCTCGGAGAATGGTCCTATCTCCAGACAGACAGAAGGCGTTGCTAAACAAAGAAAAGTGAAAGTGAAGTCACTCAGTCGTGTCCAACCCTTTGGGACCCCATGGGCTGTAGACTGCCAGGCTCCTTCATTCATGGGATTTTCCAGGCAAGAATACTGGAGTGGTTTGCTGTTTCCTTCTCCAGGGGATCTTCCCGAACCAGGACTCGAACCTAGGTCTTCCCTGTTGCAGGCAGACTCTTTACCATCTGAGCCACCAGGGAAGCTTGGACTTTAATTTTGAATCAGACAATTAAAGGGGCACTTCCCCCAACACACCCTTTTATGGATTTGGAACCCTGAGGCTGGCACTGACCACATGGCATCATCACCCACCCCGTGCCTTCCCTTCCCTGCTCTCTGGAGAGATGAGGACTCAGACATGATGCCCCTGTGTCCTAGGAACTGGATCTGTACACTGTGGGCCTGTGAAATCTTCCTAAACCAAAGAAAGCTACAGGGGAGCCTTCCAGCAGCAGGGAAGCCCAATTCTGACCGCAACACTGGTTTCACTCACACTGTCTTCCCACTTTCTTAAAGAAAAACTGAGCTGTTATAAATACAAAGAGCAAGTGAAATTAATGTCAGCCTCCTGCACATGCTAAGAAATGGGGTACCAAGCTAATGGGTTATGCAGCATCAGGCAAAAACCTGTCTGGGAGAAGAGAGCTCTGGTCTTCTGTGTGGAAATGTGGGGAGGGGGTAAGAAACAAGGCTGAGGCCAGACCAAGTCAGGACTGAGCTCCAGAGGGTTCTAAATGAGGAAGACCCAACCCACCCAAAGAGGGCACACCTACCAGATGACCCATCTCAGACAGAGAACAGAGCCACGAAAATAAAATCCAAGACGTCCACCGGGGAGAGTTCAGGAGGTGCCAAGGAAGGAGAAAGAGCATCCTGGGGGTTGAAAGGTGGAGGGTGGCTTCAAGCCACACCCTGGGAGAGTGACAGTGACCTGGAGTCAGTCACGGGACCCACAGGAACACGTGGGCCAGGGCGAGGGGATTTATCAGGCCTTTGCTTCTTCCAGGAAGACCGACACAGAAGGGAAACATGTGTGGGGAGACACTGATCATTCAAATATTTGAAAATCACCTTCCAAATTCTAAGGAGACAGTGATCTTTCAATACTCGCCTTATTATTAAAATGACTACGGTATCTATGTATTTTACCATAGAACATTTTCAGACAAAAAGACGCCTCTTATATGATCAGTGTACTACATGGTTACATTCGCTCATACAACCCAAAGTGCAATCTTGCCAGTTAAAATCAGGCTTATGGTGCTGTACTTTAGGTTTTACGGTTCACTCATCCTTGGTTAGGAGCAGCCTCCCCGCCCTAACCCTAAACCATAATGCTGTGCCATAGGAAAATAACATCTGCCCTTTGATCTGTATCCAACGATTCTCAGGAAAAATGATGGCTGGTGGTACTTTTCTAAACTGAAACCCCTGTCCACTTACAATGCTCCTCAACTCATATCGAATAAGCATTCCCACATAGGCTAAGAACTCAAAGGATGGTTTGATAATGGTGATCTATAGTGCCCCCAAGTGGTCCTAAGTGATGTGACATCCTCAATAGGGAGTCAGTCATCCTGAGAGGTGGCAAAATCTTTGCCACCTGGACATTTTTATCACAACAGGATGGCTGAAAATGAAGATATCAAGGGCAAAGAGGGTCCAGAAAAGATGGTTCCTTTTATACCCTGTTGCCTCCCATCATGAAATCTTGGTAGAAGAGAGAAATAATACAAAAGTTTGAAAGCCCACTGGAACTGAATTAAAATGGGGAGTTTTTGTCTACTTCCATGGCTCAGGAAAAACTGCCTCTTGAAGAAAATGGCTGCATTTATTCTTGGTTATGAAAATTAAACAAGCATGGATGGATGTGATTTCTTTTTTTGCTTTAAAATGTTACTTACAAAATGTATGTATCCTTCTGTAACTTGTTTTCACTTAATACTACAATTTTAAAGCATTTTGTATACATCAGTGTAGTAGAAGCACCTGTTTAATTTCCAAAGTTAGTTAACACCAAAATGATGGAGGTTGGCAAGGGTAGAAAGAGGAATATGGCTTGAAGAGGGCATCATGTAATAAATTTATTATATTTTATTACATTTTTCCACTTTTCTCTTAAATTCCAACTGTATACTATATAATCAACTGCTGTTCCAGAAATAAAACATTTTAAACATAAAAATATAAATTTTGCTTCTTAAAAGTGCATACACTTTGAATAATAAAACATACAAATAAATAACAGAAGTCAGTGACACATCTCATGCACTTGTTCTAAAATAATTTAAAATGTATGATACACTTTGTTTCCAGCCTCAAGGAAAGACATCCTGCCTTCCATATTACTGTACAACTAAGAAAATTATACACCAGTCACTATGAATGGTGCATGACCACCACCAAAGCATTTTGTTATACAGTGATATGACATGCAGCTTTTAAGACAACTATAGAAATTCCACTGTAGAAACTTAAGAGTTCAATCAAGAAACTACTTTTGTAATGGGGCTTGAATTCAATTTTAACCAGTGGTGAGAGGCACAGCTGGTGAGCAAAACCAAAGGGAACATAAATGCATATTCGAAAGGCCTACAAAGAGAACTTCAGCTCCAGAAACACGGTAACGCCTCCCCATTTGGTATAATGACACCTCGCCATTTAGAATAGCACCTAGGGGATTTCATATTGCATTTTCACCATTACAACAGGTATCATTGCTCAGGGCAGCCTTTCTAAAGGAGCATTTCCAACTTGGGTTTTTACTTCTAACTTATTCCTTGAAGTGTTGAAAAACGCCGGTAAATTGTGTTTTTCTGTAGGCAGCATCATGCTTAACAGGAAGAAACCACCTGAGAAGCACAGCAGCTTATTTTGAATATATTCGTAGTGCATTCAGCTCACCACAGATTAAAACTAAATTTCATTCGCCTCCATAGGGAACACGTACTGCCAAATTTTTGGATGAATATTCATTTTTTTAGTTACATGAAAAAAATACTGAGGGTTACCCACACCCCCCAAAAAAAATCCAAATAAAATGCTTCACATTCATTTTTAAACTAAAAAAAAAAAAAATTCCTGAAACTACATTCTGGATAGTAAGAGAGTGAGCTAAATATTCCTAAATAGGAAATTGGGCAGCAGCCTAGGGTTTGCTACTGTAACTATTACAAGGTGACCATGGTCTATCAGAATCAGGGACAGGTTTTTCAAAGCCACTGGAGGTTTTACTTTAGCATTTTCTAACTCAGAGTGACCGCCCTGCTACCTGCCAAGGTCTGGTCCTGCTGTGGCCTCCGGCAGAGGCTGTGGGAAGGCGGCGAGCCCCACAGGACACCAACTGCTCCAGCGAACTAAAGACCCCTGGCTCCCACCAGACGGGCAAGGGTTGAGGCACACAATGCTCCGAGTTCCTCACATCAGAAAGGCACCCCCCCTTATTTCAAACAGGAGGTTGATCAGTAACACTTTTTTTTCCCTTGTCTCTCCAAAGCAACAGAGGACTCTGAGTCATTTGTGAGTACTTGACACGGCAGTGATTCTCGCCATAGTTCTCAGCAAAGGGAAGGTGTATCACAGTGCTTCTCAATTCTGCAAGTTAGAAACACTTCAGAGCTTTAAATATATTGATGGTAGTTCCTGGGACCTGCCGCTACACTAATTAGATCAAAAGCTGAGGAGTGGGACTGAGGCATTTTTAAAAGTTCCCCAGACGATTCTAGTGAGCGCTGGGTATCCAAACCTCAGACAAGATCTTCACAAGAGGCTTGATGGAATCCGGGAGAGTACGTGAGATCTGAAAAAAGCCCCCCAAGTCTGGATCTCCCTTCTCCCTCAACTGGGAAACACCAGTCTTAGACTGTGAGCAGCTCGAGAACCTAACCCACTGTGGATGCTACTGTACACCTCACAGCTCAGTCTCATTGTGACCAGTGGTGGGGAAGTGCTAAAGCTTTCCAGAACAGCTCTAAGTCTCTATAAAAGTGTCTGAAAATTGTTAGCACTGTTAGCAGTCACAGTCTTCCCTTGTGACCACGATAGAACCCTAGAAGATATAAAAAATTAAGATCTATAGAAAATGGCAGGTTATTTTTAGAACAAAATACTTTAGGAAAGTCTTCTGGCTAAATACAGTATAGAAACCACTGTGTGTTCAACACACCCATTTTCACTCCTATTTGCAAAATACTTATTTTACACACAATCTTGCCAATGATTAAAAAAAAAAAAAGGCAAAGAGAAACACATGCAGAGCAAAACAAAAAATCACATTCATGCTTTTCAATACTGATTATAGAATTACAAATTCAAAAATAGAGCTCCATAATCTAAGAGATGTCTTTTTTTTTCCAAACTTACATTGAGTGTAAGTAGTCTGTATTTTTTCTTAGTTGCTTGCATAGGTAGTAAGAGCATGCTTTCTGGGTTAGATGGAGGCCATGCAAAATTACTTGGGGAAAAAAATGATTGGTCATGCTCAAAATGCAGATGCAAAAACACTTTGAAAGTTGATCAAAAGGCAGTATGCACTGATTGTTCATTTAAATAAAAGCATGGGATTTCCCCCCCCCCAAAATATGGAGTTAGCAATAACATTACCCTTTAAGAAATTGAAGACAGACAGCCTGCACAGTAACAGCTATTTTTTGTGTTTATGTTTATGATATAGGCACTGGTTTGTCAGTAACTTTTGCTCTTCTCAATTCCAAGTAATACAAAGTTCAGTGCGCCTCATAGAATACGTGTTTTATTGAAACTGTGCTTGTGATTTGCATACTATCTCAAAAATCCAACCCGGAAACACTAATAACCTTTGCATCCAATAATTATTATAACCTACACAGGGAAACAGTATCTCCAGCTGCTCAGCAATTTGTGAGAACGAAATTTAACGTCGGATGTCAATCTACTTTTAAAAACATGTTTATTTGAAATAAATGAGCTTTGTTCACAGCTCTTCTGTTCCTTTTTTCGTAAAGGCTGTCACTTCTGTTTCCTTTACATTCTGTCCTGTTTTCTTCATGATAGGTTATTTTAGAGGGATGACCATTTTTCTCCCCACCCACCCACAGAAATCCCCACATCCACCTCACACAAATGCAGATGACCAGATTCTAATGAATAGTGACTTCAGATCGGATTTCCAACCTCTTAGTAGAGACAGCACAGTCTGAAACAGAGGATGTGACAGTAAAATGTCTCCAAAGATGAAGAAGGGCACTTTTGGTTTCCAGAACAGAACAGACTTGTTCAAGAGGCCCACAAGCCTTGGCCGATCACCAGGCTCCACTTGATCTTTCTGCTTGGGAGGACTGTCGCCCCGTCTAGGACGTCACTGGCACCCCGGGTTCATCAGCTGTGCTCCCAGGGCTCCTCAGCTACAGCGAACTCCCGAAGCTCTCAACTTGCCTTTACAAGCAAAGCAGACCCTCAATGAATGTTTGCAGAATGAATGATGAAAGAAGGATTACAGAAGAGGTCAGGGTAGCCTCACAGACAATAACAGCATTTTGCTATACCACAAACACTCCCACACCCACTTCTATTGGTCCAGTGGAGCATTACTTACTTTCAGTTAGGCTGCTTTTAGGATGAGAAAATGCACAAAAAAGGTGGGAGATGGTCTTGAGGTGCCACGAGCTTAAAGTTTCTTTGTGCTTCCACATTACATTAGGGGTTACAAAGGCAAGGTGCCGGGCTGTTGGAAGGAATGATGAAGACTCAGTGCACTCGATGTTCACGGGAAAAGAAATCAAGAATAAAGGTTTTAAAAAGCAAACAAACATTACAGATGCAACGCTACTGTTGGTGATTATTTTGTGCCTATCAGGAAATATGACTGCTCTAATCAGGCCCACCTGGTTGTCAACTAGGAACCCAGGTCTACCATCTGCAACAGATGGTTTTTAACCCCAAAACACATATAAGCTCATTGTGCCAAACATCACTGAGAAGAGAGCAAACAGAACAACAAGTCCCTAACTCCACCAAAGAACTGAACTGAAACAAGTGTAATTTTTCTATAAGATACTTCACACCACAAAGAACATCTCCAAACTTTTGGGCAAAATATCCTTTTTCTGTGGCTTAAAGGTTGCAACCTAATAACTAACGATGAAATTTTCATTGCTTACCAAGATGCCTAGACACTGCCATATTTCCTGATTTTTTTACCATTAAAATCTGAAACAGGAACTAAACTCCATAGACATACAGTTTATAGATATGCAAAGTTTATTTCTAGATCCCATGGAACTTTAATAGATTTCATAGATTTGGATTTTTTTTTTATTATAAAGACACTAAACACAACAGAAAATCCATTCTTGGAGAACTCCGGAATAAAAATATTTACCACTGGGAAAATTAAATCACTTTCTATTGATGCTTAACTGTTTATATCCCACCCCCCAAAAAAGTGTTATTAAAACACTGAGTAGTCCAACTATGATTCTAAGACTGTTTCAGAGCTTCAAATAAAAGATTTCAAATGAGATTTACCTATTAAAGAAAGATGAGAGGTTCAAATTAGACAAACACTCAATTCCAGATATTGACAACCCCACATGTGGTGCAATCTTTTTAGGAAATCAAAGTGATACAAGAAAACTCACGGTGGCAAAATACTGATGGAGCTGTCAATGTGCTGCTCAGAGCAACAAGATCAAGATGGAAGGCAGTCACAGCCCAGCAGGGGACAGTGAGGCTGCTCTGGGGAGCCAGATGGGCACGGTGAGACAGGACTCCCGGCAGAGTGGTGAAGTCAGGATCAAAAACAAAAGGTTCAGAGTAAGTGGATTTCACGGAGCACTAGCACAGCTCTCACAAGGCCAGAGGTGTTGTCTTAAATGTCACAGGGGTCTAAATTCCAGCTGACCCTCAACACACATGGCCTCCAGACTTGCAAGTTAACCTGCTAGTGCTCAAATTAGCAGCAAAATAAAGTAACCTATTAGAAGCATTTCCCTAGAGGTATTCCAGAAAAGAAAGGGGAAAAAAAGAAAAACAGGGCAGTGCAGATTTCATAGCTATGAATGTAATGTACGTTCTAGTTACTTCACACACAGCAATACTGAAAAGGGAGATGACATAAATGGATCTGTGTACAAGGTGTTCAGGAAGAACCTGAAGAGTCTATGACTTAAAAAAGTTAATATGTAAAAGCATATAAACTTAGCATGCTATATTTCACAGCAAAGTGACAAATGCTATTCAAAGAGAATCAGAACCATGACTCTCTCCAACGTTTTTAAAAAAATGGAAGAAAAAAAAAAAAAAGCTAAAAATCCCAGAACACCTCCTAAAAGCTTGAAATAATCTACATACACATCTTGCTTATCTGTGAATTTCTTGAGGTTCCCTTTTTCTCTACACAAGAAACGCAATTTTCGCTGACAATGCCAGATGAAACAGCTCCATCGAGTTTCTGGGTAAGGGATTAAAATCTTCAGCACAAAGAAGAAATAAATGCATTCCTGAAAACCGATCACAACAAAGCCTGACGGGCAGGACCACAGTGTACACATGACGCTGTCAAACATCGCTCGAAAACACCATCACTGGCTGCTGGCATCAGGCAACTTCCTTCCTCTCCAAGTCACAAGACGAGGAAACACGGGTGCGTGTACTTGGGGCGGCATGGAGCTTTCCATTTCTAACACAGAAAAAAAAGGAACACCAGAGAAGGAAATGGCACAGATTTATGCATCCAGTCTAGAATTTCTTTTTTTCCAGGAATTTTCTCTAGTCCATTTCAAAACCCCAGTGACCTTAGTGAGCAAATTTACAAGGGAAAAAAAAAAATTAACTACTAGTGACTGGCTTTCTGGCTATCCGACTTGCCATCTCTTAGAACACATCCCATGGGTCAAGACAGCTTATGGCAACGCACGTCTTTGCAGACAGGAAGGCGGTGAAAGACTTCATTTCTACCTCTAAAAACGTCTCTCTGTGGCAGTAGGAGAAACGACAGCAACCCACAGGCCACCTTCTTCTTTGATCCTTTCACGGATGTGCAACCGTCCTACACTAGCTGAGTATATACCTGAGAAACATTAGTGTTAAAATATTGCCCTTGACACAGACTGGTAAGATGGGGCCAAAGTGCAGAGTTTTTCCCTCGGTTTATTTCACTGTTAGTGTCACAGTTTATAAGAGTTCCTGGTGCCACGTGACAATCCACAGTTGATGACAAATTCCGCTCAGATGAAACCCAAGTCAAGTAATTCATCCTTCTACAGAGCACACTAGTGATAGCTTAACTGGTTTCACAGGTTTCAAATCCCTAGTGTCCAGTGAAAGTCGTTAAGAGTTCTCTACAAAGAAATATGTACAGTTGCTAAAGGGACCGTCCAGGGTATCATCTATAATTATTTCAGTTAGCTTGGTGTCAATGCTTTGCCTATGGCTGTTATTTGGTTCAATGGCAGAATAAGGCGACGCTTTTAACAATTTGCAATTGAATTCTCCACATACAAACATATGCGCGCACACACCACACACACACACACACACACACACACACACGGCAGGCACGTGACCCCCCAAAAATTACAAAACAGAAGCATAAAGGGCTTTGGTGGGAGGGAAGGGGTTCTAAATAAATTAACATCTTTACAGATAAAACACTTGGACTGCAGAAGTATCACTGAGGTTTCTGAGAAGGCCGTGCAGAGGTTTGCATGCTAGAAGGTAACTTTTTGGAGGATTTCTCAGCAGACTGCCTGCACCCAGGAGACGAGGGCGTTGCAGAATCAAGCTGGGAAGTCTTGGACTTGCGAGCGGACAGCAGGGAATGTTTAGCAGAAGCGGGGTCCTTGGAGCCAAGTGGCTCTTTCCCAACCGCACTGGCATTTGGCTGCTGGGAGCATGGCGCCTGGGAGCCTTTCTCTGCCTTGTCATCCACCGCGCTCTTACAGACCGACTTGACGGAGCCCCCGCCCGACTTCTTGGACAGCAAGGCGGTCTTGCCCAGATCTGTCGACCGTCGGGTCTCCTTCTGTCTCAAGGCCGACTTGAAGAAGGACAGCCCCTTGTCCTCGGACTTGCTGTCCCTCTTCAGACCGGCCTTCATGCTCATGCTGGGGGAGCGCAGGCTGGCCATGGAGGAGCTCCGCACATGCTTGCCATCCACCCGGCTGTCCCCGGCCCTGGCCTGGCTCACGCGTGGGGAGTTGGGTTTGGAGCTGGAGGCGACGCTGGCCCTGTCGGAAACCAGGCTGTGTCTGGAACCCTCTCGGCTTAAGCTCCTGTCTGAAGTCCTGCTCTTCCCAGGAGGGAAGGGGCCCCTCGGGGTGGGGCCTGTGGCTTTCTTGACAGACGTGGAGGAAGCAGTGTAAGCGAGGGAAGAAGCCGACCTCTGCTTCTGGAGCGAAGGTGACGACACGGACTCGTGGGACTTGGGGGAGGACTCCTTTTTTGGGGCAGGAGCAGGGGAGGAATGTCGTCCGCTGGCCCTGGAGGAAGAATCAGCTTTGCTTCGGGAGCGGGAGGGCTTTACGGACACTTTCACAGGAACGGGAGAAGAAGGGGACGTACTGGAAAGCGAGGACTCCTGGCTGGCCAAGGCTGGTCTCCCCTTCCGCAAGCCTCTATCTGGCTCAGAAGCGCCTCTGGCGCTGGGGGATCTCTTGGTTGTGCTCTCTGGTTTCTTTGCAAGGGAGCCTGGGAGGCTTGGGGATTTCACCTCTTTGACTGGAGAGCTGTCTACAGAATCGCTCTGATCCACATACGCAATCTGGTTATTGTTATCAAATGGATCAGAGACGGGGGGCAAGTGCTCCCCGTGTGCTGAGCTGCTGCTCTGCATGTCCGCCACGCTGCGGTTCAACTTGCGGGTGTCCGACTCGTCTCTGAACACGCCTTCCATGACGGCCAGAGGGGCCCGACCCACAGCCTTGTGCTCCCGCCGACTGTGACTGTCGCTTGAGTCCTGGTGGCTGCTGGACAGGTTCCTCAAGCTACCGAAGCAAGAGATGGAGACCTTGTCATCCACGGCCTCCCCGATCTTCTCCAGGGTGGACGCAGAGGTGTGGATCGGAGAGTCCCCTGAGAAGCGGGAAGGGGAACTGGAGCGCATTTGCAGCTTGGCAGACAGGGACCAGGAAGGCCGGATGCAGTTCTCATTGACGGCCAAGGGGCTGGTGACAGACGGTCTGGATGACAAGCTCTGGCGCTGGACACTTCTCACGAATGGACGAGTTGAGAAGCCTCCTGAATGCAGCAAAGAGATTACCGTTAAGCCAAGCCAACAAGATGTGCTAGTAACATCTACAGATCAAAGGAAGGTCAGCCTCAGGGCCTTCCTCAGGGGATGACGGGAGCGTGACCTTCAGAGTCAGTGTGTCTGGGGTCAGTGAGTCGTCACGTGATTTTAACTTTTCTGAGCCTTTACCTATAAAATAGGGGCATTCTAACTTGGGGATCAGCAAAGCACCTTCTTGCTGAACATCAGGGCTCAGCATACTTTTCCTCTAACGGCCAAGACAGTAAATATTTTAGGCTTTGTGGGGCAGCTGTTCAACTCTGCCACCCCAGTGCAAAAGCAGCCACAGGCAACAAACAAACAGACAGGCGTGGCTGTGTTCCAACAAAACTTTTTTTTGTTAACAAATAAAGACAGGGGCCATATTTGGCCTGTGGGCCATCATTTCCTGACCCTTGTAACTCACAGAGCTACTAGGAGAATTAAATAAAATCTTCAAAGTCCTGTGCCCAGCAAGGTACCTGAGATTGCACACTGCTCAACAAACGTGAGCTGCTTCATTTACGGCTTCTTCATCTTACTAAGGACACTGGGGCCCACAGCAGCGAGGTCCATGCCGATGACCACACAGGTAATTAGAGGCAGAGCCAACACCAGAACCACAACCCCTTCCCCCAACTCAATATCACAGGCAGGCAGGTCTGTGATCACTGACTATGAAAGCCATCAGTGGAAAGAACTACAGACAATACGCTTCTACCCTGAGTGCCTTAAAACCTTGAAGAAAAATATTCATAATTAGAGCAGTATGTGACTTTGAACTTCCAAAGAAAATACTCTAAATGAACTTCTCCACACACTTGCTACTGGAGCTGTGGTGATTAATGCAACTCCGCCTGGATGAGACCCTGAGAGACAGGCCCTGGCCCACGGGCACCACCCAGCACGACCGTATGATGATGACCCTAAAGAGGATACCGATTCCCCCAACCCTGCCATTTAAAACAGACTGGGGGCAAACCATATCTAGGCTCGCTGTTGAAACAACAGTGAACTTGAAGTTTAAAGGCTGTGCTGAAAACCACCTGCAAATAATAAACAAGCCAGGGGGCACTGTCAGTTTTTCATAAAATGTCAGGAGTGCCAGTCAGGAGCTTGGTAGTTATAGCCCAAGACTCTTACGCTACAAATGAAGACGCAACAGTCAGAAGGGGCAGAGCTGGAGGTGGGACGGAGCTCTCCACGTCGGGCCTTCCTCCAGACTCCTGTTTTGTTCCTGCAGTTTGTGTTCAGGTTTACCCATCACCACTAGCAAGCAGCAGCTTACTAGAAGCGATGGCAATGCAGGCCACAGACTGACAGACCTGCTGGGGGTGTGTCACCAAGCTCATAGTATTCCAGAGAGGCTAAGCTCACTCTCTCCCCTTCCCGATGCTCAGGACTCCAGCTGCCTGATCGCCTCCCCCAGCTTGGGACCCTAGGTGGAGCAGAGGGCTGTGTTGCCACTAGTCCAGCAGGAGCTGAAGACAAAAACACCAGAGCTCAATTTTTATCAGCTTTTCCAAGCTTGTATACTGTGACTGTTTTCAAAATTCCCCCAAACGGCTTTATGCAAAGGCAATGGCTTTTGTTCTAGCTGCTTCTGTACTCCCCAAGCACGCACCACAAGTCCCTCCAGGGAGACAGTGTGGTGGGAAGGTGAGAATCCGAACAAGTCAGGAGCCCCCACACCAGGCCCCGCATAGCAGCTCATCCCCAGGCAGCCTCCTGCAAAGCCCTTGGCAAATCACAAGCTCACTGAGTCCCCTCACAGCTACTCTGAAGAGTTTAAAAAGCACTTTGATTAAACTGTACCCGTTACTGTACAGAGTTAAAGCTCTAGCCTCCACATTTAGACTTTAAAAGTGAAAAAAGACAAAGAGGAAGGAAAAAGTCCTGGATCCCAGAGGAAGAGCAAAAGGCCCAGTGATATAAAAGGTGACGTACGATGGTGACAACAGCCACGAAGTCCCCTCACTACAACCCCCTTGTATGTTCCCCTATCTCCCTTCTGGGACTTGGCTCCTCAACATGAGGGAGCCTGTGCGCGCGTCCACGAGTCGCTGTTTTGGAAATCTATCACCGAAACCCAGACCCACCGTCGTCTTCACTCCTCTCCCCGGTCATCTCCACGGACTCGGATAGCGAGGCCAGGGAGGTGCGTCTGGAGGAAGCCGCAGAGGTCACGCTGGCTTGCTTGCTCCCTGGGAGTCGGCTCACCCAGTGTTCGCACAAGGAGGAACTCGTGGAGCCTGCAGGAAAGGAAGCGGGCACCGAGGTCAGGCCAGAAGCCTGGGGACCTCACTGCCGGGCCAGCGCTAACTCCTAGACCCCACACCATGCCCATTCGAATGCCCCCTGTGAGGATGAAAAGGAGGGCAGACTCCCACACACGCCTGCAGTCATAAACTCCAAGTACAGGGACGGACACTTCATAAAACAAAGTCTTAAGTGCTGGCAACAGAATGGAACAGACACAACTGTTCATACCTTCCGTCTACCCTACAAATGCTTACTGAGCACAACACCCCAGGCACGGTTCTAAGCACTTGCAGTAATACTCCAGAAAGAGAGATGAAAGCCAGCAGCAGCATACTGTTACTTCCTTGGCCTGTTTGGTGAAATTTTTAAATCATTTAAACCACAGTATTAACATACAACAAGCAAGCACACACACACAAGGCCAGACGCCATTCTATCTTGTCTGTTCCAGGAAGGCCCTTAAATACGAGTTAGAACAACAGAAACCACTCCCGAGATGGAGAACGTGCAGCAGCATGAATATCTCGAGAAGACCTCAAGGGGGTGCCAGGTCCAAGCACATCTCAGACTCTGGAAAGCACTGAGGGAGGGCACTGGAGCCCTGGAGTCCCATCTTCTGTGAACTCAGAGAGCAGCTACAGACTTAGTGCTGTACTGCGTGGGGCGTGATGCACCAGGGGTCCCTCTGCTTCAGCGATGCTTCCTTTGAGCAGCTTCCAGCTTATCCCCCACAAGCTTCGAGGGGCGCAGGGATGAATAACTGATCACACACTGCCACGTCCCAGAACTCTGTCCTATTCTCTCAACTCCAACTTGGCATTAAGACGACTCCTCCCCGTTTGGACTCTTGTGTGGCTGCATCAACATCACGTGTGGATACTGGTTCTTGTGTTTGTTAAACACAACAGAGTAGATCTCATCAAACTAAACCTAAGCCCTCTAAGATTATTACAGCCTTCAATCTTTCCTCTAACAGAATAGGCCAATCTTCCTGGAAAAAAAGAATAATTTCTAACAGTGCTCTACCCTTCACAAAAGGCTTTAACGCAAGTTTACCTGATCTGCTGGACACAACGAGGGAGGTAGTATCATTACACCCATGTTGCTGCTGCTGCTGCTAAGTCACGTCAGTCGTGTCCAACTCTGTGCAACCTCATAGATGGCAGCCCAGCAGGCTCCTCCATCCCTGAGATTCTCCAGGCAAGAACACTGCCATTTCCTTCTCCAATGCATGCATGCATGCTAAGTCGCTTCAGTCATGTCTGACTCTGTGCGACCCCATGGACAGCAGCCCACCAGGCTCCTCTGTCCACGGAATTCTCTAGGCAAGAATACTGCAGTGGGTTGCCATTTCCTTCTCCGTACACCCATGTTACAGATGACAAACACGTGGCTTAGATGGGACATGCTTCAAGATAACCCGACCAAGGGTGACAAAGTCAAGTCTGGTTCTATTTCCAAATCGCTCGGTCTCTAGCCTGAGAGCACCCGGCGGTGCCCCTCAGCTCCCTCGCTCAGACTCCACAAGCAAATACACAAGCGTGCTCTGAGCCAGCTCCACTCTACTTCCACAAGAACTCCTGGTTCACAGTTGCTCGCATGTTCCAGCCCCGTTTCCTTGACTGCAACCATTCTGCCTTCCAGATTAAATGCCAATGTGAGAATTAACCTGATCCAACCAGCAGAATCAGGGGACCTTCTGGAGAAGTCCTGGATCATCAAGTACCACCTTCTGTTCTCAGAAAAACCGCCCCCAGAGTGGAATGGCCTTACCAGCCACCGAGCTGTTGGCCGACCACGACGGTATCGCCGTCCGCCTCTGGTAGAAGAGGATGTACGCCGTCTGCGTGCACACCTCATCTTCAGACAGCTGCTGCACGTCACTGTCGTCGAAGCAGTACCAGAGACCATCCACGGAGTTCTTGCAGAATGCTGCCAAAGAGAGCCCACCAGCCATTAGCAGCGGGGTGGCCACCCTGGCCGCTCCGCTCCACCCACAGACACCGTTTCCTTGCCTCACATGAAAAATTCAAGAACTTTTTAAGGTCGCAGGTAGTAATGCAGCGAAAGGGTTAAAAAAAAAAAAAGCCAAATTCCAAATCATATACAGGCAAGATGTTTCAAGAAATTCCAACCTATTCCAAACGGATGAATTTCTACTTAATCTTAGAAAATGAGTATTTAGTTAAACCAGTGGCTTTCAGCCAGAGATGATTTTGCCCCAGGGGATATCTGGTAATGAACAGAGACATATTTGACTGTCACAACTTGGGGAGCGGCAGGGCAGGTAGGATACTAGTGATGACTGGGGGTAGAGACGAGGGCTGCTGCTAAACATGCCACCGTGCACAGGACAGCCCCCACAACAAAGATTTAGCAGCAAACATCCTAATATGCCAGGATTGAGAAGCCCTGTTTTAAAGATGCTGTAACATTTTAGTGTTTCGAGAACTAGAAATAATGATATTAATAATAGCAGCAGCTAATATTTAACACTTATTATGTATATATCTCATTTGATCCTATGAAATTTGTTCTTTTATTACTCCCATTTTACAGAGGCTCAAAATGATTAACCAGCTTGCCCAAGGCCGCACAGCTGGTAAAGCACAGGGGTCCAGTTCTTTTCAGAATTATCTAGTCCTCGAGCCTGTTCTTGAATCCCCACCCTACCCTGCCTCCCTCAGAGGCAGCAAAACGGTGCCTCATGGAAGTCCCCCAGCAAACTGAGAATGGGGGCTCATGAATGTGTGCGGCCTTCTCTCCAGATCAAATTCTAAGCCTAAGGAAAGAATCAAGAGCATTGAAGCACCAGCAAGAATAGACAGACACAGCTTAGTGTGCTGTGAATCGATCAGGGAATGTGATAAACTTGATCCGGAAAGCTACATGCGTACCATTACTTTCTAACTTACTGGGGTGAACATAAATGAGTGCTACAATATTTGGCTGAATGCCAGAACAGACTCAGTAGGGCCCCAGGGGGCAGGACACATAAGGTCCCCGAGTGGCACCAGGAGTGACAGCCTTAATAGGCCACAACCACTGGGTAAGTATGGACTCTGAGGAGATGAAAGGCAACAGGCGAGGCAGGGCTACACCAGACAGGTGCTGACAAAGAAGAACAGGCAAAGGCTCTATGACTGCAGGGTAGGATAGCGTCTGCAGCTGTAGACTCACTGGAACCAGAGGGGAAAGGGCAAATGGAGCTGGTAAAACAGCAATTGTTTGGTCAGTGGCGTGGTCAGGCTTGATGCACTATGGCCCAGCTGGAGACGGGGTGCTGTTCGGGAGTGGGAGAAGGGGTGGGAGGAAAACAGTAAGGAGGAACGTGCCCAAGAGAAGGTGGCAGAGCAACCGTGTACTAGCTCCAGTCTGCTTCTCCTTGGGATGCTCTGTCCTCAGCCACAGCATGGAAACCCTCAGGGGCTCATCAACGGGTTAATGATGTATTTATAATATAATTCTGTGTGCTTTTCTTCCCAGTGCTGTTTTCTAAATTGTTTTCTAGATCGATGCTATGCAAACTGTGTCTCACAGACTGGTGCCAGTCCACAAGAGAAGCACCAAAGTGGGGTAAGCATTTAAAAACATTCATAGTAGTCTGATGTTCTTTTACTGTGTTTTTGCCTAAGTTCTGGCTCGCGAAGGATTGGAAATTTTTTAAAAGGTTTAAGAAATCTGTTAAAAGGTTCTTCATCGCAGATGGTTTGAGAAGCACTGTTCTAGAATCATTACAAGTCAGCCATACGTATACCATGTAACTATAGGTAGAACCAGTGCAAAATAAAGAACACATTAAAATAAACATTCCAAGGGAAAGCTTAAATAAGGTATCTTTAACTTAACAATGCTCAAGTACTTAAATGTTCCTATGAGAGAAGCAGTGGTATGGTTTAAGCATGGCAAAGGAGAAATAAATGCAGAAAATATCTGAGTCCCTCCTAGGTAACAGGCCCCAAGAAGCAGACATGAGCACTTTCAGCTCCCTTGGATGGCCACCAGGTTAGAATAAGGTTATTCGCCTAATGTCACAGAGTTAGGAAGATGTATCTAGCTTCTAGCCCACATTCTTCTAACTAATTGTACTGCCTAAGGTAGTTATGGGTTTCTAGGCATTTTCCAGTCTATTCTATAAAAAGAGCAATATGATAGGCTAGCACTGTCCTATTTTCCTCAACAGTTTCTAGCTAGAAACCACACAACATGCTTGTCCATATTTTCCTGAGAAACAGTGTTCCGCGTGGAATACTCTTTACCAAAGCTGAAGCTACACAAACACCAACCAGGGATGCTGGAGAAGGTGTTACTTCACCAGCTAATGAGTGAAATTAAACTCCAAGTCGCTTTCAATTCTCAGAGTCCCTGAGTATATAACTCTGTGACTTAGTATCAAAGAATAGAGATATGACCAGGAATGCCCCAAGAGGAAAAATCCAACTAGATACACAAAGTGGTTCCCACAAAATATAAATATGAAATGTGTAAGGTACAAAATCTGGCTTTAGTAGATTTTTCAGTAGATCCTCTATCTCCTTTTTCTCCTAGAACATGCTTCCTAGGGCAAGTAGGGGCCATCCAAAGCACTTCACTATGAGATACACTCTATGAGACACACTCCAAGTTGGATTATTCCTTTCACAAGTGACTGCAGCTTGCAGCATCTAAATACTGAAAGAATTTGAACTTAATGGGTTTCAAAAACAAAAGATTGTGTCTAATCACACTCAAGCTCTTGCCTCCTGGAGGAACAGCAAGTTAAGAGAAGAAGTATGCAAGGCCAAGGAGGAGGTCTAGGACCCGACAGGCTCATTCACCATGTTATGGGGCTAACTGCCAGGGAAGAGTCTCAGAGAGCCTGAAAGATCATCCAGCAGGGCCAACCCTCCTCTCCCTCCCCCCACGCTTACGAACCAACAGCACCCTGGGGCCCTGTGGTAGAAACCATTGATTGAGGACACAAGAAAATCTCAGAGAAGTGTTTCTTCCAAACAGGCTGAGTGGGAAGGACACAGAAACCCGAGTCCTGGCCACCCACACATCAAGTTACCCCCACACACAGATGTCCAGGCAAGAAGCCCCCAGTATACATGCCTCCCCAGCATGCAGGCATGCCCTGAACCCCATCACTCCATTTCTGAGACTCAATCTCAAAGAGATACAGAATTAACACACAGGAAAGGGGACTATGCACAAAGATGTTCACCAGTGTCATCCTCAAAGTTAAAAACCAGAAATAATGGATGTGTTCAACAACAGGAAATGGTTATATATCACACTAGAGTTTCATCATCAGAATATCCTGAAGTCATTAAAAATAATGTTTACAAAAAGTAAGCGTCTGCCCTGTTAGTCCAGAAGGATATCACATGTAGGTGGCAGGTTACTAATTGCAGCTTCCCCTGACCGTCCAGAAAGGGGTGCTTCGGCCACTCTCTCCTCCTGGCCCCTGTTCTACCCACACTTCAATCACAAAATCTAATACACACTTCCGCTCTTTCATATTATGTGTTTCCACTCTTGGAAGACAGAGGCTGAGATTTTTTCCATTTATGGCAAGCAAGAAACAGAGGAGGTGCTCCATAGAGGTTCACCTGAACAAAGCACATCAAGTACAATCACAACAGCATAAAGTAATGGCCAAAACTTACAGAAAAACAGTGTAAGTAAACGTCACTTATCAAAATGTTACCTACTTACGATAGGATATTGTTCAGCCTTAAAAAAGGAAATTTTGACACACGATACAACATGGGTGAACCTTGAATACGTTACACTAAGTGAAGTAAGCCATACACAAAAGGACAAATACTGTATGATTCACTTACACGAGGTACCCAGAGTAATCAGTTTCATAGAAAAAAGAGTGGCTGCCAGGGATGGGGGAGGGGTCAAAGGGAGTTACTGCTTAATGGATGCGGAGTTTCAGTTTGGGAAGATGAAAGAAACTTGAGATGGACAGTGGTCATGACTGCATGAAGATATGAATGAACTTAATGACACTGAACCATATGCTTAAAAATCGTTAAAAAGGAAAATTCTGTTGTGTGTTATATATCACAGTTTCTAAAAATATTACTTTTTTTTTTCTTTTAAAGTTTTTGGTCATGCCACACAGCATGTGGGCTCTTAGTTCCCCAACAGGGACTGAACCCCCACCCCCTACAGTGGAAGTGCAGAGTCTTAATCACTGGACTCCAGGGAACTCCCACCATTTTCTGAGTAATAATCTCATGGATTATTTTGGAGTGGTATCCTCATGGGTTGCTGGCGCTATTCTTTCTGCCTCTTTCTAGTCTCTAAATTTCATGATGAGCACTACTGCTTTGACAAATAAAAAAAAATAAATTTGAACACAAAGGGAAAAGAAAAACACTTACAAGTCACTTTAAAGACACTATTAAAAAAAAGTGGTCCACAACCACTCCAAATCAGGGAGATGCTAGGCCCTCAAGGAAGCAGAGCAGAACCTTAAACGGGGGTGTGCAGGTGAGGTCAAGAAGGCAAGTCCTGGGTGAGCCAGACAAGGCCACCCCTCTGCACAGGCCACCACTCTCCCTGCTTGGCTCAGAGCCTGACCAGATAAGGCCAGGGAACAGAGAACTGAAAGCTGCCCTCGTGGTCGGCACACTTCCCACTGGAAGAGAAAGCAAGGTTCTAAAGCACAGCAACCCTATCGCAAGCACAACACGTCGGGGGGATCGTCAGCACAGGCGCCCGGCCTCTCGCGCTGCAGACCTGTGTAGTGCCCCCCTTGCATGGTGCCATGATGATTGCACACGGCATACAGGTCATAGATGTAGTCCTCAGGGTCCCTCCCGAGTCCGTAGGGCCGTCTCCATGGAGACCAGTGGGATGGCAGACTCCAGCTGCTCTGGCTTCGCTTAACCACGTGAGGTGTCATGTCCAGGCCAGTCAAAGGGAACTTGACCATGTTCTGAAGTTTCATACGCTTGTCTCCTTCCTGTTGCAAGAAGAAAAACAAGTCCTGATGGCATGTTCATGCGAGCAGAGGGTAGGCCAGTTCAGTGTGAAAAACAGACTCTATTAGCTGAAGTAGGTTTGAGTTTCCTATCTGATGTTTCCAAAGACATACGACATAGGGAACAGGTTAACACTGTTAATTACTGGGGTTGGCCCAAAAGTTCATTCACATTTTTCCATAAGATGCTATAGACAAACCCAAAGGAATTTTTTGGCCAACCCAATACCTGGAGGAACAGGTTTTAATATCACCAAAAATGGAACCCACGATTAACTACATGTAAGAGGATAATGAGCCTTCTGGTCCTTATCTGATAAAGGTTTTTAACTTGCAAAAATGACAACTTCCGGTGGTTCATCCAGAGGCATGAAAAGGAATGGAATAACAATGCATGTCAAGGGAAAGCACGGTGCTGGCACCGAACTCACGGAACAGGGCTTCTTCCTGTCCCACCTCCTCCAGCAAGTACACTCAAAGTGAACAGTGACTTAGCTTGCTACATTCACTGAGCTGACAACCTTAGGCAATCTGGAAATCTTGCCATCAGTTGAAAGATATGTACTGAATATTTCCTATGTCTATAGTGAAAGTTGCTCAGTCATGTCTGATTCTTTGCAACCTCATGGAATTCTCCAGGCCAGAACACTGGAGTGGGGAGCCTTTCCCTTCTCCAGGGGATCTTCCCAACCCAGGGATTGAACCCAGGTCTCCCGTATTGCAGGCAGATTTTTTACCAGCTGAGTCATAAGGGAAGCCCTCCAATGTCTATGGGGGCTTTAAAAAATTAATCAAGTACAGATAATGCCCATTCTCAAGGAACTATTGACCTACTAAGGGAAAAAAAAAAAAGCTCCTAAGAGTGAGGCAGGCGGGTCCTGCAGGGTCAGGCTAAAGAACTGGCATCCTGCTCTGTAGTCAAGGGGGAAGCACTGAGGCTCTGAGGCAGGAGGTGATGTCATCAGAGCTGTCATGAAGTAGTGCCCAAAATGTGCTCGAGAAGGAAGAGCAGTGTAGGCTACAAAACCAATAAAAAGACACCGCAACTGCAACCTGCTGGGAAGGAGTGGAAAGTTGGAACTGGCAGGATGACAGTAAGAATGGGGAGAAGGGGACACATACAGGAGGAAGTAGGTATGGCAACCAAGCCTAGATGTCAGGGACAAGAAAGGATAGTCAAAGACGACACTACAGTTTTGAACTGGGGCGCTGGAGGGGTGACTATATGTCTTCAAAAGAAACAGAAAGCAAAGGACATCAGTCTGTGTATGTGGAAAGAGACAGAGGGCTGGGCAAACCTCCAACAGGCCGTCCACCCACAGACCCGAATGGAGATGTGCAGCTGGGACACTCAAGGCAAATGCTCACTCCTCACTAGCACAGGGGCTGGACCCCAAACCTCCGTGTGCAATCCCCGCCCCAGCGACCACGTGAGCCCCCAACATCCTCACTTCCTCAGCACGTCCTAGACATCTCCCAAATCTATCCAGGTCTCTCCACCTCCACTGCCGCAACTCCGATGCCAGCCATCAGTGGGGCCTGCCCTGGACAAACGGCCTCCTTGAGACCTCCCCATCTGCATCCTTGTAGCCTCTAATTCTCCACATGGCAGCCTGAACGGTCTCTTCAAATCCCACCTTTGGTCATGTTGCTTCACCAGATCAGAATCCCACTCTGCCTAAAGGGTTGGGTGACCAGCCACCGCCGGCCTCTTCTACTTTGACTCACGCCTTTCTCCCCGGCCCCCCGGACCTCCAGCCACACTGGCCTCGGCTCTTAGCCTCCTGCCCTGCTCTGCACCCAGGCACTATACGCGTGTTCCTCCCTTACCTGCTGCAGGCCCCCTCCTAATCTTTCAGATCCACACCTTCTTGTAGTCAGGCTCAGAGACTCCTCCAGCATCTACCTCTCATTTTCCCTTACAAGGGGGCCGCCCGGGACAGCTCTAACCTCAGGAACAGACAGCCTATTTGGGAAAACTGACTCACAAAGCCATACAATGCAAAGCAGATTTTCTTCGTATACATGTATGACTCATCTTCCCAACTGTACAACAGCTCCTTGGAAGCAGGACAACACCCATTATTAATTTAAGTAGAAACAGAATTCTTCCCACCCCCAGAAACGAGCTCAATTTTTTTTTAAATCCCAAAGCACACTTACTTGAGCACAACATTTACAAATCTAAAGCAAATCCTCAGGAACAAAGTAAAATATCTGCCGTATGAACTAAAATGGTTAGGATTCAAAGGTCACAGGATGCTTGAACTTTGCTTTGGGAAAGAACAACACAGGGCCCCAAACACAGGGGAAAATGTGGGTCTGTAACAACACAAGATCGTGGGCTCACATGGGGACACCAAAGAACCATCCCCAACAGCCCACCAGTAGGGGGAGTAAGACACCTGGTCACAGTGCGCTTCCCTGGGACAGCGGATCTCCTTACCTGTCGAAATCTCTTCAGATGTATAATCAGCACGTCGGGCAGAGTCCAGAGGCTCAACGTAATGCTGCCCTGCTGCAGCTGCTTACAGTGCGGGCACCGCCAGGCGTCGTCGGGGGCGAGCTGGAAACAAGGAGCACGACGCTGTTAGCGCTGCTTAAGCAGGACCCCTATAGGAGACAGCCTTGTCTCCTCACTTCTGGGCCAAAGCATGGCACAACTCTGAATCCCTCCACAAACTACATTTAGGAGTCAGTGGAAAAACACAATCAAAGGGCTAGGGTTGGCACCCAAACACTGGCTGAATAGCTGCTGCTGCTGCTGTTGTTCACTCGCTAAGTTGTGTCTGACTCTTTGAGACCCCATGGACTGCAGCACGCCAGGGGTCCCTGTCCTTCACTAGCTCCCGGAGTTTGCTCAAACGCATGTCCATTGAGTCGGTGATGCTATGCTAGGTAACCATCTCATCCTCTGTTGCCCTCTTCTCCTTTTGTCTTCAATCTTTCCCAGCATCAGGGTCTTTTCCAATGATTGCTGAATAGACTCTCAAAAAGGAATGACCAATGAGGTAAATCCTGTATAAAGATGTTAAATGTCACAGAAGCTCGTCATACTCCCAAACTCAACTCATCGCCTTTCTGTCAATACAGTTCCCCTTTCTCCTCCTCCTGTATGTCCTACCCCAGCAAATACCACTACCACCTTTAACAGCAGAACACAGGGGTCATCCCAAAGCCTCAAATCCTTCCCTCTATCCTCCACTCCACATCCATCCAGGATAACACCCCCTAACATTCCTCTCCACCCCCTCAACCCAGCTTAATTCAAGGTCCTCACTCACTCTGACCTCTTCCTCCTCTGCTCTCTTAATCGTTCTTCCTCCCCCAAAACATCAAACTGCTCCAGACAATCCTCCCCCTCCTGCCACCACCGAGATCTTTCTCAACACCGGTCTGAGACCTCAAATCCCTGGGTGTCCCCTCTGCAGGCAAGGGTTTCAGGAAGGGGACAGAGAGGTACTAACAGGACATGTCTGGTGAGAGAGGTTTTTAAATTTCATTCTGGATTTCAGAAGATGCTTCAGATCTGGAACCATTAACACGATGAAGTGAGGGCAGCCATGGGAACAGAACAGATAGCCATGCCTTCCGAGATGTCAGAGAAGCCAAGGGCAGAACCTGGGGGATGCTGAGTTTTAAGGGAAACAAAGATCAAGAAACCACCAAAAGCTGAGGATGCATAGTCAGAAACACAGGCAAGTCAGGAGAATTCCTTTCATGCAGACCAAGTTAAGAGTGGCAAGAACAGGCTGGTTATCAGAACTACATCCCATGGAGAGGTCGAATGCAGGCTGAGCAAAGGCCACCGAACTGAGTCCAGGAGGGGCCCCGAGAACCCTGGACAGCTGTCAGAAACCCAAGTCAGAGAGATGATGAGAGGTCTGGGAGGGAGGAAGGAGAATGCGCTGAAACCACTAACGATCAAGTTAGGCAGAAAAGAAGAGAAAGACTGGCATGACGGCTCGAAAGGGAAGCAGAACTGAGGGAATTTTTTCCATGACAGGGAGACCCAGTTGTGTGTGCAGGAAGGATGGGGAGGGACAGGCGTCTGAGTGGATGGAACTGAGTGAGAACATCAGATAGGAGGGACCTACACTGTCACCTGGCAAGTCCACATCTTGGCAACACGCAAACTTCTACCTAAGTATGTGGCCACCTGGCCCAGTGCTTCTGGTAAAGAAGCAGGCTGTCTGTTTTTCATTTTCAACACATTGTGAACAGATACTCTTTTATAAAACAGAGTAAGAACGTCATGACAATGTCCGATAGTTTTGACAGTTTCTACAACAATGCTCTATTCCTGGAATGAGCTTGTCATAAACTGCCACAAAGCTGCCAGGTCTACGGAGCACACCTGGAGCATGGCCGGCCTCACGAACTCCTGGCAGGGAAGGTGCTGGCTCAGGAGGCAGCTGCTCTATTTTCAGTCTGTTATAGAGTTTGTCTTCATATTAAGATGAAATAACTCTCCCTGCAATTTCCAGTCTCTAATTCTGCTTTCTAGTTAAAAGAAGTCCAAATCCTCATCCACAAGATGAAATGGATGAAAATACCTATCAGATCTTCGCTTACGGTCTCCTTTGTTAAAACACGTTCAGCCGTGCCAGGATTTCCAGACGCACCATCCACGATCCACACTCTCTGCCTGTTCCCCAGGATGTCCGTCTCTTAACAGTGAACATCCAGGGTGATGAGGAGAGCAGGGCTGTCACCACCTGAGACCTGGACACTGTTTCCAAAGCATCCTTAGGCGGCCAACAGCACTGACACTCGGAAACACTGCTGACCATCACTGAGCTTGCAGACAGCTTGACCCCAAATTATCACCACACAGCCTAAGTTTGACCTTCTCCTCTTTCCTATCTGAACTGTTATTTCTGGACCCAACGACAGAGCTTCCGAAGGAACATTCACTCATTCATTGCGGGATATACTTACTGAAAGCCTTCTATGGAAGGTGGACCCTGCAGTACTTGCTAGGGTTCTTTTATGACCAGGACAAAGTCTCCTACCTGCTGTGCCCTACCACATCGGCCTCATTGCTGTTTCTCAACCTTTCTACTACCCCAGGGCCTTCGCTTCTTTATTTACTTGTTTATCCCCATGACACTATAACAGCCTGAGGGCAAAAATGCTGTCTCTGCCCCTGCTATAACCCCAGGCCAAGCACAGTACCTGGCACGTAGTGTGTACTCAACAAACAGGTACTGAAGAACAAACCCTGATTACAAGATCAGGGAGATGTTTTGTAGAATACCAGTGTTGTCATCTGGGCTTCCCTGAATCCGCCCGCAATGCAGGAGACCAGGTTCGATTCGTTGTAGATCTGCCCAACTTTAAGCTTTGAACACCCCCCAAATCAAAAAAAAAAAGCTAAATAGGATAAGGGGCTACACAGAGCATGTCATCAGTCAGGTTCAATGTCAACTGTTTTATATAAGCCCAAGATTAGAAAAATACGTCTAATGAAAAACTAGTGAAGGAACTAGCTATTAACTGAGTGGAGGAGAACAGGCTCAGTGAGCAGATGAAAACTATTTCCAAACATCTGAAGGATAAACAAGTAGAAGAAAACGAAGACCTGTTCCCAATTGTTCTTAATGACCTGAGAGTTTGCCTGTGGGTTGGAGCAACTGAAGACGTATTTCAGGGTAACATCAGTCACCATCAGAGATATCCAAAGAGGGAATAGTGTCTCTGACAAACAGCGGCTGGACAATCACCTATTTGAAATTAGGCAGAAGGACTCAATCATTAGGAAAAAGCTTTAAAGTCCTCTCCGACTCTGAAATTCCATGATTCCCTACGTGCAAGAATGAGTAGTAACAATCAGTTGGAATTACGACCCTAAACATCAGCTCAGAAGCGGATGAACTCTAAGTGCTCGCATCAAGGTTTCTCAAGGTGTCTAAACCTGAAGAGGCTTCAAAGCCACACAGGCCTGCTGCACAGTGAGCACCAGGGCTGCTTCAGTCCCTTGGTTCTGACTCTGCTACTGTCATGTCTGTTCTTCTCTACACCGAAAGGGCTATCTATTTATCCTTTTAAAAGCACTGAGAAAGTCAGCACGTTATACTAGCTGCATGAAAGGGTATGAATGATCCAGAATATCCCTCCAGAAATTTGCTTTATCATGAACTACAGTCGCATCTAACTAAAGATGTCCAAGTTAGTGGTAGTTTGCTAACTGTGTGTTTAATACAGGGTTTTCATCTCAGAATAATAACAGAAGGATTTTTACAAAACTGCAAAGGAAAAGGCACTTTAGCTTTGTCAACTAATCAAAATACGCAAAGAGATGGACAGGGAAACACTTACTGACACGGCCAAAACATCTCTATATACTAAACTCATGCTAAACTTGCTGATGTTTTAACAGAAGTGGCAGTAGATTCCATCTTGGTCATTAACAGAAAAGATAAACATAGTGACCCCTTCATGGTTGAGATCACGGAGATGAAACATAAACCTCAAACTACCTAAGCTTAATCAGAGTCTCGTTTTGGATGATGGGACATGCCATCCTAATGTGAAAAAATAAAAAGTAAAAGATGCATATATCCTCATATGCAATGTGCCATTAGAATACAAAAAATCAGAAATGAATTCTGGCTTTTTAAAAATAAGAGTGCAGGGGAGAGAGAGAGAGAGAGAAATTAGTAAAGGCTGAAAGAAAATTCACTGAAGATGGAGTTTTAAAAGTAATAAAACTTTACAAAATAAAGTGTGGCCGTGACTTAAAGGATGTGTTATTGTTAATCAAAAGGGAATTGACTCCTTTGCCTTAAATGCTCTTGCAAAAGAAGGCCTAGTAGCTCTGCACAAAGCTAAGAGCAAGGTGGAAAAGCTGACTCTGGCCTGTGGTGGGGTAGCTCTAAATTCTTTTGATGACCTGAATCCTGACTGTTTGGGACATGCTGAACTTGTCCATGACTACAGACTGGGAGAAGAGAAGTTCGCCTTTATGGAGAAATGCAACATCTGTGACATTACTGGTCAAAGGACAAAGTAAGTACACACTCATGTAAATCACAGAGGCAATAAAAGATGGCTTGAGGGCTGTTACAAACGCTATCGAAATGGCTGTGTCACCCCCAGTGTTGGTGCAGTGGGCATGGCAATGGCAGATGATAGCCTTGATTGTATACAAGTCCAGTGTGTAAGGGGCAGGGCCCAACTTGGGAGTCCAAGTATTGCTAATGAATTGCTCACTGTTCACTAGGTTCCTGCTCAGAACTTGGGTTTTGACCTTCAGGAAACACCAGTTTAAGTTCAAGCAGAATATTCAGAATCAGGTCAGCTTCTGGGTGTGGACTTGAACGCAGGTGAGCCAATGGAAGGCATACGAGATGACCACTATGTAAAGAATCAGCTTCATCACTCCTGCACTGTAACTGCCACCAACATTCTCCTGGTTGATGAGTTTATGAGAGCTGGGATGTCTCCACTAAAAGGAAAGTTGAACTGAAGCTTCCTTTGTATCATCTGAATCATAAAGACTCTACAGAGTGATCCTAAGAATATAGGTATGGAATTTTGATCCAAGCCTCAAATGATTTTCAAAGGAATTTTCTTTTCTCATATGAAAAAATGAGACAACACTGGCACCTATTCAAATTCTGAAGTTTTGAAATTACAGTGTATTTTAAACTGCTCTGAATTATACACACATACAGCAGGCTATATTTATCCAGTGAACAGGATGTTTTGCTTTAGCTTCAGTTCAGTTCAGTTCAGTCACTCAGTCATGTCCGACTCTTTGCTTTAGCTTAGTTATATAAAAATATGTTAGGTAAGCATATGTTATCTACCTTGCTATTAAATATTCCTGTTGAAAAAACACACACAGGCAAGGGTCCCATCCACTATCTTAATTACCGAATCCCTACAACCTGCAAAGCACCATGCTAAGTGGTCTAAACCAAGTTGTCCTACACTGTACAGATTTACGTCTATATCTACACTGTCCAAAACAAGAGCAACCAGCCACAGTGTCTCCTGAGCCCTTGAAATGTGGCTAATGCAACTAAGGAACTGAATTTTCAATCTTAATTAAGTTTAATAAGTCGTAGCATCTATGTTCTCACTACCAAAAAGTTGAGAACCAATGATTTAGTTACAAAGGAAAATAATTTAATCTAGAAGTTAAAACAAAAATAACTTAATCATTAACCATTAAAAAGGAGGAAAAAGAAGAACTATACAAAGATTTGTGTAGAGCATTTTTTCCCAGAAATTCCAGAAATTTAAACTCCTTTTTGTTAAAGTCCTAAAAGGATTAACACTAAGATGCACATCACATGTGCAGAACCTACATAAATACAACCAATTCTTGGGGTCTTCTGGGGCATAATCTGTTCTTCTCCATGGTCACCTGGTGCCTCCCTACTACCCTCACCGCCCAACGAACGCTGCCCACCCTTACCCGCTCCTCTTTGGTGTAGAGTTGGAAACACTGGGATAAAGTGCAAGTTTGAGGCTGATGGTGACGCTCCTTCTGCAGCCGGACACTTTCTGCATCAGGGATATACTCATCTTCAGTATTTACAAACAAGCTGCAATGAGGGGCAGAAAAGCATGCATCAGAGACAGTCAAGCAAAACTGACACAAGAATAAAATTAATGGCTTCACAACATGACTATAAATTCATAACTGAAAAGATCAATATGTAAGAGAGCAAAAGGGGCAATCCAACTTTTCTAGGATCCAAATGCTCTTGAAAAGTTCTCAATCTAAAATGTCATTTTCAAGAAATAATTTGGAGTTGGTTTTTCCGGGACTGGCCAAACACTATGCTGATTAATTCATATATTCTCATCCTTTTGTATTAAAGGGCATGCATTTGGCATAACTTGCTAGAGTTAATGGGCCTGTAATAATAATCAAAGTAATTTGAATATATAGCTTCTGTCTCATTAGCAGCAAATAAATGTTCTAAGATTTGGGGATCCAGACAACAGAATGCATAGGAGAGAAATAATACATTGCTTAAATAAATGATTAGCAACACACTTGGATAGTTAGCTAAAGAAAAGAGAGGTCTGGTTTCAGCTAATTTGAAAGATCAAACATAAGCTATTAAAATAACCATCAAGACAATTGACTATATAAACACTAAGTAACAAAATACTTACAAATCTTTTGTCTCCTTGTCCCATTCTACTACTAATTTCACATGAGCAGTACCGCCTGGTCCACAAGATTTTAGTGCCCTATAGGACAGAGAAGAGAGTCACATCAGTTCAGTTCAGTCGCTCAGTCATGTCCGACTCTCTGCGACCCCATGAACCACAGCACGCCAGGCCTCCCTGTCCATCACCAACTCCCGGAGTTCACTCAAACTCATGTCCATCGAGTTGGTGATGCCATCCAGCCATCTCATTCTCTGTCGTCCCCGTCTCCTCCCACCCCCAATCCCTCCCAGCATCAGACTCTTTTCCAGTGAGTCAACTCATCGCATGAGGTGGCCAAAGTATTGGAGTTTCAGCTTTAGCATCAGTCCCGCCAATGAACACCCAGGATTGATCTCTAGAATGGACTGGTTGGATCTCCTTGCAGTCCAAGGGACTCTCAAGAGTATTCACATATTACTCTCTAAATAAATGATTTTAATTAAACATGTGAACCATCTGAAATCATAGTGTGATTGCTGAAAATCTTCATCACTGGTCCCATCAGAAAAGGTTTCTGACCATTATAACCTCATATTTAATGATTTGATTAGAACTGGACTGAAAAATCCTTAAATTAAAATATTCAACATGGAAATAAAGATATGGGAAGAAATTTAATACCACACTATAAGGCTATCCATGTAACTCTTAGAGGGTATGATCTTTTCAATTTTTGTCTAATTTCTCACCAAACCAGAGACTAGACAACAATCTCTTTGAGAACGAAGTCTGCCTCTCTCCATTCCCCCCATACACCATGCCTGGTCCCTGGACTGTGCCCACACCAATGTAAACTGTGCCTTCCTGCAAGGGACCCCTCCAGTTTTACCTCATTTATTGCCCCTGAGCTCCTTGGCTCCTCAGCCATCTTCTGAAACACTGAGCATTAACAGTCAATATTACTTCTCAAATACTTTTTATTTTTGGCAATGTTTTAGATCATCATCTAATCTATTAACTCTAATTTCTAAAGCCAAACAGTGAATTCCTTTCGAACAGAACTATGTTGTATACTCTTTTGGAATCCCGAAATGCAGGCACTTCGATATGTATTGGAAAAGGCATTATAATAGAGACAATACTGTGTTTTATATGTATCCACATATGTGCAGGGTGTCTATGGACACATATGTCTATTATTTTATTAATACAGTAGAGTGTTGTAAGAGGACAGAAGTACACAGAAAGCACAGAAGTAGCATAGGGGAGAGACTAATTCTGGGGGCAAATAGGGGGCGGGGACAGTGTGAAGACAGGCTCAAAGGGAAGGAATTATGAAGAGGAAGCTGCACACGGGAAGGCGCACGTAAACCGTGCTGTCATGTTCAAACAACCCTCAGCACTCTGATGCTGCTAAAGGTCTGAGTCAGTGGGGAGAAGAATGAGGCCTGACAGAAAAGCAGCAGTCAGGGTTGAAACGGTAGAGAAACTGGGCTTATCATTTAAGGATCTCAAGGAGGAAAGTGTTATGATTAGCATTCTACTTGGGCAAACTTCAATCTTGGTGAGTATGAAAGTGTAGTTCATCTATCATCCTGAGACACAGGCCGATTTATTTTCCTGACATAAGCAGTCTAGGTTTCCCTTATTCCAAAGATGAGCAGAAAACAGATCCCACTCAAATACGAACCAAAAGTAAAGTAAGGGTTTACTTTCTAAATGAGCCTGAAGAATGTACCACTCTTATATGGAAATTACACCAGACATCACTAGAAATTACACACAAGCGTTCATGAAATCCTAGAAGGTGATTTTTTTTTTTTTTTACCTTTCTACTGTCGGGTGGCACAGAGGCTGCTCCTCCTGGGGCAGCAAGTATGTTATTCCCACAACACTGACCACACGCAAACTGAATGGACACACCTGCATCAAATAGCAAAGGCAAATCAGGTTCGGCTTCTCTTCCAGGGCGTGTGGTTCACAGGGGCATTTCCCAACCAGGGTAGTGGGAAAGCAAACTGTTCTACAAAACGCTTCTCTGCAATAGTCCGTGAGGTTGCCGAGCCACCCTAACACACTTTAAATATGACTGACCCAAACGCAATTTACATATCAAATGTTATGCAAGACAAGTAACATGCTGCTTTAACTTAACATTAAGTTTTCCACGGATAACTTAACAAAGTAGTCAGAATTTTGAAAATATACAGTTTGTCTACAAAATCTCTCTACAAAAGCTGATCACGTGCTAAACTTTATTAGACAAACATAAAGGAATACCTGGCAGTTCACTGAAAACCTTGCAAGAGTCAGCTCCCTTCATAAAATAAGGGATAAGTTCTCAGTCTGGAAAACCTGAATGCAGATTCTGCTACGCAGCTTTTCTCCAGGGCTCCCCAACACTCCAGCACAGTGGCTAGCCTTCCCTAATGTCAAAGGTCTGAACTTCCCATCTCACTGTGGTGCCTGTTTCTGCACGGGGAACACACACGCTATTCTGGAGTATCAAAAGGCTTACACACCTGAATGCAAACCGTGGGCCTCAAGAAGTACTTCATCTTCTCCAAGATTTCCTTCTGCAGAAGGTCCCATGCTATTGTCTTCTCTAAGTGCAGCACAAAAGGTAGTCCAAATCTAACACACAGAAATAACCGTCATCACCTTAAAAAGTACGACAGTTCTTTCAATACTGTAACTCCTTTTTCACAATCTTTTTAAATAGAATCACAATACAATTAGTTTTAGGGCAGCTTTCAAAATAAAGCAAATAGGAAATTTAACACCCTTAAGTGGATGAAAAGAGTCAGAAGAGAAACTGAGATTTATAAATGAAATTTAACAACTTATACACCAAAATGGCTTCCAATGAAGTGTGGTACCGTGATATTAGGTAGTAAGATGACAGAACTAGTGGAGACAGTGAGGAAGGCAGGCGGGCGTGGCCGCTGAGTCTAGCAAGTAACATGGCTCAAACATGTAAGGGGTTAGGTGCCAGAGGAACAGAGAGGGCTGGGAGGTCTAGCAGGGAGGCGGCCATATCCTGGTGGTCTGACGAGGAAGACACTGGCAAGCAAGTGACACTGAAAGTCAACTTTATTCAAAGGGAGAAGCCATGTGGCCCCTGCCAGTTTCCTCTCCCATGCTGAGCTCACAGGTGTTAAGAGAATGAGAGACAGAGCCGTGGTTCTCAGCCGTGCATACAGGCTGCTATCAGCAAGGGAACTTTAAAATACAGTGATGCCCATGAGATTCTGCTGTAATCACTCTGGTCTGCGGTTTCAGTACTGAGACTGTTCTAGGCGCCGCCCCCAGGTGGTTCTAAGATGCAGCCACAGTGGGGAACACTGGTCTAACCTGAACTCTCACCCAAGCCCCAGCCATTCCTAAATGCATCCAATTCACAGCCTCAACAGGCAGTCATTCCCTTAGCCTAGAAAAGCCTTGTCACTCTTAAGCTATTCCCTACTCAACCACATAAGGACCCAGTGGCACCCTGTGGATGCATTCCCTGAGCTCTGTGGACCAAGCACTGCTGCACTGCAAATACCACCTGCTTATTCTGCCTCCACCAGTAGACTGCGTTATCTGACAGCAGGCACTATGGCTGACCTATCTTACTAGCCCAAAGAGCCGATGCCTGGAAAACAGGAGGTGCCGAATGAATGACTCAATGAACAAATGAATACTCTCACCGACCCTGACTTAGGCCAAAGCAAGAAACCTGCTCCGAACAAGTACCAGTTTACTCACAGTAGTGTTCAACAGTAAGCCTACCTGCCTAAAAACAGCTGTGATGTGAAATACGTTATAAGCATGATGTGTAAATCAGCGGCCATATTTTTCATATGATGATGTTACTTTTAAGAGACCAGCATCATGAAAGGGATTCCATAAGTCTTTATTTTATATAAATCTGATCAGCTGCCTTTCCTTCTGTCCTTAAACATGCCAAGAGCCTTCTAATCTCAGCAACTTTTCAAAGACATTTTTATTCCAGTATAGTTAATTAACAATGTTGTTTCAGGTGTACAGCAAAATGAACCAGTTTTACATATACATATATCCACTCATTTTTGAATTCTTTTCCCACATAAGCTAGAGTATTGAGTAGAACTGTGTTATACAGTAGGTCCTTATTAGCTATCTATTTTATAAATACATTGATAGTTGTAAGTGTATGTCAATCCCAATCTCCCAATTTATTCCTCCCCTTCCCTTTCAGCCAGTAATATCCAGAGAAAACCCTAATCCAAAAAGATGCATGCACCCCAATATTCATTGCAGCAGATTTGCAATAGCCAAGAATGGAAGCAACCTAAATGTCCATGGACATGGGACTGGATAAAGATGTAGTATATGCATACAATGGAATATTCCGTTCCGTTCCGTCGCTCAGTCGTGTCCGACTCTTTGCGACCCCCTGGACTGTAGCCTACCAGGCTTCTCCGTCCATGGGATTCTCCAGGCAAGAATACTGGCGTGGGTTACCGTTTCCTTCTCCAGGGGATCTTCCTGACCCAGGGATCGAACCCAGGTCTCCCGCATTGGGGGCAGACGCTTTGGGAATACTACTCAGCCATAATCTCAGCACCTTTGTACTCAATGTCCCCTCTTCTTGGGATCCTTTCCCCAGAGGCTCACAGTTCACAACTTCTCACTTGGCTTGACCCAGCTACTGCCTCCTCAGGGAGGCCCTCCCTCACCTTCCTTGTTAATGTAGTTTTGCCAGACCCCCACCAGCACATTCGATCATACTAGCATGTTTTAATACCTTCAAAGTAAGGACGACTGAGATTAAATGTTTACTTGTCTTTAGTGGCTCTGTCCTAACTAGGCTGCAAGCACCAACAGAGAACACAGATCCTGCTGCACCCCTGGTGTTTAGAATAGTGCCCAACATACTATGAACACTCGCTAATGGACACCATAAATATACAAAGCAACACAGTTTGCGTTTATGTTAGTTACCATTCTTAAATAAGAAACTTATTTCAAAAAAACATTTTAAAAGGTTAATATAAATGCTACTCTAATATTAGAAACACTGTATCCTTCCTCCCTGAAACACATCCATATGTTGTTATTACTCAAGTTATATTACTAGTGTGATAAAGTTACTTTAAAAGACAATCTAAAACTCCCATAAATCCTTAGAGAGGGAAACAGATTTAAGAGAGATTTCTAACTCCCAAATGTCTGACTAAATACTGCTGAATGAATAGTGGTGCCATTTGCCAGGACAGGAAATGATGGGAGGGTTGGGTTTATAGGGAAAGACAATGAGTTCAGCCTGGAACACAAGATTGAGGTGCACATGCCATCCAAGCAGCTTTGTTAAGTTTTTTTTTTTTTTAAACTGTAAAGAAAGTAGCTGGATACAGGTCTAGAAGTCTAGAGCTCTAGGAGGATCCTGAGCTTATCCATACATATAAGAAATGTGCCTCTGAAAACTACATGAGCTTGAAAGCCATCCTAACTCAGATCCTATCATCCTAATTTTATATTCTCCTCGTGTTAACCCCTCAAATCAGGTCAACTTACACACATGCTCTTTTTAAATATCAGAATCAAAAATTAAGTACTCAAGAGTAAGGATTTTTTAATCCCTACTTTTTAAAATACTTGAAAATGTTAGACTTTCAAAGTCTCAATGCTTATTGGAAAGCAAGTTGTTTGTCACCTTTTCCCTTGCTGCCCAGTGCAGGCTCGGTTACACACTAACAGAACGATCTTGTCGCTTCCTGCTCTTGAGGGGGGCAAGTCCGCTTTCCCCTGCTTTGCTGCTGCTTGTGTAGGAGAAGACAGTCTATAATGATCCAAGCCAAACTTCAAGTGGTTTAGGTTGTTGTTTAAGTGAATTCCTAAAATAAAATGAAAACTTACTTTACCTCTTCAAATGTCTTTATTCTTTCATTATAAAAAACATACCCACCAGAGAAGTTAAGCTGTCACGTGTTATTTACACGGCGACCGAATGAGGAGCCAGTGACTGACTTTGAGATTCCTCATCCAGCCCTTAAAAAAAAAGGCTCGGCGTCCATTACAGCATTTAAACTAGCCTTACCCACCTGAAAAACTGAAAATCAGAACGAGTCACTTCAATGAATATTGGTTTTAGAATGGCAAGTCTGCAGGATGACCCTCCAGGACAGACTTAAAGTGAGTCCAAACAACCAGCAACCAAATCTTTTTTAATAAACAATAAAGACCAGTATACGGGGAACAATCTTCAATATTCCAAAGGCTGCTCCTTTACTTTGATTTAGACCCAGGCGTCTAAGACGCTCACAGCCATTACAGAACTTTAATCAACTAGACTGGATTGACCTACAATAAAGTGAACAAAAATATATGTTTGACAGGCACAGTGCTGGCCTGTGCAGGTCTTCAAAATCCAGGTCTTCGAACATGCCCCAAAGCAGAGCTCTCTGTTAGAGATACTAAGGAATTTAGCATCTAGCGCAAGGTCTTACACTTAGCTCAATAAGTGCTTGACTAAATAAATGCTTGACTAAGTAACTGCTCATTTCCTTAATCCTTTGGAAGGATAGCCTAAGGAAATGATACACCAACTGGAGAAAAGAAGCCCTCCACCACCACCACACCAAAGAAATAATAACAGTATTACCAGAAGGAGAATAAAATAAAAGCTGGTTTACACAAAAGTATTCATAGCAAAACTCCAGCAATAAACTAAATACCCAGCAATAGGTATTCAACAAATTTATTTTGGTATTAACTATGCATTTGTTGAATCTAGTTAATACCAAAATAAATTCCAAATTAATTAGTCTAAAAATGAGAACATAGAAACTAGAAATAAGGAAGAACTGAATCTTCACCAAGCTAGTACAGGAAAGAAAACTTTTTAAGCTTAAATACCATAAAGAAATCACAAAAGAGCAGCAGGTGTCACTTCATAACCATTTTAAACTTTGGTATGAGAAAATACTGAATTTGAGACAATTAATGGGCTCATTTCCTAGGTTCTTAGAAGAGGTAAGGCTGGGAAGACCTATTCTGCTAAAAGTGATCAGGATTTCTAACAAGATGAGAGGATACACTCAGCTGCTCAAAAATCAAGCTTCACATTCAAAGTCTAGGCCCACCATTACCAGCTATGTGACCTGGGCCCCTGACCTAACCTCTCTAAGTCTCAGCTCCCTCCCCTGTAAATGGGGAAAAGAATAGCCTCAAAGGAATCAGTGAAATACTGATGAGGCCTTTGTAAAGAGCAGAGGCTTACATATATTCACTAAGTGCTATATTCTTCCAACAAAGGCACTTATGTAACCGTGGACCTCACCAAATTCACTTATAAATAGAAACACAGTGTTAACCCTAAGCAACTGGGAAATGAAGGGGGATTTGGGGAAAGGCTCTGACCGTGTATTAGGAATTATACTCATCTTTCTGGGTACAGAAAGATGATGCAAAATGCAGTCCCAGCTACAAAGAATTTCACAGTGTGGTAGGAAGGACAGAGAAGAAACCAGCATTTCCACACAACATGCTAGTGTCAGAGATTAGCAGAAGCCACACTGGAACACGGAAGAGCAGGAGTCAGTCAGCCAGTCGGGGTTGGGGAAGTGAGGACAGACTTTCTGGCCTTTTACTATAATGCAATTAAAATTAGAAAACAATTTTTAAAAAAAAACAAAAGCATATGCCTGAAAATAAAGAGAGAAAACTGAATCCTAAGCTGGCAGTGGGGAAAGCAGACCAACCCACAATATAGAATTAACCACAGGTTCGGAGACTAAAGGCACCAGAGACCTGTGGAAGCAGAGGTGAAGGAAAAGAGGAACAAGAGAACTGCCAACAGGGGCACCAAGGCCATTCAGCGAGGAAAGAAAAATCTCTTCAACAAATGGTACTCGGGCTACTGAACATTCACATGCAAAAGAATGGTACTTCACACCACACACAAAGATTAACTTCAAAAGAATCTAAGACCTAAATCTAAGAGCTAAAACATAGTTATCTTAGAAGAAAACAGATAAATCTTCATGGTCTTGGCTTTAGTGATGGATTCTTGGAAACAACATCAAAAGCAAAAGCAACAAAAGAAGGAAAAGATAAACCAGACTTCACCAAAATTAAGGACTTTGATGCATCAAAAGACAGTATCAAGGAAGTGAAAAGATAACCCACAGAATGGGAGGAAATATCTGCATCATATATCTGACAAGGGTCTGCTGCTGCTGCTGCTAAGTCACTTCAGTCGTGTCCAACTCCGTGCGACCCCATAGACGGAAGCCCACCAGGCTCCCCCGTCCCTGGGATTCTCCAGGCAAGAACACTGGAGTGGGTTGCCATTTCCTTCTCCAATGCATGAAAGTGAAAAGTGAAAGTGAAATCGCTCAGTTGTGTCTGACTCTTCGCGACCCCATGGACTGCAGCCCACCAGGCTCCTCTGCCCATGGGATTTTCCAGGCAAGAGTACTGGAGTGGGTTGCCATCGCCTTCTTCCGACAAGGGTCTAGTACCCAGCAAACATAAAGAACACATAATTCAAAAACAAAAAGATAAGCAACCTAAGTTTAAAGGAGGGAAAGGTCTTGAATAGACATTTCTCTAAGAAGAAATGGCCTAAAACTGCATGAAAAGATGACCAACATCATTTATCATTAGGAAAATGCAAGTAAAAATCACAATGACATATCACTTCACACTCACTAGGATGGCTAAGATAACAACTATTGGCAAGAATGTGGAGAAACTGTAACCTTCATATATTGCTGGTGGGAAGGAAAAAATGATGCAGTTTCTATTAAAGACAGTCTGGCAATTTCTCAGAAAGTTAAACACAGAATTATCATATGACCCAGCATTTACACTTCTAGGTATATACTCCAAAAAAAACTGAAAATAGATATTCAAACAAACACTTGTACATGAATGGTCACAGCAGCACTATTTCATAACAGACAAAAGGTGGAAATTCAAATGCCCATTGACAGACAAACGGATAAAGCAAATGTGGTATATACATATAACAGAATAATATTCAGCCATAAAAAGAACTGAAGGACTGATATATGCTATAATGGACAAACCTGGAAACATTATGCTAAGTGAAAGAAACAAGTCACAAAAGGCCACGTACTATATGATTCCACTCCTATGAACACCTAGACTAGAAAATACAGAGACAGAAAGCAGAATAGTGGCTGCTTAAGACTAGTGGGATGAGGAGATCAGAAAGTGTGCTTAGGGGGAGACAGAATAGGTGTTAATGAGAACTGCAGAAATGAATTTTCAGCAGAGCAAACAGGAGGGAAAGTACAAAAGCACGTGGCATACTCAAGAAATAAAGAGTAAATCTGGATAGGGAACATGGGAAAGAAGATGGAATATATTAGGTTGGTGCAAACATAATTAAGGGTTTGTAGCATGAATTTTAAATCATTATAACATCTTTATTAATCAAAATAGGAACCATTATAATCAACACATTTTTGCCAACAAGAAATAAGTTTCTTTATTCCTGTAGCATAAACACTCTTGGAAAGCATTTTCTGCATCCTGTTGGTTGTTGAAGCATTTTCCCCGCAAAATAGCTGTTGAGATGCTTATCGAGTGGTAGTTGGTTGGTGAGAGGTCAAGTGAATATGGTGGATGAAGCAAAAGTTCGTAGACCAATTCATTCAACTTTTGAAGCGTTGGTTGTGCGAAGTGTGGTCAGTTGTTGTTGTGGAGAAGAACTGGGCCCTTTCTGTTGACCAATACTGGCTGCAGGCATTGTAGTTTTCATCAATTGCTGGGCATACTTCTCAGATGTAATGGTCGCCAGGATTCAAAAAGCTCAAGTGGCTCAGATGGGCAGCAGACCACCAAACAGTGACCGTGACCTGTTTTTGGAGCAAGTTTGGCCTTGGGAAGTGCCTTGGAGCTTCTTCTCAGTCCAACCACTGAGCTGGCTGGTCGTCACCAGCTGTCGCTTACAATCCACTTTTCGTCATATGTCACAATCTGATCAAGAATGGCTCACTGTTGCTGTGTAGAATAAGAGAAGACAATACTTCAAAACAATGTTTTTGATTTCCGGTCAGCTCATGAGGTACCCACCTTTTCACCTTTCCAATTTGCTTCATATGCTGAATGACCAAAGAATGGTCAACACTGAGTTCTTCAGCAACTTCTCATGTAGTCCTAAGAAGATCAGCTTTGATGATGGCTCTCAATCGTCACTGTCAACTTCCAATGGCTGACCACTAGGCTCATCTTCTAGGCGCTCATCTTCTTTGCAAAACATCTTGAACTACTACTGCACTGTACATTTGTTAGCAGCTCCTGGGCCAAATGTGTTGTTGCAAATTGTCTCCGCTGCTTTACAACCCATTTTGAACTCAAATAAGAAAACTGCTCGAATTTGCTTTTTGTCTAACATCCTTTCCATAGTCTAAAATAAATATAAAATAAACAGCAAACAAAAAAACACAAAGCAAGAAACACACATTAAAATGATATATAAAGTAACCACCACATTTATTTAGAATGTATTCCAATTTATCAAATGGCCAATTTCAACAATGCAAAAACTGTGATCACTGTTGCACCAACCTAACAGTAGACAGGCTAGAGAAAAAGCAAGGCATTCATCCAAGGTATTTAGATTTAAATGCAGACAAAAGGGGCGAGGCATTCTTCCAAGGTATTTAGATTTAACTGCAGACAAAAGGGAACCACTGGGACACCAATAAGCATGTAACATGATCAGAACTCTATGTAAGAGCAAGCCTGGTAGCACTGTGAAGAAATAATTGAACAGGAGAAAGCCCAGGGTAAAGAAATTACTCGAAAAGCCCAGTTGAGACTGGTCTGCACTGTGGCAGCAGCAGTAGAATGAAGAGGAAAACTACAGAGTATTTGATCAGTTGTGAATTGAAGTCAAAATCCAAGCGAAAAGTGCCTGGGCCAAGCTCGGGTGAGAAGGACGACAGTGATACTCCACAGAAGAAACGCAAGAGGAGCAAGAAAGAAATGCTCAGTGTGAGATGGCTGCAGGGCTCTAAGCAGAGATTCCAGTGGACTGCTGAAAGTCAGGGTACGCAACCAGAAGAAAAGTAGGGGCTAGAGGAGAGTTTTCACGCATTGGAGAAGGAAACGGCAACCCACTCCAGGGTTCTTGCCTGGAGAATCCCAGGGACAGGGGAGCCAGGTGGGCTGCCGTCTACGGGGTCGCACAGAGTCAGACACGACCGAAGCGACGTAGCAGCAGCAGCAGCAGGGGAGAGTTTAGTTCTAAAAATCACCAGTGCAAAAAACTGGTAAGACTGGGTAGAGCAGCAGTTGTCAAACTTTCACCTGCATCAGAATCACCTGTTAATTGACTGCTGGGCTCTGCCCCCAAGGCTTCTCACTCAGCAGGTCTGGAGGGGCACCTAAGAATTTACATTTCTCATCAGTTCCCAGGCGACACTGATGCCTTGACAACCACTGGAGTAGAGCAAAAAGAACAGAAGCCCTAGGAGCTGAAGAACCTAAGGCCAGGAACAAAGTTCTTTTCAAGAATTACCTTCTTCCAGGGAAATATGTTACCTAAAATGGACACCATCATAAAAAGATACGTTAAGTGTATTTCACCACAATTTCAAAAAATTATACCATCATACAATAAGCTAAAAGAGTAGACAGTTGTTAAACCTGCAAACCCAGGTGGTATTATGGAAACAGATGCTCATTTACCTCTTTGACTGAGAATTCCTTCAGGCCTAAATATTTCTGGAGTCTCAAAGGCAAAAATGCAGTCACTTTCATGGACTGTTTCCAGGTCGTCTGTGTCACAAAAGGAACGATGGAACCCATCATAGTACATTTCTGTTAACACAATCTAAAAATGGGAAAAATGCAAATAGTTGGGTAACTGGAAAGTCAGTAAGAATTGATCTACTAATCCAGCTGTGAACTTCTGCAGATCAGCAGGCCTGCAGGGGAGTTGAGGGCTTGGAAACACCTCATCATGCCCGGGGGATCTGCCTTTAATAAGAGAGTCTTGGAAGCACAATATCCTCTGTGGTTTTATAACAACCAACTCTGATTTCAGAATGCTGGGGCACTAAATCCAGAGTTCCTTAAAGCTCTGGTGAAGAGAGTCAGCACTTACAAAGTCTAAAGCCCTTGTTTCAGGGAGAAGAAACTAAAGAGAGATGGAGTGACTTGCCTAAGGTCATACCACTATCCAGCCTCATAGCACTGATAAGAGTCTACATCTGATTCTGAGATTTTTCTACCATTAAATTTTCTTCTTTTCAGATTAAAAAATATCAAATAACCATGGAGATTTGTACTGGAAAAAAAAGTAAATCGACTCAAGTGCCCAACAAAAGGAACTAGTTAACTATACTATATACAGTTCTACTGGAATTATAAAGTTCTTGCAAAGAATAAGCTATATATATTTGCACTAACATGGAAAGATCTAAGTAAATAGTGAAAGTTGGAAAACAACAGTATGAGTACACGGTTCCATTTTCACAAAATAGTAAATAAAGTATATGCACAAGACAATATACAACACAGTATTAAAGTTTATAAGCCTTAGTTCTAAGATACTTAATACAAGGTACTTTCACTTTTACTACCTTTTATTAAGTTTCTGAAATGGCTGACTACTTTATAAAGAAAGAAAAATAAAAGATGGGGACAAAGACAATGGAGACATGTAGAGACCTTAATACATGCTCAGCAGCACCATCCAGTGAAAAAGTACTGGACCAGGCCTGAAGAGGTTCCAGTTCCAGCCTGCCACCAACCAGCCCCGTGACCCTGAACAAGTCACATGGTTTCTCTGGGCCTCCTTCAGATGAGGAGGTTGAACTGGGCTCCTAAGGTCCCCTCTACTATCACAAATATACTAGGAGCCAATAAGGTGAAAGGGGCTTGGTGGCACAGTCCACAAACAATCCAAGAAAGACAATCCTCACACATTTTTCTTTGAACGATTTTAATGAGCACACTGTTTTCCTGCAGGTGAACATGCAAGTATACTTTACTTTCTTCAGCAAGCTGAGGTCAAAAACAAACCTGTAATTATATCACTCACTTAGACAATGCAAAAAGAGCCAGAGAGCACTGGAGGCTTTAAAGATACAACCAGACTAGCCTCAGACACACACCGAAGCCTCCCTCTATCTTTCCCCTCATCTTTAAGAAAGAATGAACGAGCATTTCAAAGTAAGGAAAATCACAAACATTTTATCAATCTGAGAGTACTTGGCCTATGAAAATATGAAATACTTGCTGCATCAGGGCAACACTGCTGGTGGTATTTGTTTTACTGCAATACTTCCCAGATGAGGTCACAGGAGGCCAAAATACAAAACACCTTCATTATTTACATGATTACATAGCAACATTCAGAAGTTATCTAGGGAAAAGCCATTCAACCACTGAATCATCTTTCCTTGGTAAATTTTAAGTAGGGAATTTTTTCCCAAATAAAACTCTAACAGTGAATTGAGTAAAAGAGGTATGTAAAAGTATGTCAAGTCACAAACAGGCCAAAATTATTCTGGGTCAATACAACTGTGTATCAAATATTTACCCAAAAAAGAAAGGTGGGGGTTGGAGGGGGTTACAACTTTCCTCTCTCTTATCTAAACAAGGTTAAACGCTCTAATCAGAAAATAAACTACACTGAGCCCCTGTATGCACAGTACTAGCAATATGCTCATTCTTTTCACCATAATGGGAAGGAATTTTCAAGAACTGGTTGGGTTTTCTAAGCCTCTCTGACCTTCAAAATACCACAGGATGCTCTTCCTGTGGCCCACATGAGCATCCACAGAATGATTTAGGGTGGTGGTGGTTTAATTAATTATACTCTATAAAACAAAGCTGAAAGAAGGTCTTGGTGTAAAGTCACAGCTTTTCCTTTTAAATATATATATATACACAATTAAATGAAGCATGAAAAGTTTTTGTGTATATTTTTCTCCTTTGGATCTTGATGTTTTTATCTTTCTTTTAACAGCAGAAGCAACTAGTTTTAAATTTCTATCCATGTGTGGCTGAGAACCATTAAAAAAAAATCCCAGAAGAAGAGAAAGCAACGTTTCTGTGGCTCGTGTGTCATCGGTCTTAGCAAGCTTATTACCTGGTCAGTGGGGATCTTCGTCTCCACAGACACTGCTTCCCGAAGTCTGGCGACAGTCCCAGAGAGAGGCACGGCCACGCCAACGCGCATGCAGTGAGAGCACTTCCCCTGGTACACCACAGTGACGTAGAGAGGCCTGCGCAGACCAAAGGCAGAGCTCCTCATTAGTCGCTCACTTCAACTGAAACGAGCGCGCAAAACAACCCTGACAGGAAGTCAACAGCACTAAAGCGAGCCCACACCTTCAGGTGGACCTACGCAGAGCTATCAAGCAATAATCAATAACTCGAGAGAACTGGCTCAAGATGGTGGAGGAGATGGCCATGTGCTCAGGGACTCCTGCGAGAGCACCGAAGAACGCTTTGGAAAGGGCAGTATTTATAACGCAAACATACAGCGTACCAATACTTGGTCCTCTGCTTTAAAACAGCATAACTCCTAGAAATTTTGAGGAACAGTTCAAATAAAACAGCAAATTTAAACGTGTAATGCAAGGTCTCTAGAGGCTCTAGTAGGCACTCAACAACCTTCTCCAGCTCCCATACTACAGGTGGACGACCAGCTGAACAGAATACAACCAGACCAACCAAAAAGACTTGCCTGTCCCATGTACCTGCCGACCCTACAGGCTCAGACTGGCATTTATAAATTTCTGTAAGGCCTTAATAATGCCTGTATTCTATTTATCACTAATCCTATTACTTGTCTAAATATGTAAGAAGCCCCAATAGAGGAGCCTATGGAAGAAAAGGAACATACAGGAACACAGTTTTAATTTGATTAACTCGGTTCTTACCTTGTGTGGGGTAGAGGAATTGGCAAAGAAATGCAGAGGAAAGGATCAAAAGTGTTGCTCTGCTTCTGACAGTGAGGACAAGTCAAAGAAGATCTTCAAAAATAAGAATGTAAGACACTCACATTAAGATCACCTCAAACTATATAAGCAGACAACATAAGGGAAATTTAATTTGGTCATACCTGTATTGGGCTTGAAAAAGTTCTTGTACAAAAGTGCTACAGACAGGAAAAGATGGTCCCTCAGGCATCATATCAGTCTCTGATGGTGGCTAAAAAAAAATAAAGTACAACTTCACAGACTAGAAGTGCCAGGTCTTGACTGACGATGAGCCTAAAGAAGTCACAAATGTCCCAGACCTCCTTTACCAGATCTGCATCAGATCCAGATATTTCAGGGAAAGGCATCTGCTAAAGGAACCAGAACACAGCCTCCAGGACGTGGGTCACATGGACTCATGGCCTCACAGGCTCTCCGAGACACAGCACTTGTCCGACTCTCCACACCGTCCAGGCCCTTGGGCAGTCCTTCCCCTGAGCACTGCAATCCTCCCTTCAGCTCTCAACAGGCTCCCTCCAACCTCTTCCAGGGAATAATCTCAACCATTCAAAAGTACCAATTCCAGCCTAAAGGGAATTTACTCTCTAGCACCTATTAGCTCTGCTGCCTACTTAGGTCTAATCACTCTACTCACATTTTACCTAACCTTTTCATCCCCCTCCCCACCACCACAGTTAGTTACTGAGCATCGGGTACCACGTGCAGAGAGCACTGCGAAAGGCCTAAGGATACAGAGAGGTTAAGACACAGCGCCTGATCTTGAGTACATCTCAATCTGGAGGGAGAGTCAGCCACAAGCGTACAGTCATATGACAGTACAGAATGTTCACGGACAAAGGACCTCGAATCAGAATAATTTAACAACTTACCAAAACTAGAAATTTAAAATTTGAGGTACAGAACAGAATTATCAAAATTTTTTAAAGCTATGAGAAGAGAACAACACTTTATTTCCATTACATAAATCATTTTGTCTGTCATATTAAGACTACATAAAAAAAAAAAAACTGATAATGAATCACTGATTTTCAGTAAGAATATTCTAAGGGTTCAGTTCCTACACTCAAATCTAATCCAAACAGCAGAGACATCCATACATTTCCTCTTTGACTGTGTGTAGATCACATTCCAGTGATCTACAGACTATGTCTCATTGGAATAGAAGGCAAATGTTTGCTTTAAAGACAGTTTACCGAGTCTAATGTCAGTCTAAAGGTATACAGGCACATGTGTCCCCTCTCGTGAGTGTAAGCTCCTTGGAGACAGCGACTCTTATTCCTGGCAGCTGCCAGCACAGTGGTGGCGGTGGCGGGGCAGGGGGAGACAGCCTCTAAGTATCCACGAAACTCACTTAGTCAATTTCACAGTATTAAGTAACTGCAAACGGCAACAACTATTCAGTGGAGGTCTGGAAGAATCTACACTCACTCCTTCCTCCCTTCAGCGCAGCACTCCCCGACCGCCCTAGGGGCGGGCCCTTACCTTCAGAGGAGGCTGGCCACTCTGCTGCACAGCGTGATTGAGGTCTTCGTGAACTCGGTCCAAAAGCCACAGCAGAAACTCCTGGGCATCATGCTGGGAATTTCCCCGATACTGCAGTGCATTCTTTGACACAATACTCTACACGGGTAGATAAATCAGCATGAATAGTGAGTTTCTGGCTTTAAAGATAAACCATCCATAATCCCAAAGAGGAATGCAAGATCTCAAGGGTGTTAGTGAGTACTTCCTGTAAAGACAGCAAACATGAAACCAGATGCTCATAAAAGCCCCACCCGTGCACCAAAACTTTTAAATGAACCGACCCAACAATCCTACTTTTAGGAATATGAATCTAAAGGAAACCATCAAAACAGCATGCTATGACTTCTAGTAGAAAAATAATTCACTTCTAATTCACTAATAGAAAAAAAACTGATAATAACTTGAACATCTTAAACATAAGAACTGTTACAAATACCAAATCATTATGTTAACCTGCAACTAATATGTTATATAGCAATTACAACTTCAATTTTTTAAAAAGTAAAAGAAAAAATGAGAATTGGTAAAAGTAAGTATTACAGTGCTGGATGATAAGCCAAAGTATAAAATAAGTCCACATAAGGTAAATGACCGCGTGAATAAACAGTAGGAAGAGACAAATCTCCCTTAAAGAAGAATTCTAAATAATGTGTCAAGACTCTCTCTTCCTGGAGCTGGACCTTAACCCCCACAACCCCAACCCTACCACCTTGAATATGCACTGTGACAGTGACTTGCCTCCAAAGATTCTAGTCTTTGCAAAGAAGAGTAGCCAGTGAAAGGCTGCAGGTGAAGCGGTGAATTAAAATTAAGATCACGGGCTCTGAAGCATATAGCCTGAGTTCAAATCTCTGTCCTGCCGCTTACTACTGGTGAGGCCTGGCCTACTCTGCTCCAAAGGAAAAAGGATAATAGATGCTGAGTGTGATGGTTAAGTGTGAATACATGCAAAGCATTTCACAAATAAGTGACGTATAACAAGCACTCAAATTTGAGCTACCAGTAATGGATTTGAAAGCAGGGAGGCAGAAGGGGAGACAACTGTGCAAAGGAAGCAGTTAGGAGACAAATTAAACGACGAGGTGAGAATAAGCATCTGCACTAAGTATGTGAGGGCGAATTTGGGACAGAGTTCAAAATTGGGGCAGCAGACCTGATAAGACTGTGACCTAATGAGGGTTTCCCAGGTGGTCCAAGCGGTAAAGAACCCACCTGCCAATGCAGGAGACATAAGAGTCGTGGGCTTTGACCCCTGGGTCAGGAAGATCCCCTGGAGGACAGCATAGCAACCCAGTACTCGTGCCTGGAGAATCCGATTCATGGAGAGAGGAGCCTGGAGAGCTACAGTCCATAGGGTCACAAAGAGTTGAACATGACTGAAGCACGTGACCTAACGAACGTGCAAAATGAGGAAGGAGGCATTAGCGTCATTCATGTGTCTTTATCTGGATGATGGGCCACTGCTGGTTCCCTTCATCATGACAAGATTGAAAAAAAAAAAAAAAGGAAGAAGTCTGGAAAAGAGAGTGCTGCGTTCCTATTAGAATCCACTATATCTGAAATCCTGTGGAGCCTCCAAATGGACATACCTGGTAAGCAACTGAGAAAAACAAGTCTTGCTCTCAACGAAAGAGTCTGTGCTCAGGACAAGGATTTTGGGGTGAAGGGATGAGTGGTCCCTGAAATCATGAGTATGACGAACACTGTCCAGACAAGATCATGAGAGACCCGCCAGAGGACAGAATCCAGAGGACTGCTCTATTTAGGAGGTCCCTAAAGATGACCAAGAAAAGGCCATCAAAGATGTGGCAAGAAAATCAACATAACGAAGTCGCAAGAGTCAAGGGCAGACAGCTAAGGAGAGAGTGATCAACAGTGTTAAAAGCTGAAGAATGACAAAGCAAGCCAAAGAACTAACAACTGTCCATTGTATTTTCTGAGATGAAAAGGGATAAATGTTTAATTAGGAAGAAGAACCACCACAAACTGGTGACCACATTCAATGGGAGTAACAAAGAGATGACTTACAAAATTCGAATTTGAGGAGGAAAACATTTAAAGGGACACAAATGAGAGAGAACATGGAGCTGTCATTGGCAAAGCTCGCTGACTGCATAAAGTGAACACGGACGAGGAAGGACCCTGGTAACAAACAAGAATCTGTGTGACCTGAGGATACCATGCGGACACCACCTCTGAAGCAGGCACACAAAAGGGGGAGTGGGTGTGGGTCAAGAGATCGCTGCACCACAGAGCTCACCCAGAGGTCTGACACCACTCATCACCACATCTAATTCCTTCTTCCTCAGCCTTCCTTTTCCTCAGTCCCCCTGTAGCATTTCATATGCTTGACAGCTTACTCCATTCTGAAATGGTTTGGCTTGTGGCCATAATTCTCATTTAGGAGAATCAAAACTTGAGCCATTGTGATGGACAGTGGAAGAATGTGATCCACAGAAGAAAGAGACCTCCTAGCAAAGAAAAAGGCATCAGTAAAAGGAAGAAAGAAAAGAAATCAGGAGCACTAGCAGGTGAACCTGCAGCTGCTTCAGACTGGAAGAGAAACCCAGGAGGGATGACGCTAGACTGAGTGATATACAGAAGAAATCTGGACGACACCCAGGTTCTTAGTTTCTGACTTCTGCAGATAAAGAAATTGGGAACAGAAGAAGAGACGGGGGACTGCAGAACTTTGAACAGGTTAAGTTTGAGGGACTCACAGGCTCCCAAGTGAGGAGAGGTCTGGTGCTCAGGGAAAAGGTCTGAGCTGGAAAGTTCAATCAGAGCACATCCACTTATCCTGTGAAAGTGAAAGTGACAGTCACTCAGGCGTGTCCGACTCTTTGCGACCCCATGAACTGTAGCCCACCAGGCTCCTCTGTCCATGGGATTCTCTAGGCAAGAATACAGGAGTGGGTTGCTATTCCCTTCTCCAAGGGGATCTTCCCAACCCAGGGATCGAACCTGGGTCTCCCATGTTGCAGGCATGTTCTTTACCATCTGAGCCACAGGGAAGACACCCTATCCTATAAGCATGGAGGAAATAACCCAGGGAACATTTAATGAGAAAAGGTGGGCAGCTGGGACAAGTCCCAGCAAAGAAGCCCAGGAAGAAGATCAGAGGGAGCAGCCAGAAGAGAGTGGCACCACACAAGCTGAGGGAGAAGAAATCTTACAGGAGATGGAAACGACTCAAACCACCGCAGGAAAGTCAAGTACGACAAGCACAGAGGTGGATACTTCCGAACAGCAAACTAAGAGACTGATTCCTGCTCCATTCAGTGACACGGATCCGAGAGGGTAAAGGAGAAGAAAAGGTAAGGCCAACCAAACGGCATCAAGAACACCACTCTTCATATCCAAGAAGCTTCGTTATAAAGGGAGGAAAGAGGCTCTAATTCTCCAGAGGGGCCACTTACAGGACAGAGGGACTTAAGTGCTGAGGGAAGAAGCTAATAGAAAAGACACACTTGAAGAAAGGATTCTCCAGTAAGGGCAGAAGGAAGGATTCAGAAAAGAGGCAGAGGAACTGCCTTAAACAGCATCGGGGTGAGACAGCAAAGGAGGCAAGGATTGTTATGGATTCAGAGAAGTTATAGACAGGGAGGCAGGGAACGTCGTTTTTGTTTTGTGGAGGAAGCTGAGGCCAACTGCCAAGAGGAACTTTTAGGTTCAGCAGGGATAAAGACAAGCCTCTTGGCATACAGATGAGGCACACAAAATGCTGGCAGCATAAGCAGCTTCTGCTCAAGACCCTCTCCTTTATTTACTTCCAAAGTAGAGGAGGGGTAGTTCTCAGCATATGTGTCCTAAGAAACAAGTTAGCTGAAATAAAATGCTTCTCTATGTGTCAAAACAGATATTTTATGCAGTGTCCATCAAATTCAGGGTGGGGACAACATTCAATTCTTTATCAAGATTGCATGAAACCTGATTTACGCTTTCTGCCACTATCATTTCAACTCATCCAGCACTTCTCCAATTGCTGTGTAAAAGGTGCTGTGCTGAAGCTGCTTAGCAAGATTCTTGTTGGGCACGACTCGACAAGCAACAGGACTTCCACAGCCCTCTGTAACTACAGCCAAAACTGCTCTAGGGTCAAGCCCATCCTAAATCACTGCATCTCAAATTAAAGGAGACTTTACAGGAAACCTCACTGAACAAACACAACACAAAGGCTCCTTTCTCCCTTCACAGTGGTGACTTCTTCCCACTGCAGAGACCCAAGGGACTACTGGGACCATTTCACTTCTTCCCCAGACAAACCAAAACACAGAATAATCTAGTAACCATCCTTTAATGTGTGTTATAGAAGAAGAAACATAATAGGAGTCAAGGAGCCTGGGCTCCAGCATGGCTCTGCCCCACACCACTGGTTATCTCGGGGAACTCACTGAACCTGATGCTGGTCACACAATGAAGCAGTTGAGCTGGACCATCGTAGAGACCCTGGCACCTCACATCTTTACCCAAACTCTGCCCCTAGAATACCAGCAAGTGATTTGGTTTTTCTTTGGGGCCTCATCTGACACTGTTTTGATTTGTCTTTTATCATTTTTTTCCTAATTAAATCTTAGTTTATTTGATGTTGTAAAATTAATCCTTCTCCAGTTTTGCAGGTTTTTTAAAAGTTGATTATCACTAGAATGTGTCATCTGTAAATATTTCTACCATCTGAGAAATCATATAAATTTGTCACTTCTATGACAGAGTATGAACCTTCTTAAAATTAACCTTACACATCTGTGTCTACTTTGCAGAATCTGGGTATGAGGCTGACTTGTAAAAACATTGAACTGGAAACTGCTGCTTTAAATACTTTACGTACTACTATAAATAAATCTAACCATCACTCCAATATTTCATTCAAGATGATCCCTAACATCTAGTTACTAAACAATGAGTAAAAGTCAAAACACATTTTTAGGGCCTTCAAACCTCTTAAAATTTCTCTTCACCCTTCAAATAAAACCTTAAGGTCTAGAACTACAGAGAATGTTTCTTCCCCCTTAAAGGGGGAAAGCATGGCTCAGAAAAGAAAGAGAATGAAGTCTATCCAACTGGAGTTTAAAAAAAAAAAATTAGACATGAGGTTCTTTCATTCCATGTAGCCCTAGTACCGAAGCAGCAGAATCCTGGGCTCCAGGGAAAAGACAGTAACTGGTTCAAGACATCCCTTACCTGACTCCACAAAGATGACAAAGCAATGGCGATTGGTGATTTCCTTCCATGGGGAATGGATACGGCAATATCTGACGTGAAAAATCAGGGGTTGGCTTACTCTTTTGGAGAAAAGGTAGCTTGCCAAAACTCATTAAACCAAATCACCACTCACTTTCCTTGGTTCTATGCCAGAAGGAACATAGAATTTACTTTCAGTGATTCTGGAAAAGAACAGAAGAGCTTGGACAATATATTTACATTTTAAGAGAAAAATCTAAAACTGAAACTTGGTTTCTGGGCTGTGCTGGAAAGAACAGAACGATAAGCACTTGCCCTGAGAAAAGTTTCATCTCTTATATCTGACCTTCTGGACACTTGAGCTGATGAATAACTAACTAAAAACACAGGGGATGCAACTGGTACAAATCGATGAAAACCGTAAAAGCAGACACGGCCCATAAAAACAGTGACAGAGAAAGTGTCGAGAATTCCACGCCAGGGGCACAGCCACACCCATCAGGGCTTCTGTGGGCTTCATCCAGCCCTTCCTCCTTGCATCTTCACCTGCGGTGGGGAGGCCTGTTCACACAACAGCGCAAGCGAGGCAGAGAGGCCTCAGGCCTAAGCCAGCCGTGGCAGCTACCGCCCCTGAAAGAGACTGGACGGCCTCCACGGTCCCTACGCCTGCAATGCCCCCCACGCCCACCCCCCCAAGTTCTCTGCTCCCTCTCCTTCCTCAGAACGGTGGAGCTGGGACCCTGGGGAGGAGAGGAGAAAGACAGAGGAGGAGGGAGGCAACGGGAAAGGAGTCTCCTTCTAGGACGGAAAGACAACTCAGGGAGAACTGTAGAGACTGCCACACACTACCTGTTCACGTGTTCACATTCGGCCACAAGGAAGAGTTATTCTGGTACAGAGCTCCTTGATCCTTCCAGACTGAGAGCCAAACAAAGGGTAGCTCAAGCACAGGTGTCCCCTAGGTTCAAGTTCTCAAGTTCCAAATTTAGAAACCAAAACAGATTTGGAGAGCAAGGGGTACTTACAGTTACTAGTTTTCAATTAAATTAATATATGCCAGAACAACTTGGTGGCAGGGACTCACTGATGAAATAAAAAATAGGAAAGGGCATATTCTTTTATAAAGGAAAAAGTTGTAATAGAAGGAGTGAGAAATGGCTAGTGCATTTCAAGAAATTATAGCTAAGGGTGGAAGTATGGTCGAGAGCATTAAAGCCAGAATAAAAGAAATAGACCACAAGTGGTTCAGCTAGATGAACAATGAGCAAGATTTTTCAACAGATCATAAAGCTGTATCAATAGAAAACACAGCAGCAAGAGAAGACCTTCAAGTATTTAAACACAGGGTGAATATTTCTGGTAGAAATACAGTAGAAACAGAAAGACTGGATTCTGAATACCTGGGTTTAAGCCCAACTTTTACTTAATGTGTAGTTTTTCTGAGCCTTGGCTATCTTTTCTGCAAAATGGGGATGATAATACTTTTTTAAATTTACCATTGTGAGGCTTTCATGAAATAACAAAAGCATTTAAACTCTAAATACCTGTCATCAGGTAAGTTTCAAAAGTCAAGAAAAAAGCAAGGAATTAGTCTATGGTATAGTATAATCCTGGAAAATGCCAAAGAAAAAGAGAAGGAAATATCTAAGGCACTAGCTCTTGACCCATGGTGATACAACAGAATCACCTGGGAAAATTTATTTAACAAATAAAAACCATAAGTGGCAGCAGCCATGGGATACTGACTTAATTACGTCTAGTCTACGGTGGAGCCTGTTCATCAACAGTTTTGTTTTTCAAATGTGATTTAACAATTCTATTTATAATGTGAAGCCAAGACTGAGAAAGAGCATGCCATGCTAAAAAAACACTAAATTTTCAGTTCCAAAAGCATTAAAAACTTACGGGAGGCTCTTTTGTCATAACTGCATTATATCAATTACTACCTTTTATTCAAATCACCAGGATACATAATCTCATATCTGTCTCTACCACTAGACTGCTCCAGGATGTCTTATTCAATATATTATTTCCTAGAAACCTACCAAATACAGTATGTGACACAAAGAATAATCATAACAAGTTAATATTAGAGTGCCTTTAATGTATCAGGCTTTGTACTAATTGTTTTATAGGTGTTATTTCCTATAAAAATTAATCCCCAGAAATTCCCTAGGCTGTTAAGTACAATATTTAACATCATTACTTACAGACAAAAAACCTTGGGCTCAGTAAAGTAACTTGTCCAATTTTATCACTATTCTCCAACCTCATATGATTACAGTGAAACTGAAAGTCGTTTAGTCCTGGCCGACTCTTTGCAACCCCATGGACTATACAGTCCATGGCATTCTCCAGGCCAGAATACTGGAGTGGGTAACCTTTCCCTTTTCCAGGGGATCTTCCCAACCCAGGGACTAAACCCAGGTCTCCCACATTGCAGGCAGATTCTTTACTAGCTGAGCCACCAGGGAAGCCCTCATCTAAATAAAATGGCCTTGAAACATTTTTGCCCTTAATTACTTTTTTCAGTGAATGGTTTTTTCCCCTATACAACTCAGGATCATGTAGGGCTTGCGGTTCTTCATTCTGAGCACCAGTCTCAATGCAGACACAAAACACATGCTGGAGACTGACCGACAGTTGCATCAAGCCTGAGGCTTCTGGGAGCTTCTTTGCTTTTAAATAAATCTGTGTTAATAAAGTGTCTGTTTTGTTCTAATTAGCATTTTTTTCCTATGACTGAAATATGGCCCAGAAACAAAAATGCAGTCTGTCTAATTGAAATGTTATTATTCAAGGAGTAAGGAGGAATTCGGACTATGTCAGCAGATCAGCTTGCAGCTTGTGAAGAAATATGCCCTGCCTGAGCGTCCCTGGTTGCTGCAGAAAGCAAACCAGAGAGTTGACCATCTGCCCTGGGAGAGCTGCATCTGTCTGTCAATAGCAAATATAAAGGGAAGCGTTCACCTTATAACGCTCAGGCTGGTCTGCTGGTGGAGATGATTCTGATCTCGTCATTCCATCCATCCTAGGACCCTCTAACTGACCAAGCCGAGCCAACTCCAAAGTCAACTTGGGTCACTGAAATGTGTTTATGCATCCAATCAACTAACTCAAGAAACTCAAGTGTCTTCTTTTTAGTCTCCTCTACATTTTCATACACAATCTAAGATTCTTCCCAACTATAGTAAAATAGAGCTTTTTAAAAAACTTAACAAAAAAAAAAAAAGGAGGAAGAGGGGGAATTTTAGCTAACTATTAACACAATCAAAAAAGAAAACACCCAAGCCCTGATGTGACTAAAAGGTCATCATATGGGAAGTGCAATAATCTTCAACAGTTAAAATTCTTCCCTGGTGGTAGAGTGGAGGCGAGTCCATCTACCAATGCAGAGGATACAGCTTTGATCTCTGGTCTGGGAAGATCCCATATGCCATGGATAACTAAACCAGGCAAGCCACAACTACTGAGCCCCTGTGCCCACAACTATGGCAGCTCACGGGCCCTAGAGTCCATGCTCCACAGTAAGGGAAGCCACTGCAATGAGAAGCCGGCACACTGCAACTAGAGAGAAGCGCCCGCTCAGAACTAGAGAAAGCCCTCTCGCAGCAACAAAGAGCCAGCACAACCAAAAATAAATAAACACACTCAAAACAAAAACTGGAAAAGCTATCTAAATATCCAAGAAGTTACTATATATTCCTACCACAGAACATTACAAACGTTTGAAAGTTTTAGAAAACACAAAAAAATAAATATGTAATAAAATTAAGTGGAAAGAAGATAAAAAACTACATGAGTTTGATTTCAAACTTTGAAAAAACATTTTTTAATGACCTTTTAGCTTTTCAATCCTTGTAAATATACACCAAAACATTAGTAATCATTACCTTAAAGGGGCAAGTTTGGAATGATTTTTCCTTTACATATTTCACTGTTTTCCACATTTTCTAAATGAATTTGTTGATAACGATAACCAACTGGTACACAGGGTGATCTTATGACAGTACACCCTAGTATTTTGGCCAAGGAACCAAATCTCATTCACAGAAAGGGCTGGCAAAAAAAAATCCAACAACAAAACAAACAAAGACCTTACTTCTAGCTGAGGTTTTGGCCCCAAATCCCTGAGAGTCAGGCTGCACTATGCTAAGAATGTTTTTCTCTGCTAGACAGATCTTGGGAGTTTTAAATCAAAGTTTCCTGCCTTATTAATCATAAACCCAAAACCGAAATCAACCTTTGGACCTTACCAGTGGGGGGAAAAGCAACCAGGATCAAAGAAAAATGAGAGAAAGAGAAAGGAAAAAAAAGAGTTTATGCCTCCAGCCACCCACCAGGGGCCTTTTTAGGCCTCCCCAGCTTGCCGGGTGGGAGGTGAAAACTCAGCTCCAGGAAGAGAAAAAAAGAACGGCAGCCTTAGCTTCCTGATGAAGTGGTGGGACGACAAGGAGCAAACAAGGGCTTGGCTTATGAACTCAGCACATGGCCCTGCTCACCTTCACAGAGGCCAGTGATGTTCTCAGCTGAGTGCCAGTCCCCTTTGGGGTGGAAGTAAAGAGACCCATGGGTTTCCCTAGTGGCTCAGTGATAAGGAATCCGCCTGTCAGTGCAGGAGACATGGGTGTGATCCCTGGTCTAGGCAGATCCCCTGGAGAAGGAACTAGCGACCCACGCTAGTATTCTTGCCTGGAAATCCCCATGAACAGAGAAGTGTTCTTGAACATTCCAGTATTCTTGCCTGGTGCATGCTATATGGTTCGTGAGGTCGTGAGCATCGGATATGACTTAGTGACTGAACGACAAAAAAGGGACCCACACATAACTGGAGGTGGAGCAGCGTGGGAAAGACGAGAGTGGGGGAGGCATGAGGCCCTGGACTGCTCCAAGGCCAAATAAACTTCTTCTACCATCAGTGGCTGTGTTCACTAGCAAAACATACGTCCTCTTGATTTTGAGTATGTTGGTATTTGATGATAATCAGATCTAAAATGGTTTTGACCAAACAGACAGTTTTATAAAGGGATTCAAATTATTCTGGAAATAAATCTTGCTTTAACCAATATTCTGTGATTGCATTTCGATAACTAAAACATCAGTTACTAGTAATCAAGAGATGTTATTCATCAGTAGGGACCCAGTAAATTTCACTATGAATTACACATTCATAGTGCCATAAACCCAGAGCACTCCAAATAAACTTTTACTGGCTAAAGAGGCTGTCAAGTCACAGACCTGCCGTATCACTCTCGTCCACACCCAGCACTGTGCACGCCTGACAGCTACGCCAGGCTGACTAGTAAGCCACACATGGCTGTAGTCTCCAAATCTGGCCAGCCTCCGCGGGTTCCTTCAACCCTCACTTCAGGAAGCAGGCAGCACACAACCACCACAGAGGCAGCCTCCAGCTTATTCAGGCTCTGTACTTTGCCGGGGCAAGTGCTAGAACCTTTCCAGTCTAGACCTGGTCTGACATGCCCCAACCGCAGCCGATGCTAGTCAGTACAGAGGCTTCCCCGCCTGCCAATGCAGGAGATTTCAGCGACAAGGGCTGATCCCTGGGTCAAGAAGATTCCCCTGGAGGAGGGCATGGCAACCCACTCCAGTATGCTTTCCTGGAGAATCCCATGGACAGAGGAGCCTGGCGGGCTACAGTCTATGGGGTCACAGAGAGTCAGACATGACTGAAGCGGCTGAGCACACACGCACGGACACACAGTTGGTACAGGATTTGTTCATCTGCCTGTAGAACGCGAAAGCCAACTCAAAGAGTATGTGAAGACACAGAGAGCAAACAAAAGGCTGTGAGATCCAAACCGGGTAATTTCCTAAATTATCTCAACGCCGCTCTCGTATAGGCGTCCTCCCACTTTGAAGAACACATGAAGCTGTGTGACCTTCACGATCAATGAAGAAATGCAAATTAAAACAATAAAATGCTCTTTCCCACTTGTCAACTTCAGGATTTCTTTCCTGCAACAGTGGGGTATGACAGACATTCTTACACTGCTAATGGCACCACCCCTCCAAAAATAAAGTAACAACATGATTTAAGAACCTTCAAAATAGATAATCTGACAGGAATTTCACTTCTAAATATCCTGAAGAAAAAGTCAAAACGAAAATTTATGTTAAAAATATGTTCACTGCAACCAGAAACAATCCAAAAATAGGTACTAAAACCTTCATCTAAAGAGTTGTTTTAAAAAAATGACTCATACAATATGAAGACAATCACACAATGCAAAATTATACAGTTTGATCTCAATTATGTTAAAACACACAAAAAAAGGGGGAAGAAAGTAATATGCTAAACAACTTTTATACATTTTCAATTTCCCTTTTCAACTGTCACATATTTTCCAAGTTTTCTACCATACTTTAGATATTACACTAACCAGGAGAGATGTTACTCATAATGAATTCTGGCAAAAGAAACCAGACACAAAAGACTCCCTACTGCAAATAAAAGCCACTGAAATACCACTTCACACCCACTAAGATAGCTGTAATAGAAGACAGACAATAACAAATATTGACAAGGATGTAGAGAAGTTGGCACCCTCACACAAGGGATGGTGGGAGTGTAAAATGGTGCAGGCGCTGTGGGAACAGTTGGGTAGTTGCTCAAAAGTTAAACATGGAGTTGCTATATGACCCAGAATTTTATTCCCAGGTATACATCCAAGAGAAATGAAAACACATTTCCACACAAAAATTTGTTGTGAGTATTTGTGTGTGTGTGTGCTCAGTCGCTCAGTTTTGTCCAACTCTCTGTGACCCCATGGACTGCAGCCCACCAGGCTCCTCTGTCCATGGGTTTCTCCAGGCAAGAATACTGCAGTACGTTGCCATTTCCTACTTGAGGGGATCTTCCTGACCCAGGGGTCACACTCGAGTCTCTTGTGTCTCCTGCACTGGCAGGTGGATTCTTTACCACTGCACCACCTGGGACAAATGTTCACAGCCTCATTGTTCATTAAGAGTAAAAGAGAAGAGACAATCCAAATGTCAATCAACAAGTGTCATAAACAGAACACAGTGTATTCATATACTGGAGTATTTTTCAGCCATCATAGGGAATGAAGTTATGATTCATGGTACAACATAACCTTGAAAAACATCAGGTTAGGTGAAAGAAGTCAAATGCAAGGGCCATGTGTTGAATGATTCCATTTCTATGAAATGTTCAGAATAGAAAAATCTACAGAAACCAGAAGTAGATTAGTGAACATTTAGCACTGGGAGGTTGGGGGCAATGAACAATGACTGCTAATTGATATGGGGTTTCTTTGGGGTAATAAAAATGAGCTAAAATTGAGATGTTGGATGCACAACTCAGTGAATATATTCAAATTCACTGAATTCTATATACACTTTATGGGCAAGTACACAGTATATAAATTATATCTCAGTAAAGCTGTCTTTAATAAAAACATATTTTTATTTCACTTAGAGTAAAATTCAAAATCAGGCAAAACTAATCAATGATGTTAGAAGCCAGGAAAGTGGTTACCTTTGGGGAAGAGGGAGGGGACAGGTTTTGGGAGGGGCCAAAAAAGGAGCTTCTAAAGAGCTAGTGATCTGGTTGATACTATCCATTTCAGTTCAGTCAGTTCAGTCACGTCTGACTCTTCGTGACCCTACGGACCGCAGCACGCCAGTCTTCCCTGTTCATCACCAACTTCCAGAACTTGCTCAAACTCATGTCCATCCCGTCGGTGATGCCATCCAACCATCTGATCTTCTGTCGTCCCCTTCTCCTCCTGCCTTCAGTCTTTCCCAGCATCAAGGTCTTTTCCAATGAGTCAGTTCTTCGCATCAGGTGGCCAAAGTACTGGAGCTTCAACTTCAACATTAGTCCTTCCAATGAATATTCAGGACTGACCTCCTTTAGGAGACTGGTTTGATCTTTGTGCAGTCCAAGGGACTCTCAAAGAGTCTTCTCCAGCACCACAGTTCAAAAGCATCAATTCTTCAGTGCTCAGCTTGCTTTATGGTCCAACTCTAACATCCATACATGACTACTGGAAAAACCACAGCTTTGACTAGATGGACCTTGGTCAGTAAGGTAATGTGTCTGCTTTTTAATATGCTGTCCTGGTTGGTCATAACTTCTCTTCTAAGGAGCAAGCGTCTTTTAATTTCATGGCTGCAGTCACCAGAAAATAAAGTCTGTCACTGTTTCCATTGTTTCCCCATCTATTTGCCATGAAGTGATGGAACCAGATATCATGATCTTCATTTTTTGTATGCTGAGTTTTAAGCCAGCTTTTTCATTCTCCTCTTTCACTTTCATCAAGATGCTCTAGTTCCTCTTTGCTTTCTGCCATAAGGGTGGTGTCATCTGCATATCTGAGGTTATTGGTATTTCTCCTGGCAATCTTGATTCCAGCTTGTGCTTCACTCCAGGCTGGCATTTCGAAAGATATACTCTGCATGTAAGTTAAATAAGCAAGACACCACCCTTATGGCAGAAAGTGAAGAGGAACTCAAAAGCCTCTTGATGAAAGTGAAAGAGGAGAGTGAAAAGGTTGGCTTGAAGCTCAACATTCAGAAAACTAAGATCATGGCATCTGGTCCCATCACTTCATGGGAAATAGATGGGGAAACAGTGGAAACAGTGTCAGACTTTATTTTCTTGGGCTCCAAAATCACTGCAGATGCTGATTGCAGCCATGAAATTAAAAGACGCTTACTCCTTGGAAGGAAAGTTATGACCAACCTAGATAGTATATTAAAAAGCAGAGACATTACTTTGCCAACAAAGGTTGGTCTAGTCAAGGCTATGGTTTTTCCCATGGTCATGTATGGATGTGAAAGTTGGACTGTGAAGAAAGCTGATCATCGAAGAATTGATGCTTTTGAACTGTGGTGTTGGAGAAGACTCTTGAGAGTCCCTTGTACTGCAAGGAGATCCAACCAGTCCATTCTAAAGGAGATCAATCCTGGGTGTTCATTGGAAGGACTGATGCTAAAGCTGAAACTCCAATACTTTGGCCACCTCATGCAACGAGCTGACTCACTGGAAGACTCTGATGCTGGGAAGGATTGGGGGTGGGAGGAGAAGGGAATGACAGAGAATGAGATGGCTGGATGGCATCACCAACTCTATGGACGTGAGTCTGAGTGAACTCCGGGAGTTGGTGATGGACAGCGAGGCCTGGCGTGCTGTGATTCATGGGGTTGCAAAGAGTCGGACACGACTAAGCGACTGAACTGAACCGAACTGAACAATATACAACCTTGACATCCTCCTTTCCCAATCTGGAACCAGTCTGCTGTTAACCACGTCCGGTTTTAACTGTTGCTTCTTGGCCTGCATACAGATTTCTCAGGAGGCAGGTAAGGTGGTCTTGTATACCCATCTCTTGAAGAATTTCCCAGTTTGTTGTGATCCACACAGTCAAAGGCTTTAGAGTAGTCAATGAAGCAGATGTTTTTCTGGAACTCTTTTGCTTTTTTGATGATCCAATGGATGCTGGCAATTTGATCTCTGGTTCCTCTGCCTTTTCTAAATCCAGCTTGAAATTCTGGAAGTTCTCAGTTCACATACTGTTGAATCCTAGCTTGGTGAATTTTCAGCATTACTTTGCTAGTGTGTGAAATAAGGGCAATTTTGTGGTAGTCTGAACATTATTTGGCATTGCCTTTCTTTGGGATTGGAATGAAAACTGACCTTTTCCAGTCCTGTGGCCACTGCTGAGTTTTCCAAATTTGCTGCTATATTGAGTGCAGCACCATCACAGCATCACCTTTTAGGATCTGAAACAGTTCAGCTGGAATTTCATCACCTCCACTAGCTTTTTGCATAGTGATGCTTCCGAAGGCCCACTTGACTTCGTACTCCAGGATGTCTAGCTCTAGGGGAGGGATCACACCATCGTGGTTATCCGAGTCATTAAGATCTTTTTTGTATAGTTCTTCTATGTATCCTTGCCACCTCTTAATATCTTCTGCTTCTGTTAGGTCCATACCGTTTCTGTCCTTCAATGTCACTTTAGGATTTAATCTTCATTGAGCTGCACACTAACGATGCTATTCATTGTTCTGTATGTATGCCATACTTCACTAGAAAGGTTTTTTTTTTTAATGATTTCAAAAAGGAAATACTAACGTTTCTTAATTCAGCCAGATCCCAGGCCCTAATGCAGAATATTTAGTGTTATTTGAGTCCATTCTATTTATCTGGTTGGTTAACTAGAAGCAGATTAGAAACTGCAAGACACAGGAAGGAGGAAGGGGGAGGTACAGATGCCCAGGATGAAGTAAAACCGATAAAGCACGAGAAAACAAAGAAGGACCACGGCAGAGGACGGGAGAGAGCGAGGAGGAGTACTGCCAGAAGCAGGAGAGGTCAAACAATCTAAGCAATTCCGGACCATGTGTCAATTCCTGCGCAGTCCCAGTGTCCCCAAAGATACCTCCATATTACAGAAGAGTGCAACAGATGAAGCTCATAATACTCTAAACCACCAGAGAGAGTAAACTCTGTCTAGGATTCCCTCCCTGAAAAAGTGAGTATGTAAAATATGCTATCAAGCCATCTATCAAAACAGGGAAAACGTCACCTTTTAAAGACTTGCTATTTAAATAATTATCTAGGAAATAAACACTTATTCCCTCAAAAAGTCAGATGAATGGGTTATTATTGTTACTCAAAAAAGATCATAGGGTCACAATAAAATGACGCAGAATATATCACGCAGAGAGAGTCCCTCTGGGGAATAGACACCTCAGCGAATCATCTAGCATTGTTACACTGGAGATTTAAATGCCACGCCTTCAAAAACAACCCACAATTCAAGAGGTCAGCACACATTCATCAAAGGTGAGCTCAAAACAATCAGAATCACAAGGCCAGACGCAGAGGAAATTTTATGTGGAGCACATTTATTTTTCCTCAGCATTTTACTGTAGCGGCCTTTTGCAGGAGTCTCCACACCTTCTTCCTTGTTGCTGTTCAGTCACTCAGTCGTGTCCGACTCTCTGCGACCCCACGGACTAAAGCACACCAGGCTTCCCTGTCCTTCACTATCTCCGGGAGTTTGCTCAAACTCATGTCCTTTGAATCAGTGATGCCATACAACCATCTCATCCTCTGTCATCCCCTTCTCATGCCGTCAATCTTTCCCAGCATCCGGGTTTTTTCTACTGAGTTGGCTCCTCACATCAGGTGGCCAAAGTATTCCAGCTGAATGGTCAGGGTTGATTTCCTTTAGGACTGACTGATTTGATCTCCTTGCTATCCAAGGGACTCTCAAGAGTCTTCTCCAGACCACAGTTGGAAAGCATCAACATCTTATTCCTACCAAGCTCCGTTTCCCATGTTCTAGGTTTGCTTTCTACACGCTGGGTTGGTGGGGTTTTCCTGCTAAAGTGTTCCCATCACTCAGGTGTAAAGCAACCAAAGGTTGTTAAACACCACAGTCTGTGAGACTATCACATGGCAATGAAAAGGAAAATAAGGAAGCTGAGGCTCAGTGATTACCCCAACATCTCAACCATACCAGAACTCTGACTAAACTCAAAATACATGGGTTCACGGATTTTTCAAAAGGAAAGGAGTAGGGACTTCCCTGGCAATCCAGTGGTTAACACTTCATGCTTCTAATACAGGGAGCACAGGTTTGATCCCTGGCTGGAAAACTGAAAAAAAAAGGAAAAGAGCAGACCTGTACCCTGGCTGCCCTCACCTTCCTCCCAGCACTGTCCTCTGACACTGAAGCCGGAGAGAGATGTCAGCATCATCAGAAAGTGGGTGGGGCAGTAACTACAGCCTAACCAGCCGCCTGATGTCACAATAAAGGCTCAAAGGGCAGCGACCAACAGGTCTCTTAACTCAGCTAACCCTTCCTCCTGCTGGATAGGAGATAAAAAGCTGCCAATGCTCCTCGATCTCTCCTGCCTGCAGGGAAATGAGGCTACCCTCCTTCTTTCCTGTCACTATTAAAATCCTGAAATCATTAACTAGTAGCTATTTCCCATGAGCTGTTGCTTTTAAAGGCGTTTTCTTTAGCTATCCTACTTTATTACAACTTTCATAAAAGACTCTGAAATGAGGGAGATTTACCAAGCTGTCACTGCACTGTCAAAAAGGAACTCTTATTTTAGGGTAATATTAAAGAATGTTTCAAGTAAATGTATCATTATAATTGCTGGGACCACCTCTGATCAGGAAAAAGGTTTCTACAATGTGTTCTTATCCAGCTATAGAGAGCTACTGATCTCAAAGAAAAGGCTGAATTTCCTTTCCTACAGTTTAAAAACAGTCCTTCTCTGCTCAAAGCAGAGAAGATACAGAAGTGAGTTCCCTGCTCACTCATGAATATACACATAAGGGACAGCACCCGACACCACGGGAATAACGAGAATTAGAGGATGAAAGGTCTGGAGAAATGCCTGTTTCTTCATCCACAAAACAGAAAAATAAACGTATATCCACCTTACACTGTTACAAGGAATATAGAAACTAACCCACTATGAAGGGCAACTGCTAAGCACCCATGTTACCGACAAGAAAAAAACAAGATAAAGAAAATCATGTATGTATGTGTGTTAACACTTATTTAAGTCAGAGAGAGATTATGAACACACACATTTGCTTCTACTAAAACAATGAAAGAATAAATCATAAAATTTACGGAGAAAGGGAATAGAATACAGTAATCAGAAACTAGACTTCTTTGAACAGATCTTGTTTTGTATATCTCACTTCAGGCAAATGAATTTAATTTTTATATAATTACAAAACAAAACTAAATTCTAAAAAACAATTCCTCAAAACCAAAACCAGAAAGAACAAATGAATGTATATATCACACTGGTGACTAAGTCACACTTAAGAACTATTCCAAGAGACTTTAAAACAAAAATATGACTGCACAGTCCTAGTAGGACATATCCTAAGGACAAAAATTAATCTTAAATTTTTAAATATTCATCCTGTTGGTGCTAATATTGAGATTATTGTGATGAGACTATAAATGCATTGTGAGATAATGTAAACAAGAATTGACACTAGGGTTAAGAATAGGATTTTCAGCACAGGAGATGTAAGATCAATGAGGCTAATAAAAACCCTGAATTCCTGAATGAAATTAGCAATATGAATTCTTGACTTATAAATCACATTTCCTTACTCTGTCTACTGAGACCCAGGAAACCAGGTACTCGCCTAAGGCCTCGACTGTGGCCTCTCAGAACCATCTGCTAACAAAAGGAACTAAGTCTCCTTAAAGAAATGACTGATTCCACATCTGCAGCAGGAAAAATATAAGATAAGCCTGGAAAATCTTAACTTCCTGTATTCTGGGTTGACATCACAGACTACTAGTATAGTGCCAAAAGGACTATAGTCAACTTATCCCAACGGCCAAAAATAGGACTGATGCTGCTGCTAAGTCACTTCAGTCTTGTCCGACTCTGTGTGACCTCATAGACAGAAGCCCACCAGGCTCCCCCGTCCCTGGGATTCTCCAGGCAAGAACACTGGAGTGGGTTGCCATTTCCTTCTCCAATGTGTGAAAGTGAAAAGTGAAAGTGAAGTCGTGTCCGACCCTTAGCGACCCCACGGACTGCAGCCCACCAGGCTCCTCCATCCATGGGCTTCTCCAGGCAAGAGGACTGGTTGGGCATAATAAGGTTAATAACTGACTCGGTCCAGTTCAGTTGCTCAGTTGTGTCTGACTCTTTGTGACCTGATGGACTGCAGCACGCCAGCTTCCCTATCCATCCACAACTCCTGGAGCTTGCTCAAACTCACGTCCGTCGAGTCAGTGATGCCATCCAACCATCTCATCCTCTGTCATCCCCTTCTCCTCCTGCCTTCAGTCTTTCCCAGCCCCAGAGTCTTTTCCAATGAGTCAGCTCTTCGCATCAGATGGCCAAAGTACTGGAGCTTCAGCCTCAGCATCAGTCCTCCCAATGAATATTCAGGACTGATCTTGCAGTCCAAGAGACTCTCAAGAGTCTTCTCCAATACCACAGTTCAAAAGCATCAATTCTTCTGGCACTCAGCTTTTTTTATGGTCCAACTCTCACATCCATACATGTCTACTGGAAAAACCATAGCTTTAACTATATACACCTTTCAAACATGCATCTAAATCCATAAGTTCATATAGTTACAACAAAAAACTCACTAACTTGGAAATCAAGTAATTATTTTGAAAACGAGAAAATAAGGGGGAAAAAAATCCACCAAATATTTATCTTGTCTTTCTTCTCAAAATTTACTTTGAGGTAACCAAACCACTGACAAGGGCAAGAGTCTCTACAGAAGTATCCCAGCTAAGTGAAGAGACATGTTACAATTAAAACCGTCATTTTTCAACCCTTAACGAACTAATGGATCGAGGACTACCCATCAGTGAGTAGAGAGTGACACAACCAGACAAGACGGACTTCCTGACGGGAGTTGGGAACACTTTTCAGAAACTAGCTTTACCAGAAAAAAATAAGAGGGCTTAAAAAAAACTCAACCCTCAAAATCATCAAGCCTCTAGATTTAACTACCGTTTTACAGGGAAAGCATGGACTATATTTTCACTGAAACTAAAGGAATAAACAAACAAAATCAGACCCTGAGAAGCTGCACAACAGTGCTCTTCAAAGTGTGGTCCACAGACAGGTGCCTGTCTGTGAATTTTTTTCAGCACCCCAAGATGAGATAAGTACAGAATTCAAAGTAAGCATTAGAAACATTTGGAACAATTTAACATAACTGTATGTCTACTGAGTAACATTTTTTTTTATGGGCCTGGTATGCCTTTTTCCTGGAAAAGTTTAAATGCATAGCTAAGAAACTTATACATTTGGTATACAAAAGAAAAACTAAAGGCAACTTTTGAAAACAGAAATAATGTAATTAAAGATAACCTTTAAGATTAATCTGGCAGCAAGAAAAACTGTCAATAGGACAGACTTTAGAAATGGAAAAGGGTAATTTGGGTGTCCGTAGACTTGGAATGAGCACCTTCTACTTCTGGAATACTTAAAATACTTACTCTATATCTTCTCCTTTAACTTCATAAAAACCACCCAAGGCTTGAGTCCTGGCTCTGCTACTTACTAGCACTGAAGCCCTGTGTCCTACTTTTTTAAACAGAATAGCAATGTTCCTTTCCCAGGGCTGTCATGAAGATTAAATGAAAAAATTATAGGGATGGCACTTCAGTGGTTAAACACACAATCTGTGAAGCTGATATTATCACAAGTCACCGAAAAGGAAAATCAGGAAACTGAGGCTCAGTGACCACACCAAGATCTCAGCCATACCAGGCTTCTGACTGAATTCAAAATTCATGGGTTCACAGATTTTTCAAAAGGAAAGAAGCAGGGACTTCCCTGGCGGCCCAGTGGTTAACACTTCACATTTTCAATGCAGGGGGAGCTAAGATTCCATATGCCAGGTGGTGTGGCCAAAAAAAAGAAAGAAGTTGTATATGAATGTACCTTGTAAATAATATGGCTCCACACAAATAAATGGTATTTCCATGATTATGATTATTATCATTTCTTAAATTCTTGAGAACCAGACAGCTTTGCCTTGCTCTTAAAGTCAAAGAATTCACAAAACCAAAAAAAAGAGAGAGAGAGAGAAGTTAAAAAAGAAGAAAAAAAAAAAGAATTTACTAAGCTGGTAAGGGGCTTACAAAGGTTCCCAACAGTAGAAGCAACAAAGGCATTTCCTGACCAGCCCTATGCCGTCTTCTGAAGCGTGAACTGTTTGTTTGTGGACACACTGTTTGCTACCATCCAAGCTCAACAACTGGAGGGAAGAAGCAACAGATGTTGGGTGACTGGCCAGTTCCTCCAGGAACTGCCACAGTTCGTGGCATAAAACAATGCTGTCTAAAGAGAAAGATCACAATCACACACAAAAAACAAGATATCCCGATGTGCTCCACTGCAAACATTCTATTTGTGAAACATAAAAGGTCATTTGAGGAACAGCCAATAAACAACTAATTAGTAGAACAAACAAGAATAATTTTGAAGGAAAAAGCTACAGAGGACAGAACTTTAAATTACTCAGTTTTGAATGACTTCTTTTCCATGACTATACATAAAAGGTTTTTTTGTGGAAATCATGAGGTCATTGTTTTCCAGTCTTCACTATAGGAAACAGCTGTGGAGAATGGCACAAACAGAGAACACTGCCCCATTTAGCAGCCCCTCACTGTGACAAGTGTATAGATGGCAACAGGAAAAATCCACCAAACCCACACCAATAGCAAAACAAAAGTGGCAGAGTCAACCGAAAAACTTTACACCCCACAAAGGAAGATATAAAACAACTAGCTCCGGACAAGCATCTGCATTATTACATCTGTATCAATTTTAGAGAGATTTCCACTTCAGACCAGATCAGCACCTTTCTACATGGGTCCCTGAAAACTTAAAGGTGATTCACTTTATAGTCCCTGCCCGATAGATGAAAGACGTTCAACAAATATAAAAACACCACCACACAAGTTTTCCTAGGGCTCTTATGCTCACATACTATGTGAACTGTCTAAAACTGAACTTACCCATCCACCTGCAGAACTGTTTTCCACTCTGTGCTCTCAGTCTTGAAAAGCGCCATCCTAAGGCACCCAGTTTCAAAACATCCAAATCATCTTCATCTCTTCATCTCTCTACCCTTTATGGTAAGCTGCCAAACACTGTCAACTCTGCTTCAACATGCATTTTTTTTTTAATGTGTTGAAAAGTTAGAGGAAAGGAGCAGGAGACAAGGAACGAGAAATAAACTGAAAGCAACCCAGCCTATTACGGGTGTGTAACTCTCCCTTACAAGACCACCCAGGACGCTGGTGAAACCTGTCCAAAGATAAAAATACTCTGAGGTGAGGCAATTCATTTCATTCTCAGACAACCTGCTCAAAAAATTCTGTATACTGAGGCATACCAACCCCTTCTCCAATTTCTCCCCTCCTCTCTCCAGGCCTAAAGCCTAAGCGTTAATTCACAGTCCTCAGGGAGGGCTGGCCCATCTGTGTACAACAGAAGCGACCCATCACCGGCACATCAATGTTTACAGCTGAGGCGTGTCTGCAAGCTGTCCCTCCTTGCTGTGGCACCTTCAGTTCAGATTAACCAAGCACCTCCAACAGAAGAGAGCTGGGCAAGACAGACTCACTGCCCTAGAGGGTCTCGCAGTGGCATGCAGGGAGGAGACAGACACGAACAGGTTTAGGAAACAGAATCCTGTTGCCTCTGAGAGGAAATTTTTCTACCCTTTTGACAGTCATGCAATACGAGGATTATCTGATCCTTGGAAGAATGTATGACTAAATTCATCCAATTCTGTTATCTTCTGGGGGAACAGGCAGTTCTTTTAATAACTATTTCAATTTCTCCCTCAGTTATCAGTCAGCCAGGTTTTCTTACTGTAACATTATTATTGGTTTGTTTTGTTTAAAGTTGTGGATTTTATCAGTGACAGGCAGACAGTCAGCAAAGATGGTTATTTTTCCCAAATTAATGTAGATATTTAACCCTAAAATTTACACAGGATTAGTTTCTGAAACCTGACAAAAATGATTCAAAAATCTTTCTGGAGAACTAGTAAAGAAGAGCAAGATAACATTTCTTACCCAATAAACTCTGTACTTCTCTGCACTGGTTTTAATCATGTCTATTATTGCAGAATAAAAATAAACGTTTCACAGTGGGAGAAAAAAAGAATAGCATGAAAAGAACAAGCAATAACAATGCCATGTGGTACCAATAAAAGTACTGATGAAACAGAATACAAAATTCAAAAATAGACCATAAAACTCTAAATATGGAGAAGACTTCTATAAATAAGCAGGGTGATAATAAGGTTGGGGTAACAATACCAGTTAACACTCACTAGAATTGATGATATGTCAGGCCCTCAGCCAAGTTTTTCTCTTACTTGTTTAAAAAAAAAAAACAAATGAGGCAGATATATTCTTAACCACATTTTACAAATGAGGAAACTAAGCCCAGAGTTAAGTGCTCAAGGTCCCATAGCTAGTAAGGGGTGCAGCCATGATTGAAACACAGGCTCTCTGGCTCCTCAGTCCAGGTTCCCAACCACTCACTATAATATACAAGATGGGAAATCTCAAACCTTAAAATAAATCCCCACTTTCCACATGCACTAAATTAAACCAAACTCCAAACTACTGGAAAGAGAAATATTTCAGAACATAATGGAAAAAACTAACAAAAAATAGAATAGAAAAATTATCCTGTATGAAAGCATAACTTTTCAGCTATATAGTTACAAAAACAATAAGGAAAAGGGACAGCTTCAAAAACATTAAAAACCTCCTGTAATATACAAAAGTAACAAACCTAAAAGAGCAACAGACTGAGAGAAGTATCTATACCAAATGTCTCAAGGCTTAAGAAGGTGTTGCCTTAAACACATCTACACTAGTCTATGAAGAGCTGTTATAAAGTTTCCAAAAAGAAAAGCACTTTCAAAATCCAAGGGACACCATGACCATAAAGTAGGATTTATTTCTGGAATGAGGAGTTATTCAACATACGAAAATCAATCAATATAATATGCCACACCAATAGCTCAGTTGGTAAAGAATCCACCTGCAATGCAGGAGACCCCAGTTCAATTCCTGGGTCAGGAAGATCCACTGGAGAAGGGATAGGCTAGCCACTCCAGTATTCTGGACTAGAGAATTCCATGGACACTATAGTCCATAGGGTCGCAAAGAGTCAGACACTACTGAGCAACTTCACTTCAATATGCCACATCAATAGAATGAAAGAAAACTACCACACAGTCATCTCAATTGATTCAGAGAAAGCACATGACAAAATTCAACACTCTACCATGACAAAGACACTCAAACTAAGAAGAAAATGTGACAAAAGCAGTATCTAAAAAGTACACAGCTAACGTCACACTCAGTTGTGAAACACTGAAAGCTTTTCCCCTAAGATAAAGAATCAAGACAAGGATGCCCATTTTCACCACCTCTGTTAAACAGAATATTGGAATTTCTAGCCAGAACAACTAGGCAAGAAAGTGGAAGGGGGAGGGGGAATAAATTAAGAGCTTGGGATTAGCAGTTACAAACAGATAAATAACAAGATCCTACTGTATAGCACAGAGAACTATATTCAATATTGAATATACATATGTAACAACCACTATGCTGTACACCAGAAACTAACACAACATTGTAAATCAACTAAGCTTTATTTAAAAAAATAAAAAAAGTAAAAGGTATCCTAACTAGAGAGAAAGGTATAAAATTCTGTTTGCAAAGAAAATGATCTTATATGTAGAAAACCCTGAGGATTCACAGAAAACTGAGACAGCTAACAGATGAATTCAGCAAAGTGCAGGATATAATATCAACATACAAAAAAATCAGTTCCATTTCTATACACTAGCAATGAACAATCCAAAAAGGAAACTATGAAAACAGTTTCAAATATATAATAACAACATCAAAAAGGATGAAATAACTAGGAATAAATTTAACCAAGGAGGTGAAAAACTTATACATTGAAAACTATAAAACTTAAGTGACAAAAATTAAAGACAACACATTTATAAAAGACACTCCAGTTCATGGATTGAAAGAATAGTGTTGCGATACTGATTCTACACAAAGCAACCTACAGACTTCAGTGCAATCCCTATAACAATCCCACTGCCACTTTCTGCAAAAATAAAAACCTGTCCTGAAGTTCATATGGAATCTTCAGGGACTCCAAAGCCAAAACAATCTTGAAAAAGAAGAACAAATTTGAAGGACTCAAATTCTGATTTCAAAACCTACTGCACAGCTACAGTAAACAAAACAGTGTGCTGGAGCACTGACAGGAGACAAAGATATACAGATCAATGGAACAGAGTAAAGAGCCCAGAGATAAACCCTCATATATACAACTGATTTTTGACAAGGGCACCAACACCATTCAACAAAGAAAAAACAGTAGTCTTTCCAACAACAGTGCTGGGAAAACTAAACACCCACATACAGAAGAACCTTACCATATACAAAGGTTAATTCAAAATGCATCAAAGATGTAAACCTAAGAGCTAAAACATAAAATTTAAACAGAGGGAAAACTTCATGACATTAAATTTGGCAACGATTACTTGGATATGATACCAAAAGCAAAGGCAACAGAATAAAAAACAAAGATGAACTGGACTTCATCACAATTAAAAACTTTGTACACCAAGGGACAGTTATTAAGAGAGTGAAACAACCCACAGAATGTGAGAAAATACTTGCTAATCATATATCATGAGAGATTAACATCCATAATATATAAAGAACTTCTACAACTCAACAATAACAACAAAATTCAATTCAAAAATGAGGAAAGTCCTTGGATAGACATTTCTCCAAAGAAGATATACAAATGCCAATAATCACTTGATAAAATAATCCAAGTCAATAGTTAAGTCATTAATTACTAATGATCCTTAGTCATTAGAGAAATGCAAATCAAAACCACCATGAGGTAACACTTCACACATGCTAACATGGTTATTATTTGAAAAAAAAATGGAAAACAGCAAGTGTTGGCAAGGATGTGGAGAAACTGGAACCCTCATGCTTTGCTGGTGAGAATGTACAAAGGTGTGGTCACTGTGGGAAAGAGTTTTACAGTTTCTCAAAAAGGGGGCTGAAAAGAGTCAGACACAGCTGAGCGACATTCACTTTCACGGGGCAAACTGCCCAATAAAAGAGGACTGGATGATTAAATTATCACTTAGCAGTATGACACCGTATGTATCATTAAACGTTAAACAGTATAATGATTACAGTTTAGAAACATGGGAAAAACTTTTATAGGCTGCACGAAAAAAAAATCATAATCCAAAGCAGCTTGGCCAGAATAATAGCAACCAAGTAAAATATGTACCATATATGTGGATGATAAAGCGTCTGCCTGAAATGCGGGAGACCCGGGTTCGATCCCTGGGTTGGGAAGATTTCCTGGAGAAGGAAACGGCAACCCACTCCAGTACTCTTGCCTGGAGAATCCCACGGACAGAGAAGCCTGGTAGGTTACAGTCCATGGGGTCGCGGAGTCAGACACGACTGAGCGACTTCACTTCACTTCACTTATGTGGACAAGTACAAAAATGTAAACTGTGGCACTTCAAGGCAATGTGTTCCAGTAGAGTAAGAACATGAATGTTATCATCACACTGCTCTGAGCTGAAGTTCAAGCTCTGTCCCTAGGAATGTGTGGAGAACCAAACTAGACCAAGGTCAGAGATCTAACCTTGCCCAAAGCATGACTCAGTGACCTGCTCCCCACCCCATCCACCACCCTTCCCTTCTGCTCCAACCACACTAGACCTTGAAATTTCTTGAATAAACCAAGTTGTTGGAGGTCCTAAGCCTTTGAACACGATGGGTTTTCCACTGTTTCCAACAGGCCTTTCCCACCTCTCCCTTTATCCACCAAGAGGATTCCTACCAAAGCCTTCCAGACTCAGCCCAGGGGGCATGTCTCCAGTCCCCCACCACTCTCAGATTCCCCCTTTCGGTTTGCACGGCACTTCTGTACACACCTCTGTCACAGTACTCATCCTACCCTACTGCAACTGATTCTTTACCCCTGCCTTCCCTTCTAGACCCAGAATTCCTTACAGGCATGGACCATCTCACTCATCCTCGTGCAGCCAGGTGCCTCCCAACACAGGACCAGCACAAGCAATGTGCTCAGTAAATCTGTAGACTTAATGAACTATGTCTACAATACTTCAACCTGAATTTGACTCCTAATGGATATAAACTGATGTTTCTGCAGCTCTACACTGTATTCAGGGCTAAGAACAGGAAGTCAACCAAAATAAGAAAAGCTTAATGACTCAGCTTCCTTGGTTTTCCGCCTATCTCTCTGCCCCTCTAACAAGTCCAACAAGTCCTTCCCTCCTCCTATCCCCTTATTTTTATTTTCCCCCAAGGGGCTGGCCTTGGGCTTCTGACTACACACTCAACGCTCCTGGCTTTAGTTATCACCTCTATGCAGCTGAATTCAAGCTATTATGATTCCTTCTTAGATATCCCATGACCCCCAATCCCACATGTTCAAATTATAGTCATGATCTTTTCTGCCCTCAGTGCCCCTTTTTGGACTGCTCCATCTCTGTCAGCTCTCCCCTTATTGTCTCCATCAGCCAGGTCTGACCTGGTGGTTCCTTTACCTCTCCATCTTTCAGCTGGTGTTACTCGCTCAGTCGTGTCAGACTCTGCGTTCCGAAGAACTGTAGCCTGCCAGGCTCCTAGTATTCTCCAGGCAAGAATACTGGAGAGGGCAGCCAGTCCCTTCTCCAGGGGATCTTCTGGACCCAGGGATCAAACCCAGGTCCCCTGCATTGCAGGTGAATTCTTTACCGTTTGAGCTACCAGGGAAGCCCTAATAGAGTCTCCTTAATCATGTCACGACATCCTCCAAAATGTCTCTGGATTCGCCCTTTCCTCCTCCTCCTCATGTCGCTCCTGTGACTACCCTTTCCAAATCCTTACTTTCTTCTCCGTCGGATGCGTTTTTGCTCACCATCAGACCCATTTTTCTGAAACATCATTTTTCATCAAACCAGAGTCTGCCCAGCTCAGGAAACCTCCACTGAATCACTGCTGACTACTGCCTCAAGGCTAAACAGTTGTGGCAGGCTTTCAGGGCCACACCGAATCTGTCCCCTTTCATCTCCTCAGCCATCTACATTTAATTCCCCTTCTCACCAAATCAGCGCTTCTCAACCAGGGGCAATTTTGCCCCCCAGGGGACATCTGGCAAAGTCTGGAGACAGTTTAGATTGTCATGACTGGGGTGGGGGCAGGAGAGTACTAACCGCGCCTAGTGGGGAGAGGACAGGAATGCTGCTCAGCATCCTACAACACCAGCACAGCCCCCACAGCAAAGACTCACCCAGCCAATAATGCCAGGCATGTCAACAGGCCAAGGCTGGAAAACCGCTCCAATCCCAGACCCCCGCCGCAGAGCACCCAGGGCCTCCTGACCCCAGACGCTGTGCCTTTACTCAGATTATTCCCCAACAGTCTGAATTGGCATCTCTCCTTTAACGGTCCAAGCTTTATTTATCTTCAAATCCCATTTCTAAGCTACTTCCCACAGTTTTAATATCACCTATTGACCAATCGGAGAAGGTAATGGCACACCACTCCAGTACTCTTGCCTAGAAAATCCCATGATGGAGGAGCCTGGTAGGCTGCAGTCCATGGGGTCACTATGAGTCGGACGCAACTGAGTGACTTCACTTTCACTTTTCACTTTCAAGCATCGAAGAAGGAAATGGCAACCCACTCCAGGCGACCCAATCCCAGGGACGGGTGAGCCTGGTGGGCTGCTGTCTGGGGTCGCACAGAGTCGGACACAACTGAAGCAACTTAGCAGCAGCAGAGACCAATGAGTCCCAAGTCTTTCTCTCTAACCAGTCCCGATCTTCTAAACACCAGACTCCCTTATCCACCTGCCAACTAGTCACCTCTCAAGTGTCCTATTTAACTCATCTGAAACTGAACTCCAAAGCTGCTGCTCCTCAAGTAAGGGCACAGCACCATAATCACCCTGCTGCTCAAAACAAACACCGGGGACTTGCTCTGACTGCTCCCCTCTGCCTCAGTGCCTTCCCTGGAACCAATCTTTAAGCAAACCCTGTCGAGTCTACCTCCAGATATATCTCAAATCCATCTGCTTCTCCATCCCATGCACCACCGGCAGGTAGCTTTACCTTTGCAAAGCCTCCTAACTGGCCTCCCTGCCTCCAGTCTGTGTTCATGATTCAGACTCAGAACATGATCACTTTACGTTTCAAGATCATGCCAGAACACTGCTTAAAATCTGCAACAGCTCCCCACTGCTCTTAGAATCAAATCTAATCCCCTCATCTTGCCCTACAAGGGGGTCCTATAGGCCCCACCTCTGCACACCAAGCCCCCTTTTCCAGCTTCATCTATCAGATGCCCCACCTAGCTCTCTTAAGCCATGAAAAAGGCCTGTCAAAGATTTTCAAATGTACCCCCAGCCCTGCCCCTGCAGAGCCTTCTGAATACATTTTAATCTCCCTATCTGGTCATTATTCTCTCTCATACACCTTAGCTTTTTCTTCTTAGCTCTAATTATTTTATTTTTGTATTTATTTTTGGTTGTGCTTGCTCTACACTGCTGTGTGAGAGCTCTCTCTACCTGCAGTGAGCAGGGGTCACTCTCTAGATGCACTCACTGGGGTGCCTCTCCTGTTGCAGAGCACAGGCTCGAGAGCACACAGGCTTCTGGACCTGCAGTTCCCAGGCTCCAGAGCAGATTCAACAGTTGTGGCGCACAGGCATAGTTGTTCCGCTGCATGTGGGATCTTCCTCAAACAGGGTTCGAACCTGTATCCTCTGCATTGGCAGGTGGACTCTTAACCACTGAACCACCAGGGACGTCCTCTAATAAATTTCAAATTTCACATTTACCTTTGTGTGCTAATGAATACACGTGCCTCCCCTGTAACTGTAAAAGTTTCAGGGAAGGAATGGATCATGGGATCTGGCACTATTTTTTTTTACATTACCATGCTGTTTGGTTTACGCCTATATACCCAGTGACTGGGGCCTCCCAGGTGGCTCAGCAGTAAAGAATCTGCCTGCTAACGCAGGATATGAAGGTTCCATCCCTGGGTCAGGAAGATCCCCTGAAGAAAGGAACGGCAACCCACACCAGTATTCTTGCCTGGATAATCCCATGGACAGAGGAGCCTGGCTACAGTCCATGGAGTCACAAAGAGTCAGACACAGCTGAACATGCACACGTACCCAAAGACTAGCGCAGCATGTGATATGGAGTTAGGAGCACCATAAATTCATACATTCGCAGAAGCTTAACAGCCGATAATGAATGAATGAATCTTCTACTTATTCTGCTCACAATTTCACCGTTCTCTGAACCCCCCCGAACTTTACCAGTCAATACAATTTTTTTTTAAATTTCCCTATAAAACTGGTAAGTTCTCTGATGGCTAGAACTCTGTCCCAGAATCCCCACACTTAATCCTCTATTCCCAACCCCTCCCCTAAACCAGTCCCTCTGTACACAATAACTGCTCAGTAAACATAGTGTAAGTCAGCAAACACGCGATTCCACAACTGCCCTGTGCATCTCTGCGCCCCAACTAGTCTTCTTCATGCTTTTCTTGCACTTTCTCGTGAAGCTGCACACATCAGCTGGGCATGTGCTGGAGAGAGCGCCACATGCTGAAGAAGCGCGGAGAACAGGCATACCTAGAGGAACAAACCTGACCCACGTGAAAGAAAGTAAGTTTGAAAATTGATGGACAGGGCAGCCACTTGTAAGAGAAAGCACACGTCAGGGGCGAGGCCCTAGCATGCAGTGTGGATGGGTCAGAGTCTTGTCCTGCACAGGCTTTGGTTGGGCAGTCTAGAGAGGCCCATCAACAGTGTGAACGTACGTTCCCTCTGACTCAGCAACACCACAGCCAAGACTTACTCCTTAGAAAGGGAGACTAGATCTATGGTGAAGGATTGGTTAGACTGGTTAAAAACTATACAACCAAAACACCATGAGTGGGCTTCTATTGTATGTGCCAGCCACGAAATCATGTCCAGTTCTTTTCAACCCCATGGACTGTAGCGGGCCAGGCTCCTCTGTCCGTGGAATTCTCCACGCAAGAATACTGGAGTGGATTGCCGTGCCCTCCTCCAGGGGATCTTCCTGACCCAGGGATTGAACTCAGGTCTCCCGCACTGCAGGCAGATTTTTTACAATCTGAGTCACCAGGGCGACTATACAACTGTTAAAAAGAATGACAAGGACCTGGATGTTATTAACAAAAAACAATGAATGCTATCTGTGATATAATTTCAAGTCCAGGATAGGAACATAGAGGAAAGCAAGTTGCAGGACTCTATAGGGAGTACGAGCCGATCAGTGCAGAAGATGTGTCTGTTACATGCATTTAAATGGTCTGAAAGGACAATTTTTTAAGGAAGACTTCCAAAAGTACCTAAGCCTCAGGAGTAACAGCACATGCATAAAGCTAGCTGCAGCTGACCTTATTTTCACTACGATTTGGCACTGCAAACTTAGAGGGGAAAAAAATGCTACATGTTTCAGCACGTCCACCCGGCCTGTTTATATATTTTACGTTGAGACCTGTTGTTTCGGTGGCTGTGCTAAGAAGACACAGAACTAGAGCTCAGTGCGTGCACCGGCATGGCGGGGTTCGGGGCGGGTGACAAACACGCAGTCAGAACTCTCCCTCAGCCTCTAGCCAGCAGGTGAACCTCAGTTTCCTCACCCAGAAAGGCTGAGGATCACTCACACCTCACCCGAGTCTTCTTCCAAGTCTACAATTTGATGACAATCTCACTGCGCTTCTCCTTCAAAGTTTTGGAACTCATAAACAGAGGTGACCACGTTTGACAGACAAGGAAACAGACCAGGAAGAGACCGTCTTCTATTTAATACTGTCATAAATTGGAAGGTGATCAACACAATTTCATTTTGTTTCCTACTTTCCAAATCAATTTGAGGAACACCCTGAAGTCAGATTACTCCTTAGGACTGTGAGATGTCAAGGTACTAAACTGCTTCATACAACCAGGAAAACTTTCACCATCGGTCTGAAGCAGAAAATCAGAGCTCCCTGATTTACTTCACAAAGTAAGTTGTGAATCCAAGCCAGTGGAAGCCTGATTGCTAGCTTGTCTGCCTCCACTCATTTATACACATGCACTCCCTTTGTAACCATTTATACACATATACTTCCTTTGTAACCCAAGAACTCTCACTAATAAATAAACACCACCATGCACCAAAGTTCAAAGAAAAAAACGTAGGAGAGAAAGTTCGGTTCATCAATTACTTTCTGTTTCACAGCAGATTTGGAAGGAGTCCCCCGAGTTCTTTCATCAGCAGATCACCCTGTCCCAGCTGTCCTTTGGAAGCACAGTTGGAAAGCTGCTGCTATAAAACCCATCTTTGTTACTTGAAAGATGACCATCCGCCTTTCACGTACTGCAAAAGGGCAGTGAGTACCAGAAATAAGAGAGCATCTGTACAAACCTGGAACACCCAAGTGAGCATCCTGTGAAAGTTAGAACAATACACTTATTTTCTCTTAGAACACTGAGCACTCAAGTTTCAAAATGATTTACTTACCCTCACAGTTTTACTAATAAGACAGTGATCCAAGGATCCTACCAGTAAAGTCTAACTTTTACTCTAGAGCTGCAGCAATCAGAGAAGAAAAAGTAACAAGACATCATTAAAGGCTGGGACAGGAAGGAAAACTCACATTAAGGAAATTCAAAACATTCCTCCAACAGTTTCTTAACCTCAGCACTATTAATATTTGGGGCTGGATAATCCTTTTTGAGGGATATGGTCCTACATGTTGTATGATGTGTGTGTGTGCTCAGTCATGTCTAACTTTTTGCCATCCCATGGACTGCAGTCCGCCAGACTCCTCTATCCACAGAATTTTTCAAGCAAGAATACCGGAGTGGTCGCTACTTCCTACTCCAGGGGCTCTTTCTGACCCACAGATTGAACCTGAGTCTCTTGTGTCTCCTACACTGGCAGGTGGATTCTTTACCACTGAGCCTCCTGGGAAACCCATGTTGTATGACAGCCCCAAACCTGGAATCACCCCATTAGTTGGCAGCGGCAGCCCCATCCCAGCTATGACACCCAAGTATGGGTTTCCAGACATCACCAAATGTCCCCAGGACTCGGGGGATAGAGGAGGCGGAGAACCACTACTCTAAGAGCAGGAAAAAAACGTCTGTGCAAAAAGAGAAAAAGATGTAAGTGGCAGCTAGGGAAGTTTCTTAAACCTTACCAAGATTGGACCACTCAACTTCTTTTATTCTGGAAAATGAAAATCCAACCTTAACAACCATCCAGCTTACCCAAAACCAAAAATCTGTTTTCCTGGCAAGCTCCTAAGGCTGAAATCAATGTAGTTAGACTCCTAATTGAAAATCTTACAAACAAAATTGTAACTTGAAGTTGTAAGTCAACAAAAATACATTCAAAGACATATTAAGCTTTTTTTTGAGGTCACAAGGCAAATTATCCCAAGATGGTAAATTGTTTTTTATCTCCTCTGCCAACTGGTAGTGGCTGCCTGGAGCCCAGAATTCAGCGGGATTCTGAATGTGAGCTCGAGAGAAACGAATCTGCCTCAAATATCAATGTCTGCCACCAACAGGTGAGGGGGGCGCGGTGACCAGTGTGTCAGCATCCACTGGCTTCCTGTTTAACGTTTTGTTTTTCACAGGTGCAGAGTCTTCCCCAAGTGAGAGTGCCTGGCACAAGGCAGGTGAGGCACTTTGGTGGGCTGCCTACGAGACAATCCCCTCCTTTACTCGTCTCTTCTATTAAGCCAGGAAAATCACATTCCACTTTCCTGCCTCCATGGCAGCCAGGGGCAGTCAAGCAACATGATTATTGTTAATGAAATGTCAGCAGAAGCCTGTGGAGGGGGCTTCTGGAGGAACTTTTATTTCCCTAATGACTTCCTGCCTTGCCTGGGTAGAATGCCCTGAGGTGACAAACATTAAGGAAAAACCGCCAGTAATAGCTAAGAACAACAGAATGGAAACATAGAAATGGTCTGGGTTCTAAGTGGGCCCATAAAGTCACTGCACCACCTGAGAACCACTTATCTCTAGACTTCTCACAGGTGAGCTAATTCAACATCTTTATTGCGTAAGGCAAGGGCTTCCCTGGTAGCTCAATTGGTAAAGAATCCACCTGCAATGCAGGAGACCCTGGTTCGATTTCTAGGTCGGGAAGATCCCCTGGAGAAGGGACAGGCTACCCACTCCAATATTCTTGGGCTTGCCTGGTGACTCAGACGGTCAAAAAATCGCCTGTAATGCGGGAGACCTGGGTTCGATCCCTGGGTTGGGAAGATCCCCTAGACGTGGGCATGGCAACCCACTCTAGTATTCTTGTCTGGAGAATCCCCATGGACACACGAGTTTGTGCAAGCTCTGGGAGTTGCTGATGGACAAGGAAGCCTGGCGGGCTATAGTCCATGGGGTAGCAAAGAGTCAAATACGACTGAGCAACTAAGCACAGCACACACTGCTTAAGGAACCCTCATTGGGGTTCGCTCTTTCTAGGCTACATGTATTCTTAACTCACTGAATAAACCTTCAAAAGACATGGAGGAGAATGAATGAATGCAAAGTGAAATCTACAAAGGGTTCAGAAGATTACATTTTTAAAAAACAGGGCCTCTAAGAATCTGTTCAACTTTGCCAAAGCATACTTTTTTAGAATTATTGACCCACTTCTGTGATAGCTTTTTAATGGATAAAAAAGTGAACACAACGTCTTAAACAGCAATGAAAATGTTCACATACAAAAACGCTATAGAAATTGATTTTCACATTTTGGAATACAAAACAAATTTAAGACACTGGGCCATGACCTTGCAAAGTTGGCAACTGCTGTGGCTACTTTCAGGCACATGCAAAAAGAAAAAGACTGATAGTCTGGTGGGCCGAGGAGATGGCAACCCACTCCAGTGTTCTTGCCTGGAGAATCCCAGGGAAAGGGGAGCCTGGTAGGCTGCCGTCTATGGGGTCACACAGAGTTGGACACAACTGAAGCGACTTAGCAGCAGCAGCAGCTGGTGGGCTGGCATTCTCTATTTTCTGATGTTGAGATCTCTGACATGAATCCCTGGTGGCTCAGAGGTTAAAGCGTCTGCCTCCAATGTGGGAGACCCGGGTTCGATCCCTGGGTCGGGAAGATCCCCTGGAGAAGGAAATGGTAACCCACTCCAGTATTCTTGCCTGGAGAATCCCATGGACGGAGAAGCCTCGTAGGCTACAGTCCACGGGGTCGCAAAGAGTCGGACACGACTGAGCGAGCGAACGGAATGGAATCCCTGTCAAGTATTTACATTCAAATTTCCAAGGTCAAATAGCGACCACTTTTTTAAGAAAAACAGGGTAGCGCAACATAAATAAAAATGTAAGTAAAATGTATCAAAAGAGGAGGAGAGTGTTGTTCCAAAGCAAGAAAGTAGGTCCTCAACCAGGAGCTGATTCCTTAGATAGCTGACCCTTTTATATTTTAATCAAATCATTTGCTTAAATAGATGTATTTTAGAAAGAAACTTCATAGCACCAACGGAAAGCCAGTACCATCTGCCATAAATAGAAGACAAATGTAAAAACAAATCCAATGAAAACATATTCAATTCTAGCTACTGTTGCCTAGTCAAGTCTCTAATCTGGAAGCTTGTTCTCTCCATTATTTAAAAAAAAAAAAATGATGGGGGAGTGAGCAAGAACTGTTAAAGATGTGCTATCACCAAGCTGAGACTTTCTCTTTGGCATGATCAAAAAAGAAAGAGAATAGAAAAGAAATTAACTTTCTTACTGTGTGCTTTCCTTCTATTTATATCCGTTTCTCACCTGAATCCCAAATCATCCCAACAATCCCAAATCATCTTTCCCTTTTGCTTAGAATAAGAGCCCATTTCCTATTACAGCCTAAATGATCCTACACCATCTGGCCCCAGCCCTCCAATCACTCTGCTCTCGGCTCTCACGCACCCACAAGGATCCAAGGGCCACATCGAGCCCACTGCCTGTTTCGGTACAGCCCACGAGCGAAGAATAGTTTGTAGAGATGAATACTTGCAATCAATTTGACGACAGAGAACATTAATTCTGAACTTCAATTAAGCTAATCATTGTCCTCTGCGGAAAAAAAAGTCCCATTCTTCTCCTTGGTAGAGTTGTATCACAAAATACTGTACTCAATTATCATATTTTAGGCAGTAAAAAAGGAGCAGAAATGTGTTTTCTGTTGTTATATAAGTAACTAACTTCTATCTCCGATTTTGCATTTTGACCAGCAGAGCCTAAAACATTTGCTATGCAGCCCTTTACAGAAAGAGTGCGCCCATCCCAGAGCTACCCTGTGGATCAAGTGCACCAAGTTCTTTCCCATCTCAGGGCGTCCGCACTTTCCTTACTCCTGGGACCCACTCTCCCCGGAGCTCCTCAAGGAGGGCTCTCCCTGTGGTTACTCAAGTCTCAGAAAGTCACTTCCTCCGAGAAGTCGCCCTAATCCTTTCCCCTTCCCATGTAATCTACCCCGCCAGCACATGAGTCACATCGCCAGCTTGTACCTCCTTCAAACCACTATCTGACATTACCTCGTTAACTTATTAAAGTTTTTAATAATAAAAATAATAATGGCAGCAAACAGTCATAGTACCACACACAATGGAAACACTTTATGTACCAGGTTGAACCCCATAAAACTGCCGATCTGTAAGACAGAACGGTCTACAATGGGTAACTTCATAGGGTTCAACCCAACATACCAACTTGTAAGACAGCTCACAACCCAACAGACCAACTTGTAAGCAGCTCACAACCCAACATATCAAGTTGTAAGCAGCTCACGACCACCTATGAAGTAGGTACCAGAGCAGAAAACTGTGGCACAGAGAGGCTGAGAAACCTGCCCGAGGTCACACCGCTTGTAAGTGGCAAACAAGGATCTGAACCCAAGCTCAACATTCCCATCCCCAAGATGTAAGTTTCCAGGAAAGCGGACGGTCTCGCCCATTGTTCCATCCTTCCCCTGAGCCCACCGCACGCAGCAAGCCCTTAATGCGCGATGAATCAATGAGTGAACGGCTCTGCTTGCAGTCCGCACCATATGCCCGGACTCGCGCCCACTCCTCTTTCTTCAGGCACCCAGAGCATCAGTCCTTCGGCCGCGACGGAAGCGGGGAAGGAAGCCCTCGGCAGGCGGCTGCCCAAGGGCTCACCTTGAAGTCGCGGCTGTGCTGCGGGGTGTACTCCAAGGTCCAGAGGGCCCGCACCAGGTGCGCCAGCTGCTCGGTGACCTCGCCCTGGCCCTGCGCGCCGCGGCCCGCGGGCTGCTCGGGGTCAGGCGAGGGCTCGGGCCGCCCCGCCCGGTACTGGCCGAGCGCCAGGTACTCGGCGAAGAGCTCCGTGTTGCTGAGACACTGCAGCGTGGCGTTCATGAAGCACGTGTTGCCGTGGTTCCGGAGCCCCGCCACCCCGGGCACCGGCTCCGCGGCGCAGGCGGGCGGCGCGGGCGAGGCGGGCGGCGGCGGGCACGGCGGCGGCGGCGTGGGCGCGGCGGCCGGCCCGGGCGGGAAGCAGCTGCGGAGGCCGCCGCGGTCCGGGGCGGCGCCCTCGGAGCTAAGGTGCGAGAGCGTGGACAGCGTCTTGAGGACGCGGCTCATGAAGCTGCCCACCGAGCGCGCCGACGAGGGCGAGGAGGGCGCGGCCGGCCCGGGGCCCCCGGCGCCGCCGCCGCCGCCCGCGCGGCCGCTCCGGAACAGCCGCTTGCTGAAGGAGCGCTTCTCCTTCCCGCCCGCCGCCGCCGCCGGCGGCCCGGGCCCGGGCGCCGTTACCTTGGACATGGCGGTGGCCGCCGACGCTCATCACCGCGCCCGCCCGCCCGGCCCGCGGCCCCGCCACGGCCGCCGCCGCATCCCGCCGCGCCGCGCCTCACCGGGCCGGGGGGCTCGACGCCCCACACACCTCCGAGCGCCGCCGAGCGAGCCAGCGAGCCAGCCGCGGCCGGCGGGGCGGGCGGGTGCGCGCGAGATCCGCCCAGCTGGGTCGCTCACGTGACCCGCCTCCAGCGCTGCCCGCCCCGCGCTGAAGCCGCCTCGGCCGCCATGTCGACTGCGGGAATGGAGCTGCCTCCTCAGTCAAACGCGATGACTGGCGGCTCCGGGCGCGGTCCTGCTGCGTGAAGCCGGAGAGAGGCCATGTCTAGTGTGGGCAAGGTCCAGGCGCCGCCGGGGAGCGCTCGGCTCGCGCAGGGTGGTGGATCCCCGGGGAGGCTCTCGGTCTTGGCTGCTGTGATGGTGAAGGCCTTGGAAAAGTGCATGAATGGGAATGCCGCTTCTTAACTAGCTCCTGGAAGAGCTGATGGACATGGTCCTGACGGATCCTGGGCAAGCCAGCCCCTCCTGGCTCCCAAGGGACCCCGACCGTCTGCGTGCCCCTCGAACGCCATCGCAGAGCCTAACACCTTTCGGCAGGCATGTCTTCCGGCGCCACTTACCTTAATTCTCAAACCCCTTTGAGCTCTAATGCCAGGCACCGCGGTAGACACTGGGAGTACGACGTGTGAAGCTAACAGAGTTTCTTCCTGCTCTCTTATTAGTGGATGCTGAGAGTAGCTGCTGTTACAAGCATTGTGCTAAGCAGTGCAGTATCTCCTTCAATCTTCCATTCAGGTGCTTTGAGGTTGTTGTTGTTCTGCCAGTAAGTCGTGTCTGACTCTCCGTGACCCCATGGACTGCAGCAGGGGCCAGACTTCCCTGTCTTTCCCTGTCTCCCGAAGTTGTTCAAATTCATGACCATTGGTTGGATGGTGTTGCCATCCAACGATCTCATCCTCTGTTGTCCCCTTTGAGTTTGGTAGAGTCTTAACCCATTTCAAACCCAAGTGTGTTCCAAAGCCCGTAGACTTGACCTCTAAACAAAACGTCACAGACACACAAATAACAGAAGGGCACATCAGTGAGTTAAGCATGTTGGCATTTCAATCATCCTATTGACCGTTACTACTTTAAGTGACTTAACTCAGTGTTGGAGGGAATATAAGAAATGGTGGGGACACTGGCAAATTGCAAATCAACATCCTTCTAAAGGGGTGACTGCCACTCAGCACCAGCCAATTCTTTCCATGCAGAAATGAGGGCTCAGATCATATGATTCTTTCAAGGAAGGTGAAAAGTCTATTTTTAAAATAAAGAAAAAAAAAGCAGAACCATTACTTTGCCAACAAAGGACCATCTAGTTAAAGCTATGATTTTTCTAGTAGTCATGTATGGATGTGAGAGTTGGACTATAAAGAAAGCTGAGCACCAACAAATTGATGCTTTAGAACTGTGGTGTTGGAGAAGACTCTTGAGAGTCCCTTGGACAGCAAGGAAATCAAACCAGTCAATCCTAAAGGAAATCAGTCCTAAGCATTCATTGGAAGGACTGATGCTGAAGCTGAAACTCCAATCCTTTGGCCACCTGATGCGAAGAACTGATTCACTAGAAAAGACCCTGATGCTGGGAAAGATTGAAGGCAGGAGGAGACGGGGACGACAGGATGAGATGGTTGGATGGCATCACTGACTTGATGGACATGGGTTTGAGCAAGCTCCAGGAGTTGGTGATGGACAGGGAAACCTGGCGTGCTGTAGTTCTTGGGGTCGCAAAGAGTCAGACACGACTGAGTGACTGAACTGAACTGAATAATAGTGCTATGAATAATCATGCACAGGTTTTTGTGTGAACACTTGTTTTCATTTCTCTGGGATAATATCCAGGAATGCATTTGCTGGATCACATAATAAGTGTATGTTTAGCTTTTTTTCCAGAGTGACTGTACCATTTTACCTGCCCACCAGCAATATATGAGAACAAGTTTCTCCACATTCTTGCCAGCATTTGGTACTGTCACTGTTTTTCATTTTAACTGTTGCAATAGGTGTGTAAAGTGTTATCTCATTTTCCTACTGCCTGGTACTGCTGAATATCTTCTCAGGTGCTTATTTGCCATCCTGGGTGAAATGTTTCCATGTGTCTTGTCCATTTTCTATGTAGATTGTTCTTTGACTTAAAAAAAAAATAAAAAGGGAAAAAAATGCAAAAAAAAAAAAAATACATCTTTGTGCTGCCCGCCCGGTACACTGGTTTGTGACCTCTGTAGATTCTCCTCTTTGCTAACTCTTAGCCTGAGTCCTGGTTACTGCAGAAGGGAGATCAGGAAAAGGAGAGCTTGTCCCCTTCTTAAAACCTAAATCCCACCTTACACCATGTTTTGGAGTAAATGGCTTTTGCCTCTGACCTCCCACTAGTATTAAGCAGGACTCTATGGTGACACTCAGTGGATTCTTTGCACTAGTCCGCAAATCACCTCCATTCCCACTGCATCTTGAGCTCATCTGGACATCAAGAAGAAAGCAGCCTGATCGTTCATACTGAAGTGTGAACACAGTAGCCCTCAAACCTTGCAGACATGTTTGAATGTTTTCAAATATGAAATTGAGGAGCAGGGAGGGACCAAAAATGAGGCGGGGAGTAGCTTTTGGTGGAATTTCAAGCAGTTTTGACAACATTGTATCACAATACCTGGCCATTATGTTGAAGGTTTGTTTGCTTGCTTGCTTGTTTCTAGTATATGGGAGTGGTCTTGGTGCTGTGGTCTCTGTAGATTTCAATCTAACTTGGAAGTTAGGTTACTTCCCTATGCTGCTGCTTTTTTTTAAAAAAAAACATGTCTCCATTTTTAACTCACGTCCACAGCACAAATCACACTTGCTCAAAATTTGCAAAAGACTGTCGGCTTTTAAGGCAGAGACTAGCTCTGTTTTACTGACCATAGATACCCAGCACTGACCATGGTTCTAATAAATGTTTGGTTGAATGAATAAACTGCTTTAGAATGAAACTGAGCATAGCAACAGCTTTTCATCTCTCACATCTTATGCCCTAAGCACAACTCTAAATTCAGCCACAGCTATAAACTGTGTAAGTCATTGCCGTGTGCCAGCGTGTGCACACACACACACACACTCCACCACCATACTTCAGATACCTGCTGTTTCTTTGTCTGCTTGAGAGTTCTCCCTAAAGCCAGGGAACTCGCAAGGTGGAGTTGAATTAATAAGCCTTCTTCCCCTGAGCAGGGGCAACCTTCAACCAGTGGGAACTACCTGCTGGTAGGAAGACATCCCAGCCTCCCATCCTTTGAATGGGCAGCTGTGAGGTGCATCCAACAGAGTTCTTCGAGTCTCCAGCAAGATTGAGCCCAATTGTCCTCCATATTAACTGGTTCAGTGAGGCACCCTTTTCTGGATTTGTTTACGTCCCCGTCTCACTCTTCCTAATGACACAGTCCTGCTTCCGGGATCAGCTCCCAAACAGACTATTTGCACCCAGGTCTTTGTCTCAGGCTCTGATCTAAGGGGAACTCAAACTGAGACACTGAGCTGCTTTAAATAGAGCTGGAGAATTCATATCCAAGACAGCTCTGGAATTGGTCCAGACTGGATTGCTGCAAACAACCGTTGGCCTTCTCCACCAATGAACTTTGTCCACGTGACTGTCCTGAGAGTTGCATTCTAGAACATCATTCCTTCCTTTACTGCCATGCATGCCTAGCAGGCAGTAAGTACTAACAAGAGTTCTTTTTTTCAATGTATAAAACTGAAAATAGTCAAAAACCAGAGGAAGTTTACCACACTGCCCCTCTTCTTTATACTGCATTCTTGGGCAAAATGAGACACCATTGCCTGGGTCCTCATTTCGGTTCTCCTTGCTTGTCCGAGCCAGCCACTTGGAATCCCATGGCTGAACCATAGCACCTCCTTCGGAGAAGGCAATGGCACCCCACTCCAGTCCATGGGAAAATCCCATGGACGGAGGAGCCTGGTAGGCTGCAGTCCATGGAGTCGTGAAGAATCGGACACAACTGAGCAACTTCACTTTCACTTTTCACTTTCATGCATTGGAGAGGGAAATGGCAACCCACTCCAGTGTTCTTGCCTGGAGAATCCCAGGGACGGGGGAGCCTGGTGGGCTGCTGTCTATGGGGTCTCACAGAGTCGGACACGACTGAAGCGACTTAGTAGCAGCAGTGGCTCTATGGTCTGCAAAAGATCTGGTGGTGGCAGTGCCTGGAATGGTGGCAGTGAGTGTCCAACTGACTGCTCTAGTGGCAAGTTCTTACTGGTATCTGCCTCCCTGCATTTCTGCCCAAGCCTGTTTCTCCAGTTCTGTTGATTCTGTAAGCTAAGCTGATAGGCTTCCTAAAAATTTCTTCCTTACTGAAACTAACCATAGTCAGCTTCCGTTGTTTGCAACCAAAAAATGAGTAGTTGTGCCTTTTTACCTGGATGCATTTTTTGCCTATGTTTTCTTTGGTGTTTTCCTTTTATAAATAGTCATTAATGAAAGCCCTTTGTATATGAGTTATTCCTTAGTCTATGCAATTTTATTTGGTTATTTATCTTTCACCATCTTTGCAGTGTTTTTATATCAAATAGTGAGTTTAATTTACTTTATCTAAGTCAGATTGACCAGTTTTTTCTATAAAGATTTCTAATTTTTTTACATGGTTAGGAACACTAAGATCAAAAGATTACTCATCTGTTTTCATTTAGTACTGTTATGGTTTCTATTTTTTTGCTTTTTCTCAATTTTAATGTTGGCTCCATCTGGAATTTATTTTTGTATAAGAAATGAGGTAAGGATCTTGCCTTTTCTCCCACCCACATGGCTAGCCAGTTGTCCCAGTACCATTTCTTTTTTTTATGATCTAACCTTTTCCCACTGCTTTAAAATATCACTTTTTATCACATGTCAAACTCCACATACATGTAGGGTTTTTAAAAAATTCTCTTCTCAGGACATCCTTAGTGGTCCAGTGGCTAAGCCTCCATGCTCCCAATGCAGGTTCAATTCCCAGTCAGGGAACTAGATCTCATATGCCACACTAAGAATTTGCATGCTGCAACTAAAAAAAAAACAAAACAAAACTCACACACCACAACGGAGACCCAGCGCATTTGAATTTTTAAAATTCTCTTCTTGTTGAGGTGTCTTTATATTCCATGATAATATAGATATGGAATGTATTGAAATATTTGGTAGGGTAATATCTCCTAGTATTTTATTTTTTGTTCACTTATTCTCTCAAATGAATGTAATTATTTTGGGGGTTAATTTATATAGATTAATTTAGAGGGAAATTGACATCATCATAATATTTATCATCTTTCCTGAGAATAAAATATATATTTTAGAAGTTAGACAAGGGCTCTTAGAGTACTAGTTTCCTTCCATAGGTTTGCATAACATTAAGAAGTTTGGGCCTGTTTGTTGCTTTTATGAATAGGATATTTTTCTGCCATTATATTTTCTACTTTTTATCTCTAGGGAAAAATTATTTTTGTAACCCTCCAACTTGATGTACTTTAGTTGTTTCTGATAATTTTCAACTGATTCTCTTGGGCTTTTCAGGAATTCATATCAGTGCATGAAATAATAACCTGGCCTCTTCCTTTAAAATATTTGTACCTCGTCTTTTCCTTTCTCTTGTCTAATTGCCCTTCTAGAACTCTGTTAAGTAATAGCAATGAGAGTGGGAAAGCCTGCGTTGTTCCTGACATTATGCTTCACCATTAAGCATGATGCTTGCTTTTGGTTTGAGATATATATTATTTATTGCATTAAAGTGGTATCCATTTATTTCTACTTCAGAAAAAGTTATTATCAGAAATGGGTCTTGAAGCTTACCAAATGCCTCTGGGCATCAACAGAAATGAGCATATGCTGTTTTTTCCTTTGACCTGTATACCCATCAAAAGTTCTTGGTAGCAAACAATACAAACTACTTTCAGCTAACTTAAAAAACAGGGGCTTCCCTGGTAGCTCAGTTGGTAAAGAATCTGCCTGCAATGCAGGAGACCTAGGTTCGATCCCTGGGTTGGGAAGATCTCCTGGAGAAGGGAAAGGCTAACTACCCCAGTATTCTGGCCTGGAGAATTCCATGGACTGTATGGTCCATGGGGTCACAAAGAGTTGGATGCAACTGAACAATTTTCACTCACTCACTCAAAAAGAAAGGGAGTTTATTGGAAGGATGGATATCAAGCTGCTCACATAACTATCGGAAGAGCTTTAGAATCAAACCTGGGATGCCAAGGAAAACAGTACGTAGGACCCTGCACCAGAAAATGTTGCCTTGAACTGTGGTGTTGGAGAAGACTCTTGAGAGTCCCTTATACTGCAAGGAGATCCAACCAGTCCATTCTAAAGGAGATCAATACTGGGTGTTCATTGGAAGGACTGATGCTGAAGCTGAAACTCCAATACTTTGGCCACCTCATGCGACGAGTTGACTCGCTGGAAAAGACTCTGATGCTGGGAAAGGTTGGGGGCGGGAGGAGAAGGGGACGACGGAGAATGAGATGGCTGGATGGCATCACTGACTCTGTGGACATGAGTTTGAGTGTACTCTGGGAGTTGGTGATGGACAGGGAGGCCTGGCATGCTGTAATTCATGGGGTCGCGGAGAGTCGGACACGACTGAGTGACTGAACTGAACTGAACTGAAACGTCTTGCATGTCGTTGTTGGCACCACTGGTGAAGCTGAACACACTGCTGCCACCAAAGCTTGCACCACCATTGGACAGTGGCAGCTACACTTCTGAACCCTTGGTTCTGCTATGTGTGTGTGTGCTCTGTTGTGTCAGACACTGTGACTCCATGGGCTATAGCCCGCTAGTCTCCCCTGTCCATGGGATTTCCCAGGCAAGAATACTGGAGTGGGTTGCCACGCCCTCCTCCAAGGGATCTTCCCAACCTAGGGATCGAAACTGCATCTCTTGATGTCTCCTGAATTGGCAGGTGGATTCTTTACCCTCTGAGCCACCTGGGAAGCCCTGGTTCTGCTATACCAGATACTAATAATCCTGAATAATTTCTGATTGTCTTGAACTTTTGCTATCATATCTTGAAAATTCTAAGCCTGACGTGAAAGCATCCATTTGGTTGGGTTAAATCCTAGGTCTGATTACTGGCTCCTGGAAATTAGGAAGAGGACCATATCTTCCTATAGCTTCCAAAGTGGGATAAAGAGCTGCCTTCTGATCATCTTGAGATTTCCTCCAAAAGGACTACTCACATCTAGGCAGCCAAAGTGACAGATGTCCACTGTAACCTACTCATGGTATGTCTTGCTGACAGCATTAAATACCTTGCTTTATCTATTTGCTACTATGTTACATAGAATTTTAAATCTATTTTTGTAAGAAAGCCAGCCTGCAGTCTGTGTATGTATGTGTGTGGACTATCCTGGTCAGGTTTCACCTTTACCAGCTTTAAAAAAAAAAACAACCATGAAGCATCTTTACTTTCCTTAGGCTCTGAAACAATTTAAATGATGTGTTTGTTTTCAAAGGTTTTAAGAATTCTCCCATTTACTCTCTGGATCCAGTAGGGTGGAGAGTTCTTTGAAATAGTTTTTAGTTTCCATCCATTAATATTGGTCTGTGTAGATGAATGGATAAAGATGTGGTGCATATATACTCACCCATAAAAAAAGAACAAAATAATGCCATTTGCAGCAACATGGAGGCAGCCAGATATTATCATACTAAGGGAAGTAAGTCAGAAAGAGAAAGACAAATACCATATGATATCACTTATAAGTGGAATCTAAAATGTGATGCAAATAAACCTATCTATTAAACAGAAACAAAATCACAGACGTTGAGAACAGACCGATGGTTGCTCAGGGTGAGGGGGTAGGGGAAGGTTGGAGTGAGATATTGGAATTAAAAGATGTAAGCTTTTATATATAGAATGGATAAACAACAAGATCTTACTGTAAAGCCCATGGAACTATATTCAATATCTATAATAAAGCATTTGAAAAAGAATATTTTGAAAAGAATGTATATATCCATATAACTGAATGACTTTGCTGTACAGCAGTGATTAACACAGCACTGTAAATCAACTATACTTCAACAAAAATATTGGTCTGTCTAAATTTTCTTCTCTTGAATAATTAATTTTAATCATTTTATTTTGCTAGAAAATCACACATGTTTTCCAATTTTGTAGCATAGTCTTACAAGGATTAGCTTAAGAGTCTTTTTTTTTTTTTTTTGGCTCAGAACCATGGAACCTCCATTTGTGACTCTGTTATCACTGGTGTGTGGCAATGGCCTCCACTGCCCCAGTCCTTCTTTGCCCGGACATTCACTAAGCTCCAGGGTTGTGGTGGGCACTATTAGTACCCCACACAGATGCATGGGATCCTTTGCCCCTTTCTGTGTGCCAGTCCCCCAGCTGTGTGCCCTGCTCAGTATGGCTGCACCTGGGACTCTCTTCTGACCTCTGCCTTTGGGTTACTGTCACTGCCCCATCTGCATGCATAGAGAGAGGAAGTGTCTGGAGCTGGGATGGCCCTTAGCCAATGACTGTTGAGTGCAGGAGTATGGAAGCCAGCTTTTCTGCCTTCATCATCATGAATTCTGAGACACAACTTACATCCAAAGTTCCCTGCAGGATTAGGATGAAAGTACCCTTTCCAGGTGGTTTTCTTTGTCACTAAGTCCGACATTTTTGCGACCCCATGGACTGTAGAACACAAGGCTCCTCTGTCCATTTGGCTTTCCCAGGCAACAATGCAGGAGTGGGTTGTCATTTCCTCCTCAAGGAGATCTTCCCAACTCAGGGATCCAACCTGCATCTCCTGCTTAGGTAGGTGGATTCTTTACTACTGAGCCACCCCGGAAGCCCACCCTTTCCAAGACCATGCTCCAAATTCCATCTGTGCTCCATGTCTTCCTTTTCCATGACCTGATCCCCGCATACCTTATGAGTTTCTTGTAAGAGCCCTTCCTCAAAAACCTTACACGTGAGTTCTCTTCTCTGGTCTAGTTCTGGGGAACTGGCTTAAAGCAAAGATAATTTTACTTATTCCCTGCCTTTAAAGACTGACATACCATCCAATCAATTATACTGTAACACCTGGACATTGTCATGGACATACCAATGAAATCCTGTGAAAGCACAGAGAGGAAGTTAATAATTCAATTGGGAGGAGAAAGTAAACACTGCACATTGAAAGTGTTAGTCAATCTGGGTTGTTTGTTGTTGTTGTCACACCCACAGCATGTGGGGTCTTAGTTATCCAATGAGGGATTGAATCCGTACCCCCTGCATTGGAAGCATGGAGTTGTAAACTCTGGACTCCCAGGGAAGTACCACAACCTGGGTTTTTAAGGATGAATAGGAATTGGACAGATAGGAAATATAGTGTAACAATGGGGTGTAACAAGCAGAAATAAAAATGGCCCCAAACTTACAATTACAAGCAACACGTGGCTCCTATGCTTTAGGAATTCAAAATGTAGTGAATGAAGTCGGGAAGCCAAACAGATCAAAGAGAAAACGCTGAGGAGGGTGTGGTGAAAAGGATTCCTACTGCTGGTGAGAATGTAAATTGGTACAGCCACTATGGAGAAGAGCATGCAGGTTCCTTAAAAAACTAAAAATAGTGCTGCCGGATGACCCGGCAATCCCATTCCTAGACATATATCTGGAGAAAACCATAATTTGAAGGATGCATTCATCCTGATTGTTCATTGCAGCAGTATTTACAATAGCCAGGACATGGAAGTAACCTAAATGTCTATTGACAGAGAAATGGATAAAGAAGTTGTGATGTATATGTGATATGTGGTGTATATATATATATATACATAATGGAATATTACTCAACCATAAAAGGAATAAAATAATGCCATTTGCAGAGACACAGATAGATGCAGAGATTGTCATACAGAGTGAAGTATTAGTTTGGTGCATTGCTATGAACAAAGCTAGTGGAAGTGATGGAATTCCAGCTGAGCTATTTAAAATCCTAAAAGATGATGCTCTTAAAGTGCTGCACTCAGTATGTTAGCAAATCTGGAAAATTCAGCAATGGCCACAAGACTGGAAAAGGTCAGTTCTCATTTCAATCCCAAAGAAAGGTAATGCCAAAGAATATTCAAACTCCCATACAATTGCATTCATTAGACATACTAGCTAGGTAATGCTCAAAAATCCTTCAAGCTAGACTTTAACAGTACATGAACCGAGAAATTTCAAATGTACAAGTTGAATTTGAAAAGACAGAGAAATCAGAGATCAAATTGCCAACATCTGCTGGATCACAGAAAAAGCAAGGGAATTCCAGAAAAACATCTACTTCTGCTTCATTGACTATGCTAAAGCCTTTGACTGTGTGGATCACAAAAAACTGTGGAACAATCTTAAAGAGATGAGAATATCAGACCACCTTACCTGCATCCTGATAAATGTGCATGTAGGTCAAGAAGCAGCAGTTAGAACTGGACATGGAACAATGGACTGCTTCAAAATTGGGAAAGGGGTATGTCAAGGCTGTATATCATCACTCTGCTTATTTAACTTATATTCAGAGTAAACCATGTGAAATGCCAGGCTGGATGAAGCACAAGCTGGAATCAAGATTGCCAGGAGAAATATCAATAACCTCAGATATACAGATGATATCACCCTAATGGCAGAAGGTAAGGAGGAACAAAAGAGCCTCTTGATGAAGGTGAAAGAGGAGAGTTAAAAAGCTGGCTTAAAAGTCAGCATTCAAAAAACTAATATCATGGCATCCAGTCCCATCACTTCATGGAAAATAAATGGGGGAAAAAATGAAAACAGTGGCAGATTTTATTTTCTTGGGCGCCAAAATCACTGCAGATGGTGACTGCAGCCATGAAATCAAAAGATGCTTGCTCCTTGAAAGGAAAACTGTGACAAACCTAGACAGTGTATGAAAAAGCAGAGACATCATTTTGTCAACAAAGGTCTGTAGAGTCAAAGTGATGGTTTTTCCAGTAGTTATGTATAGGTGTGAAAACTGGACCATGAAGAAGGTTGAGAACCAAAGAATTGACGCTTTTGAATTGTGGTGCTGCAGAAGACGATAGAGAGTCCCTTGGACTGCCAGGAGATCGAACCAGTCAATCCTAAAGGAAATCAACCTTGAATATTCATTGGAAGCACTGATGCTGAAGTTGAAGCTCCAGCTTTGGTCACCTAGGTGAAAAGTCAACTCATTAGAAAAGACCGTGATGCTGGGAAAGATTGAGGGCAGGAGGAGAAGGGGGTGACAGAGGATGAGATGATTGCATGGCATCATCAACTCAATGGACATGAATTTGAGCAAACTCCAGGAAATAGTGAGAGACAGGGAAGCCTGGTGTGCTGTAGTCCATGGGGTTGCAAAGAGTCTGACACGACTCAGCGACTGAAAAACAGCAACAAACATAATTACGGTTTTCTACAGGGAATTTTAAATCATTGTAACTAGACTCAAGCACATCTTTACTAATTAAAAAACATCATGGTCACATGTGTAATGACACAAAGACATGAAAAGCCTTCATGTGTCAAGGAAATACAAGTTCAAGGTAGCTCTACCGACTCAGAAATACATGATAAGCAAAGTATGTTCCTGTCCATTTTCTTTTGGAAGGAAAAGTCTCCATGTGGTACCAGTACATTCTGTAAACCCCTCCACCACTTGCTAATCTCTTTCTTTCTCTCCCTTTTAAAACAAGTTCAGTGCCTTCATCAGGCAGCACAATTCAGGTAGTTTGTGGTACTTATTGCACACGCTTTTTGAGAACCTTGCTATTCCCCATCAAGGGTAGAATCTATGTCCCCTCCCTTTTGAAACTTGGTGACTTTTGTGACAGACTTGACTAAGAGAGTTCAGCAGAAGTGAAACTATGTGACTCTGAGGCCATATCATAAAAGCTATATACCTTCCTCTTGTCTCTTTCTCTCTGAATGCTCACCCTGGGAACCCAGCCACCATGCTGTGAGGAAGCCCAAGCCACACTGGCAGGGTCACATGGAAAGTGATCACGCCTGAGCCCCTGAGCCCTGGGCCTTGGCTGAACTCCAGCTGGCAACCAGCACCAATTTGGTAGCCACGTAAGTGAGCACTCAGAAAAGGGTCCCCCACCCTTCTGTTCTTCCACCCCAATGAGGCACATGGAACAAAGACAAGTCTTACCTGCCAAGCCCTGCCCAGACAACAGATGCACAAGCAAAATAAATTGTTGTGTGGTTTTAACCCATTAAGTTGCGGGGTGATTTGTTATGATTGGATAACTGAACACCTGTCTACATAGATTTCAATTACATCATTTCGTTTTCTTCCATGTCTTTTTACATTCACTTTCTGTTTGTGGCAACACTAATTTTCTACTTGATGCAATGATAGGAGGTTTTCTTTTTAAACACATTTACCTCTTGGGTGTGGGCTAGACTTAATGACTTGCTTCCAAAGAACAAAATGTGGGAAGGGGAAAATAGTAAATTTGTGATGGAGAGACCCGGCAGACACTTCCTAAGCCAAGTGACTAAGGTTAACACCACTCGGAGATAAGTCATGTTGATATCAAGTAATGCTTTGTATTAGTCAGGATACTAGAGAATCATAACCAATAAGTAGGGTATGTGTGTGTTGTGTGTGTCTGTGTGTGTGTGTGTGTGTGTGTGGAGGGAGGTGGGGAGAGAGAGAGGGAATAAAAAAATAAAAAAGATATAAACCTACAAAAGAGAGTTTAAGATATGTTAAGATATGTAAACATATAGCTTATTCACTTTGTTGTACAGCAGAAACTAACACAACATTGTAAAGCAATTGTACTCTAACTGGAAAAAAAAAAAAACAAGAGCATACAGTCAATGATAGACTGTGTAAATCAAAGTTCCATCAGAAGAACAGAAGCCACTCTGAGTGTTTTGATTGGGACGTGGAAATGTAGCACTTACCCCACCAATGCAAGGCTGGGGAATGCAGGACAGGCAAGCCATTGTCATTGATCTCACCCCTTGGCACAAGAGTGAGTGAGTCTCTGGAACAATCTGACAACTTTGTGCATCCCAAGGGCAGGGCCGGGCACAGGGTGAAACTAGTGAGACAGTCACCTTGGATACCAACTTTAAGAGCATACCAAAACACTCATGTATTAGGGGGTCTCCAGAGAAACAGAACCAATGGAATAGATATGTGTATATAAGGAGATTTATTGTAGGATTTGCCTCACATGGTTGTGGAGGCCGAAAAGTCCTGCAATCTGCTGTCTGTGAGCCAGAGAACCAGGAAAGTTGGTGGCATGATTCAGTCTCAGTCCAAATGCTGGAGAATCTCAGGGGCCAATGGTTTAACTCCCAGTCTGAATCTGAAGGCCCAAGAACCAGAGTGCTGATGTAAAAGGGCAGGAGACTTTGAATAGCCTGGCTCAAGCAAAACAATATCCAGGTTACCCTTTCTCCAGCTTTTTGTTCCAATCAGGTCCTTGACAGAGCGGGTGAAGCCCAACTGCCCTGATAAGGTGGATCTTTACTCAGTCTACTTATTCAGATGCTAATCCTTATGGGCACACCCAGAAATCAAGTTTTACCAGCTACCTGGGCAGCTCTTAGCCCAGTCAACTTGGCACTTAAAATTAACCGTCACAACTCATTTAGCAAAATGAAAAATGTTTTATTACCGTATTTTTTTAAAAGCCAAACAATGTAAGAAAAAAAAATCCATTGTGAATAAAATGTCAAAATTTCACAACAGAATTTTTTTAATTTAATTTTTTTCATTAAAAACATTTTAACAGAAAACATCTGGTCCTGCATTTACACAATCCTGCCTTGCCCACTTCATCCTCTTCCCAGCCCTGCTCAGTAGCTCTGGGAGGACCTGCGGTCTACTCAGCTACCCATAATATTAAGAGGAGTGATTTATTGTCCCTACCAGGAAGATACTGAGAATTTCATGTTTATTGTCTGCTCACCCGTCTGCCCATAAATGTTGACAGAGAATAGCAATTTCTCTTTTATCTTCTGAATTCTTTGTCTGTACCTCTCGTGAGCAAACATTATGAAAGAGATTCTTGGAAATGTAATTTTAGGTTTCTTCCCTGTGGTACAGAGGAAACCATAAAAGAGAGGTGGTGCTGTCAAGTTACTAACAGATAACCCAGCAGAGAGATGTGAGGATGTTTCAGTAGCTGTAAATCAGGCAAAGCTATTAGCAGAACTGAGAAATACTGTGATGCCAGTGTTCTTGCCTGGAGAATCCCAGAGACGGTGGAGCCTGGTGGGCTACCATCTATGGGGTCGCACAGAGTCGGACACAACTGAAGTGACTTAGCAGCAGTAGCAGTGGTAAAGAAGTGAAAGTGAAGTTGCTCAGTCGTGTCCGACTCTGTGCGACCCCATGGACTGTAGCCTACCAGGTTCCTCCATCCATGGGATTTTCCAGGCAACAATACTGGAGTGGGTTGCCATTTCCTTCTCCAAGTGGTAAAGAATCTGCCTGCCAGTGCAGGAGATGGGAGAGACAGGAGAGATGCAGGTTCAACCCCTGGTCCGGAAGATCCCCTGGAGAAGGGCATGCAACCCACTCCAGTATTCTTGTCTGGAGAATCCCATGGACAGAGGAACCTAGTGGACGATAGTCCATAGGGTCACAAAGAGTCAGACACAACTGAAGCAACTTCACACACACACACCTCTGGGCTTTCCTAGTAGCTCAGGTGGTAAAGAATCCGCCTGCAGATGTAGGAGACCTGGGTTCAATCCCTGGGTTAGGAAGATCCCCCAGAGGAGAAAATGGCAACCCACTCCAGTATTCTTGCCTGGAAAATCCCATGAACAGAAGAGTCTGGCGGATTACAGTTCATGGGGTCACAAAGAGTCAGACACAACGGAGCACACGTGCATTAAAGAGAGGAAGAAAACAATAAGCATAAGGAAACAAAAGACTTGTACATAGAAAACTATAAAACACTAGTGAAAGTAATCAAAGAGGACACGAATAGATGGAGAAATATACCGTGTTCGTGGATTGGAAGAATAAATATTGTAAAAATGAGTATACTACCCAAAGTAATTTATACATTCAATGCAATCCCTATCAAGCTACCAACAATATTTTTCACAGAACTAGAACAAATAATCTCACAATTTGTATGGAAATACAAAAAACCTCGAATAGCCAAAGCAATTTTGAGGAAGAAGAATGGAACTGGGGGAATTAACCTGCCGGACTTCAGGCTCTATTACAAAGCCACAGTCATCAAGACAGTATGGTACTGGCATAAAGACAGAAATATAGATCAATGGAACAAAATAGAAAGCCCAGAGATAAACCCACGCTCCTATGGACACCTTATCTTCGACAAAGGAGGCAAGAATATAAAATGGAGAAAAGACAGTCTCTTTAACAAGTGGTGCTGGGAAAACTGGTCAGCCACTTGTAAAAGAATGAAATTAGAACGCTTCCTAACACCATACACCAAAATAAACTCAAAATGGATTAAAGATCTAAATGTAAGACCAGAAACTATAAAACTCCTAGAGGAGAACGTAGGCAAAACACTCTCTGACATAAATCACAGCAGGATCCTCCAAGACCCACCTCCCAGAATATTGGAAATAAAAGCAAAAATAAACAAATGGGACCTAATTAAAATCAAAAGCTTCTGCACAGCAAAGGAAACTCTAAGCAAGGTGAAAAGACAGCCTTCAGAATGGGAGAAAATAATAGCAAATGAAGCAACGGATAAAGGATTAATCTCCAAAATATACAAGCAGCTCCTGCAGCTTAATTCCAGAAAACTAAGTGACCCAATCAAAAAATGGGCCAAAGAGCTAAACAGACATTTCTCCAAAGAAGACATAAAGATGGCTAACAAACACATGAAAAAATGCTCAACATCCCTCATCATCAGAGAAATGCAAATCAAAACCACAATGAGATACCATTTCACACCAGTCAGAATGGCTGCTATCCAAAAGTCTACATGCAATAAGTGCTGGAGAGGGTGTGGAGAGAAGGGAACCCTCTTACACTGTTGGTGGGAATGCAAACTAGTACAGCCACTATGGAGAACAGTGTGGAGATTCCTCAGAAAACTGGAAATAGAACTGCCATATGATCCAGTGATCGCACTCCTGGGCATACACACCGAGGAAACCAGAATTGAGAGAGACACGTGTACTCCAATGTTCATTGCAGCACTGTTTATAATAGCCAGGACATGGAAGCAACCTAGATGTCCATCTGCAGATGAATGGATAAGAAAGCTTTGGTACATATACACAATGGAGTATTTTTCAGCCATCAGAAAGAATGCATTTGAATCAGTTTTAATGAGGTGGATGAAATTGGAGCCAATTATACAGAGTGAAGTAAGCCAGAAAGAAGAACATCAGTACTGTATATTAACGCATATATATGGAATTTAGAAAGATGGTAACCTGAACCCTGTATAAGAGACTGCAAAAGAGACATAGGCATTTAGAACAGTCTTTGGGACTCTGTGGGAGAGGGTGAAGGTGGAATGATTGGGGAGAATGGAATTGTAGCATCTATATTATCATAAGTGACCAGTCCAGGTTCGACGCATAAATTTTCCTCTGTTTAAAAAAAAAATAAAATAGATAACCAAGGAAAAAAAAAAAAGTTATGAACTGTAGAAAGTTTTACTTGTTGGGTCAAATGCTTGTTGCTTCAAATGCTTGTTGCATTTGAAGTGCTAGTTACAAGAAAATCAAATACCTTCAATGTATAAATGCTATTAAGTTTTTAAAGGACTCTGGAGTATAAGTAAGTTTGTTTAAAGAAATTTAGTCTGTTCAACTTGAAAAAAATAAATAAATAAAATTGGAAAAAAAAAACTAAAAAAAAAAAAGAAAACAATAAGCAAACGAAATTGTAGAATCAGATTCTACAGTTCTACAAGCTCAGTGTTATGGGTTGACTTGCCCCTCACCTCACTTCCTAAGTCCTAACCCCCAGGACTTCAGAATGTGACTGGACTTAGAGATAGGCTCTTTAAAGAGGTAATTAAGTTAGAACAAGGTCTTTAGGGTGAGCCCTAGTCCAATACAGCTGATATCCTTGTAAGAAGTGATTAGGACACAGACACACAAAGGGAAGACCATCTGAAGGCACAGGGAGAAGAGAGCCACCAACAAGCCAAGGAGAGAGACCTCAGAAGAAACCAACCCTGCCAACACCTTGATCCTGGACTTCCAGCTTCCAGAAATGTGAGAAAATAAATATCTGTTGTTCAAGCCCTCCAGCCTGGGGTAATTTGTTATACCAGCCCTAACAAACCAATAGAGTTAGGAATGAGGGGCATCAGACATAGCAAAAGATGGGGTAAAGCATGGAGCTTAAGGACTTCCCTGGTAACTCAGGTGGTAAAGAATCCACATGCAATGTGGGAGACCTAGGTTCAGTCCCTCTGTTGGGAAGATCCTCTGGAGAAGGGAACATTGACCTAATCCATTATTCTGGTCTGGAAGATTCCATGGTCTATTCCATGGGATCATAAAGAAATGGACGTGGCTGAGTGACTTTCACATGGGGCTTAAAATAGACAGCCTAGATGAAGTCTGTGTATTTAGATCCTTAGGTACCCTCACTTATCACGCACAGTCAAAGTAGACATGCTTCTAGCTCCAACTTTCAGCATGAAGTATATTTGACAAAGACATTAAACAAGAGAGATTCCAAATTCAGAGAAACAAGGCCCAGTACAGGGCGGGCAAGAGGAACTCTTCTGAGAAGTAGGGAACGACGTAAGAGACGGCCACCTAAAAACTGTGAAACTATCCCTGAGCTAACCCACTATTGGTCCCAGACTGGTACAGAGGACCATCAGCAGGAAATTGGCATGCTTTTCTAGAGAAGAAGGGCTCTGAAAAAGCTCTGCATGCAGTGACCTTTGGGAGTCTGACACAAAGGGCTGGTAGATTGCTACCGAACATGGAAGCCCTCTGAGTTGAAAAGTCACACCTCACATTCACAACTTTTTAATACCTTATTGTTAAAGGTAAATAGCTCAGGGACTTCCCTGGTGGTACAGTGAATAAGAATCTGTCTGCCAATGCAAGGGATGAGGGTTTGATCCCTGGTCCAGGAGGATTCCACATGCCACAGGGCAACTGAGTCCATTCACCCCAACTACTGAGCCTGAGTCACAGCTAAAGCCTGTGTGCCTAGAACTCTGCAACAAGAGAAACCACCGCAATGAAGAAGCCTGGGCCGTGCAACCAACAGTAGCCCCCACTCGCCAAAATTAGAGAAAGCCTGTGCACACAGCAATGAAGATCCAGCACAGCTAAAAATTTAAAAATTAATTAATTAACTTTAAAAACATTTTTTAAAAAGATGATTCAGGATCATCAGACATGTAAGTAGGATATTTTCCTTCCTTTGGAGGAAATTGAGACAAAGCAGAGAGCTAAAGAAAAAATGTTTAAATTGCACTTGTTTAAATTATACTCAAAGAGATAAGAAAAGATATTGCATCTATGAAACAACAACATGATTCGTTTTTAAATTAGAATATAAATTACTTTGGGGAATTAAAGTTTTGATGGAATAATTTTAAAACTGAACATAAGTGTTAGAAGATAAAATTGCAGAAATCTCCTAGGAAGTTGAATTGTTACCAAACAAGACTCTGTGGGGCCTTCTTGAGATAAACCCTTCCCCCATTTTCTCTGCTTTAGCTCCTTTGTGAAGTAGCTAGATAATAGTATTAATATTGGATGCCAATTTCCTGAGTTGTTTTACAGAGGTGGAAACTCCCACCAAATGGCAGATGTTAACTTCTTGATGACCATGAGCACATAGCCTCCTGAAGCCTAAGGGCTGATAATGCTCGCCCCTATGACATCACCCAGTAACAGCATCCCACCATCACCCAATCAGAGAATTGTGCATGAGCTGATCACAGACTCTGGGACATCCCTCCCTCACCTGGTCTTTAAAAATGCTTTGCTGATATCCTTTAAGGAGTTCAGGGCTTGGGAGGCTAGTTCAGAAGGAGTAAAATTACAGGTCAGTATGGAGTAATATTTACATAAATCAAATAACACAAAACACTGAGTTAAACTGTCCCACTGAACTGAACTATCCCTTAGAAGGAAATCTAAAAAAGTGTGAATATATGTATATGGATAACTGACACACTTTGCTGTTCAGCAGAAACTCACACACTGTAAAATAACTATATGCCAGTAAAAAATTAAAAAAAGGATCATCCCTTAGCCATATTGAGAGGATGGTAAGACGATGCAGTGATTCAGCATGACGATGCTAAATATATGGTTGTCAGTGCCAGCTGACTATCTAATATCTATTCTCCCCTTATGATTTTTTCTCCATTAAGTTTTTTATTTATTTATTTTTTGGCTATACTGGATCTTCATTGCTGCATGTGGGCTTTCTCCAGTTGCCTTGAGCAGCGGCTACTCTCTAGCTGTGGTGCACAGGCTTCTCATTGTGGTGGCTTCTCTTGTTGCAGAGCACAGGCTCTAGGGTGTGGGCCTTCTGTAGTTGCAGCTCATGGGCTCTAGAGCACAGGCTCAGTAGTTATGGTGCAAGGGCTACGTTGCTCCACGGCAAGTGGGATCTTCCTGGATCAGGGATTGAGTCCATGTCTACCACACCAGCAGGCAGATTTTTTTTGTTGTTCTTTAACCACTGAGTAACCAGGGAAGCCCTCCCTTCATGATATAACAATAAAACTCTGATTTTTATTGGGGGTAGCAATGAACCTGGTTTAAAAATACCATTTTCACCTCCAGAAAGTAGCCAGACTGAGTCTAGGTACTTTCCCTTCCACATTGTCACTTATTTCTTCCACCCAGAAAAGTATATTCCAGACCAAGAGATGAAGAGGTCATCTTTGAACCCTGAGATCCTAAAGATGATGGAGTCAAAGAAAACAGAAGACTGGACCTTGACACCCTTGAGAAGTTGCATTAAGTCCTAGGTACAGGTAACACAAGCAGAAAATGAAATTTAAAATAAAATCACTTATGACAAAACCCATCAAATATCTGGGAATAAATCAGACAAGAAACATAAGACCTCTATACTAAAAATTACAAAATACAGTTGAAAGAAATTAAGAAAATCCAAATAAATGAAAGGTTTACCAAATTCACAGTTAGAAGACTCAATATTGTAATGTCAGTTCAGTTCAGTTCAGTCGCTCAGTCGTGTCCGACTCTCTGCGACCCTATGAATCACAGCACGCCAGGCCTCCCTGTCCATCACCAACTCCCGGAGTTCACTCAAACTCATGTCCACAGAGTCGGTGATGCCATCCAGCCATCTCATTCTCTGTTGTCCCCTTCTCCTCCCGCCCCCAACCTTTCCCAGCATCAGAGTCTTTTACAGTGAGGCAACTCGTCACATGAGGTGGCCAAAGTATTGGAGTTTCAGCTTTAGCATCAGTCCTTCCAATGAACACCCAGGATTGATCTCCTTTAGAATGGACTGGTTGGATCTCCTTGCAGTCCAAGGGACTCTCAAGAGTCTTCTCCAGCACCACAGTTCAAAAGCATCAATTCTTTGGCGATCAGCTTTCTTCACAGTCCAACTCTCACATCCATACATGACCACGGGAAAAACCATAGCCTTGACTAGATGGACCTTGGTTGACAAAGTAATGTCTCTGCTTTTTAATATGCTATCTAGGTTGGTCATAACTTTCCTTCCAAGGAGTAAGCATCTTTTAATTTCATGGCTGCAATCAGCATCTGCAGTGATTTTCAAGCCCCCAAAAATAAAGTCTGACACTGTTTCCACTGTTTTTCCATCTATTTCCCATGAAGGGATGGGACCAGATGCCATGATCTTTGTTTTCTGAATGTTGAGCTTCAAGCCAACCTTTTCACTCTCCTCTTTCACTTTCATCAAGAGGCTTTTGAGTTCCTCTTCCCTTTCTGCCAAAAGGGTGGTGTCATCTGCATATCTGAGGTTATTGATATTTCTCCCGGCAATCTTGATTCCAGCTTGTGCTTCTTCCAGCCCAGCGTTCCTCATGATGTACTCTGCATATCAGTTAAATAAGCAGGGTGACAATATACAGCCTTGACGTACACCTTTTCCTATTTGGAATCAGTCTTGGTCTATAGATTCAACACATTCTCTATCAAAATCACAGCAAGATTTCTTCACAGAATTTGACAAGCTAACTCTGAATTTTATAAGAACATGCAAAAGACGTAGAATTACCAAAATCACCTTGAAGAATGAGGCTTTACACCACCAGAGTAATTATGCAACTTTCTCTAATTAGCTTGTTTGTATTACTTCATTGTTATCTGCTCTTTATCATTTCTTCCTTCTTCTTTCTTTGGCTTTAACTTTGCTGTTCTTATTCTAGCTTCTTGAGATGGTAGCATAGAGTGTTGATTTTCAAATAGTCTTTAAAATTTTTTGAACTTTTTACTTTGAAATAATAATACAAGGGACTTCCCTGGTGATCTGGTGGCTAAGACTCTGTATCCCCAGTGAAGGCATTGGGGTTTGAGCCCTGATCAGGGCACTAGTGGAGAAGGCAATGGCAAGCCACTCCAGTACTCTTGCCTAGAAAATCCCATGGATGGAGCAGCCTGGTAGGCTGCAGTCCATGGGGTCGCTACGAGTCAGACACGACTGAGCGACTTCACTTTCACACATTGGAGAAGGAAATGGCAACCCATTCCAGTGTTCTTGCCTGGAGAATCCCAGGGACGGGGGAGCCTGGTGGGCTGCCGTCTATGGGGTCACACAGAGTCGGACACGACAGAAGTGACTTAGCAGCAGCAGCAGCAGCAGGGAACTAGATCCCCATGCTGCAACTAAAGATCTCACATGCTGACACGAAGACTGACAATTCCACGCGCCGCAACTAAGACCTGACACAGCCAAATAAGTAAATATATTTATATTTTCTAGAAGAAATAATAGTACAAGACTCACAAGGAGTTGTAAAACTAGTACATGGAGTTCCTTGAACCCCTTATTCAGCTTCTACCTATGATGACGTCTTATAAAACTAAAGTGCAATATCACAACCAGGAAACTGATATTAGTACAACATCATTGAATGACCACAAACCTCATTTGGTTTTCAATGAGCTTCAAATGTGCTCATTTGTGTGTGTGAGAGGAGGGAATTCTGTGCAGTTCAGTCCCATGGATAGACTTAAGTGACCATGCTACGATAAAGATACAGAACTGGTCTACCACTACAGAGCAACTCGTTCCTGCTGCCCAGCTATATTCCCACTCACCCTCTCTTACCCCCATCCCTGCTTCTTAGCAACCACCAGTCTGTCCTCCATTTCCATAGTTTTTTCAGGTGAGAATGCTATATAAATGGGATCCTCTAAAGTATGATCTTTTGAAATTAGATTTGTGCATTAAACATAATGCCCTTGAGATCCACCCATGTTGTTACATTTGTCAACATTCATTCTTTTATTACTGAGTGGTAGTCCACTGTATGGATGTATCACTTTGTTTAACCATTCACTTACTGAAGAACTTTTGACTTAGTCCCAGTTTTTGAATCTTACAAATAGAGCTGTAATGAATATTCCCATAAAGATATTTGTCTGGACATAAGTTCTCATTTCTCTGGGGAAAATGCCGAAGGATGTGAATGCTAAGCTTTATGGTAAGTGCACATTTGGTTTTATAAGGAACTGCCAAACTGTTTTCCAGAGTACCAGTTTACATTGCCACCAGCAATGTATGAGAGATCCAGTTTCTCTGCATCTTTGCCAAGAAGCATTCTTTTAAAATACATGCGTTAGAGTTACACATTTCCATCTGAGCACTGCTTTGGTTGGATTTTCTAGGCTCAGTTGTTTAAGCCACTGTTAATCAGTTCTTCTAACACTCAGAGCTGAATGAAATCTTAATCAGCTGTGCCCTGTGCAACTCCAGGGGGCCATTATTAACCTCATGGTCTAGAGTTTTGTAATAAGCATTAGCAATTCTGAAATGAGTGTAAAATAGGTTAACTGATTACAATACAGGTTGACGATTTGTCTTCAAGCCAATAAAATATATACGATTAGAAAAAAAAATCTGAAAGCTTCTAGTAGATATCTAGAATTCGGTTAGGAGGAACAAACCTGATTTAAATAGAGTGGTCATGAAAGACTTGCTGGAAAGGTGAATTTTGAGCAAAGCTCAAAGCGGTGAAACAATGAGCTAAGAAAAATTAGGAAGACAGGCATTTCAGGCTGAGGGGAGAACAGATGCAAAGGCTTTGAGACATATATGTGTCTGGGTTGTTTGAGAAATAGCGACGATGAGGGCAGTTTGGAAGTGAGTGAATGACAGAAAAGTAGTAGGATATGAGGTTAGTACAGCAACAGGTTCAGTGGTGCTAAATCACGTAGGGATCCAGCATAGACCATGTGGGAGGCTATAAAGCTGACCTCGATGTGTTTAAAAGGATTGAAATCATATATTGTATGTTCTCCAACCACAGTTGAGTGAAATTAGAAATCAGTAACAGAAATGTGTGGGAAATTCACACATGAATTGTGGAAAATGAAATGTGGAAATTAAACAAGACACTTAATTTTTTTTCTTTTATTTGGCTGTGCTGGGTCTTAGTTGCAGTATGCAGGATCTTTAGTTGTGGCATATGAACTCTTAGTTGAAGCCTGTGGTGTCTAGTTCCTTGACTAGAAATTGCATTGGAAGCACAGAATCTTAGCCACTGTACCATTAGGGAAGTCCCAACAAGACACTTCTAAATAACTAATGATCAAGAAGAAACCACAAGGAAAATTAGGAAGTACTTTGAGATTAGTGAAAATGAAGATGCAACATATCAAAAATTATGGGATGTAGCTCAAGTAGTTCTTAGAGGAAAACTTATAGGCTTAAACACCTATATTAAAAAAAAAACAAACGATATTAATTCAAGGGCTTCCCAGATGGTTCAGTGGTGAAGAATCTGCCTGCCAATGCAGTAGACACAAGAGATGTGGGCTCAATCCCTGTTTCAGGAAGATCCCCTGGAGGAGGAAATGTCAACCCGCTCCAGTATTCTTGCCTGGAAAATTCCATGGACAGAGGAGCCTGGTGGTTAACAGCCCATGGGGTCACACAGAGTCAGACATGATTGGGCATGCACACACACACACACACACACACACACATCAAATCAGTAATCTAACTTTCCACCCTAAGACGCAGAAAAGGGAGAGCAAACGAAATCACAGAGAGTCATATGGGATATGGTTTCTATAACCTTTGAGTACCTTCGTATCCTGAGATGGTTAATTTTATGTATCAACTTGACTGGGCTAAGGGACGCCCACACACCTGGTAAAACATGATTTCTGAGTGCTTCTGTGAAGTTTTCTGAGACATTAGCTTTTGAAGCAGTAGCCTGAGTAAAGACCATCCTCACCAGGGTAGGCAGGCATCATTTAATCTGCTGAGTACCCAAACAGAAGGACAAGAAAGAGGAGGGGGGATTTTCTCTTTTCTTGAGCTGGGATGTCCATCTTCTCTGCCTTTGAGCACCCATGATATAAACAACTACTGTTTTAGGAGCCTATTTAATGCCATTTTTTCACACTTTTGTGCCTTTTGTTGGTGATTTTGCTGTTTAAAATGGCCTTCAAGTGTAGTGCTGATGTACTGTCCAGTGTTCCTACCCACAACATGGCTGTGATGTGCCTTTCAAAGAAAATATGTGCGTTAGATAAGCTTTGTTCATGCATGAGGCATATGCCATAGGTGAACAATGTTCATCAATGCTAATGAACTAACTATATATATATAATATATATATATATATTTATTTTGGCTGTGTCAGATCTTAGTTGCTGCACACAGGCTCTTCATCACAACTACTGAGTGCACAGGCTCAGTAGTTTTGGCATGCAGACCCTCTAGCTGTGGCGTGCAGGCTTACTTGCCCCACTGAATGTTGGATCTTAATTCCCCAACCAGGGATAGAATCCATGTACACTGTCTTGGAAAGCAGATTCTCAACCACTGGACCACCAGGGAAGCCCCAACAATATATATTAAATAAGATATTTCAAAACAGAAACACACATTTTAAAAATGTACGTATTGATCAGTTGATGAACACATTGTGACCAGAGGCTCACAGGATCTTAGCTCTCAGTTTCCCCTAAGAGTCATGGTTCAGTATTTGCTAATTCAGTGTTTGTGATGACTTCATAACTTCAAGTGCAAATATCAAGAAAAACTCTACATTTTTAGTTCTAAAGGTAATCTGACTGTGACATCTCTTATCAGTCATGTGCTGGCTGGAGGAGGTCACTTTCACTATTTCATCCTTCTTGCAGTTTCCCTCTCAAAGCTGCAAGTGGCATTTTGGGGGAGAGGAACATATCAGAAGAGACCTCCTGCATACAGGGAGAAGCCACAACCGCACCCATAGCTGCTGTCCATGGTGCTGATCATCTAAAGCAAGTTTGCTGGAAGAGAAGAAGCATCAGAAAAATCATTATGAAATTTGCATGAGTACACCTAAGGATCCTGTCCTCTACTCCTCCATGATCAAAGAGAATAGGTTTCCAAAACTGGGTTAATGATCATGCATGATTAGAGACTCTTGATCCCATCCTTGTAACATCAACGTAACATCCACAAGTACTGAGGAACACAGAACTAGAGCCACAGGAAACCGGAAAAGAGCCAAAGTTGGAAGCACACTTACTGATTACCACGGAGTTCCCTCACTTAGCCAATCCTGTGCTACTGAGGAACATATCATAATAGACCGTAGTATCAGTTTAACCAAGCCTTCTAAATCACTTCAGATTCTCCTCTAACTCTCCAGAAGATTTAAAATCTGGTATTTCTCATGACTGGTTTCTTGAGTCCCCAAACTTTGATCCTCTAAAATCCAGAATCTTTGCAGACCCTGCGTTACAAAAACTTTCAAAAAGCAGAAGCAAATTTTAGACAAATTGATACAACAGAGAAGACAGTGTTTCACTGAGACAATAGTCAAGAGCAAGTGCCAAAGAAGGGAAAATTGGGGAAATTATGGAAGATTAGCTGTTTTGAAACCCAGAACTTACCTGAATTTTGCTTTGGGGAAAACAACCACTGTCTCACTCTCAAACCATGTGTTTTGAGTAAAGATGATTCCAAACCTAAGCATGTGACCCAAGCCTAAGCATATCAATGCATTCTCTATTCTAATCACAGCTTTCAGGTAGAGGTTGGGACATGCTTCAAGCAAGGTAATAAAGCCTAATTAGGACAATTCAGTAGTCATGTATGGATGTGAGAGTTGGGCCATAAAATGGCCAAGCACCAAAGAATTGATGCTTTTGAACTGTGGTGTTGGAGAAGACTCTTGAGAGTCCCTTGGACTGCAAGGAGTTCCTTAGCCAATCCTAAAGGAAATCAATACTGAATATTCATTGGAAACACTGATGCTGAAGCTGAAACTCCAATACTTTGGCACATGATGGAAAGAGCCAACTGATTAGAAAAGACCCTGATGCTGGGAAAGATTGAAGGCAGGAGGAGAATGGGGTGAAAGAGGACAAGATGGTTGGATGGCATCACTGACTCAATGGACTTAAGTTTGAGCAACTCTGGGAGATGGTGATGGACAGGGAAGTCTGGCATGATGAAGTCCATGGGGTCACAAAGAGTCAGGCGTGACTGAGCAACTGAACAACAACAAGGACAATTCAAAACTAATTCTACAATCTATTCTGGAGCCACAAGTCTTGCTGGACTCAGTTATGTACATTAGAGACTGGAGCTAATGTAATCCTCTTATGATCGAACTGGACAGAAAATGGCATGAACACTGAGAGAGTAGAGCCAAGACTTAATCGTAGAAAAAACAGGTCCTGGTGACATCTTTTTGTGTGTGTGACATATTTTGAATCCAGGCTTGTGCTAAGCTGAAACCAAATTCCTAAGTATATGAGATGATTTGTTCCATCTTTAAACTAGTTCAGAGTTGTTTGTTTCAGATACTTTCAAAATACAGAGTTCTACTTAGATTACAAATAAGTACTAGAAGTGGACTAAAATATTTTAGGAGATGTATGATAAAATGTTGAATTCACGAAGGCCAAGTAATTTGGATACAGGGCAGTGAAAACCCTTCTGACATAGCTAGGATGTTGGGAAGCCTTTTCACCTGTTAGCAAAATGCTGATTAAATTCTCTTAAGGGGAAAGTTTTTATCAGCTGGCTCAGGAAGTATACTCTTCCTGAACAAATGATGGCCAGAGAGAAAAATACTGTGGTTTTTGTGGGAGTAGGGGGCTCCGTGTTGGAGAAGACTCTTGAGAGTCCCTTATACTGCGAGGAGATCCAACCAGTCTATTCTAAAGGAGATCAATCCTGGATGTTCATTGGAGGGACTGATGCTAAAGCTGAAACTGCAATACTTTGGCCACCTCATGCGACGAGTTGACTCACTGGAAAAGACTCTGATGCTGGGAAAGGTTGGGGGCGGGAGGAGAAGGGGACGACGGAGAATGAGATGGCTGGATGGCATCACCGACTCTGTGGACATGAGTTTGAGTGTACTCCGGGAGTTGGTGATGGACAGGGAGGCCTGGCGTGCTGTGATTCATGGGGTCGCGGAGAGTCGGACACGACTGAGCGACTGAACTGAACTGAACTGAACTGAACCAGAATCATATGGTTATAAGCTAGGGGAAGATGATTTCCCAAAGGAAAATATAGGCTCTGTTGCCAGTAGAAAGTGGAATGGATTCCATGCAGGCAGGATAAATAGATTCCATCAAGAACTCTTCTGAAACAGTTGTCCTGTAAGTGCTTTCAATAAGTCCCCTCATAAGCATGTCTCTTGAGCCTTAAAGAATCTGATTAACAAAATAATGTTTCTTATACTAGAAAATGATGCTAACGTTTGTTAGAAGCATTTATATCCCTTGGAGAAAAAAATGTCGTAGAAAATTAATTAACCAGATTTGCATTTCTTTATTACTACGAAAAGTAATGCTATTGGCCCAACATAAGTCAATGGGCAGAAACAGTACTCAGGTCACTGGAAGCTAGGGTTGGATTACGAAATAAGAATGATTGTTGTGTGTGTGTGTGTGTGTGTGTGTGTGTGTGTGTGTGCTTAGTCACTCAGTCATGTCCCAACTCTTTGCAACCTCATGAACTGTAAAGACCAGGATCCTCTATCCATGGGGATTCTCCAGGCAAGAATACTGGAGTGGGTTGCATGCCTTCCTCCAGGGGATCTTCACAACCCAGGGATTGAACCCAGGTCTTCCACATTGCAGGTGGATTCTTTACTGTCTGAGTCATCGGGGAAGCCCTGATTGTCTATTATGTCACCACTTTTCATGAGCTCAAGTTGTGGGTGATGGCCCTCACTGGAGTCATTTGACATAAAAATAATGTTCCCCAGAAAGTTTGTAGATCCTGCATCTGGGACTGAATATGGAATACACTTACTTTAAGGAGCAGAAGATGGCATCACCCTAACCAAGTAGATTGTTGGTTGAAACTCCTTTGATTTCTAGTGAGAGAAACTGAACTCAAAATATCTTAAGCACAGTAGCCAATGTATTAACTAACATGACTGAAAAATTTAGAAGGTAAACCCAGCTTTGGGTTGTGCTAGGTCCTGAGACTCACATGTTATCATCAGGGCTGGAACACTTTCCATCTCTTAGCTCTCCTTTTCTTTATTCTGGCATTGGTTCCAGGTCTCATGTGATTTTCCCAGTACTTCTTAGACTACACAATCCTTTCTGCTACTAGCTCCAACAGTAAAGAAAGTTCTCCTTTTCAGTCTTTCAGAAAACATCCTGGGTGGACCTAACCCACACTGGATTGAATTGGGGCCCATGCCCACTCCTGAAAAAGACACTGTGACTTGTATGGTAAGATAAGCTGATTGGCCAGGCCCAGAGCCAGAGGTGGGATCAACCCAGCTTGAACTACAGTTCAAGTATTAGGAAAGGAGGCTGAGTTGTTCTCCAAAGGAAATTCAGGGTGTCCCCAGAATAAGAGGAGATAAATATTGATTTAAAAATAGAAGAAACAGATGACCACTACACCAGTGCTTTGGGCAAGCAAATCTATAAAATCTGTGCATTTAGGGGATAATGTGTGTGCATGCATGCTCAGTTGACTCAGTCATGTCCAATTCTGTGTGACCCTATGGACTGTAACACACCAGGCTCCTCTTTCCATGGCATTCTCAAAGGCAAGAATACTGGGGTGGGTTGCCATACCCTCCTCCAGGTGATCGTCCCGACCCAGGGGTTGAACCAGTGTCTTCTGCATCTCCTGAATTGCAGGCAGATTCTTTTAACCACTGAGCCACTGGGGAAGTCCAGGGGACAGTGTAGTAGTACTGTTAGTCGCTCAGTCATGTCTGACTCTTCGAGACCCCATGGACTATAGTCCAACCAGGATCATTTGTCCATGGAAGTCTCCAGGCAAAAATACTGGAATGGGTTGCCATTCCTTTCTCCAGGGGATCTTCCAAACCCAGGGACTGAACCTGGGTCTCCTGCATTGTAGGCAAATTCTTTGCCATCTGAGCCACCAGGGAAGCGGGCATCAAGGAATCAGGGGAGTCTTATCTAAATGTATCTTTTCCTAAGTGGCCTAGAAGTAGTACTACTAACTCAAAAGGAAGTGTTGGTTCACTTCATTTTAAGATTTATTCTTTACTCACAGCCACACGTTCTGAAAATTGCCCATTCTCCCAGAGTGGTGGACATCTGCTGTCATGTTTAATCCTACTCTTATGCTGCTAGCTTATTGGACATGAAGACACCTGACCCCCAAAATCTAGCTCATTGGCATCATAATGGCCAATCAAATTCTTCATGGGCTCCCCTGAGACTGAGAGGGGTTCAGTCAGTTAGTCAGTTCAGTCGCTCAGTCGTGTCCGACTCTCTGCAGCCCCTTGAATTGCAGCACGCCAGGCCTCCCTGTCCATCACCAACTCCCGGAGTTCACTCAAACTCATGTCCATTGAGTTGGTGATGCCATCCAGCCATCTCATCCTCTGTCATTCTCTTCTCCTGCCCGCAATCCCTCCCAGCATCAGGGTCTTTTCCAGTGAGTCAACTCTTCACATGAGGTGGCCAAAGTATTGGAGTTTCAGCTTTAGCATCAGTCCTTCCAATGAACACCCACGATTGATCTCCTTTAGAATGGACTGGTTGGATCTCCTTGCAGTACAAGGGACTCTCAAGAGTCTTCTCCAGCACCACAGTTCAAAAGCATCAATTCTTCAGTGCTCAGTTTTCTTCACCGTCCAACTCTCACATCCATACATCACCACTGGAAAAACCATAGCCTTGACTAGACGGACCTTTGTTGGCAAAGTAATGTCTCTGCTTTTTTAATATGCTATCTAGGTTGGTCATAACTTTCCTTCCAAGGAGTAAGCATCTTTTAATTTCAAAAGAGGGGTTGGGGAACTCAAAAAAAAAAAGCCCACAAAATACTCCTTCTGAGAGAACCAGAAAGTTCCTGATTCCCATTCTCCTGAGGCCTTATTTATGTTTCTTTGGATCATGAAAGACTTCTGCCTGCATCATTTAATAATTTCTTGGTTTTCTGATATTAACTTGTTTGTTTCTGTTCACTGAAACCAAATGACTTGACTGAGACTAATTCCACTCACAAGGTTTCCAGTATCATTGAGAAAGGAGTAGCTGGTTTTGAGTGTAAGCAATTTTACTCTTCTCTGAAATTGGCCCCTGTGGTTGCATTTTCCAGGCTCTGAGCTCTGGCTACTGAGCCTGACACTAGTCCCAATAGTCCTGAGATGCTTGGGTCATTCAAAGCTTCTGTATGAGTGAAGTTATACCAGTTATCAATTGCCACAGCAATGTTGAATGACTGGTGCAGCTGGAATCAGCTGGGGAGGGGAGGAAGTGTGGCAGTCCTCCTGATCTTGATTGGGCCTGTCATATCGAAAAATAACAAAGGAAGGGGATATGAGGCATTTGGAATGATAGGAAACACTGTGATTTAAAGTAGGGCGACCAGGGAGCTTGTAGCCAATAGAATAATAATAATTCAAAAACTTGAAGGAGGCAAGGGGATAATCCATGGAATTATCTGAATGACTGTGTGTGTGTGTGCGTGCGTGTGTGTGTGCGTGCGTGTGTGTGTGTAGAGATGTGTAGAGAGAGAGAGAGAGCAGTTCAGATAGAGTGGACAGCTGTCACTAGGCCTGAAACAGGAGTGTGTCCATCATATACAAGAAACAACATGGAGGTCAATGAGAAAGAAGCAGAATAAACCAGAGTATAAGCCATAGGAGAAAAGGAAGGTTGATAACAGGAGTCAGGTCATGGAAGACCTTGTCGGTGTCGTGAAGACTTTGGTTTTTACCCTGAATGAAGCAAAAAGCCACCGAATGGATTTAAACAGAAGGTGATATGATACGGCTAATGTAACAGCATCCCAGTGGGTAGTGTGCTGACAATAGGCTGTAGAGGATGGGCTCATCCAGACTAGTTGGGAGGCTATGGCAACGATCCACAGGAGAAAGATGATGCATTGGAGCAGAGTGGTGGCCCAGAGGTAGTGAGAAGTAGACTGTAGATACATTTCATAAATATGCTTCCAGGGGGAAAAGAAGTGGCTTATGGTCTAATAAGGGCTTCCCAGGCAGCCCTAGTAGTAAAGAACTCACTTGCCAATGCAGGAGACAAAGAGAAATGGCTCCATCCCTGGGTTGGGAAGGTCAGTATTCTTCCCTGGAGAATCCCATGGACAGAGGAGCCTGATAGGCTACAGTCCACAGGGTTTTGAAGAGTCAGACATGACTGAAACGACTTAGCACACATGCATGCATGGTCTAATGATGATAGAGTTGTTTCAGTTTTTATAACTTTGATTAACCATGCCGCCTTATGCAAGCACCTTGAGAGAAGGCTTGCAGTCCCATGGCCTAGGAAGTGAGGGGCTTCTCTCCATCTCAGCCACTCCAAGGATGTTTTGTCATCCTTCATGTGGGACCTGGAAGGAAGCTTGGTCCTACTCCCAGCAAGATTCTCATGCAGCCTTGTGGGTAAGTGTGTAGGTTTTGTATACTATAAAACAGACTCGGATGCAGATATTGGCTCCACCACTTACAAACGGTAAACTTCAGCTTTCTGAACCTCAGTTCCTTCATCTGTAAAATTGGGGTAATAATAATTCCATAGGCAGAGGCAGTGATAGCATAGTAGAAAAACAAAAGTCACAACTGAATTCAGGGGGAAAACCAGACACAAAAGACACACATACTGTGTGACTCTATTGACATGAAGTTTAAGAACCAAGAAAGTGAATCTATTATTTGCCCTAAGAAATGCTGGCTGTCTGTGATAAGTGAGTGAAAATGGGCTGAGGGAACTCTCTGGGGCAATGCGTTATATGTTGATTTGAGTGATGTTTACATAGTGCATATATTTACCAAAATTCATGGAAACCATAAAATCTGTGCATTTCATTGTATATACATTTAACTTGATTTTTAAAGAGAAGGCAATCTAGCCTAAATTAACTATAACATATAATGACATAGATCTGATTTTAAGTGTTATTCCTGATTTCAACTAGCTCCAAATCTTGTAAAAACATTTTTTATTTTTATGATAGAGGTTTTATATATATATGTATATATACCTATATATATATGGCTAAGCATTGAATCGGAGAAGGCAATGGCAAGCCACTCCAGTACTCTTGCCTGGAAAATCCCATGGATGGAGGAGCCTGGTAGGCTGCAGTCCTTGGGGTCGCTAAGGGTCGGACACGACTGAGCAACTTCACTTTCACTTTTCACTTTCACACATTGGAGAAGGAAATGGCAACCCACTCCAGTGTTCTTGCCTGGAGAATCCCAGGGACGGGGGAGCCTGGTGGGCTTCCGTCTATGGAGTCACACAGAGTTGGACATGACTGAAGTGACTTAGCAGCAGCAGCAGCAAGCATTGAATAATTGATGCTTTCAAACTGTGGTGCTGGAGAAGACTCTTGAGAGTCCCTTAGACTGCAGGGAGATCAAACCGGTCAGTCCTAAAGGAAATCAAACCTGAATATTCATTGGAAGGAGTGATGCTAAAGCAGAAGTTCCAGTACTTTGGCCACCTGATGCGAAGGGCATACTGATTGGAAAAGACTCTGATGCTGGGAAAGACTGAAGGCAAAAGAAGAGGGCAGCAGAGGGTGAGATGGTTGGATAACATCACCAGCTCAATGGACATGAGCCTGAGCAAACTTCGGGAGATAATGGAGGACAGGGAAGCCTGATGTGCTGCAGTTCATGGGATCACAAAGAGTTGGAAACAAATTGGTGACTAAACAACAGAATGTATATATATATATATATAAGCAAGAAAAAACAAATGAAATTCACTTGTAAGCCTACCCCAAGAGATAGCTTCTTTTTAAATATTTCAATATCTCTTCTATTGTTTTGTAGCCTGTTTTTTCTCTTACGTGTCCTTTTTGTTGTGCCAATTAAACTAGATAAATACATTGTCAGAAAAAAAATACACTAATAGGATTTTATCTCCCCAAAATAATCAGAGATGAACATGATATTTTACAGAATGATTTATATTAGTAAAAAATAGGAGACGATCTTGAAATACATCAAAAGATCAATTAAATGATATGTGAGTGGAATACTTAGGTAAATGTAGTTATCGTTAAGACAAGTTACATATACTATATCGTGAAGTGAAAAAAGCGCAGACCGCTTCTCCTCTCGGCACCTGTTCCTTCTGTAGTCAATAGGGCTGTGACAGAGGTGTCCCTATGGTCCCACCCAGTTGTAATTTTCCAAGCTCATTTCTTGTAGTTTTCAGCGTGAGTTCCTAAAATAAAAAGAAAGAATAAGACAGCTGAAGAGACTGAAAGATGAGCGACCTACCCTAACATCCCTGCTGCCCAGGTGGGCACTGAAACGGCCTCAGGCTCCATGCAGGTCAGGAGGAAGCCGGGGACAGGAGGCTGCTTGGGATTTCTCTTGATGCTGGGGCCGGGAGGGTGCCCTGCTGGACCAGAATGGAAGGCTCTGGGCAGTAGCAGGGCGGCAGGAGGCGCTGCGAGCGCGTGAGGAGCAGGATGCACGGTGGCCTCAGGGCGGCAGCAGGCACGGCGCCGTACCACCTGGAAGCACGGCGCGGGACGGGCTGGGGCGCAGAGCGCCCTCGGGATGGCAGGGGGCGCTGCAGAGTCGTGGCTGACTCTGGGATGCCGCAAGTCCCCCGGCCGCTGGGGAAATACAGCTGGGCAGGTGGGGGGCGGGGCCCGATGGGGGCGGGGCTCAAGGGGGCGGGGCCCAACCCACAAGAGCCCTGGCGGCGGCGGCTGCGGGATGCTCTCGCTGCAAGAGGAGCGGAACAGAGCGTGCTCGGCTCGCGCACACGCGAACCGCAGACACTTCCGAACCGAGTGAGGTGAGCCCAACCGAGTTGGGTCGGGAGTTTCAGGCACCGGAGCGGCCGCGGTGAGCTTCCGGACGCTGTCCGGGCGGTAGACGCGGAGTGGGCATCATCAGCCCGGGGCTGCCTTCGGGTACCTGGGATGCTCGGACTTCTTCTCAAATAAATCCATTCGGTCTAGCGCTCTGCTGTCTGCCCACGCCGCCGGGGAGGCAGAGCTAGAGCCGGAGGCGTTTCTGATTTATTCAGAAACTGGGTCCAGGGGTTCGGGGCTGCGCCCCGCCCGGTCTCTCCACCCAGCACTTGCTCATTCCGTTCCTGGCCTCAATGAGACGCGTGGACCTGACCGCGGTCTTTCCTTCCCCGCCCCTGGAATGTTTTCTTTAGGGTGACTGTGGTTGCAGAAAACAGCAAACACTTGAAGCGAGTTGGTTGGGTTCTCTCCTGCGGCTTCAGCCCTGGCTGCCCCGAAGCAGACATGGCTTCGGGCACAGCACCGGGTCGCCTCTGCGCGGGGAGGGCAGGGGCTGCAAAGTCGCCGGTGAGGAGCGCGGATCTGGCACCCAGAGCCCGAGGTTCAGGTTCCATCACTGAGATCTGGGGGACAGTCGAGGTCGGGAATGGGCGAGAGGGGTGCGGAGGAGAATCATGAGGGACCCCGGAATTCCAGAGAATTATTTTAATCCTTCCTACCTGTGTGGCCCTGGACAAGTTGCCTAAACTCTGCACCTCAGAGCTTTTCTTCTCTGTGCCTGCTCCTGCTCAGTTGTGTCTGACTCTTTGTGACCCCATGAACTATAGCCTGCCAGGCTCCTCTGTCCATGGGATTTCCCAGGCAAGAATACTGGAGTGGGTTGCCATTTCCTCCTCAGTGAGGATTGCGTGAAAAGAATATGAGGAGAAAGCTTCAGAGTAAAGGATCAGTAAATGAAAGCTGGTATTATTTTTGCTGTTCTTGCTGCTGTTGCTGTTGTTATTATTATTTGGGGAGTAGTTTGTAGTTCAAGGCTCCTGGTTTCAGTTCCAACTCTGCCATTTTCTAGTGTGACCTTGGGCAAGTTGCTTAACTGCTCAGTGTCTCTGTTTCATTTGTATCATGGAGAAAATTGGGGTGCCTACTGCCAAAGATAGTTGTAGAAATTAAATGAGCCAATACTTGTAAAGTGCTTAGAAGAATGAGTGCTAGGTGGCAGTTACTAACTCTACCACAAGGGCATCATGTTTAATCAAACAGTATAACCTAAATGTAGCTACAACGTTTCTTGGTAGCAAACCTTACTTTGCTCAGAAGTTGAAATATTATTTGTGTGAAGATGTGTATGTTTTATGATGAGCAAGGTGGGTTCCCTTCTTTCACCTGCGGTGTCACTGACATTGGTGGCTGACCCACTGGGGTCAAAGCAGTCCTGGGGAAGGGGCTGATGGGGTAGAGGGACCCTAGGAGATGTCTTTAGTGAGAGGACAAGAAAGTTGGATGACAGAAACTTTCAGAGTCACAGTTTCTGTGGAACATTCACAGAGTAGAAAATCTTTCCTGGGTTGCAGTTTTATTTGATACAAAATGGTACCTGGACCTAGGTTTCTAAAACAAACTCTTGCAAATTTTTGCTTTTGGATTGTAGGGAGAGAGGAGGTCGGGATGGACAATATTTGAAATGATAAAACACAATAAATCAGTTTCCTCTTGCCAAGAGGTTTATAGCATAATTTTGAAAGTCAGCAATCACAGCAAGATCATATACATCTGTGAAGGCTTAGAGTGGCTGGCTGCCTCTGGATGTCTTATCTCCCCTGCAATACTCTGTATCCTTGCTGTCATAAACCTGAAACTGACACCATAAACTTGAAGGCCTCCCAGCTTGGCCCAAGCTCCTGATTTTGGACAATATCCCATGGGTTTGGGGTAGAGAAAAATTGAGTGCTCAAGTCCAGAATCCTGAAGAACAAGATGGGGTAAACTACAGTCTTTGTCCCAGGCCCAAGCCTTCTGGTGGGGTGGGGTGGGGGGGTATGGTAATTACACTGTATATCCTACTCCAAATTATAGTATATCCTAATCTGTTTCTGTCACCTATGGTAGGCACAGGAGACAAGAGTTTCCATATACCCCTCCCCAATGCCTGTGTTTACTAATACCAGTGTTAGGAAGCGATTGTACTAACTACCCAGAATTTGACAAGTAAATAGCTCAGGATCCCATCTTTAGTTCCAGGAACTGCTAATTAACTCATGAGGAGGGGGCAGCACCCAGCACAATACCAGTCCCCTCAAGGCATATTCCATGGTGATAAAGGTTGCAAGGTTCCAACCAAGCACATCCACTTACTAACTGTGTGATTTTGCACAAGTTACTCCAACCTCTCTGAGCTCATTTTCCTCCTCAGTAACCTGGAGATAATAATAGTATGCCTACCTTATGGTGTTGCTGAAACATGAACTGAAGTATAGATAGATAGATTTGGATAGAGATTTATTATATATTTTCTATATGAAGAATGAGACTGTATGCATTTGTGAGACTAGATATTATTTTGGTTCATATCTTAAAAGATTGTTATTACACATTGTAAAGCTTCTGTAATTTCAGATATATCGTGTATATTGATGAATGTGGTAATTGGCTTTTCAACACTCTTCCCCAGACAAAGCTGTTATAAAATCAAGGTGTATTCTCCAAATCAGGGGTATGTTAGAATAAAGGAAATCTGGCACAATATCTGGCAAATATTAAGTGGCCAATATTTATAGGCTATTATTGTATTATTGTATCAGGTGCTCTAGAAACACTAAGAGCTTGACTATAAAGAGAAAAAGTGAAACAGAAACACTCCACTTGTAGTAAAGCAACTGAGAAAAGCCTGGGAAGCTACGGCTGGTCTGGCAAGGGACTGAACATGAGCTAGTGTGGCTGCCTGGAAATTCTCTTGGCAGATTTTATCTGTTAGAATCGATTCGCAAGGCACTTGCTCTGTGCCAGACACTGAGGTCAGCACCGGGGGGCAGGACGAGGTAGGAATGATGCCCTCAAGGAAGGCAGGCTAATGGAGGTGATAAAATCAGGCCTAGGCTGCTAAGCTCACGATGGAGCTTGATAAGAGGGGAGTGGAGTCTGATGGGGTGGGGTTGTTCCAAGCACCCAGGAGAAAGGTCTTTCAAACTCATCGAGTCATTTTCAGGTTAAGCCTTACCAAGCCCCTGCATCCGCACGGCTTGGCCTGGGGGCTGCCCTGGGAAGCAGGCAGAGAGGGAGGCAGCTGTGGTGGCCCCAAAGCAAATATCCTGGAGCAAGGGCCAAGGCCTCAGAAAGCAGACTGTCCAGTCCAAAGGGAAAGAGGAAGACAGCCTTTGGGGACACGTGGGCTGGTGTTTCCCAGCACCCAGACTCTGGGCTGTACCCACTCACCTGCCTTTTCTCTCTGCCCCTCCAGCTTGTGTGTCCCACCAAGTCCCATCCTCACCATGGCTCCTGGAGAGAAGATCAAAGCCAAAATCAAGAAGAATCTGCCCGTGACGGGACCTCAGGCGCCTAACATCAAAGAGCTGATGCAGTGGTACTGTCTGAACACCAACACACACGGCTGCCGCCGCATCGTGGTGTCGCGTGGCCGCCTCCGGCGCCTGCTCTGGATTCTCTTCACGCTGACGGCTGTGGCCCTCATTTTCTGGCAGTGTGCCCTCCTCATCTCATCCTTTTACACCGTCTCTGTCTCCATCAAAGTCCACTTCCAAAAGCTGGATTTTCCTGCGGTCACCATCTGCAACATCAACCCTTACAGGTAAGAGGCAGGAGCAGGCACGTGGAGGAGGGGTCATGCCCCCTCCAGATGCCAATGCCCCTCCCAAAGGTGACGCACTCCAGCCTGCAGACACACTGCTTAGAAACTTGAATTTCTTGCCAGTGTTGGTAAACTGCCCTCTCCCTGGTTTAAAATCTGTACCAAATTTTCAATCCATCAGCAACTCGTGAGGATGGACTGGCTCAAGGAAGGGAGGAGGGCAGGAGAGGCTGCGAGGCACTCTTCTGCTTGGCGGCTGGGTCTGGAATAGACAAGCATCCCTCCTGTCTTAGATACACATACACATACAGAATCCAGCTTAGCCATTTGCCCTGAGCTCGCCAAGCTCACACCCTCACTCTCCTCTGAGCGTGAGCTGGAGGCTGACTCAGACATGACACCTAGATGACTTCTGGAAGCACCTCAGCTGCTCCAAACCCTCACCTGAGTCAACCCAGCCCCACTAATTGAGATCACTGGGCTCTGGGCAGGACCATCCCTTCGTCCTGCCTAATTGTCTGCTGCCTGACCTGTTCTAAATGGGTCATCGGAATCCTTCCCAGGATTATTGAAAACGGATCTGGGAGGCAGATCAGAATTTGGCAGAGCACGGGTAGGGGCGGGGAGAAGGGAAGAGCAAGGGAGGAAGACCATCAGAGGGGAACTAACTTGTACAGAGTCCTCGATGAGTTGATGGCAAAGCTCAAAATCAAACTCAGGTCTAAACTCATCTTCCCCCTCAAAGTCTTTCTTTCCTTCCTTCCTTTCTTCCTTCCTCCCCCAATCCTTCCCTCCATCAGTTGTTCTGTAATCTCTTAGGCTCTGCAAGTTGTCATTCACCAGGCCTCGTTCTGGGGCATGGAAGTGAATGACCCAAACACAGCCTTTGTCCTGGTACAGCTGATTTATAGAGGATTGAAATGTTAACAGATAAAATTACACTAATAAAATTAATAATATTTATTACTTAACTGCATATATATATATATATACACACATACATACATACACACAGAGATATGTGGATGGATGGATAGATAGAATAAACTGGTTAACTCTTGCCAATAATCACATTTTACAGATGAGAAAACTGAGACACGAAAAGGCTAAATGGCTTGACCAGAGTCCCACAACCAGAACCAGGACGGGGAACTGGAACCCAGGCAGTTTGGCTCTGAAGTTTCTATGTTCAGTCACTATGCTCTGTGGTCTGTGCGCAAAGCAAGGGGGTGAAAGAGTGAGGAGAGTTAAGAGGGAGGTCAGGACCATCCAGTATTGTGAAAATGAAAAGATGGTGTTCTTATGCTTCATGTAGTCAACTCCTGAATCATTCTGTGTCCTTGGGGGTTTTCAAGGTAACAGTAATACCCCTCCCTCCCAGCACTGACTTGAGGAGGACCTGTGGGCAGGGGCAAGTATGCCAGGTGGAGACAGAGCCTGCCCCTGGGGAGACTCCTGGTTAGCAGTTATTTACTTGTCTTCACTGTGGCTGGTTTATGGGAGGCAGCTGACAGTCACCACTCCAGAAATGCTGGTTGGGGCAAACTCATCAACACACCCCGAGAGCAAGCAGACAGTGATGGCAAAGGTGAAGCCACAGGCAGTTACACAAGGGTCATACAGGAGCCTGTCCCCATTTATTTGAGCCAGTGGGCACGTTGGAGGAGGAAAATTAAAAATGGCCTGGTCTTCTTGGCCAAGGGCCCTGGGGTGATGGGCCCATCGATGGGAAGCAGCTCGGCAAAGGGCCAGAGGGGGTTCCCCATCCCGACTCCTCCTTCCCACCTTGGCAGGTACAGTGCTGTGCGCCACCTCCTAGCGGACTTGGAACAGGAGACCAGAGCGGCCTTGAAGACCCTGTATGGCTTTTCAGAGATTACGTCTCGGAAACGCCGAGAGGCACAGTCCTGGAGTTCAGCCAGGAAGGGCACTGATCCCAAATTCCTCAACCTAGCCCCACTGATGGCCTTTGAGAAGGGTGATACGGGCAAGGCCAGGGACTTCTTCACGGGACGGAAGCGGAGAGTCAACGCAAGAATCATTCACAAGGCATCCGATGTCATGCATATCCACAATTCCAAGGAGGTGGTGGGATTCCAGCTGGTAAGATGCACATCCTCATAGTTTCGGGGCCTGGGGTGGGATCATGGGTCCAGGAAGGCGAGGTCATGGGTCGGGGAGATGTGGTCATGGGTCTGAGGAGGTGGGGTCATGGGTCTGAGGAGGTGGGGTCATGGGTCCGAGGAGGTGGGGTCATGGGTCTGAGGAGGTGGGGTCATGGACTGGGGAAGCAAGGTCCTGTCCAGGGAGGTTTCTTCTTTGCTGTTAGTCCTATAGTCCCTCAGAAAGAAACACATTCAGGGTGAATCAGCTGCAAGCAACTGAAACTGATCCAGTTCAGTTCAGTTGCTCGGTCTTGTCCGACTCTTTGCGACCCCATGAATCACAGCACGCCAGGCCTCCCTGTCCATCACCAACCCCCGGAGTTCACTCACACTCATGTCCATCGAGTCTGCGATGCCATCCAGCTATCTCATTCTCTGTTGTCCCCTTCTCCTCCTGCCCCCAATCCCTCCCAGCATCAGGGTCTTTTCCAGTGAGTCAACTCTTCGCATGAGGTGGCCAAAGTATTGGAGCTTCAGCTTTAGCATCAGTCCTTCCAATGAACACCCAGGATTGATCTCCTTTAGAATGGACATCCAGGCAATCGTTATTATGTATGCTGTGCTCAGTCGTGTTCAGCTCTTTGCAACCCTGTGGACTATAGCCCGCCAGGCTCCTTTCCATGGGACTTCCCAGGCAACAATACAGGAGTGGGTTGCCATTTCCTCCTTCAAGGGATCTTCCTGACCCAGGGATCGAACCTGCGTCCCCTGGGTCTCCTTCATTGGCAGGCAGATTCTTTACCACTGAGCCACCTGGGAAGCCCCCAGGCAATCTTAAGCAGATAAAAATGCCAGTAGAACTGGTATCAAGTTGGTGGCCTGTTAGGAACCGGCCACAGAGTAGGTGAGTGGTGGGTGAGTCAGCAAAGCTTCACTTGCTGCTCCCCATCACTTGAACCATCATCCCCACCTGCAACATCTGTGGAGAAACTGTCTTCCATGAAACCAGTCCCTTGTACCAAAAAGGTTGAGGACCTCTGTCTTAGAAGGTGACCAGTAGCTCATGGAGTTCCTCTCAAAGGACAAAAATGAGGGAAGATTCAGGGATACTGGTGGCAAGAAATGATGAAGAGTCATTTCAGATATTGCTGCTAGATTAAATAAGCTTCAGTTGCTGATTCAAATCCCATTGGGGACTATCTAACTGACTAAGTTTGGGTCACCTGATGGCTCGTGTAGGGTAAGGCATCTTGATGGACAGTCTTGGCCGACTGTATCCAAAGAGGGAAAGGAAATTCTACCAAATAAAATTGGAGCGCAGATACCAGAAGAAAGAAAATAGAAAATGAGCAGCAGAAACACACAGTGTTCCCAGTAATACTTGCCTTCATGAGGTGCTATAGCCTGACTTCTCATCTCTCCTTCTTGGCCCCAATTAAGGGGCTCTGAAGAAGCAGCCAAAAATGAATTCCATTGCCTTTCTGGCCACACTCAACCATCACCCCCCTCTCTGCGCCCTAGCTGTTTCTGCAGGATGCGAGCTACTCAGTTTTTATAGTCTTGGTTGCTGATTGTGAGACCTGATGGCTCCATTTGCCAATCCTGAGGGGAAAGTGGCACTTTCTCTAAATCACTGAACCTTTTTGAAGTTTTCCTGGGTCCTTATGCAAGATAAAGTTCTCCTTGATACCCAAATTCATCTTTTGGTGTCTGTCTTTTAGGAGAGTTGTCAAGCCCTGTTGATGAAATGAGAGGGGCTTCTCAGGTGGCACAGTGGTAAAGAATCCGCCCACAATGCAGGAGAAATGGGTTCGATCCCTGGGTTGGGAAGATCCCCTGGAGAATGGAATGGCAACCCACTCCAGTATGCTTGCCTGGAAAATTCCATGGACAGAGGAGCCTGGCAGGCCACAGTCCATGGGGTCACAGAGTTGAGCATGACTGAGTGACTGAGCACACATACACATACGTATGATGAGAACATCTGGAACATACCACGACTTCCCTATAGAATTCCCAGTATTACATATTTTGAATGCTGGTCTTCCTAACCAGCATGTGAGGTGGGGAAGTATGGTATTTTGATCAACATTTTGTAGGTGAAATAAGGATAGGTTCGCAGATGACACCACCCTTATGGCAGAAAGTGGAGAAGAACTAAAGAGCCTCTTGATGAAAGTGAAAAGAGGAGAGTGGAAAAGTTGGCTTAAAGCTCAATATTCAGAAAGCTAAGATCATGGCATCCAGTCCCATCACTTCATGGCAAATAGATGGGGAAACAATGGAAACAGTGACAGACTTTATTTAGGGGGGCTCCAAAATCACTGCAGATGGTGACTGCAGCCATGAAATTAAATAACACTTCCTCCTTGGGAGAAAAGTTATGACCAACCTAGACAGCATATTAAAAAGCAAAGACATTACTTTGTTAAGAAAGGTCCATTTAGTCAAAGCTATGGTTTTTCCAGTAGTCATGTGTGTATATGAGAGTTGGACTATAAAGAAAGCTGAGCACTGAAAAACTGATGCTTTTGAACTGTGGTGTTGGAGAAGACTCTTGAGAGTCCCTTGGACTGCAAAGCAATCAAACCAGCCAATCCTAAAGGAAATCAGTCCTGAATATTCACTGGAAGGACTGATGTTGAAGTTGAAATTCCCAATATTTTGGCCACCTGATATGAAGAACTGACTCATTTGAAAAGACCCTGATGCTGGGAAAAATTGAAGGCAGGAGGAGAAGGGGATGACAGAGGATGAGAAGGTTGAATGGTATCACCAAGTGGATGGACATGAGTTTGAGCAAGCTCCGGGAGTTGGTGATGGACAGGGAAGCCTGGTGTGCTGCTGTCCGTGGGGTCGCAAAGAGTCGTACACAACTGAGCAACTGAACTGAGTGCCTTGCCCAGGGTCCTGCAGAGAGGTCACGGCAGTGTCTGGGCTAGAATCTCAATTTTTAGACTGTTGATCCAATAAGAAATGGTGAGGGTTGGGTGGAACTCAGTAGCCATAATTGGTTAAAGCCTGGCTATCTGGGGCCTCTGAAGAAGCTGGTCTTGCTTCTCACTTAGGGACTCATGAGAGTGAGGCTTTGTGTCCCTCCTCACTCAGCCCCTTCTTGGTCCTTGAGGCTTGAGGATGTTGAGTCCCTAGCCTCAGAAGTGAGAAGAAGCCCATCCTTGCCTAGGTATCCCTCCTGTTCCCCTGAGTGTCTAGAATCCCAGTTCCTTAGCCTCACAGTCCTTCTAAAGGCCCCAGCAGGGCCAGTGGCTTTATCTTGGTGTCTCCTCCTATTCGCAGTGTTCTAACGACACATCAGACTGTGCGGTCTACACCTTCAGCTCAGGGGTCAATGCTATCCAGGAGTGGTACAAGCTGCACTACATGAACATCATGGCACAGGTGTCTCAGGAGAAGAAAATCAACATGAGCTACTCTGCTGACGAGCTGCTGGTCACTTGCTTCTTTGACGGGGTGTCCTGCGATGCCAGGTCAGTAGTGGAAGGCTGCTCTATCAGCTCCAGGGACCAGGGGCTCTAAGTGCTGGGCTCCTTGCATGGACCTGCAGCTCAGCTAGAGGTCTTGGGAGTGACGGGTGCTCTTCTCACTAACCTTGCCTTTTGGAAAGGGACTTAAACAGGAGCTCAGCTCTAGAGTCTGTGAGGAAGATGAAGATGACTTAGTGTCAAAACATCCTTAAACTCATTAAATTATAAAAACAGAGTAGTTGATGGTGGATATATAACCTTGTATACCATCAATCTAGTCAAGAGGGAGTAAAGAAGGAGAGATGAAAGGAGTCAGGGAGAGAAGGGAGGGCAGGAAGGTCTGTGTACAGACATGAGCTTTCATACCTTTCTACCATTAAGATAACACCCAGATTCCTGGTGGACACTAGGCAGTCATGGGACATTCTAAAGTGTTCCTGTTTATTGTAAGGGCTTTCTTCGTTCTTTTAAAATACTAAGCCTTTCTATATGTTAGTTGGTATATTGATCCTTGTGAAAACCGAGTGATTAGAATCATGTCTCCTGCAGGTTGGATTCTCAAGTCAGTATAAGGACATGTATGATGTGATTCCTCTTCTGGGAATCATTTGCTGGGAATTGGAATGGAAAAAAAGTCAAGTGTTGGCTGAGATAGTCAAGCGTAGAGGAAATGAGGGCAGATATATTGGCACAAAGAATGCCAAGTCAGGATGGAGAGGGAGGTGAGTGGATTAAGGGGGTGAAGGGAAAGCAGAGGGTGGTTCTACATCGACATGTGTCAACTGGACGAGGGGCCTTGTTTGTCATCTGTTGGAGGAAAGATGGGGAAAGTAAGTCGTGTCTGTCATCCGTGGTCCACAGGAGAGAACTGGCCCATTTGCACTGCCCACTTAGATGTCAGCTCAGGTGCATGATGGGAGTTCCCAGCACAACCCTTTCTGACCTGTATTCTTCCATCTTAGGAACTTCACGCTTTTCCACCATCCAATGTATGGGAATTGCTACACATTCAACAATAGACAAAATGAGACTATCCTCAGCACCTCCATGGGAGGCAGTGAATTTGGTAAGGAAACCTGCATCAAGGGGATCCTGGGGTGCTCTAATGACAAGCTTGCTGGCAGCGGGACAAATGAGGTGCTTGGAGCCTTCCAGAGATACAGGCTCTCCCTAACCTGGCCAGAAACTGGGGATACAATTTTTTCTTATCCATGTCGGTTCTTTCCTTCTCTATCAGAATCTGTTTTCTTTTTTGACATCTCCTCTTTGCTTTTGAGAGAGCAACAGGGACAACCTTGGTGTTTCTTCACCTGGGGAAACCACTCAGGTTTCAGATTGTAGCTGGAGTGAGTAATGCCAAGCGGGCAGCTTCTGGATGGACTTAAATCCAGACATGCTGAGCAGATTAGAGAGGCCAACACATCTTTGTCTTGATTAAGATGACAGATTTTGGAGCCAAAACCCACTCTGCCACTCACTGTGCAGCCCAGTGAAAGTTTACTCCCCTTCATTTGTAAAGTGGGAATAATAATGGTATTGATAATACAAGGTAATTGAGAAGTCAAAATATGAAAAGCAGTTAGAATAAGACCTGACACACACTGTATTCATTTGGCTGAGCTGGCATAGCAAAATATTATAGATGGGTGACTTAAACAATGGACATTTAGAAACCCATGGTCAAGCTGCTGGCAAATTTGGTCCTGGTGAGGACTCTCTTGCTGGCTTGCAGTCGGCCACCTCCTCTCTGTGTCCTCCCGTGGCCTCTCTTCGGTGGCATGCAGAGAGAAAGCTGTGTTGTCTCTTCCTCTTCTTATGAAAACACCAATCCTATGGGATTAGGGTCCACCCTGATGACCTCATTTAATCTTAATCACCTGCCTAAGGCTGATTCTCCAAATACAATCACAGTGGGGATTAAGACTTCAGCATATAAATAGGGTGGAGGGTGGTCTGCAGAAAGACGCACAATTCAGTCCGGAACGCGTACTAAGCACACAATAAATGCTAGTTGTGGTTGTCATTACTACCTCTAATATTATTATTATTGCTACTCTACCACTGTGACTTTTGTAGAGAAGGCAGGAACTCAACCAGTTGGTCTATCTTGAAAGATTCTAAATGAATTGAACACGATTTGATATATAGATATGCTCCTATAAGGAAAGGCAAGGTCTTATGGAGGAAAACCCACCTGGACTCCTCATCTTTGTTACTGCACAGTCTGTGTTCTTACCACATCTGCAAGAAACCATAATTCAGGGCACATACGTCAGTGGGAAGGAGTAGTCTGGGAACTGTTGCACAATCTGACTCTGCTGCATGTGAGCTGTGTGACCTTGAGCAAATCACTTCCCCATTCTGGGCTTTGATTCATTTACTTAGAAATAGAGTGAAGGCAAAAGGAGAAGGGGACGGCAGAGGATGAGATGGTTAGATAGCATCACCGATTCAATGGACAGGAATCTGAGCAAACTCCAGGAAATAGTAAAGGACAGGCAAACCGGGTGGGCTACATATAGTCCATGGGATCGCAAAGAATCAAACACAACTTAGCAACTAAACAACAACAAAAAGAAGTCAGAATAATTTAAAAAATTCTCTTCTTTCAGTTCACATAGGCCCTGTTCATTTGCTCATTTATTTACCAAATATTTTTGAGTATCTTCTATACATCAGGCCCTCTTCCAAGTCTTAGGGACCCAGTGGTGAATAAGAGAGATGCCATCCCTGATTTCAAGGAGCTTGTATTTTGTTGGAGAGAGACAGGCAAAGGAATGAACAAGCACATAGGCATTATCTGGTCATCAATCCCAGGTTTATACCTCAAGAATTAACCTCACACAGGGCTGAGTTGAGATGGGAATTTTATTTCTGATAAGGAGGTCCAGAAAGGCCTCCGGGATGAGGGTTATTTGAAGAAGAGAAGATGTGTGATAAGGTCCACTGAGGAGCATTTGAGCACTGGCAAGTCCAAGGACCTCAGTGAGGAAATGGATTTGGTGTGCTCTGGAAACAGAAAGATGGCCAGTGTGCTTGGAGCTTCCTGATGGAGGGGGAGAGTGGGATGAGGAGGAAGGCGTCACCATCACTCTGAGAGCTAGTCAGGTTTCTGGACAGTATTTTATGGCGTCCCCATGTATGCAATGAGATGCCTCTGAGGAGTTTCAGACAAGGGAGTGACCTGATTTTAAAAGGTCCCTCCGGCTGCTCGGCTCAGATTAGACACGGGTGCAACAGTAGGGTCAGGGGGAGGATTTAGGGCAGTGATCAGATGCTCTACTAGTATCTCAACCACAGCCCTGCACATCCCTTTGGGCACCCAGCAGACCTCCCCATCTCAAAGAGCCACAAGGAGATTCATGTCTTAGGCCAGGTAGCAAAACTTGTGCTTAGCAAAGCTGCAGAAGTGACACTGCTCCTGAGCCCTATTTTGTGCTAAGCCCTGGAAACAGAGAAGTTAAAAGTCAGGCTCCCCTCATGGAGCTTCCCATTTTTTCACTTGTAGGAAATGCCTGGGTCTTGGTTTTGAGACTCCCAGAGTGGTGGGAGAGGTAAGCTACCAGCAGGGAATCTTCTCCTGGCTTTTGACCACAACGGGCTGCCTTGTCCTTCCAGGGCTGCAGGTCATCCTGTACATAAATGAAGAAGAGTACAACCCCTTCCTGGTGTCCTCCACTGGGGCTAAGGTGATTGTCCATCGGCAGGATGAATACCCCTTCGTTGAGGACGTGGGAACAGAGATTGAGACGGCCATGGCCACCTCCATAGGAATGCACCTGGTAAGAGAATGCTCTGATTTCCATCTGCTTGGCAAGGAGGACAGATTTTATTGAAGGATAATCAGTGAGGTGGAACTTATGGAAAAGGGTATTGGTTTTAAGAGGAAGCATAGTCTTGTGTTTTCCAATGATTACTCAAATGGTCACTTTCTAAGTACACTAAGGGCTGTGTTTATGGCTTCTGTATGTATGACCAAGGACAGGACACCATTTAGGATAAGAATTGAAGGAACCTTCCTTGTTCCAGAGACAGACATCCACGTTTATGAAACCTGTGCTAGAAGCAAGGCATCAGATACTAACCATAATATAAATAACTGTAATATAAATAGAGCAGATTTACACCTTCCTGGACCACCCAGAGGCCAATGGAACATGTAAACCACTGTTGGAAAGTCACTGGGCCTTCACAGGCCTATTTGGTCCCTCCTGCTTCCATCCGTTTCACCTCATCTACCAAGAACCCCCTTTTCTCAAGCCTTTGACCTTCTCTGAGCTCACTGGGTGCTGAGAACACTCATACCTGTCAACAGAAGCGCATATGGGCTGGAGACTCCAATCCTTGGGTTGGCCATGCCTAATGGAAGTAGAAGGGCAAGGTGAGGGGTGTCCAAGGACACCCCTGGTCGCTTCACTGCTTGTATAGTCTGTTTGCAGGAGTCTTTTTATGCCAGTCTCTCGCTCTGTCACTTTCTCATTCTACCTAACAAAATAACTATTAAGTACTTATTTCAAAGGAGTATATGCATGAAGTCAGTACAAGGATCCTACTGTGCAGATGTCCCTCTCCTATCCCTGACCACTTGTCTCCTCCTTCCTCTGCATGCAGCTGTGGCTGTTGCTTCCATGACTCAGGAGGGTGTTAGAGTCTTCTTCAAGCCTGTGTATACGTGTAATCATTTCTTCTTTTATGCAAATGAAAAATACTGTTCTGCCCCACTTTTCACTTGATAGTATAGCTTGGAAATAGTTCCATATCCATACACATAGATTCTGCCTCATTCTTCTTAAAGACATAATATCCCATTGTGTGGGTAAGTTATTGAAGCAATTCCCTGTTGACACATTTGAACTTGTTTCCAGGTACAACTGAAAACAATGGTGCAGTGGGATGTGTAGTCATCCAATTATTTCCTAGAAGTTTATCATTCAAGATGTAGATTAGCCAAATTGCCCTCCAATGATGTTGTACCAAAACAGGCCTTAAGCAATTTTTAATCTTTGCTAATTTAAGAAAAAAATGGCACCTATTATAAGTTTAATTGACAGTCATTCTTAGTGGTATTTTTCTTAGTGGCTATTTATGGAGGGGGGAAAAGTCCCCTTGTGGACCCTTTGTTCATGCCTTTGTTTATAGCCAACCTTAGCATTCCAAGGGCTTCCCTTGTGGCTCAGCTCATAAGGAATCTGCCTGAAATGCGGGAGACCTGGCTTCAATCTCTAGGTTGGGAAGATCCCCTGGAGAAGGGAAACGTTACCCTCTCTAGTATTCTGACCTGGAGAATTCCATGGACTGTATAGTCCACAGGGACACGACTGAGCAACTTTCACTTCACTAATGCCCCAAATTAAACCTCTTACCTTTCATCCCTCACAAATTTTTCCTCCAGAGCAGTGGTCTCCAAACTTGATTGATCATTAGATTCAGATCTACTGAATAAATATCTCTGAGAGATGAGCCCAGGGATCTGTGTTTTTACCAAACCCCAGCGGTCATTCCAACAGGCAACAAACTCAGGAACCTCAGTTTTAGAAACCTGAGTAGTTTAGAATGAAAGAAGAAGAAAAGTGTGTCTTCCTAAGAGAAAGTAGAGCTAGGATGACTCCAGAGCTTTAGCACAGCCATAAATGCTATCTTCAGAGTGTTACAAAGTCATATGGTGGGCATTGGAGCTTATATATCTATCCGTTATCTATTCATCCAACAAGCATTTTCTGAGCACTTCATGTGTGCTAGATACTGGAGCTACATCAGTGTCCCCAGAACTGTCCCTGTTCTTTTAGACTTTGGGTCTAGCAGAGAGAATTTATAATAACAAACCAAAAAACACATAGGTGATTAACTATAATCATAGGTGCTAAGAAGGATAAATACAGGATGCAGGAGAGTATATCACAGAGATGCCTGATATAGGGCTTTTTCTGGGGTGTGGAGTAGAGAAGGCAATGGCACCCCACTCCAACACTCTTGCCTGGAAAATCCCATGGACGGAGGAGCCTGGAAGGCTGCAGTCCCTGGGGTCACTGAGGGTCAGACACGACTAAGCGACTTCACTTTCACTTTTCACTTTCATGCATTGGAGAAGGAAATGGCGACCCACTCCAGTGTTCTTGCCTGGAGAATCCCAGGGACGGGGGAGCCTGGTGGGCTGCCGTCTATGGGGTCGCACAGAGTCGGACATGACTGAAGTGACTTAGCAGTAGCAGCAGCATGGGGGGTGGGGAGTGGGGAGTTCATGGGGTGCTTTCCTGAGGAAGTGGTATTTAAGTTGGGAAAGCAGAGTTACTGAACTGGGATCTGTGGCTTCAATGCCTCACCAAGTACCATTCTAGAGCAACCTTGGACAAGAGAAAGCATGGGGATAGTCATCTGGGAGCCCCAGTGCTCGAAGGAGCCATGTCACTTAGGGGCTTTGTTCAATGTGGGCAGTTTGTTCCACATGAGAAGCGTTATGTACCAACTTGGCCTGTGTGGATGCTGATGGTCCAGGAAAAAAATCTTGAGCCCTAACTTGCTTGAACTGTGATTTGAAAAGACTTTAGGTTCCTACTTAAGGAACTAGGTCTCTGATTCCTCTCTTCACCAGCAGATTACAAAACTCCCTGATCAGAACAGTAAGCATTTTGGTCCAGTGTTCCCCTGCAGTTTTGTACTTGAAGCACCTAGAATTTACAGCACATTCTTACCTTATTGTTTTGTGCTTTCCTTCCCTCCTGCCTGTTGCAGTGTCTGCAAACTTAGAGCTTGGGGAAGTATGAGAACCAAGGGAATTGCCCTCTGGTTTTCTTCTCTGAGCTTAGTAATGCCCATCACATTGTTAAGCAAATGCTCCCTTTCGCAATGATGGGTAAACAAAGACATAGGTGGGTTTTCTGCTACACCTAACTTGAGATGTACAAAATCAAAGCCACAGAGCAGGGTCAGGCAACTCTGGTTCTGATTTATGAGCATTTAAGACAACAAAAAAACCCAAGGATTACTGAGAGGTCACCAGAGGGTCATTAAGAATAAGTCCAAACACACTAGACTTCCTTCCTTTCTTTTTATTTTTTAAGTAGTTATTTATTTACTTTTGAGAAGCATGTTAAACTGGTGGACTCAGCTGGTTAGGCAGCTGGTTGACAAATCTTCTTTCATACATTGAGGGACTGTGTGCCCAAAGCACTGGATATTCAGAGATGGGTATAACAGAGTACCTACCTTCAAAATTCACCTTTAAGAGAAGATAACACAACTTTGCAATACAGGTCCAAGCTCTGTGGGAACAGGGACCATTTCTATCTGTTCCCAGGCTCAGTTCTTAGAACTTCGTAGATCCTCTGTAAATATTTTTGGATGGATGGATGAACGGGAGCCAGGACATAAGCTGTTGGTCTAGGCTTTCTAGATGATGATTTCTTAAGGACAAATGTCTGGCAAATAGAATCAGGAAGGGCTACTCCAGACAAAGGACACAGCAATTACAAAGGGGGTTGCAGAAAGGATTTGAAGTCTCATTTCAAAATGATTCCAAATGAAATGAATCATTTCGAAAAACCACTTTGAAGTGCACTCAAAATACTAGAGGCAGCCAAGTATTTACAGTAATACTAGAAAGAAATTATGACTCCCTCGCTGAGGCAATGGCTGTGGGGATGAGCAGAAGTGAATGGCTTTGAAAGATATTATAGTGTAGAAGCAACAGTGCTTGACAACTAAGGTCATCGGGGAAAGGCCAGGGGAAGTTAGATCCGTGTTTAGGTTCTGACTTGGGTATTGGGTTGAAGGGAAGTACCAGTTTCTGAGTTAGAGAATACAAGAAGAGTAGGGTTCGGGGAGAAAATGACCACTTCAGTTTGGCACATACCCAAGTTGTAGCTTTAGGGAATCAGGCTGAAAACGTCCAGTGATTAGATGCTCTAAGCCTGGAGCTCAGGAGAAAAATCCAGAGGCAATGGCAGAGTAGGGGTTGCACCTAGCATAGTTCTAGACTTAGAAATAAATGCCATCACTCAAGACCTGAGACAGAACGCAGATGTTTAAGGGCTGAGAAGAGAGGAAATGGAGAAATAGAGGCACCAAAGTAGCAGCAGAAGCTGGAAAGGCTTGGTGTCAAAGAAATGAAGAGAGTTTCAAGGAAGGTGTTAGCTAGAGTGCCAAACACAGTTGAGCGTCAGGCAAGATAAAGGATACAAGCTGTTTTCTGGGTTTGGCAATCATGAGGTCACTGGTTCTTTGCCAGAACAGTCTTCAGTGGAAGGAGTGGAACAGAAACCAAAGTATAATAGGTTGGATCATGAATGGGAGATGAGGAAGTGGGCAAAGGCAAATTCACCTAAGGGGGTGCGGACCAGGCTTTGAAGAGGGGTGAGACTTCACTGTTACTGCAAACCCTACTCTACATTCTTATCTTACAGCACCCATTTCTTTTCATAAGCATGTTTGTTACAGGGATTAAGGGCTCAGACTCTGGAGCCAGACAACTAGGATCTAAACCCCAACTTTGCACTTTGGTTGTGTGATCACCGTGTCTCGGTTACCTCATCTGTAAAATGGGGATGATAGTAATATTACTGTGCAGGCTGGTGAGAATGCAGTGAGCTGATTCATGTGAAACTGAAAACAGTGCTTGGCATGTGTTGAGTGCTCCAAAAATATTGGCTATTACTATACACCCCCTTTTTTTTTTTTGTAAAGAAAAAAGACGTGACAGGATGGAAAAACAAGCATTAGGGGAGATTTTTCTTGCCTTTCCTGACACCCCCATTCTTTATGAGTGAGATATTGTTCTCTTCCATATAGTATTTAGAAGGAGTACTAATTATTTGCCATTCAGTTCAGTTCAGTCGCTCAGTCGTGTCCGACTCTCCGCAACCCCATGAATTACAGCACGCCAGGCCTCCCTGTCCATCACCAACTCCCGGAGTTCACTCAAACTCATGTCCACAGAGTCGGTGATGCCATCCAGCCATCTCATTCTCCGTCGTCCCCTCCTCCTCCCGCCCCCAACCTTTCCCAGCATCAGAGTCTTTTCCAGTGAGTCAACTCGTCGCATGAGGTGGCCAAAGTATTGCCATATGTGTTACAAATCTCTTTCCCAGTTTGTGCTTTCATTTTAGTTTTAAGTATGCTACCTTTTTCACATGCAAAAACATCAGATGTTTACATAGTCAAAATCTTCATTTTCTTCTTTAGTCATTATGTTTATTGAGTATTTTTCCTCCTTGAGATCAGATACTGAGCTGAATTTCCTTCCAGTTATTTCATTCTTTCCTTTACTAGTTTAACCCACTAGAATTTCTATCTCTGCAGGATTTGAAATCGAGATAGGATTTATTACTTCCTCCAAATTCTTAACAAGTAGCCCTAACTTCATATGTTGAATAGTTCTTTTTCCCTCCATTGATTAGGAACATAAATTCTTATCATTTATTAGCATCTAGGAAGTATTTCATAACTTATTACAATATAAAAACAGAACAAAAGAAAAGAGAGTCAAAGCACCCATAACTCCATCTAGGGTTTCCTGTTGCCCTTGGGCGTTTCCCTGAAACAGTTCAGGCTTTACGGGGGTGAGCTGAGGACTCCTGTGCGGCTTCCCTCCTCCCCCAGAATTCTCAGAAGGAAGCAGATAGGACCTGGTTCGAGAAAAATGAGTCCTGTTTCCACATACACCCACATACAGCACATGTGCACACATATGCCTAATCACACCCACACACACCTGTGCGTGCGTGCATACCACACACCTTTCTATCTATCCGTTTAAACGTCACACACTCTCACACACACACACATATATATTCATTCTCATTTTGGGGTCCCTAGGGATCAGGACAGTAGCCAAAATGTTTCCCCACCCTGCCCAGGCCAGCAGTTCTGGAAAGCTGACAGGGAAAAGAAGAAATGAAAGGTGAGGGGGGTGAGGGGGAGAGAGAGTGAGAGAAAGCCAGGGCTCTGTCCAGCTTCCTCAGACTGAGGCTTCGAGAAGCTGAAGACAGCTATTCCACTCTCAAGAGGCCATTTGCCCTACCTGCCCCAGCCCCAGGTGTTTTAGGATACAGCCTGAATAACCCAGGAGCTCTGAGTTTGATAAGCATCATTCAGAGTAAAAGGCCATTGAATACTCAAAAAGCATAAAAGTCACAATGTTTGCTGGAAGTGGTCCTCAGGCTGCTTCTCAAAGTAGAAGGAGCCCCAGCTGCCTTTGCCAACTGCGCAGGGCTTTCCTGCGTGGACAGACCCTTTCCTCCAGATTTCAGGGTCCTGAATGCTCCCTGCAGGTAAATAGAGCCCAGGGGTGACACTCGGGGCTCTGTGGCCAGTTTAGCAGGACCTGGGGGCTCCAAGGGACACCTGATTGGGAGTGTGTGGCTTGGAGAAGCTTAGAGGGTAGCGTTGGGTGAAGGTGCCCTTGAGGGAAGCCACTGCTTGGCATCTCTGTGCCCATTTCCCAGCCCAGACCTGGCATGTACTGGAAGCTCTGAATCTGTTTGTTCCCCAGCTATGAGAGGAATGAAGTAAGTCTGTTTATTCTGTACTGACACGGAAAGACACACACTCTTTATTATGAATGAGTAAAGGATATTGTAGGGCAAGGGAACATGTGAATCTTTGTGTCTGGATCTCAGGATCGAAATCTGACCTGTTGCAGTAGGTGCCCAGGGGAAGAGAGGAAATCAGATGGTTACTTTCCTCTCTGCGTCTTCTGTTTAAATGTTTTAAAATGAGCACTGTCTTTTGCCCTGGATGTACTTGCAGTTAATTGAGGAAGACTGATGGATCAACAGATGAATTACAATACAAACGGAAAGAGATTATAGCTCCTTGACATGACTATAGTTTCTATCTGTGCCAAACTTCTTGATTTCTTTTCCCCACCCCACCCACCCCCAACTATCTTTCTCTCTATTCATCCACTCTTCAAAGAAAAAAGAATTTTCTTCTCTCCCGTAAATCTGACATCCATTTGCCCTTTACCCTCCCCATCTCAAAAAAAAAAAAAAAAAAACCCAAAACTTTGTACACACACACACAAACCAAATCCTAGCTATGAGTTGGTCACAATTTATATTCTATAGTTGCTCCCCGTTGGGAGACATTATCCTTCTTTTCCCCTAATTGTCTTGTCTGGATTGTTCCTTTGTAGTGACAAATATTAAGCTAGAACCAAACATGTAAACCATAATCAAACATAATTTAATAAGGCTTTCAAACAGTGAGTTGCAATGTTCTTACCTCCTCTGATCAGGATATCATTCTATACTGCTGGGCATTCTTTGGTCCTCTCTAAGAAAGTCCATTTTTCCAAGTCACCTTCTGGGACCAAAATGTAAGAAGGTAGGAAATGAGTCCTTCTCTGAGACAGGAATCCCATGTAGCACAGTCACTGCCCATCTAATTGTCCTGCCCCTTCCCCGTGGATTCTCCAGCGGCTCACTACCATTCAGAAAACCAAATCCAAACCCACGTTTCTCAGCAGTGTAGGAGACTGCCACAATTTGTCCTTGGCATCCCTCTCGGACATCATCTCCAGTGACAGCTCTCCCTTTCAACGGTCCAGCCATCCTGGCCCTCTCCCACCTCTACTCTGGCTGCTCCCTCTTCTTAATCCTCTTCCTACGTTTCTTGACAAGTCCAGCTCTTTCCTGCCATTCCATGTCCAAACAACATGTTCTTTTCTCAAAGATGTCTTCCCTAATCACTTTTGGAAAGGTTGTCCCCTCCTCCCAACCCTACCAGTCTCTACCCAGTTCCATTGATCACCATAAAAAATTATTCAAAATGAGTTATTTGATTTTTAATCATCTGTCTACTCCATTAGAATGTGAGCTCCAGGAAAGCAGGGAAATTTTTTCAATCACTGTGTATTCCATAGTGCTCACAAGAGGGCTTCCCTGGTGGCTCAGTGATAAAGAGTCCGACTGCCAATGCAGGAGATGTGGGAGACTCAGGTTCAATCCCTGGGTTGGGAAGATCCCCTGGAGAAGGGCATGGCAACCCACCCCAGTATTCTTGCCTGGGAAATCCCATGGACAGAGGAGCCTGGCGGGCTACAGTTCATAGGGTTGCAAAGAGTTGGACACGATTAAGTGACTGAGCGACATAGTGCCTAGAATAGCATCGAACTCCTGGTAGGTGCTCAATAAATATTTGTTAAATGAATGAGTGGGTGGTTGCTCAGCTCCTGGAAGCTGATAGCAATGCCCCTTGTCTGGGTCCTGGAGGAGTGCAGGGCTGAGCGTGTGCTGCTGTAATTACAGACGGAGTCCTTCAAGCTGAGTGACCCCTACAGCCAGTGCACGGAGGACTGGAGTGACGTGCAGATCACAAACATCTACAATGCCACGTATTCCCTCCAGGTACAGGCTGGAGACAGCACCCAGCCCCAGGCTGTGGTCTGGACCCAGGAGACAAAATTATATATAGGCTGGGGTGTGTCTGGGACCAGGAACTGTGGTGAGAATCCTGGGGTTCATCCAAAGATCTCAAGAACACATGATGCCGGCTGGTTCCAGTCCTCTTCAACCCACCTGTAACCAGAGCTTAATCAAGGTTTGCGTGGAACAGAACGTACAGCTCTACAAGCCTGCTTCCTAAATCGGCCTTGGTGAATGAGAGACAGGAGGAGGAGGCAGTCTGGGAGGGGCTGGCTAAGGGGTGCCTTTCATCCGCTGACAGCTTTGGACAAGTTGTGCGCTCCTCAGTAGCCACCAGGGCAGTTTGGATTGGATCAGGGGCTGCTAATCAGTGGTTCCCAGGCCCCTTCCAACCTGCCCACCTGGTGTTTCTGGATGGTGTTTAAAAGTCAGGGAATTTCATAAGAAAACCCAGATTTCTAGCTTCTCTTGAAAAACAAGATCTGGTAACAATGGGCCCGTATTCCTAGAGGATAAACAGTGGATGGAGTGGCCTTATCAAATGAGACACATTCTTTGGCTCCCTACAATCCCCACCACCCATTAGTTATTACCTACGTTGACCCTTGGGTGTGATCACTTGTTACACCTTCCGTTCTGCGAGTCTGCCCTTCGCCTCCCAACAAGACACCTAGAGAGTCAAATGAGAATCACCCAGCAGAGCAAAAGGACCAGGCGCCCTCTGCCCTGAATCCTCTTAGCTTCTATTAGAGCTGAGCTGAGAGGTGGTGGAGACATTGAGTGGAAAGAGACTAGTGGTCAGACAAGACCTGCTTGTAAGAAACAGAGATGCAATCACACTGACATTAAGACAGAAGAAAAAGAAAAGTCAGCTCAGCGGAAAGGCACTCGGCATAATAGTTAGTGAGAAGCTAGCATTTGCTAACACTTTACATCTTTTGATTCATATCACAGCAACTTCGTGAAGTAGGTCCTGTTATACTGATTTCAAAAATGAAGAAAAACAAAGCATCAGAGAGTTTAAGTAACTCACCTGAGGTCACACAAGTGGGAGGTGGCAAAGCTGATATGTGAACTCAAGTAGCCTGACTTCCAAGTCCCCACTGTTATCTTTTATGGCTCTAAGCTTTGTGGATATCATGGTACCTTAAGATCCCCAGGGATCCTGCGTGGAGGGCGTGCAGCTGAAAATTGGAAAGTTGGAGACTGTGTTTGTTTCTCTGTTTCTTGGCACCAAGTTCCCCACTTATCTCTGGGTCAGCACTCACATGGTGGCAAATGACCACCCCAGCCCCTCTCTAGCTCATCCTGGCCTCCACATCTCAAATTCCCAATAAGTTTTCTAGCGTTGTCCTTTTGACCCTATCGGCCAGGACATGAGGGGTACATTTATGCTGTCTGCCCAGGCTGTGGAAGGCTGACCCTCTCTGACTGGGGGATATAGGGAGGGGAGATCTCTGGCAGCCACAAGCAAGGAGGTGAAGGGAAATCCTGGGTCTTGTCTTTCAGATCTGCCTTCACTCGTGCTTCCAGGCAAAGATGGTAGAGAACTGTGGGTGTGCCCAGTACAGTCAGCCTCTACCTCAGGGAGCCGATTACTGCAACTACCAACAGCACCCCAACTGGAGTGAGTGAAACACCAACACCCCCACCTTGCACACCCCAGGAGCAGGGTCATCCCACCCTGGCAATAGCTAAGGCGCTCCCAGGACCCTGCCCTGGTGGCCTTTGATCTGAGGGAGACAGAGAGATATTCACCAGTTTCACTCGTGCTGTGAAACCTGGCTTGAATTCCACTTTCTGATTAAGGACCAAATGCTACACCCCAGCTTCTGCCAAGTCCCTGACCCCCTCTGTCAACTCCAGGAGGTAGGGACTATTGATCGTGTCCTTTCACAGAACAGGTAACTGAGGCTCAGAAAGGTTAAGCAACTTGTCCAAGGTCACACAGCCAGGGTCTAACAAAGCTAGACCCAAGGCAAGGACTGCCAACCCATCCCACCTCCAGCTAATGTTCTTAACTGTGGCAACTTTCTGTCTCCCAAAACCACAAGGTAGCAATTGTTTCCAGAGAACTAGTATTTGTAGAAAGCAGAAGGTGAAATCATCAAAAGGAGACTGTGGGGGTATCGGGCTTCCCAAGCAGCTCACTGGGTAAAGAATATGCCTGCAATGCAGGAGATCAGGCAAACGCAGGTTCGATCCCTGGGTCAGGAAGATCCCCTGGAGGAGGGCATTGAAACCCACTCCAGTATTCTTGCCTGGAGAATCCCATGGACAGAGGAGCCTGGCGGGCTACAGTCATAGGGTAACACAGAGTCGGACATTACTGAAGTGACTGAGCATGCATGCATGGGGGCATCACTGGAAAACCCTAGAAAGGGCCCTAATATTGCCCTGCACCCTGTCCCTCAGTGTACTGCTACTACCAGCTGCACCAGGCCTTCGTCCGGGAAGAGCTGGGCTGCCAGTCGGTGTGCAAGGAAGCCTGCAGGTGAGTGGACCCGAAGGGGTGGGACGAACATGGCTGGGCTGGGCCAGGCCACCCACGCTCACCCCATGCCCTTCTCCGCTTAGCTTTAAGGAGTGGACACTGACCACCAGCCTGGCACAGTGGCCATCGGAGGTCTCCGAGGTAAGTTCTCTGCCCGCTCTTCCCCCCTGGAACCTTCAGCCTGTAGCCTGAGGTCCTGGCTGTGTCCTCTGGCCTCAGGGGTGATCCACAGGGGAGGCCCATGTCAGGAGCTGGGGCTGAGAGGAGAGAGCAGACAGGCTGGCTCTGGCCTCTCCAGGCATCCCCAGGCCACTTCTTTCTCCACCACAGAAATGGTTGCTGTCTGTTCTCACCTGGGACCAAAGCCAGCAAATAAAGAAGAAACTCAATAAGTAAGTTGATCTCTGCCCTGCTTCCTCTGCTCCTGCCCGCCCTGGTTCCAGCCTCCCGACTTGATTCCTCAGTGCCAAACCTTCTCCTTCTATTAGTTCATTCCTCCACTCATTCCTTTGTTCAACAGATATTTCTTGAGTCTTATCATGAGGCAGGCCCTGCTCTAGGCTAAGGGCTCTCAACTGTTTGACCACAACCCACAGCATGAAAATATTGATACTTTTCCCATTGAATACACCGCCAAAATAAAAGTGTCATGAAACAGTACTCTTTTATGATGTACAGGGCATTCGGGCTGCTTTTCAAATGTTGCACACTCGTGTGCCAAGCCATCCGACTTGTGTCCCAGTTGTTTACAACCGTCCGATGGATCACAGCATAGTTCCAAATGCTTAGTGCCTGTATCAGTTGGTAAAAATTTCGAATCTCTCTGTGGATGCAACCTGATCTTTTATATTTCACTTTGTAAAAGGTACTAGTAAGGCTCAGCACGTTTATTTCATGATTTCCTGATGTATCTTGACCCACTTGGAAAAATACTCTTTAAAACCATGCAGCTTCTAATCGCACGTGAATTTTCCTTATCAAAATTCACTTTTAAAGGACCTTTAGCAATGGCAAGCCACTCCAGTACTCTTGCCTAGAAAATCTCATGGATGGAGGAGCCTGGTAGGCTGCAGTCCGTGGGGTCGCTAGGGGTCGGACACGACTGAGCGACTTCACTTTCACTTTTCACTTTTACACATTGGAGAAGGAAATGGCAACCCACTCCAGTGTTCTTGCCTGGAGAATCCCAGGGACGGGGGAGCCTGGTGGGCTTCCGTCTATGGGGTCACACAGAGTCGGACATGACTGAAGTGACTCAGCAGCAGCAGCAGCAAAAAATCAGCCAGGCCAGAGTTCAAGGATCTCGGCAGATGGAAACAAAGGTGGAGAGCGTGGGTGGGGGGATTGCCAAGTAAACTCACATTTCTCTGGGCCACTACTGTTTACATGGTTCCATACCCCAGTTTGGTCTCCAGCATCTTATTTAATGTCCACTAGGCAGGGTGTGAGGTACTGGGGGGTGCCATGATGACCAAGCAGACATGATCTTTGCCTTCAAGGTACTTCAGTTCAGTTCAGTCGCTCAATCGTGTCCGACTCTTTGCGACCCCATGAATCACAGCACGCCAGGCCTCCCTGTCCATCACCAACTCCCGGAGTACACTCAAACTCATGTCCATCGAGTCAGTGATGCCATCCAGCCATCTCATTCTCTGTTGGCCCCTTCTCCTCCCACCCCCAATCCCTCCCAGCATCAGAGTCTTTTCCAGTGAGTCTAATAATAAAGATAGACTTTGATCAAATCATTGCAAACTGTTAAACCAAGCATTGCATAGTGGTGACCCCTGAGCCAAATATGATTCCACCAATATAACCTGTTATTTCCAACTTTTCCTGAGAATCTTATCATGAGGTAGGCCCTGCTCTAGGCTAAGGGCTCTCAACTGTTTGACCACAACCCACAGCATGAAAATATTGGCAAAAATTCTGGCAACATTAAACTTCCATTTTTGCATAGTACCAAAGAGTACTGAGTACTGGCTACCTCTCTGGAATAAGCATGAATTTTCTAGCTTGCCACAGTCCTAACAGGAGGGAATTTAGTACAGTGAGTGGTTAAGAGCACGAACTTTAAAGTCAGATGTAGCTAGGTTTGAATATCAACTCTACCTGAGCTGTGTAGTCTTGGGCAAGTTACTCAACCAATCTGTGTCTCAATTTCCATGTCTGTAAAATGGGGATACCTGCCTTATAGGGTTGTTGTGCAAATTAAACGAGCCAATTCACACAAGGTTCTTGGAAGAGTACTTGGCAACACAGGAAGTGATCAATAAATGCCAGCTATTATTATGTTATTATCATTATTCCCCTCTGGTTCATTTACATCACTTGCCTGTCTCCTGGACGAGTTTTAGATTGCCATCAAACAGACACAATAGCAAGGTTTAGTTGTGGGAGGGCCGCTGTGGGGAATGATTTAGTCTAGAGCTGGGGAAATGGTTTTTGAGTGAAGGGATGGCCTGAGTAACCAGGTCCAGGCCGGAGATGTGCTTTGTGGTACACAAGGAACCCCATAAACCAGGTTCTAAGACACCCTGTGGAGCTCAGAGCCTGGGCCTTGCTGGGGGCTGGGCAGGAGAGACACAGCCATGCTGAGGGGCTGGCTATTTGCTAGAGTGCAAAAGCCTCCAACTCACCTTGGCCCTGCCTGTTGGAATTCTTACAGGACAGACTTGGCCAAACTCTTGATATTCTACAAAGACCTGAACCAGAGATCCATCATGGAGAACCCTGCCAACAGCGTGAGTGGCTCCCTTCTGGGACTGTCCCGGGTCTGCGACTTGGCCCATCTGCCTGGCCTCAGGGAGCAGAGTCAGACTGTGGGGGTCCAGCCCAGCTAGTAGGGCCACCAAAGGCCAACCATTCCTCAGATCAGAACAGGCAGGGTAGGAGGGGACAGACACCTGCCCTTGTCTTCCCCAAACCCGTTCAGGGCCAGGGCTAACCAGTTGCTGCCTTGGGCCTTGGGGTCTTTGCATGAAGCCAGCTTGGTGGGGATTCCCCCTTGATCGTGTGGCTTGGCCTCCCTTGCAGATCGAGCAGCTTCTGTCCAACATCGGTGGCCAGCTAGGGCTGTGGATGAGCTGCTCCGTCGTCTGCGTCATTGAGATCATCGAGGTCTTTTTCATCGACTCTCTCTCCATCATTGCCCGCCACCAGTGGCACAAAGCCAAGGGGTGGTGGGCCCAGAGACGGGCACCCGCCTGCCCCGAGGCTCCGCACACCCCGCAGGGTCGGGACAACCCCGGCCTCAACATAGACGATGACCTGCCCACTTTCACCTCTGCCTTGAGCCTGCCTCCAGCCCCAGGGGCCCAGGTGCCTGGCACGCCACCCCCCAGATACAACACCCTGCGCTTGGAGAGGGCCTTCTCCAGTCAGCTCACAGATACCCAGGTGCCCGCTGAGTCCTGAGGCAGGGCAGGGAAGAAAGATGGAGCCAAGACCACGAGCCACCGTTTGACAACTTAGACTGTCTCCAGCACACAACGGGTGTCCTCCCTGCACTGGGCTTTTCAGAGACATTGACTACGAGTCTGCTTTGAACACGGTGGGCCTGGGCGTGTGCAGGGGACTGTCAGACCCCTCCCAGCTGCACTCATGGCCGCCCAGGACAAGCTAGATCCTGCAGGCCAAACCCCTTAGCACACCTGCTTTGGACGGAGATGGGGCCAAGGAGACAGGGCCGGCCTGGCCAAAGGCCAGGAGTGAAGCCTGACAGAGTTCTTGGCCAGATCTTGAGAGAGAGAGAGAAAGCGAGAGACTCCTCCAAAATCCCAAGTCGGGGGTTTCAGCCACTCCTCCAGCCTGGGCTGGGACCCAAGGATGTGACTTTACGTGTTGAGGCCTGACATTCACTGCCTGGTGCCAAAGATAGGAGGAAGCTCCGGGCCTGGAGCAGGAGCTGTTTGTGAATAAACCATTCCTAGTCGCTGACATTGGGGCAAGGTCTGCTCTGAGCCCTCAGGAGGGAGCTGGCCCAGGGTCCTTGGAGTGTTAGAGGGGAAGGGGGCCCTGTGGGGGCGCCTAGGGGTGTGACAGGAGGCCGTCACTCTGAGCTGGGGTGGGGAGGGGGACCCATTCCGGGCAGCTAAGCCAGTACTCTGGGCCCTTAGCAGAGAAGGGCCAGTTAAAGGACTCTGTTGGCCACTCCTGTCCAGTGGTAGCCCAAGGCATGACTTCCTGATAACCCACCCCAGCTGCTTTTTCTCAAAGGCAGACAACCTTCCCCCACTGATGGCCTGCCCCTCAACAGCAAGTCAGCCACATGGACAGCTGCCTCCTGCCATATCCACACCTTCCATGATGATAGGAGCTGTTGTCTATTAAGCACACAGTAGGTGCACACTATCAGCTCAAGAACCGTGTGCTGGCTGCTGCACTCAGCATTTACAAAGATTGGCATAGGGGACTGCAAACTTCAACCCACAAGCCAAATCCTGTTTTTACCTGTGACCTAAGAGTGATTTGGGTATTTTTTTTTTTAATACTATTAAACATATCAAAAGAAGGACCGTTTGTGACATGAAAACTATATGCAATTCAAGTTTCAGTGTCCATAATAAAGTTTTATTGGAATACAGTCACGCCCCTTTGTTCACTAATTCTGTATGGTTGGGCTGCCATGGCGGGCAGAGGTGAGTAGCTGCTGTTGCAGCCCCCCAGAAACCTACGGTATTTATTCCCTGGCCTTGTACAGAAAAAGAAACCTGCCAACCCTGGGATTAGCATCCCACTGTGTGGATGAAGAAACTGAGACAGAGAAAGGTTGACTTACTTGCCCGGGGTGACCCAGGTGGGAAGTTGCAGAGCTGGGTTTCCAGCCTAGGCAGTGTGACTCCAGAGCCCATGCACTTTATCACTCCATCATTTTTGCATCCAATCAGTGTCTGTGCCTTTTAAGGATGAGGCTCCTGTCAGTCCAGGTGGGAAGAGGGGAAGGCTCCACACCCGGCTGTAGGGCAGAAGGAAGTCCCTCATCTGTGAATGTGGACAGGCCTGCATTTCAGGCCTGCCTTCTGCTCAAGGATGGCTTCTAGATGGAGGCAGGAGACTTGGTGAAAGAGCAAGGGAGGACTTCCCTGGTGGCGCAGAGGATAAGAACCTCCTGTCAATGCGGGGGACAGGGGTTCGATCCCCGGTCTGGGAAGATTCCGCAAGCTGTGAGCCACTAAGCCCAAGCACCACAACTACTGAGACCTAACTCTAGAGTCCATGTGCTACAACCCCTGAAGCCCATGTGCCCTAGAGCCTGTGCTCGGCAACAAGACAAGCCACCGAAATGACAAGCCCGTGCACAGCAATAGACGCCGCTCAGCACAACCAGAAAAAGCCCACACAAAGAAGCTAAGACCCAGCTCAGTCAAAAAAAGAGGACAGTATGGGGAACCTTGCCTGGTCCAACCCCACCTCAGACTTGCGGCAGCCACAGCCATCTCTGCCCCATGAAGTGGTTCCCCTGTCCTTGCAGGTGGAGCGCTGCTGGGAGGCATGGCAGCACACAGGGAGAAGGTCACCGTGACCCCTGGCAGGAGCTGCCTGAGGAGTGGGCTCAGAAGTCAGGGCTGATGCAGGCAAGCATCAGGTTACAGAAGGTGAGAGCCTGGCTCCTGTCCATGCTGGGCTGGGGTGGCTGCAGCCAGTGCAGACAGAGAACTTGCCACGGATGCCTGCCTGGACATTGCCTAGAGGAAGCTTCCTCCTCCTCCCCCGAAGTAGGGAGGTGGGGGCCCAGCCTCAGATTCATGGAATCGACCTGCCTCAGCATGACATCACAGGCAGAACGTTTGCAGCAAAGCTCAGCATTTGCTGGATTTGTCAAACTGAGTGTTAGTCACTCAGTCGTGTCGACTCTTTGCGACCCCATGGATTGTAGCCCACCAGGCTCCTCTGTCCATGGATTCTCCTGGCAAGAATACTGGAGTGGGTTGCTGTTCCCTTCTCCAGGGGATCTTCCCAACCCAGGGATTGAACCTTGGTCTCCCGTATTGCAGGCCAATTCTTTACTGTCTGAGCCACCAGGGAAGCGTGGTTTTGTCAAAGGGGAGGTCAAGAGCATCTGGAGGTATAGCCACCCACATCTCCCTCAGCACACAGGTGACACCCCATGACTCAGGCACCTCCTTCCTGCCAGGCTCCCAGCCTCAGCCAACCTGTGGTGCCAAATGCTGCCCTCTCTCCTCCTCCACTCATCCTCCCAGGTACAGATATCACCACTTCGGCAGAGTCTTCCCATCCCTTCCCTTTCTATCTTCCTCTATAAGAGAGTTTCCAAGTGAGCATACTAAGTCATTTCAGTCATGTCTGACTGTTCAACCCTACGGACTGTAGCCCACCAGGCTCCTCTGTCCATGGGATTCTCCAGGCAAGAACACTGGAGTGGGTTGCCATGCCCTCCTTCAGGGGATCTTCCTGACCCAGGGATCAAACTGGCATCTCCTGTGTCTCGTGTAATGGCAGGCGGGTTCTTCACTACCAGCACCACCTGGGAAGCCCCTTAGTTTCCATCCCCTAGTACAATTTCTTATCCATTTGTCTGTCTCTCGCATGAAACAATTCCCTGGTGGCTCAGACAGTAAAGAGTCTGCTGCAATGTGGGAGACCCAGATTCGATCTCTGGGTTAGGAAGATGCCCTGGAGAAGGAAATGGCAACCCACTCCAGTATTCTTGCCCAGAAAATCCCATGGACAGAGGAGCTTGGCAGGCTATAGTCTACGGGGTCTCAAAGAGTCAGACACAACTGAGCAACTTCACTTTCCTTTCCTTTCTCACTAAACAGTGGATGATTTGAGGGCAGGAATTGTGTCTTATCTCTTTGTCCCCAAACTGGGGTAAGACTGAGAACAGTGTTGGTGTTTAGGAAAAGTTTATGGAGCTAATACAAACAATAACAACCATAACAATGGCTAATACTCATTAAGCATTTATTGTTGGCCAGGGGATCTGCTAAGCACTCCACACACATTGGTTTATGGGATTCTCACAGTGCAGGCATAGATAAGGAAACAGAGGCCCAGGACACCATCTCTATGGGCCCCATTCTCATGGCCCCAATCCCTAGTAACCGGTGGACTCTGGCCTGTCTCAGAGCTCGTGTGCTTAACCACTGTGCACCCTGCCTTTCAAGTCCACCTGCCCCTGAGAATTTCCCCTCTGATGTCCTCTGGCTTCAGGTCCAGCCTGCTCAGCTGAAGGGCCCTCCTGTGCGAGGACAGAGGTGGGGATGGGGAGGACCGCTTCATTCCTCGGATGAGCAGCCACATGCCAGGAGTTACTTGTGGAGACAGCCTGAGCGCAGGTTGGAGCAGGATTTCCAGACACAGAGCATTGCAGAGAGGAGTGAGTTTATTAAGAACAAAGAGCAGAGATAAAGTAGGCACTGTGCATGCAGTGAACCGACAACTCCTGAAAGACCAGGGCGAGTCAACAGTTTTCACTGAGTTAATAGGCAAATTTTATAGCCTCAAGACAGAAAATTTCTGCTGGAAGGTTGGCAATAGGTGATTGGTTGGGGTGCCATAGAGTGTTTACTGGAGTGGGCATCTTTGCCTGATTGGGAGTCAGGAAGCTTGTTAGTGATGATCAGGGGGCTTTTGGCAACAGTTACAAAGGGGCTCAATTAGCTTCAGAGATGACCTTGGTTCTGGGCTCCATTTCTCTGGCCTTGGTGCAAGGCCTCGCACCTGTGGCCTGGGGGCAGGACGCAACATTACTGACTCCAAGGGGCAATGGCTCCACAGGCAGGTTGTGGAAATGTTTGTTTTTGACGCACCCTTGTCCTTCTCGAACTGAGCTCCTGACCTCACTGCTCTTCTGACCTTCCTTCCAGGCCCCTGAGTTCCAGCCTCAAGCATCCCGTGGCCCAAAGAATGTCTCCCTGATGACAGGGATGCCTCAGACTCAACATGCCCCCCGTAAGCCTGCACCCCAGGGGGTGGTTTCAGATAGACTCCAGCCTCTCCTGGGGTTGAAGACTCAGGCAAGAGGTCTGGACCAGACAGAGACTTGGGGGAGTCGAAAGGGGAGGGGATGAGGTCACCATGGAAGAAAAGCATGTCAAAGAGGAAGAGAGTCAGTGATGGGCTCTAAGACCTGTATGCTGAAGACGCAGATGGAGCCCGAGATGGAGCCCAGACAAAAAGCGGCACAAGGCTCCCCTCCTCACGAATCCCCCAGCTCTCCTGTCTCCCATCCCAACTTCAGGCTCTGCCCGGGGATGTCTTTGCAGGGCAAGTCCCTCACAGATGTCCTGCTGACATGTCCCTGGTGGCTCCCCATTACCTCAGCTACATTCCTCAAGTCACAGGACCTACCCTAAGTGGCGACTTGAGGTGGCCCCTAAACTTAGCTACAATGCCAAACTCTGCTCTCTCTCTCTCCACTCACCCAAGACCAGGAACAGAGGTCACCGTCTCTGTGAAGTCTGCCCTGACCCCCTCCCCTCCCCCAGCAAACTGGAACATTAAGTACCATGGACGGACAGAATGTGGAAAGCCATTTCATTCTTCAACACGCAGAGACATCAAGTCTGAGTTTGGGGCTCATTGATCTCTAATGCTTTCTGATGGGTGCTAAGGTCTCTTTTTTAACAAAGAGAAGGCCGAATCAGAACACACAGATTTCTGGCTATCCAGCCCAATTTAACTGCCTTACTAGGTTTACAATGCCTTTGCTTTCTCAGTTACCTTCTGCTTGTTGTAAGTAATACTGGAGTTTCCTTTAGTCACTGGGCAGTGAATTCTTTAACAGCTGTTCATTGAGCTCTGCATTAGTTTCCTGTGGATGCTGTACCAAATCGCCACAAACTGAGGGTCTTACGACCACAGAAATGTATTCCCTGACTGTTCTGGGGGCCAGAGCCAAGAAGAGTCATACAGGGCTAAGATCAAGGTGTGGGCAGGACCGTGGGCACCACAGAGGCGCCAGGAGGGAATCCATCCTCCTGCCTTTTGTGGGTTCTGAAACTGCATTCCTTGGTGCCTGGCCCCTTCGTCCATCTTCAGAGCCAGCAGAGTAGTGTCCTGCTTTAATTATCACATTGTCTTCGCTTATTTTTAAAATATTCACGTATTTCCTTTTGACTCTGCTGGCTCTTCATTGCAGAGCAAGGGCTTTCTCCAGTTACAGCGAGTCGGAGCTACTCCCCAGCTGCCGGGCACAGGCTTCTCATTGTGGTGGCTTCTCTTGTTGCAGAGCACGGGCTCTAGGGCACGCGGGTTCCAGTAGCTGTCACTCCAGGGCTCCAGAGTTCAGTAGTTGTGGCACACAGGCTTAGTTGTCTCACAGCAGGCGGGATCTTCATGCACCAGGGTTGGAACGCTTGTCCTCTGCATCGCAAGGTGTATTCTTAAGCACTGGACCAATGGGGAAGCCCATAACATTGTCTTCTTCTGTTGCTGCCAAATCTTCCCCTGTTTTTTTTTTTTTTTTAATAGGGATACTTGTGATTACATTTCAGATCACCTGGAGACCCCAAGATAGTCTCCCCATCTCAAGATTCCTAACTTAATCATATCTGCAAAGGCTCTGTGTGCCATAGAGGTGACATTCACAGGTTCCAAGGAGTAGGACCTGGACATCTTGGGTTCTGTTATTCAGCCTCCCCCAACTGCTTACTCTGCCAAGCAGCGCTGCAGGAGCAGCAGACACATGTGTAGGGCCAGCAGACAAAGCTCCCTGCCCACGTGGACCTCACCCCCTCCTGAGGGAGAGACAGACCCAGAAACAAACTGTGTAAGAAGTGAGTACAGTGGCTAGCACGTCGGAGGGTGAGGAGTGCTATGGAAAGAAAATGTACTGCAGGGTGGAGGGGGTCTGGGAGTCCAGGGCAGACAGAGGGGCCAGCCTGGGAATTATGTGGTCAGGAGAGACCTCTGGGCAAGGGTATTATCTGAACAACTTGAGGGAGTCATTCATTTCTGAGAAAACAACATTTCAGGCAGAGGAAAAAGTCAGAGGTGATGGAACAGCTTTCTTTTAGTTTATTTAGGTATTATTTAGATTTTAGTTTATTTTTGGCTGTGCTGGGTCTTTGTCACAGTGCTCGGGCTCTTTTCTAGTTGCAGTGCATGGGGCCTTCTCTACTTGCAGCACTTGGGATTCTTCTTGTGGCATGCGGGCTTAATTGCCCTGAGACATGCGGGATTTTAGTTCCATGACCAGGAATCAAACCTACGTCTCTTGCATTGGAGGGCAGATTCTTAACCACTGGACCACCAGCGAAATCCCAGCAGTTTCCTTTTAAAAGAAATTGATTTATAATGGACTATCATTCAGCCATAAGAAGGAATGAAGCACTGATACATCTCCAGCGTGGATGAACCTCAAAACCACTGTGTCAATGAAGGAGGCCAGTCACGCATTGTGTGATTCCATTTACGTGAAGTACTCAGGATAAGTAAATCCACGGAGACAAAGTAGGTTGCTGGGGGGAGAGGGGGTGGGGAGTGACTGCTCAGTGAGTCCAGGATCTCCTTTCCGGGGTGAAGAAAATGTTTGGAACTAGACAGAAGTGAACATGTTGAATGCTACTGAACGGTACACTTTAAAATGCTGAATGTCATGTTATGGGAATTTTATCTTAAAAAAAAAGTAAAAAAAAAATTTAGTTGAATTAAAAGAGTAAGTTGGGGCTTCCCTGGTGGCTCAGTGGTAAAGAATCCACCTGTCAATACAGGTGACACGGGTTCGATCTCTGGTTCAGGAAGATCGCACAGGCCACATGGCAACTAAGCCCGTGTGCCACAAATACTGAGCTGCAGCTAGTGAGCCTGCATGCCACAACTACTGAAGCCCGTGTGCCCTAGAGCCTATGTTCTAAAACAAGGGAAGTCACCGCAATGAGAAGCCCACGCACTGCAACAAAGCATAGTCCCTGCTCGATGCAACTAGAAAGTCCAAGCGCAGCCACAAAGACCCAGCCAAAAAAAATAAAAGAGCGAGTTGACTTAAAGGAAAATAGTAAGAGAGACTATAAAGAAAAGCAGGAGGCACTGACCACAGAAATCAGGATAAGAGAAACTTCTGGGGAGGGGGAGGTGATCAGAGGTCTACAGAGCATGTGGAGAACTGGCTGGCGGTGGGCCCCTCTTCAGCGAGGGCTCAAACACTGGTGTTTGCTCTCCTACTTTTAAAAACCACATACATGTTCTATGCATATCTTTATAGTGCAGGAGTCTGCACATTTTTTAAAATCTCAGAAAACAAAATAGTGAGTGGGCAGTAACAAAGGTAGCACATGGATGTTCATAGCATCCTCAATCAACTCTGAATATTCATTGGAAGGACTGATGCTGAAGCTGAAGCACCCATATTTTGGCCACCTGATGCAAAGAGCTGACTCATTAAAAAAAGACCCTGATGCTGGGAAAGATGGAAGGGCAAAGGAGAAGAGGGTGGCAGAGGATGAGATGGTTAGATATCCTCACCAACTCAATGAAGGTGAATTTGAGCAAACTCCGGGAGACAGTGGAGGACAGAGGCACGCTGCAGTCCATGAGGTCACTCAGAGTCAGACACGACTTAGCAGTTGAACAATAGTAACATGCTGAAGCTGAAACTCCAATACTTTGGCCACCTCATGCAACAAGTTGACTCACTGGAAAAGAGTCTGATGCTGGGAGGGATTGGGGGTGGGAGGAGATGGGGACGACAGAGAATGAGATGGCTGGATGGCATCACCGACTTGATGGACATGAGTTTGAGTGAACTCCGGGAGTCGGTGATGGACAGGGAGGCCTGGCGTGCTGTGATTCATGGGGTCGCAAAGAGTCGGACACGACTGAGAGACTGGACTGAACAAAGCTATGTGGTGTTCCACGAAATTCCCCCAAGGGCAATTATCTGTCTCTGTCCCCTCCCTCCTCCACTGAGACAGCTTGGGAGATTGCCAGCGAGGCATCCCCAGGGTGTGTCATGTGTGTTAAGTGACTTCAGTCTTGTACAACTCTTTGCGACCGTATGGACAGTAGCCCACCCATGGAGTTTCTCTACCTGTGGGATTCTCCAGGCAAGAATACTGGAGTGGGTTGCCATGCCCTTCTCCAGTGGATTTTCCATACCCAGGGATCAAACCAGGGTCTCTTATGTCTCCTGCATTGGCAGGCATGTTCTTTACCACTAGTGCCACCTGGGAAGGCTTCCTCCAGAGTGGGTGTGCTGAAATGGCACCCCTGCCAGCCCCAGCTCTGGCCCACGCTCTGGCCCACCTCCCACCTCCCAGGAAACCAGGAAATTGTTCCAGCTCCTTCTTTCCAGGGGCAGGACCAACCCAGGGTGGAGAAGGGCGTTATCAGCAGGATTCCTGGGTGCTCTAATTGCAGGCTGAGGGCTGAAGGAGCCTCATTCATCGTGCACCCAGCTGGAGCTGGAAGGAGCCGGAGGAGGAGGTGGAATGGAACCCAGTTGTTACCGGTCCTTCCCTTCCTGCGGGAACACTCCCGGAGCAATCTTCCCAGCCACATCCGCTCACATCTCTGGCCAGACCTGCAGGTGTTTGTTTGACAAATTCTATTTAACAGCTCTGCTTGTTGACTAGCTACACATACTCAGGAATCTGACAGTTTGTCTTTTGTTCCTTTAAAATCACATTAGCAAAAATACAGATTTGTATTCTTACAAAAGTAATAAAGATTGTGTAAGGAATTTGGCGCAAGTTCTAAAAACCTAACTTACATTGGATTGAGAAAATCTTGGCTCACCTAACTGGAAATGTGTTTCTGGCTTCAGATACGGCTGGATCCAGAAACTCAAGTGATAAGATCAGAACCCTCACTTCCTGCCTTCCTTCATGTTAGCTCCGTCCTCAGACATGTCCCCTACAGAGCGGAAGCCCCAAATATATGCTCTCACACCCCCAAAGGGAAGAAAATTTCTTTCTCACAACTCTTCCAAAAAAACCACCAAAATTATTTAATGGTCTTGCATTGGACATACTTGAGTCTTGGGTCTTTTCTCGAGCCAATCACTGTAACCAAAGAGACGAAACACTATGATTGTCCAGGCCCGGATTGTGTTACTTCTATATTAGAGGAGCAGCCTCCCTTCAACAACTGTATTGAAAGAGAGTGGAGTAAGGAGTGGGGTTGCTCAAGAACCACTAGGGTGCTGCTATCCCAAGAAGGAAGAGTGTATACTGGTTCAGCACAAGCAGTAAAAACCTGCTACCCACTGTGGAGGGCTTCCCTGTAACTCAGATGGTAAAGCATCTGCCTGCAATGCAGGAGACTTGGGTTCGATCCCCGGGTCGGGAAGGTCCCCTGGAGAAGGAAATGGCAACCCACTCCAGTACTCTTGCCTGGAAAGTTCCGTGGATGGAGGAGCTTGGTGGGCTATAGTTCATGGGATCACAAAGAATCGGACACGACTGAGCAACTTCACTGGTTCATACACTGTGGAAAATTGGATCATTTCAGAAAAGCACAGAGAGAAAATAGAGAGCAGCCATTAACCCACCATGTCAATCTTCCTCCATAGATCCTCCAGGTTACCATTTCATGTGAGAGGGAACTCGGTCGAGCTGAGGATGTTGCCTCAACCCAGCAACATAACAGTGATCCAAGTAAGAACATGGGAAAGAGAAGAAGAGCAAAGGGAGCTTCGGCAAGACCATGACGTTGGTTATCCACGGTCCTGTCAGCCTCCAAATACCAGTCCCTACCCAGGTCCTCACCAAACTTGGAGCAAACTTCTGCCTCCTTCAGTAATGCCACTCACCTATCCACCCATCACCAATTTGTTCATCCAGTTATCCATCTACTCATATATCCATCTGTTTATCATCATCCACTTAGCTGCTAATTATCTTTCAAGCTCTGAAATCAGACTGGGCTCCTGAGAAATCACCGTACTGGACCACTGGGGCACCTCCATTTAGATGCATGTCTTGGGGGCGTGGCAGGGGCCTGAAGAAGGAAATGGCAACCCACTCCAGTATTCTTGCCTGGAGACTCCCATGGACAGAGAAGCCCGGTAGGCTTCAGTCCATGGGGTTGAGCAAAGAGTCAGATATGACTGAGTGACTGAGCAAGCAAACTGGGCAACCCACCCTTCCTAACCCTGATGAACAGTTTTTGGAAATGCACAGACTTCCAGAACACAACCAGAGCCAAGGGGGTGTCCTCATCTCTTCTTCCTTCCCACCGCAGAGATGTCATGAAAGAGGATGACTGGGGAGATCACTAGCTGGTTCTTCAGGTAGAAAATTGGATTTGGATTTCTAGGTCAAAGTTTGAGATCTTGGAATAATGTTCTAGTCCCTCCTGGGTGATGGGTATAGTTCAGGGACTAAAGGGAGACTGTGGTTGCTCTGAGTCAGCTTGTCCCAGAGTTTTTGCACTGAGTCCAAGAAAAAGGAGAAAGAACAAGATCAGGAGTTAGGGTTGAGTTAACCTATGGCCACAGGAGGGCCCATCATACAGTCAGGGTCAGGAGTCAATCTGTACTCAGGATCAGTTGAGGGCCAGGCCGGGTCCATGACTGGTCCGGCTGACCTCACTTTGCTCTCAGGCTTCAATGGAGGCGGTGCCTGCAGGCATTTCTCAAGGTGGGCTCACCTTTCCCTGGATCCTCTCTGCCACTTCCCTGCCCCTCCTTCTAGCCTTCTTCCTGTGAAGCTCTTGCACCTGATATACACCGTCACCCATCATCCAGAGCTCTTGTTCACATCCCCCAGGAGACTTCAGCCCCTGATGCCCTGTTTTATTCCTCTTTTTTAAAACAGTATTTATCTTTATGTATTTATTTAGCTGTGCTGAATCTTAGTTGTGACATGCAGGATCTTTAGTTGCTGCATATGGGATCTAGTTCCCTGACCAGGGATTGAACCTGGGCCCCCTGTGTTGGGAGCATGGAGTCTTAGCCACAGGACTACCAGGGAAGTTCTGCCTCATTTTCTTCTTGAATCTGTGCTTTCCCACTTGTGACAGATACCCCAGCTCAAAGAGCTACATAGGCGTCCACAAAGGAGAGGGAGGGGGACTATCTTGACTCATTTAAATGAAACTGGCAGATGTATCTAGCTTTGGGCGTGAATGGACTCTGCTGCTCACTTCATCCACCCCTCTCCACTTCATCCATCCCCACTTCCCTGAGCAACTTGCTGCTTCTCAAGACCACTTCTCTCCACACAGTGAGAAGATGGCCTCTGACACCCACCCTCGCCACCCCAAGCCTATATTGCTTTGACAGCTCATTCATGTCAAAGAAAATGAGATCCTCCTTCCCCAGCCATACATATGCCAAACTCACCAAGGGGCTCTGGTCCCGCTTGGGCCACATGCCTATTACCGAGTCCAAGCTCACTCTGCTCGCCACACGAGAGGCCAATGAAACTGAGAGACGAGGAGTTGAGGCAGAGAATACAAGTTTATTCAGGGAGCTGGCTGACCAAGAAGATGCCAAGTTAGCGCCTCAAAATAACTATCTTATCAGGGTCTGGATGCCAGGTTCTTTTTATAGTGAGATGGGTGGGGGGCAGTGAGAAAGCAAGGTAAACTGACTTTTTGTGACTCCATGGACTGTAGCCCGCCAGGCTCCTCTGTCCATGAGATTTCCCAAACAAGAATACTGGAGTGGGTTGCCATTTCCTTCTCCAGAGGATCTTCCTGACCCAGAGATAGAACCTGAGTCTCTGGCATCTTCTGCATTGGCAAGCAGATTTTTTTTTTACCACTAGCGCCACCTGGGAAGCCCTGAAGCAAAGTAAAAAGGCCATTAATCTTGCAAACGTCTCCTAGAATGGCAAGCCTCAGGCAGGGGATGTGTTAATAATCTCTTCCTTCCAGCTGTCTACAGGTGGACAGGGTTCTGAACAAAGGCATTTTAATTTAACAGTCAGATAGAGGGGCAGGCTTCTCTGAGGCCGGCCATTCTGTATGATTATAAAAACAAAAGCAATGAAAAGCAAGTCAAAGAAACGGTCCCAACATGGAGTCAGAATTGGCTTTTTTTTTTTTGCAACATGCCCACCTCTGAACCAGTCACTGCAGCTACAAGATGGTACACTCCAGCTGGCTACATCTGTGCACATAGCCAGCCCCGGTAAGCATGAAACTCACATGGATCCCCAAAGGATGGTGACTGAGCACACAAGCATAGATCCTCACCTTGAGCAAAGTTGATGTGAAGAACTGACTCATTGGAAAAGACCCCGATGCTGGGAAAGATGGAAGGCAGGAGGGGACGACAGAGGATGAGGTTGTTGGATGGCATCACCGACTCGATGGACATGAGTCTGAGTAATCTCTGGGAGTTGGTGATGGACAGGGAAACCTGGCATGCTGCAGTCCATGGGGTCGCAGAGTCGGACACGACTGAGTGACTGAACTGAACTGAACAGATGGTAATAGTGGTTACTTAACACAATGCTACTCAAATTCTGACATGCCAATGATTCACTTGGGGATCACATTTAAAATGCAGATGCTAATTTCTTAGGTCTGGAGTGAGGTGAGCTGTACTAACCAGCTCCCAGTTGAGGCTGATGCTGCCAGTCGTCAGAGCGTATTTTAAGCAGTCAGAGCTTAGTCATCTTTTACTTCGTTGTTCCTCCAACTTCCCTTCAGGGAAGAGCCACCTGGGGTCACTTGTTAAATGAAAAGGTTTTCAGGTCTCTTTCCTGGTTTGGGTTGGAGGCACAGAGACTTGGATTCTAGCACGTTCCAAGTGACCCTTATCTCCTGGGGCGCTTGGGAAATATTGCTATCTCATGGTTGCTTGGTCGCATGACGCACTTTGGCTTCCAGACCTTCTCTGTCATCCACAAGCTCCGCATTTTCCCCACCGCTCCTCAGGTGAGCTGGCCCCTGCCTCCCAAAGAAACCCACTCCATCATTCTTGGGCTTCCGTTGTGACACAGCTGGTAAAAAATCCGCCTGCAGTGCAGGAGACCTGGGTTCGATTCCTGGGTTGGGAAGATCCTCTGGAGAAGGGAAAGGCTACCCACTCCAGTATTCTGGCCTGGAGAATTCCATGGACTGTATAGTCCACAGGTTTTCAAAGAGTCGGACGCGACTGAGCGACTTTCACTTCAGTCTTGGAGAAAGAGGCACCCCGTCCTAAGGTCCCACCTGCCTTCCTCAGGCCCCGTGTTCAATTATAGCTCTCTTCACGCTCATCTTCCACCTCTGCAGTCTCCTGGGCCCTCCTCTGCCTGTGAAAACTCTCGTATCCTAAAATTCCACTCCTGTAATACCCTACCTTCCTCCTCCCTTCATCACCAAGCTTGGATTTTTGGTCATGTCTACATTCTACAATGCGATCAGAGTAGAAAAAGTGACATTTTTATTTTTTAATATATTTAATTTTTTTGGACTGCCTTGGGTCTCTGTTGCTGTGCCCAGGCTTTCTTTGGGTATGGAGAGTGGGGGCTTCTCTCTAGATGTGGTGTATGGGCTTCTCACTGCAGTGGCTTCTTGCATTGCAGAGCACAGGCCCTGGGCATGTAGAACCTTCTCGGACCAGGGATTGAACCCATGTCCCCTTCGTTGGCAGGTGATTCTTAACCACTGACCATAAGGGAAGTCCTGACAAAGTGATGATTTTAGATCATGAAACTTACTTTTTACACTTTTAAAAAGCTTTTTTTATTTTGAAATCATTTTAGATTACAAGTTAGCAGCAAAAAAATAGCACAGAGAGTTCCCATGTACCCTTCATCCAATTTCCTCTAATGTGAGCATCTTAGTGAACTCATTGAGCACATTGGTCAAAACTTGGAAACTGATGTTGGTTTACTACTATGAACCAGACTACAAACTTTGATTTCACTCGTTGTCCTACTGATGTCCAAGAAGTATATATTTTTAATTATACAAAGCCTACAATTTATCATTTTTAAAAAATTGAAAAATATGAAAATAAAAAATTCATAGTTACCAAAAACCACCATCCAGACACAATGACAGTTAACATTTTATTGTTTCTCCTGCCATACTTTACCCATATAAATCCAGTTTTCACAAAAATATGCTCATTCTACCTTGCTGTGGGCTTTTCCTACTAAACACTATATTGTAAGTGGTTTTCCATGTTTAGCTCTAGATCATAATTTTTATTAACATTTTTATTTTAACTTTTTGGTAGGCAATAAAGTTACATGGTTCCAAATTCAAAAGATAGAAAAGGGTAGTTAGTATATACCCATATAGATTTAGCAAATCTTCCATAGGACTTCCCTGGCTATCCAGTGGTTAAGAAGCCACCTTCCAATGCAGGAGAAGCAGGTTCGATCCTTGATATGGGAACTGAGATCCCCAGGTGCCGTAGGACAATAAACCCACAAGTGGCAACTACTGAGCACTTGAGCTACAGCTCGAGGGTCAGCATGCAGCAATCAAGATCCGGCATCCACAACGAAGACCCAGTGCAGCCAAAGAGATCAATTTTAGTAAATAAATAAATCTCCCTGTCACCCCCATTTCCTGCTCACCAGTTCCTTCTTCTCCCAAATTATTATGCAGATCAAAAAATGTCAAAGGCTGAAAGCAAATTCTAGGAGGGATAAACCATTATTTTTACTCAGCCAGTAACTTAATAATGTATACTTAGGTTGTTTCCACTGATTTACATTATAAAGATACTTTGATTTAACAGCTTTTGCTACCTCCCTTGTCCAGCTATCCAATTATCACCTTTGGATAAATTGCTAGTGGAGTGGCCAGCTCAATGAGTTGACACTTGTGGGGAGAGGGGAAGGGCCTTTTGATTTCAAATGGCTTTTTATAAAGATTATGCACCACTTCCTACACCTACGCTCACACAGGTTATCAGACTATACCAATCAGATGGGCCATAGTGATTTTGATTTAATCTGTATCTCTTTTGTAAATAGAAAGGTTGAGTCATGTTTATTTGGTATCTGTGTACAGATGAATTTCTTGGAAGATGTCTCAGATAGCTAACACTCCCACTTCTTCTGTCCCCACTGACTCCTGGGGTCCAACTTCATCCCCCCATCCACTAAGAATGTCCAACACAGCATGGCACATAAGCATCCAATCAGTCCCTTCCCATCTTCATCCCATTTAATTTCCCTCTGTTACTGAACATTACAGAAGAGGCTATCTTTAAAAATAAAAAAATTAGGGCTGTTAGACTGAGTCTTTTTTTTTTTTTAATCCAGCTTTGTTTATAGAATTCACAATCTTATGTATCTAATTTGAGTTTCTGAAGTTTTGTTTATTTATTTTTGACTGTGCCAGGTCTTCATTGATGCACGGCTTTTCTCTAGTTGCGGCAAGCGGGGGCTGCTCTCTAGGTGTGGTGAGTGGGCTTCTCGTCGCAGTGGCTTCTCTTGCTGTGGAGCACGGGCTCTAAGTCAATCCCCTTTACATTTCTGATAATGCTGTGGAGACAGGTGAGGAAACTGAAGAACAGGTAGCCTTCCCTCAGTTACACAGCTAGACAAGGGTGAGGCTGGGAATTATGCCAAGGCAGTCTGGCTCCAAAGCCACCCTTACCCACTTTTACATAAATGATGTCACATCCTGTTCTATTCTGCTTCTGACCTTTTCACATCAAATATCTTAGATATTGTTCCAAATAAGTACTTATTGATCTTCCTTGTTTAATAACCCCATATATTCCACTGGAATGCATATATTCCACTAAATGATGTGTCATTATTAATTTTGCAAGTGCTCTGTTGATGGATATTGAGGTTGTTTGCAACCCTTTGCTACAACAAATGATGCTGCAGTAAATATCCTTGTACAAACCTCTCCATACACATAAATAAGCATATCCATCCAGTGGATTCCTAGAAATAGAATTACTAGGCCAAAACGTGTATGCTTTTTACTATTTTAGAGTGTCTATATCCCCATGTCCTCTCCAATATCATGTTAAACTTTCCCATTCTTGCCAGTCTGGTATATTATTTTTTTAGTGATACCTCTTCATTGTTTTATTTAGTTTTTATATTTATTTTTTATTTATTTTTGGCTGTGTCGGGTCTTCACTGCAGCATGCAGCTTCTTTGTCGCAGCATATGTGATCTTTCATTGTGGCACGTGGACCACTCTCCTGTGGAGGCTCGTGGGCTTAGTAGTTGGACTTGGTGGTTGTGGCACGCCAGCTTAGTTGCCCTGCAGCACGTGGTATCTTAGTTCCCCAACCAGGGACTGAACTTTCGTCCCCTGCTTCGGAAGGTGGATTCTTAACTACGGGACCACCAGGAAAGTCCACTTTCCACTATTTTCTGGTGCATTTTTTCATTATGAGTGAAGATGAGTGTGTTTTCACGCCTTTAAAACTCAACTGCATTTCTTGTGATTCCAAAGTCTCCTTAAAATGTGTGGTGGTCTCACATCTGGGCCCTACCTTTCCTCTTACTTCTCCGATTTCTTTTTCTTTCTCCATTTTCTCTGCTGGCTTTCCTTCCTCCATTTTCCCTGTCCAAACAGCAATTCTCTATGGTGTTCTCCGTGGTCCTTTTCTTGGTCTACTTTACACTCTGGGATATCTTCTTCTTGACCACAGTGGACATTATCTCCTTCTTATTTACAATTCTTTTTTTCCACCTTTTTTTTTTTTTTGGTTGCCCCATGTGGCATGTGGAATCTTAGTTCCCTGACCAGGGATTGAACTTGGGCCCTCAGCAGTGAAATCATGTGGTCTTAACCAGTGGACCACCAGGGAATTCCTTCATTTTCCATCTTTATACAGCTCTCTGTGAGCTTCAGATCCACATTTTCAATTGCCTTCTAGACATATCTACCTCACTACCCTTCAAACACCTCCAAAGTCTCTCTGTTCAAAACTGGACTTGGCCCCTTCCCTCTCCAAATATGTTCGTCTTCCCCGAATGTCAGCTGGTGACACCTCCATCTATGTGGTTAGGGAAAAAAGTTGGAAGTTATTCTGCCCTCACCGTCAATCCAACTAGCCAGAGATGTTGGGCATGTTTAAAAACAGAGTGGCTCCAATACATTGAACCAGAGCCATAATTTAAACATCTACATTTTGAGACAGAGGACTTTATCTATGACTTTTTCAAACTGCCTTTGGCCTACGTTCTTCTCCGCTTGATCCATGATAACTGTTTTATTGCTAAATCTAGATTTTTCAATGATATCAAAGTAACTCCTTTTATCCTCGGACTTTTTCTCATGGTTAGGTATGGTTAGTGTGTGTTGAGACATTTTACTGTTGAGGTGGCCTTAGGCCTCATCTGCAGGTTCAGCATGTAGGGGAAGATCCAGCTGTTCTGTGCTATATCCCAGTCACAGGGAAGTCTGGGGAGGCACAGGTCCACGCAGAGGCCTTTCATCCTCTGGTGGCTGCTATATACCTGCGGCTTTAAGAGACAGCTAAAAATATACTTTCAAACTGGGACAAAGTTCTGCTCCTCCTATCTCCCCCCTAGACATACTGCAAATTAAAAAAGTAAGCCTACAATGTTATGTGACAACTTGGATGGGAGGGCAGTTTGGGGGAGACTGTATAATACATATATATGTAAGGTGAGTCTCCTTGACGTTCACCTGAAACTATCACAACATTGTTAATCAGCTATACCCCAATACCGGAGAAGGCAATGGCACCCCACTCCAGTACTCTTGCCTGGGAAATCCCATGGATGGAGGAGCCTGGTAGGCTGCAGTCCATGGGGTCACAAAGAGTCAGACACGACTGAGCGACTTCACTTTCACTTTTCACTTTCATGCATTGGAGAAGGAAATGGCAACCCACTCCAGTGTTCTTGCCTGGAGAATCCCAGGGACGGGGGAGCCTGGTGGGCTGCCGACTATGGGGTCGCATAGAGTCGGACACGACTGAAGTGACTTAGCAGCATTCAGTTCAGTTCAGTCACTCAGTCGTGTCCGACTCTTTGCGACCTCATGAACCACAGCACGCCAGGCCTCCCTGTCCATCACCAATTCCCGGAGTTCCCTCAAACTCATGTCCATCAAGTCGGTGATGCCATCCAGCCATCTCATTCTCTGTCGTCCCCGTCTCCTCCCACCCCCAATCCCTCCCAGCATCAGAGTCTTTTCCAGTGAGTCAGCTTGTCGCATGAGGTGACCAAAGTATTGGAGTTTCAGCTTTAGCATCAGTCCTCCCAATGAACACCCAGGAGTGATCTCATGTTTTAATATTTGCCAGACCCTAGCCTGATGTGTTATAAACATGATCTCACTTAATCCTTGCAAGGGCCTACAAAATAGGTACCAGTCTTATTCCCATTTTATAGAAAAGGAAACAGGCTCTGAGAGCTTAAGTAACTTTCTCTGATGCAGACTCTAGACTTACAGACTTCACTACACTCCAGCATAGTAGCTTGTTGGCACAGAACTAGCCAAGAAGGACTTAGCCACAGACACACGTATGATGGCTTAGCACAACATTGGAGGGCCTGCCCAGTTCCCAGCCTCACTGGCTCCTCACCTGAGCCCTGTAGAATAAATTCCTGTTGGCTGCCATCAGGTGGTTTGCGCTTCAGGCTGACCTCAGGGCATCAGCCCAGATTAGGAGAGTTCCGTTCCCTCTACTCTGGACTTATCTTGCTCCCTGGAGCTGAGGCAAGACTCCACCCACCCACCTTCCAACATTCTTTCTGATCACCAGCTACCATCTCAGGCCCGGTTCCTTGAATATATAATTTGTGGCAGGCACTGTGCTGGAGAAGACTCTTGAGAGTCCCTTGGGCAGCAAGGAGATCAAATCAGTCAATCCTAAAGGAAATCAACCCTGAATACTCATTGGAAGCACTGATGCTGAAGCTCTAATACTTTGGCCACCTGATGCAAGCAGCTGACTCTGAGAAAGACCTTGATGCTGGGAAAGATTGAGGGCAAGAAGAGAAGGCAGTGACAGGATGAGATGTTTGGATAGCATCACCAATTCAACAGACATGAGTCTATACAAACTCTGAGAGATAGTGAAGGACAGGGAAGCCTGGCATGCTGCAGTCCATGGGGTCACAAATAGTCAGACACGACTGAGCAACTGAACAAGAACAGCTGAGCAGGAGACAAAAATAGTGCCTAGCACATTTCCACTTGACACAATGATTTTTTTTTTAATTTTAAAGTGATTTTTAAAAATTTTAACATTTTTATTGGAGTATAGTTGATTTACAATATTTGTTCATTCCCATAAATGATTTTTAAATGAATGAATAGGCACTTCCCAGTGCTCTGTGGCCTACAGTCTACAGGGGAAGACAGATCAGTAAATATAACAGAAGAATTCTAGGTGTGAGTTCTACGACAGGCAGAATATGAGAGTTTCTAAGCGCACAGCATAGGGCATCTCCTTGAGAGAACATCCAGGTGCATTTCCTAGAGGAAGTGGGGCTTACGCTGAGGCTGGAGGCGTGATTTGGTTAGCCAAGTGGAGGAGGACAAGGCAAAGGGAGACTAAGAGGAAAGAAAAACAGGGAAGGGTGTGCCTTACAGCTGAAACCTCGAGGAATTTCTGAAAAATACACCAGGCTTAAGTGCCAGATTGAGGGTGGGCACTGCCAAGCCTTGATTCATTCCAGGCCAAAAAAAAGCCCATTCAAGGGGGAGGTTAGAGGGGACAGAAAAGCCCCGTGACCCCTGCTGACTCTGAGTACACAGGGACTTGAGACAGCAGTAGACGAAGGGTGCAGCTAGGGGATGGAGAAGAGCAAAACTGGATGCTTCTGAGTTGTCTGCCAATGTCTCCCAAACCAGGAGATGCGCTAAATTAAAGAGGGACACCCCCAACAAAGGCAAAACTTTTGCATAAGGCTTCTGCCCTGGGCTGAAGCTGCCTCTGTGTCTTCACAGATTGCGGACTCTTTTATAGGACAAAGTAAAAGAGAAAAACGTGAAGTAGTTCAGTCATGTCCATCTCTTTGAGATCCCCTGGACTGTAGCCTGCCAGGCTCCTCTTCCATGGAACTCTTCAGGTCAGAATACTGGAGTGGGTAGCTGTTCCCTTCTCCAGGGGATCTTCCCAACTCAAGGATCAAACCCAGGTCTCCCAGGCTGCAGGCAGATTCTTTACTGTCTGAGCCACCAGGGAAGCCCAGGAAATCTCCACAGATTGCTAACTCTTTAACAGGACAAAGAAAAGGTACAGTCAACATAAACTTTTCCCTCCTCTCTTTGAATGGACCAAAAATATTTAAGCAGACTGTTTAATTCATCTTAATGGTCAGTGTTGAACAAACACAGGCATCCTTCTGTAAGAATGAGCAAACACAGAATAATGACTCTACATATACAAAGATTTAGCAGGTCAAAACGATACTGAGATGAGGAATTAGAGCAAATGTTGATGCATAAATCACCTTTATGGCCCTAAGGGCAAAACTTAAGGAAAGCAGTTGCAGATTTGTAGGCTAACCAATTTTAGAGGCTACTGAATTTCTAAAACAATTCTTGCTAAGAAAATAATCATAGAATGTAAATCAATTCTGAAGATGAAAACTGTATTACTGACTTTTGAAAAGTCACAGAGGCAGTTAACAGAAGATTATATGTTGCAACAGATCAAGTCAGTGAATCTGAAGAATAGACTAAAAAGTTCTAAAAACTCAGAGAGAAAGGATTGAGCAAGAAAGAGATAAGCCAATTGGAGAAAATGTTCAAGGAATAAACGTGCATGCAATCAGATCCCCCGAAGAAAAGAACAAAGGAATAACAAAGGAGAAGAAAGATTCCAAGGAATAACAGAAGAAATTATCCCTGAACAGAGGAAATATTTGAATTCATGAAGTAAAACAATTCCCTGATAATCTGGCAAAAATTAATATGAAAATTCCAAACTCCCTGACATTTTAAAATGTCAAACATCCAGGAAAAGTCCTACAAAAACCCAGGCAGAAAAACTAGTTATGCCAGCAGATTTCTAAGATTTGGATAATACATTAGAGAATCAAGTATGATTTTTAGTGGGATGCCAGTGAAACAGAAAAAAAGTCTGGCATGCAAGAGTTCAGAAAAGATACCACCTATATAATTTTCTGAAACAAAGTTCAAAGAATTTCTCTAGCCTAGGAAACAATTTCAGGTAAAGATCCCAGGGATAGGAATGGCAAAAAACAAAAGCCCTAGTAAAAGAGAGGTAAGTTGGATCTAAACATCTCAGTTCACTTTGAGAATACCAATAATGATTCTAAGCTTTATTAACTATCTATTGCCACTTAACAAATTACCTTAAAATGAGTGGCTTGGTAGTATTTGAATCACTAAGAAAGATATAAGCATCTGAATGCAGAGTTCCAAAGAATAGCTAAGAGAGATAAGAAAGCCTTCCTCAGTGATCAATGCAGAGAAATAGAGGAAAACAACAGAATAGGAAAAACAAGAGATCTCTTTGAGAAAATCAGAGATTCCAAGGGAACATTTCATGCAAAGATGGGCTCGATAAAGGAAGAAATGGTATGGACCTAACAGAAGCAGAAGATATTAAGAAGAGGTGGCAAGAATACACAGAAGAACTGTACAAAAAAGATCTTCACGACCAGGATAGTCACGATAATGTGATCACTGACCTAGAGCCAGACATCTTGGAATGTGAAGTCAAGTGGGCCTTAGAGAGCATCACTACGAACAAAGTTAGTGGAGGTGATGGAATTCCAGTTGAGCTATTTCAAATCTTGAAAGATGATGCTGTGAAAGTGCTTCACTCAATATGCCAGCAAATTTGGAAAACTCAGCAGTGGCCACAGGACTGGAAAAGGTCAGTCTTCATTCCAATCCCAAAGAAAGGCAATGCCAAAGAATGCTCAAACTATCGCACAATTGCACTCATCTCACACGCTAGTAAAGTCATGCTCAAAATTCTCCAAGCCAGGCTTCAGCAATATGTGAACCGTGAACTCCCAGATGTTCAAGCTGGTTTTAGAAAAGGCAGAGGCACCAGAGATCAAATTGCCAACATCCGCTGGATCAAGGAGAAAGCAAGAGAGTTCCAGAAAAATATCTATTTCTGCTGCATTGACTATGCCAAAGCCTTTGACTGTGTGGATCACAATAAACTGTGGAACATTCTGAAAGAGATGGGAATCCCAGACCACCTGACCTGCCTCTTGAGAAACCTGTATGCAGGTCAGGAAGCAACAGTCAGAACTGGACATGGAATAACATACTGGTTCCAAATAGGAAAAGGAGTACGTCAAGGCTGTATATTGTCACCTTGCTTATTTAACTTATATGCAGAGTACATCATGAGGAACGCTGGGTTGGAAGAAGCACAAGCTGGAATCAAGATTGCCGGGAGAAATATCAATAACCTCAGATACGCAGATGACACTACCCTTATGGCAGAAAGTGAAGAGGAACTCAAAAGCCTCTTGATGAAAGTGAAAGAGGAGAGTGAAAAGGTTGGCTTGAAGCTCAACATTCAGAAAACAAAGATCATGGCATCTGGTCCCATCACTTAATGGGAAATAGATGGAAAAACAGTGGAGACAGTGTCAGACTTTATTTTTTTGGGCTCCAAAATCACTGCAGATGCTGATTGCAGCCATGAAATTAAAAGACGCTTACTCCTTGGAAGGAAAGTTATGACCAACCTAGATAGTATATTAAAAAGCAGAGACATTCCTTTGCCAACCAAGGTCCGTCTAGTCAAGGCTATGGTTTTTCCTGTGGTCATGTATGGATGTGAGAGTTGGACTGTGAAGAAAGCTGATCGCCGAAGAATCGATGCTTTTGAACTGTGGTGTTGGAGAAGACTCTTGAGAGTCCCTTGTACTGCAAGGAGATCCAACCAGTCCATTCTAAAGGAGATCAATCCTGGGTGTTCATTGGAAGGACTGATGCTAAAGCTGAGACTGCAACACTTTGGCCACCTCATGCGACAAGTTGACTCACTGGAAAAGATCCTGATGCTGGGAAAGGTTGGGGGCAGGAGGAGAAGGGGACGACAGAGAATGAGATGGCTGGATGGCATCACTGACTCGATGGACATGAGTTTGAGTGAACTCCGGGAGTTGGTGATGGACAGGGAGGCCTGGCATACTGTGATTCATGGGGTCGCAGAGAGTTGGACATGACTGAGCCACTAAACTGAACTGAACTGAGGCTGAGTAAAGCAGATTGACCTCCCCAGTGTGGGTGGGACTCATCTAATCCAGTGAGGGCCTGAAAAGAACAAAAGGGTGGAGGAAGGGAAAATCTGTTCTCTCTGCCTGATTGAGCTGAGACATTGCCCCTGTCTTACTGTTGGACTGGGACATACATCATTGACTCTCTGGTCCTTGGGCCTTTGGACTTGAACTAGAAGCTACATCATCAGTTCTTCCCAGTTCTCAGGCCTTTGAGCTCAAATGGGAACTACCCTATTGACTTTCCTAGGTCACTAGCTTGTAGATGGCAGATGGTGGGACATTTCAGCCTTCAAAGTTACATGAGCCAATTCTTGTAGTCTATATATATGCTTAGTCACTCAGTCGTGTCCAGCTCTTTGCGACCCTTTGAATGGTAGCCCACCAGGATCCTCTGCTCTTGGGGTTTTTCCAAGCAAGAATGCTGGAGTGGGTTGCCATTTCCTTCTCCAGGGGATCTTCCTGACCCAGGGATCAAGCCTGCATCTCTAGAATCTCATACATTGCAAGCAGATTCTTTACCCGCTAAGCCATCAGAGAGCCATAAATATATATTCATGCATTCTGTTTCTCTGGAGAACTCTGACTAGTTACAGAAACACCATAGCTACTATATTCATCAAAGTGTGGTGGTGGCAAGAAACAGAAACCCAATTCAAGTCAGCATAAGCTAAAGGGGGAATTTATTGTTTTACGTAAGTGAAAGGGCAGAGATAATCATAAAGGCTTCAGGCATGTCTTGATCCAGGGACTCAAATTTCATCTGGACGTCTCTCTCTCTCTCTCTCTCTCTCAGTTCTTTAGAAAGACTCAATTCTGGTGGACAAAGTGGGATCAAGCAGCCCAAGACTCATATCCTAAAAGTTTAGCAACTCCAGAAGAGAGATTTTTAGTACACAAGTGCTGGGGAAAATTCTGATTGGCCTATATTGTGTCACATACTCATCCAGGAAGCAATCATTATAGCCAGAGTGGTAGGGAGCTCCAACTGGCCAGGACTATTTGTGTAATATATCATTGTAAACTAAGTAAATGATGTCAATCATATGTAAGCTAATCTTAAAATACATTCACAAATTATTTGACACTCCTTCCTTTGAAAGAGGCAATTTAATTCTTCCCTTAAATGTGGGCCAAACTTAGTGACTTCTTCTTAATGAATAGAATGTGGCAGAAAGGATGATATGTGACTGCCAAGCCTAGATTATGAAACACACTGCTCCTTTCACCTTGCCCTCTCTTGGAGTGCTTGCTCTGGAGGAGGTCAGTCATATTGTAAGGATCCTCAAGCAGTCCTGTGGAGACATCCACATGGAGGAGGACCTCAGACCTCTCACAAAGAAGCAGCACAAATTTGACAGCCATATGAGTGAGTCACCTTAGAAACGAATCCTCCAGGTCCTAACCAAGTCTTCAGATGACTGTTGTCCCAGCTGACATCTTGATCATTAACATCATGAGAAACCTAGAACCTTCCAACTAAACCACACTTGAATTCATCACTCACACAAACTCTGAAGATAATAAGGATGTGTTGCTGTTTAAAGCCAGTGAGCTTGGGGATAACTTGTTCTATGACAAAAGAGAGCTAACATACATGTCATTGTACAGCATGCATTCACTCAATATTGTGATTTTAGCTCTGGAGGCATGGATGCATGTAGATTATTTATTTTGGTTGCCACAACCACATTGTATTCATCCATTTCCTTATTGCTAAACTTTTTAAGTTGTTTCTGGCCTGTTTGTTGCTTTTGGTTTTGGGATATTTTTTGGCCTTTCCACAGCTTATGGTATCTCAGTTCCCCAACCAGGGATTGAACCTATGCCCCCTGCCATGGAAGCCCAAAGTCCTAACTACTGGGTCCCAGGGAATTCCCTGTTTTCTGTTGTTGTTTTTTTACAAACCATACTGTGATGAGTATGGTCTTGTACATACTTCCTTGTAGAAAAGACAACCAACTCTAAAATTCTTCTGGAGAGTGCCAGTTTTTCTCCAGAGTAAATATCCCTCGATGATCTTCCACTTGCAGAGTTTGAAGACCACTCCCCCCAACCCCCAATTGCCCAGTGTCACTAATGCTGTCACTCTGAGAAGTGACAAGACTCTCATTGTTCTAATCTTCACTTCCATGATGACATGTGACAACGCCCACTCAGAGCCTCCTGCTATCTGGCCACCCTCTCCCAGGACTCAGGAAATGTACCTGGGGCCAGAGTCCTCAGCAACACTGAACACACTGTTCATCTGAATACTCCAGTGGATGTTCATTTCCCAAGGAATTTCCCATGATCATCCATCCCCTGCTTGATAAAATACCTAAAAAACCCCCAGTTAGCCAGTCATTTCTAGGGAGGATGCAGGCTGCAGACTGGGGTCAAGACTTACCCTGTTCCAGACCTGGGGTCTGACTCTACTCGCTACCTTCCCCTACGGGAAAGGGTAGCAGCCAACCAGGCTGTGAGCCAGGGTGTAGAGTCTTCCATAAAAAGCACCTAAGAATTCTGCCCTCTGAAAGGTGGCCCAATGGAGCAAAGGGGAAAATGGGGAAGCAGACATCAGTAAGCTACCTGCTGGAGCTTCAGGCACCAGGCTGAGTCTACACAGCCCAGCTTATCCCTGAGGACCTAGCCAGTGGGTGCCCAGGAACAAGGCCATGGCCCAGATTTGGCTCAGAACTGGGCTGTTCTCAAAAGGCCCTGAGGACCAGCCCAGGCCTCAAGCAGAGTCTATCTTTCCTCATCCTGAATCATCCTACTCTAGCTACCAAGACGGAAGAACCAGAGATCAAATTGCTAACATCAATTGGGTCATAGAAAAAGCAAGGGAATTCCAGAAAAAAACATCTTCTTCTGCCTCATGGACTATGCTAAAGCCTTTGACTGTGTGGAGCACAACAAACTATGGAAAATTCTTACAGAGATGGGAATACCAGACCACCTTACCTGCTTCCTGAGAAACTTATATGCAGGTCAAGAAGCAACAGTTAGAACCAGACATGGAAAAACTGACTGGATCAAAATTGAGAAAGGAGTACGTCAAGGCTATATATTGTCACCCTGCTTATTTACCTTATATGCAGAGTACATCATGCAAAATGCTGGGCTGGATGAATCACAAGCTGGAATCAAGATTGCCGGGAGAAATATCAACAACCTCAGATACGCAGGTGACACCACCCAAAAGGCAGAAAGTGAAGTGGAACTAAACAGCCTTTTGATGAAGGTGAAAGAGGAGAGTGAACAAACTGGCTTAAAACTCAACATTCAAAAAACAAAGATCATGGCATCTGGTCCCATCACTTCATGGCAAATGGATGGGGAAAAAATGGAAACAGTGACAGATTTTCTTTTCTTGGGCTTCAAATCACTGTGGACAGTGACTGCAGCCATGAAATTAAAAGAAGCTCACTCCTAGGAAGAAAAGCTATGACAAACCTAGATAGCATATTAAAAAGCAGAGACATCACTTTGCTAACAAAGGTCCATATAGTCAAAGCTGTGGTTTTCCCATGAGTCATGTACAGATGTGAGAGTTGGACAATAAAGAAGAATGAGCACCAAAGAATTGATGCTTTCTAATTGTGGTGCTAGAAAAGACTCTTGAGAGTCCCTTGGACTGCAAGGAAATCAAATTAGTCAATCCTAAAGGAAATCAATCCTTCATATTCACTGGAAGGACTGATGCTAAAACTGAAGCTCCAGTACTTTGGCCACCTGGTGTGAAAAGCCAGCTCACTGGAAAAGACCCTGCTGCTGGGAAAGATTGAAGGCAAAAGGAGAAGGGAATGGCAGAGGATGAGATGGTTGGATGGCACCACCAACTCAATGGTCATGAGTTTGAACAAACTTTGGGTGATGGTGAAGGACAGGGAAGCCTGGCATGCTGCAGTCCATGGGGTTACAAAGAGGTGGACACGACTTAGCAACTGAACAACAGCAAGACTGCAGGGCCCTTGTCTGTGTTCTTTGTCCTGTCAGTTCACTAGTCACCATGGGAAGGCCTGCATGGAAGAGTACTCCAAAGGCTATTAAATGAGTCAGAAACGCAATTTTTTAATATTTATTTTTATTTATTTTATTATTTATTTGGCTGTGGCCAGTCTTGGTTGCATCACACAGAATCTTTTAGTTGCAGTATGTGAACTCTTAGTTGCAATGTATGGGATCTAGTTCCCCAACCAGGGCTCAAACCCAGCCCCCCTGAATTGGGAGCCTGGAGTCTTAGCCACCAGGACCACCAGGGAAGTCCCAAGAAATGCGTTTTTATTTCAGGCATGCATAACATGTTTGGGTATTTGCCACTTAGACTACTGTAACACTCCCCAAAACCTACAACTTTTGCTGTTGCTGACACTTATTCCTCAAAAGGAAGCAATGTATGGCAGTGATCAGGGATATGGTGTTGGATGTGAAATAAATCTAGATTCAAGTTCTGGCCCTGCTACTTACTAGACGCATAAACTTGGGACAGTTAGTTAATCTCACTGAGCCTCGTACTGTGGCTAACAACCATACACACCACATAAAGTTTTTGTAAGAATAAAATGAGAAAATGTCTCATATTCACTTCAGTTTTCAGCATACTTTTGTTTTACATTGCAATGTTTCTGAAATCTAGGTGTGTCTTTTAATAATAAATTTAATATGGTACTGTTTCCTTTTTATGTTTTGTGGGTTTTTTTTATTCTTAATTTCCTGAAAATCCGTTGTTATATAAATGGTGCATGAGGCATCTTAGAAGCAAGGAAATACATATGTTGGGAAGTAAAGGTCCCATTAAGTTCCCAATAAAGAGTAGATACTGTTTGTAATATTGTAGCTCCATTAGACTTCCAGAGTGATTCATTCAACCAACCATTAAACCAGAGGTTGCAAACAGGATGTCCATTGGCCAAATCTGGCCCCAGGGTATGTTTTGATGTACCCATTTCATTTGAAAGAATTACCAAAATCTGAAAACTGAGAGGTTTCATGGAGTAACCTGGATTCTCAGCTTCTTTTTCCGAATTTTAGAAACTTCAATGGCCTGCATTCTCTGACGGCATTCATTAGCTGGAGCTACAGACTACACCCCTTTCATTTATGCCTTTTTTATTTTATGTATTTCTTTTCAGTTGCACTGGGTTTTCCCTGCTGTGTGTGGGCTTTCTCTAGTTGGCGGCAAGCAGGGGCTACTCTCTAGTTGCAGTGAGTGGGCTTCTCCCAACGGTGGCTTCTCTTGTTGCAAAGCACAGGCTCACTGCCTTAGGAGTTGCAGTTCCCAGGCTCCAGAGCACAGGCTCAACAGTTTTGGAACAGGGGCTTAACTGCTCTGCTGCATGTGGGATCTCCCAAACTAGGGATGGAACATATGTCTCCTGCAGATGGATTGGCAGACGGATTCTTTACCACTGAGCCACCAGGAAAGCCCCTCATCATTCTTACTGTGATAACCCAGGGCCTCATTCATGTACCCACTGGGCTCCTGGAAGCATTTGAGTGCGGGACCTCAGCAAGAAATAGTAATTATTGGGTAACCGCCATGTACATCTGCTCTTTCAGTTGATCTAGGAGCCAGTTTGGTGACTTGGGGTGAGCGGTTTTGCTCTGTCCTGCAGCAGAACCACATACCTGAATAGTCCCTGTAACAGTTAGGAAAAGAAATGATGAAAGCACCTTTCTCTTCATCTCATATCTGGTGTGGCAGTCACTTTTGAAAAATTTTAGTTTTCCTCACTGAGGAAACCTATACACAAAGAAAACGCACACATAGCATAAATACATAGCGTGACAGCTTGCCACAGCCTACACACAACTGTGTGACCTCCAAGAAAGAGAATGTCAATCATATGATATCGCTTATTGTGGAATCTAAAAAAAAAAAAAAAGATACAAGTAAACTTATTTACAAAACAGGAAGAGACTCACAGACATAGAAAACAAACTTATGGTTACCAAAGGGGAAAAAGAGGTAAGGGGAGAGACAAATTAGGAGGTTTGGATTAGCAGTTACACACCATTGTATATAAAATAGATAAGCAACAAGACCTACTGTACAGCACAGGGAACTAAACTCAATATTTTGTATCATACACCTTTGTTTAGAATTTAAACTTTACAATGACTACAGTAGTCTATGTAATCATGAGACATTAGGTAATAAATGTAAAGCAATAATAAAAAAGAAAGGGAACATTACCATGCTCCCCAGATGGCTGCTTCATGTCCCCATTCAGTCAGGAACACCGCCTCCTCCTCACTCTTCCCCCACAAAGAGCAACCACTATCCTGGCTTTTAACAACATAGACTCATTTCTCCCATTTCTGTATTTTATTTAAATGTTAACGTACACTATATGTTGCATGGTTTCTTTAGCTCAACATTCAGTTCAGTTCAGTTCAGTCGCTCAGTCGTGTCCGACTCTTTGCCACCCCATGAACCACAGCACACCAGGCCTCCCTGTCCATCACCAACTCCCGGAGTTCACCCAAACTCATGTCCATCGAGTTGGTGATGCCATCCAGCCATCTCATTCTCTGTCGTCCCCTTCTCCTCCTGCCCCCAATCCCTCCCAGCATCAGAGTCTTTTCCAGTGAGTCAACTCGTCGCATGAGGTGGCCAAAGTTTTGGAGTTTCAGCTTTAGCATAAGTCCTTCCAATGAACACCCAGGATTGATCTCCCCTAGAATGGACTGATTGGATCTCCTTGCAGTACAAGAGACTCTCAAGAGTCATTAGGTTTAAAATTTATATACATTCTTGCATATATTTTTAGAGAGTTCATTATCACTGTTGACAGGGTTCTTGTGGATGAATATACCACAATCTATTTGTCCATTCTACTGTTGATAGGCACTTGGCAGCTTCCAGTTTGGAGTTATGACAAATAGTGCTGTTATGAATATTCTAGTACATGCACTGTGCTGTGCTGTGCTTAGTCACTCAGTCATGTCGACTCTTTGTGATCCCTCCAGGCTCCTCCGTCCATGGGGATTCTCCAGGCCAGAACACTGGAGTGGGTTGCCACGCCCTCCTCCAGAGAATCTTCCCAACCCAGGGATAGAACCCAGGTCTCCCACATTGCAGGCAGATTCTTTGCTGTTTGAGCCACCAGGGAAGCCATGAATTCTGGAGTGGGTAGCCTATCTCTTCTCCAGGGGATCTTCTCCCTAGGAATTGAACTAGGGTCTCCTGCACTGCAGGCAAATTCTTTACCAGCTGAGCTACAAGGGAAGCCTCATTCTAGAACATATCCTTGTTAAATAAATAAGTAACCACACATAAGTATATTTATATGTATATTTTTCCTTTATTGGTTATTTCTTCTGAGTATGGAATTACTAGCTTCCCTGGTGGTCCAGCAGAAAGGAATCTGCCTGCAATGCAGGAGCCACAGGAGGCACGGGTTTGATCCCTGGGTTGGGAAGATCCCCTGGAGGAGGGCATGGCAACCCACTCCAGTATTCTTGCCTGGAGAATTCCCAGAGGAGCCTGGCGGGTTACATCCCTAAGGTCACAAAGTGTCAGACAGGACTGAAGCGACTTAGCACGCATGCATGCAGAGTATGGTAAATCCAGCTTTAGGAAGCTAAAGTGTTTTCCAAAGTGACTGTACCAATTCTTCACTCCTACCAGTAGAGTGAGTGTTCCAGTTGCTCCATATCCTCAACACTTGCCCATTTTTCCATCTGTCATTTTCAGTTCAGTTCAGTTCAGTCGCTCAGTCGTGTCCGACTCTCCGCGACCCCATGAATCACAGCACGCCAGGCCTCCCTGTCCATCACCAACTCCCGGAGTTCACTCAAACTCATGTCCACAGAAATAGGTCGATGTGTACTGATAGCTCATTGTGGTTTTAATGTATATTCCGCTGATGACTGATGATGGTGAGTACATTTTTAAGTGCTTATAGACCATTTGATACTCTCTTTTACTGTTACTGTTTTTCTATTGTCTTTTCCTTCTTTAATGGCTTGTCTGTCTTTTTCTTATTGATTTGTGCATCTTTGTGTCAGTTCAGTTCAGTCACTCAGTTGTGTCCAACTCTTTGCAACTCCATGGACTGCCACACACCAGGCTTCCATGCCCATCACCAATTCCCAGAGCTTGCTCAAATTCACGTGCGTTGAGTTGGTGATACCACCCAACCAGCTCATCCTCTGTCATCCCCTTCTCCTCCCGCCTTCCATCTTTCCCAGCATCTGGGTCTTTTCCACTGAATCAGCTGTTTGCATGAGGTGGCCAAAGTATTGGAGCTTCAGCTTCAGTTTCAGCATCAGTCCTTCCAATAAATATTCAGGACTGGTTTCCTTTAGGATTGACTGATTTGATCTCCTTTCAGTCCAAGGGACTCTCAAGAGTCTTCTCCAACACCACAGTTCAAAAGCATCAATTCTTCGGTGCTCATCTTCAGAATACGTTTTTGTGTATTCTGCACTTATTTCCTTTTCAGCATCTTCCCCCTGCCCTGCCCCAGTGCTGTTTGTCTTTTTGCTCTCTTTATGGAGTTAACTTGATGAACAGACAGACCTTCTTCATTGCAATACGTCCAGTTTATCTTTTGTGTAGTGTGTGCTGTGGTGGTGGTGGTACTTTTGGTATTCAGCAGACATTTTCAGTTGTCTGTAAATGAAGATTCCCTATTTTTTCTTTGAAATGTGCCTAGATGAATAATTTGCCTTCCCAGCCTCCCTTGCAGATGGGATGGCCATTTTGAAACCATGCCCCATAGGGTTAACAGAAGCTGGAACCTTAACAAAAATCCTTGAGTGTGTCTTACAGAACAGTAGATAAGGAAACAACTTGTTAGAAACCCCTGTTTGTAACCTGCCTTTACTGATTAAGCCTACTTTAGGGTTTTTTTTTTTTTTTTCCATTCTCTAACTGCATACTCTCCCAGCTCCAAGTTTCACGTAGCTTGGGTAATATATCACCAGGCTTCTTAACCACCCCTACAGATAATGCCTCTGACATATGGGTCACTATAGTAACAGGGGTTTAAGTTATTTTCCAGAAATTTGGAGTAGACTTCTGTCCAACTCAGGCTGGCTAAGACTGGCGAGGATCACGGACTCTAAAACTGGGCCTGCTCAGAACATCAATTACCTCACCATTTCCCTGCTTCCAAACTCCTTTCCCTGTACCTTAAGACCACCTTACAGGATGAACCTAGAGCCTATTATACAGAGTGAAGTAAGTCAGAAAGAGAAAGACAAATACTGTATATTAATGCATATATATGGAATTTAGAAAGATAGTACCAACAATCCTACATGCAGGGCAGTGCAGGAGAAACAGATGTATAAAGAACAGACTTTTGGACTCATTGGAAGAAAGTGAAGGTGGGGTGATTTGAGAGTGAGTGAGTGATAGTTGCTCAGTCATGTCGGACTTTTTGCAACCCATGGACTGTAGCCTGCCAAGCTCCTCTGTCCATGGAATTCTCCAGGCAAGAATACTGGAGTGGGTTGCCATTTCTTTCTTCAGGAATATCACTGAAACATGTATATTACCATATGTAAAATAGATGACCAGTGCAAGTTCCATGCATGAAGCAGAGGACCCAAAGTCGCTGCTCTGGGACAACCCAGATGAACAGGGTGGAGAGGGAGGTGGGATGGGGGTTCAGGATGGTGTGGACACATGTATGCCTGTGGCCAATTCGTGTTGATGTACGGCAAAAACCATCACAAAAGTGTAAAGTAATTATTCCCCAATTAAAATAAATTAATAAATAAAAAATAGACCACCTTACTTCTTTATTCTATAAATATCTCAAGCCTGTTGCATTCTGGGAGGCAGATCTGAGGCTTGCTCTCCCATTTCCTCACTTGGCTCCTTTGTGGATAAACTCTTTCTCTGCTGCAGACCTCAGGGGTTTAGCTGGCTGCATGTTTGGCAAACAAATCTGGTTCAGTAACAATATGATACAGCTCTGGTCAGTTAGAGAGAGAGAGAGAGAGAACTCTGCTGGGAGGTAGAAAGTTCTGGAGAGTTTTGGCTTTCCTAATAAAATGAGTCAACTCTGACTATATCTCCACTAACCTCCATCTTGTGCCTGGAATACAAATATGATGTTTGGAGCTGCAGAAGCCATTTTGCAACTATGAAGGAAAAGTCAAGAGAACTGTAATGACTTTAGCCCATTATCAGTGAGCAGCTAAACCAAGATAAATATAAACACACAAAAAGACACAAACACACGCATATTCCTTTGCTCTTCTGGACTTTTTCTATATGATATAAGTGAATCCTCATTCACTGTTTTCTGTGACTTGTTCAGTTCAGTTCAGTTCAGTCGCTCAGTCGTGTCCGACTCTCCGCGACCCCATGAATCACAGCACACCAGGCCTCCCTGTCCATCACCAACTCCCGGAGTACACTCAAACTCATGTCCACAGAGTCGGTGATGCCATCCAGCCATCTCATTCTCTGTAGCCAACCTCATTTCTAACTGATAACAAAACTGTCCTCCGTCTCCTGCTTTTGTTCTTCCCATTGTATTTGTCAGGCTAATCCTCCTAAAATCCAGCTGTTTGCATGTCCTCCCTCTGATTTGGTACCTTCAGTGCCCTGTATCCTGGCTTTCAAGGGCCTCCAAGATCACAACTTCTGTCTTCAAATCTTTCTTCCATTCATTTCTGATTCACACAATTCCTACCTGGAATGCCAAGGGCAATGTCAACAGAATGCTGAGTTTTATATTCAGTTGGGATGTTGTTCATGTGTAAAGAGAATCTAAAGACATTCTCAGATATGGAAGAACTCAAATATTAGAGCACTATTCACTCATTCTGGGAAAATCAATTTGAGGATACAATGCAACCAAAGGAAAGATGAACCAAGGTGAAAAATGCATGGAGAAGGTCTAGGAAGAAAGCCCTGGTGGTGAGTACTACATCCCAATGATCAAAGAACTCAATCTAGAGAGAATTAAGGTCAGGACCTAATAACGATAGCTACAAGAAATGAAGAGCAATAGTTGTTATGAACATTGAAAGAAACATCCTTATAATTTTTTAAATTACATTCAGCTGAGAATGTTACTTACAGGATAGCTCAAACAAAATAGATAACGTTGTCTGTATTCAAACAGTTCTTACAAACCAATGAGAAATGTATAAACAAATGAGACCATTCCAGAAGGAATAAAAATGACTAAAAAAAAAATCAAAGAGGCTCAACCTTAGTACTAATGATTAAATATATGCAAGTTAAACAATATTTTTTATTCAATTTCACCCTATCAGTTGTCAATTTGGTAATAAGAGTTTTGACAGGATGGAAAGGAGCAAACAATCTGTCTACTGGTAAATAGGCACAGTCTTGTGGACGGCTCCTCACGTTCTCTATTAAAATACAAACTACATGAAGCAAGAAGCTCCCCAGATATCACCAGCCCATGCCTACCAAACAAGGTTGCATTTTTTAAATGTTCATCATATGACGACTACAATTTCCAAATTTCCCAGATAGCAGAAAGTGCAAGCATCCCCACCCCCATTTCTGGCTCTCCAAGGAAAGCTTAGAAGTTCCATTCCATGACATTTCCACCAGCTCACCTTGTTTTGAACTGCTGCCACTCAGGACTTTGTAGCTCATCTTGAACTCTCTATTTTGTGGTCCCCATTCCATTCTAATCTGAGACACAGACTTAAACTGAACCCTGTCTTTAATCTCCCCTCGAAGCATGAGAGTGTTGAGCCAGATGTAACCGAGTGATTGAGGAAAATCAGAAGCTTCCTGACACTGCTCTTCCAAGTAATTGTTCCTGGGAACCACAAGCTCAACCCGACCCCTGGGGACTTTCTAACTCCTACAGCCCAATCCCCGTTCAAGATTTCCAGTCTTCTCCATTGACTAGAAGACATGACTTTTCCTACCATGCACAGTTCTCCAAATGTTTGAATTTTTATGAGGATAATATTTCACTTTATGATCAGAAAAGCATGTACACACATGATAAAACTACATAAGAAAAAAAAAATCTATCCAGGAATTATAGGTGGATCCAAATAACACATAGAGTCAAATTCTGGTGGCCAGAACAAGCAGTTAAGGAACACCCCTCCTAGAGTACATCTTGTTCCTGTCTGGGAGTGCCGCACATTACAGGCACTCAATAAATGTTTGTTGAATGAATAAATTAATGTTGACCTCCCCCATTACCTTATGAGGTTAAGTCCAAACTCATTTGAATGGATTCTAAGTCTTCACGTCCTAGCCTTAAACTTGCATGGTTTCACTCTAGTCACACTGCTATATTCACTGGGCCTTTGCCTGCTTCATCTCATCCTCACTTCAAGGCTCACTTCCACCTTGACAACCCTGTGTTCACAGTCATCCCTCCATCCTTGAGCTTTAAATATGCTTACTCTTCATCACATTTCATTTCACATATTAGTTCTTTTCCTACACTTGTGAACCTTGTCTCCTTAAGAAGATCATCCCAGGAGGAAGGTCCTCTCCTGCTCCTGTTTCTCCCCTGTAATTAGTGACCAACAAATATTAATAGTTGTTGGTTTCTGAATCCATCCTTCTTCTTCTGTTCAATGAATCATCAACTCTTTCTTAGGCTGGGTTGCCCAGAAGCCAGTCTGAGGACCTGAGACCAGGATTTTGGAGAAAGTGACTCATTAGGTAGTCTTCCAGAAATATGGGTAAGAAAATGAGGAGCTAGGGTGGGGAGGAGTAGAAGGTCAAGTAAGGATGGGTTTCAGTGCAAGTCACAGAGGCGATGGTGACCTAACTCTCTGGGGAGCTTTGGGGGTCGTACAGGCCACGTAATACTTCGGCCACCTAATGCGAAGAACCGACTCATTGGAAAAGACCCTGATGCTGGGAAAGATTGAAGGCAAAAGGAGAAGGGGGCAACAGAGGATGAGATGGTTGGATGGCATCACCGACTCAATGGGCATGAATTTGAGCAAGTCTGGGAGACAGTGAAGGACAGCAGAGTCTGGCGTGCTGTAGTCTGTGGAGTCACAAAGAGTTGGACACAACTTAGCAACTGAACAATAAAAACAACAGGTCACACCTAGAGTTGTTCCATTAGGGCAAAGGCCCTGGAGCACTCACCCCTCACCCACACTGTTAGTCACTGATTAGGGCTGTCCCCAGGGCATAATCTTTCAGGTATCCAGGCTCCATAGTCTAGGATAGGGTGGGGCAGTGGTAGAAGCAGGTTCTGGCAGGAAGGTACAGGCTGCTGGACTGAAAACCCACAGGAGCCTGTAGTACACAAAAATAGTCAAATAACCAGTGTGTGGACAGCTGACCCCATCTGAACTTTCTTTCCACTGACATTTACTTAATATCTATTATACGGCAGACACCGCAGGGAAATCATTGCAGCCTTAGCCCATAGGGTCCAGTCCTGATGTGTTGCAGGAGATACAGTCACACTGGATTCCTTCTTGTTCAGGTCCAGGAAGAACGGAACGAGAGCAGAGGTGGAGGGGAGCCCAGGGAGGAGATGGACAAACTGCCCAAGTGATTTCCGGGCATGACCTAGGCTCTTAAAGAATGAATGAGGAAAGAGGGAATTCCTAGCAAAGGGAACAGCATGTCCAAAGGTAGAGAAACAAAAGTACATGTTTGTTTGGAAATGGGGAGTAGTTTGCCAAGGCTGGAACACGGGGTGTGGAGTAAGGAAGCGAGCTGGGAGCTGTAAAGAGAGCAGGTTGAGGTGGGGAAGAGTGTTTCTGGCCTGCAAAGGAAACAGTAAAATTTTAAGAGAAGTCTGGCCTTGATTAGAGAGGTATTTCAGGAAGAGGGCACCATATAAACCGTATACTGTATAGCAGGTGTTCTGCCAGCCCAGCATCGATGACCTCTACCAGATGATCTAGCTCTCTAGTCACGGTGATTGGTCAGGGAGAGGCTCACACCAAGCAGATGAGTGAATCCAGTCTGGAGCTGCACATGGGGCGGGGGGAGGCCCGGGGCAGATGGAGACCAGCACAGCAAAGACCCAGGAGATGGAGAGGGGAGGAGGGTTTCTGAGGACATCCACTCAGCACCTGATTCAGCAGGATGTGTGAATACCAAGAGTCTCTGTGAATGTGAATATCACCCAGTTACCATAAATCCCCTTTTCCTAAAAGCCAGTTTGAATCAGGTTTTTGTCACATCAAGAGGCCCCATTAATACAGAAAGTGTTTCAAAACCCAAACCCTTCTGGATATGCAGCGAAAAAAAAAAAAAACACTTTACATAATAGAGGGAAAATACTTTATTATAGAAGGGAAAAAACTGTGACATCATAACACAAAACTCTGGACAGTTTGGACCAAGTTGAAAGTAATGCCAAGTACAGCCTGTATGTCCTGCTCCCAAGCTCGATCAGTTCAGTTGCTCAGTGTGTCCTACTCTTTGTGATCCATGGACTGCAGCATGCCAGGCCTCCCTGTCCATCCCAAGCTCCATATAAACTGAAATAATTCCCAAAGGGCCCATCACTTCCCTAGGCTTATTGGGAAGAAGACGGACATACAGAGAGGCTTAGGAAAGACAGGAAAACATACCATCTGGTATCTGTTCCTTGTGACATTCATCGGTGATGTTTGGATTAGTAGCCCTAGCAAAGCTGTTCTGAGGCTCCGTAACCCAAGTGTCCCTGGAGGAAGTATGGTCCAACACAGTGGGAACTTTAGGGGAATGACTCAGCCTCTAGGGCCCTAGTTACCCAAGAATTCATGTAGCACAGATGGTTTTCGATGTGAAGGAGACGTCGCCATCTAAGTGCCCATACTGCCATCAACTTTGGAGAATGCTTCCAAGGTGGTATTCAGAGGAAAACTCCTAGCCCTAAGTGCTTTTATTAACAAATAAGCAAATCTAATTCTAAAAGAAGTCAATGTGAGTTCAGCTCAAGAAATAAGGAAAAGGCTTCCCTGATGGTCCACTGATTAAGAATCTGCCTTACAACGCAGGGGTCATCGGTTCGATCCCTGGTCCAGGAAGATTCTATAAGCCTGTGGGCCACAATTACTGAAGCCTGTGCCCTGGGGCCCGTGCTCTGCAGCAAGACAAGCCATTGCAATGAGAGGCCTACTCAACACAGCTGGAGAGTCCCCACCCACTTGCTGCAACTAGAGAAAGCCCAAGCATAGCAGCAAAGACCCAGTGCAGTCAAAAGAAATAAATATTTTTCTAAAAAAATAAGGAAAAGTGAAACAAAATAAGTCAAAAGAAATCAAGAGAAAATGTATGAATTTACAAAAGGGAAGTTGGGGGACGGACGGGAAAAAAGGGGCAGAACTGGTGAAACCAAAAGAAATTTGTATGAAAAAAACTAGACAATAAAACCATGTGAGTATTTGTGTGTGTGATTATGTTTACAAACTTCTTTCTTTCTAACCCACTTTTAAAAATCCTATATTTTCGTATTTCCCATCTAGCTCCTTCTCCCCATTATAAACAAGCTAGTAATATGATATTAATATAATTATTACTGCCAGTCTAAATATGAGATGCTGGAAGGGGAGTAAAGCTGAGGATGAAGGGTAACAAGCCTGTGGAACAGGAGTGAAGGCTGAGCTTGGAGGGGTCACCAGAGCTACTTGAGGCAGAAGTGGATCCCTTAGACTAAGCAGCATTGTTAAAACCCACTTACTGCCTCTTCAGGATATTTCATGAGATAGGGGGATAGAGAGGCACAGCCTTTCCAAATGACTTCAGCTGCCACAGTACACCTTTGGAACTGGAATCTACTCCACAACCAGCCATGTGGGCTGCCAGGCATATTTAGATTATAGTTAAGGCATGCCAAAACACAGAAAACACAACACACAACTTTTAGAAAGAGAAAAGGAACATGAACAGTGAAGGGGCAGAGATTAACACAATTTTTAAAAATTCATTAATTTTATCCCATTAATTTGAAAAGACTGATGAAAAAAGATTAAAACCAAGTTAAGCTACGAAATAGCTCAATGAATTTGAAAGGAATAGACACCCATTCCATTTTGAGTCTTCCCGTCTTTGTATGCATTTAAGTTTTTCTTCAGCCCTCTCTGTCTCGTTTGATAGTTTTCTTCAGAAGGGTCTTGCACAATTTTAATTCTATTCTAGGATATCTTTAAGTTCGGATAATCGAGTGGTTGAAGAGATCACTCACAATAGCAACCAAAGCTACCAAATACCTAGGGATTAGTTTACTAGAATAGCCAAGACACTTTTGGGAAACAGAACGGGAGCGATGTTGGGGGGCAGGAAGCTTACCAACCAGATATCAAAATCATTATAAAGCAACAATTCTTAAAAGTGTGGAATTGCAGCTCCATAAGGAACAATGGAACACGTGGAATAACAGGGAGCACATTACAGGACTTCCCTGGTACAGGAACTTCCAGGACTTTACAGGACAGGGACTTTAAAGGACTTCCCTGGTACAGGACTTTCAGTTCAGTTCAGTTCAGTCACTCAGTCATGTCCGACTCTCCGTGACCCCATGAATCACAGCACGCCAGGCCTCCCTGTCCATCACCAACTCCCGGAGTACACTCAAACTCATGTCCATCGAGTCGGTGATGGCATCCAGCTATCTCATCCTCTGTCGTCCCCTTCTCCTCCTGCCCCCAACCTTTCCCAGCATCAGAGTCTTTTCCAGTGAGTCAACTCATCGCATGAGGTGGCCAAAGTATTGTAGTTTCAGCTTTAGCATCAGTCCTTCCAATGAACACCCAGGATTGATCTCCCTTAGAATGGACTGGTTAGATCTCCTTGCAATCAAGGGACTCTCAAGAGTCTTCTCCAACACCACAGTTCAAAAGCATCAATTCTTCGGTGATTAGCTTTCTTCACAGTCCAACTCTCACATCCATATATGACCACGGGAAAAACCATAGCCTTGACTAGACAGACCTTTGTTGGCAAAGTAATGTCTCTGCTTTTTAATATACTATCAAGGTTGGTCATAACTTTCCTTCCAAGGAGTAAGCGTCTTTTAATTTCATGGCTGCAATCAGCATCTGCAGTGATTTTGGAGCCCAAAAAAATAAAGTCTGACACTGTTTCCACTGTTTTTCCATCTATTTCCCATGAAGTGATGGGACCAGATGCCATGATCTTCGTTTTCTGAATGTTGAGCTTCAAGCCAACATTTTCACTCTCCTCTTTCACTTTCATCAAGAGGCTTTTGAGTTCCTCTTCACTTTCTGCCATAAGGGTAGTGTCATCTGCATATCTGAGGTTATTGATATTTCTTCCAGCAATCTTGATTCCAGCTTGTGCTTTTTCCAGCCCAGCGTTTCTCATGATGTACTCTGCAAATAAGTTAAATAAGCAAGGTGACAATATACAGCCTTGACGTACTCCTTTTCCTATTTGGAACCAGTCTGTTGTTCCATGTACAGTTCTAACTATTGCTTCCTGACCTGCATACAGGTTTCTCAAGAGGCAGGTCAGGTGGTCTGGTATTCCCATCTCTTTCAGAATTTTCCACAGTTTATTGTGATCCACACAGACAAAGTTACCCAGTGGTAAAAGATCTACCTGCCAATGCAGGGAACATGGGTTCGATCCCTGGTCTGGGAAGATTCTACATGTCGTGGGGCAACTAAGCCTGCATGCCACAACTACTGAAGCTCATGCATCCTGGGGTCCATGCGCCATAACAAGAGAGGCCACCACAATGAGAAGCTTGCATAGTGCAGCTGGAGAAAGCCCCCGCACAGCAACCAAGACCCAGTGCAGCCAAAACTAAATAAATAAAATTAAATTTAAAAAAACCCAAAAAACAGGGAACACACTACAGATACAGGCAACAACTTGGATAAACTGCAGAGACATTTTGCTGAGTGATTAAAGCCAATCTCAAACTCCGAGAGATAGTGAGGGACAGGGAAGCCCAAACATGCTGCAGTCCATTAGGTCGCAAAGAGTCAGACATGACTTAGTGACTGGACAACAGTAGCAACAAAAGATTCCTAGCCATGGGATTCCACTTACGTGACATTCTGGACAAGACAAAATTGTGATAAAGAACAGACCAGTTGCCACTTAATTAAATGGGGGTGATTATGAAAGGGGTGACATGCGGAAGGGAGTTTTTCAGGGTGGTGGAAGTGTTTCCCAATTTCATATCCTGTTGGTGCTGATGGTTGCAAAAATATAAACGTTAAAATGTTAAAATTCACAGAACTATGCATCCAGAAAAGGGAAATTTTACTATAGATGATTTTAAGACTAAAATAAGCAAAGCAGTATATATAGTTGGTAGTATTGTTTTAACAAAGAGATGAATGAAACCAAAACCAGTCTAAGTATTATATAAGGCTATTAGTATGTAAAAACAGCTTGTGGAGACATGGGTTGCACAACGGTGTGAATGTACTTAACACTACTGAACTGTACATTTAAAAATGTGAAGACAGTCAATTTTATGCTATGTGTATCTTACCATCGTTTTTTAAAATTGGCCCTAAATTGATAACTACGTCGATGGAAGATAGGTATTTCGCTTGTACCATTTTGGGTTTCCCTGAGGGCTCAGACGATAAAGAATCTGCCTGCAGTGCAGGAGACCCAGGTTCAATCCCTGGGTCGGGAAGATCCCCTGGAGAAAGGAATGGCAACCCACTCCAGTGTTTTTGTCTGGAGAATCCCATGGACAAAGGAGCCTGGCGGGCTACAGTCCATGGGGTGGCAAAGAATCGGACATGACTGAGCGACTAACCCTTTCACTTTATATCATTTACTACTTTTGTATACTTTGACATTTTCTATAACAAAATATTTATTTGTTTGGCTGCATCAGGTCTGAGTTGCAGCACTCAGCCTTCAAAGTGGCAAGAGGGTTGCTCTCTAGATGGGGCACACAGTCTTAATTGCCCCAAGGCATTTGGGATCTTAGCTCCCCAACCAGAGATCGAACCCACATCCCCTGCATTGGAAGACAGATTCTTAACCACTGGACCACCAAGGAAGTCCTACATTTTTCTTTCCTTAAAAATTTCTTTTCAGATTAGTGATGAAATACTAATAAAGGCATGGAAACATTTGAGTGAGTAAAAGTTTTTCAGTTGTGTGCCTCTCTTTACCCCGCCAGGCTCCTCTGTCCATGGAATTCTCCAGGCAAGAATGTTGGAGTGGGTTGCCATTTTCTTCTCCAGGGGATCTTCCCAACCCAGGGTTCAAACCCAGGTCTCCCGCATTGCAGGCAGCTTCTTTACCATCTGAGCCACATTTGGCCTTTTGTTTCTAGAAAAAAATTAAATCTTACCCATTTTTACACAGCTTTTGAACTGTGGTGTTAGAGAAGACTCTTGAGAGTCCCCTGGACTGCAAGGAGATCCAACCAGTCAATCCTAAAGGAAACCAATCCTGAATATTCATTGGAAGGACTGATGCCGAAGCTGAAACTCCAGTACTTTGGCCACCTGATGGGAAGAGCTGACTCATTAGAAAAGACCCTGATGCTGGGGAAGATTGAGGGCAGGAGGAGAAGGGGATGACAGAGGATGAGATGTTTGGATGGCATCACCGACTCAATGGACATGAGTTTAAGCAAGCTCTGGGAGTTGGTGATGGACAGAAAAGCCCTGCATGCTGCAGTCCATGGGATTGCAGAGTTGGACATGACTGAACGCCTGAACAACAACAACCCATATTTTAAAAGATCGGTTATATTGAAATTTTTGTGTAAGAAAAATAAAAACATACAAGAACTAGAGAAAAGTCAGGAGAGTGAGATTACAACCCAGGTGTGGGGAAAGGCTTGCAAAACCTCACAGAAAACCCAGACAACATAAGGAAAAAGAGCAATGGATTTGGTAACATAAAAATTCAAACTTAGGTGTAGTTTTAAAAAAAAAGCCAAACTAAATAAAAAACCATAAAGTTATTATAAGTTAAACTATAAACTTGAAAAAGTGATTTGTCACAGAACCCCTGTCCCCTCAGGCTCATCATCCAGTTAAGGACACTGCCTGGCCCGGGGGCCTCTGAGTTTGCTTCCTGTGAAGTAAGCCTTTCTTTTCAAGACTTTATCTTTGCTTTTCAAGCTTCTAATTTAAGAGATAAGAGAGTTAATGATAATTGTGAAGTCACTCAGTCGTGTCCGACTCTTTGTGACCCCATGGACTGTAGCCTACCAGGCTCCTCCATCTATGGGATTTTCCAGGTAAGCATACTGGAGTGGGTTGCCATTTCCTTCCCCAGGAGATCTTCCCAACCCAGGGACTGAACCCGGGTCTCCCACATTGTAGGGAGACACTTTACCATCGGAGCCACCAGGGAAGTTGATAATTAGGGGATTGGAAAAAACCAGATATAGTTTGTGGCTATCAGAGAGAGATACCCAGCTGCCCATTCATTATTGAGCTTGGACCCAGAAGAACAAAAATGTCCCTAAACTTGGGCTACACTGCTCAACCCCCTTGAGCCCCAATTTCTCCATCTGTTTGTTAATAGAGTTGATGATGAAACCTCCCCATCAGAGGATTACTCTGATGGCTGCCATCATGGTAAGAACTAAGGAAATGTTAGTTATTCATTATGATGGGTGACAAGTGTATGGATGGTCTGCATAGGAGTCTATTTTCTTCTGTGGACACTTCGGTGTTTCCTAAACACTGGACACCAACTAGGTGCTACTATTATAATCAAGAAGAGGTCATTTACATTTTGTCTTTTTTTTTTTTTTTTAAAAGAGGTGACGTTGAGGTTTAACTAATCTCTGGAGGAGAGATCAAGGAAGACCTTAGGATGCTTACGCTAGTCCTTAATCTTTGGGAGTTGTGTTCCCTCCCCAAATTGTTATTGTTTTTGGATATATAATTTTACTTATTTCTTTGTTTTGACTGTGTTGGGTCTTTGTTGCTGTGTGGGTTTTTCACTAGTTGCTGCGAGCAGGGACTACCCTTCCTTGTAGTGCACTGGCTTCTCATTGAGGTAGCGTCTCTTGTTGCAGAGAATGGGCTCTAGAGCATGAGAGCTCAGTAGCTATAACATGTGGGCTCAATAGCTGTGGTTCCCTGGCTCTAGACCACAAGCTCAATAGTTGTAGTGCTCCAGCTTAGTTGCTCCATGGCATACGGGATCCTCCTGGATCAGGGATCAAACCCTTGTCCCCTGTATTGGCAGATGGATTCTTTACCACTGAGCCACCAGGGAAGTCCTCTCCCCAAATTCTTATCCCAAGTGGATGCAAGGATGACCCTGATACCAGCCCTCCCGGTGAGTGGCTCTACATGATGTTAAGTAAAGATGGGCAGAAAGTTTAGTACAGCACAAGGTGATCAATAGGATGCAAGTGAGTACAGAAAGTTACAACAGGTGCTAATTATGACCTGAGTAATTGTCACCTAGAGGTGACATTTGGGCCTAATCGAGTGAGCAGATTTCACTAAGTATGGGGGTTGAGGGTCTTGGAAGAGGGAACACATCTGAAAACGCACACAGGCATGGAAGCGCATGAGGAGTTGGATGAAGCAAGATGTCCAAATGATTTTTCCATGAGTAGGAGGGACAGAAAGCTGGAATGGTCAGCTGAGGGTTGTCAAGTTCTTAAAGGAGCGTGAAGTCATCCTACAGCCAAAGGGAGACGATGGGCAGATGGGCAGAGATGATGAGATCAGATACTCATTTTAGGTAAAAATATAAAAATGCTGAAACAGAGCAGGGATGGATTGGAGCAAAGTGACCGTTCATTCATTCAATAAATATTTGTTGAGATCACCCAGTATTTGTTTCCTATTGCTCCTGTAAGGAACTATCAGAAACTCAGTGACTTAAAATAATACAGATTTCTTAATTTAAAGTTCTGGATGTCAGAAATTTGAAGTAGGTTGCAATCGAGTCTGAAACATCTAAAATCAAGATGAAGGCAGGGGGTGCTTGAGAATCCATTTCCTTGCCTTTCCAGTGTCTAGCGGCCCCCTACTCCTGGCTTCTTCCTCCATCTTCACAGCCAGCATCATCAAGCCAAGTTCTTCTCTTTGACTCCCTTTCTCTCTGCCTCTCTCTCCCCCTTTAAGGTCCCTGTGATCCCATTGTGCCTATCCAGATAATTCAGAACAATCTCTCCATCTCAAGATCAATGAATTGGTAAACTTAATTCCATCTACAGTGTTAACTCTCCTTTGCCTTATAAGCTAATGTAGTCACAGGTTCTGCAGGTTGGGATGTGGATGTCTTTGCAGGGGGTGCATTATTCTGCCAACCACACTCTCTATGTATCAGGGTTACGTTAGGTTTTGGGAACACTGGAGAAGGAAATGGCAACCCACTCCAGTGTTCTTATCTAGAGAATCCCATGGACAGAGGAGCCTGGTGGGCTGCTGTCCATAGGGTCTCACAGTCAGACACGACTGAAACGACTTAGCAACAGCATCAGCAGCAGGTTTGGGGAACACAGATAACGAAGGCTCCTGACCTCATGGAGCTTCTGTTTTACTATAGATAGATAATTTACAGATAAACATGCAAATGCTTTTTAAAGATAGTTTCAGAGTATTACGTGCTCTGTGTGAAATAAAATAGAAATATGAAGCAGGATACTCAGAGAAGGCTTCTCTAGGTGACATTTAATCTGAGACCTTATGAGATGGTGCCAAATATAGGAAGATCCAATTGGATCTTCCCAGACTGTTCCCAGCAGTGGGAATGTAAGGCACAATGGTCCTGAGGCAGGAGAGGACCATTGCAATAGTTCAAGAGCAGGAGGGCAGCTGGAGCAATCACAAAGAAGGAAAGTCTATAGGACTCAGCACCTGATGAAGCATGTTACGTGATGTGAGGAAACCGGGCATTAATTATCTAGACTTACATAACAAATACCACAAACCTTAGTGACTTAGAACAGCAGGGTTTATTGTCTCACATTTTATGAAGGTTGGGAGTCCAGGAGCAGTTTAGCTAGGTGGTTCTGGATCAGTCTCTCATGGAGGTTCCGTTCCGTCGCTCAGTCGTGTCCGACTCTATGCGACCCCGTGGACTGTAGCCTACCAGGCTTCTCCGTCCATGGGATTCTCCAGGCAAGAATACTGGAGTGGGTTACCGTTTCCTTCTCCAGGGGATCTTCCCGACCCAGGGATCGAACCCGGGTCTCCCGCATTGGAGGCAGATGCTTTAACCTCTGAGCCACCAGGGAAGCAATTGGCCAGGGTTGTAGTTTCTGAAGGCTCAACTGGGGCTTAGCTCATTCCCATGGCAGCTGGTAGGCGGCTTCAGTTCCTCAAAATGTGGTGCTCTTTGTAGGTCTGTTCACAGCATGTCTTCCCTCAGAGAAAATAAGGAAAGAAAGAGGGTGAATGAGAGCTCAGAACGGAAGCCTCAGTCCTTTGAACCTATCCCAGAAATGACGCGCTATCACATTCTGCCATATGCAGTTACCTACAGAGTTGTGTTCCTATTGATGCTGTAACAAGCTGCTACAAGCTTCATGGCTTTAAACAGCACAGATTTATTATCTTACCATTCTCCAGATCAGAAGTCTGAAATGGGTCTCACTCGCCTACTATTTAAGATGTGTCAAGATGGCAGGGTTCCTTTCGGAGACCTTAGGGGAGAATCCATTTGCCTGCCTTTCTCAATCTCCAGAGACACCTGCACTCCTTGGCTCCTGCTCCCTTCCTTTTCCAAATCCAGCATCGCCTGGTTGAAGCCATTCCTCTAGTTCTGACTCTTCTGCGTTCTTCTTCAGCATTTAAATTCATGTTGATATATGGCAAAATCCATCACGATATTGTAAAGTAATTATCCTCCAATGAAAATAAATTAATTAATTGGAAAAAAAAAAGAACACCTGTGGTTACAGTGGGGGCTTCCCAGGTGGGGCTAGTGGTAAAGAACTCATCTGCCAATGAAAGAGACATAAGAGATGCAGGTTCATTCCCTGGGTCAGGAAGACCCCTTGGAGGAGGGCATGGAAACCCACTCCAGTATTCTTGCCTGGAGAATCCCATGGACAGAGGAGCCTGGCGTGATATGGCCTATAGGGTCACAAAGAGTCAGACATGACTGAAGTGACTTAGTACACATGCCCACACATGATTACACTGGGCCCATCCAGATAATCCAGGATAATCTCCCCATCTCTAGGTCAATTAATTAATAACCTTAATTCCATTTACAACCTTAACTTTCCCTTTCCACGTAACCTAAAGCCTTTGACTGTGTGGATCACAAAAAACTGTGGAAAATTCTTAAAGAGGTGGGAGTACCAGACCACCTTACCTGTCTCATGAGAAACTTGTATGCAGGTCAAGACACAACAGTTAGAACCTTATGTGGAACAACTAACTGATTCCAAATCGGGAAAGGATATTGGGAAATATACAACAAGGCTGTATATTGTCACCCTGCTTATTTAACTTACAGGCAGACTATAGCATGTGAAATGCCAGGCTAGATGAATCACAAATTGATTGCCAAGAGAAATATCAACAGTCTCAGATAATCTGCATCCATTCTAATGGCAGAAAGTGAAGAGGAACTAAAGAGCTGGCTTAAAACTCAACATTAAAAAAGCTAAGATCATGGCATCCAGTCCCATCACTTCATGGCAAATAGAAGGGGAAAAATGAAAGCAGTGAAATATTTCATTTTGAGAGGGCTCCAGAATCACTACAGGTAGTGGCAGTAGTCATGAAATTAAAAGACAATTGCTCCTTGGCAGAAAAGCTATGACAAACTCAGACAGCATATTAAAAAGCAGAGACATCACTTTGCCAACAAAGGTCCATGTAGTCAAAGCTATGATTTTTTTCTAGTAGTCATGTACAGATGTGAGAGCTGGACCATAAAGAAGGCTGAGCACTAAAGAATTGATGCTTTCAAATTGTGGTGCTGGAGAAGACTCTTGAGTCCTTTGGACTGCAAGGAGATCAAAACAGTCAATTCTAAAGGAAATCAACCTGAATATTCATTGGAAAAACTGATATTGAAGCTGAAACTCCAATACTCTGGCCACCTTATGTGAAGAGTTGACTCATTGGAAAAAACCCTGATATTGGAAAAGACTAAGGACAATGAGAAGTGGGCAGCAGAGGATGAGATGGTTAGATAGCATCACTGACTCAATGAACATGAATCTGAGCAAACTCCAGGAGATAGTGGAGGACAGAGGAGCCTGATATGCTGTATTCCATGGAGTTGCAGACAGTTGGACACAACTTAGTGACTAAACAATAACATATTCACAGGTTGCAGGGGTTAGGAATGGAATCTTTGGAAGCCATTATTCTGCCAACCACTCAGACCAGTCATGGTAAATATGGGAGAAAACCCCCCAAGGACAGGAATAGCAGGAGGCATGGATAACTGGGGGCCTTCCACAATGCCCTGTGGATTTCCAGTTTGAGCCATTGTTGAGCAGATGATAAACACCATAGCCTGGCCTCAGACACCATTGGAAATTAAAGCTCAATTTGTTTTCTAGTCATTTGTCATGTCATGTCACAATGATGTGTCCCTATCTTCTTGTTCAGCAGCTGGGCCAAGTTTCCCTTCAGAGAAAGATTCTCAAGGTGCTGGGAATAGGGGTGGGGAAATTCCAGTTTTATCAAATTACCCCATGTCCATCTGTCACTCTCATTACACCTGGCTTCTTAAAGTCAGAGACAACAGGGAAAGCCCTAGTGTGACATTGCTCTTCCCATCTCCTCTTAATCCCCTCTCCCACAGAGCAGGTAAACCCAACCTTTGTTTCACACAGTAGACAAAACAAAATATAGCACAGAAAGCAAGGAGCATCTATGTTTGGACAACCAAAGAGTGAGGGTTAAGGGTACTCATTTCAAGGTGACGTGCTCTGGGTGTCTGATTTCTCAACTTCATTCTATCCCTGGTATCATTATGAGATCTGTCCTCATGCTAAGAGACTAAAGCAATGTTTTCCATGGTCACCCTCCATTTACACTATACCACCCAGCTGTATTTTCAGCAGGAGGTTTCTGATTATGCAATAAGCCTCGTAGGATATGAAAACAGCTCAGGCAGCAGGCAAGGTCATCCTAAGGTGATTCTCATGCTTAAACTAGTAGCAGGCAACTTCTGGGCTGTTTGGTCCATACCTGGGCCCCAGGTATCCTCTCCTCTCGAAAAAAAAATTTTAAAATAAGTCCAGGATTCCTGGACTTATTGATACTCTCCTTTCAATACCCTCCAACTGACCCTACATCAATAACCAAGACCTGTTGCTTTAGTTCCCTGGACAGCACTAGAGTCTGTCTTCTCTCCATCCTCAGGGTTACCACCCTTTCTCAGAGGCCACTGTCTGGCTCCTGGACTCTAACAAGACCTTCCTCATTAGTGGTTCCACATCCTCTTTACCCCTTCTCAATACATTTTTCTCTTCACAACCTAAAGACATATATTTTTTTGATTCTCTGTTTCTTTTTATTGAAGTATAGTGGTTTATTTTGGCTGTGCTGGGTCTTCGTTGCTATGCCAGACTTCCTCCATTTGCAGAGACAGGAAGCTACTTTCTAGTTGTGAAGCGCAGGCTTTTCATTGCAATGTTTTCTCTCGTTGTGGAGCAACGGCTCTAGGCATGCGGGCTGCAGTAGTTGCAGCTCTCAGGCTCAGGAGTTGTGGTGCATGGGCTTTGTTGCTCCGTGGCATGTGGGATCTTCCCAAACCAGGGATCGAACCCTTATCCCCTGCATTGGCAGGAAGATTCTTTACTGCTGAGCCACCAGGGAAGCCCCTGAAGAATAATTGATGTACAGTGTTGTACTAATTTCTGCTGTACAGCAAAGTGACTCAGTTATACACATGTATATATTCATTTTTATATTTTTTTCCATTATGGTTTATCCCAGGAGATTGGATATAGCTCCCCATGCAATCCAGTAGGACCTTGTTGCTTATCCATGCTATATATAATAGTTGTATCTGCAAACTCCCACTCCATCCCTCTCTCTCCTCCACCTGCTTGGCAACCACAAGTCTGTCCTCTATGTCTGTGAGTCTGTTTCTGTTTTACAGACAGGTTCATTTTGTGCTATTTTTTTCCCCATAAATAAAGCTTTGTTGGGAATACAATAATACTGATTTGCTTATGCATTGTCTGTGACTGCTTTCTCACTGCAGTGCCTGAGTGGAGTATTTGTGACCGATACCGTATGACCCAAAGCCTAAAATATTTGTCTGGGCATTTATAGAAAAAGTTTGCTGACACTTTCACAGACTGTAATCTCTGTTAGAATCAACTTTATGTTTGAACACAGTTGCTGTATCTGTGAGGTTCAAGACCATGTCTGTTTTGTTCATGGTCAAGGCTGTTGAATTGATTGTAACCCACATGTCCTGGCAAATAGCTGTCAAAACAAGGGAAGCAAAAAGCAAAGGAGAAAAGGAAAGATATACCCATTTGAATGCAGAGTTCCAAAGAATAGCAAGGAGAGATAAGAAAGCCTTCTTCAGCGATCAATGCAAAGAAATGGAGGAAAACAATAGAATGGCAAAGACTAGAGATCTCTTCAAGAAAATTAGAGATACCAAGGGAACATTTCATACAAAGATGGGCTCAATAAAGGACAGAAGTGGTAGGGACCTAACAGAAGCAGAAGATATTAAGAAGAGGTGGCAAGAATACACAGGAGAACTGTACAAAAAAGATCTTCACGACCCAGATAATCACGATGGTGTGATCACTCACCTAGAGCCAGACATATTGGAATGTGAAGTCAAGTGGGCCTTAGGAAGCATCACTATGAACAAACCTAGTGGAGGTGATGGAATCCCAGTGGAGCTATCTCAAATCCTGAAAGATGATGCTGTGAAAGTGCTGCACTCAATATGCCAGCAAATTTGGAAAACTCAGTAGTGGCCACAGGACTGGAAAAGGTCAGTTTTTATTCCAATCCTAAAGAAAGGCAATGCCAAAGAATGCTTAGATTACTGCATAATTGCACTCATCTCACACGCTAGTAAAGTGATGCTTAAAATTCTCCAAGCCAGGCTTCAGCAATATGTGAACTGTGAACTCCCAGATGTTCAAGCTGGTTTTAGAAAAGGCAGAGGCACCAGAGATCAAATTGCCAACATCCGCTGGATCATGGAGAAAGCAAGAGAGTTCGAGAAAAACATCTATTTCTGCTTTATTGACTATGCCAAAGCCTTTGACTGTATGGATCACAATAAACTGTGGAAAATTCTGAAAGAGATGGGAATACCAGACCACCTGACCTGCCTCTTGAGAAACCTGTATGCAGGTCAGGAAGCAACAGTTAGAACTGGACATGGAACAACAGACTGGTTCCAAATAGGAAAAGGAGTACAACAAGGCTGTATATTGTCACCCTGCTTATTTAATTGATATGCAGAGTACATCATGAGAAACGCTGGGTTGGAAGAAGCACAAGCTGGAATCAAGATTGCCGGGAGAAACATCAATAATCTCAGATATGCAGATGATACCACCGTTATGGCAGAAAGTGAAGAAGAACTAAAGAGCCTCTTGATGAAAGTGAAAGAGGAGAGTGAAAAAGTTGGCTTGAAGCTCAACATTCAGAAAACTAAGATCATGGCATCTGGTCCCATCACTTCATGGGAAATAGATGGGGAAACAGTGGAAACAGTGGCAGACTTTATATTTTGGGCTCCAAAATCACTGCAGATGCTGATTGCAGCCATGAAATTAAAAGAAGCTTACTCCTTGGAAGGAAAGTTATGACCTCCTAGACAACATATTAAAAAGCAGACACATTACTTTACCAACAAAGATTCATGTAGTCAAGGCTATGGTTTTTCCCGTGGTCATGTATGGATGTGAGAGTTGGAATTTAAAGAAAGATGAGCATCGAAGAACTGATGCTTTTGAACTGTGGTGTTGGAGAAGACACTTGAGAGTCCCTTGGACTGTAAGGAGGCACAATGAGTCCATCCTAAGTGAGATCAGTCCTGGGTGTTCATTGGGAGGACTGATGTTGAAGCTGAAACTCCAGTCCTTTGGCCACCTGATGTGAAGAGCTGACTCATTTGAAAAGACCCTGATGCTGGGAAAGATTGAAGGTGGGATGAGAAGGGGACGACAGAGGATGAGATGGTTGGATGGCATCACCGACTCAATGGACATGGGTTTGGGTGGACTCCAGGAGTTGGTGATGGACAGGGAGGCCTGGTGTGCTGTGATTCATGGGGCCGCAAAGAGTTGGACACGACTGAGAGACTGAACTGAAAGGAACTGTCCTGGCATTCTCCACCTTCCATTAATAGTTGCATTACAATTGTTTGAGCTCTTCTCCTAGTTGATCCACTGGGGTTGCAGCCTTACACCTGACTGCCCTTCCCAGGTATCTCAGGGGAATATTTCCAAGTTCCCGACATCTGTGCTAAGGATCTTTCTCTGGGCTCCTGCTCCTAAGTTGTCTGTTGAGCATCTCTTATCACTTTAGCCCTACAGCATTTACTGGGTGCCTGGAGGTTTCATAGGAATTCTGTCCCAGGGCTGGTTACTCTCTGGTTCAGAACTCTGGGAATTTTTTATTTTATGCTTAGTCTGTTTTTCACTTCCTCAAAGGGAGCTGTATGCAGAGGCCTTTCTCCCAGGATTTCAGACCAGACCTCCTAAAATGAAGTGGCTGTTTCAACACCTCAGCTCAGCAGGCCCCATTTATCCCACATTTTAGATTGCACATGTAAGTGATGTCATGTGGTGTTTGTCTTTCTCTTTCTGACTTACTTCACTTAGTATGATAATCTCTAGTTGCATCCATGTTGCTGCACATGGCATTGTTTCGTTATTTTTTATGGCTGAGTAGTATTCCATTGTATATATGTACCACAACTTTGTTTATTTTTCTTTCAGCTGTGCTGGGTCTTCGTTGCTGTGCATGGGCTTTCTCTAGTTGTGGTGTGTGAGACCTACTCTCTAGCTATGGTGCATGGGCTTCTCATTGCGGTGGCTTCTTTTGTTGCTGAGCAAAGGCTCTAGGGTGCATGAGCTTCAGTAGTTGAGGCACATGGGCTTAGTTGCCCCATGGCTTGTGGGATCTTCCTGGAACAGTGCTTGAACCCGTGTCCCCTGCATTGGCAGGCAGATTCTTAACCACCGGACCACCAGGGAAGTCCTGTACTACATTTTCTTTATCCATTCACCTTAAGGTTGTTTCCATATCTTGGCTATTGTGAATAGTGCTACTATGAACATAGGGGTGCATGTATCCTTTTGAATTATAATTTTGTCTGGATATATGCCCAGGATTGGAATTGCTGAATCATATGCTTTTGAACTGTTGTGCTGGAGAAGACTCTTGAGAGTCCCTTGGAGTGCAAGGAGATCCAACCAGTCCATTCTAAAGGAGGTCGATCCTGGGTGTTCATTGGAAGGACTGATGCTAAAGCTGAAACTCCAATACTTTGGCCACCTCATGCGAAGAGTTGACTCACTGGAAAAGACTCTGATGCTGGGAAGGATTGGGGGCAGGAGGAGAAGGGGACGACAGAGAATGAGATGACTGGATGGCATCACAGACTCGATGGACATGAGTTTGAGTGAACTCCGGGAGCTGGTGATGGACAGGGAGGCCTGGCGTGCTGTGATTCATGGGGTCGCAGAGAGTCGGACATGACTGAGCGACTGAATTGAACTGAACTGAACTGATGGTAGCTCTATTTTTAGTTTTCTGAGGAGACCCCATACTATTTTCCAAAGTGGCTACACCAATTTATATTCCTACCAAGAGTATAGGAAGGTTCCTTTTCCCCCACATTCTCCAGCATTTATTATTTGTATACTTTTTTAATGATAACCCTCTGACCGGTGTGAGGTAGTACCTCATTGTAGTTTTGACTTGCATTTCTCTAATAATTAGTGATGTTAACCATCTCTTAATGTGCCTACTGTCCATCTGTATGTCTTTTTTGGAAAAATGTCCATAAAGGTCTTATGCCTGTTTTTTGACTGAGTTGTTTGGTTTTTTTTGTTGTTGAGTTGAATGAGTTCTTTTTGTGTTTTGCAACTAAACCTTTGTCAGTCATATTATTTGCAAAATTTTCTCACATTTTGTAGGTTGTTCTTTTTTTAATGGTTTCCTTTACTGGGCAAAATCTTGAACATTTGATTACATTCCACTTGTTTATTTTTGTTTTTATTTCTATTGCTTTGGGAGATTGACTTAAGGAAACACTGGCATGATTTATGTCAGAGAATGGTTTGTCTATGCTCTCTTCTAGGAGTTTTATAGTGTCGTCTCTTATGTTTAAGTCTTTAAGCCATTTGGAGTTTCTTTTTGTGCATTGTGTGAGGATGTGGTCTGACTTCATTGATTTACTTGCAGCTGTCCAACTTCCCCAGTACCATTTGCTCGAGAGGCTGCTTTTTCCCATTTTTATATTTTTGCCTCCTTTATCAAAGAGGGGTGGGGTTAAGAAAAGGCATAATGACCAGATCTCTGTTTTCAAAAAATCTTTGATAGACCAGGATGTGTTGGTTTATTTTGGGCTATTTTGTTCCATTGATTCTTATGGATCAGAATCAATAGAAAGATCTTTTGATGTTTCCACTGGCCATTATGCCTCTCCTTACCCCACTGTTCTTGATTTAAAGCCTAAATCCTCACACGGCCTTACGAGACTCTTTATAGCTGGATCCCTTTTTACTTAACTCTCTGTACTTGACTCACACAGGCCTTCTGTGTAATGGACATTTCACCCTTTCCCTCTTCCAAACCACCTCAGGACTCTGTCTCGCCTGAGTTCTTCCTCTGATCTGAAACTCCTCACCTACCTGCCTCCCTCCTCTACCCTCTTTCCCCCACTCCCCAGCAGTCATCAGACAATGGCTGTTGAGAGTTGGAGTGTAAATACCCAATGTCCCTCACCTGAGTGAATCATTCTGACATGTCTCTGGTGTGTCACTGTCTCCCAGTGTGCCCCAGCAGGATTAAACCCACAGGAGGCATTGGCTTGAGTGTTAATTTTCTATGTTTATTTGGCTAGGGGATACCATGGCAGGGAAAAGCCAATTCTGATTCCATGTTTGGGAACTTTCCAAAGTTTCTTTGACTTGCTTTTTTGTTGCTGTTGTTATTATGATCATACATAATGATCTGCCTCAACCATGTACGTAAGTCAAGAAGCAACAGTTTGAACTAGACATGGAACAATGGACTGGTTCAAAGTTGGGAAAGGAGTATATCAAGGCTATTTATTGTCACCCTGTTTATTTAACTTCTATGCAGAAAATATCATGCAAAATGCCAGGCTGGATGAATCACAAGCTGGAATCAAGATTGCCAGGAGAAATATCAATAACCTCAGATATACAGATGATATCACCCTAATGGCAGGAAGCAAAAAGGAACTAAAGAGCCTCTTGACAAAGGTGAAAGAGGAGAGTGAAAAAGCTGACTGGAACTCAAAGTGTTTCATGGCAAACAAATGGGGGTGAAAATGTAAACAGAGACAGACTTTATTTTCCTGGGCTCTAAAATCACTGCAGATAGTGACTATAGCCATGAAATTCAAAGACACTTGCTCTCAGAAGAAAAGCTATGTCAAACCTAGACAATGTATTAAAGAGCAAAGACATCATTTTGCCAACAATTTTCATATACTCAAAGCTATGGTTTTTCCAGTAGTCATGTACAGATGTGAGAGTTGGGCAATAAAAAAGGCTGAGCACTGAAGAATTGATGCCTTCAAACTGTGGCGCTGAAGAAGACTCTTGAGAATCCCTTGGACTTCAAGGAGATCAAACCAGTCAATCCTAAAGGAAATCAACTCTGAATATTCATTAAAAGAATTGATTCTGAAGCTGAAGCTCCAATACTTTGGCTACCTGATGCAAAGATCTGACTAATTGGAAAAAACCCTGATGCTGGGAAAGATTGAGGGCAGGAGGAGAAGGCGGGGACAGAGGATGAGATGGTTGGATGACATCATCGACTCCATGAACATGAGTTTGAGCAAAGTCCTGGAGATAGTGAAGGACAGGGAAGCCTGGCATGCTGCAGTCCATAGGGTCACAAAAGAATCAGACACACAATTTAGCCACTTAACAACAACAAAAGATCCTGCCCCCCTGCCTGACTGTTAAACTAAAGTGCCTTTGTTCAGATCATAAAAAGATAATCTAAGCCTGCCCACCTATGAATGGCTACAAAAAAGAAGAGATTGACACATCCCTTTCCAAAGGTTGGCCTTTTCCAGAGATGTTTTGCAAGACTGAAGACCCTTTTTACTTTACTTCCTCACTGTCTCTCCCTCTCTGTTCTGCCTTTGGACTTCAGTTCCTCGTTGTTTCTCTCTGTGTCTCTGTAGAAGAACCTGACATCCAGATCCCAGGAAGATGGTTACTTTGAGACATTAGTCTGCCATCTTCTCAATCAGCCAGCTTTCTGAATAGTCATATTCCTTGTCTCAACACTTCATCTCTTGGATTCATTGGCCTGTTACATGGCCAGCAGGGCAAGCTTAGACTTGGTAACAGTATAACCCAGTTATTCCACCAAATACTAACCAAAATGTGGCTGTATTTGGTAGATGCAGTTAACATCTATAATCAGTTGACTTTAAGGAAAGGAGATTACACTCAGTAATATGGACGGACTTCCATCAGTTAAAGGCCAGGAGTAAAATCTGAGTTTCTCAAAGGAGAAATTCTGCCTTAAGATTGCATCAGCTCTAGCCTGAGTCTCCAACCTGTCAGCCTACCAAACAGGTTTCAGATTTGCCAGCCCTCATGTTCCTGTAAGTTAATTCCTTAATATAAATATCTCAATATATCTATGCATGTATGTATCCATCCATCCATAGACGCATCCATTTGACCACCCATCCATATCTCTCTATTTATTTATCCATCCATATCTGTCTATCTACTGACCTATCCCCTACATGTTCAGTTTCTCTGGAGACCCTACCCTGGAGCAAGATTGTTGTCTTAATTGGCTCCCCCATCTCATTTTCCGCTTTCCCTCCTCTTCCAAATAAATACCTTGCACAGGAATCCTCTTCTCAGGGCCTATTTCTGAGGACACTCACTCTAAGAACTTTCTTTAGTTTCTTGAAAGTGTTACACAGGGTGACCAACCTGTTCTAGTTTTCCCAGAACTTTCCCAGGACTAGCACTGAAATCCTGTGTCCCAGGACCCCCCCGTCCCTGGTGAACTAGGACAGGTCACCCAAGACTGTTGCAGTTTTAAAACTGAAAATCTGGTGCCTAAAACCCACCCCACCCACTCAATCTTGAGCAAGCAGGGGATGGCCAATAGCAGTGCACGTGGGTTCCAGCAGTGAAGCCTCTACACCAACTGGTCCTTCTGCCTGGAAAACCTTCCCCCAGTTCCTGGTTAATTTCTACTGATCACCCTTTCAGATCTCACCCACATGTCATTTCCTCAAGGAGGCCATCTCAGACCCCCCAAGCCTGGCCCACATCTCCCTGTTAAAATGCTCTGAGCACCACGAACATCTCCCTCAGAGAATTTCCACCTGGTTATAATTTTACACTCATGGGTATAATACTAATGTCTGTCTCATACACTAGAGTGTGCACTACGGTGGAGGGAGCTTGCTCCAGGTTATCTTCCGTGATGGCCAGTCAGCTGTGGCCACAAGAGGGAACACAGGAGAGGCTCAGGAAAACACGGTTTATTCTATAACAGATCCTAGAAACAGGGCCATTGGGGAAAGCCCAGTATGGTCAGCAGGCAGAAACCAGGAGCAAGGAGAAAGCATGACTGGGATGATCTAGTCTGAATAATTTCAGCAGGCTCTTAGCTATAGGGGTGGCCCTGAGTTACCTGGTATCTGACTGTGGGATGATTAAGATCTGGAATATTACTCCTGGAATAATAGTATCTGGAATATTGCATGGTGTGGGGGCCAGAGAGAGCAGCCAGGCTCTGGATGGGTTCACTTGTATATGAAAGACTGAGACTCTTTCTGTCTCTAATTGGCTCTGCCCAGAAAGGGCAATCTCTTCTCAGTCAGACTCTCTGTTCTTTTTTTTTTTTTTTAATGTTTATTTATTTGGCAGTGCCAGGTCTTTAATTGCAGCACGTTGGATCTTTGATCTTCATTGCGGCATGTGGGATCTAGTTCCCTGACAAAGGATCAAACCCAGACCCCCTACATTGTGAGTGAGAAGTCTTAGCCACTGGACCACCAGGGATTTCCCAGACTCTTTCTAAGATGTCAAAACATGATAATATACAGAAAATTTAAAATATAGACAATGAAATCTGTATTCGAGGTTACTCTCCATTGATTCCTGGCCAACAGCAGGCATATCAAAGAGATTTATTGAATGAATGGATTTTCAGGACAGTGATGGTCTGTCCCATTTACCTTCCTTCCCTTGGTTGTCCTGTGGAGGGTATTCATGACCTGGATGGAGAAATGAAGTCAGAGGAGGAAACATAGGAAAGACCCTAGGAAGAAAAAGGTTCAGATACACTAAAGGAGGAATTTAGTGTTTTCAAAATTCTTTGCTGTTACACAGGTGATATGTTCAGATTAACAAAATAGAGAATACTGAAGTTGCCTGTAATTGAACAACTGGTGACGTCTGAATAATGCATGTTCTTGAATTAACAGTGTTTTAACAGGACTGGAAAAGGTCAGTCTTCATTCCAATCCCAAAGAAAGGCAATGCCAAAGAACGCTCAAACTACCGCACAATTGCACTCATCTCACACGATAGTAAAGTTATGCTCAAAATTCTCCAAGCCAGGCTTTAGCAATATGTGAACCGTGAACTGCCAGATGTTCAAGCAGGTTTTAGAAAAGGCAGAGGAACCAGAGATCAAATTGCCAACATCCGCTGGATCATGGAGAAAGCAAGAGAGTTCCAGAAAAACATCTATTTCTGCTTCATTGACTATGCCAAAGCCTTTGACTGTGTGGATCACAATAAACTGTGGAACATTCTGAAAGAGATGGGAATACCAGACCACCTGACCTGCCTCTTGAGAAACCTGTATGCAGGTCAGGAAGCAACAGTCAGAACTGGACATGGAACAACAGACTGGTTCCAAATAGGAAAAGGAGTACATCAAGGCTGTATATTGTCACCCTGCTTATTTAACTTATATGCAGAGTACATCATGAGGAACGCTGGGCTGGAAGAAGCACAAGCTGGAATCAAGATTGCCGGGAAAAATATCAATAACCTCAGATATGCAGATGACACCACCCTTATGGCAGAAAGTGAAGAAGAACTAAAGAGCCTCTTGATGAAAGTGAAAGAGGAGAGTGAAAAGGTTGGCTTGAAGCTCAACATTCAGAAAACAAAGATCATGGCATCTAGTCGCATCACTTCATGGGAAATAGATGGGGAAACAGTGGAAACAGTGGCAGACTTTATTTTTTGGGGCTCCAAAATCACTGCAGATGCTGATTGCAGCCATGAAATTAAAAGACGCTTACTCCTTGGAAGGAAAGTTATGACCAACCTAGATAGTATATTAAAAAGCAGAGACATTACTTTGCCAGCCAAGGTCCGTCTAGTCAAGACTATGGTTTTTCCCGTGGTCATATATGGATGTGAGAGCTGGACTGTGAAGAAGGCTGATCGCAGAAGAATTGATGCTTTTGAACTGTGGTGCTGGAGAAGACTCTTGAGAGTCCCTTATACTGCAAGGAGATCCAACCAGTCCATTCTAAAGGAGATCAATCCTGGGTGTTCATTGGAAGGACTGATGCTAAAGCTGAAACTCCAATACTTTGGCCACCTCATGCGACGAGTTGACTCACTGGAAAAGACTCTAATGCTGGGAAAGGTTGGGGGCGGAAGGAGAAGGGGATGACAGAGAATGAGATGGCTGGATGGCATCACCGACTCGATGGACATGAGTTTGAGTGAACTCCGGGAGTTGGTGATGGACAGGGAGGCCTGGCATTCTGTGATTCATGGGATCGCAAAGAGTCGGATACGACTGAGCGACTGAACTGAACTGAACTTACCTGAAGATACTGTCACAGCAGAAGCTGGGTGAAGGGCACATGGGGTCTCCCTGTGTGAGGCTTAAACTATTTCAAAATAAAAAGTTATAATTAAAAATTACTTGTAATCCTACCACCCAAAGATAACTACATTAACATTTTGTCACTTTTTCTTCCAGATGCTTTTTATGCATATGTATTTGTGCTTTGTAAATTATATTTTATCATGCTGTTCCTCACCCCCACACCCTCTTTGATCACAGTGATTCTTAACTCTGGTTGCATATTACAGTCACCTGGTAAACCTTAAAAAGATACTGGTGGAGACTTGCCTGGCTGTCCAGTGGCTAAGACTTCACACCCACAATGCAGGGGGCTCAGGACAGATCCCTGGTCAGGGAACTTGATCCCGAATGCCGCAACTAAGACTCAGAATAGTCAAATAAATTTAGTTAAAATAAATATATTTTTTAAAGATACTGGTGACTTACTTTCAGAGTGAAGTCCTTCTCCCTATTCCTCCCACAAAGTGTGATTAAAGACTCTGGACGTTATATATAATACCAATACGGGAAGACTTTGCCAGGTGGACAGAAGAAAGCAGACAGAGGCACATTGGGATCAGGAGACATAGTGTTGATATCCTTGGGTTTTGTTTTTGCCTCCTACATCCAATACTTGAAGCTGAGGAATCTTGAACCTGAAAATGTGAACAGGCACACAACCAAACAAGCACCAAAAGCCAGCAGAGGAATAGCTTAATGCCTGTCTGTCCATTTCTCTCTCTTTTCCCACCTCACCCCTCCCCGCCAGCTCTGCTTCCAACATCACACCTGCTCCTCTATATTCTGATCCTCCAGCATTCCTTTTGTAAGCAGGACTCTTGTGATTACATTAAGCCCACCCAGATAATCCAGGATAATCGCTCCCTGTCAAGGTCCTTAACTTAATCACATCTGTAAAATCCCTTTTGCCACATAAGGCAAGGTTCATGGGTTCTGGGGGTTAGGATGTGAACATCTTTGCTGGAGAGGAGGGTAGGGAGCCATTATGTAGCCTACTCCACAGTAGAGGGAGTTAAAGATAAATCCCTCTCCCCACTCCTGGACTCGGGCCAGGACTCTACTCTCATCCCACCCTATATTGTGCTATTTCCAGTTTCTGATGTGTTCTTATAAAAATATTTTCATGCAAACTCCAATGTATCTATATATTTTTTTATTTTTTCATATACCCTGTTTTCTATCCCCAACTTCCTTTTGCTAACAACATAGCTTGGCAATTGCCCCATTGCCAGAGCCTCAGCTTGTCGCAAAGAAAGTTCCAGGGCCTGAGAGGAAATCCAGTCCAGCAGACGCAAGGGTGACATCCAGAAGGCAGACAGCAGGCATGAGAAAATCAAACAGTGTCCAGGATCCTGACAGGTGGGTGGAGACCCAGGCTTGGGAGCCATGGCAATATTGGGAAATCCGAGGGGGAGCGGGCGGTTAGCTTCAGGAATTGTGTCATCAGGGAGTCCCAGCTATTGAACTGATTCAAAGGCAGGTCCTGAGTATTAGGAAAGGACTGGGGAGGTGCAGGAGGAATCCCAGTCGTGGGCAAGTTACCAAAATAGGCGCCCAGGAAAAGAGAATTCAACAACCACAAAGCAATTCCACAAATATTTATTTAGTGGCTGTGACTCTCCAGGTGCTGAGCTGAATGCCCGTTCTTACTTAAGACAGGCCTGATCCATCCCTATTCTCCCACAGGTGAAGACACAGACAGGTGAGAGGCTGTTGCTATTTAATATGGTCAGTGCTGTGGTGGGAGGTAAAAAAATGATATGGGAGAATGTGTGTAGGGTAGGGGAGGGAAGAACAATTCATTTAAATATATTTGTCAGGGCAGGCTAACTGCTATGTAACAAACCACCAAGTCTCAGTGACTTAACACAATAAAGCTTATTTTTCATGTTATAATCCCATGCTGGTTAGGGAGAAGGCTGGTGGGACTCTGTTCCACACAGTCATTCAGGGACCCAGGTTCTTTCTATCTAATGGCTCCACTGCCCTCTCCCAGGGTGTCAGAGTTCTCCATAGGGTTCCTTGCATCCACCTGGCAGAGGAGGGCAATAAAAACTGTGGAGAATGACATGGGAGGTTTTTGGGTATGCTTTAAGCCTTGAATGCTGTGCTGTGCTTAGTCCCTCAGTCGTGTATGGCTCTTTGTGACCCCATGGACTGTAGCCCGCCAGGCTTCTCTGTCCATGGGGATTCTCCAGGCAAGAATACTAGAGTGGGTTGCCATGTCCTCCTCCAGGGGATCTTCCCAACCCAGTGATTGAACCCAGGTCTCCCACATTGCAGGCAAATTCTTTACCATCTGAACCATCAGGGAAGCCTTTAAGCCTGGAAACTTTCCATTGACCAGAACTCAGTCATGTGACCCCACCCATCCAAGGCATGGGAGCCTGGGAAATGTTCAACTGTGAGCCCAAGAAGAAAAAGAACCAGAGTTTGGTGAACACATAGCAGTCTACACTGCACCAGACTTGGGAAAATGGGGAAATTTTCTGGAGGGGGGTTTCTATATATAGAAATATATCTGGGGGATATATTATGAGTTACAGGATGAAGAGAGGCGGGAGAGAGTGGGAAAGGCTGTATTTCAGACAAACATTAATATAAGCAAAAAATGTGAAGCCTTGACAAATACGGTATACTGAGGAGATTCACCTCTGCAGAGGGCAGAAGGCAAGCCTGGTGGTGGAGCCATTGAGGTGTGAGGGTCAGGGAACAGGCACAGTATCATAAGTTGGGTTAAGGAATTCCTCCCAAGAGTCAACAAAGCCATGGCAGTTTTAGCAACTGAGGATGATGTTTGTATTCCAGAGATGTCTCTGGCTTCTGTGTAGAGAATAAATTGGAAGGGGGCCAGAGAAGATGCCGGAAGACCAGCTGTATGAGAAAAGATGATACTCTGAATCATGGGAGTGGCTGTAGAGAGAAGTAGACAGTTCTAGATATCAGGAATTGGGATTTACAAATCGGTGATGGATTAGATGAGCAAATAAGCAAAAAAAAAAAAAAAAAGAATCATGTTCATTTCTATGTTGGGTTGAGTGGTGGGGGATTCTATTTGCCAAGAACAACCTGGCTGTTTGGAGGGTTGTTTCACCCTGGACTTGTGAGTTTGCAGTGCCTCCGGGATGTTTATAGAGAGATACCTGCAGGCAATTGCGCGTGAGTCTGAAGATTAAGGAAAGGATTTAGGCTGATGTATTCATGAGAGTCGGTGAGCTCACTCCAGGGAGAGGAGAAAGGAGAAAAGAGGACGTTCATGAAAACTTGTGAAATGCCAACACGTAAGGGATGCACGGAGGAAATAGAGCTCACACAGGCATCTGAGAGGAAGCGGCCAGGTACGCAGAGACAAAAGAAAATGAGCACATGGCATCAAGAAATCCAAGAACAGAAACAATTTCATGAAGGTGTGAGAGGTCCACAGGGTGGAACTTGCAGAGAGGTAAAGAAAATTAAGGGCCAAAAGCCATCAAGCACATGTTCCAGAAAGAGCCTGAGTATAAAGGGCCTGAAGTAGGAGAGACATGGTCATGCGTGTTGAGAGCCAGGATGCTGGCCCGAGTGGGACGACACCACTGGTGCTGGCAGAGTTGAAGTCAGAGACGTGATGGGAGGCTGGGAGACACCAGGATTCCATCTTTCATCGTGAATGAGAGGAGGGCAGGGGCGCTGGACAGTTTTGATCAGAGGAGGGACATGATGTGACTTAAGCTTTAACTGAATCACTCTGGATTCTGTGTGGAGAGAAAAATTGGACAGAAAGGTTGGGGTCTGGGGATATGAAGAACAGAAACAAGAAAATGTGATAATTCAGGTGAGAGGTGATGGTCTGGACGGGACAAGGAGGTGCAATAGAGATGACAAGCAGTGAAGCCATTCTAGAAATATTTTGAGGAATTCCTTGGCAGTCTGGTGGTTAGGGCTCTATGCTTCCATTGCCGGGGGCCTGTGTTCAGTCCCTCGTTGGGGAACTAAGATGCTGCAAGCCAAGCCGAGTGGTGGGGTCAAACACAGGAGAGAGAAAAGAAATATTTTGAAGGTAGCCAACCAGATTATTTAGCTGGCTGATTGTGGAGTGTAAAGACAGAGTAATCAAGACTATCTCCAGAGTATTCTTCAGCTATGAAACGGAATGAAGTGCTGATACATGCCACAACATGAAAGAGAACGTGGTAGTCGCTCAGTCACGTCCGGCTCTTTGTGGCCCCATGGACTTTAGCCCACCAGGCTCCTCTGTCCATGGATTCTCCTAGCAAGAGTACTGGAGTGGGTTGCCATTCCCTTCTCCAGGGGATCTTCCCGACCCAGGGATCTAACTCGGGTCTACCGCACTGCAGGCAAATTCTTTACCATCTGAGCCATCAGGGAAGCCTGAACCTCAAAGACATTTTGTTAGTGAAAGAAGTCAGACAGGAGAGGCCACATATTATATGATTTCATTTATACAAAATACTCAGAATAGGTAAATCCATAGAGACAGAAAGTAGTAATTGCCAGGGGTTAGAGGAAGATGGAGAAAGGGAAATAACTGCTTAATGGATATGGGTTTTCTCACAGGGTGATAAAAAATATTTGGAATTAGATAGAGGTAGGCTTCCCTTGATTGCAGCCATGAAATTAAAAGACGCTTGCTCCTTGGCAGGAAAGTTATGACCAACCTTGATAGTATATTAAAAAGCAGAGACATTACTTTGCCGACCAAGGTCCGTCTAGTCAAGGCAATGGTTTTTCCCGTGGTCATGTATGGATGTGAGAGTTGGACTGTGAAGAAAGCTGATCGCCGAAGAATCGATGCTTTTGAACTGTGGTGTTGGAGAAGACTCTTGAGAGTCCCTTATACTGCAAGGAGATCCAACCAGTCCATTCTAAAGGAGATCAATCCTGGATGTTCATTGGAGGGACTGATGCTAAAGCTGAAACTCGAATACTTTGGCCACCTCATGCGACGAGTTGACTCACTGGAAAAGACTCTGATGCTGGGAAAGGTTGGGGGCGGGAGGAGAAGGGGACGACGGAGAATGAGATGGCTGGATGGCATCACCGACTCTGTGGACATGAGTTTGAGTGTACTCCGGGAGTTGGTGTTGGACAGGGAGGCCTGGCGTGCTGTGATTCATGGGGTCGCGGAGAGTCGGACACGACTGAGCGACTGAACTGAGGCTTCCCTTGTGGCTCAGCTGGTAAAGAATCCGCCTGCCATGTGGGAAACCCAGGTTCGATCCCTGGGTAGGGGAGATCCCCTGGAGAAGGGAAAGGCTACCCACTCCAGTATTCTGGCCTGGAGAATTCCATGGACTGTATAGTCCATGGGGTCGCAAAGAGTTGGACACGACTGAGCGACTTTAACTTCACTTCACTTCACTTCACTTTGCTGTTTCCTTGACATGGCGAATGAACTAAATGCCACAAAACTGTTCACTCTAAAATGGTCAGTTTTGGGTTTTCCCTGACAGTCCAGTGGTTGGCAGTCCAGTGGCAGTCCAAAAACACCTCCATTTTCTGATCCTGGGTGTGCTGGGTTCAATTCCTGGTCAGGGAACTGGCCTTGGCCAAAAACCTGAAACATTAAAAAGAAGAAGAAGAAGAAGACTTTCCTGGTGGTACAGTGGATAAGAATCTGCCTGCCCTTGCAGGGAAGACAGGTTCGATTCCTGGTCCAGGAAGATTTCATACACTGAGGGGCAACTAAACCCGTGCGCCACAACTACTGAGCCCATGAACTGTAACTACTGAATTCACACACCCTAGAGCCCGTGACGGGTGAGGGCTTCACAGTGAGGGCCCTGTGCACCACAGGAAGGGGATCCCCCTCCCATCACAGCTAAAGAAAGCCCATGCGCAGCAACAAAGTCAAAACAGCCCCAAATTAAATTTTCAAAATAAGCAATATTGTAACAAGTTCAATAAAGACTTAAAAAATGGCCCACATCAAAAGCATCTTTTAATAATCATAAATAAATGGTTAATTTTATGTTATGTGAATTTCACTTCAATCTTTTTTTTTAAAAAGTTTTTTTTTTAATGACTCTGATGTCTTCTATCTGAAAACTTGAAGAATGGGGTTGCCCTCACTGAGATGGAGAAGACTGTAGGAGGAACAGGGCTGGGAAGAAAATGTCAGTGTTCAGTTTTGAATGATTATTCATTTAAAGATGCCTGTTGACGTGAGATTATCAATAGATGTGTGCTTGGATTTCAGGGAAGATGCTGGAGATAATTTGAGAGTCTTCAATGTATAGCAGCCTATAGCTCACCTTTAGACTTAGAACAGACTGATACTAAGTTTCTGTTTCCTAGAAGAAGATGTCAGAAATAGGAATGATAGTGTTACAGAAAAGTAAATAATTTAATGTATTACATATACAAGTTTGTGGAGTGAAATTCATACCTGGGTTATAGATCTTTAAACCCATCTAGGCGTGACTGATCTGGAGCCAGGGAGGGCTGGGCTCTCTGGCAGGGAGGAGGAAGGCTACAAAGTTTCCGGCTCTCTTCTTCACTGCTTCTTCGAAGCACCTTGGAAAACAGCAGCTGACTTTCAGTCTCCGCCAAGGATCCATCTGTCTTGCCTACTAGCATTGTTCTCATCCTGCTGAGACTTGTCAGTTGAAAAACCAGAAAGAACGCATCTGGTTTGTTAGACCAGCAGAACTTTGCCAAGCTAAGGGATGTAGTATTTAGAGCAACAGCCTTCCATTGTTGTTGGCTATAGGCAATTAACAACTGTCATCAACAAATAATAGTAACAACAGAGAATTGAGCCGTCTTTGTGTGCCCAGCATTCAGCTAAGACCTTTGCATTTATTGTATCTTTCTGCCTTAAAGCCTTTGACTGTGTGGATCACAACATTAAGTATGTGAGGCAGGTATCACTATTATTATTTATTAGCCCCAGTTTTACATATATAAACCAGTCCAGAGAGGTTAAGTCATCTGTTTGAGGTCACACAGCAAGTAAAGCAAAAAGCAGGAGGAAAGCTCAATTATGTCTGACTCTAAAGTGCAGTGCTGCCTGGCGCTCCGTGATGACCTAGTGAGGTGTGATGGTGGAGGGAAGGAAGGGAAGGAAGGGATATGGAATTATGACTGATTTGAGTTGGTGTGCTGTGATTCATGGGGTCGCGCAGAGTCGGACATGACTGAGCGACTGAACTGAACTGAACTGAACAACACAAAATCATAAAGCAATTTTCCACCGATTAAAAAAATAATAAAAAAAAATAAAAATAAAGTGCAGTACTTTGGAGGAATGAAAACAGGAAGTGTCAGAAGCCTCCCACGTTACCACTCTGCACTCCATGGCCACAGAAGGTAAGTCTGGGTCCCCAAGCCACCTTGAACCTCCTCACCAGCCTTTAGCACAGATTGGTGCATACTGGATGCTCAGAGTTTGCTGAATGAACGAGTGATTGAATGAACAAGCACGCAAAGAATGATTGGCATGTACAACACTGCATTGTGCTTCATGATGGACAAACCTGTCTCTCCAGCTAGACTGTGAGCTGTGTGAGGGAAGAGACCCTCTCTTACCTGCTGCAACAATGGAGGGCAGCATATGGAGGGTTCACAGCGTAGGTGAAAGGACACGGGCTCCAGAGGCGGTCCACACAGGGTCACATCACGCCTCCTCTGCTGTGAGAGCTTGAGCAAGTTATTCAGCCTCATCGGGAAAACAGGGAGAAGAGCAATACCTGTGCCTTAGATACATTCATCAAGAGTAAATAAGTTAAGACCTTGGAAATAGTAGCTGCGTGTCTATGGAGTCTCAGAGGAAGAAGTCACTTGATGTCCCCGGTCGACGGAGGGGCGAGGGGAGTGTCGGGTACAGTCTGTAGCCTGTGGCCTAGAATAATAGGTCACATCTTTGAACACTTAACATTAGGTTCCAGGAAATGAGCTAACCACCTTATATGCATCATTGCATTTCATCCTCACACTAGGAATATGAGGGAAATACCATTTTCATCCTATTTTTCTGACGTGAAGACAGAACAAAGTTAAGGGAGATTGAGTAATTTGCCAAGAGTCACAAAGCAAGTAAACGCAGATAAAGAACCAGTGCGTGCTCCATGAGGTCAGGGGCCAGGTCTGTTTTATGAGAAAAATCGAAACCACTCCAGGTATTTCACACAGGGGGAACTTCATCAAGGAATTGATTCCATAAATGAGTTAAGAGCCAAGAAGAGGAGATAGTGAAACCACCCTGGGCTGAGTAATGGCAGGAAGTTGCTGTCACTGCTGCGGCACACGGAGGGCAGGGATGTCCATTTCTGGGCCATCCAGGAGGAGCTAGAGTCACAGCAGGGGCTGCCCAGTGAAGAGCTAAGCCATGGAGGAGGCACAGCCTCTGCTGGAAAACATTCTCTGAGGTTGGGAAGGAGCTTTGGCTCCTCTCTTTAGCCCACCATGCCATCCCCTGCCAGTTTTTGGCTCAGTTTAGCTGGAAACCAGGGCTTCCCAGGTGGTGCAGTGAAAGAATCTGCCTGCCAACACAGGAAACACAAGAGTCACGAGTTCAGTCCCTAGGTTTGAAAGATCCCCTGGAGAAGGAAATGGCAAACCACTAGAGTATTCTTGCCTGGAAAATCTGGTGGACAGAGGAGCCTGGTGGGCTACAGTCCATGGAGTTGCAGAGGGTTGGACAAGACTGAGCAACTGAGTGTACACACACACACACAAACACACATGGCTGGAAACCAGCCAACCAGCGGCAGTGGTGCCTGGGAAATGTACTTTGCAGAAGAAGGTCAAGGCCTGGCTCTAAGATCAAACAAGCCAATGACCTGCATGTTTGCCTTGTCTGCCTTTAGAACCCCAGTATTTCACATCAGTGCTTGGCAACTAGATGCCACTTCATACATAGGAAAGATGGGAGGGAGGAGGAAGAGCAGGCAGACAGCAGAGTCTGTGTTGAGTTCTTGACCCATAGGGCTGCAGAAGCCAGGTGGCTTACATAAAGGCATGGTACAAACCTGTCCTGGGGAGTGGTGGGGCTTCTGTCAAGCTCACAGGTACACACCCTGTCTAAATGGGGCAGCCCTACTAAGCTTCAGCCAGTTTCTGCCAAGCAGGAAGGCAAGTTCAGTGTTGCCAGATCTGCTGACTTCAGGAGGAAAACTGAAAATCCTGACTTTCACTTTAAATCTGTGCTATGCTTAGTCACTCAGTCATGTCCGGCTCTTTGAGATCCCATGGACTGTAGCCCGCCAGGCTCCTCTGTCCATGGGATTATCCAGGCAAGAATACTGGAGTGGGTTGCCATGCCCTTCTCCAGGGGATCTTCCCAACACCAGGGATCGAACCCAGGTCTCCTGCATTGCAGGTGGATTCTTTACCAGCTGAGCTACCAGGGACACCCTCACTTTAAATCAACTTCTTTTTAAATGTTGGCAATGAAGTCAAATCCAGATGAGCTTGGGACATCTTGACAGACCAGAAAGACGTTTAACAAAACTAGCTGGGGTCATGGTCATGTCAAGAGGATCTGGGCCCAGCCTCACTAGGCTCCCATTTAGTTCTGTTAGGTCAGTTCTAAGCATCAAAAAGATTGAATGAATGGATGATCCTAGACTGAATCCTGAAACAGAAAAGGGACATTCATGGAAAACCCAGTAAAATATAAATAAAGCCTAGAGTTTTATTACTAATAGTATATCAATGTTGATTTCTCAGCTTGTCAAGGGAATCACGGGAATTTAAAATGTTATTATAACATTGACTTACATTATGAGGAAACTGCTTGTGGGAATTCTCTGTACTATCTTCGCAACTTTTCTGTAAATCTAAAATTATTCCAAAATAAAAAGTTTTTTTTAAATTAATGAATGCACTTGAATGAAACACCTGAACTCTATTTTTAAGGGTCAACGAGTTTACGATGATAACCAAATAAACAAAAGCAGAAAGGAAAAAAAAAACAGAATAGAAAGAACTAATTTGTCACCATTGGAGGTAGCTATTGCATCAAATTCTTACCCTTAAAAAGTAGTAGTAAGAGGGAAATAGGGCTTCCCCGGTGGCTCAGTGGTAAAAATCCACCTGAAATGCAGGGAACATGAGACTTGGGTTCAGTCCCTGGGTTGGGAAGATTCCCTGGAGGAGGGCTTTGGTAATCCACTCCAATGTTCTTGCCTGGAGAATCCCATGAACAGAGGAACTTGGCAGGCTACAAGTTGCAAGAGTCGGACACTACTGAACCAACTGAGCACACACTCATGCAAGAGGGAAATAATTTATTCTTCCCTAGTCAATGAGGGAAAGAAACTCTTCTTTACAGGAGAAAGACAGCTCATAATTGTTGAAGGAGGGATTGCATTAGATTTTGCAACCCTGAATGAAATAATTGACTCAGGCAATGATTAGCAATGGATGCTGAAACCACGGGGTGAAAGGTTCAAGGGAGGCTGGATATTCACAAGGTGCCAAGAATAAATAACGTCACAATGGTGGGATCAGGTTGTCACCACCTAACCCAGTGATCAATCTTAGCTTCACTCATGAGACACCCAGTCATGAGCCTGCTGGTGTGAGTCAACGGAGGGTGCTCATAGCACCACCTGGGGAGAATTATTGCTAAAATGTTCAGCTAAAATCTGATGAAGCCTTTAACTGCAGCTAGTTTACCGGAAATACAGGGTGTTGAGGGGAAAATTAAATGCTTCATGAGGAAGCAATCAAAGACAAGAAGTAGGGCATTGCACCAAAAGGACTATGAACCTGGTTTCTTCAGTGACCTGGAAGAAAGGGAGGAGATGCCAGAGAGATTCTAGACTTAGACACTTATGAGATGTGATCAAACGCAATTTGAGGATCTGGACTGAGTCCTGGTTTGAAGCAATGTAAAAGGCATTTGGGGGTCAGATGGGGAAATGTGTATATGGAAGAATTTAACGGCACTATGGATTTGGGGTTCATGTTGTTAGGTGTTACCATGGTATTGTGGCTAAGCAGTGTTTCATTTTGAACAGGTTGAGAGAAACTGATAGAGATTGAGGAGAATCCTAGACAGAATCCTAGAGATCAGTATTTAGTGATGAAATGTCATGTTGACTATAAATACTTTAAAACACTCAGGCCAAAAAAGGAAAGAGATGAAGCAAATATAGCCAATGTTCACAAGTTATATCTAGGAGATGTTCATTACTTACAAGTCTCTTTACTTTTCTGTACATTTGAAATTACTCAAAATAAATGACAAAAGAAAAGTGGAGTTTAAATAAGCATTCTTTAACTGCACAAATAGTAATATACCAGGCACTGATTTAGGCATTGGAGTTTTGGTCATTGATTTTTTTTTTATTCATTATTTTATTTTTGGCTGCCCTGTCTTCATTGCTGTGCACAGGCCTCTCTAGTTGCCGAGAGTGGGGGTTGCTCTCTAGTTGCAGTACGCAGGTTTCTCTTCTGGAGCGCAGGCTCTAGGCATGCGGGCTTCGGTATTTGAGGCACTCAGCCTCAGTCACTGTGTGGCACAGGTTCTAGCTGCCTCGCAGCCTGTGGAATCTTTCCAGACCAGTGATTGAACCCACATCCCCTGCATTGGTAGGCGAATTCCTATTCACTGTACCACCAGGGAAGTCCATGATTTCAGTTCTCGCCTTCCTGAAATTCCATCCAGTTGGAGAAAGAAGACAATCAAGGAATCAAACAGGTAAAGTGTAATGTATGTTAAGTGCCACAGAGAAAAACAGGGCACGCAAATAAGGACAAGAATTTCTGTATGTGGTATATATTGCTATTTCATATGGGATAATCAAGGAAGACCTCTCCGAGGACTAGTAGAAACCTAAGAGAAGTGAGAAAAACAGTCCCTGGGAACTGACAGAGGAGCGAGAGGGACTGACAAGTGCAAAGGCCCTGGGGTGGGAGCAGGAGCGGGTATTCAAGAGGCAACAAGGAGGCCAGTGAAAGTCACGTGGAAGAACAAAGGGAGAATGGTAAGAGATGAGCTCAGAGAAAGTAAAAAGCGGGTGGGGGTTTCAGATAAAGGGGAAACTCACAGGCCATTTCAGCTGTTATTCTCACTGAGTGAGAAGGAAAGCATTAGATTTTACTTAGATTTTTCTGAAAATTATTTTTACAGAAATTTCTAAACATACGAAAAGTAGAGAGAATGGAATAATGAACACACAAGTACTCATCGTGCAGTTTCAACATTATCAGTTCATGACCAATCTTACTTCATCTGTATCTTCCACAGCATCCTAATGGATTGTTTTGAAGTGGATCCCAGACATCTTCCCATTTCACCTCTAAATATTTTTGCACATAAGCATGCCTTGGAAATATTGCAGGTTTGAGTCCAGATCACTGTGAATACAAAGTAAATGTCACAATAAAGCAAGTCATAAATATTTTGGTTTCTCAGTGCATATGGAAGTTATGTTTATACTTTACCACAGCCTATTAAGTGTGCAATAGCATTATATCTAATAAAACAAGGTTCATAGCTTAGTAAAAAATATTTTCTTGTTAAAAAATGCTTACCATCAATTTGAGCCTTCAGTGATTTGTAGTAACATCAAAGATCGATCACTGATCACAGATCATCATAATAACATATAATAGTAGTAGTAATAATAATATTAAAATATTATAATAATAAAGTTTGAACTATTGGAAGAATTAAGTAAAATATGACACAGAGACACGAACTGAGAAAATGCTGTTGGAAAAGAAAATATGGTGACAATAGATTTGCTCAACACAGCACTGCCACAAACCTTCAATTTGTAAACTGGAAAAGACTCTGATGCTGGGAAAGGTTGGGGGCGGGAGGAGAAGGGGACGACGGAGAATGAGATGGCTGGATGGCATCACCGACTCTGTGGACATGAGTTTGAGTGTACTCCGGGAGTTGGTGATGGACAGGGAGGCCTGGCGTGCTGTGATTCATGGGGTCGCAGAGAGTCGGACACGACTGAGCGACTGAAATGAACTGAACTGAACGATATCTGCAAACCTCCATAAAGTGAAGTCTGCCTTTATATCTTTAAAATATAAGGTCTCTTTTAGAAAACTCACAAAAAACCATTGTTATACTTAAAAATGTAGCAATAACTTCTATATACCCCAAACTAATTAGTGTTCAAATGTGCCATTTTATTGATAATTTTCATAGCGTTTGTATGAATCAGCATCCAAGTAAGTCACGAATTGCAATTGTTGAAATAGCTCTTAAACCTCTTTTAATCTCGAGGAGTCTCCTCAATCTCTATCAGTTTCTTTCAATCTGTTGAAACTGGTCCTTTGTCCTATAGTTTCCCACCATCTGAATTTCACTGGTTATATCCCCATGGTGTTATTTAGCAAGTTCCTCTGTTCCCTGGATTTCTCATAAACTTGTAGTTACATGTTGTTGTTGTTCAGTTGACCAGTCGTGTCCAATTCTTTGCGACCCCATGGACTGCAGCACGCCAGGCCTCTCTGTCCCTCATCGTCTCCTGGAGTTTGCCCAAGTTCATGTTCATTGCATCCGTGATACCTTCCAGCCATCTCTTCCTCTGATGCCCTCTTCTGCCCTCAATCTTTCCCAGCATCAGAGACTTTTCCATTGAGTCATCTGTAGGCATCAGATGACCAAAATACTGAAGCTTCAGCATCAGACCTTCCAGTGAATATTCAGGGTTGATCTCCCTTAAGATTGACTGGCTTGATCTCCTTGCTGTCCAAGGGACTTTCAGGATTCTTCTCCAGCACCACAGTTTGAAGGCATCAATTCTTTGGCATTCTGCCTTCTTTATGGCCCAGTTCTCAAAACCATACATGACCACTGGAGAGAGCATAGCCTTGACTATATGGACCTTTGTCAGCAGAGTATTGTCTCTGCTTTTCAATATACTATCTAGCTTTGTCACTGCTTTCCTGCCAAGAAGAAATCGTCTTCTGAATTCATGGCTGCTGTCACCATCCGCAATGATTTTGGAGCCCAAGAAGAGAAAATCTGCACTATTTCCACCTATTCCCCTTCTATTTGCCATGTAGTAATGGGGTTGGATGCCATGATCTTAGTTTTTTTATTATTTAGTCTTAAGCTGGCTCTTTCACTCTCCCCTTTCACCCTCATCAAGAGTCTCTTTAGTTCTTGTTCAGACAGACCTAATCAGAATCAAGGGGGTTTTTTTGTTTGTTTTTTGGCAAGAATACTTCATAAATGAGGTTAGGTACTTTCATCAAGAGATGTATACTGTTTGATTGTCCCTCATTGCATGATATAAGCAGCCACAAATGACCTTTGCCCAGGTTCATTAATTCGTTAGAAGTTTCGAAGTGCTGACATTTTATTTTTTCTTTCTTTAATTAGATGGTATATATACATACAGAAAATTTCCTCACATCAGCTATTTGGTTACCCTGTATAGCATAGGCAGAACACATGCTTGACTCTTTTCCTTTATTTGAAAGTGAAAGTTGCTCAGCCATGTCCAACTCTTTGTGTCCCCATGAACTATACAGTCCCTGGGGAATTCTCCAGGCCAGAATTCTGGAGTGGGTAGCCTTTCGCTTCCCCAGGGCATCTTCCCAACCCAGGGATCAAACCCAGGTCAAAACAAAGAATTGGCTCTCTGGTCTACTAGTTCTCTAATGCCACAAAACAAATCACCACATTTAGTGGTTTAAAACAACACACATTTCTTCTCTTACAGTTTCTGTGGGTCAGGAGTCCCAGCATGGCTTAGCTGGGTCCTCTGCTGCAGGGTCACTCATGAGGCTACCATGGAGGTACTGGTTGGGGCTGTGGTCTCACTGGAAGGCTCAGCTGGGGAGAGATTTGATTCTGACCTCGGTTACGTAGTCGGGGAGGGGATTACACAGGGCGTCAATGCTAGGAGAGGAACCTCAAGGGCCATCTCAGGGTAATGCTGCCACAACCAGTATGTTCCAAGGTGACTGCTAAGTTTCATTTTTTATTTGTTTAGTGTGACCTGGATTATTAAAAGATAAAAGGATTATCCTGTCAGCTGTGAGGAGGCTATGTGCCAGTATGCCAGGGGAGCAAGAATGAAACACCTGCTGTCAACATCCCCATAGCCTCATTGTTTGCTGTGTCACCGTTAAGCCTTGCAACATGATCCAAACCTCACAAGTGAAGTAAAAAGGCAAGACACAGGCAAGGAGGAAACAATAGGAGATGGAATTGATCTCCAGGATGTGCAATGAGTAGAAATCTGTGTGCCTCTATTTCCTTCCTGTAAATTTAAGCTAATAGTCTCGACCTCCCTGGGCTATTGTTAGTTAGTACATATAAAATGTTTAGAGCATTGGCTGGTAGAGGAGTTCTCTGGTGGTCCAGTGGCTAAGACTCTGCAGTCACAATGCAAGGGGCCCAGGTTCGATCCCTGGTCAGGGAACTATTTCCCACATGTTGTAACTCAAGATTCCACATGCACAGTGAAGATCAAAGATCCCATGTGTGGCAAGTAAGACCTGACACAGCCAAATAAATAAATAAATGAATTTTTAAAAATAGAGATGGCACTGCAAGTGCCACCCAGGTATAAGTGTTTGCTGCTGCTATTTTATAGTTGTTGAAATGATTATTGTCACATGTGATTACAAGTTAATATCTGCTGACTTCTCTAAGACTGCCTGGTTGGTCCTGGCCTATGTGCCCATGCTAGCTGGAAAGGTTTTCGCTTTCAGCAGACAAAGCCAAATGAAAGTCTCCTATTTTCCTTCCCAGCATGAATGAGCGATTCAAGCCACTTCAGTAGCAATTAAATAGCTTCAAAAGTGAATCTGACTCATTAAATACCCAATTGGCTGGGAGAACTTGGTCCTAAATTAAACCAAGCCCCTTCTAGTCTTTTTAAAAAGGTGAACACTATTCATTAGGGTTTTTTTTAAAGTTTTAATTACACAAGTGATATATGAATATACTCTTTTATTTTAAAAGATGAACATACCTAAAGATAAGATTCTCCGGACTTCCCTAGTGATCCAGTGGTTAAGAATCCGCCTGCCAATGCAAGAGACATGAGTTTGATCCTGCTCTGGAAAGATTCCACATGCCATGGGGCAACTAAGCTCATGCGCCACAGCGGCTGTGTCTGTGCTCTAGAGCCTGTGCTCCGCAACGAAGTGAAACCACCCCAATGAGAAGCCAGTGCACCACAACTAGACAGTAGTCCCAGCTCGCCACAGCTAGAGAAAGTCCATTAGCACCAACGAAGACCCAGCACAGCCTGAAAAAAAACAGAGAGAAGATTCTGCTTGAGGACTCTCACCTCTGCTTCCTCTCTTTCATTCTTGAGGGAACCATGGTTAATAATTTGACATGTATTCTTTGAGAGCTCTATCTTTGCATTTACATTGTTTTATATGTTTTTATGTAAATAATGTTGCATGGGAAGCATTATTCTGCAACTTTCTTAAATAGCTGCAAAAGTGAAGATGACTCATTAAATGCCAGGTTATCCGGAAAGGTTTGGTCCTAAAATGTCTCACACCCCACACCAGATCCTCCACCAACTTATGTCAGCTATCCTTGAAAAATACACCCAGAATCTAACCACCTCTCACCCCCTCCACAGCTCTGACCCTGGACCCTGCTCCAGCTTCCATTTCAACTTTCGATCAGATACACCTAAAAAATTTGAAAGCAAGTTCTTGAAAAGGTATTTTTATCTTTGAATAATAATTATTCAATGCTACTTATGTTCATTGTAGCAGTCTTCACAATGGCCAAAAGATGGAAATAATCCAAACGTCCAGTGGATGGGTGGATAAAATATCATATACATTACACTGGGCTATTATTCAGTGTTTAAAAGGAAGGAAATTGTGTCACATGCTACAGCGTGAATGAGTCTTGAAGACATGAAATTATCAGACACAAAAAGGCAAATGTTGTATGATTTCACTTAAATGGGATATCTAGCTGAGTTAAACTGATAGAGACAAGAGCAGAATAATCAATATTCTACCAGGAGCTGGAAGGAGAGGAAACTGCATAGTTATTATTCAATGGGTACAGAATTCCAGTTTGGGAGCATCTGAAAGTACTGGAGACAGGTAATGGTGATGGTTGAACAACAATGTGAGTGTTCTTAATGTTACTTACTTATACTTTTAAATGGTTTAAATGGTATTGTTATGTGTATTTTATCATAATAAAAAACACATCAGAAATTTTTGATCAGGTTGCTTGCTTGCATGCTTAGTTGCTCAGTCATGTCCGACTCTTTGTGACCCCATGGACTGTCGCCCACCAGGTTCTTCTGTCCATGGGATTTTTCAGGTAAGAATACTGGAGTGGATTGCCATTTCCTTCTCCAGGGGATCTTTCTGACCCTGGGATTGAACCTGTGTCTCCTGAATTACAGGCGGATTCTTTACCTGCCGAACCATCAGGAAAGCCCCTTTGATGGGGTTATATCACCCCCAAACCTCTACAGGTCCTCATCTCAGGGCTTCAAGACCAAAGTCCCTACCCTGGCCTACAAGGGCCTGTCCCATGTTCTGTTTCCACACCCTGTGCGAACTTTCTGAATCTCCCTCTCACGGTTTTGTTCACTTCCACTACAGACATGCTGGCACCTTTACTGCTTTTCAAACACGCCAGGCATGCTTTGCCTCAGGGCCTTTGCAGTTTCTATTCCTCTGCCTGGTACATTTTTCTCCCAGGTATCTGCAGGGCTGGCTTCTTCACCTCCTTTAGGCTCATGGATCTTAGTTCCCCGACCAAGGGTTGAACTCATGCCCCAGCAGTGGAATCGCAGAGTCCTAACTTCTGAACTGCCAGCTGACCCTACTTTTTAAAAAATCAACCTTCACCCCACCCCTTTTGGCCTGCATTCTTCTTCTCCACAGCAGTTAAACCATCTAAAAGCTTCTTTGTCTTATTTATTGTCTGGCTTGCCTCACTAGAATGTATGAGTGTTCGAATGTTTTAAAGTCTCCAAGCTGCAACCTGACCTTTCTCAAGGTTCCTGGATGCCATTGATAACCTCAATAGCAAAGTTGCAAAGTTTGTTCTCAGATCTTCCTTTTCCCTGGGTCACAGCCCCAGAAGCTGATTAAATTTTTCCTCTAGGCCAGGAAGGGGAGACAAATGGAAAGGTATGTGCTCTGAGTGACCAGGTGAGCCCTGAGCGCCAGCCTGGCTGTTTCCTGTGTGATTTAGACTCTGTGGCTGGATTTCTGGGAACAAAGTGAAATCTGCCAGGCTTGGCAGTGACTGGGGGCTTTTGTGGCAGACTGGCCGGTGGTGAAGAAGAACAAGCAGAGATGGCCTGGATGTGATGGGAGCAGAGGCTCTATCCTCAAATGTCTATCGGTCATCAATGCACAGGGAAGCTGGGCACGGGGACGCTGGACAATTTGGAAATGGGGAATAACAGGAAATCAGGACCCATTCAGCTGCCACTCAGCTCCAGGTGACTCGGACCAAGCAGGAATGAAAGCATTCTTGTTGCCAGACCTCCTGACTGCTTATTTTCCAGAGAATCAGGAAGTTGATTTTTATGAGCTATTTTCTCACTTTTAAACATTGGTTTAAAAATTTTTTTAAATACCACATGATCTTACAAAACATGTTTGAAAACTGGATCTCCTCCATCCCCATTCCCTCCCATACACACCCTCCGCTGTTTACAAATCTGCAGTTTAAGAAAACACTTAAGAACATGGACTTTGGTTCCAGAGACACCTGGCTTTGTTGCTATTTGGGCCAAGTTCCTTGACGTCTGCAAGTCTGTTTCTTTATCTGTAAAATGGGAACAAAACTAGAACCTACCTCATAAGATTGTTTGGGAGGATAAAGGAGACTTAGCAAGGTGCCTGGCAAATAGTATCAGAATTCAATATGAGTAGTAGTAATTGGGGGAAGGGGGAGCCAAAAGGTACTCCTAGGGAGAGACAGTGGAATAACAGAAAGGTCGTGCATGGTATGAGCTTGTGTGATGTGGTCAGAGGCAGAGGAACATCCACGCTTGCTTGCTATGGCCTGAGGGAATGAGATCCAGGACCCACCGTAAGCAAAGGACTCAGGTAAAGATTCTGCCTGGTGGCTCAGACGGTAAAGAATCCGCCAGCAGTGTGGGAGACCTGGGTTCCAACCCTGGGTTGGGAAGATCCCCTGGAGGATGACATGGCAACCCACTCTAGTACTCTTGCCTGGAGAATCCCCATGGACAGAGGAGTCTGGCCGGCTACAGTCCATGTGTTTGCAAAGAGTCCGACATGACTGAGTGACTAAGCACAGCATACAAGGATTCTGCCAACCACGCCAGAGACCAGCACCTCCCAGGTCTTCCAGACCTGTGGGTGGCACTGCATCTCTAAGAGGCTCTCTATCTCAGAGGGTGGCACAGGTCCCAAGCCAGAATTAGTCTGAATGACCCAGCTGTAGGACTTTACATCTGTGCTTGCAGTAGTTTCTCTTCTTAGTTTGGGACCTGATATTTCAGATGTCAAGATTCTGCAACCGTCCCTCCTGACTTCCTTCTTTTGTAGTTTGGATAAAGTTTTCACCAGAATCACTTAGGAGTGTTTAATTGTAAGCAACAGACACCCCAGTGCCAAGATGGCTTAGCAAAAATGAAACATAAAGTTTCATGTGCCTGAAATGTCCAGGGGGAGGACTGGTACAGCTTGATGTGGGTCAGATCATGAGACCAGAACTTTATTCTCTCTGTCATCTTTCTGGATGGGATTCATTCTCAGGCAGTCTCTTCCCAGATGTAACTCCATATCTGAACAACTCCATATCTGAGCAACTCTGTATCTGAACAACTCCATATCTGAGCAACTCCGAAGCAGGTGGGACTCCCTAAGAGCTCAAAGATAAAGTCCCTGTGTAAAGTTTCATTGACTATGGTTAACTTGAGTTGGGTCTAATTCCCTCCTTTGAACCAATCAATATCCCAAGAGGAATACAATGTATGATTTCTAGGCCAGAGCAGCATCAACTTGGATGGGGGTGGTGATACCTGAAATCAGCATCACCAGGATCAAAATATGAACGAGGGGTAAGAAAGGGATGCTGACTCAAGAACTAAATCATGTGCACTGACCTAAAGTAGAATGAATGGGTGCTCAGGGACCCACTCTCCTCAGGGAAAAAAAAACAGTCACCTTATCTTTTATGCAATGTATTTTTAAAATAGTCATTACAAAGAACAGCATTTAACACCCTACTGATCCCCAGGGCTGGCTTGACTGAGTTTGCATCCCTTTTTATATTTATCATCTCCTAGAAGTGCACTACCTTGACTAAAGAAAGCAGGAGTATTCTTCCACAATAATATAGATTAGATTATTTAGGGGGTACTTACCTTTCAAACCAGTCATGAATCTATCCAGGCCTAAATTTTTCCAACTGTGCCATAACTCACCCCACATATCTTTGTCTAGAAAAAGATTTTTGTTTTTTTGCCAAGTGATCCATAGTTCTAAACACCTGGTAAAAGTCCACACAGACTCTCTTATGTCCTTCAATCAACTCTGAGAATGCCGCTCTCCGTGTTCACAACTGTTTAAAATACATACTTCAAAATTTTTCAGCCTAATATCACCGAATTCGTAGTTCTTATGCACCCCTCAAATGCCACCTCCCCCGCATTGGAAATCATGACATAAAGAAAGACATAACATTTGTGCAAAGCTGTCCACAGCAACATAGTCCCAGTGGAGATACATCAAATGATGTTTTCCTGGACCTGACCAGGAAAACAGAGTGTGAACCAAAAAGAAAACCTTCCAAAATAACATTTATTTGCTGGAACAATATGAAATTGCCATTTTTGTATCAACAATTTTAATGATCACAGCTATATATAATAGGGCAGTGGTTTTCAAAGTGTGATTTACAGACTTTGGGGGAGTTTGGGGGTGGGGAGTAGGAGTGTGTCCCAAAGATCCTTTCAAGAAGAACGTGAAGTCATAAATAATAATACTAAGATGTTATTTGCCTTTTCACTATATTGACATTTGCCCTGAGAAAAGCAATGAAAGTGAAAGGCGCTCAGTCATGTCCGACTCTTTGCGACCCTATGGCCTATACAGTCCATGGAATTCTCCAGGCCAGAATACTGGAGTGGGTAGCCTTTCTCTTCTCCAGGGGATCTTCCCAACCCAGAGATCAAACCCAGGTCTCCTACACTGCAGGCAATTCTTTACCAACTGAACCACAAAGGAAGCCCAAGAATACTGGAATGGATAGCCTATCCCTTCTCCAGCAGATCTTTCTAAACCAGGAATCAAACCAGAGTCTCCTATATTGCAGGTGGATTCTTTACCAACAGAGCTATCAGGGAAACCCCCGAGAAAAGCAATGGTGAGTAAAATTACAAGAGGCTGAATTTCCTTCCGTTATTTATTTCAACTAAACAACATAATGCAATAGATCAAGTTTAGAAGCAGATATATGAATCCACCTATCCTTTTTTTATTTTAATTGAAGTATCACTTCAGTTGCTCAGTCGTGTCTGATTCTTTGTGACCCCATGAACTGCAGCATGCCAGGCTTCCCTGTCCATCACCAACTCCCAGAGCTTGTTCAGACTCACGCACGTCAACTCAGCAATGCCATCCAACTGTTTCATCCTCTGTCATTCCTTTCTCCTCCTGTCTTCAATCTTTCCTGGGATCAGGTTCTTTTCTAATGGGTCACTTCTTCGCATCAGGTGGTCAAAGTATTGGAGCTTCAAAGTCAGCATCAGTCCTTCCAATGAATATTCAGGATTGATTTTCTTTAGGATTGACTGGTTGGATCTCCTTGCAGTCCAAGGCACTCTCAAGAGTCTTCTGCAACAGTACAGTTCAAAAGCATCAATTCTTCAGTGCTCAGCTTTCTTTATGGTCCAACTCTCACATGTGTACATGACTACTGGGAAAACCAAAGATTTGACCAGACAGTTGATGTACACTTGAAGTATACTTGAAGCATAGTTGATTTATATATAGTTGAAGTAAGTTGAAGTATAGTTGATTTATAATATTGTGCTCATTTCAGGTGTTCAGCAAAGTGATCTGTAGATAGGTAGTTTTATGTCCTCTAAATATATATGTTTATATTGTTTTGTGTGCTCTAAAATTTTTACTTGAAGTAATTCATCCTGTACAAATTGATCTGCTACAGTGAAGTGCACAGGCTCTGGATTAAGACTGACTCTGGATTCAAATCTTGACTGATGTTTCCAAGTTGTGTGACCTTGGGCAAGATATTCAACTGCCTGTACCATACTTTCCTCATCTGTAAAATAGTAATAATACTTGTACTTATCCCATGGGATTGCTCTGAGTTTTAATATACAAGTTCCTAGAAACAGCATCTGGCACAGAGTAAGCACTTTAAAAGTGTTTGCTCTCATTATTATGTCAGTCCTCTTGCTTTTTCACTCATGGTTTTTTTTACGTGTTTGTGTCAGATCTTAGTTAAGTCATGCAAGACTTCTGTTGCAGCATGCTGACTCTCTAGATGTAACTCATAGACTTAGTTGCTCCTTGGCATGTGGGATCTTAATTCCTCGACAAGGGATCAAACCCACATCCCTTGCATTGCAAGGTGGATTCTTAACCACAGGACCAGCAGGGAAACCCCTTCACTCATGATTTTGACCCTTCATATGCATAGATAGCATAGGCTCTTGTTCGGTGCTGTATAGTATTCCATCACATAAACAACAATTCCACGTTTTCTTTTTATTTATTTATGGTCACACTGAGTTTTCATTGCTTTTGTGTGAACTTTCTCTAGTTGCAATGAGCGAGGGCTACTCTGTGTTGCAGTGCCAGGGCTTCTTATCTTAGTGGCTTAGTGGCACAGGCTCTAGGTGACCAGGCTTCAGTAGTTGCAGCACACAGGCTCAGTATCTGTGTCTCAGTTGCTCCTTGGTACGTGGAATCTTCCTGGACCAGAGATGGAACCTATGTCCCCTGCATTGGCAGGCGGATTCTCATCCACTGTGCCACTGGGGAGGTCCCCAAACACTCCACATTTTATTATGTGTCTGCTGCAAATACTGACAATGATAAGCTTCTTTCTACTTGTAGATATTCATAAGTTTATAACATCAAAAATCTTCTCAGAAGACTAATTTTCTCCAGTAAGGCTCACCTCTGTGGTAGGCAGGATAACAGTTAAAAGATGTCTCTGTCCTAGAACCTGTTAATATGTTAAATTATGTGACAAAGGGTAAGTAAGATTGCAGATAGAATTATGATTAGTTATAATTAGAAATGGAGACATTATCCTGGATTGTCCATCCAGATGGGCTTCCGTGGTGGCTCAGTAGTAAAGAATCCACTTGCCAATGCAGGAGATGTGGGTTTGATCCCTGGGTTGGGAAGATTCACTGGAGAAGGAAATGGCAACCTACTCCAGCATTCTTGCCTGGGAAATCTCATTGAGAAACCTGGTAGGCTACAGTCCATGGTGTCTCAAAAGAGTTGGATTCGACATAGCAACTAAACAACAACAAAAACAATCCATCCGGGTAAACCGAATGTAATCACAAGAGTCCTTACAAGTGGAAGAGGGAGGCAGAGGAGAGAGAGAACTACAGATGAGGTGAATACAGAAGACTTGGCCTGGCACTGCTGGCTTTTAAGATAAAGGGGCCACAAGACAAGACAGTCAGTATTCAGAAGCTAGAAAAGGCAAGAAAATAGATTCTCCCCTAGTTCCTCCAGAAGGAAGACAGTCATACCACTTCTTGATTTTAGTGGTGTCGGACTTCTGACCTCCAGAACGCTAAGATAATACATTCGTAGGTATTAAGCTAGTACTCCTGTGCTCATTTGTTATAGCAGCATGAGAAAAGAAACTGGCTCTAAATGGTGGCTCTGTGGTAAAGAATTCGTCTGCCAATGCAAACGAGTGGGTTTGATCAGGGAAGTTCCCCTGGAGAAGGAAATAGCCACCCACTCCAGTATTCTTGCCTGGAGAATCCCATAGACAGAGGAGTCTGGAGGGCTACAGTCCATGGGATCACAAAGAGTTGGACACCACTGAGCAGCTGAGCACTCAAGCACCACCAGATAGAGAAGGGCTGACATTCGGGGTTTGCCATGCACAGGTGAAATGGATATATGAAATGATAGTCCTTGGAACTTCGACCAGATGGGAAGAAGGAAGGAAGTGAGGATTAGAGAAGGGAGCCTGGCAGCTGCTGAGGCTGCAGTACAGGTGTCGTGTGTGCCACTGGGAGGAAGCCAGAGGTCCAAACAGATGGGGCCCTCAAGGGCTGACAGGGATCTGAGAGTGACCTTGGAGCAGGTGGCCAAGGACAAGGAAGCAGAAGATCACTGAGAAAGCAAAGGTGCGGGTGAGGGAATCCAGAGCTCCGGTGAGGGGCAGGGAAATCAGTTGCAGAAGCCGGTTCCTTTGCAAACTCCTGGAAGTCCCCGAGGACACTCTGTGCCTGCGGCGGGGTAGGGATGCGATGGGCGTGATTGGACAGGTGTGCGCCCTGTGTCCAGGTACGCCGCGGGGCAGGATCGAGCACTGTACAGGGCATGTGTGTGCTGCTGGGACAGTGGTCTGTCTGGGAACACGAGGATGGCCGATGACGGGGTCTGTGTGTACGGGTTTGTGCCACGCGTCTGGATGTGGGGAGGGAGAATGCGGGGGGTGTGAGCGCAAGGGTCTGGGTGGATGAGCTGGGGAGACGTGGGTGTGTGGACGCGGGATCAGGGGAGCGCGCGAGGCCGGAGCTCGTTTGGGGGCAGAGGGAGAAAGAAGGGCCGCGCGGAGCCGGGCGGTGCGGTGGCCCGGCCGTCCGCCCCGCCAAGCCCCGCCCGCCGCGCTCCGGGCTTCCCCGCCCCGCGGCCGGCTCCCTCCCGGTCCGAGTCTCCGCGCGCTCGCGGCGCCGCCGCCAGAGCCGCCCGCCGCCGGCAGCCGCCGCCGCACGCACCCCGCGCCGCCGCGGGAAGCAGGTATGACCGCGACGCCGGGCCCCGCGCCTTCCCCGCCGCCCGCCCCGCCGCCTCCCACCCGAGGGCGCTCGGCGCTCGCGCAGCCCGCACTGCCGGGGCCCGGCCTCGGGCGCAGGGCGACCGCCCGGGAGGATGGGGAGGGGAAGACCCCCGACGCGGGCCGAGGTGTCGGACGGGTGCGCCGTCTGGGGCGGCCGAGAGGGCGGCGGCGGCCCCGGCGCCGAGGGGGCGGGATGCCAGGGCCTTTGGGAGGGTGACAACAGCGACACCTGAGAGCTAGGCGCCTGGACGCGCCAGGCGCTGCTGAAATTAGGATGGCTTCTTGGTGTTTCCATTTAACAAAGGGGAAAACTGAGGGCCAGGGGCCGGAGCAGCTTCCCTGGGTCCTTGGGGCAAGTTGCTGAGCCCAGATTTGGACCCAAGGCGTCTGACCGCAGAGCTCGCTCACCTTAGCCTTCTCGACCAGCCCGCCTCAGGGGAACGGGGGTGTCTTCAATGAGTGTCCCCCTTGAGACTGCCCAGCGCGGGGAGGCCAGCTCCGAAGGCCCTGCTCTGTTTCCCAGAAAAGCATAACTTGGGTGGGCTGAGCAGGGGTGGGGGCGGGGTTGGGGGCAGAATGTGTGCCGCCGAAGCGGGACCTTGTCATCTAGTCTGGAGGGAGAAACTGAAGCAGGGGGAGGTTTAGGGAGGAAGTCGCAGAGCTTCTCCATCCACAGGGCTCAGGACAGCTCCCCCTACCACACCCCCCCCCCACACACACACAGACACCCGCTCATCTCCACTGGAGTGAGGGCAGAACAGCCAAAGCAATGGATTGACCCAGACAGCTCAGTCCTCAGTCCATGGGAGGCTTGTGTGACTAGTTCCCTGAACCTAAGCATCCCTGTGACCCCTGCATGACCAATGACCCCACCTGCCTGCCCTCTGAACTGTGCAATCCCAGGAGGAATATACACTCATCCGATCTCCTTTGTCTGTAACCCCTGCCCTTCCCCCTCCAAAGGTTACCGCCTTCATAATTTGGGGTGTTCTTTCTAGGTCTTTCCTACACCCGTGCAGTCATATAGATGTGTATCCATAGAAAGTATGTAAGCTGCAAAGTAACGTGGGTGGATGTTTCCTAGATATGCTACAGTACATCCAGCATCCTTCTGCAACTTGCCACCCCTCTCCGCTCAGTTATCCTTGCTTTGAAAGTTATTCAAGTGGCTGCATATAAAGCTAGCTTATTTATTTTAACTGCTGCATTGTCCTCCACCATGGATATGTGGATGGTGGTGGTGTTAGTCCCCCAGTGGTGTCCAATTCTTTGTGATCCCGTGTCCAGGAGTTTCCTCTAGACATACTCTCAATGCCCTCCCCACCATCCAGTAGGATATGGAAGGACTTAGAAACCATGTCTGACAGACTAGGGTGTCTAGGGTCCTCCTTGTGTACCACAGACTTTCCAGGTCCAGGCTGTGCCATGGGAGTGTCCTTAGCCTAGACCGTGGGCCGGGACTGTCAAAAGTTTGGTGGAAGGTCTGATGACAGCTGGCTGGGGAAAGCTGGAATCCCAGCTCTTTGCATTACAGTCCCAGCTCCACCTCTTCCTAGCTTGGGCAATAATTCCCTTCCAGCGTCTGAGCCACAGTTTCACATCTGTAACATGGGATGCACATGAACATCCCAGAGCTGTTGAGTGGGTCAGTGGGATGACAAAACCAAGCCCTTAGCACGTTGTCAGCACTCAGAAAGCAGGAAGTCTTATCTTGGACTGAGAAGACCCAGCGATGGCCCCTGGGTGGGGGTGACACTCAGGGCCACCATTTGGGACCTCATCCACATCCCAGTGCAGGGCAGAGAATCCCAGCGCTGCGTGGGATGGACGGTGAGACCTCAGCTCACAGTGGGGTCCAGAAGTGTCATGACACCTACAAAGGACCTACTGTGCACCTGGCCCTGAGCTAAGATACAGAAACAAACTGATCCACAGTCCTCACAAAGCAGACCTGTGCGCAGCTTTTGTGAGGCCCACCACGCTCCTTTTGAAATTCTAACTTACTCCCAAATTTTAAAAGGTGGGAGATTAGGATTTGGGGATCCTCCTGAGAAGAGAGGATCAGAAAAGCTGACAACTTCAGCCCTAACTTTCGGCTGCCCCCCGGCATGGGGCAGGCACCCTCGAGGGTGGTACAGTCCCCAGCTGGCCCACCCTTTATTCATAAGGAGGAGCATACTATAAAAGTTAGTAACTCAGACTCCATAGCCAGCTTCTGCATCCCAGCTCTGGCATGGATTAGTTGTGTGATCAAAGCAAATTATCTAGCACTTTTTGGGGGACAATTTTTTGATCTTTTTGAAAAATTTATATTTTTTCACATGTGTGCACTGCTGTATTTATTTGTTTATTTATTTTTGGCTGTGCTGGATCTTTGTTGCTATGCAGACCTTCTCTAGTTTCAGAGAGCAAGGGGCTGCTCTCGAGTTGCTGCGCATGGGCTTCTTATCACAGTGGCCTCTCTTCTGGAGCACAGGCTCTTTGGGCGCTTGGCCTTCAGTAGTTGCTGCTCACGGGGTCTAGAGCTCAGGCTCAGTAGTTGTGACACACGAGCTCAGCTCCTCTGCAGCAGGTGGAATCTTCCTGGACCAGGGATCAAACCCGTGTCCGCTGTATTGGCAATCGGGTTCCTATCCACTGCCACCAGGGAAGTCCAATTTAGCACTTCTGTAATTCAATTTCTTCATATGGAAAAGAGGGATAATAAGTAGCACTTCCCTCAAACACTATTTTCAGCATTAAATGGATCAACAAAGCTCAGCCTCATACAACAGTGCTAGGTGCATGGAATACACTAAGTGTTGATGATGGTGATGCTTGCTGCTGGTGGTGTAAGTTGTCTGATCCCTGTAAGAGCACAATTTGTATTCCAAATTGTACTCCACATAAATGTTGGGAGAGTACAAGTGAAAGAGGAAGGAAGGAATGAAAGTAACACTTTAAGCTCTTTCTTCAAAGAAGATGCTGCTATCCTGGATATTTTTTCTGCCCAACGTCAGGAAGAGGACAACATTACAAGGAAAGTGACAAAAGGAGGGGACTTCTAAGATGGGTTTTGAAGAACGAATAGGAGTTTCTCTGGAGCAATAGAGTGAGAAAAGCATTTCCACACAAAGGAAATAGCCTTTACAAAGCCCTGGGAGCATGACCAGGTAGACCATGTTTAGGAAGTGACAGTAGTCCAGTGGTACTTCAGGTAAGGTATCTCAGAGTATAGGGAGAGGCAGGAAGATGAATCTGGGGAGACAAAGATGAGGCTTTCAGCAAAGGGGATGTACATTTCTTCTGCATCTACTGTGTGCAGGTGTCCTTGTAATCCCCACTCCCCCTCATCCTCATAATACCCCAGGAATCAGGTTTTTTGGTCGCCATTTACTGATGAATTAGAGGCTCAGGAAGGTAAGCCACTTGCTCAAGAGCTCAGACTGTGGTTCAGGGGCAGAACTGAAATCAGACCCCAGATATGTCTGATTCTAAAACCCATGTTCCCTCTCTGAGCTTCCTGTTTTCTCATCGGAAAGTGGAGGTAGTACTAGTGAAGCCTACTGAGTGGGTTTGGCATGAGGATGAGATGAGATTGAACACGCAGCCCTCAGCACAATCCCTGGCACAGAGCAGTTGCTGTTGTTGTGATGGAATATGTTGCTCTAGGCTTCTCACCTGAACTCACACCACTGCCCAGCCTGAGGTGGGGTTTCCCAGGGAGAGAATGTCCGGGGCTAATGGATCTCTCTGGACCAGAAACATCAGCATCACCTGGAGCTTTTGTCAAAATGCAGATTCTCAGAGCCAGTCTAGACCTTCTAAATTGGAGACCCTGAGGGGTGGCCCAGCAACGTGTATTTTAACAAGCTCTTCGGATGGTTCTCATGAATGCTGAAATTGCAGAATCACTGACCTGGAGAAAACCTTCAAGTGTGATCCTCCTTGGCCACCTGCCTCCACCTCCAGCTAGAAGAATGGGTAGGTGGCGAGAATTCTGCCCTCACCATGACCAAGCAGCAGCACATCCCCTTTAGCGCGGGAGGCTGGAAAAAGCCATGTCTTTACCGATAAGAAAGTTGCCAAGGCCTGTGGGGTTTTCTTTTTTTATATTTATTTGACTACATTCGATCTTAGTTGCAACACTCGGGATCCTCATTGCACCATCCGGCACGCGGACTCTCTAGGTGTGGTGCGTGGGATCAGCAGTTGTGGCTCGAGGCCTCAGTTGCCCTGAGGCATGTGGGATCTTAGTTCCCCAACCAGGGATCAAACTCACGTCCCCCGCATTGCAAGGTGGGTTCTTAACCGCTGGACTACCACCAGGGAAGTCCCAGGGATTTTATTCTTGAGAGCTTGCTCTCCCTTCTACTCTCACAGCCTCCAGGGGGCCCACCTTGAGAATCTGGGGACAAGATTAGACTTTGAGAGGAGTTGTTCTCCAGGGCAGGATACCCCAGGCAGCTGTCCCCCTCCGTTATAAAAGCCCTCAATTCCAGACTCCCTGTGCCTGGGGGTCTTCGTGGACTGTCTCTTCTCCCTCAGAGCCTTGAGATCACGTGTCCAGGCCCAAGTCCAGGTTGGACAATCATGCTTTGTAGTGGACCTTCAATGGAGAAGCAGACCCACTCTGCGTGTCTTCTTCAAATTGCTGATCAGAGCAGAGAGGCCGGACAGCCTAATGGGTAGAAGCAAGGGTCTTGCCTTAAAGGTAAAAGTTGCTAAATCTGCCTACATAAAAATTAATTATTTCTACATGACCTCTGCAAGTAGATCAAACCAGTCCATCCTAAAGGAAATCAATCCTGAATATTCATTGGAAGGACTGATACTGAAGCTGAAGCTCCAATACTTTGGCCACCTGATGCGAAGAACTGACTCCTTGGAAAAGACCCTGATACTGGGAAAGATTGAAGGTAGGAGGAGAAAGGGACGACAGAGGTTGAGATGGTTGGATGGGCTCCCTGACTCGATGGACATGAGTTTGAGCAAGCTTGGGGAGTGGTGATGGACAGGGAAGCCTGGCGTGCTGCAGTCCATGGGGTCACAAAGAGTCAGACGTGACTGAGCGACTGAACTGAACTGACATGACCATAACAAACAAAAATCCATAAGCCCAGGCATGTCCAACTAGTAAAAATATATGCCGCTTTTATGACAGAGTTAATTTCATAGAGAACTCTTACAAATTAAAGATCAACCGCAGGTTTCAAAAATGGAAGGAAAAAGGAATAGATATGATTCAGCTGTTTACATCAAAAGAAATACAAATGGAGTTCAAACAGATGAAAAGATGCCGAGCTCTGAAAACAAAAGCGCACAACAAAACCACATCGATTCTATTTTCCACCTGCCGGATTGCTAGGCAACATCCAGTGCTGGTGGAGACTCCAGGATTCTCAGACTTCCTTGGTGGGAGCACATATTGGGCAATCTCTGCAGGGGTGGTGGGGCGGGAGTTAGGAAAACTGCTGATATTTACAATACTCACAACCTCTGTCTCTGCCACTTCACCTCTTGAAATTTATCCCGTGGATATCATTGCATTGGACACATCCTGTTAGAACAAAGAGACTCAGTGTGGTGTGAGAGCAAGTGATTGGAAATGAGCGCAGCAGCCACCAGAGGGGAACTAAGTCAGTACAGCCATGCGAGAGAATATGATGCAGTCAGTCAAAAGACAGCAGTAGCTCTTCATGAATAAATGTGAAACCGTCTCCTGGATGTATGGTTAAAAGAAAAATACAAGGTATAGAACGGTATATAGTGTTCTACCACGTGTGTGTGTGTGTGTGTGCGCGCACATTTGTATGTATTTTAAAAAGGGAGTTTGAAAGAATGGATACAGGTATACGTATGTCTTAGTCCCTTCACTGTTCCTCGGAAACTATCACATTATTTGTTAATTGGCTATACTCCAATACAAAAATAAAGTTTAAAGTAAAATAAAGTAGATAACTAGAAAAAGGGACTCAGTGTGCATATGTATGTATAGATTTGTATACACATATTAGGATTTGGAGGGCACACTAGAAGCTGGTGATACTGATTGACTTGGGGAAGGAAATTGATGAATAGGAAGCATACAATTTGGTGCCCATTAGATGTTTTTTCCCCTTGTACAGTTGCTAGTATTATAAAATCCAGCCACATGTATCTTCCTTCTCCTTATTTAAAACAAGCATGATACTAGAGATAAGGTTAATTCCCCCTTTGACTGTGACCCAAATTACATGTGTTCAAATAAAAATAAAATTAACTGTTTCAGGCAGGGCCTTTATCACAAAAGAACAAATATTGTATGATTCCACTTATGTGAGGTGCCTGAAATAGGCAAGTGTAGAGAGAAAGTAGAAAAGATGTTAACCTGGGGCAGAGGAGGAAGAGTTGATGGGGAGTTTGTGTTTAACGGGTACAGTTTCATTCTGGTTGGGATGATGAAATTTTTCTGAAGATAGACAAATGATGATGGTTGCACGACAGTGGAAATACGTAATACCACTGAAATGTACACTTAAAAATTGTTACAACGGTGATCCTTTATCTCGTGTCCATTATGAACAAATGTATTACCTGGTGGCTCAGACAGTAAAGCGTATGCCTGCAATGCAGGAGACCTGAGTTCGATCCCTGGGTCGGGACGATCCCCTGGAGAAGGAAATGGCAACCCACTCCAGTATTCTTGCCTGGAAAATCCCATGGTCAGAGGAGCCTGATAGGTTATAGTCCATGGGGTCGCAAAGAGTTGGACACGACTAAGCGACTTCACTTTCTTTCTATACCAACAGCATATTAGCAAGTTAGTTTTAAAACAATTAGCTGGGTGGGAAAAGTGAAAGTGTAGTTGCTGGTAAGCCAAGGCTACTTTAATTTTTATTTTGTGGAATGGATATCACTCCTTTGATGTACAAAACAGGCAGGAAAGGCTTCGAAGGGGACTGGTGTGGCACCTTGCAAGTCAATGATGACATTTCAATTTACAGTCTTTGTAAGACAATTATGTTTCAACTGGAATGTTGATGTTAATGTGTATCTTTACCAAAAGAAAGGTTAAAATGGTAAATTTTATGTTGTGCATTTTGTCACAGTGAAAATAATTTCAGTTCAGTTCAGTTCAGTTCAGTCGCTCAGTCGTGTCCGACTCTCCGCGACCCCATGAATCACAGCACGCCAGGCCTCCCTGTCCATCACCAACTCCCGGAGTACACTCAAACTCATGTCCACAGAGTCGGTGATGCCATCCAGCCATCTCATTCTCCGTCGTCCCCTTCTCCTCCCGCCCCCAACCTTTCCCAGCATCAGAGTCTTTTCCAGTGAGTCAACTCGTCTCATGAGGTGGCCAAAGTATTGGAGTTTCAGCTTTAGCATCAGTCCCTCCAATGAACATCCAGGATTGATCTCCTTTAGAATGGACTGGTTGGATCTCCTTGCAGTATAAGGGACTCTCAAGAGTCTTCTCCAACACCACAGTTCAAAAGCATCGATTCTTCGGCGATCAGCTTTCTTCACAGTCCAACTCTCACATCCATACATGACCACGGGAAAAACCATTGCCTTGACTAGACGGACCTTGGTCGGCAAAGTAATGTCTCTGCTTTTTAATATACTATCAAGGTTGGTCATAACTTTCCTTCCAAGAAGCAAGCGTCTTTTAATTTCATGGCTGCAATCAGCATCTGCAGTGATTTTGGAGCCCAAAAAAACAAAGTCTGACACTGTTTCCACTGTTTTTCCATCTATTTCCCATGAAGTGATGGGACCAGATGCCATGATCTTTGTTTTCTGAATGTTGAGCTTCAAGCCAACCTTTTCACTCTCCTCTTTCACTTTCATCAAGAGGCTTTTGAGTTCCTCTTCACTTTCTGCCATAAGGGTAGTGTCATCTGCATATCTGAGGTTATTGATATTTCTCCCAGCAATCTTGATTCCAGCTTGTGCTTCTTCCAGCCCAGCGTTCCTCATGATGTACTCTGCATATAAGTTAAATAAGCAAGGTGACAATATACAACCTTGACGCACTCCTTTTCCTATTTGGAACCAGTCTGTTGTTCCATGACCGGTTCTAACTGTTGCTTCCTGACCTGCATACAGGTTTCTCAAGAGGCAGGTCAGGTGGTCTGGGATTCCCATCTCTTTCAGAATGTTCCACAGTTTTTAGGGATGATAAAAAAACAGGGGCTTTGATATCAGATTGCTTTGGTTCTAGTCCTTGATTCTACTGGGTATACTTGGTCAAGTGTGTGTACTTCTTTAAAGCATCAGTTTTCCCACCTGCAAAATGGGTTGCCAGAGAGTACCTGACTCTCAGAAATCCTGCAAGAACTAAAAGACTTTATCCATATAAAGTGCTTGCTCTGCATCTCTTGAACATAGGAGGTAGGAGGTCAGGTTTAGGAGGATAAGGAAGCTAGAATCAACCACTGGATCAAATATTAAAATCAGCAGATTCAAGTGGAGTGAGTTTATATATAAGGAGTTTGTAAAAGCACCATCTGTATTTTTCTGTCACTTTGTGTTTGCTAAAAAAAAAAAAAAGTTTTAATGCATTTCCATAGTGTGAAATTACAGAATAGTCAGACAAATCATCTTGGCTGGTGGGAAGCCACCAAAGATGAAGCAGTTCTAAACCTGTGGCCTCCTTACCTACATAGATTTGAATCCTGGCTCTGTTACTTATTAGCTGCGTGACTTCGGTCAAGTTAGTTTAACCTCTCTGTGCTTTAGTTTTCTTATCTGTAAACTGAAGGTAATAATAATTCTCTTCCCATTAGGGATGTTATTAGGATTAAAGGTGTCAAGTGCTTAGAGCAATGCCTGGCCCACAGTAAATCCTAAGTAATTGTTAAGAAAATAGACTTAAAATAAGCCTGAAAGTCTTAGCATGTTTATTTTAAAAGAGGAATTTTTTTTTTTTTTTTTTTTTTTTTAACACAAAGGGAAGAGTCTCTTAGCAAAGCAGCAAAGAGACAGTCAGGGGACTGAGCTTAATCTGGAGGACTTCCCTGGGTGGTTGGGGGGAGCGAGCTGGGGAGACCAAGATAAGGTAAAAAGAGCCCAGCTGATGAAGGATGGGGCAGTAAGGGACTCCAGGGGGTTCAGGGATTTTCCCAAGAGGCCCCACAGACATAACAACAGAGCCCAGATTCAGCCCAAACTTCCCCTTCCCCCCAGTGCCTCCTGATGGCGAGAGTCTTGAGGATCGGAGGCCCTTTCCCTGCAGACGATCCAGGCAGCCTTGCTTCCTCCTGATGTGCCAGGGAGCTCATTTCGAAACTGAGGCCTGGACTGAGGCCTGAGAAGCCTGACACACCTCCTTCAGGAGCCACACCTGCATCTGTTGCATTAAGGCCCTTAAGCTGGAGCCGGAGTACAACCTCCCCAAACAAGCTGATTCCTGAAATTCCGCTCTCACCTGTGTCTATGTGTGGAGTTCGTTGATTTCCCTGGTTGAAAGGCCCTACCCCGCACCCCAGGGAGGATCACTTAGCAGTTTCTTAGCACCTTTCTTCGGAGAAGGCAATGACACCCCACTCCAGTACTCTTGCCTGGAAAATCCCATGGACGGAGGAGCCTGGTAGGCTATGGGGTCACTAAGAGTCGGACACGACTGAGTGACTTCACTTTCACTTTTCGCTTTCATGCCTTGGAGAAGGAAATGACAACCCACTCCAGTGTTCTTGCCTGGAGAATCCCAGGGACGGGGGAGCCTGGTGGGCTGCCGTCTGTGGGGTCGCACAGAGTTGGACACGACTTATGCGACTTAGCAGCAGCAGCAGCAGCACCTTTCTTAGCAGTTTGCGCCACGGTGAGGAGGAGTTTGGCTGGTGAGAGAGACCACAGACCACAGAGAACCTTTGGGGTCTGAAGCTGTGGGCCTGAAGGCAGCCTTGCAAGGGCTGTTTTAGAGATTGGGAGGAATGTGAAATGGTTAGACATGCCTTTGCCCCATGCTGGGTGCTCCCAGATGGAAGGAAGGTCTTGGAGGTCCTAATTTACCACAGGCTGTCTGGGGAGACAGCTCCTATCCCCCAGAGCCTTGCTGCCATGTTTTAAGTATTAAAATCCCCTAGATGCTTTAATTCTCTTCTTTTTTTTTTAGATTTTTAAATTTTTTATTGGAGGCTAATTACTTTACAATAATATATTGGTTGGTTTTTCCATACATTGACACGAATCCGCCCCGGGTGTACATGTGTTCCCCCTCTTGAACCCCCCTCCCACCTCCCTCCTTCCCATATCCTCCCTCTGGGTCATCCCCGTGCACCAGCCCCGAGCATCCTGTATCATGCGTCGAACCTGGACTGGTGATTCATTTCACATATGATAATATACATGCTTCAATGCCATTATCCCAAATAATTCTCTTCTTTGGACACTCATTTTTGTTGGGAAGATTCCCTGAGAAGGGAATGGCTAACCCACTCCAGTATTCTGGCCTGGAGAATTCCAGGGACTGTATAGTCCATGGGGTAGCAAAGAATCGGACACAGCTGAGTGACTTTCACTTATGTAACCGTTAAGGGTTTGGGAGTTCAATGAGCTGAAGTTGGAGCTCAGTTATGTGTGACCTTGCCGGTGAGGTACTTAACCTCTGAGTCCCAGCCCTGGCCTATGGACTGGGGACAATAGGACCTCCTGCAGGGAGGGCTTAAGCAAGCCCAGCACCTTAGCTCTGTGGCCAGCAGATAATTGACCCTCATTCCCGGGCCCCACCCTTCTCACTGCTCCAGTTAACTCCAGAAATGCTGTTCGAGCCCCGCTTTGGAAAGAGATGAGGGTGGGGCAAAGGGAGGAGAGTTCTGGGCTGAAAAGTCTGAAACTCCTATAGAATTCAGGGCAAGTTGAAAAATCAGAATTGGGCCTGGGTGTGTGTGTCCAGGGAGGGGTGATATTGCAGCGGAGGAAGGGTGGGTTAGTTGCAGCTTGCTGGCTGGAGGAGCGGGAGCCGGGCTGGGCCTCACCCTCTCTGACCCCTCGGACGCCTGATGACAGTGGGTGGCAGTCTGGCCACAGAATGACCTACCCTTTGGGCGAATCTCCACCCCACCCCACCCCCAAGAGAAGGCAGAACCTGGAGGGAAAGGGTGGGGGAAGGGGAGGGAGGAATCAGACACATTTCCCAGCGTTGGGGGATAATTTCAGGAGTGTTTCTTGAAGCCTACGACACTAGTCTGCAGGGATTTAAACTTCAGGGGACAGATGTTGTCTGTGTTTTTTTTAACTGCTTCACTGCTATAGCCCCAGCTCTCTGCATACTCTCAATGATATTTTGTTGTTGTTCAGTCGCTAAGTCATGTCAGATTCTGGAACCCCATGGACTGCAACATGCCAGACTTCCCTGTCCATCACCAACTCCTAGAGTTTGCTCAAACTCATGTCAGGGATGCCATCCAACCATCTCATCCTCTGTTGTCCCCTTCTCCTCCTGCCTTCAAACTTTCTCAGCTTCAAGGTCTTTTCCAATGAGTCAGTTCTTTGCATCAGGTGGCCCAAGTATTGGAGTTTCAACTTCAGCATCAATCCTTCCAATGAATATTCAGGATTGATTTCCTTTAGGATTGACTGGTTTGATCTCCTTGCATGATAATGATATTGGTTGAGTGAATAAATGATAGGTGGCTGGATGAGTGCCAGTGATGGACTCGGCCCTGGCGATCCAGAGCTGAGTGAGCCGCAGCCCCCAGGAGACTCCTCGACCCCCACCCCACCCTGAGAGGCCCCCTCCAGCCTCACCCCCTACTCTTGAACTCCCACTAGGGCCCCTGGTGCCTGGGCCTGGGATGGAAGGGGCTGTGTTCTTATTAGATCTTAGAATCTAATGGGCTCCCTGCAATCAGCCCCAAAACCATCTCAGTCACTGGAGGAGGTGCAGCCGCTCTGTCTGGGAACCAGGTTGTTTGCTTGCCTTGTGTACAGGGATGGACTGACTTTAGTTTCTCAACACAAGACACGGCTCATCAGATATATGTTGGTTGGGCCCGTGTGGCTGTCCCCTCTACAGTAATAATGATAGGTGGCACTTTAAAGTGTTCTCCACATGCCGGGTTACAGCATAGAATTTGTTCAGTGACCATAAAAGTATCCTCTCCCTCACTTGACCTTTGGAGAGACTGAGTTCTCTCACTGAGTGATCTCATCATACTCTTCCAACAGTCCAGTGAAACAGGTGATGTCATTGCATTTTGAAGATCAGAAAATAGGCTCAGTGAGGTTAAGTCATTTGCCCAAGGTCACACAGAGCTAACAAATGGTTGGACTGGGATTCGAACTCAAGCAGTCTGACCACCCTGCCTCTCCTCGGCTTCCAGATGAGTATGGAGGAGGAATAAAAATTTTTACTCCGTGACAATGGCTCTCAAAGCTGTTGGTTCACCAGCAGTGGAGTAAAAGGTTTCAGTTGTCACTCCCGCAGGACCTCCCCTGGGTCACTGTGGGGGTGAAGATCCTAATCTCCCCCAACAGAGAGTGGGCAGACCAGAGCCCGGCTTGCACATGGCTGTGATTCCTGGGGCAGCAACCCTTCCTGGGCACCACTTTCTGAGCCTCCAAATCTCCCTGGAGGCCGGGGGAGATGGCCACCCGGGGCCCAGGAAACAGGCCAAGGCCAGGCCTCCCTCGCAGGGACTCGGTTCCAAAGCCAAGCTAGATTTCAGAGGTTGGCAAGAATGGAGACTTAGCAGGAAACAGGAGGGACCAACAGAGAAAAATGTTACCCTTTTCCCGCTTTCTTGTCTCTGATTCATGCCTTTCACCTCATGTTTGAGGAGGAGGGTGTTTGTTTAACAAGGCAGTGAAACCCACTCTGGAGGTCTAGAGCGCAGAGGCCTCAGCTGATGCAACACTTATAGAGTGCTAACTATAGAACAGGCATGGTGAGCAATGTTTGACCTGAGTTACATCATGCGGTCTGCACCATCACCCTATCAAGTGGGTACATCGTGGTCAGCATCACCACCATCATCATCATTATCATCACCTCCATCATTATCATCCCATCCCCTTATCTCATCAGCTTCATCTTCATCATCATCACCACGATTCCCATTATTATCATCATCTCCTTCACCACCATCGTCACCAACAGCAACATCATGGTTACCCACGTGGCTTCCCAGACCCACGACCCAACCTGCACATAGGGAAACAGACCTAGAAGCCATGACACATTCATCCCCCAGAAGGATGAAGTAGGTGCTAAAGTCTAAGAGACCCAGATCTGATTCCTACCTCTGACACTTTCTAACTGTGTGACTCTGGGTAATTGATTTAACCTCTCTGGACCTCCCCAAGCCCTTGTCTGTAATATGAGAGTAATCATGGTTCCTGCCTCCCGGGGATCTGATGAGGGTCACATGAGCTGCTGCATGTAAAGTGCTGGCACAGGGCCTGGCTCAAATCATAAAAGCAAAGCAAACACAGGAAAACACTCTGGCAAGGGCAGCAGTGAAGGATAGCTGGGGGCGTTGGGCTGGGAGTTCCCTGCAGCCCTGGGTGGCCAGGGGCAGGTGTTGCTCAGTGTGTGAGAACGGGCCCTGGAGGCTGGTGTGGGGCAGTCTGGGGTCAGGACTGGAGAGAACACTCAAGGGCCCTTCTTTCTTTCCAGGGAGGCAGGGTGTGGAGGAAAGAGATGGGGACCTTTCACCCGGAGCAGGGCTGAGAGTTCAGAGCTGGAGCTGCGGTCAGTCCAATCCGAGAGAGATCAGGGAGCAAGATCCAGTTTTCCGAACTGGATAGATGAGGTTCCAGTAAGAGCCAGCTGCTCCCTGCCCCAGACCCAAAGGACTCCCCAAAGCTGCCAGCCTAAACCCTCACCATCTATGGTGGCATTCCCTTTGGGGCCACCTCTCTTTTTGATGAATTGTTTCTGAACAGCAGTAATGGTGGGCACCCAAAGCCACTCTTATATCAGGCAACTCTGAGCATCGACCTGCAGCCTCCAGCTCCACAGATCCACGGGTGCCATTCACACAGAGTGCATTGTGAACAGTACCCCCAAGAGTTGTGCAGTGCGCAACCTACTCCATCATATGGGGCAGCTGTGCTAGCCTCCGTCTTCCTGGAGTGGATACAGAATCTATCTTGGATGCCCCAGATCTGACTGCAGCTCAAATCAGAGAAGGTTGGTTGGTGTCTGGATGCCAGGTGAGATGCAGAGAGCCCAGGTGTGCTGCCCAAAGCTTGTCCTTGAGAAGGTTGTCTCTGAGTGTCATATTGACTGGTGATATGATGGATTATTGAGAGGTAATATGGCAGAGCGGTTATGAGAGCAGCCTCTAGAGTCAAACAGACATGGATTCAATTCTGGTCTATTTCTCTCACTCTGTGACTTTAGGAAAGTCACCTGACCTCTTTGTGCCTCAGTTTTCTCATCTAAAAATGGGTATATAATAATACACATGAGCATATACTATATATAAAAAAAAATCCAGAGAAAAAAATCATATTCTGTGACATATGCAAGCTACATGAAGTTCAAAATTCAGGATTCATAAATAAAGTATTATTGAAACACAACGGTGGGACTTCTCTGGTGGTCCAGTGGCTAAGACTCCACACTTCCAATGCAGGGGACCCAGGTTTGATCTCTGGTCGGAGAACATGATCACATATGCCAAAATAAAAAGGTGAAAGATCTTGCGTGCCCCATCTGAGACCTGGTGAGCGTGTGTACGTGCTAAGCTGCTTCAGTCATGTCCAACTCTTTACAACCTCATAGACTGTAGCCCACCAGGCTCCTCTGTCCATGCAAGTGTCCAGGCAAGGATATTGGAGTGGGTTGCCATGCCCTCCTCCAGGGGATCTTCCCGGCCCACAGATCGAACTTGCATCTCTTTCGTCTCCTGCATTAACAGACGGACTCTTTACCACTAGAGCCACCTGGGAAGCTTAAGACTGGGTATAGCCAAATAAATAAATAAAACTGAAAAAAAAGAAAGAAAAAACAGCAACAAAGCCAAAAATGAACACACAGCCATACTGGGAATTCCCTGGCGGTCCAGTGGTGAGGATTCCATGCTTCTACTGCCGTAGCGCAGGTTCAATCTCTAGTCAGGAACTAAGATCCTGCAAGCTATTCAGCACCGCCCCAGGGAAAACACACACACACACACACACAACCCACAGCCGTGCTCAGTCATTTAATATTATCTCTGGCTGCTTTCACACTCCCACAGCAGAACTGAGTAGCTGCAGCAGAGACTCTGTGACATGAAAAGCCTAAACTATTCCTGTCTGTCCTGTTTTCCAGTGCCTGCTCTATCAGGCCGGTGGTTCTCAAACTCTGCTGCAGGTTGGAATTACTCGGAGAATGTTCAAGACCAAGTAAATCAGACTGTCTGGAGGTGGGAGCCAGGTATCAGTATTTCAAAGATCTGCAAGCGATTCCATTATGCAGACGAGTCTGAGAAGTTCTCTCCCAGCCCTTCTAGAGGCCCTGCTGCACGCCTCTTGCCATGCCTGGCAGGACTGTTCCAAGCTCAGACCGCTCACCCAGGGAGGAGACAGCTCTCCTGCCCCGGAACCTGCATGCTGGTGCCCCGTAGATCTGGTTTTATATCATCCACACCGTAATTTTTTTTTTAATTTATTTGACTGCGCCAGGTCTTTGTTGCAGCACGTGGCACCTTCAATCTTAGTTGTGGTATGCAGGATTTTTTAGTTGCAGCATTAGGAAATCTTTAGTTCTGGCATGTGGGTTCTCGTTCTCTGACTGGGACTCAAACCTGGACCCTCTGCATTGGGAGCACGGAGCCTTAGCCATCAGACCTCCAGGGAAGTCCAGCAATTTTGTTGTTGTGGTGGCACGCTGGGTCTTCATTGCTGTGCACGAGCTTTCTCTAGTAGCAGCGAGCAGGGGCTCCTCTTCGTTGTGTGCGTGGGCTTCTAACTGCAGTGGCTTCTGTTGTTGCCAGGCGTGGGCTCTGGTCACGCGGGCTTCTGTAGTTGTGGTTCACGGGCTTAGTTGCTCTGAGGCATGTGGAATCTTCCCGGACCAGGGATCGAACTCGAGTCTCCTGCCTTAGCAGGTGGACTCCTATCCTCTGCACCACCAGGGAAGTCCAAATCTAGCCATTTTTTTAAATCAGGAAATTTTCACTTTGGCATCTGGGTTTCTAGATTCTCTTGAAAAATGAGAAGATCTGGACATCCTGGGCTCACATTTCCAAAGAGTAATCATCAGCTGGATCTCACCTGGCTTCATGTTTTAAAATATTTGTTTATTTCTTTTTGGCTGCATCAGGTCTCAGTTGTGGCAGACAGGATCTTTTGATGCAGCGCCAAGGGCTCTTTGATGTGGTACACGGGCTTCTCTCGGGGCTCAGGCTTAGTTGCTCCATGGCATGTGGCTAGTGGTAAAGCATCCGCCTGCAGTGCAGGAGATACAAGAGATGAGGGTTCAATTCCTGGATCGGGAAGATCCCCTGGAGGAGGAAATGGCAACCCACTCCAGTATTCTTACCTGGAAAATCCCATGGACAGAGAAACCTGGCAGGCTACAGTCCATGAAGTCACAAAGAATCGGACACGACTGAGCACAGACACACTCATGGGGGATCTTGGTTCCCTAACCAGGGATTAAACCCACGCACCTTGCATTAGAAGGCAAAGTTTTAACCACTGGACCACCAGAGAAGTCCCTGGCTTCATATTTTTTTAACATCACCTGCTTGGTCCCTGGAAACATTTGAGTTTGAGACCCCTGACTTAATGGCAAGAAGCTCTAGGCCAGCGTGTCCTAAATCTTAGCATATACATGAGGCCCAGGGTGTCCTGGTAAGTGCAGATTCTGATTCTATCACTGAAGTGGGGCCTAAATATTGTGTCTCTAACAAACTGCTAGGTGATGCTGATCTGCTGGTCTTGGTACTTGAGAAGTGAGGCGGTAGGCTGTAGGCCTTGGTTCTCAAGTTTAGCATGGCCCAGAATCTCTGGAGGCTGTGAAAACCCAGAGTGCTTGTTCAAACCCAGAGTTTCCGATTCAGGAGGTCTGGAGTGGGGCCGGAGGGGTTGCCTTCTAATAAGTTCCAGGTGATGTTGCAGCAGCCAGTCTGGGGCCAGACTTTGAGAACCATTACTCTAGGTTCTGCTTGACCCACTGACTGGCTCGTAGACTGGGGCTCCGAGAGTCCCCAGACAGCAGGATCTTTATTCCCTCTGAGGGCAGGCTCCTTGACACACAGCTGTCGCCAGGGGAACCAGGTCTTCGTTGGCTTCTTCAGTCACTGTCTGACCAGACCCAAGCAGTTTCCTCAAGTTCATACTGACAGTTTAAAGATGGAATTGGACCCCAAAGATGGGAGAATTTTCCGTCTATGTGTTGCACCCCATCCCCATTCCAGAGGGTCCTGATCTGTGCATCTTAGGATCAAAGACCCCTCCAGAAAGGTCTCACGTTAGACGTTAATACCACACATTAGCTATTAACACCACCTACTCAAGGGATCTGAGCCCCAGAGATGGAGTCTCAGGTGACTCTGGGCCCGAAAGCCACAGGGCAGGAGGGGAGCGGCCACACTGCAGACCCTGGGGCCTCGGGCATGGGGCAGGGCCCTTGGGTGGGTCAGGCTGGGCTCAGCGCCATCTACCACAACCGCCTTGAGCAAGAATGACCACCTGGGCCAGGACCGGTTCCCCGGAGTCCTTGAAACCGAGAGGGCCGGCAACCGGATCTGGGTGGGTGAGCTCGAGGAGATCAGGGATTATGAATGGTTTCATTCTCTTCCTGGACCCAGAGGACAGGGACTCACTGCCTCCTGGGGGTTCTCTGTAGGCTCTGGAAGCCAGAAACCCCTGATTGCCGTCTGGCTTAAGAAGGGCCTGCAAGTCCTTCATAATAGGATGTCTCCTGGGGCCTGACCTGGGGTGGGCAGGTTTTCTGGAGAGGCTGGGCCAAGTCTTGCTCCTCACCAGCTAGGTGCCCTTGGGCAGCCGGTTGTCCCATGGAGGCAGTGGCCCCTTAAAGGACTGACTTGAGAACGAAATGAGATAATGTGGGCAAAGTGCCGTGACAGTCCCTGGCGCATATTAGGTATTCCACAACTGCTGTGATGTCATCATAACAATAGATATTAATGATTGATTTTGATGATTTAGTTGTGTAAGTGCACTGCCGTTCTCTCCTGGCAGACAGAACATTGCCCTTACACTCAAAACATCACTTTTTTTTTTTTTTTTTTGCTTCAATGCATGGTGTACAGGATGTGGGATCTTAGTTCCCCGACCAGGGATTGAACCCGCTCCCCCTGAAGTGGAAGTGCAGAGTCTTAACCACTAGACCACCAGAGAAGTCCCCAAATAGCTCCTCTTTGGCAGCAGCTGTATTCATTGTGATACTCAACTCATATTGAAGTGCCTACTGTGTGCCAGCCGTGGTTCTAGGTCAGCACCAAATCTGAACCACATAACAACTTAAAGTTTTCTAATAACCACATTGAAAAAAAAAAAGTAAAAAGAAAGAAACAAAATTGGTTTTAAAAATATATTTTATTGACCCATTAGCAGGTAGTCAATATTAAAAATTATTGAGATTTTCTATGTTCAATATACCTTTTAAAAGTTTTTTGACATAGTTTTCTTCCTAACCTATGCAGATAAATAATATTTATTTATTTTTATTCATTTTGGAGCAGGAACTAGCAACCCACTCCAATATTCTTGCCTGGAGAATTTCATGGACAGAGGAGCTTGGCGGGCTACAGCCCATGGGGTCACAAAGAGTCGGACATGACTGAGGAATTAACAAACACACATATACAGATAAATAATATTTATTCACTTATTTATGTATTCACTTATTTTTGGCTGCGCTGGGTCTTCATTTCTCCAGCTGTGGCGAGCCAAGGCTATTCTCTAGTTGTGGAGTGTGGGCTTCTCATTGCAGTGGCTTCTCTTGTTGCAGGCTCTAGGTGCGTGGGCTCAGTAGGTTGTGGGTCACGGGCCTAGTTACCCTGGAGCATGTGGAGTCTTCCTGGACCAGAGATTGAACTCATATCCCCAGCTTTGGCAGGCAAACTCTCAAGCACTGGACCACCAGGGAAGTCCTTAAAGTTTTAATTTTACTAAAACACACACAGCATAAAATTGATTATCTTAACCATTTCTAAGTGCATAATGTAGTAGTGTTATTCACATCAGTGTACAATTCATCTCCAGAATACTTTTCATCTTGTAAAATACTAGTATTTTATGTCTCTCTTTTTGCTACACTCTCTTTGCTTTGGATTTTTTTTTTAAAGAAGTGATTTTTTAAAAAACATTTATTTATTTTTTTAACTGTACTGGGTCTTAGTTGCTGCTGTGGGATCTAGTTCCCGGACAAGGAACCGAACCTGGGCCTTCTGCATTGGGAACACAGCACCTTAGCCACTGGACCCCCAGGGAAGTCCTTCAAATGGTTTCTTTGAAATGCAGATAGTGTTCCACATGGAACCACATCTCAGTTCAATGGAGTTTCCAGTGTCCAGTATTCGCCATGCGTGTGGCTCCTGTGTCGGCCAAAACAGCTCTGCACTGGGCCAAAGCTAGGAAGACAGAGGCCCAGGCACCTTCACAGGGAGGTTCAAACCCCGGTAGACGGAGACAGACAGGAAATGAAGAGAGTAGACAGTTTTAATGGTGTCGGGTTCTGTGGAAAGAATAAATGAGGGTCCTGAGGGGTTGGGGGAGAGGGTGGGTGTCTCGGAGGTGGCATTTGAGCTGAAGCCTCAAAGATGAAGCAACTTGATGAAGCTCTAGGGCAATGGTCCCCAACCGTGCCTGTGCATCAGACTTTGTGCGAGAGTTTAAAGAATACAGATACCCCGACCTGGAGAGTCAGAGCTGCTGTGCGTGAGGCTCTCGCGTGTGGGTCTTGGAAGAGCTCGCTGAGTGATCCTGATGCTGGGCCAGGGGGCTGTGGAAGCTGCCAGGGATGGCTGATTCAGCAGGAATAGTAGGTGCACAGGACCTGAGGTGGCCTGATCTTGGCAAATTGGAGGAGCAGATGTGAGGAAGTGTGAGAAGGGCAGGAGGGGAGTCTGGAGAACAGCAGGGGCCAGGACTTGCTTGCTCTCCAGAACTCGGTAAGGAATTTGGGTTTTATTCTAAATGTGACCGGAACCCATTGCTGGATTCATTGCAGGAAAACTGTAAGGTCTTTTTGTCAAAAGTCTGGACAGTCACACTTTGTCGAGGCTTAAGTTTAAAAAAAACTTTTTTTTAAGGGGCCACTTATTGCCTTTAACCTGGTAGTGAGGAAGGTCTTACAAAGCAGGTTGTTAAATATGGGAGTGTGTTTTCAAGGAAGGTTATGACATCTCTTGGTTGGGGGGGGGGAAGAACAGATTCACCTCTAAGCCAAAATCATTCCTACCTGAGGGCAGGGGGATGGACTTACTGACCCCATCATCCAGATCCTAGAGAGTCAGTGCGGAGCTCTCCAGATTCCTCTCTCCTAATCCCACTCATTCCCTTTCCTACTGGTTCCTTCTCCCTTTACAGCTTTTACGAGTCTGCCTGGGCTGTTAGACCAACTACTACAGACTAGGTGACTTAAACAACAAACATTTATTTTCTCACAGTTTTGGAGGCTGGAAGCCTAAGTTCTAGGTGTCCACCGGGCTGGCTTTGCAGAAGCCTGACTCCTTGGCTTGCATATGGCCGCCTCCTCACCGTGTCTTCACATGGCCCTTCCTCTGTGCTTGCCCATCCCTGGTGTCTCTTTGAATGTCCAAACATCCTCTTCTTATAAGATGTGGGTAAGACTGGTTCCAAATAGGAAAAGGTGTACGTCAAGGTTGTATATTGTCACCTTGCTTATTTAACTTATATGCAGAGTACATCATGAGGAACTCTGGGCTGGAAGAAGTACAAGCTGGAATCAAGATTGCTGGGAGAAATATCAATAACCTCAGATATGCTGATGACACTACCCTTATGGCAGAAAGTGAAGAGGAACTCAAAAGCCTCTTGATGAAAGTGAAAGAGGAGAGTGAAAAGGTTGGCTTGAAGCTCAACATTCAGAAAACAAAGATCATGGCATCTGGTCCCATCACTTCATGGGAAATAGATGGAAAAACAGTGGAAACAGTGTCAGACTTTATTTTTTTGGGCTCCAAAATCACTGCAGATGCTGATTGCAGCCATGAAATTAAAAGACACTTGCTCCTTGGAAGGAAAGTTATGACCAACCTTGATAGTATATTAAAAAGCAGAGACATTACTTTGCCAACCAAGGTCGGTCTAGTCAAGGCAATGGTTTTTCCCGTGGTCATGTATGGATGTGAGAGTTGGACTGTGAAGAAAGCTGATCGCCGAAGAATCGATGCTTTTGAACTGTGGTGTTGGAGAAGACTCTTGAGAGTCCCTTATACTGCAAGGAGATCCAACCAGTCCATTCTAGAGGAGATCAATCCTGGATGTTCATTGGAGGGACTGATGCTAAAGCTGAAGCTGCAATACTTTGGCCACCTCATGTGACGAGTTGACTCACTGGAAAAGACTCTGATGCTGGGAAAGGTTGGGGGCGGGAGGAGAAGGGGACGACGGAGAATGAGATGGCTGGATGGCATCACCGACTCTGTGGACATGAGTTTGAGTGTACTCCGGGAGTTGGTGATGGACAGGGAGGCCTGGCGTGCTGTGATTCATGGGGTCGTGGAGAGTCGGACACGACTGAGCGACTGAACTGAACTGAAGATTGGATTAGGCCACCCTATGGGCTTCATTTTCACTTAGTCTCCCCTTTAAAGATCCTGTCTCCAAGTCCCATCCTGAGGAACTTTAGAGCTTCGACATATGAATGGTTATGGTAGTAGTGCTGAGTTGTGTCCGATTCTTCGCAGCCCTGTGGACTGTAGCCCGCCTGGCTCCTGTGTCCATGGGGTTTTTCCAAGCAAGAATACTGGAATGGGTTGCCATTTCAGATCTTCTCAACCCAGGGATCAAACCCACGATCGATCTCCTGCATTGGCAGGCAGACTCTGCCTCTGCACCACCATCACTCAGCTCCAGGTAGCAGGTGGATGGAGGGGAACCAGGTGCTTCCCCCCAACCCCATGCACGTAAGCAATGGCAATAACTGGAATGTTAGGAGAAGGGTGCCTTCCAGCCAGGAGTTTCCAGCATAAACCATTCTGGCAAACCACTCTGGGTCGTAGCTGCTGGATGTCAACCCTGCCTCCGGGCGCTGAAGTCCAGACATATTTACTGAGCAGCTATCACGTGAAATTTCAAGTGTCGGAGGATCTGACCAGGGCCCTCCTCACCAAATAAGAGAGATTAGAAAGGGGCATAAATAGCCATGATATGAAGCACTTGGGAACAAGCGAAATAGAAGCGCTTGGCCCACAGAAAGTATTATGGGGCTAAGGAGGAGTGGAAATGATGTCCATTCAGTGAGGACTGGGAGCTTCTTGAAAGAGGCAGCATGGGAGCTGGGCTGGGGAAAGGAACTCCAGGAGAGAAACAGCGTGAGGTGAAGTGAGCTTGTGGGTATGTCCAGAGTGCCAGGGGCTCCAGCAGGTGGCCCACGGGACCTGGAGTGAGAAGCTCGGAAGCTGCTGCAGACACTGATCCCTCTCTGTGCTCCAGAGTGCCCCATCCTTCACATTTACCACTGAATCTTCAACACCAGTCCCGTGAACACCAGTCTCCCCCTCATTTTACAGATGGAAAGACCAGGGCACAGAGAGGATAGGTCAATTCCACGCAGTCACACAGCAAGTAAGTGACAGAGCTAGGATTCGAACCCAGGTTCTTACCCATCACTCATTCTGAAGGGAAGTGAGGGCTTCCCTCATGGCTTAGTGGGTACAGAATCCACCTGCAATGCAGGAGACATAGGAGATGTGAGTTCAGTCCCTGGGTTGGGAAGATACCCTGGAGGAGGAAATAGCAACCCACTCCAGTGTCCTTGCCTGGGAAACCCCATGGACAGAGGAGCCTGGTGGGCTACAGTCCATGGGGTGGCAAAGAATTGGACAGGACTGAGCGACTAAAGACACAAAGAAAGGAAGAGGGGAACAAAGAGAGTCATGGAGGGTGGGGCCTTAGTATAAGGCCTTTATTCTGCAGATACTCGGAGCCATTGAAAGTTTCCGACAGGCATGGGACACAGTGACAGCTGAGCCTCTGGGAACTGCTGTCCAAAAACCAAATCATTCTTTTATCGAGTTGGGAAACTCCCTTTCCAGCACCTGTCCTTTCTAAAGCAGCCTTGCAGGTATATATGTAAACTTAGCGGCCACCTACATATTGTCATCATTCTTTCTCTTAGTAAAGTAATAATAGCCAGTGTTTGTCCAGCCCTACACTAAGCGCTTTATGTGCATTATCTCATTTTAGTCTTCACTGGAAAAAAAAAAAAAAGCCCAGGGAGGGAGATGCTATTGTTGTGCCCATTTACAGGTAAGACAGCTGAGGCTCAGAGAGGTGGAGTGATGGTTCCAAGACTCCACTCAAGTCTGTCTGACTCCAAGGCTCTCGTTTTCAATGATAATAGAATAGTTTATGCTTCCCAGTGAGAAACAGAGAAACAGAGAGGCTAGACCTACTTCGTGAGCCTCAAAATGTTACCAGGTTGACCTTGCTTTTCTGACAGGGACACTGCATTTTATTCCCCATTCTCTAACCACCTGCCTTCTCCACCTCTACCCCACACACCCCTGGCGTCTTCCAAGGCTCAACAGATACTCTCCACTGCAAAGTTGCCTCCAGCCCTTGGCAGGGAGAGAGGTAGGGAGCAGATGAAACGGCCGCATTCTTCCCTGCCAGCTGTCAACACACACCACCCACCCTGGGCAAGTGGCCACTTGCATGGCAGAGTAGGGGCAGAGCCGTGGGCTTGCGTGTGCGCCATGGGCACCCCCGAGTCCCCGAGTCATCTGTCCGTCAGGACGCGATGACTCTGCTCCTGGCAGCGGGCCTGGTGGGCGAGGTGTTTTCCTGTGTAATTGTGCTTGTACAGGACGAAGCCTGGCGTAGCCGAGTCCTCGGCAATAAGGAAGCAAACACAACATTGAGACTCTGTCAACAAGGATTTGGAAGACAGGAACCATGCTGGAAACGCAGGTTCTAATGCCGCCACCTCCCCTGAGACCCATCTTGGGCTCACCTGTCCCCAAGAGGAAAAGAAAGATCATCCTGCGTGAATGACAGAGAGGGCTGTCTAGCTGTTGGAGACCCCAGCAGATTTTCCTAGTTGACTGAATACCTCTCCCTTTGATTTGGTTTGGGGTTGTTTGTTTGCTTGTTTTTTTAATTTTTTAAAAAAGTATAAAAGTAGAAGAAATGCTAGGAAAGTAGTTATAAAAACAAATACTAGAACACAAGCTAAAGTATACATCTAATTTGAATTCTCTGACAAGTCCCCTTTCTGCCAAAGAGTAGACACTGAATCCCCATCAGTCCAGATTTTTCTGTAAATCCTCAGAAGCCTATATTTTTAATTTTTTTTTAATCTATGTATTTATTTTTGGCTACAGTAGGTCCTCACTGATGTATGTAGGGTTCCTCTAGCTGTGGTGAGCAGGGGCTACTCTCTAGTTGCGGTCCGAGGGCTTCTCAGCGGTGGTGGCTTCTCTCCTTGTGGAGCATGGGCTCTAGGCACACGGGCTTCAGTAGTTGCTACACGTGGGCTCAGTAGCTGTGGCGCATGAGCTTAGTTGCTCTGCAGCATGTGGGATCTTCCCGGACCAGGAATCGAACAGGTGTCCCCTACATTTTAAGGCAGATTCTTAACCACTGGACCACCAGGGAAGCCCTGGAAAGCTACATTAAAAAATATATATATATTCTATAATTCCCAGTGCACTAACATTTTTCCTGACAATTGATTTCCCATAAAGCTGTAATCTCACTTTACTCATGTAACATTCTATCATAAGCTTTTCCCATTTGCTACCAAAATCATTTTTTAATTTTGTAAGCAATACGTGTTCGTTGTAGGAATATTCCAAAGCACAGATAAAGTAAAAATAATTTTTTAAAAATAACCCAAGATCCTTGCAGCCAACATCATTACTCTTAACATCCTGACTAATTTCACCCAATTTTTCCCCCTATGCATATAGATACTTAGAAATTCATCATTTTTTTAAAAGAAAACAAAAATAATTAACCTCCCCCGATATTCTCTCAAGTGCCTCTGTTGTAGTTCGTCTCACCCTTCTACTCCTGTTGTACATTTATATTTTCTTGCCATGAGCATCTGTGTTCATGTGGGGAAGCCAGGCAGTGAGGGTTGAATTGCCGCAAGGTGTGGTCACCTTTTAAAACCACCTGTGGTACTTGGTCAACAGATGGACAAGGAAATGACAAACCAGGAGTACTCTGACCTCAAGACGAAAGATGGGTCCTCCAGGATTTAGCATATAGGCTGAAGCCCACATGAATGCACATTTCTCCTTTAAAGTTCATACAAAAAGAACATGTTTTTTTCTGGCAGTAAAGCCACATCTGCTGCCTTGGACTTTGGGATCTTCTGGCTGTGGTGGCAGGACGTGTTTCAGGTGACTCCTAGAATAGAGGCTGATACAATCCTACACCCAGGAGCAGAGAAACCTACAGAACGGGTTTTCGTAAGAACCCCGATGTTTGCAGCAACTCAGGGCCAAGGGGTCAGTATGGCAGGTTTTCTTGGAGTTGTAAGTACCAAGGTATTTTATCTAATCTGGTGAGTTTGTGAGACAAGGGAAGATCTTTGATGAATCTGTTTCCCTATGTAGCGTGGCATGTGGAGATGGTTTTTAGATGGTGCACAAATGTCTTTCATCTCATTAGTAATTATTTATGTTGAGGTGTATTAGGAAACATATTAATATATAATTAGTAACATCAAGCTTGTGATTTTGTGGACATTCTTGCTTAGGACAGAGCTGAAGTAGGTATTTAAGTGAAAACAGGAGTGAGTCAATGTAAAGAAAGATATTAAGTTGATGAAAGTATAATTGGTACCCAGTTGCAGCTCAGATCACAAAGACAGCACTCAAGGTTGACCCTTGTGCATCCAGTGGTCAGTCCTGGAGAACAGAAAGACAGCCAGCATCTTCAGCTCGTCTTTGACCTGCCTTTGCCGCAAGAGGCCTGTCTTCAGAGGCAGCTTATTGGAGCTTCTTCACCCTTCCAGTGTGATTTGGATTAAGAATCCAGAAGGTGCTGGAAACAGGCAGTTAGCACAGATGCATCATCTGAGTTCCTAAACACTGGAAGCTGGTCTAGTCCAGTCACTTTTGAACATGGTAGTCCTGTCCTGCAAGATTGTGGTAAATGCCTCGGAACTGTGGGCTCTGGTTTCATCATGCATTCCATGACTTGAGCGTTTATCTTTGAAGGGAGACTTTTTTTAAAAAGATTTGTGTATTGAGATATTCTTCATATTAATATGTTGGATTATCATTTTGGCATGTGAAGTGACCCAAGATGCTTCCCAACTATTGTTGATGATCCTATTTATGTATGTGGTTTTATTATTTTTTTTAATAGAGCGGTTCTAGGCTTTTGACTCTAAGCTCTTGGCTAGGGTTAGTATTAGTGACTCCTAGGAAGTAGGTAGTGGATCATCACCAGGAGAGGGGGCCCCCAGTCTGTGCCCTCAGGATGTACCAAAACTTAAAGAATAAGTGCAGACCAAGGTTCCTCATCCTTGTGGTCATTTTCTTTTGTGATTTTTATTTCTTTCACTTTCAAAAAAAAGTTCCCATATTATTTGCATATCACTACCTAAGGGGAAGATCCCCTGGAGAAGGAAATGGCAACCGACACCAATATTCTTGCCTGGAAAATTCCATGGACTGAGGAGTCTGGTAGGCTACAGCCCATGGGGTTGCAAACAGTCGGACACGACTGAGCAACTTCACTTTCACCTAAGAGTTGAATGGCATTTGCCTGATTGACCTCCACGTTGCAAACATTTGTTTAATTGTTCCATTTGTTTTAAATGCTGCAATTTTCTTTTCGTATTTGGAAAACAGTCTTTTTTTTTTCCACTTGCATAGATCCTTGAATAAAGCTATTAAGTGCTGATGTGCTTAATATCATTATATTACTTTGAACCAGGCATTGTTCTAAGCACCCTCAGAGGTAGGTGTAATATTGTCCCTGGTATTCAGATGAGAAACGGAGACACAGAGACACCTTGTAGCTTGCCCAAGGTTGCACAGCATACCTGGATTCAAACCCAGAGCTCGGCTTCAGCACATAAGTCCTGAGCTGCTCTACCATTTGGGGAGTTGTGAGTATGTCTTTACGGAAAACTCTCTATTAGATTTTCCCCTATATTGGAGGAAATTCACCCTCGCATTCCAGCCAATGCATCAGAGACTCTTCTTTTGATAATATGGCCAAAGGGAAAGTGAAAATGAACTCGCTCAGGCATGTGTGGCTCTTTGCGACCCCATGGACTGTAGCCTACCAGGTTCCTCTCTCCATAGGATTTTCCAGGCAAGAATACTGGAGTGGGTTGCCATTTCCTTCTCCAGGGGATCTTCCCGACCCAGAGATTGAACCTGGGTCTACCACATTGTAGGCAGATGCTTAAACATCTGAGCCACCAGGGAAGTCTGAAAACATGCATGACCAAGCTTACACAAATGGTGATGACTGTGGCTCTGGGCAGAAACTGATGGGCAGACCTCCCCTTTGAGCTCAGTAAATTTGGCCTTCGAGTAAATTAGAAAAAAGTGTCCCTCTGCCCAGATGCAGCTCCTTCAGTTCAGTTCAGTTCAGTCCAGTCACTTAGTCATGTCCGACTCTTTGCGACCCCATGGATTGCAGCATGCCAGCCCTCCCTGTCTATCACCAACTCCTGGAGTTTACTCAAACTCATGTCCATTGAGTTGGTGATGCCATCCAGCCATCTCATCCTCTGTCGTCCCCTTCTCCTCCCACCTTCAATCTTTCCCAGCATCAGGGTCTTTTCAAATGAGTCAGCTGTTTGCATCAGGTGGCCAAAGGATTGGAGTTTCAGCTTCAACGTCAGTCCTTCCAATGAATATTCAGGACTGATCTCCTTTAGGATGGACTGGTTGGATCTCCTTGCAGTCCAAGAGACTCTCAAAGTCTTCTCCAATACCACAGTTCAAAAGCATCAATTCATCGGTGCTCAGCTTTCTTTATAGTCCAACTCTCACATCCATACATGACCACTGGAAAAACCATAGCCTTGACTAGATGGACCTTTGTTGGCAAAGTAATGTCTCTGCTTTTTAATATGTTGTCTAGTTTGGTCATAACTTTCCTTCCAAGGAGTAAGCGTCTAATTTCATGACTGCAGTCACCATCTGCAGTGATTTGGGAGCCCCCAAAAATAAAGTCTGCCACTGTTTCCACTGTTTCCCCATCTATTTCCCATGAAGTGATGGGACCAGATGCCATGATCTTTGTTTTCTGAATGTTGAGCTTTAAGCCAACCCTTTCACTCTCCTCTTTCACTTTCATCAAGAGGCTCTTTAGTTCTTCTTCACTTTCTGCCATAACGGTAGAGTCATCTGCATATCTGAGGTTATTGATATTTCTCCCGCCAATCTTGATTCCAGCTTGTGCTTATTCCAGCCCAGCGTTTCTCGTGATGTACTCTGCATATGAGTTAAATAAGCAGTGTGACAATATACAGTCTTGGCATATTCCTTTTCCTATTTGGAACCAGTCTGTTGTTCCATGTCCAATTCTAACTGTTGCTTCCTGACCTGCATACAGATTTCTCAAGAGGCGGGTAAGGTGGTCTAGTATTCCCATCTGTTACAAAATTTTCCACAGTTTATTGTGATCCACAGAGTCAAAGGCTTTGGCATAGTCAATAAAACAGAAATAGATGTTTTTCTGGAACTCTCTTGCTTTTTTGATGATCCAATGGATGTTGGCAATTTGATCTCTGGTTCCTCTGCCTTTTCTAAAACCAGCTTGAACATCTGGAAGTTCACAGTTCATACTGTTGAAGCCTGGCTTGGAGAATTTTGAGCATTACTCCACTAGCATGTGAGATCAGTGCAATTGTGTGGTAGTTTGAGCATTCTTTGGCATTGCCTTTCTTTAGGATTGGAATGAAAATTGACCTTTTCCAGTCCTGTGACCACTGCTGAGTTTTCCAAATTGCTGACATATTGAATGCAGCACTTTCACAGCATCATCTTTTAGGATTTGAAATAGTTCAAATGGAATTCCATCACCTCCACTGGCTTTGTTCATAGTGATACTTTCTAAGGCCCACTTGACTTCACATTCCAGGATGTCTGGCTCTTGGTGAGTAATCACACCATCAGGATTATCTGGGTCGTGAAGATGTTTTTTGTATAGTTCTTCTGTGTATTCTTGCCACCTCTTCTTAATATCTTCTGCTTCTGTTAGGTCCATACCATTCCTGTCCTTTATTGACCCCATCTTTGCATGAAATGTTCCCTTTGTATCTCTAATTTTCTTGAAGAGATCTCTATTCTTTCCCATTCTATTATTTCCCTCTATTTCTTTGCATTGATCATGAGGAAGGCTTTCTTACCTCTCCTTGCTATTCCTTGGAACTCTGCATTCAGATGGGTCAGTCTTTACTTTTCTCCTTTGCCTTTTGCTTCTCTTCTTTTCTTAGCTATTTGTAAGGCCTCCTCAGACAGCCATTTTGCCTTTTTGCATTTCTTTTTCTTGGGGCTGGTCTTGATCATTGCCTCCTGTATAAGGTCATGAACCTCTGTCCACAGTTCTTCAGGCACTCTATCAGATTCCTTGAATCTGTTTGTCGCTTCCACTGTATAATTGTAAGGGATTTGATTTAAGTCATACCTGAATGGTCTAGTGGTTTTCCCTACTTTCTTCAATTCAAATCTGAATTTGGCAATAAGGAGTTCACAATCTGAGCCACAGTCAGCTCCCAGTCTTGTTTTTGCTGACTGTATAGAGCTTCTCCATCTTTGGCTGCAAAGAATATAATCAATCTGATTTCAGTGTTGACCACCTGGTGATGTCCATGTGTAGTCTTTTCTTGTGTTTTGGAAAAGGGTGTTTGCTATGATCAGTGCTTTCTCTTGGTAAAACTCTATCAGCCTTTGCCCTGCTTCATTCTGTACTCCAAGGCCAAATTTGCCTGTTACTCCAGGTGTTTCTTGACTTCCTACTTATACTTTTCAGTCCCCTATAATGAAAAGGACATATTTTTTGGGTGTTAGTTCTAGAAGATCTTGTAGGTCTTCATAGAACCGTTCAGCTTCTTCAGCATTACTGGTTGGGGCATAGACTTGGATTGCTGTGATATTGAATGGTTTGCCTTGGAAACGAATAGAGATCATTCTGTCAATCTTTAGATTGCATCCAAGTACTGCATTTTGGACTCTATGAGAGCTATTCCATTTCCTCTAAGGGCTTCTTGCCCACAGTAGTAGATATAATGGCTATCTGAGTTAAATTCACCCATTCCAGTCCATTTTAGTTTGCTGATTCCTAAAATGTCAACGTTCACTCTTGCCATCTCCTGTTTGGCCACGTCCAATTTGCCTTGATTCATGGACCTAACATTCCAGGTTCCTATGCAATATTGCTCTATACAGCACCGGACCTTGCTTCCATCACTAGTCGTGTCCACGTGTATGGGACCTTTTGAAGAAGGTCACCATTGTCTTCATTACCTCCACCATAGTTTGGCTCCAGGTAAATAGCAGGGAGGGAACACAGCTCCACCCATCCATTAAAATTGGATTAAAGATTTACTGAGCATGGCCCTGCCTATCAGAACAAGACCCAGTTTCCCCCTCAGTCAGTCTCTCTCATCAGGAAGCTTCCATAAGCCTCTTATTCCTTCTCCATCAGAGGGCAGACAGACTGAAAACCATAGTTCCAGAAAACTAACCAATCTAATTACATGGACCACAGCCTTGTCTAACTCAGTGAAACTATGAGCCATGCCGTGTAAGGCCACCCAAGACGGATGGATCATGGTGGAGAGTTCTGACAAAATGTGGTCCACTGGAGAAGGGAATGGCAAACCACTTCAGTATTCTTGCCTGGAGAATCCCAGGGTTGGGGAAGCCTGTTGGACTGCCATCTATGGGGTCACACAGAGTCGGACACGACTGAAGCGACTTAGCAGCAGCAGTGTAACCCATAAGGTCAGAGTCAGAAGCACAGGGATTTTTTTTTTTAAGGAGCTGTTGGTTTTTTTTTTTTAATTAATTTTTTTCTGTGTGAGATCTTTATTGCCTTGTGCGGGCTTTCTCTAGTTGTGGGGAACAGGGGCTACTCTTCATTGCACTGTGTGGGCTTCTCATTGCCGTGGCTTCTCTTGTTGCAGAGCACAGGCTGTAGGCACACAGGCTCAGTAGTTGTGGTACCTGGGCTCAGTTGCTCCGCAACATGTGGAATCTTCCTAGACCAGGGATCAAACCCGTGTCCCCTGCATTGGCAGGCAGATTCTTATCCAGTGTGCCACCAGGGACGTACCACACAGAGATGTTTTTGACCCCTCAGATTTCCCACTGTCCCTCAGGGAGGCATGCCGGGACTAGCACCTGCTGAGGAGATGGAAGGCTCTGTTTTGGGGAGGGACCCCCGGCTCCATGGATCTTTTTTCATATCGGACAAGCGTCAAAAGTGGTCTCAGTGGCCAGTATTCATGGTCTGTGTACACAAGCTGTGGACATGGCTGCCAGTGCCAGGCAGCCTGGGTTTAGGTGCAGCTGTTCATAGCAATTGTCTGGGAAAGCCCACTGCCAACTATGGGGTCTTTGGGGATCAGTAGAGACTTTGGGGACCGTGGGATTTCCCCGTCAGGAAAGAACTCAGTGCCACAGGAAGCAGAGCCTGGGAGCCCCTTCTAAGCGGGCCATTTCCCTACAAAAGACAGCCTCAACAACTCAGGCTGAATACTCTGGTTAATTCTGAATAATTCTGCTCCTTGCATGCTGCTGCTGCTGCTAAGTCACTTCAGTCGTGTCTGACTCTGTGCAACCCCATAGACGGCAGCCCACCAGGCTCCTCTGTCCCTAGGATTCTCCAGACAAGAATACTGGAGTGGGTTGCCATTTCTTTCTCCCGCTCTTTGCATAAAATAGTAATAATGGCAGCTACCTTTATCAAGACTTCCTATGTGCAGGCACTGTGCAAAATGCTTCCCACATATTATCTCATTGAATCCTGACAAAAATCTAAAAGCACAAGCACTATTATCCCCACTTAACAGTTGAGAAATGGGCTTCCCTGGTGGCTCAGACTGTAAAGAATCTGCCTGCACTGCAGGAGACCCAGGTTTAATCATGGGGTTGCAAAGAGTCAGGCACAACTGAGTGACTAATACTTTCACTCACAGATGAGAAAATTAAGACTCTGAAAGGTCAACCTCTTGTGGCCATTAATTGAGCCCCTGCCCACTGGAGGAAGTAACAGAGCCAGACCCTAATGGGGGACTGACTCGCAAGCCCTCCCCTTTCTGACCCTGATGAGAAAGTAAGCCCTTTCTGGGTCCTTAACTTTGGGCAATTGGTGGCCTGTCAAAGCCCCAGGGTTTGCTTATCAGTGTTGTGGGTGGGAATCTGTCATTGCCCTGCCCTATAGGACGAGATGGTGACTCCACCATCACCCCACCATGGAGTGAAACAGTGGGGCGCCTACAGCACCCCCCATACCACCCCCAGACACCTCCCCAAAGTGTGGGGCAGTGACCCCCCCAAAGGACATCTCCACAGGGTGTGTGAGTATGGTCACTGCCTCAACACCATAGCAGAGGAGATCGAAGACTCAGACGTGACCTCAGCACGACAGAGCCATAAATTCTTAGCATTTCAGGGCGAGAATGGGCATGAAAGTGCTTCTAAATCAGGGCCTTCCAACTTCTCATGGAACATAGAGAATGAACATGTTTGTATCCAACACAAAGGTAAAGGGCCGAGGCATCTTATGCCTGCTGGTGATGGGGGTGGATACTCCTGCAGCTCCCGGCCAGACCCGTCATCCAAAGAGCAAGAACATCAACACTTAAGCTCACCTGAAGCATTCACTCAAGGCACACCTGTCGGAACTGCTCCAGTCCAGCCTTTTTCTGCACCCAAATCCCATAATAAGCCTGTTCTTCCTTGCTTTGCTCCCATAGCTCTTGTGGTTAGCAGCTGGCACCCCATCCACCCTCCATCAGCTTTTCACTCTGGAGGTTAGGTTGTTTCTAGTCTGAGGGTATTATGGTGTTGCAATCGCTGTCCTTCCTGTGTTTATGTGCACGCATGCACACACATGCACACACCCATGCATATAAGCCCACAGAGACACCTACACAAGAAGTGCAACTGTTATGTCCTCGCTATCATACTTTAAATGCAATAGAGACTGCCAGACTACTCGCTAGTGACTGCGCCAGCTCAGACCCCGTCAGCATGTAGGCTTAGTCAATACCTGGTATTATGAAACATTTACATCTTTGTGAATGGAATGGTTGCCATATTGACTTTTTTTTTTTATGCTTAACTCCAATTAGCATAAAATTTAAAATTGCTTCTTTAAAATTTTTTTCTGCCTCCTGGGAGCATGTAGGGTACACAAAGGTAGGGGTTTCTTTACTGTTTATTGATGGATTCTGGATGCCTAGAACAGTGCTGAGCACACAGTAGGTGCTTAATAAATATTTCCTGACTGAATAAATGAATAGATTAGACATTGATATGATCCAAAATATCAGTTCAGTTTAGTTGCTCAGTCGTGTCCAACTCTGCGATCTCATGGACTGCAGCACGCCAGGCTTCCCTGTCTATCACCAACTCCCTGAACTTGCTCAAACTCATGTCCATAGAGTCAGTGATGCCATCCAACCCTCTCATCCTCTGTCATCCCCTTCTCCTCCTGCCTTCAGTCTTTCCCAGCTTCAGGGTCTTTTCCAATGAATCAGTTCTTCACATCAGGTGGCCAAAGTATTGGAACTTCAGCTTCAGCATTAGTCCTTCCAATGAATGTTCAGTACTGGTTTCCTGTAGGATTGACAGGTTTGATCTCCTTGCAGTCCAAGGGACTCTCAAGAGCCTTCTCCAACACCACAGTTCAAAAGCATCAATTCTTCAGTGCTCAGCTTTCTTTATAGTCCAACTCTCACATTCATACATGACTACTGGAAAAACCATTTGCCAATGGCCCTTTGTTGGCAAAGTAATGTCTCCCTTTTTTAATATGCTGTCTAGGTTGGTCATGGCTTTTCTTCCAGGGAGCAAACATCTTTTAATTTCATGGCTGCAGTAACTATCTGCAGTGATTTTGAAGCCCAAGAAAATAAAGTCTGTCACTGTTTCCATTGTTTCCCATCATTTGTCATGAAGTGATGGGACTGGATGCCATGATCTTAGTTTTTTGGATGTTGAGTTTTATAAAAGGTGCCAAAGAAGTAATTCATTTTTATTTAATTTTATTTATTTTCTATGGTGGAAAGTTGCTTCACAATTTTGTGTTGATTTCTGCTGTACCACTCGAATCAGTCATAACACACACACATGTATATATATTCATTCCCTCCTGAGCCTCCTTCTCCTTTTCCTTCCCCCACCCCACCCCTCTAGGTCATCACAGAGTTCCAGACTGGGCTCCCTGTGTTAGCAACTTCCCACTAACTATTTTCACAGGATAGTGTATATATGTCAATGCTGCTGTCTCAATTAATCCCACCCTCACCTTCCTCCACTGTGTCCATTTTTAAAAACCTCCTTCCCTGCCTGTGTCCCCAACCATGTAGTTCCCCTTCTTTTCTTTTTTTAAGTAATTAATTTATTTCATTTTGATCGCGCCGGGTCTTCCTTGCCGCCTGCAGGCTTGCTCCAGTTGCAGAGAGGGGGAGCTACTCTCAGCTTGTGGTGTGCAGGCCTCTCATTGCCAGGGCCTATCTTGTTGCAGAGCCCGGACTCTAGAGCCCACAGGCTTCAGTAGTTGCTGCGCGTGGGCTCGGTGGTTGTGGCCCACGGGCTTGGTTGCCCCAGGGCATGTGGGATCTTCCCGGACCAGGGGTTGATCTGGTGTCCCCTACATCGCAAGGCAGTTTCTTAGCCACTGGACCACCAGGGAAGCCCCCAGTCTCCCTTCTGGAAGGCAGTTTATGTCAGGACTTTGTTGTGTGTCCCCTTGGAGATGGGTTACTAGTTCTCTTTTTTCTACACAAATGCACCCCTGCTTTATATATGGTTCTGCTCTTTCTTTTCTCTCACTTAATGATAGACCTTGGCAGCATTCCCCATCCCTGAGCAGCTCAGATAGGACCATTGCGTCCTTCTCTCCTGGAGGACTGGAGGGGCCACATTTTTTTTTTTTATTGAATTACAGTTGACTTACATTATTAGACTAGGTTCAAGTATACAGCATAGTGATTCAATATTTTTATAGATTATACTCTACATAAAGCTATTATAAAATATTGGCATTATTCCCATCCTTGCATCTTTCTATTTTATACCTAGTAGTTTGTTCCTGTTAATCCTCTTCCCATCTCTTCCCCCTCCCGCTTTTCTACCCCCACCCCCACCCACAGCTCCCCCGCATCCCACCCCGGAGCCACTGTTTTAAGGTTTTATCTTATCAACCACACTGCTTTATTTGGCTTTATGGAAGGACCCCTAGAGGCCTGTGAACTACAGCCTTGGGTGAAGGAGGTACATAAGCACACACAGACGAGACGGCCTATCGCTACACTGCAGACTTTCCCAGCACCCGCCAGAACAGAAGCAAGAGGGCCCATCAAGCGTGTGGTGAGAGGTGCCTGGAAGGCAGGTGACCGGGTTTCTATTTCCAGATCTGCCTGACTCACTGTGACCGTAAGTGCCTCTGTACTCTGGTTACCTTCCCTGTGAAATGGGCGTAATTCTGGCTACCCCAACATACCTGAAAGACACAGGAGGAAGTGCTTGAGAGAGAGGGTGTGCTTCAAGCGGGCAGAAACGGTTAACAGAGCATTTCCTCCAGAGTCATAAGGAAGATGGTTTTAATCTTTTGAGAGGAACCCTTTTTAAAATCATAGAACTGTTCTAACATGTATTAAGAAAAAAATGGCTTAACACATCAAACTTCCACAGGCATAGTGTTGCTTAGGATGAAGTTGAAGTTTTTCAAGGAAAAAAGGTGAATTCAGATGATGTTATATATTAAGTGAATAGTGATACAAGTGCTATAGGGATTTATCAAAAACTGTTCAGGTGGTATGCAAATGATTGACATTTGGGAAACATTGAATTAGCAGGTATTTGGGGGGCAAATAATGAAATCAAACTTACAAATACTTACATAAAAACCAAATTTAAGGATTTCTTCTTATTTAATGCAAACATATAGGACACAGTAAATCAGGTTTTGACAAATATTTTTTCTGTAAAGGGCCAGATATAGTTAATAGTTCAGGCTTTGTGGGCCACAGACACTGCATGTTCTTTTTTTTTTTAAACTCTTTGAAAACATCGGAGAAGGAAATGGCAACCCACTCCAGTATTCTTGCCTAGAGAATCCTGTGGACAGAGGAGCCTGGTGGGTTGCCATCTATGGGGTCACACAGAGTTGGACATGACTGAAGTGACTTAGCATGCATGCATTGAAAACATAAAAAGTATTCTGAGCCTGAGGACCATACAGAAACAGGCTGGGTTTTCAACTTTACAGATTCTTTCAGAAAATTAAGGAATTTATTGAACATATAATATCTGCTAGTGCCCCTAATGTAGGTACAACAACCTATCAGTTCAGTTCAGTTCAGTCGCTCAGTCGTGTCCGACTCTTCACGACCCCATGAATCACAGCACGCCAGGCCTCCCTGTCCATCACCAACTCCCGGAGTTCACTCAAACTCATGTCCATCGAGTCAGTGATGCCATCAAGCCATCTCATTCTCTGTCGTCCCCTTCTCCTCCTACCCCCAATCCCTCCTAGCATCAGACTCTTTTCCAGTGAGTCAACTCGTCGCATGAGGTGGCCAAAGTATTGGAGTTTCAGCTTTAGCATAAGTCCTTCCAATAAACATCCAGGATTGATCTCCTTTAGAATGGACTGGTTGGATCTCCTTGCAGTCCAAGGGACTCTCAAGAGTCTTCTCCAACACCACAATTCAAAAGCATCAATTCTTCAGCGATCAGCTTTCTTCACAGTCCAACTCTCACATCCATACATGACCACGGGAAAAACCATAGCCTTGACTAGACGGACCTTGGTTGGCAAAGTAATGTCTCTGCTTTTTAATATGCTATCTAGGCTGGTCATAACTTTCCTTCCAAGGAGTAAGCGTCTTTTAATTTCATGGCTGCAATCAATAGGGGACCCATTTATTAATGACATTTATAAATAACATTAATGTTCTACTTACTCCCTCTTTTTTTTCAGTATTATTATGAACTCATGGGGTTTTATGCATTTAATATATTTCAATTAATCCCATGCTTTTTTTTAAAAGATGTTCCAATTGTCCCATCTTTGCTAGTAAAAATCCCTTCAAGGAGTCCTTTTGACCCACCCCAGTAGTCTTTGATGGGGTTTCCCTGATGGCTCAGTAGCAAAAAGTTCACCTGCCAATTCAGGAGACATGGGTTCCATCCCTGGGTCGGGAAGATCCCTTGGAGAAGGAAATGGGAACCCACACCAGTATTCTTGCCTGGAGAATCCCATAGACAGAGGAGCCTGGTGGGCTACAGTCCAAAGGGTCACAAAAGAATCGACACAACTTAGCAACTAAACAACAGCAACAAGTAGTCTTTGATAGCTTGCTTTGTTTTCCGGTATGGTAAGAGATCTCAGGCTCATCTTGTACATTTCCTGCATCAAAACTCATATTAGCAGTTTTTCTAAGAAGCCCTGGTTCATTTTAGTCAAGAATGATATTTAGAGGCCAAAATCTAGGTGTCTGAAATGGGCACATTTGCATTTATGAACAAAAATGACATCCAGGGAATGTCCTGGTCCCTGAAGTGATTCCAACTGCCCCCCTGAAACTCTCCTTCACCCTCTCCAGCCTGGTACAGTGAGCCCCATCAATCGCTCTGACCTGGTTAACTTCTCAAGAACAAAGAGTCAGTCATGCTCTGGGGCTAAAGAGGCAGAAACATGAAAGATTTTTTCAATATCCAGAGTCCACTCCATTTTCAGGTTAACCTTCAATTAACTATAAAAATCCAGCTATCCAGAACTCTTATTCCCTGATAATCTTAGATAATTGAGGTTTTGCAGCAAAATTAAGTACAGGGAATTTTAATGATAGCATCTGACCTGCAATTTATAGGGGTCACAAAGTCAGATGTCCACATAAGCCAAGGCAGGGAATTAAAGAGAGTGAAGTGAGCTGAGCTAAGAAAATGGAGAATGGGGAGAACTGGGGTGAACTGGGGAGCACAGTCTAACAAGGGCTTTTCTAGAAGAAACTGCCATGTGGGGACAATTATCAAATCTTTCTGATTTTACAAAAGTTGAAGAAAATCTTAATTTTTTTTAAATGTGAATTTGCATAATTTTGAGATGGCATGGATTTAAATATTTTGTTAAAACTTTATTTAGATGTAATTTACAGACAAAATACTTCCATTTCAAGTATAGCATTTGATGCCACTGCTGCTAAGTCGCTTCAGTCGTGACCGACTCTGTGCGACCCCGTAGACGGCAGCCCACCAGGCTCCCCCGTCCCTGGGACTCCCCAGGCAAGAACACTGGAGTGGGTTGCCATTTCCTTCTCCAATGCATGAAAGGGAAAAGTGAAAGTGAAGCGGCTCAGTCGTGTCCAACTCTTCGTGACCCCATGGACTGCAGCCCACCAGGCTTCTCCGTCCATGGGATTTCCCAGGCAAGAGCACTGGAGTGGGATGCCATCGCCTTCTCTGAGCATTTGATGAGTTATTACAAATGCTTACATCTAATTAACCACCATCTCACTCAAGATATAAAATACTTGCATCACCTCCAAAAGGCTCCCTGGTTTACCCTTTGGGTGGATCCACTATTCATATTAGGCCCAGAATATCACTGTTCTGCTTTCTATCACTGTAGATTAGTTGTTGTCTTTTCCAGGGCTTCATATAAATAGAATTGTATGGTATGTACCCTTTTTGTGTCTAGCTTCTTTTTCTCAGCATAATAGCTTTTTAAAAAAAAATCCATCCATGTTATTGTATGTATCAGTAGTTGGTTCCTTTTATTACTGAATAGTATTCCATTGTATGGATATGCGACAGTTTATTCACTCACCTGTTGGTGGACAGCTGCTTGTTTCCAGTTTGGGATTATTAATGAACAAGGCTGCTATGAGTATATATGTGCACATCATTGTGTGAGCCTATGTTTTTGGTTCTCTTGGACAAATAAGAGGGGCGCTGCAAGGTCGTGTGATCAATGCCTGTTTAACTTTATGAGAAACTGCCAAAGTTTTCCAGAGTAACTGTACCATTTCACGTTCCAGCCACTCATGTAGGAGAGTCTGATTCCTCCACATCTTCCCTAACATCGATACTGTCAGTCCTTCTAGTGGGTGGGAAATGGTATCTGTGATTTTGATTTGCATTTCTCCAGTGACTAATGATGTTAGGCATCTTTTCAGGCCCTTATGAGCCATTCATATATCTTCTTTTATGAAAGGTTTTTTAAAAAATATTTTTCCCTTTTGGAAGGGAGGGGTTGTCTTATTGTGGAGTTGTAGGGATTGTTTACGTATTCTATATACAAATTCTTTGTCAGACATACAAGGATTTGCTCCCAGTGACTTACTCTTGCATTTCCTTGAAAGTGTTTTGAAAAGCAGAAGGATTAATTAGTTAATAAAGGACAATTTATTTTCTTTTCTTATTCATAATATGGTGTTCTATCTAAAAGGTCTTTTGCCTACCCCAGGATTGCACCAGTTTTTCTCTTATACTTTCTTCTGGATGTTTTACAGTTTTAGCACTTATATTTAGGTCTCTGATCCAATTCAAGTCAATCTTTTGTATTTAGTGTGAAGTAGAAGTTGAGATTCCTTTTTCTTACAAAGATATCCATTATTGCAGCATATTTTGTTGAAAAGATTATCCATTCTGCATGAATTACCTTGGCACCTTTATAGGTCTATTTCTAGAGTCTATTCTATCCCATTGACTAATATGTCTATTAGTATGCCTATCATCACATCAATATTGCACTGTTTGGATTACTGTACTTTATAGTAAGTTAAGTCCTTCAACTTTGTTCTTTTTCAAAAACATTTTTTTTTCTATTTTAGTGTTTTTACTTTTCCATGTAATGTTTGGAATCAGCTTGTCAATTTCTACATGATGTCTGCTGGGATTTTGATTTAAATTGAATTTATTCTAGAGATTGATTTGAGGTTAATTGACATCTTATCAATATTGAGACTTCTGATCCATGAATATCTCCACTTGTTGAGGTTTTCTTTATTTTTAAATTTATTTATTTTTAATTGGAAGATAATTGCTTTACAATATTGTGTTGGTTTCTGCCATACTCAACATGAATCAGCCATAAGTATACATATGTCCCCTCCCACTTTAAACCTCCCTCCCACCTCCCAATAAGTTTTCTTTAAATTAAATAATTAAAAAAAAAAAACACACTAAGGGCACTGAGACAGTTAAATAGGGGAAGGAATAGTCTTGGTGTTGGCATAAGTGGTTATCCTCCTGTGAAAGAATGAAACTGAACCCCTACCTCACACCATATACAGAAATCAATTCAAACTGGGTCAAAGACCTCAATGTAAGATCTAAAACTATAAAACTCTCAGAATAAATCATAGGAATGATTCTTTATGACCTTGAGTTAGACGATGAATTCTTAGATACCACACCAAAGCGTAAACAATAAAGGAAATACAGACAAGTTGGGCATCATGAAAGTTAAAACTTTATGCTAAGTGAAAGACCAGTCACAAAATACCAGATGATATAGAGTTCCATTTATATGAAATGTCCAGAATAGGCAATCGATAGAGACAGAACATAGATTAGTGGTTGCCTGGAGGTGGGGTAGGGTAGAGGAAGGAGTGGGGAGTGACTGGTGATGGATACAGATGGGGGAGATGAAAATGTTTTAAAATATATTGTGGTGATGGATGAACAACTCTGTGAATATACTAAAATCCACTGAATCTACACTTTATTTATTTTATTTTTTATTGGAGGCTAATTACTTTACAATATTATATTGGTTGGTTTTGCCATACATTGACATGAATCCGCCCCAGATGTGTCATGCCCTCCTCCAGGGGATCTTCCCTACCCAGGCATTGAACCCAGGTCTCCTGCATTGCAGGAGGATTCTTTACCATCAGAGCCACCAGGGAAGCTGCACACTGGAAGATCCCCTGGAGGAGGGCATGGCAACCCACTCCAGTATGCTTGCCTGGAGAATCCCCATGGAAAGAGCAGCCTGGCAGGTACAGTCCATGAGGTTGCAAAGAGTCGGACACGACTGAGTGCCTAAGCATGCACACATGTGCTAACAGCAACAAAAACTATTGCAAACCCCATACAGCTCATGGGCCATCCATTTGCAACACTGAATGGAAGGTTCAGAAGAATTGACCATATTAAATAGTATCAATATTTGTGTGCCTTTTGTCAAAATAATGAGTAGAGACACACACTGAGTTCCCCGTTATCAATCCCCTAGGACACTGAGTCAAATCTCGAGTGAAATTTGTGTCTGAAAGTGAGCAGATGTTTTCTTTTAGAAGAAAACAGAAATGGTTGTACACAGCATTTATTGTTTCTGCATTTGCTGCCAGGAATGTTACGACAAGTTCAGGGGCAAGGTGTAGATAATAATCTGTGACTCTTGAAGCATGACCGACGGCGTCCGCTCTTCCCAAGTTCATACCTGGACTTAGACTCCATTTGGCTTGTTTGGGTTGGTTTAAGCTGTAAGCTAATTCAAACCTTTCTACACAAGCTGTGTATACATTCCAAACACAGGCCACCTATCACCCTGGAGGTGAAATCTGACAAGAACAACATAAAGTTGTTTATAGCATTTATTGATTTTAAGTTGGCTAATGTCCCAGATTAGTTAGGTGATAAGACAGTACTCAGCAAACTTCTGTTATTTACCTGCCATTCACAGTTTTTGTTGCATGTAATATTATTGTTTAATCAACATTTTTTAATCAATTTCTCTTTTTTTTTTAACTTACGTGTATCTATGAGCCTAAAGCAAAAGCCAATGTCTCTTGTTTATTAACAGAAGATCCCTCTTAAAAAGAAGCCCAGTGAAGACAGAAGGTTGTGGATACCAGATACGTTTGCCTGAGCAAACTCCAGGAGATAACGGAGGACACAGGAGCCTGGCAGCCACAGTCCACGGGGTGGTAAGGAGTAGGACACGACTTAGCGACTCAACAACAACAACCATTGCCTGACAAGGCTCTGAGCTTGAGGTCTCATTGTTAAACTGGGAGATTAGAGGGGCTTAGATGGATGGGCTTCCCTGGTGGCTCAGGTGGTAAAGAATCTGCCTGCAGTGCGGGAGACCCAGGTTCGATCCCTGGGTCGGGAAGATCCCCTGGAGAAGGGAATGGCTACCCACTCCAGTATTCTTGCCTGGAGAATTCCATGGACAGAAGAGACTGGTGGGCTTCAGTCCATGGGGACGCAAACAGCTGGACACGACTGAGCAACTAACACTTTCACTTTCAGACAGATGTTAGTGACTTAAGACTTTCTTCTTGACCGAATCAGAATGGTTAAAGGAGAAGGCACGAGAGTAGATATCAGGGAGACCCTGGATCGATTTCTTCTACAACTTTTTATTGGAGCCTAATGTATTCTTCATCTCTTGGACCTTGGGGTGCTGGACCATACAAGATAGACAAAGCCCCAGTTCTTTCCAGGTTTAGGGTTGTAAATTATATAGGAATGAAGTAACATAAGAAGCACATTGCAGTGCCTGGATCATGGTAAATACTCAGTACTTGGATGTTATTATCATAGTTGTTATTATAAGTATTATTACTTTATTATGCCAGAGCAGAGAATGGGCTCTCTGGGAAAAAGAGGGGTTGGGTTAGTCTGTGGATATCTGTCCTCCAGCCATGATGGCCTGGAGAGGCACATGGAGCTTGAATCCCATCAGAGAGCAGAGACAGTGGAGTTAGTGAGTATAGTCCTTAGTGCTTTGGCCAAGAAGGTGAGGAGTGTTACTCTGTCAGAAAATTAGGTCAGCAGTGAGCATGCTGGGGTAAGTTTAAGATCTCTGTTTAGATAACAAGGTCTGGCATCATTCATTTCAATATTCAGTGGTGTCCCAGGCATTGTGCTAGGCTTGTTGGGAATACAATGCTGCTGCCCTCAGGGGGCTTATGACGTCATGAGAGTGACAAGCCACAGGACAAGTAAGTATGACACAGAGCAGAACGAGGAGAATTTCTTTCTCGATTGGTTGCAAATGACAGACATCCAGTTTGTATCAGCATGAGTAAGAAGGAAAATTTACTGCCTCCTGTATCTGCTGAGCCCAGGAATAAATGGCTTCAGCAATGGCTGGATCCAGGTGTTCAAATGATGTCAGAAATCTCGGTTTCATGGCCCTGCTTTCCTCTGTGTCGGCTTTCTTTTCAGGCTGTCTCCCCATTTGTGATTCCAAATACCACCAGCTTAGTAGTCTTAGCTAAAAGGGAGGTTGCTTCCTCAGTTGGATGCATGCGTGCTCAGTCGCTTCAGTCACATCCAACTCTTTGTGATCCGATGGACTGTAGCCCACCAGGCTCCCCTGTCCGAGGGGATTCTCCAGGCAGGAACACTGGAGTGGGTTGCCATGCCCTCCTTTAGGGGATCTCCCTGACTCAGGGTCTGAACCCACGTCTCCTTCATCTCCTGTATTGCAGGCAGATTCTTTACCCACTGAGCCACCTGCCAAGCCCACGCTTCCTCAGTTACTCCAGTATAAAGTAACAGAACTGAATTCCAACGTTCCAAACTGGGGTCGTGTGAGACCCCTGCCCCAGAGCTAGGCATGTTGGCCTGGCCACCCACACCCACTGAGCCTGGGGGAGGGGTTCATGTAGGAACATCAGAGCTGGGGGAGGGGGCTCTGAGAAGCAGGCACCACCCTGCCCACCGCAGAGCCCCCAGAGAGACAGAGGCTCTGAGAGGAAGGCAGGGGTCATTCCAGCCAGGACAACGTCACAAAGGAAGTTTGGTCTGTTGGGGCTCCAGGGCTGGGGTGCTCCTGCAGCAGGTTCCAGCTCTGTATCTGGGGAGAAGGAAGGAGGAAGCAGGTGTTTCCTGAGAAGCCATCATCTGCCAGGCTCTTTGACAAGTTTGTTGGTTAACGACCCAAGAACCCTGTCTGCTCATGCAGGTGGGAAATAGTCTCGGAAGGTTTCCCATTGCTGGATGAACCTCAGCTAGCACCCAATGCGCCTGGACCACCCTCACCCAACTCCGGTCCGTCTCCACTAAGCAGCTAGGCGATCTCTTCACACTGCAGAGTTGACGGCGTCTCACCTCCGCTGAAACCCCGATCCTCAGCATGGCCCACAAGGCCTTGCCCTCTGCCCACCACCACTCCTCTCCTGCCCTCCCCTTCCACTCCTCCAAGAACTCACTCCCAGATTTAGGAGGAGGGATATTTATTTGTAACAATGGTAGCTGATGCTTAGGTGCCAGGCCTTAATCAACACTCTGTATTTTCATTCATTTCAGTCTTCACAGCAACCCTGTGAGGTGGGAACCATTATTATCTCCATTTTATAAGACGAGGAAACTGAGCCACTGAGAAAGTGATTTGCTCAAAGTCACACAGCTAGAAAGTAGCAGAGCTGAGATTCAAAGCCAGGCATTTCACTCCAGAGTCCTCATTCTTAACCACCACCGTCTCCTACCTCTGGGCGCTCAGGGTTCCCATCCTTCCTGTCACATTTCCTAACTACGCATTCTGATAGGTTATATGATTGACGTCTGTCTCAGCACTAACAGCTGCTGTAAAGGTAGCCAACATACTGAGCACTTAGTCTGTGCTGGGCACTGTGTTTAGCACTTTTTAGGCATCAGTCAATTTCACCCTCTCACAATTGTGTAAAAACTAGGTACAGTTGTCCCTAGTTTTACACATGGAGAACCTAAGAAGTTGAGAGTTTAAGTAAGTTGTCCACTAAGCTGGAAATCCCCAGAGGGAAGAAACCATGTCCATTTTGCTTATCATTGAGTTCAGAGGGGCTAATTAAGTGTCTGGCATACAGTAGGCACTTAATAAAGGTTTTGGGGTGGGCGCTAGTGGTAAAGAACTCACCTACCAGTGCAGGAGTTGTAAGAGATTCAGGTTTGATCCCTGGGTTGGGAAAATCCCCTGGAGGAGGCCATGGCAACCCACTCTAGTATTCTTGCCTGGAGAATCCCATGGACAGAAGAGCCTGTGGGCTACAGTCTATAGGGTCACACTAAATCGGACATGACTTTAGTGACTTAGCACCTGGCTGGCTAGATGATAAATGGCAAGACGGAAGGGAGGGAGGTGGGGAGGGATGGAGAGAGGGCCAGCCTGTCTGTCTCCAGTGCCCATGCTGTGATCACAGCTGGGAGATCCTGGGACGTGAGGCTGGCGTGGTATCTGACGTGGCTCTCGCGGCTGTCTCTGCAGGAGCCACGATGCACGTGAAGAAGTACCTGCTCAAGGGCCTGCATCGGCTGCAGAAGGGCCCCGGCTACACATACAAGGAGCTGCTGGTGTGGTACTGCGACAACACCAACACCCACGGCCCCAAGCGCATCATCTGTGAGGGGCCCAAGAAGAAGGCCATGTGGTTCGTGCTCACCTTGCTCTTCACCTCCCTCGTCTGCTGGCAGTGGGGCCTCTTCATCAAGACCTACCTGAACTGGGAGGTCAGCGTCTCCCTCTCCATCGGCTTCAAGACCATGGACTTTCCCGCCGTCACCATCTGCAACGCCAGCCCCTTCCAGTAGGTGGTCCCTGGAGCACGGCTGGTCTCCGCGGGGCTGCTGCTCTTCCTTTTCCTTCCTTCCCGCTTTCCTTCCTTCTTTCCCATTTCCTCCTTTCTCTCTCTCTCTGTCTCTTTCCCTCTTTGCAGCAAGTAAGATGCACAATTCATAAACCTCCTCAGCTTTAAAAGAACCTCCAAAGATACCCGGTAGTCCCTTCAGTCACAAGCAGTTCAGCTCAGTTCAGTCGCTCAGTCGTGTCCAACTCTTTGCGACCCCATGAATCACAGCACGCCAGGCCTCCCTGTCCATCACCAACTCCCAGAGTTCACTCAAACCCATGTCCAACTAGTCGGTGATGCCATCCAGCCATCTCATTCTCTGTCGTCCCCGTCTCCTCCCACCTCCAATCCCTCCCAGCATCAGAGTCTTTTCCAGCGAGTCAACTCTTCGCATGAGGTGGCCAAAGTATTGGAGTTTCAGCTTTAGCATCAGTCCTTCCAATGAACACCCAGGACTGGTCTCCCTTAGGATGGACTGGTTGGATCTCCTTGCAGTCCAAGGGGCTCTCAAGAGTCTTCTCCAACACCACAGTTCAAAAGCATCAATTCTTTGGTGCTCACTAGTGTCTATTTATTGATTCAATGTGTATTTATTGAATACCTAGTATTGTCACCTACTACTGGGGCTTCCCTTGTGGCCCAGATGATAAAGAATCCACCTGCAATGCAGGTTTGATCCCTTGGTCGGGAAGAACTCCTGGAGAAGGGAATGGCTACCCACTCCAGTATTCTTGCCTGGAGAATTCCATGGACAGGGAAGCTTGGCTGGCTACGGTCCATGGGGTCATAAAGAGTAGGACACAACTGAGCAACTAACACACTCCTATTGCCAGGCACTGTTATGGGCACCAGGAATACATCAGTAACTAAAACAAAGTTCCTCCTGTCCTCATCACAGCCTCCCAGAGAAAACAGACATTCATCTTTTCTTACATAAATATTGAAATCATTCTCATTGTGAGGATTAGACTGGACCTGTGTCCATGGTTTAGTGCCCTCTCCTACAGGAAGTCCTCCAGCCATCTATAGCAACCATGCATTGAGTGCATTTCATAATATTGCCCAAATGCCAGGCAATATGTTGAGTGTTCTTTGGATAATTCATGTCGTTCTAATCCACACAACCACTCTGGGGTGGGGGGGTGGGGTGCACTACTCTAGTAGCCCCAATTCACAGGTCAGGAAATGGAGATTCAGAGGTGAGGGAACTTTCCCAGAGACATACAGTGAGCAGCTGTGGAATTTGAATCTAGGTCTTATCTGACTCCAGAGCTGCCACTGTTTAACCACTGGATGGCAAGGCCTAGGAAGGAGACACCCAGGGAGACCCAGCCTAGTCGGTTGAGGAAAGGCTGGGGATCAGTCACAGAAAAATGCCCCAGGAAATGAGTAGACGTTAGCCAGGTGGGATGAAGAGAGTGCTCCAAGTGGAGGACATAGCACATGCAAAGGTCCCGGGATGAGACAGAGCTTGGTGCATTCAAGGGGCTGAAAAATGAGCCAGCATGTCTGAGTCACAGGAAATGTTCTTGTCCAAAAGGAGGTCCTGGAAGGCAAATCATACTTCCTGGTTACTTTTCCAGTTATCAGAAAGTCACCTCATTCTGGTCATAGGGCTGTTCTTCCTTGCTTGGGTGGGTCTTTGAAGCTACTCAAGAAAACTCTTAATAAAAAAAAAAAAAAAGAAAACTCTTTATAATTATAATAACACACCCTGCTTATAAACATCACCCTATTGAATCCTCAAAAAATCCTCTAGGGTAAATGTTTTAATCTCCCACTATTTCACAGATGAGAGAACAGAGCCTCAGAGAAGTTAACCTACCCACAGTCACACAGATATTAAGCGGCATGCTGTGCTGTGTTTAGTCACTCAGTCATGTCTGACTCTTTGCAACCCCATGGACTGTAGCCCACCAGCATCCCCTGTCCACGGGGATTCTCCAGGCAAGAATACTGGAGTGGGTTGCCTTTCTCCAGGGAATCTTCCCAACCCATGGATCAAACCCAGGTCTCCCGCATTGCGGGCAGATTTTTTAACGTCTAAGCCACCAAGGAAGCCTAAGAATACTGGAATGTGCATAGCCTATCCCTTCTCCAGGGGATCTTGCTGACCCAGGAATTGAACCAGGGTCTCCTGCATTGCAAGTGGATTCTTTACCAGCTGAGCAACCAAAGAAGCCCATTAAGTGGCATGCTGGAATTCAAACCCAGATCTTGCCAAGCTTGACAGCAGCTGTAGACATCCAGGCTATAATAGCAGCCCCCACCCCACAGCCCAGCACATTCCCAGTCCTCCCCTCCCTGTGTGCATAGAGGTGGCTGGTTTGGTGATCAGGGCACAGGCGGTGTCAGCATCTGCGACTGATGTCAGCTCTGGCCGCTGGCCGCCTTCATACCAGCACTTGGGCCTATATCCAGGGTTTAGTGACCTCTCCTACAGGAAGTCCTCCAGCCAGAGTTGACACACACACCACCCTGGAGACCACACTCTGGGCAGGGTCTTGGATAAATCAGGTTCTGGAGTGACAGGGGTGCAGGGCTTGGAGCCCCCCCACCCAGGGCCTGGTGGAAACACTCACTGGGGTGGACCCATTTCTGCTGGACTGACTGGTCACCATTTCCAGTCTGGGAACCTCAGGGATTGAGAAGATCCTGGATCCCAACCGCACAGTCTTCTCCCTGCTGAAACTGGCTCCTATTCCCCAAATTGCTGCTGGAGATTTAGGACCTCAGGGTCACAGACCTGCCCCTCTTTCAATATTATACCCCTCCTGGGAGGAATAAGTCCGAACCCCGTGCACCCACAGCATACCAACTGGGGCCCACCAAAGCCAGGTGTTTAGCTCTGCGCCTTCTTCAGTGGGGTGAGCTCAGGAAATCGCAGCACCTCCCAGAGTTTCTTTATCCACATGTGGGGGTCATTATAGAATTTTATTTATAAATTAACTAAAGAAGATGTATGGAACACCTGGCACCTGACACATGGTGAGTGATCAATAACCATGAGCTCTTAGGATTCTGTCTCAGGAGCATGTGAATTTCATAGGGAAAGAGACCCGGTCTGTCTCGTTTGCTGTAATATCCTGTGTGCCTTGCACATAGTATAATAGCCTCTGGGTACTTGGCACAAAGTAGATACTCACCAAATACTGGGTGAAGAATGAGTGTCACTCATGTGTGGAAGGATGCATGGACGCATGGGTGGGTGGGTCGAGAGGTGGGTGCTGGGGGCAGGGAGGAGCAGCCTTCTCACACGTGGTGGCAGCCACGCTGGAGTAGGAGGGGACCCCAGACTACGGTTGCTCTGCTCTGCATCTGCCCCTTGCCCCCCTGACTGGCCTCTCCCCAACCCAGATACTCCAAAGTCCAGCATTTGCTGAAGGACCTGGACGAACTGATGGAGGCAGTCCTGGGGAGGATCCTGGGTCCCGAGCTCAGCCAGGTCAATGCCACCAGGGCCCTGAACCTGTCCATCTGGCACCACACGCCCCTGGTCTTCATCAACGAGCAGAATCCCCACCACCCGGTGGTTCTGGACCTGTTTGAGGACAACGTCAATGGCTCAGCAAGCAGCAGCCCAGCACCAGGAAGGCCCTGCAGTGCCCACAGGTGCAAAGTAGCCATAAGACTAGTAAGTGGATCCCTCTCCCTGGGCACGGGTCAAACAACGGGCCCTATCCAGTGAGTCTGATGGGAGTCTCTTTCCTTAACTAATCTGGGTCTTGGCTAGGGGAAAGCTGGAGCCAGTGCCTATTTTGTACGTTTACATACAATTTTGTACATTTATTTATTTCGTTGTGCTGGGTCTCAGTTGTGGATCTTTGATCCTCATTGCAGCATGTGGGATCTTTAGCTGGGGCATGTGGGATCTAGTTCCCTCACCAAGGATCAAACTGGGCTCCCACTATTGGGACTTCAGAGTCTTAGCCTCTGTATCAGCAGGGAAATCCCAGCTATTTTAAAATTAGCAATAGTTAGTATGCTATTCAAGATATCACTGGATGCCAGTAACCCAGATCCAACTAGCTTAAATTAAACAGGCAATTCTTTGGCTCACACACTGAGAAGTCCAGAGGTGGATTGGGTGCAGGTGTGGCTGGATCCAGGTGTTTAAATGCAGTCATCAGGAGTCCCTCTCTCTCCACCTTGTCTCGGGTTTTCTCTCAGTTGACTTTGCTCTCTGGCAGGCTCCCTCCACATGGAGGGCTCTGGAAATACTAGACATATATCCCACCAGCTTAGCGCTCTCCCCAGACAGAGAGCTCTTCTTTCCTAATGGCTGCAGCGAACATCCTGGGACTGGTCATCATGTCACATACTCAGCCCTAAACCAATCACTGAGGCCTGGAGGATGGGCTTTCGTGACTGACCGGTCCTGGGTCATGTGCCCTGGAGCTGAGAGTGATGTCAGCCTCTATCAGACCACATGGACTGAGCGAGGGGGAAGGGGTGGGTGGCTTCCTGAAGAAGGAATTAAGTCTTATTATCAGAAGACAGGGGCATAAATATTGGGCAGGTGGAAAACCACAGCTCTGCTGTACAGTCATAGACAAAGCATAATGGGACTGCTGGGATGCCTGCAAGCCTGCAGGTGGGAAGAAGGTTCCCTGTCTGTTCCCAGGATCCCTGGGGGCTCTGTAACTACACAGATCCCTGGGCCCGACTCCTGGAGAATCTAAAAGGGCAGTTCTGGGCCCAGACCCAGGAATCTGTCTTGTTAATGGGCTTCCTGGTGATTCTGATGATCCACCTTGGTTGGGGACCCAGGCTGGGGCTATCCACTCCCCACTGCCTCCCATACCCCATATGTGGTCAGGATCTTCCCCCATCAGAGAAGGGGGGCAGAACCTGAAGTCTCGAGTCCTTCATGGTCCACCCGGCCTCCGGGGGGCTGCCTCTGGATGCCTGGGAGGGGGCTGGAGTGGAGTTGTGGGAGCAGAGGGTCAAGTGTGTCTGCTGCTCACGTGTCCACGTGAGCATGAGTGTGGTGCCACTTGTGTGACTCTAGGCATGTGGACACGTGTGTATGTAGTTGTGACGCCAGGACATCCTGTGACTGCAGGTGTCAGAAAGGGGTCTGTCTTTGTGGACGTGACTGTGTGGATGTGTGCGAAGTAGGTTGGCTCAGGCCTGAGGCAATGTTATATGGGGGTGGCTGGTGCTGTGTGTGAGTGAGTGGACAACCCAAGCCTTGTGACTGTGAGTGTCAACACACTGCCCACCAGCCCAGCCGCTGGCCACCCCAGCACCGAGGTGCCACCCGAGGAAGGGCAGCTGGCAGCACCCTCACTGCCCTGGCTTTCAGGGTGGGGGGCCCCCACCCGCAAGAACCCCTCTCTTGCACCCTCTGCAGTGCAGCCACAATGGAACCACGTGCACCTTCCGGAACTTCAGCAGTGCCACCCAGGCCGTGACGGAGTGGTACAGCCTGCAGGCCACCAACATCTTCGCACAGATTCCAAACCAGGAGCTGGTGGCCATGGGCTACCCTGCCGAGCGGCTGATCCTGGCCTGCCTGTTCGGGGCAGAGCCCTGCAACTACAGGTGAGAGCCAGTGGGCCCCCTGAGGCCGGGATCCTGGGTCCACACCCCAGCTCAGCCACTCAGCCTGCACCCCAGCTGTCTGTACCCTGCTGTCTTCAGTTTTTTAGAGGGAGTCTGAGAGGAGGGTGCGCTGACGGCCCCATCACGTCCCGAGGGCATCGCTTTAGGGAAAGTCTGTAAGGAAAGAGGACGGCGCTAAGGGAGGATGTGGCCTCAGGTGACGTCTAAGCCAGGTGTCATCCCCGTAAACTGCACCGCAGAGCTGTCCTCCCTTAAGCAGGGGGCCGGCCCCTTGCATGTGCCCCCATCAGTCACTCCCTGGGTGTGTGCCACCCCCAGGAGCATGGGCTGGGGGTCTCCTAACTTCCCAGGCTAGGAGGTGGGAGAAAAGGCAGCCATGAGCTGTTAGCCTCCAACACCCAGCATCTACTGCCCTCAGTTTTCTCATCCCTAAGATGGGACAATAACCATATCTGTGTCTCCTGTAGAGTAAATGAATTGGCTCATGTCAGCGCTTAGAACAGAGCCCTAGAAGCCTTTGTCATAAACAGCCTTTCCCCAAACAACCCCAGGGTTGAGAAGAGCAGGATGAGGGCAGCATTAACTCCGAAAGCCTGGGTCCTCTAACACATCCACAGATCTCCACCTTCCTCGCCACCCCCCGCTCCAGCTTCTGACCATCCAGACCTTGGGACTGAGTGCCCAGCTCTGTCCCCGACTCTCAGACAGACTCGACGGGTGGGTCACTTGGGAAGGGAGGCTGGGCACAGACAGGCGAGCCACTGAGGCCCCAGTGCCCCCTCCTGGTCTCGTGGAAGGCCTCTTAGCGGCCGGCCCCCCTGAGTTGGGCCCCGGACTTTGACTGGTCCCATTTCCCCGAGGCTCTGGCATCCTCCTGGCCTGGGGCTTCAGATTTCCTACACTTCAGGTCTCTGGAGAAAAGGACTTTTTGCCGAGTCTTGCCACTTTGGATGAGTGACAGGCTACTGTTTTCAACATCCCGGGGACTGTGGCCTCAGCCTGTGTCAGGTAACTCATGAATTCTCAGGAACCTCTGTCTAGAATCTGCTGATTCTGTCCCCCAGAAAGCACAGGGGCAGGCAGGTGTAGGTCGTGTCGAGGAGTCAAGGCCCCCTGAGCGGGCAGAGCTGCATGCCCGGTCCTTTGTGAGAATCAGAGAAGGAGGGACCTATGGGTGGAAGAGCTGTGTGCCGGCCCCCCACCAGTGGCACACGTCCTTGCTGGCTGGTTGCAGGCTGGGTTCCAACCCCTCTCTCTGGGCGAGGGGACTTGCTTCAGAGCCTACCTGCCCCACCACTCCTGGCAGCCTGCCTTAAGGCTGTGGGTACCCAGTAAGCGAGGTCTATGCCTGTAAGTTCATCTTTACCCTCACAGCTAAGAGAGAGGTGTAATTCGGTAATTTAAAACATATGGCTTATCCGCTCAGTCAGAATATGCCCTGAAGTACGAGTGAGCTGAAAAAGTGGGATCTGTTAGGATCCACTGGGACCTGCTGCCAGGTTCCTGGCGCTTCGTGGGAACACCTCTTAGTGGAATCCCAGGGCTCGAAGATGTGTGTTCTGCACATAGCACGGTCCCTAAATGGAGCCCCCAGCAACTTCCTGGCCTGCCCCAGGGCCGGAGGCAGCCTGGGGATGGCCTCCATGTTGCCAAGATGGCACCCTCCAAATCCAGCCCTGTTTGGGTCAGGAGACTGAGAAGATGGCTGGCGGGCAGGCAGCACCCAGTGTTGGCCACATAACTTTGTGGTGTGGCTGTGACTGGGGAATAAATCTAGAGAGGGGGTCAAGGCTGGACTCAGCAGTTAGACCATTGATTTCAAATCCTTGCTCTGTCTGACCAACTGTGTGGCTTCAAGAAAGCATCCTAACCTTGATATGCCTCCATTTTCCTCCTGCATAAAATAGGTAACAACAGTGCCTACTCTGTGAACATGTGTGTGCGTGCTCAGTCATGTCTGACTCTTTGCAACCCCATGGACTGTAGCCCGCCAGGCTCCTCTGTCCTCGGGATTTCCCAGGAAAGAATACTGGAGTGGATGCCATTTCCTCCTCCAGGGGATCTTCCTGACCCAGGGATCAAACCCATGTCTCTTATGTCTTCTACATTGGCAGGCAGGTTCTTTACCACTGAGCCACCTGGAAAGCCCATGCTACTGGGTTCTTCGGAATATTAAATGAGTTAATGTGCGTGACAGCCTGACAGTAGCGATGAACTCAGTATTACTCTCATTAAACCCACATTTGACGAGGAACTCATTCTTCAGTAATGATGCTAACACTATTGCACCCTTCTTATGTCCAGGCACTATTCTTAGCACTTTACAGGTATAAAATCAGTCAGTCTAACTCTGGCAACAAGCTCTTCTTTTATATGATACAGCACTGCTCAGAGAGGTTAAGCAACATCTCTGAGGTCACACAACTGGTGAGCAGCCGAGGTGGCAGTCTGAGCCAGGCCCACCTGGCGTCACTTCATCGCCTCATCAGAAATCAAGATCGTCTTCCTTCCCCATCTACCCCTCCCAAACCCGTTTCTCCAGCCCTCGGCAGTTTCTTGGCATGGAGACCCCAGTCCACCTGTCTCCATGCTGCTTGTCAGTCCCACAGCCTACTGGTTGCCCATCTTCCTGAATTAGCCTCAGACTCAGCGCCGGAGGACACGTGCCTCTCTCAGCCCTCCCAGTGTTGGGCCCCACACACTTTGGCTCCATTACTCTGTCCGGGTCTCCATCCTCTCCACCTCGTATTTGCAAATGCTGAAGGTGCAGCCACTGCAGTTTTCAGAAAGTGTGGACCACATTTGGACCCTGACACCAAACCACCTGGGTTTGAATACCAGCTGGGCTTTCCTGGTGGCTCAGATGGTAAAGAACTCGCCTGCAATGCAGGAGACCCAGGTTCGATCCCTGGGTTGGGACAATCCCCTGGAGAAGGGAATGGCTACCCACTCCAGTATTTTTGCCTGGAGAATCTCATGGACAGAGGAGCCTGGTGGGCTACATACCGTCCATGGGGTTGCAGAGAGTCGGACAGCAACTAATACTTTCAACTTTTCTGTTTGGGAGCATACTACTTAGCTTCTCTGGGTCTCCGTTTTCTCATCTGGAAAATCGGGATAGTGAAATGACCTCATAAGGCTATCATGGGGAGTAAGTGAGTTTACATAGATAAAGTGCTTAGAACAGTACTTAGCACGTGCTAAGAATTATAGGAGCAATTTAAAGATTAACTTTTTATTGTGGAGTAGTTTTAGATTTATAGAAAAGTTTCAGAGAGTACACGGAGTTCCCTGGTACTGCTCACCCAGTTTCCCCTATCCTTAACATCTTAAGTCACCGTGTAATCTACCAAAAGTAAGAAACCAACATGGTGACATCACTGTTAAACAAACCGAACAAACACTTTATTCGGATTTGTCGGTTCTTCCTGATGATCCTTTCCTGCTCAGGCTTCCATCCAAGAGACCACATTGCTGTTGGTTGTCCTGTCTCCTTCACCCCCTCTGACTGTGACACTTTCTCAGATTTCCTTGGTCTGGATGACCCTGACAGTTTCGGGGTGCTGGTTTTATAGCAAGCCATTGATCTGGGTTTATACAGATAAGATGGATTTGGGAGAAGAAGACCACAGAGGTGGAGGGCTTCCTCATCACATCCTATCAGGGGGTACATGTTAGCCACTCAGTGCCACCCGTAATGTTGACCTTCCTCCCTTGGTTAAAGTGGGGGGTGTTGGGTTTCTCCGGCCGTGCTCTGTATCATGAGCTCTAAGTTCAGCCTGTACTCTGCAGGGTGGGGTGGGGTAGCAGATGGGGAGAGAGATTAAACTCCACTTCTCCTGGAGAGGGGAACAGACACTATTCGGAATTCTTCTGTACAGAATGTCTTCTCCTTTTGTTTATTTATTCAATCATTTATTTATGCTAGTATGGACTCTTGTATATTTGGGTTGTAATCCAATACCACACTATTTATTTTATTACTCAAAATTTTCCAGTGTTGGCCACTGAGAGCGCCTTCATTTGGCTCCTGTGTCCCTTTGACGAGTCCTCATCCATTTATTTATTGTTTTAGTACATCCTTACTTTCTGGCACTAAAAGATGCCCCAGTCCTAGAATCAGCCATTTCTCTGAGAAGCTGCAGTCCTTTTATTGGAGAATGGGATTTAGAAACCAAGCTCTAGGAACACATGGCTTCCCTGATAGCGCAGTTGGTAAAGAATCCGCCTGCAATGCAGGAGACCCCGGTTCCATTCCTGGGTCAGGAAGATCCCCTGGAGAAGGGATCGGTTACCCACTCCAGTATCCTTGGGCTGCCTTGGTGGCTCAACTGGTAAAGACCGCCCGCAATGGGGGAGACCTCGGTTCGATTCCTGGGTTGGGAAGATCCCCTGGAGAAGGGATAGGCTACCCACTCCAGTATCCTGGCCTGGAGAATTCCATGGACTGTATAGTCCATGGGGTCACAAAGAGTCGGACACTACTGAGCGGCTTTCACTTTCGCTTTTTCAGGTCTGTTGTTGTTTCTTCAAGGGTTGGCCCGCTGGTTTCTCCCTTCCCCAAACCCTGCTGCCCAGTACCCCTGTTGTATGGCTCCCAGCTAGGACGCTCCGTCTCCCAGTCTTTGCGGGAAGCTTGCTGGCCTTTGTCTCTACGCCTCATCTCTGTTCCAGGGAAGGTTTTGTGGGGGAAACGCCTAGCTCTGGAGCCAGAGTCGGCCAGTGCTGGGAGCAGCCTCTCCAGGTAAAGAACATTTATCAACAAGCAAATAGTTGGCAAGCCTCAGAGTGCAACCTGGGACAGGAGGGGATCTGGCCGCGCCCAGAGCCACCTCCCGCTCCTGGGCGGTAGGTGTCCGCGGCAGCTCCTTGGGAACATCGCGTGCCCACGTCCCAGGGGCGGGGTCTCTCCTTCCAGAGCCGGCGCCCGGCTGCAACTGGTTTTCCCCGCTCAGTTCCTCCCTTGTGGCTGCAGCCCAGATCCCACCCGGGAGAGAGACTCCACGGTGCCCGCCCAGAGCGGCTTCTTCCCTCTGGGCCTTTGGTGTCCTCCCCACCCTCACCCCCACCCCCAGCCTGGGGTGCCCTTCGTCCACCCCGCACCTGCAAAGCTCGGCTGCCTCTTACTCATCCTTCAAGTCTCAGCTCAGGCCTCATCTCCTCCAGGAACCCTCCTCTGATCCACTCCCCAACCCCACGTCCATTCTTCCAGGCTTATCTCTGTTGCTCCTCTTATCACATATTATAATTTATCCAACAAATATTTACTGAGTGTCTGTCTACCGAGTGCCAGGCTCTGAGGATCGGGGATGAATTTGTTCAGTAGTTCAGTGTGCTCAGCTTCCAACCCTCACCTTAGTCCTTTTGGGTGGGTGCTGTTGTTACCCCGGTGTTACGGGGGGAGAAACAAGGCCCAGAGAGGTGAAATGACTTCCCCTAAACTCACCAGCGAGTAACTAGCAGAGCCAGAATTCAAATTCAGGCAGGCTGGCTCCCAAGCCTGAGCCCTTAGCTTTTAGGTTCTTTCTCCCTCCAGACAGACAGCTGTCTTCCCTGGGATTATTTTCTAAAGCAAGAGGCCGCTGATAAGCAATTAAGTCAAGAAGATGCATGCCAGCATGGGAATGTTGTTGTTGTTGTTGAGTTGCTAAGTTGTGTCCGATTCTTTGCGACCCCATGAACTGTAGCCTGCCAGACTCCTCTGTCCATGAGATTTCCCAGGCAAGAATACTGGAGTGGGTTGCCATTTCCTTCTCCAGGGGATCTTCCCGACCCACATCTCCTGCATTGGCAGGTGGATTCTTTACCACTGAGCCACCAGGGAAATAAGCAGGTGGAAATGGTCAAGTGACTGGAGGTGACTTTGCATAGGGAGGTCAGGGGACGTCTCCGGGCAGGTGAAACCTGAAGGAGGAGGAGAAACCAGACACTTGAAGATCTGCTCAGAGAATATTCCAGGCACAAGGAGCAGTGGGCCTTGAATTGGAAGACAACATGGAGTGTCTCTGGAGTATAATGAACAAGGGGGAGGAAGCCAAGTGGGGCATTTGCATTTTATTCTGAGAGCAGCAAGGAGCTTCTGGAAGGTTCTAACAGGGGCTGATTCACAGTTTTTAGTTTTTTTTTTTTTTGATGTGGACTATTTTTAAAGTTTTTATTGAATTTGTTACAGTATTGCTTATTTTGGCTGCAAGGCATGTGGGATCTTAGCTCTTCAACCAGGGATAGAACCCACACCCCTTCCACTGGAAGGCAGAGTCCTGACCACTGAACCACAGGGAAGCCCATGATTCACAGTTTAAACGGTTGCCCTGACCACTGTGCAAGATGAAGATTGTAAGAGAGCAAGAGTGGAGGCAGAGGCTCCTGCAGGAATCGGAGTGGGGGGAGCTGGCGGCCCTGGACCAGGGTAGGAGTCTTAGAGGTGGAGGAGGCGGGCAGGAAAGAGAATTGCCATGACCCCACTCTGTAGTCTCCCCCTTGCCATGAGCTTCAAGGGTAGGACTGTCTTGCTGGCCTCCGTGTCCCAAGCCCAGTGGGTGACTCAGTAAGTGTTGGGTGAGAAATGCAGTTTGTCTTTCACGGTGGAGGACACCTCAGCTCAGAGGCTGAGGAAGCTTCTCACGTGTATGTCAGGCAGTCAGCTTCTGGATCAGATTTCACCACCTGCCCTGGACCCACCTGATTTGGCTGGTGCAGAGGGTGAGACCAAAGAGGAAATGGCTCCCTAATCCTAACATGGGGACAAATACCTGCTGACCTCACGGGGTTATTGAGAGAATTAAAGGAAAGAACATCCACAGAAATCTTCAGCATGGCCTGGGGAAATTTGCTCAGTAAATGCTTTGGAACAGAAAGCTTAGAAAGTGTAGCATTTCAGGTATGTTTCTGCAGTATCTGATGCAGTGAGCCCCATTCCCTCCTGTTTTTAACAAAATAACAGAAAACCATCTAAAAACATCCGAAGACATTTTAAATGCTAGTTCCATTAAAAAAAAAAATTATTTATGTAGCTCCATGGGTCTTAGTTGTGGCATTCAGGGTCTTAGATCTTTGTTGCTGCATGTGGGATCCTTAGTCTCGGGATGCAGGGTCTCTTCTTTGTGCCATGCAAACTCTTAGTTGCATCATGTGGGATCTAGTTCCTTGACCAGGATTTGAACCCAGTGTCCCCTGCATTGGGAGTGTGGCGTCTTAACCACTGGACCACAAGGGAAGTCCCCTTAAATGCTGTTTCCTATGGAGACTTGGAATTGGGCTTCCCAGGTGGTGCGAGTGGTAAAGAACCCACCTGCCAATGCAGGAGACTTAAGAGATGTGGGTTCCATCCCAGTCCCTGGGTTGGGAAGATCCCCTGGAGAAGGGAATAGCAACCCACTCCAGTATTCTTGCCTGGACAATTCCAAGGACAGAGGAGCCTGGCAGGCTGCAGTCCATGGGGTGGCACAGAGTCGAACACAACCAAAGTGACTTGACACACATGGGGACTTGAGAACACACACACAGGACAGGGTGTGAGGGACTCACATGGACCCACCACCCAGATCCAGTAAGTGTGATTCTCATCCTATCGTTAAAGCGGATCCAAGACATCATATCCTCTCATCTACATAGTGTGTAGAATGTACCTTCAAAGAGAAAGACTTTTGACAGAAGCACAATACCGTTTTGCCACCTTAAAAAAGAAACGATTGGTGATTGCTCATTACCGTCAACTATCCAGTGGTGTTCAGTCTCGTCAATGTCAGGCTTTTTTGTTTGCTTGTTTGAATGAGGATCCAATTAAAGTCCACAGGTTGGGAATAGAACCAAGTCTTTGAAGCTGCTTTCAGTCTGAAGGTTACCTCCCTTTCCCTGTCTCATAATTTATTTGTTGAAAACACTGGGTTATTTATAGACTTTTTACGGTATATTTGAACTTGTTCCTCTGTCTCCAGTATTTGCTGTAAATGGTGGAGATGATGTTCGATCCTGTTCACAGCTGGGTGTTGTGATTGTTGTTTTGTTTGTTGGCAAGGCCACTTCCTGGGCAGCCTGTGTTCCATCGGGACACACAGCATTGCTCACCACTGGTGCACGTTGCCCCAAACCCCCAAAATCAGGGGAACAAAATGATGACCCTCTAATTGTATCACTCGCTCTTCAGTTACTAGCTTGATGAAACCAGAACTTAACAGCTTTTTTACGACAAAAAAAGTCAGTTGAAGGACGCCATAGATTAAGAAAGATTTAAAAGGCATATCAACCAATCACATGTCAATGTCGTTTGAATTCTAATTTAAACCAATAAATTGTAAAACCAAAATTGATCTCTATGAGACAATATAAATTGAATGTATAAGAATATTAAGGAATTTTTATCAGTTATGTTTAACCTGGTAATAGTGGTGCTTTAGCAGTTCTTATGGGGACTCCCCTGGTGGTCCAGTGGTTAAGCATCCATCTTCCAATGCTGGGGCTGTGGGTTCTCTAGAGGGGAACTAAGATCTCAACTAGACAGCCTGTGCACCATAATTAGAGAAGCCTGAACCAAAAAAAAAAATCAGTCTTACTTATAGACATATAGAGATGTTTACAAATAAAATTCTAATATCTGAGATTACCTTCAATAGGGGTAAGCAGAGATGAAACAGCTGCTCATGTTATCTGTATTAATTTCTTGTGGCTGCTGCAATGAATGACCATAAACTGGATGGTTTAAAGCAACAGAAATGTATTCTTTCACAGAGGAAGCTTGAAGTCAGAAATCAAGGTGTTAGCAGGACCAGGTCCCTCCCAGGTCTCCAGGGGACAATCCTTTCCTACCGCTTCTAGCATATGGGGGTGCGGGGGTGCGCTCCAGTGCCCCTTGACTTCTGTCTCTGTACCTTTCAGTCTCCGCCTCTGTCTTCATGTGACCTTCTCCTCTGTGTCTCCCCTTCTGACTCTTTAAGGACACTTGTGGGTGGATTTAGGGCCCACGTGATAAAACCAGTTAATCTCACCTCAAAATCCTTAACTGTGCCTATGAAGATCCCTTCTCCAAATAAGGTCACATTCACAGGTCCCTGGCATTAGGATGTGGACATCTCTTTTCAGGGGTCACCGTTTAACTGACCACATGGCTTACAAGACCCTGTAGATGAGACAGCTGAAAACATCAAAGAAGCTTTCTTTTTCGGGTCTCAAAATAAGTAAATAAATAAATAACCCTCAGGGCAGATGTTTTTGACAAAACTTTTGTTTCACTTTCATGTATGTATATATCTTATGTATGTGTATGTTTGTAGGATTGTGATGTAAAGTGTATTTTTAGATCAAAAAAGTTTGCAGACCATTGTAGTTAAATTACACTGGCAAATAAAAGCACAAATTAACCTCAAAAAAAAAAAAACAAAAAAGAAACTTCTTTTTCATACTTCATGACTAAGCCAGAGAGCTTGGCTCCTACCCCAGAGAAAGACTCCCTCCACCCCCTCTTTCCCAAGAGAGTCTGGGAATCTCCTCTCTGGTGGGTGCATGGCTGCAGGGGAATGGACAGAATGACCTGTCGCTCACCTCTCTGTTCCTGAGCCTCTCTGAGCAGTTATCTACCAGCTGCCCCCTGCCACGAACCCGGGGGTGGCAGTGGGGGCGGCATCGGCTGGGATGGGGATGGGCCCTGGCCTCCAGCTGACGCTGTTTCTTTCAGGAACTTCACACCCATCTTCCACCCTGATTATGGCAACTGTTACATCTTCAACTGGGGCATGACGGAGAAGGCCCTCCCTTCAGCCAACCCCGGAACTGAGTTTGGTAAGTCTGTCCTGGAGCCAGAGCCATGAGGTTTTAAATCCTATCACGTGAGGATGAAAGACCAAATTCCCTTCAGCCGGGTGGCACAGTGGTAAAGAATCCACCTGCCCAGTGCAGGAGATGTAGGAGGCTTGCGGGTTCAATCCCTGGGTTGGGAAGATCCCCTGGAGTAGGAAATGGCAACCCACTTTGGTATTCTTGCCTGGAGGATCCCATGGACAGAGGAGCCAGTCCATGGGGTCGCAAAGAGTCAGACACAATTGAGTGATCACCAAGCACACACACCATCAGCTGTTGAGGGACAGGACCGAGTTTAGCCAGAGGCTGGCATGCAGAGGAGCAGCGTCTACTGGGTACCCCAGGGCAGGGCCAGGTGCCTTCTCAGCCATCCCCCAACCCAATGTGCAAAAACCCCTGGGTAGTGAGTGACTGGTGCACCCCTTCTGCTGATGAGCAAAGCGAGGAAGCAGTGGCTGAGAGCACAGGCTTCAGTGACCAGGTGGAATCCCGGCCCCACCATTTACCCCCGGGTGATGCTGAACCGAGACTTAACTTCTTAATGCTCTCGTTCCCCCATTTTGCACAGAGCAGAGCGCATGGTACAGACCCCATCACGTCATCCTGGCCTAAGGCAGGTAGACCTCTGAGCACAGAGCAAGTGGCCTTGCCTCTGAGCCTGGCCAGCAGCAAACTCCCACTAAATGCAGATGTTCTGAGAAGTTTTAAGTAGCTTTCCCATGATCACACAGTTAGCCTGGGGCGGAGCCCTTACTCTCAGCCTCGTTTCTATGCAGTTTGTGAGAGACAGAGAGAAGGTGAAGTAGTCAGCAGAAGTGAGGAAGAGGGAAGTAGTTGATGGCAGAAGCTGCTCGTCTTGGGAGCAGCTGCGGGACTCAGCGTGTGTGCCAGGCCTTCCTCCCCACCCTTAGGTTCTGAGCTCCCCAGCCATCAAAAGGCAGGTGTCATTCTGCAACTGTCAGAGCTGCTGGTCTAAAGAGGTGTGGGTGGGCTGCCAACACTTCACCCACCCCTGAGCCCCTGAGGACACTGGGCCTCACAGAGATGCCAGCTAGCTCACTCTGTAGTGATGACTGATGATTAAGATCAAGGCTGCCTGTAGAAGTCCAGCAACTTCCACTTCCTCACTGAGTGACCTGTGACACGGTCCCTTACTCTCTTTGGGCCTCAGTTTCCTCATCTGTAAAATGGGGACAATAATTGTACCTATCTCACAGGCCTCTTATAAGCCTCAGTGAGATCATGTAAATAAAGCCCTGAGCCCAGCACTCAGCATGCAGCAAATGCTCAATAAATGCTAGATTTCTTGTCCTGCGCAGTCCTTTCTTCTTCTTGCATGTGTCCTCAGTCGTGTCCAGCTCTTTGTGACCCCATGGATTGTAGCCTGCCAGGCTCCCCTGTCCATGGAAACTTCCAGGTAAGAATACTGGAGTGGGTTGCCTTTTCCTTCACCTGGGGATCTTCCCAACGCAGGGATCAAACCCACGTCTCTTGCATCTCCTGCATTGGCAGACGGGTTCTTTTCCTCTGGCACCACCTGGGAAGCACCCCCTGCCATGATTCATAAAATACTGGGTCTGGTCTCCACCTTCAAGAAGAGAGCAGTGGAGTGGGGGAGGAAGACAGATAATAAAAGAAAAATTTCAAAAGTGAGACAGGTACTTGGAAGGCGAGTTCCAGGACAAGGAGAGAGTATGACAGAGGTCCTGAATCCCAGTCTAGATAGCCAGGGAAGGCTTCTGGAGGAAGTGGTACTTGGCCTGAGCCCGGAAGGAAGAGCAGGAGTTTCTAGGTGCAAGGTGAGGCTGGAGACAGCATTCCAAAGAGAAGACAGCATAATGAAAGCCCAGCAGTCAGAAGGAGCATGGCAGCTGAGGAGGTGAGCAGAGAGAATGAGGACCCTGGAGACGAGAGGGGAGGCACCTGGGCTGCAGCCTTAGTCTCCCTGCCATGTGGAAGAGGCCGTGGAGTGGGGATGGGGCAGGCAGAGCCCAGAGCGGATTCCGTGCTGGCTCAGACTAGGAAGGGGGCCTCAGAGAAGGCAAGAAGTCCGGGTTTTCGTAAAGTGGAGCCAGCTTCCTGCGTAGACCCTGGCCTTCCCTTGGCTGGCGGGGGCTGGGACCAGTGGGCGGTGGGTCTGCCCTCAGCCTTGGGGAGCCAGCTCAGGCTGCCCTCCGCCCCATCTTCCCCTCAGGCCTAAAGCTGATCCTGGACATGGGCCAGGAAGACTACGTGCCCTTCCTCACATCCACGGCCGGCGCCCGGCTGATGCTTCACGAGCAGAGGTCGTACCCCTTCATCAAGGAAGAGGGCATCTACGCCATGGCGGGGATGGAGACATCCATCGGGGTGCTCGTGGTACGCCCGCAGCCCGTCTGCCCAGCACCCACCTCCCGGGGCCTGAGAGGAGGAGCTCCGGGCATCCCCAAGCCTGGACCTCCCCACCATTCACTCCTACCTCACCCTCTGCCTGGAACCCCAGCAGGCCCCACACTCGGGGGAAGATGAGTGCTCCCCACCCCTGGCACCTGCTGGGGCATCAGCCCTCCAGCCCCTCTGAGCATCCCCTAGGCCCACTTGCCAGATGGGAGGGGGGAACAGAGGGGGCTTCCTCGGGGTGACCAGGGGTCCCCACAAAGAACCTCTCACACAGGACAAGCTGCAGCGCAAGGGCGAGCCCTACAGCCAGTGCACCAAGAACGGCTCTGACGTCCCCATCCAGAACCTCTACAGCAACTACAACACGACCTACTCCATCCAGGTGGGACAACGGTGGCCTGAGGCTTCTGGGAAAGCCGGTCCCAGCAAGTCTGGCTCTGCTGGATCTTTGGGACCACAGCATTCCCTGGAGGCTAGGGAACCAGTCTAGTCCTGGTTCTTACCAGGGCCCAGGGCTGGCCACTTTTTGTCCTTGCTTGGCAGGTGTGGCCTTGGGGTCTTGCTCTGGGGTTTCCCAAAAAGAACTCTTGTGTGTATTAAGGGTTTACAATGTTTAAGCCATCATTTGATCCTTTCAGTACCCATATGAGGCAATATAATATTCTAACAATAATTATTAATTATTGTTAGTATATATTAATATCATTTTCCTTTCAGTAGCCATATGAGGCAATAATATTCTAACAATAATTATTAATTATTGTTAGTATATATTAATATGCTATTAACATTTATTGTATATGCTATTATACTGTACCATTATTATTATAATATACTAATAACAGCAGGCTTATCACGTGCTAGGTGGGCACTGTTCCATGTGCTTTACATATATTTTTTTTACATATATATTATATTTATATAAAATAATTTAATCCTCATAACAATACCATGATGTAGACGCTATTATTAAGAATGAGAAAATTGGAATTTATAGACCCTAGTCCAAATGCCTCATCAGTGTTCATAAAGTCCCTCTTTGTATCTGGCCTTAATCCCCTTTGCTGCAGCTGGGGCTTACTTACCTCTTATCCTGATCTCCAAGGTCAGCCACGAGGCTTGGCCTCAGACCTGGCCCCAGAGGAGAGGACAGGCTGACTCTGCAAAGGTGACCAAAGTGACTGCTCACAGTGATCCTTTCTCTCCCAGTCCAGCCTGCCTTGTGGATGAGGGCACCGAGGATGGCTCACGGGCAGCCCAGTGCCTGGCTCCGCGTCTGAGAGCCCCGAGCAGGGTGTGGTTTTCCCTTTCGTCTTAGTCATGGGAATCCACCGTCCCCCCTGCGCACTCTGTCCACCTGACCCCATGCACCGCTCACTCTGACCCTCCTGTCTGGGGGGGCTTCTGCCTGCGATGGAGAACTTGAGGAGTCTTCAAGCCTCTGGAGGGACAGATGGACAGACAAGGCAGCACAGAGGGGTGGAGAGCACAGAGAAGGAGGCCACAAAGGCATCAGGCCCCAGCCCGGGAGACCCCATTCCAGAGAAACCCCAGATCTCGTTTTGTCCAGTCTGGATCACCAGTCTGGACAGAGACCTTGGCAAAGCCCCAGGCCCTGGTCGGGCGCTCTGCCTGCCAGCCCTGGCCCCGCCCTTGCCCACCCTGGAGAGGGCTCCTACCTTCCAGGTGAGACAGTGAGGTCTGGGTGAATGTCGGACACTTGGCCCAGAGCTCCCTGCTGACCCACTGCCCCCGATCTTGCCCCAGACCCCCTCCTGCAGGCTGTGCCATTTCATCTGCCACCCACCCCCGCCCACTCCCTGCTTCCTCCCGTGAGGAGCCTGCAGGTTCACAGGGGAGAACGGAGCACCGGATGCAATGGCCTGGGAAGCAGCAGGCAGGAGAGTGGGGGAGAGGATGCGAGCTCCTTGGCAAGGGTGGGAGCGGGAAGCCCTCCAGAGGTGGACTTGGGAAGCCCAGCAGGAGAGCTGTGACGAGCGGCTGCTTCCATTCTCCAAGTGCCCAACGGCATGTGGACCTCCCCTCCTTAGACACAGGAGCAACAGGAGTAAACTGAGGCTCGGAGGGGAGGGCTGGCCCTGGGATACATGGCTTGTTTCTGAGTGGACTGAAACCAGGTCGGACCTGAAAACCCAGAAATTATAGATTCATCTAGCCTAGAGGGGCCTGGTCCACTCCCACCACTTCCCTCACCCCCAACCAGGGGACATTCTGAAGAAGGTCACTTCCTCTCCATTGCACTGAGCACTCGGATCACCCTTCTCACCTTCTCTGAGTGTTTCCCTACAGGATGAAGGAGCACAGAGTGAGCTTGCCTGCTTTCCCTTCTGGGTCCTTCCATGTCAATGGCTTGGAAGGCTGCTGGCTGCCTTGTAACAAGAGCTATCTAAGAGTTAGCTGTTTTTTGTTGTCGAGGGGAGACGGTGGACACATTTGGGATCTTAGTTCTCTGACTAGGGATCGAGCCTACGCCCCCTGCCGTGGAATCATGGAGTCCTAACCACTGGCCGGCCAGGGAAGTCCCCGGGAGATAGCTTTCGGGTTGGAACAAGCCTCCCCTGCCCGTGTCATCTGTGGGACCAGCCTCAGAGAGCTGGGTTCTGGCTTGAGTCCTTCTGTGGGGACAGAAACAGGGAAGGACTGCCACCTCCCACCTCGGGGGGTAGTGGGGAGGAAGCTTAGCCGCCTCAGCACCCTTCTCCACGGGAGGGGCACCTCCTCGGCTCCCCCAGTCCCCAGGCCTGGGCATCGAGCCCCCTGGGCCCCGTCCCCTTGGGGATGAGGTGGGGACATCACCTTCAAGTCTGCGTTCTCTCTGCCCCTTCCCACCCCCTAGGCTTGTATTCGCTCCTGCTTCCAGGAGCACATGATTCGGGAATGTGGTTGTGGCCACTACCTGTACCCGCTGCCCCGGAAGAGGAAATACTGCAGCAACCAGGAGTTCCCGGACTGGGGTGAGCGGGGAGCCCCCGGGACCGGCCGCCAGCCTGCTGGGCCTCTGCCCACAAAGGCTGTGACCGCACACGGAGGGTGGGGGCTCCACGAGCCCTCACCGGCCATGGCCCCTCTCGCCCTGGCTGCTCCCACCCCTAGCTCCCCGATGCCTTTAAATGTACGTGTGAAACGTGTAAGTTCGAGAGAGAGTTTGTCCTTGAGACCTGAAGTCACCGGAAGAGGAGCCCCTACTGGGCTCATACTGAGCCAGGGTCATCCAAACACCGATGGATGTTGTCAGTGGCAGAGGGAGTCCTACCACATCTTAAAACTAACAACATGTGTGGACAGGAGGGGAGAACTTTATCCCTTCCAATACCCATCCCTCCCCACGTGACCCGCTGGCCCTAGCCCCGCCCCCTGCCAGGCTCAGGGGTGACAGGTAGAGGGAAAGCTGCTCTGATCCTCCTGAGCTGGGGCTGGGGTGCTGGGGAGGGGGTCCCTCTGACCAGATTGGGGCCAAATGGCTGGAGAGGGGGCACCTAGGGTGGGTGATTTTCCATGACAAGGGGAGTTTGGATCAAGACAACGCTCCCCACTCAAGCTAACCACAGGCCTTAGGTGGCTCAGGGCCAGGAGATCAGAGGGCGGCCAGAGGCTCAAAGCAGAAAACCTAGCTCAAAATCTCTCCCCCCCACCCCCTCCTACCCAGCCCATTGCTACTCGGCCCTGCGCATCAGCATGGCGCAGAGGGAGACCTGCATCTACGCCTGTAAGGAGTCCTGCAAGTGAGTCCACCCGAGACGGGATGGGCGGGGGTGGGAGTGGAGGGCAGGGTGGGCAGGGACAGTGATGATGGGCTGCCGTCTCTCTTCCAGCGACACTCAGTACAAGATGACCATTTCCATGGCCGTCTGGCCTTCCGAGGCCTCTGAGGTGAGTCATTGGAGCAGCCAAGCTCCTGGCCGCCCAGCTTCAGATGGGAGGCAGGTGTGGCCGGAGGTCTGCAGGCTGTTGGAAACCTTAGAGGGGAATTCCTCCCACCTTCCACTCCCTCCCTGCCTCCTTCCACCCATGTCCCTCAAGGACTGTGCTGGGGACACAGCAGTGAATGGGACAGACCGTCCTTTGCCCTTTCAGAGCTTACTTTCCAGCTGCAGAGACAGACGATATACAGAAATAAGATTGTTTCCAAGGGCTGTGTAGGGAGTAAACCGGATGCTGAAAGGGTTACTGGGGGAAAGCACTTTAGACAGGGTGGGCAGGGAAGACCGCCCCCTCCCCAACTCTCTAAAAAAGTATATTTAAGACTGGAGGATGGGGCTGAGCCAGCCTGGGCAGGTCTGGGGAGGACCTGGGCGGAGGGACCAGCAAGTGTGAGGGCCTGTGGTGGGAAGGGACTGAAGCAGGGAGGCCGGGCCTCTGGGGGAGAGCCTGGAGACCCAGTGCCCTTCCCCTCTCTCCCTGGGCACACACAGTCCCCAGGGCAGTGGGCTGCCTCCCACAGGTAGCAGGGCCCATGCCTGGGAGTGGGTGCTGTAGGCACCATTGTTCTCAGCTGCCTTTTTGGGTTCCAGGACTGGATTTTCCACGTCTTGTCTCAGGAGCGGGACCAAAGCAGCAATATCACCTTGAGCAGGTGAGCTCAGAGTCTGGACCGGCCAGGGAGGGCAGGAAAGAGGAGAAACCAGAGCCTTGGGGGAGGGACTTGGACACAGGGCAGCTGCTCAGATACCTTCTCACACTGATCAGATCCAGAAGCAAGCCTAGAGGATGAAGTACTGGGAGTGAGAGGCCAGCCAGGGGGGCTCAGAGCCTACCGTTTCCTAAAGGACAACCTGGCCATTCGTCCATCCACCCCTCCGGTCCTTTCATCCTTGAACCCGTCCACCCATCTAGCCATCATCCATCCTTCCAGTCGTCTCCCCATCCATCACACATCCATCCATCCATTCACCTCCATCATCCATCCTTCCAGTCTTCCACTCATCCATCCACCCATCCAACCTCCATCCATTCACGCATCTTTCCATCCATTCAACACAAGCAGGCATTGAGCACAAGAATGACTGGAGCTTTCATTCTATCAGGAGCTTCGAGGACAGAAATACATGAACAGGGCTTTGGTGGTGGGAGTCTGCACAGTACCCTTTCTCAGGGAGCCCAGCAGAGAAGGAGGCCCCTTCTTCCTGAGAGATAAGGGAGGTCTGTATAGGGAGGTGACCCTTGAGCTCATCCCCTAAGGAGGAGTAGTAACTGTTTAGACAAATAGGAAGAGGCACTGATGTCCCAGCAGAAGGCTGGAGGTATGAGAGAGCAGCCTATCTGAGGACCATCAGGTGTAAGGGGAAAGCCCTCTTGGCCACACTTCCCTGCCCCGGGTCCCCTGACAGCAGGCCAAGGCCTAGGACTCTATGTCAAGTCTACTGTACTGGGAGTGGGCGAGGGGAGCCCAGAGCCGATCCTTAGGATTGTCTTGGCCTCCAGGTCCTTTGGAGAACTGGTTCAGAAAGGGGGTGCACGGAATGGGTGCTGGGCAGAGGTGCCTTTTGTGGCCCCAAGGCCTACAGGGGCCCTTCTTGGTTCTTGTTTGGACTCTTCACTTCTGGGAGTGGGCACATGGGAAGCTTGAGCCAGAGGAGGGTACCTTTCCTGTGGGTTTGTGTGTGTGTGTGTCTTGGGGAGAGGGCATCAGTTCCCTTTACTGCCTCCTGCAGGAAGGGGATTGTCAAGCTCAATATCTACTTCCAAGAATTCAACTATCGCACCATTGAAGAGTCAGCAGCCAATAACGTGAGTCTGGCGGCTCCTGACACCTCGACCCTGCCTGCTGCCCTTCCACCCTGCAGCTTGAGGGTGGGGAGAATCCAGAGCCCAGCAGAGGAATTGGGAAGGTCCCTTGTTGTTTGCATCACTGACACGATGGACAGGAGTTTGAGTGAACTCCGGGAGTTGGTGATGGACAGGAAGGTCTGGTGTGCCGTGGTTCATGGGGTCATGAAGAGTTGGACACGACTGAGCGACTGAACTGAACTTGTTTATGGGTTTCCATGGTGGCTCAGATGGTAAAGCGTCTGCCTGCAATGCGGGAGACCTGGGTTTGATCCCTGGGTCTGGAAGAGCCCCTGGAGAAGGAACTGGCAACCCACTCCAATATTCTTGCCTGGAAAATCCCATGGACAGAGGAGCCTGGCAGGCTACGGTCAATGGGATCTCACAGAGTCGGACACGACTGAGAGATTAACCCTTACTTACTTGTTGTTTAGTTGCTCAGTCGTGTTCAACATTTTTGTAACCCAGTGGACTGGGACGCAATACTGGCAGGCAGATTCTTTACTGCTGAGCCACCAGGGAAGCAGGAAGGTCCCATAGGCACTCCCAGATTACTTCCCTGGACTGAGATGATCACCTCTTCTCCCTTTCTGGCCACCAACTCACCTCACAGGAAGCCATGAGGTTGGGCTTGAGGCAGAGATCTGTGGCCCCACCTCCCCACCCCGGCCAGGCCCTCACCCCCCTGCTCCCCGCAGATTGTCTGGCTGCTCTCGAACCTGGGCGGACAGTTCGGCTTCTGGATGGGGGGCTCAGTGCTCTGCCTCATCGAGTTCGGGGAGATCATCATCGACTTCGTGTGGATCACTATCATCAAGCTGGTGGCCCTTGCCAAGAGCGTGCGTCAGAAGCGGGCCCTGGCTCGCTATGACGGCCCGCCGCCCACCGTGGCGGAGCTGGTGGAGGCCCACACCAACTTTGGCTTCCAGCCGGACCCAGCCACACCCGGCCCTGACGCGGGGGCCTACCCCCATGAGCAGAACCCGCCCATCCCGGGCACCCCACCCCCCAACTACGACTCCCTGCGCCTGCAGCCGCTGGACGTCATCGAGTCTGACAGCAATGGGGATGCTATCTAGAGCCTGCCCTGCCCCTCCCAGCGGGCCAAGAATTCGGACCTGAGCAGCTGAGACATCGCCCAAGGCCAGAGTCCAGGTCCCTCTACAGAGAGGCCGACAGCTCTTGGCCAGCCCCAGGCTGAGGGCTCAGAGGGATCACAGTGCTGGTATGGATACGGGAACTGTGTTCCCGCCCACACCCCCAACCTGACCCGACCCTTGGCCTGGGATCTGAGACCCAAAGCACCATCCCCTGGAGGCAGGTCACTGCCCTCCCAGTGCCCGTCACCATCTGCCCCAGAGTTGAAGGCAGGCAGGCATGCTGTGCCCTCTGACCCCAGAAGGAGTCTTCTTTTCCTCCTCCCTCGGCTGACCTGGTGAATGTGTTGAGTGAGGGAGAGTTGGTGGAAAGCAGGCATCAGGGTCCTGCCGGGTGGCACATGTTTTGTTCTGGAAAATAAAAGTAGAAAACATAGAACCTAGTTTTTTTCCTTGTCCAGCTGAGCATCCAGAGAGCCCTGATGCATCTCTTGGGGGTAGAAGGGCATCAGTGCTGACTTAAGAGCACAGACATGGCCAAGGAGAGGCCCAAGCTGGTGATTAAGTTTCCTTCAAGTTGTCCCTGAAACAGTGACTTTATGCCTTTTTCAATGTTGTCCAACTTATTTCTTTGGGTTTCCAGAACTGAGAGGGCGAGGGAAGGAGGTAAGGTGGGATAAATTCTTAAAACTGGCTTAAGCACAAGCATCTCCAGCAGCTCAAATGATGTCTGTTCTCTTTGCCTTCCCAGGCAGGCTCACCTTACATTATAGCAGCAAAGGGCCATTTGCAACTGCAAACTCACATCTCCAGCTTAGCAAACCCAGCTAGGAGAGAGCATCTCTTTCTCAATTGTTTCAGCAAGCTCCCAGGCTGGTTCTCATCGGTCACTGAGTGGGTCACATGCCTGCCTCTGAACCAATCACTGTGCCCCGTTGGTAAGCTGCTGGGATTGATTAGCCCCTGCCCATACCTAAGGCCCCTTGGCCCCTCTGCAGAACCACATGGTCTGAGGGTGGTGGGGACATGGTTCCTAGGGGCGCCAGATAAAATATAGGCTACCAAGTAAAACTGGAACATTTTTTTAAAAAAATATCTATTTACTTTTGGCTGCCTGGATCTTTGTTGCTGCACGCAGGCTTGCTTTAGTTTTGGCAAGCAGGGGCTACTCCTCATTATGGCGCACGGGCTTCTCATTGCAGTGGCTTCTCTTGTTGTGGAGCATGGGCTCTAGGGCGAGCAGGCTTCAGCAGTTGTGGCTCAAGGGCTCCAGAGCAAAGGCAGTGTAGTTGTGGTTCACTAGCTTAGTTGCCGTGTGGTGTGTGGGATCTTCCCGGACCAGGGATCAAACTGCTGTCCCTAAATTACAAGCAGATTCTTAACCAATGAACCAACAGGGAAGCCCAAAACTGGAAATTCAGATAGGCAAATTAATCTTTTAGTAGACATCCATGTAATATTGACAGCATATTGTACTAATACAATCAAGAAAACAAACCAGTCAATCCTAAAGGAAGTCAACCCTGAGTACTTATTGGAAGGACTAGTGCTGAAGCTGAAGCTCCACTATCTTGGCCATCTGATGCAAACAGATGACTCCTTGGAAAAGACCCTGATTCTGGGAAAGATTGAAGGCAAAAGGAGAAGGTGGCAGAGGATGAGATGGTTGGATAGCATCACCAACTCACTGGACATGAACTTGAGGAAACTCTGGGAGATAGTGAGGGACAGGGAGGCCTAGCGCGCTGAAATCCAGGGGGTTGCAAAGAGTCGGACGTGTCTTAGCAGCTGAACAATAACAACATTATACTAATAAATCATTGTTTTTCTAAAATTCAAATTTAACTGAGCTCCCTGTGTTTTTAATTGCTAAATAAGGCAACCCATAGCCTGGTGGGCTACAGCCCATTGGATCGCAAAAGAGTCAGACATGACTTAGCGACTAAACAACATGGCGATACTGTAGGCCTCCCAAAGAGGAATCAGGAGCCGTTATCAACGAAGAATGGGGTCTGGCAGCTGCAGACAGTTGACCACTGCAGGGCCCTGCCGTCACCTGCCAGCCCTGGTGGTGAATGAGTGCTGGCTTCAGAGCCTGGGACCAGGGCATCTCAGCCCTGCTGGTCTAGAACACCTGAGTCCTTGGCCTGAAAGGCAAACAAGTTGTGCTCCCTTTAAGTGCCCACAATGGCACCTGTGGAGGAAGGCGGTGCCACTCCAGTCAAAGGCAGCATTGCTAGGGACTGAGTGGGGCGGGTCTGGGGGAAGCCAGGTTTCCTAGCTCAGAGCCAGACCGAGTCTGCAGGCTGGAGTCAACAATTCTTGGTAATTATCACACTTACTACCATGACTAGGACTTTTATTATTAGCAGTGGTAGCTGTTACCACATTCACTATTATTTGTGTTGTCTTTAAACAATGACTGTATTGTATCAACCACTTACCACATGCCAGGCACCAGGCCAAGTGTATACTTTGTAAGTCTTATTTCATTGAATTCTCATAACCACTGAGAAATATGATCATCCCATTTTATAAATAAATAAATTGAGGCTTGGAGAGGAAAGGTACTAGACTAGATTGCTGTTACCCTAAGTGACAAGGGCAAGACTCCAGCCTCATCCTCTTGCTGCTGTAAGAATACCAGTGATCATTAGAATAGCAGTTCCTCAGAGGAGCCCAGGGCTTTCATATTTATTATCTCATCTGAGGCTATGGGGCAGAGAAATGATTATTATCTAACTCCTTTTTCCCGCCTTTTGGTCACAAGTTAATTTGAACTTGAGCTAAAAAGGGAATTCATTGGTTCTTGTAATTAAAGTCCAGGGATTTCAGACAAGGCTGTATCCAGGAGTTTAACCTCAATCTAGTGATTTCTCCAGCTACTGGCTTTATTACCTTCTGTGTTGACATCTGTTTTACATTGTTTCTCTCCATGAGCTTTTCTTTCCCTTTTAGTCCCAGACTCCATTCCCTCAGCTCAGCAACACAATAAGAAGAAAACTTTTCCTAGCAAAAATTCTGAGAATGAGGCTCATTTGGATTAGCCTGGGCCACATGCTAATCCTGAACCAATCACTGCGACTGAGGATGGGAGATGCTACCTGGCCTCCCCAGGCGGCGGTCTATGGCAGATAGCCCATTACAGACTCCTGTGAAAGGTTTTGCTCAGAGACATGTGGAAGGAGTGGGAGGCACTTCCAGCCCCCAGAGCTGCTTGTAGAAAAGGACCAGGCTGTTGCGGACATCAGTTGCTATCCTCTCCTGGGGAGTACTAAGGGCTGGAGTAAAGATGGATGATGGCCCCACCTCTGAAAGCAGGCTCTGAGTCAGGCAGATGGGCATTACTCTCCCCTCTGGATCTAGAAGGGAGAAGGGCAATCCTATTCTAGCCCTTCAGAGCTTGAAAAATTAGTCTAGCAGTTCCAAAATTGCCCAGGAATGGCATTCTGTAATTCCTACCACTATCCCCAGTGGGCAGGTAAATTACAGATGCTGGAGGACTATGAAATTAGCATCTATTATACACCTACCACGGAGAAGGCAATGGCAAGCCACTCCAGTACTCTTGCCTAGAAAATCCCATGGATGGAGGAGCCTGTTGGGCTGCAGTCCGTGGGGTCACTAAGGATCGGACATGACTGAGCGACTGCACTTTTACACATTGGAGAAGGAAATGGCAACCCACTCCAGTGTTCTTGCCTGGAGAATCCCAGGGATGGGGGAACCTGGTGGGCTTCCGTCTATGGGGTCACACAGAGTCGGACACGACTGAAGTGACTTAGCAGCAGCATACACCTACCATGTGCTGTTAGCGTTAGTCTCTCAGTCATGTCTCTTTGGGAACCCATGGACTACAGCCCGCTAGGCTCCTCTGTCCATGAAATTCTCTAGGCAAGAATTCTGGAGTGGGTTGCCATTTCCTTCTCCAGGGGATCTTCCCCACCTAGGCACCCAACCCCGGTCTCCCACATTGCAGGCAAATTCTTTACTTCTGAGCCAACAGGGAAGCTCTTCATCTCATCTCAAGCACTCTTCAAATAACCCTAAGAGTTAGGTACCATTATGACCCTTGTTTTCCAGATTTGGAAACAAGGCTCAGAGAGGTGAATGACTTTCCCAAGGTCATGCAACTGGATGGTGGCAAAGCTGGAACCAAGCCCGAGCCTGCCTTAGTGGTGCTCACCGACACTGGCAGAGGTCACTGCAAAGAGGTTTCCACTTCAAAGCAGCACTTTCCACCTTCCAGGTCTCCAGCTCCCACTTCGAGGGAGGAGCCAGGCTTGATCCCTGCCGTGGATGTCTGTGATCTACCACGTGAGGAACCAAAATATTTTTCTTGGTGCAGGTTTGCAGCTAATGCACTTTTAGGGCCAGCCAAACTGTTTCCAAAGATATGGGGAACAGAAGGTGTGGGAATTCCCCGGGAGACAGACCCAGAGGGAGACACGGCCCTGGCAGCCGGTGGGGCTGTTTCAGAGGCTGAGGTCACAGCAGTGCCCCTCCCAGGGGGCTGGCACGGACAGGCTGAGCTGGGTGGGATTAGGTGGAGCCAGCTCCTCTGGGCTCCCAGCCCTGCACATGGCCGCTGTGACTCTGGGCAAGTCCCTTAGATCTCTCCAAGCCACAGTTCCTCTGTGTGTGAAATATTCCCAGGCTCCGTGTTCCAGGAATGTGAGGCAATGGGTAGGAGACAAGGAAAGCCCACCCAGGCTCAGAACATGGTGCAGTTCAATGCAAAAGGAGCCTGTGAGGGACTCGGCTGCTGCCCTTCTCCCAGTTTGTTCAGGCGGCAAGAAATCCTGCATGGTCTAAGCCGGGGTTTCTCTACCAGAGGTGGTTTTGCCTCCTGGACCATGTCTGGAGACACTGTTGGTTGTCACAACTTGGGCATCCAGTGGATGGAGGCCAGTGATGCTACTCAACATCCCACAGTGCACAGGACGCCCCACGACAGAGCTGTCCAGCCTGGCAGACGTCAGTCCTGCTCCTGTGCTCCCAGCCTTGCTTGCAGCTGGGGAGACGCCTGGCGACCCAACATGGCCATGAGGCTTGGGAGGAAGTCACGGTGGGGCTCTGGGAAGGCCTTTGCATCCCCAGTGGAAGGGATGGAACTGTTGCTCGGCCACCCCCTCTCTGCCTCCTTCCTCTCTGAACGCGGATGCTCTACCTAGTTGTGGGAGGAGGAGGCACCAGGCCCATAGGGGAACATCAAGATCACAGAGAGGCTGGTTCTGACTCGGTCCAGCCGCTAAATCAGTGCCCGTAGCCACCACCATTTGACTCTTTGTTACTAGCAAAAATCAATTCTTATTTAAGTCACTCAAATTACATTATTCTGTTACTTATAGCCAACTAAAATCTTAACAGATACAGAAGATATTGACAAAGGCTTCCTGGTGGCTCAGTGGTAACAAATCTGCCTTCCAGTGCAGAAGACTCGAGTTCAATCCCTGAGCCAGGAAGATCCCACATGCCACAAGGCAACTAAGCCTGCAAGTCACAACTACTGAGCCTGTGCTCGAAAACCCGGCAACCACCACTACTGAACCTACATGCAGCAACTACTAAAGCCCCGCGCTCCAGAGCCTGTGCTGTGCAACAAGAGAAGCCACCGCAGTGAGAAGCCTGAGCACTGCAACGAAGAGTAGCCCCCATTTGCTGCAAACTGTAGAAAAGCCCACGTGCAGCAACAGGGCTTTTCAGTCAAAAATTAATTAAAAAAAAAAGAAAAAGAAACCTAACAGAATGTACATCACCTGGCGGGTTTTTTAAAAAAGGCAAAGTCCTTACCATGGCTTGCAGGACTTGCCATGATCTGCACCTCTTTCCTCTCTGACCTTATCTCCAGTTTCCCACTTCCACTGCTGACCATGGACATGCCCAGGGCCTGGTCCGCCTTTGCCCTCAGCCTGAGCACTCCTCCAGAACTTACCACCATGCACAACCCTCATCCTTTAGGTTCTGGGGTTGCCCATCCAGCTATTCCCAGGCCACTGCCACCTGACGCCCTCTGGGCCCCCAGCACTAACATCTTGGATGATCTTAGCTGGAAAGGAAAGTAAAAGTGTTAGTCGCTCAGTCGTGTCCGACTCTTTGCGACCCCATGGTCTGTAGTCCACCAGGCTCCTCTGTCCATGTAATTCTCCAGGTAAGAATACAGGAGTGGATTGCCATGCCCCTCTCCAGAGAATCTTCCCAACCCAGGGATCAAACCTGGGTCTCCCACATTGCAGGCAGATTCTTTACCACTGAGCCACCAAGGAAGCCAGCCCTTACCTGCCAATTCTCTCTCCCTCCCTGCTTCGGCCTCCTTCCAGGCCGAATCCCCAGTGTGGATAGCACAGCACGTGGGAAGCACCCAAATATTCACTGAGTAAAAATGTAAAGAAAATGGCCTTCTTTCATTTCACAGTATTTATTAATTGCACTTTCAAGACAGAATCATTTTTAAAAATTATCTGAAAATTCCTAATAAATAATTTACCTCTAATTTACAGGCATTTTTTGATTATACAAATGAACCAAGTCCTTTTGAAACAAGTTCTGACCAATGCCAGGTGGATTTTTAGAGCAAGACCATTCTGGAGAGTTCTGTGGCCCCAACACTCTTGTCAGCGGGAGCATGGGGGTCAGTAGTCCACACTCCGCATGGCAGCCACCGTGCTGGCGAGGCGACGGGGCAGGCCTTTGCTGACCTGTCTGTAGTCCTCAGGCTTGGCCTTCAAGAGCATCACGATGTTCTGGAGGGTGCGGGATGGCTGCAGGCCCAGGGCGTCCATCACGTTGATCAGGTAGTCTGTGGGGTGGGAGCAGACGGACACAAACCAACAGACTCAGCACCAAGCGGATGAGCCCCAAGGGCCTCCCCGTAGTAAGAAACAAGACGTCCCCCCAACCCCCCCGATGCTGGCTGCCAGGTCTGCTCTCAGCCCACGGGCCTTCACTCTGAGGGTGTTTTATAGGACGGTCAAATATGACTGTGAGCTCGGCCCAGGCCGAGGTCTAGGAATTCTAAATAAATGAAGGAGTTGCCAAGGTCGCCATCCCACACTCATCTCTGCAGCCCGATCAGCCAACCTCAGCTGTAGCTCTACACTGAGAACTCCAGGGTTCCCGGCCTTGCTCCCCAGTGGCCCCCACTGACCACATGGAAAACCCAAGAGGTCAGGAGACACAGGGTTCATCTAAGCAGCTCCTAAAGAACCCCCAGCAGAGCCCCTACAGGGAGCATGAGGATGGTGCTGGGGGCAATCCCTGGTATAATGTGGTTCCCACACCTTCCAGATATAACCCCTTGGGGTACAAGTGAGGACAGATTCCTGACCCCACCCCCAGGCCCAGTCGATGAGAGTGTCCAAGAGAGGGGTGGGAGGGGCCTGTCCTTCTGAAAAGCAGCACTCCCCATCCTAACTGGCAGTCGAGCTCAGGCAGCACAGGCAGAGTGGAGGAGAAAACGGGGCTTCCAAGGTCGGGGTGACCTCGCGTGTCTCCACTTCCACCTGTGGAGGCAGCCAGTACCCTCAGGCAGCATCGCTCAGGGGATGACGAGGGACAAGGACCATGAACACGCCCCATGTGATGCAGGTGGTCAGTAACTGGGCGTTCTTTCCCTTCCTCCTTCCTGGGCAGTGCGGCCAGCCCTCCCCAGCTCATCCCTCTCTTCCTGCTCCCAGGGGCTGGGAGGCACATCACCCAGCAAGTTCCTCCCTACTTTCTGATCACCGCCTGCGTCAATCTCTCTTCCCTGACTAGGCTGGAGCTCCAGCACGGCTCAATCTCCCCTGTGTCTTCTTTCCGAGACCCGGCTCAGGGCACAGCCCGTAGACGGTGCCTGCTCTGTCCTGGATGCCTGACCCCACGTCCCCCTCAGACAAGCCACTTCCCAGGAAGGGTGCCACCAACCGGTCAGGCACCTGCCTCCGGCCCATGTGCATCCATAAAACTGTGGGCTCCCCTCGACTGCAGGCCAGGACCTGCAAAGTGGCAGCCCACCATCCACCACAACATCTTCTGTCCAGACAGCAAGAGAGCTTTTGTTTCAAAGTTTAACTTTGTGTCTTTAAGGTGTCCATGTGCTGCCACAGACCTCACCGCTCCCCTATTGTGTTACCACCGGGCAGCTTCCTGGGCCCTAAGCCCACACTCATTCCCTCATGGTGGAAGCTCAGTGAGTACAGGAACTGTCCAGACCACTCTTGTTCTATCCCATCTCCTAGCACGATGGCTGCTATGCAACAGATGCTCAGTCACTGCTGATGAGTGAACAGGTGGATCTGGACAGGAGCGCAACAGTGGGGGAAGACGACATGCAGACAAGTGAACTCTCGGGGCCGCCCCCAAATCTCGCTCGCTAGTTCTGCTGGCTCTCCCCTCAGTGCTCCCGCCGGTACTAACAGGAACCACCGGTGAACATGGGAACCTCTTCATCTCTTCTCTGAACACGTGCCCCGTGAGATGAGAGCTGGCCGCTGCTCTGTAACTGCTGAGAGCTGAACACGAATGAGCCAGGTTCGAGGCCTGGCCCCGTCGCTCACTGCCCTGTGACCTGGAGGAAAGCATCTCACTTCTATTTCTGCTTCGGCAAAACCAGAGGCTGGCATGGCCCTGTGCTCACTCGGGTCAAAGCCCTGGCTGGGTCCCCAGGCTGCTACTCTTCAAGGCTCCCATCACCGCCTCCCTTGACCGCTCCAAGAGCTGCCTCCAGCGAAAGAGCCGGCAAGTCACTGGAATGATACCAAGAGGCTGGGGAGATGCTCCGACCGCCTGCCTGCAGCACCCCAACCTCAGAGCACCTCCCACCGGGTGGCATCACCTCCAGGGACATGCGCCAGCGGGAGGAGATGGGCACACACCCCTTGACCTGAGAATCAGGCAGGTACTCGGGTGGAGACTGCAGGGCGACCCTGACGAGGTGGCCTCGTGACGCAAGTGCTCTGTGCCCCCGTTTCCTTATCAGAGCGCTGAAGGCAGGAGTGTTGACCTCACAGGGGAGTTTTGAAGATTGCATAAGACAATGGGCGCAAGAGCTTGGCTCAGCACCTGCATGCCTGCCCGTAGTGAGCGCTTAATCAACGTTGCTTTGGATGATGATTATATGGATGAGCAGAAGGCAAGGCAGGGCAGGGCAGCATCACACCAGTCTGCCTCACCCATCCCACCCTGTCTTGCCAAGGCGCCCCTGAACGGCTCTCGGCCCTGGCAGCTATGAGAATCCCTGGGGACATCCAGCAAACTACTGGTGTCCAGGCTTCCACACAGACCTGTCACGTCAGAACCTCTGGGGGCGGGGACTGGAGAATCCACATTTTTAACAAAGCTTCCTAGACCAACCCCGAGGTGAAGCTGACAGGAGACCTGGGACAACCTTCCTGAAGAGCTGGCCCTCCCCCGCCCGCCGTGGGGACCCACCGATGTCGGTGGCCAGCTGCTTGGTGGAGTGTGGGGTTAGCTCGGGGATCTGCAGGATGGCATCACAGTAGGTCTGCATCGTGGCTCTGGCAATGGAGCCCAGCCAATTGTCGGCCATGTTGTCCAGCTCGGGCAGCTCGTCCCCTGGAGAGGGAAAGACAGTCGTCACCAAAGAAACAGCCTGGTCAGGAAAAACTGCCCACTGACAGTTTGCACAGGTTTCCCTGGTGGCTCAGACGGTCCGCAGGCAATGCAGGACATCCAGGTTTGATCCCAGGGTCGGGAAGATCCCCTGGAGAAGGAAATGGTAACCCACGCTAGTATTCTTGCCTGGAGAATCCCATGGACAGAGGAGCCTGTTGCGTGGCAGTCCACGGGGTTGCAAAGAGTCAGACACGACTGAGTGACTAACACGTTCACTTTCACCAGCTTATACGGGGCTGTTCTGGGTGACCAGGGCCATGATAGGTGCCGCATGTATACACAAAGCTACGGTCTCGGTGGGCAACAAGGGAAACAGAAGACAATTACATCTTAGGTCAAGTGGTACTGAGTATAATGAGGATTCAGAATAGAAAACAGTCAGGAGGTGGGACAGCCTTAGCGGTCTCAAAGTCTGGGGGCCGATGCAGCCACACAGGCCAGGAGGAGTTCTGCGCCTGCCCATCAGATGACCCGCCCAGAGCCTGACTAGCAGACCAGGAGCTGACCTCCCTGTCTGTAATCCAGGTCAGAGGGAATGGGGGAGCCTCCAAGGGCCCAGCACTCACACCAGGGCAGCGCTTGCCTCCTCTGCCCAGAATCACGACTCCACGGCAGCTCTAGCTGCCTCCAAAGATCTCCCAATTCCCTGTCGCCAAAACAGGGAGGAAGAGGACCGCGACACGGGGAGCCTGCAACCTCCCTGCTCTAGCCCCCGGGGCGGGCGACCCTTGGACACCTCACTTCACAGTTCCTGAAGTTCAGTTTCCTCACTGGAACGATTTTTAAATCTCCCTCCTACTTATCATGTATCTAAGCCTGTAGCCCATCAGGCTCCTCTGTCTGTGGAATTCTCCAGGCAAGAATACGGGAGTGGATAGCCATTCCCTTCTTCAGGGGATCTTCCCGACCCAGGGATCGAACCCAGGTTTCCCGCACTTACCGTCTGAGCCACCAGGGAAGCCCATATCTAAGCCAAAAAGTTCCTATTGGCTGCTTTACCATCTGCTTCATAAAACTTTCACCGTTAAAATAATGGAAAAGAATATGAAAAAGAATTTATATATATATGTTTAACTGAATTAGTTTGCTCTACATGAGAAGCTAACACAACACTGTAAATCAGCTGTACTTCAATAAAATCTTTAAAAAAGAAAAAAATATGAGGACTGGAATGCTAGTTCACTGGGTAATTCTTTCCAATTTTTTGTATGCTTGAAAATTTTCATAATAACATATTGAATGAAAGATTAAAAACAAAAAATTACCCAGATCAGCTTCTTTTTTGGTTATGATTTCAACCATTGTTACAATGTTACTTGATGGCTGGAAGGCTTTTTTTTTTCTTCTTAATAATGTTCAACCCAGAGCCTAGCACATGGTAAACAATTAATAAACATTTGAGTTAGTGACTGGAAACAACCACATACTCACTAAATCTCTATATATGTATCTGCAGTGAAACAATAAGCTATTATGCTCTTCCTGATGTAAGGGAACACACAATAAGTACAGCACTACATTCTCTTGCCAAAGAATCTGAACCTGAATTGAATCCTCATCAGTAAAAGATACAAAACGAAGTATTTCTGGATGAAATAACATGATGCCTTGGATTTGATTTAAATACTCTAGCAAAAAAATGTAAGCAGAATATATGAAACAAGAAGCTGCTGCTGCTACTGCTAAGTCACTTCAGTCGTGTCCGACTCTGTGTGACCCCACAGACGGAAGCCCACCAGGCTCTCCCTTCCCTGGGATTCTCCAGGCAAGAATGCTGGAGTTGGTTGCCATTTCCTTCTCCAATGTGTGAAAGTGAAAAGTGAAAGTGAAGTTGCTCAGTCGTGTCCGATCCCACGGACTGCAGCCTACCAGGCTCCTCCATCCATGGGATTTTCTAGGCAAGAGTACTGGAGTGGCTTCTCTGGAAACAAGAGTACTCCATTGCCTTCTCTGGAAACAAGAAGCAGCCATTCTTAAACCCAGGTGACAAGTGTCTGGGGTTTCACTGTACTATTCTTATGACTTGTGAGTGTGTGTGGAAAATTCCATAAAAAATAGTTAAAAAAAATTTTTTGAAGGTTTTCCTTTTTTTTCTTTCATATTGGGAGCATTTTAAAACAAAACATTTATTTTGGGGGGTGCTTTGTCTCTGTCGCTGAACAAGCTTTCTCCATTTGCAGGTAGCGGGGGTCTACTCTCAAGTTGCAACGCGAGGGCTTCTCACTGCGTGGCTTCTCTTGCTGAGGAGCATAGGCTCTAGGGCACACAGGTTTCAGTAGTTGTGGCACTCAGGGCTCAACTGCCCTGAGACATGTGGGATCTTCCCGGACCAGGGGTCAAACCAGCATCCTTTGCATTGCAAGGCAGATTCTTAACCACTAGACCACCAGGGAAGCCCCTAAAAAATTTTTTTTAAACTTAAAAAGCATATTAGTGGACTGCTCCAGTGGTGCAGTGGTTAAGACTCTGTCTGCCCATATAGGGGACACAGTTCGATTCCTAATCTGGGAAGATTCCGCGTGCCACAGGGCAACTAAGCCTGTGCGTGCTCTAGAGCCTGCGCTCTGCAGAGCCCCCCGACCAGTGAGAAGCTGGAGCACTGCAGCTAGAGAGTAGCCCCTGCTCACTGCAACTAGAGAAAGCCCGCATGCAGCAATAAAGACGTTGTGCAGCCATAAATAAATACTTACATTTTAATTAAAAAATAAAAGGGGGAGGCTCTTTCGCTTGTTACATAGAGGCCTACACAGAGAAACAAGCAAAATGAGGAAACAGAGGAACAGTTTCCAAATGAAAGAAAGAGATTGAACCTGAAAAAAATGCCTTAATGAAACAGAGATAAGTCATCTACCTGAAAAAAGAGTTCAAACTCACAGTCATAAAGATGGTCACCCAACGCAGGCAAAGAATGGATGAACAGTGAGGACATCAACAAAAATGAGAAAATACAAGAAAGTACCAAACAGAAATAATAGAGCTCAAGAATATGAACTGAAAAATACGTTAGTGGGATTCAACAGCAGACTAGATGAACTAGAAGAACGAATCACTGACCTGGAAGACGGAGCAGTGGAACTCATTCGAACAGATCAGCAAAAAGAAAGAAGAATTTTAAAAAGTGAGGATAACTTCAGAGACTTATTGGACAACATACCGAGTAGAATAACATTTGCACTATAGGGGTCCCAGAAGGAGAAGAGAGAAACGAGCAGAAAATTTATTTGAAGGACTAATGGCTGAAAACTTCCTTAACCTGAGGAAGGAAACAAACACACCAACAGAATTTATAATTGAGATGTCAAAAGTTAGAGAATCTTAAATGCAATGGGGAAAAAAAAAACCTTGCTATGTGCAAGGAAACCCCATAAGACTATCAGCTAATTTTTTTTTTTTATCAGCTGACATTTCAACAGAAACTCTTCAAGCCAGAGGGATTGGCATGTTATATTCAAAGTGCTGAAAGGAAAGAACTTCCAACCAAGAACAGTCTATCAGGCAATAGTATCATTCAGAATTGAAATAGAGATGAAGAGTTTTCAAGATAAGTAACAGTTAAAGGAGTCCATCACTACTAAACCAGACTTATAAGAAGTATTAAAGGGTCTTCTCTAAGCTGAAAAGAAAAGGCACTAATAACAAGAAAACATGAAAATAAAAATCTCTCTGGTTAAAGGTGGAATATGTAGTAAAGGCAGTAGATCAGTCACTCACGAAGCTAGTATGAAAGTTAAAACACAAAAGTAGTAAAATTAACTAAAAAAATTAGTTGTTGGATACTCAAAAAGATATAAAATATGACATAAAAAATTTAATGTGATGGGGACATAAAAATGTAGAGTTTTTAAAATGCATTCAAGTTTAGTTTCTACCAATCTAAAATATACTGAAGTGTGTGTGAGTGTGTGTGTCACACACAGAGACTATTATATGTGAACCTCATGGCAACCACAAAGCAAAAACCTACAGTAGATACACAAAAGATGATTAGAAAGGAATCTAAACATAATACTAAAGAAATTCATCAAACCACAAGGGAGGAGAGTCGGGTTCATATTCTGCCAGATCCATATTCAATACTTTTACATGCAAACATGCATGCAGAAATAGACAGAGTGGGGTATTTTCAAAACATAAATAATACTGTATGTATTACTTTGTGTCTGCTTTTTTGTCTTAATAACAGATCTTAACAATAAAAGACCTTTTCTGTCTTAACAATATGTAAAATACATATTTTTGAAGACCTTATCTCTAAATACAAATAGTTCTACCTCTCATAAAGAAAATCAAAAAGAATTTTCAACATTATGGATACATCACAATATACTTATCTACTCCCTGAGTAACAGACATTTGGGTTTTCTAATTTTGTGCAATGAACTGCCTCACATGTGCCTCTGTGGGCACATAAACATGGATCCCTCCAGGATGGGCAAGCAGAAGAAGAGCTGTTGGATCAAAAAGGATGGGTGTCCTTCAGCTGTTGATGGAAATCACCCCTGACAACCTGTATCAGTTTATACTCCTAGGGTCTAATCTTCGGTTTTCTTCTTATACAAGTCATGAGATATATCATATATGCAGTAGAACATATAAAAAAAATTATATGTCTTGCAGAACAACCATAAAGCCAATGCCAGTGCAACCACTTCTGTGTTCAAGACAAAGACCACTGCCAGGACCTGAAATCTCCCACATGCCTCTCCAATCACACATAGCAGGATCCCAGGTACCAAGCTCTGCATCCCCCAGCCAGCCTTCGAGCTTCGGCTGTTCACATTCGGTCTTACCTCTTTTGCTCGATGATATGTTTGTAAGAATCACTCATGTCATTATGTATTGCTGTAGCTTGTTCACCTTTAATACTGCATACTATTTCACCCCATGACTGCACCATAATGTAGCTGTCCACTGACTGTTGATGGATATTCGGGTTGCTTAGAGTTTGTGGCTATTACCAAGTCATCACAAATATCCTTACAGATGTATATGGGGTCACCTATGGAAGACGTTCCAGGATAAACATTTGGGAGTAAACCTGATAGGCTGAGGGTATGCACAGTGTCACTCTTATTGGAAAATGCCAAACTGTTTTCAAAGTGGATACACCGACTGATAGTGGTGGTGAGCCTTCTCCAGTCTTTATTTCTGGCCTCACCACAGAGCTTAACAGACCTTAGTGCCCTGACCAGGGATCGAACCAATATCCTTGGCAATGAAAGCACAGAGTCCTAACCACTGGATAGCCAGGGAAGTCCCCTAGTATTTTCTTCTTGCACTCATATACATAGCAGTTTTTTATTAATGGACTCATACTGTATACTACATTAAACATTTTTGTATCTCAAAAATGACAGAATGATCTCTTCATTTCCAAGCAATCCATTCGATATCACAGTAATCCAAGTCTATGCCCCAACCACTAATGCTGAAGAAGCTCAAGTTGAACGGTTTCATGATGACCTACAAAACATTCTAGAACTAACACCAAAAAAAGATGTCCTTTTCATCACAGGTGACTGGAATGTAAAAGAAGGAAGTCAAGAGATACTTGGAGTAATAGCCAAGCTTGGCCTTGGAGTACTAAATGAAGCAGGGCAAAGGCTAACAGTTTTGCCAAGAGAACAAACTGGTCATAGCAAACATCCTTTTCCAACAACACAAGACATGACTCTACACATGGACATCACCAGATGGTCAATACCAAAATCAGATTGATTATACTCTTTGCAGTAGAAGATGGAAGAGCTCTATACAGTCAGCAAAAACAAGACTGGGAGCTGACTGTGGCTCAGATCATGAACTCCTTATTGCCAAATTCTGACTTAAATTGAAGAAAGTAGGGAAGACCACTAGATCATTCAGGTATGATCTAAATCAAATCCCTTACGATTATACAGTAGAAGTGACAAACAGATTCAAGGAATCTGATAGAGTACCTGAAGAACTATGGACAGAGGTTCATGACCTTATACAGGAGGCAGTGATCAAGACCAGCCCCAAGAAAAGGAAATGCGAAAAGGTAAAATGGTTGTCTGAGGAGAAGAGAAGCAAAAGGCAAAGGAGAAAAGTAAAGACTGACCCATCTGAATGCAGAGTTCCAAAGGAGAGATAAGAAAGCCTTCCTCAGTGATCAATGCAAAGAAATAGAGGAAGACAATAGAATGGGAAAGACTAGAGATCTCTTCAAGAAAATCAGAGATACCAAGGGAACACTTCATGCAAAGATGCACACAATAAATAACAAACCGTAGGGACCTAACAGATGCAGAAGATATTAAGAAGAGGTGGCAAGAATACACAGAAGAACTACACAAAAAAGATCTTCATGACCCAGATAACCATGATGGTGTGATCACTCACCTTGAGCCAGACATCCTGGAATGTGAAGTCAAGTGGGCCTTAGGAAGCATCACTACAAACAAAGCTAGTGGAGGTGATGGAATTCCGGCTGAGCTATTTCAAATCCTAAAAGATGATGCTGTGAAAGTGCTGCACTCCATATGCCAGCAAATTTGGAAAACTCAGCAGTGGCCACAGGACTGGAAAAGGTCAGTTTTCATTCCAATCCCAAAGAAAGGCAATGTCAAAGAAAGTTCAAACTACCACACAATTGCACTCATCTCACACACTAGCAAAGTTATGCTGAAAATTCTCCAAGCGAGGCTTCAGCAGTACGTGAACTGAGAACTTCCAGATGTTCAAGCTGGTTTTAGAAAAGGCTAAAGAGGAACCAGAGATCAAATTGCCAACATCCGCTGGATCATTAAAAAGCAAGAGAGTTCCAGAAAAACATCTACTTCTGCTTTATTGACCATGCCAAAGCCTTTGACTGTGTGGATCACAACAAACTATAGAAAATTCTTAAAGATATGGGAATACCAGACCACCTGACCTGCCTCCTGAGAAATCTGTATGCAGGTCAGGAAGCAACATTTAGAACTGGACATGGAACAATGGACTGGTTCCAAATTGGGAAAGGAGGATATCAAGGCTATATACTGTCACCCTGTTTATTTAACTTATATGCAGAGTTCAGTTCAGTTCAGTTGCTCAGTCGTGTCCGACTCTCCGCGACCCCATGAATCACAGCACGCCAGGCCTCCCTATCCATCACCAACTCCCGGAGTTCACTCAAACTCATGTCCACAGAGTCAGTGATACCATCCAGCCATCTCATTCTCGGCCGTCCCCTTCTCCTCCCGCCCCCAACCTTTCCCAGCATCGGAGTCTTTTCCAGTGAGTCAACTCGTCGCATGAGGTGGCCAAAGTATTGCAGTTTCAGCTTTAGCATCAGTCCTTCCAATGAACACCCAGGATCGATCTCCCTTAGAATGGACTGGTTGGATCTCCTTGCAGTACAAGGGACTCTCAAGAGTCTTCTCCAGCACCACAGTTCAAAAGCATCGATTCTTCGGTGATCAGCTTTCTTCACAGTCCAACTCTCACATCCATACATGACCACGGGAAAGACCATAGCCTTGACTAGATGGACCTTGGTTGGCAAAGTAACGTCTCCGCTTTTTAATATATTATCAAGGTTGGTCATAACTTTCCTTCCAAGGAGTAAGCGTCTTTTAATTTCATGGCTGCAATCAGCATCTGCAGTGATTTTGGAGCCCAAAAAAATAAAGTCTGACACCGTTTCCACTGTTTTTCCATCTATTTCCCATGAAGTGATGGGACCAGATGCCATGATCTTTGTTTTCTGAATATTGAGCTTCAAGCCAACCTTTTCACTCTCCTCTTTCACTTTCATCAAGAGGCTTTTGAGTTCCTCTTCACTTTCTGCCATAAGGGTAGTGTCATCTGCATATCTGAGATTATTGATATTTCTCCCAGCAATCTTGATTCCAGCTTGTACATCATGCGAAATGCCGGGCTGGATGAAGCACAAGCTGGAATTAAGATTGCCGGGAGAAATATCAATAACCTTAGATATGCAGATGATACCATCCTTATGGCAGAAAGTGAAGAGGAACGAAAAAGCCTCTTGATGAGAGTGAAAGAGGAGAGTGAAAAAGCTGGCTTAAAACTCAACATTCAAAAAACTAAGATCATGGCATCTGATCCCATCACTTCATGGCAAATAGATGGGGAAACAATGGAAACAGGGACAGATTATTTTGGGGGGGGGCTCCAAAATTATTGCAGACGGTGACTGCAGCCATGGAATTAAAAGACGTTTTCTCCTTGGAAGAAAAGTTATGACAAACCTAGACAGCATATTGAAAAGCAGAGACATTATTTTGCCGACAAAGGTCCATATGGTCCAAGCTATGGTTTTTTTCAGCAGTCATGTATGGATGTGAGCGTTGGATAATAAAGAAAGCTGAGTGCCGAAGAATTGATGCTTTTTAACTGTGGTGTTGGAGAAGACTCTTGAGACTCTCTTGGACTCCAAGGAGATCAGTCAATCCAAAAGGAAATCAGTCCTGAATATTCTTTGGAAGGACTGATGCCAAAGCTGAAGCTCTAATACTTTGGCTACCTGATTTGAAGAACTGACTCATTGGAAAAGACTCTGATGCTGGGAAAGATGCAAAGCAGGAGGAGAAGGGGATGACAGAAGATGAGATGGTTGGATGGCATCACCGACTCAATGGACATGAGTTTCAGCAAGCTCCAGGAGCTGGTGATGGACAGGGAAGCCTGGTGTGTTGCAGTCCATGGGGTCACAAAGAGTTGGACACAACTGAGAGACTGAACTGAACTGAATGTTTTAATGGCTGTATAGCATTTGTATAGCAGATGTACCAAAAAATTTCTAATTAGAATTTCTACAGTTTCACATTTTTCTTTCTGATGCTTTGCTTTTATAAACAATGCTGGGACGCACATTCATAGAGTTATACTCGTGATTATTTTATTAGCACACTTATATAGCAGAATTCCTGATCTAAAAGGTATACACATTTTTAAGGCCTTTGATCTTATGTCAAATAGTCCTTCAGGAATTCAAACTGTATAATTTAAACTGTTTTCCTCCTCCTTGGCAAATATTAAATAAACACTTAAAATATATGGATGTATATACAGTCAATTTGATAGGTTATAAAAAATGAACTACGTTACTTTCATTTGCAGCTCTTTGAGAATTACTGAGGTTACACATGTTTTAGCTTATTTGAATGCCTTCGGGTTATTTATTTTTCTGTGGGTGTTCATTTCTTTCTTACTGATTCATAAGAACTTTTATAAAATGAGGATACTACCCATCATCTATCGTATCTGTTGCTATTTTTTCCAGCTTATCTACATTTTTTACAATTTCTTTCATTTCAAAGTCTTCTCTTCCTTATCCCTAAGATTAATTAATACTCATAGGTGAGCTTAGCAGGTTTCACAGTTTAAATCTGAATTTTAAACAGAATTATTCTTTTTTTCAAAAATTATGTGAGTATCAAGGACTTCCCTGGTGGTCCAATGGTTAAGACTCCACACTTCCACTGCAGGGAGCCTGGGTTCAATTCCTGGTCGGGGAACTAAGATCTCGCGTGTCAGGTGGTACAGCCAAAAAATTACATGAGTATCATTAATATTTAGAATCCTATGAAACTTACATATTTATTTATATTACTTTTACAGTTTGTGGAAGTTTGACAACAATCCTAATTCTCTGTGGGATAAAAACTTGACGTATTGATTCAGTCAAATGTGCTGATTATACAGAACAATTTCTCTTTCCTTATTAATTTTCCTGTCAAAGCCTAAATGAGAGGTACAAGGTTTTCTCATTACTCATGTGGTTTTGCCATTACATGTCTATCAGCTTCTTCTTTATATACATCGGTGCTGCATTACTGGACACACTAGGGTACCTGACTACTACAGGTTCACTATGGAATCCACCTGTCACCCACATAAAGAATCATTTAGTCCTATTTATTATCTTCTGATTTGATTCAACTTCTTCTAACAGTGATGCAGTCATCTTGTCTTTCTTTAATCTGCATTTACATGAGATCCCTTTTAGCAACCGTTTATTTATAATCTTTCAATGTGAGTTTAGTTTCAGTGTGGAGCCTTCTCTTGAACTACTGAATCCTTTATACACCAAGTGATTCTTTTTTTCTGTCTGTTCCGCCTCAAAGAGGGAGGCCTATTGTGCCCAATTTATAGATAAGATGATTTTTGATCAGAGAGTATGTGGCCCCTGTTCAAATCTGTCAGGCCTAGATAATGAGGAAAACGAAGCGTGTTCATGTGTTGTATTTTTACCTTGTCAGTTTACAAATCCAGGAGCCTTGGGGAGTTGGGAGCTTGTTGCCAATTGCAGAGGCAATTGGACAGGAAATGTAAACCTCTGTGCTGGAGAGTTTATTTCTGTTCTGACAAGGGTCCACTCTACTCCGCACGTGGCCCACAGAGAGGGAAGCAGAGAGAGCACACCTAGCGAAGCCCTCGCCCTGTGAGCTCCCTTCTGTCATCAGTGAACGCCCATAAGCCCAGGCCCACCTGCCACCACCTCCCCAGTAAGGGCACTGGGGGGGTTCACCCAGGGATACCCTGCACAATGAGCCTTCCCTTACCCACCATCCTGCAGAAGTCCCTCGGCAGGTACAATAAGAGAACCCCAATCTCTCCCAGTCACTCCTGTGCCCTCTGACACCTATTTCACTGGGAGTGTGGAGGACACGTGTGATGCGGGTGAGGCTGCAGGGAGCCTGCGATCACATCCCAGCCCACGTCTCTCTCACCTTGCTCAGGAGGGAACGGCAGCTTCCCGGCATGCAAGGCCAGCTCTAAGGCTGAGTCCTCCTGAGTCACGAACGGCTCCAGGTTCAGGGGAAGGGACATGATATACTGCCCGATCTGGAACAAAAGAGAGCGCTGTCAACCCGGCGCTGACGCATGCGCGTAATGACTGCATGCAGTACGTTCATGCGAAGGCAAGCGGTGGGCAGACAAAACTGCGAGACCTGTTGGCAGCCCCAGGCCTGCTCTGCCCCGTGTGAAGTAATACGGGTTAGGCAACGTCTGAAAAATAAAAGCACTGCCAGTTTGCATGTAGATCACAGATTCATCCTTCTCACTAATGGCCTCAATATTTCTGGAATGTATTCAACGTGAGCTCTACCTCAAATGAGTAATGGATTACCACAGTGCTTTGTAAAATTTAAAGCGCTTGTGTAAATAAGTTATTATTACTGTTCATGGATGAAAAACCGGTAAGATGCTAATGTCAACAAGTGCATGGTCAAGCAAGAATTTCAATCATATCTTTTGGATTTGGATCTGGGTCTCTTACTTCCAGGTTACCGAAGCAGGTGAAGGAAGGAGTTTTGTTGGGGGGGTGAAAAAAGCAGTTTATAAGTTAATTTGGAGGGAAATTTGTATGTTTTCATAATACAAACTCTAGAAAATAATCCTTCTTGGTTGGTGAGGGATCGCAAAGGTAGGGTTACAAGACATTAGAGATGAGCCATAAAGTAACTCAGGGTTAGTCATGTGTGTGTCATCATGGATACATTTTAGACACCTATTTCTATTACAACTCATAATTGTTTAGTACAAAGTAAAGGTAAGCATAAGATAAGTATATGTTTCGTTCCAAAATGAGACTGATTTTCAGGTTATGACAATGCAATATATATTTTCTTAAAAAAGTACTGGAGCCTGGTGTTGCTTTTTTTTTGGCATCATATTGATTCTATACATTCATTCCCACTTAAGAGTTGATACTGATTCTGATAATGTCCCAGGACTATCTGAGAAAGATCGTCTCAATCTGGCCTTACATACACCCATACGGTGGCAGGTGTCCAGAATTAAGGCAGACTCCCCAAAGCTACCAGCCCAGATTAATGCCTTCATTTCCAAACATTTAATGCAGCCCACTGTGCTAATAAGAAATTGTTAGTTTGGTCTCCTTTTAAAGAGGTACATACACAGATGGTAAAATAAATGAAATCAGCACCTTTTCTTTTCATTTACTTAGCACAATCTGTCATTTAAACTAGACAAGTGGTCAGGTACCTTGCTAATAACCACAACCACTGTACATTGCAGCTTGAAATGGCAACAAAATGATCATTTTCCCCCAAGGCTGGAGGAAGAGAAGGATGCTGACTTTTGGGGTTAGAATTTCTTCATTTCAGTTCCACTCAGCCAGTACTTCCTGAATACCTACTATGTGCAGAAATCACATGCATATGCCTGTATTTGGTACCTCTTTCACTGGTAGCCAGTTTTACTTGAAATAAAGAATCGTCATCATTATGCCTTGCATCTATGCTGTTTTGTTTTTTCCAAGGACGTTCTGTCTCATCCCCTCATAACGCTCACACAGTTCTGTGTGGGTGAGGGCATCCACCGACAAGGCAAAGTGTCAGGGACAAATTTTCAATCATCTGACACCTCGAACTTCAATTAATGGGCCTCAGATTGTGAGGATCACTGTGATTCCTAGAAAGCTTCCATGACACCAGGTTTCTCTCAGGAGTTCTATGTTTATTTTTTGAAAATCAATGTGGGAAAAGATGCTTATCATCAGGCCTCTAGAGGTTTGTCTACTATTCTCACATATTCAATAAATACTCGTCAATATCCTGTCTAGGTAAGCACAGTGACTCAGGAAACATGAAAAGCTCTGTGGTCAGAGGACCAGGGTTTGAGTTCTGGCTCTTCCACTGTGTGACACTGGGCACCTGACTCTACCAGCCGAGGCCTTGGTGTCATCATCTCCGAAATGAGGGTGATCTCACACTTACTTCAAAGGGCTGTGGCAAGAATGAAATTAATCCTGTGTGAGACACACAAACAGCATCCTGGCATCCTAAGAGAGCGGCCGCCGGATAAATGGCTTCCCCGCCCCACTCCCATCCCCCAGAGCCTCGGTGCTGCTGATGTGAAAACATGGCTGCCACCAACCAGCTCACTAAGTGAAGATAAACCTCGGTTTAGGACTTCCCTGGTGGTACAGTGGTTAAGAATCCGCCTGCCCATGCAGGGGAACACTGGTTCAATCCCTGATCTGGGAAGATCCCACATGCCTCAGGGCAACTAAATTTGTGCGCCTCAACTACTGAAGCCCTCACACTCTAGAGCCTGTGCTGCATCACAGGAGAAGCCACTGCGTCTAGAGAAAGCCCAAGCATAGTAACAAAGATCCAGCAGGACCAAAAATGATAAATAAATCATTTTTTAAAAGTCAATCTGAAAACCTTTCGAGTCCCTTCTGAAAAGCAACATCATTTCTGGAATCAATTTACAGTGCAACACACAAGTCTGGGGAAGGGAATGGCAACCCACTCCAGTCTTCTTGCCTGGAGAATCCCATGGACAGAGGAGCCTGGCAGGCTACCGTCCACGGGGTCACAAGTGTCGGACATGACTTAGCGACTAAACCACCACCACCACCACACAAATCTCAATCCTGAAAAGGAGAGTCTTCTCGTTGGTTGTAAAGACCAGCTCACGTTTTTAGCTCCCTCAGCCCAGTATATTGGATAATGCCCTGGAAACAGATGAAAACAACTGCCTTGTGGACAATGACACTGCTCAATGAATAGAATGTGGAAGGCCATTCTCTTTGCTGCTCACCAGTGGGATCACACAGGCTTCCTCTAACTGTACAGTGTTTACTTTTTAAATTATTTCCCATCTTTTCAGTAGTCATGACTTACAAAGGGGTGGGTCCGAAAGTGAATGCTCATGGCAGAGATCACCCATCTCAAAATCACCCCTGAAAAATCACAGAACTCTCCCACAGTATGGGAAAGACAAGATTGGGATCTGCTGCTCCCGGACGGTATTTCTCAGGGTCACTGACATTTAAAAACAACGAAGCTGGACTGCAAGAAGGGCAAAGAAAGGAGAGGCCACATGCAGATGTCTGGGAGATAATCAACTCCCAAGGGTGAAACGTGAAGGGGCAAAGGACTTGAAGTGCCCCTGTTCCCCTGCAAGGCTCATTCTGCTCTTTGTTAACATTAAGCCTGTATAACTAAACCTCTTGTAGAGATTTATTTGAAAGTGAAAGTATTAGTCACTCAGTTGTGTCCGACTCTTGGCGACCCCATAGACAGGCTCCTGTGTCCATGGAATTCTCCAAGCAAGAATACTGGAGTGGGTAGCCATTCCGTCCTCCAGTGGATCTTCCCAACCAAGGGATCAAAGCCAGGTCTCCCATACTGCAGGCAGATTCTTCACTGTTTAAGCCACCAGGAAAGAGATGTACCTGCTGCTATGAAATTAAACATGAGCACACAGGCCTGGTATAAGGTAGGTGCTCAGTACATGTTTTTTTTGATTTGAACTCAGAACTACGATACACTGTTCTTCTGAAAAGTCGTGAAGAATCTGACCACCTGCTTCCCATCTTCCCAAGTTCTGAATCTCTTACTGCAGTGGTCTCCCACATCTTTGGCTCCAGGGACCAGTTTCATGGAAGACAATTTTTCCTTGGCTGGGGGTGTGGTTTGGGGATAATTCAAGTGCATTACATTTATTGTGTACTTCACTCCTATTATTATTACATCAGCTCTACCTCAGCTCATTAAGCACTAGATCCTAAAGGTTGGGGACCCTGGACTCGCACTCTGAAGCCCTCAGGTTTTGGCTATATCTCACATTGAGAGGGATGGGGCAGGGGCAGGAATGTGTTAGGCTCCAAAATCCACATGTGTTTCATCAGCTGACTTAAGGAAGTCAGCTGCATTTCCTTAAACTCCTGGCTATGGATGGAGACTGTCCCAAAGCACAGGTCCAGACAGCACCGGGGCAGCCAGGACCACTGCACCTGGAAGGGTCAGAGAAGATGCGGTTTCAGATGCTGTGATCAGCACAGAGAAACGTGTGCAGAGGCTCTTACATTGCTGATGTACTCGAGCGGAGTGAGACTGAAGGTGGGCAGGTCATCGGTCAGGGTTTCTCCAATGCCGGCAGTGTTCCAGCTCTAGGGGAGGAAGGAAAGGAAGCAGTCAGGGTCACAGTACCCAGGCAGCACAGGAAAGCACAGGAAGGACGCGGCACCCACCGCAGGCGCCGTCTCTGCTCAGAGCCGGCGTCTGGTGTCATCGCCACGTGGCAGAGCAAGGGTTTCTCTTCCTCCAGTCATCACCGGGAAGCCCGCCACAGAGGAGGCAATCCTTTCTCTCTGTCTCTCTGCATCCTTTCTGATCCATAAAAATCCATAAAGCAGGAAGCCCCACCTTCCCAGCGCAACTATTCAGTGGGGACCGACACTCTCTGTTCACCTTTGTTGGAAGGTGAGACAAAGATCTGGCTATTCTTGTTCTGGGTTTCTTTGCCGGGCACAGGTAACCTCACTAACTCTGGGGTCGTCAGCCTGCACTCTATAGAGATCAGGAGCCCCCTAAAACCTTCCCCAGAGACCATATCTGAGTCGGAAGCCCTGTCTGGTTACAGCATATCCAAACCATGTTCACCAACACTGCTGCCACTAAGGTAAAACTGCTGCTTTTGATCCACCTGCTTCCTGGATCTAGGTCTCAGCTGACTCAGAACTCGGTGGGAAAGGGATGAGGAGGCTCCAGACCCCACCAGCAGCCCCTCTGTCCTCTCCTGACCCCCCATCTGGAGACCGGCAGCACTGACATGTCTCCTTTTGTCATTTAGGGGAACCATGACATCACTGTGGAGCCTTCCCGGGCTCCTCTATAGAGTTAGGCCATTTACCAGTACACACGTGGTTACAGAGGTCAGCCCAGCACACCTTCACACAGAATCTAGTTTCTTAATTCTTACCTAAGTCACCCTAGAGCCAGCCTGGAAAGCAAGGCCCTTGCTTGCTCGACTCCTGGAGGGACTCCTGAGGTCACATGGTAGCTGCTCTCTGCAGCCACCTGAGACCGATCTGGTTGCTTGATCCTCTAAGTAGCTTTCCGGGAATGGCGTGACCACGTCCGCCCCTGGGCTCCCAGCCCAGGCCAGGGGGCAGCCCTCCTCCCCACGCTTTGGAGCACCAACTCGACTCTTAATTTGCCTGCTCTAGACAAAGTCTTTTCTTCCCCAGCCCTGCCCATACAGTTTTCTAAACTCCTTGTTCTTTTCTGAGAATCCTTTCATTTCAAAATATCCTACTTTTTTCCAGTTAACTCCCACCCTGTGGGGAGAGACACACGGATCAGGCACGCGCACCGAGTGCCTGTGCTGTGCCAAGCTTTGCGGGGAGAGACAAAGATATGGCTGATCTTGGTTCTCGCTCTCCCTAGGGAACAGAGACCCCCTGCACCTACACACACACACACACACACACACACACACACACACACAGAGGCTTCCACTTCAGGAGTTCTCAGTGGCGGATGTCGATTTTATACAATAGGAGTTCAGAGGAACAGGAGCCCGAGGTGACTAGAGAAGGGGCTGGCCAGAGGACGCATGAGGAGAGACTGGAAAGAGAATGCACAGTGTGAATCCCAAGCTAAGAAAAGGGGAAACGAGAGAGACAGAAAAGAGAAAGCGGCAGGGAAGGAGGAGGGCAGGGGGAGAGTGAGATGGGAAGGTAACCTGTTACGTCTCAGAAGAGATGTAAAAGACATACCCACCAATGTGCGGAGCTAGTCTGGATCCTGATTCAAATCATGACATTTACAAGACAATCAGAAATCTGAACATTAATTGATGACATTAAGGAATTATTTTCAACTTTATTTTTAGGGGTGCTTATGGTACTGTGATTATTTTGAGAGTTCTATTTATTTACTTTTGGCTACGCTGGGTCCTTGTTACTTTGCGTTCTCCAGCTGTGGCAAGCAGGGGCTACTCTGCGTTGTGGAGTGAAGGCTTCTCACTGAGGTGGTTTCCCTTGTTGCGGAGCACAGGCTCCAGGGTGTGGGCCCAGCAGTTGTGGCGCACAGGCTTCATCGCTCTGTGGCATGTGGCATCTTCCCGGACCAGGGGTCAAACCCGTGTCCCCTGCATTGGCAGATGGATTCTTATCCACTGTGCCACCAAGTAAGTCCCTAGAGCTCTCACTTTAGATAAGGGGGTATATATAACACGGGACAGCCAAGAGTTGGTCGGTGTCAAAGCAGGGTGATGAAGACGCACAGTTTATTACACTCTTCCCTCTACTCTTGCATATATGTAGGAAATTTTCCCATAACAAAAGGTTTTTAAAAATAGACTATCACATTGACTGTGAGGAGCCAGGGAAGGGATCTGAATGTGCAGAGACAAAAATCAGAGCGATGCTTTATGAAGACTGATGCAGCAATTCTCAGAAGGACTGTGGGTGGAGAGGCTCAAGAAACAATTTAGAGACGACGAGAATCCAAACCAGGGCAGTGGCCATGGAAACAGATGGAGACAGATTTAGAAAGAAGCAACCATGCAACCTGGTGGGAGAGTTGTGGCAAAGGGGGGCTCAGCGAGGTAGCAGGGGTGGTGAAGGCCAGGGCGGGCAGAGAGCGGGGAGGCCAGGAGCCTGGGCTAAGTCGTGGGGAAAGGGCACAGCATCTAAAGGACGAGCACTGGGAGCTGTGGGCCCCGCGGGGGCTTCACAGAGGAGGGGCTGGCTGAGATGAGGGTGGAGGGCAAGAAGAGCCAGAGTGGAAAAGTACTTGGGAATAAGGGCGAGATGGGGTGGACTGATGGGGGAGGGCAGGAAACAGTGGGCAGAGGGGGTGGACCTGAAGAGGTCAATAAGGAAGTGGCGTGTATTATTTCTCAACTCAAAATTTCCTTCAAAGGGGCTTTTCAAACCATCTGTCACCAGGGAACGAAGGTAAACTTCAACAGCCTATCTTGAAAGGGAATATGGTGTTGGTTTATATTCATGTAATGGGCAACACAGTTTACCAGCAAACATTAAAAACAAACATTTAATGACCAGGGTTTAATTTTCAAATCCTTAAGGCCAAAAGTGTTTGCCTTTGTATTGTGTGCTTTCATGTGGGTGCACTGGGAGAATTCCTCCGAATCTCCAGAGCTGCCTTTACCGTTCCCAGCGCCCGAGCCCTTGCGGTGAGGCGCCCGAGCCCTTGCGGTGAGGCCTGAATGAGAAGGTGAGATCAGGCAATCGAGGACGGGGCAGAACAATGAGCGTGGAATGCAGAAGTAGAGGGGAAAGCACGGTGGAGGTACCAAGCCCGGCTCAGTGGAGAAGAAGACGAAATAACTGGCAGAACTGAGGTTTCAGAACAGGAGGCCGAGATTTTTAACCTCTGACAAAATAAAAATGATAAAAACAACCAAACTTGGGAGGTTGAGGAAGGGAGATGAGAGACGGAAGGAATGCTAATCCCATTGGCTTTCAGGGCAGGTGAATCAATGCTGCTGCTGCTGCTAAGTCGCTTCAGTCGTGTCCGACTCTGTGCGACCCCATAAACGGAAGCCCACCAGGCTCCCCTGTCTCTGGGATTCTCCAGGAAAGAACACTTGAGTGGGTTGCCATTTTCTGCTCCAAAAATGGAAACGTGACTAACAAAAACAGTGGCTCCATCTATCAGGAGTTTTTATAATCTTTCTTTCTTGATCTTACAGAGATCTTCTGGGAACCGATACCTTTCATGCTGAAGAAACTATGATCTCAACTTCAACCATTCCTTTGGTTCACTTATGATGGTTTTCTAAAGGCAGATAAAATCTATATTGCACACATTTGATTTTTTAAAAAATCAGCATGAGTAGTACAATTCCATTTCTTCCTGTGGACCATCTAGCTACCAATGCCGACCCAGCCCTCAGCATGTGAATGGACAGGAAGATATGTCTGGCTTGATGATTTCTGGATGGAGGTACCTTGAAGGGGTTTACTGCTTTTTTTATTCCCTGTACTTTCCTGTATTGTTTGCATTTCTGAAAAATGAGTAATTTTTATGTTTAAAAGCTATCATTACTCTTAAAAACTGATAATCACAGAAAAAAAGAAAACCACGACTTATTCAGCAACTACTCTGTGATGGGACTGTGCTGCTGCTGCTGCTGCTAAGTCACTTCAGTCGTGTCCGACTCTGTGTGACCCCATAGACGGCAGCCCACCAGGCTCCCCTGTCCCTGGGATTCTCCAGGCAAGAACACTGGAGTGGGTTGCCATTTCCTTCTCCAATGTGTGAAAGTGAAAAGTGAAAGTGAAGTCGCTCAGTCATGTCTGACTGGTAGCGACCCCATGGACTGCAGCCTACCAGGCTCCTCCGTCCATGGGATTTTCTAGGCAAGAGTACTGGAGTGGCTCGCCATTGCCTTCTCCGGGGACTGTGCTAAATTCTATCATATGCGAAACCTCACTTAATCTTCACATATTCATATGATGAGCATCACTGTATCCCCAATTTAAGGATAAGGAGATGCTCCAACAGCCTCATCCACGTGATCCAGCAAGACCACATATGACTGTCTGGGTATAGCTATGGTGACATCACTTCCGCTAGGATGTGAGAGCAATGGCCACCACACCACCAACCTGACATGCAACCCCGCCCCACCCATGGTAGCAATGTAACATCTGGTTAGAGAAGATCTCATGGCATTTTGCACAAGACTTGATCAAATCATACAGTGAATGACGGAGTGGCCCTCAGCTCCCGATCTAGTATATTTTCCAGGGGACAGCAGAAAGCAAAGGATCTATTGGTGAGCAAAAGCCCGTAAGTGGGTCCTTCCCAAAAGACTATCTTTCTTTCTTTCATTCATTATTTATTTTGGCTGTGCCAGGTCTGAGGTGCAGCATGTGGGATCTAATTCCCTCACCAGGGATCAAACCCGGGCCCCTTGCATTGGGAGTGAGGAGTCTTAGCCACTGGACCATCAGGGAAGTCCCCCCCAAAATTATCTTTTACCAAATACTAATCTCCAAAAAGAGAACAAAGAGGAATGATTTTAAAAAGTCAAATCCAAATAGACTTGAGGAGTCAGTAAGAAAAATTAATCGGGACTGTCTCAGAAATCTGAAAGGAAACCTGAGATCTGGACCCAGAGAAAGTCAGGAGTCAATAGAGAAAACAGAGGACTGAGGGGCAATTCCTTGAAAAGCAGTAAGGACAGGCAGAGAAGAGAAAAGGGAGCAAGGCATTCCAAGAATAACCAAACAGCAAGAGTATCAAAGATAGCAAAGAGCATTACCCTTCAAACTCCCCTCAAAAACACCAGATCACACCCGGTAAGGCGCTCTCCTGGGTAAAGTTCCAGAACCAAGTTTCCACAAACATCTGGCATGAGAACAACTCGACCTCATCGGACAGCTAGCTCCTCTGACCAGCCCCAGCCTATCCAATGGCACATAAGCTCCCTTGCTTCTCCCTGAGAGGCCACAGGTAAGCTTCTCCAAATGGTGAAAGTTAATCAAGCAAGAGGAATAATCCCAAGAAACAATCTGAAACCACAGCATCGCAGTGACTACAATTAAGACAGCCCTTTGGCAGGGGTTAGTGATGATCTGTTATGTAACCCTTAAGAAGAATAAATTGTTTGGGAACAGAAAAAAATATATATATATATACAAGACAGTCATGCTAAACAATGAATTATAAGGGAACAGTGACTCTGCAGTGAGGCTTTTGGCCCAGGAGTGTCAAGGCAGGCCCCTCCTAAGGCTCGGGAAGGGGACGATAAGGTTCAGCATAGCGGCTAAGGGGGCACGTTGGCCGGTTGGTGGAAACTCACGTCCATCCTGGGAATGAGGAGCAGCTGCTGCTTGATGCGCAGGAAGACTGAATCGAAAGCCAGCTGGTGTGCCTGCTGGTTAAGCCGAGTCAGGGCCGATCGCGACGCGGACAGCAGGTGGTGGTTACTCGACCCTTTTTCCTAAGACAAGAAAACGCAGAAGGCAGGTTGTTAGGCCCTGAATGCACCCGAGGGATGAGCTAAACGTTCTGAAAAGCCACTGAAAGGAAAACAGTGAGAGGGTTCTCGACAGTGATGCTTTCCGATCCTGGCTGTGCTCGTGAGCCCCTGGGGCCACGCTGAGTCACAGACACCCAGGATCTGCTTGAACCACCGAGTCTGGATATTGTTCACTCACTTTTCCAGGGGATTCTGATGCACTTAAGCTAATATCAGCTCATGGAGTGACAGTTTAGGAAAAATTAACCTCTGACTGTCCCTCAGGGGTACAGAAGAAAGGAAAAAATGATGAGACGTGTCAAGTAGAAACAAGAGTGACGGACAGAGCCCTGATTCCCGAGAATCAGGAGAGTCAATTACTCTCGGCCATACACCAGAGTATGCACCCCCCGTGTGAGTCCCAAGGTATTCCAAACAGCCTGAGAAAATACAGAGGTGGAAAATGTAACCTTCGTTTTGCTATTATTAGTGAACCGATTACGACAAACAGACATAAATCAGATCAGCAATAAAGATAAACGGAGCTGCTTTAACCTAATCACACAGCATGGATGAGTGAACTTGCAGAATGGCTTTGAGAAGTGTTTGTCAAGTTCAAATGCAGCCAGTTGGTGGGTCAAGGTGCAGAGGGGTGGGGGAGACCCTGAGAGGGCAACGCTGAAGCCTCGGACACATCCTGAGCGTCACTGTGTGCTCACCTCCAGCGCGTGAGACCCAAACAGATAATTTCAGATTGAATTTGGTGCTCTGGGAACAGGACTATTTCCTCTACTTATCACCAAGAGACTGAGATTCAAATCAGACTAGAGGTGGGGGGGAGGAAGTTTCTGGAAAGGATGCCATGGACTGCTAAGAACCCCGGGCCATTCTCAGGGAGCATATGGCTCATTCCATTTGTCAGGAGGTTGCTCTGCCCCTGGACCCCAAGGGGGCCCAAAGCTCAAAGTCAAGGGCAGTTTTATGGCAGACAAACAAATCTAACACTGATTCCCACATCCTTGTGCCGCCAATGGAGAAGCTTGCACTGGGGGAGGGGGTGCGTGTGCCTTGCTCCTCCCCTGGCTGCTGGGTTGGGGGCCACCTTCCCAGGTTCTGTCCCTGTGTAGGGGTCCAGGGCCGTCCAGCTCAGCCCATCCTGCTGACAAGTTAACTCTGGGGGAAGAATGGCAAACTCATTAGGCTACAGATCTAGAGCCGCATTCTCCAACCTATCTTTCAGTAATAAAGCTCCGTTAATCTGACTCCTACAACTGTGCTTCAGTTGGTTCGACCCTGGTTTAGTTGCTCGGCTTCTTAAAACCCCAATGTAACTGAGACAGAGACGTGGGAGCAGGCTTTGCCACAGCTCAGGGCCCACACAGTGGGGGCAGAGCAGCTGGGTTAGGGAAAGGGTGAGTGACAAGGGAAAAGCTTTCAAGAGCACAAGAATGCCATCAGTCTGGTCTCATACCTTGAGGGTATAAAGTATTTCCATTAAACTGCCATATTCGGCAGGGCTATCTTTCTGGAGGTAATTATATTCTTGCCATGGGTTCTTGGCAGAGCTCTTCTTGTCTGTCAAGATGCTATCTTGAAAACCGGTCAGGCTCCGAGGGCTGAAGGAGTCAGAGAGATACTTCCCAGCTGTGGACAAAATCCTGTAATGAAAGTGATGGCCATTATGCCCTGAGCCATGTGTATGGAACTTCCTTCCTGGAGCATTCATGCTCCTCACTGAATCCCAGGACCTCCTCATGAGGCACACAGATGCCACTCATCCTTCAGGAGGGAGCTGGACGTCAGGAGCACAATGAACACCACGCGTTTTCATTTCCTGTTATAACACGCTCTAACAGAATATGCCATCGCCCTAATATGGCGCCCAGCCTCAGGGCAGCTGTCAATTCACTGCAATCCAGAACACTGTGCACTTTCGACATATGAGCTCTGTGAGCATCTCTTTGGAACGGTCAAAGCCAAGGGAGCCACCAGTCCAAGAGTCACACAGGCACTAGACATGGCAGTGGGACAGCTCGTCCCTGGAGCTCCCTGCACAACTCTACCCACAGGACTCGCACTCTCACACACACTGGGCTTACACACTGCTTGTGCTTATCAGCACCATAAAGCTTACTTCTGCAGTTTAGAGAGACATATTGAGGGAAGTTGCCGCTTTCCTGAGGAGGAACAAAGCCTGCGGGGAGGTTCTATGGGATGATCAACCTCTAGCGTGGCTTGGGGAGTAGACTCTGTCTCTACTGAAGATGACCTCCCTTGATGGACGCTGAAAACCTTCGCTCCATTCCTCCTAAGCCCAACTTCACCACTCAGCTCACACATTTAAATGTGTTGAGGATTATACGAACCTATGGGGCCAGGAGACATTGTTGTACATCTCAATCGTGCCTAATTCCCCTACCCCTCCTTCACCGTGATTTCTTATGAAAAACATAACTTTGCACATGGCAGCTTTCAGGCACTTACTTCTTCAAAAACAAATCCCATGACTTCATCAAGAAATGCCTGAATCTGCAAACAAATGCTGGGGACAGGATCCTCCTCAGGAACCAGAGCTGACACAAGCAGCTACCTGCCTCTGCCATTAAGGTCAAGTCACAGTTTTCCCTGTCTCTTATGCCCACAGGTCATTCTGGTCGGGTCTTTTTTCTACGGAACCATTGCCTGTCCCTGCCACTGCTGTATTTTCAAGTCTTCACTGTTTCTTGCCTGGATCACAGTGGCCATCCCTTCCTTGCTTCATTTAATCTGTCCTCTGAGGGTTACTGGAATGATCTTTTCTAAATGCAAATCTGATTTTATCTTTTTCCCAAAGATCTGCCAGTGTCTCACAAGATAAAACTAAACATGCCTGGCATGGCACCCAGGGCCCTCCATCACTGGGGTCCCTATATGCTTACAAACATTCCCATTATCATGCCAACCACCCCCAGCTCAGCCCACACATCATGCTTCAGGCCCCTGCATGTCTTGCTCACATGCTGCTGTGATCTGAAATGCTCTCCCCTCTTTGGTGCACCTGGAAAGCTCCTACCCCTTCTACAGGGACTGCTCTCCTGTGCCCAATCTTACCCCTCGGGCCTCAGGCCTCTGACCTCACCATCACCTCCTACACATTTAGCACATGCTGTCCCATTCCTCTCCATCAGATGGTGAGGCTGAAACATACGAAGTGTTCTTCATCTCTGAATTCCCAGCACTTAGCCGAGTAGTTATGTCTACCACCGTGGGCAAGAATCCCTTAGAAGAAATGGAGTAGCCCACACAGTCAACAAAAGAGTCCGAAATGCAGTACTTGGGTGCAGTCTCAAAAACGACAGAACAATCTCTGTCTGTTTCCAAGGCAAGCCATTCACTCTCACAGTAATCCAAGTCTATGCCCTGATTAGTAATGCTGAAGAAGCTGAAGTTGAATGGTTCTATGAAGACCTACAAGACCTTCTAGAACTAACACCAAAAAAAGATGTCCTTTTAATCACAGGGGACTGGAATGCAAAAGTAGGAAGTCAAGAAACAACTGGAGTAATAGGCAAGTCTGCTCTTGGAGTACGGAATACAGCAGGGCAAAGGCTAACAAAGCTTTGCCAAGAAAACCTACTGGTCATAACAAATACCCTCTTCCAACAACACAACAGAAGACTCTACACATGGACATCACCAGATGGTCAATACCGAAATCAGACTGACTATATTCTTTGCAGTCGAAGATGTAGAAGCTCTATACAGACAAAAAAAACAAGACTGGGAGCTGACTGAGGCTCAGATCATGAACTCCTTATTGCCAAATTCAGACTTAAGTTGAAGAAAGTAGGGAAGACCAGTAGACCATTCAGATATGACCTAAATCAAATCCCTTAAGATTATACAGTGGAAGTGAGTAATAGATTTAAGGGACTAAATCTGATAGATAGAGTGCCTGATGAACTATGGACAGAGGTTCGTGACACTGTACAGGAGACAGTGATCAAGACCATCCCCAAGAAAAAGAAATGTAAAAAGGCAAAATGGCTGTCTGAGGAGGCCTTACAAATGGCTGTCAAGAGAAGCAAAAAGCAAAGGAGATAAGGAAAGATATACCCATTTGAATGCAGAGTTCCAAAGAATAGCAAGGAGAGATAAGAAAGCCTTCCTCAGTGATCAGTGCAAAGAAATGGAAACAACAGAATGGGAAAGACTAGAGATCTCTTCAAGAAAATTAGAGATACCAAGGGAACATTTCATGCAAAGATGGGCATAATAAATGACAGAAATGGAAGGGACCTAACAGAAGCAGAAGATATTAAGCAGAGGTGGCAAGGATACACAGAAGAACTGTACAAAAAAGATCTTCACGACCCAAATAACCACGATGGTGTGATCACTCACCTAGAGCCAGACATCCTAGAATGTGAAGTCAAGTGGGCCTTAGGAAGCATCAATACGAACAAGCTAGTGGAGGTGATGAAATTTCAGCTGAGCTATTTCAAATCCTAAAAGATGATTCTGTGAAAGTGTTGCACTCAATATGCCAGCAAATTTGGAAAACTCAGCAATGGCCACAGGACTGGAAAAGGTCAGTTTTAAATCCAATCCCAAAAAAGGCAATGCCAAAGAATGTTCGACTACCGCACAACTGCACTCATCTCACACACTAGCAAAATAATGCTCAAAATTCTCAAAGTGAGGCTTCAACGGTTTAAGAACCAAGAACTTTCAGATGTTCAAGCTGGATTTAGAAAAGGTAAAGGAACCAGAGATCAAATTGCCAACATCTAGACCATAGAAAAAGCAAGGGAATTCCAGAAAAACATCTACTTATGTTTCATCGACTACACTAAAGCCTTTGACTATGTGGATCACAACAAACTGTGGAAAATTCTTAAAGAGCTGAGAATACCAGACCACTTTACCTGTCTCCTGCCAAATGTGTATGCAGGTCAAGAAGCAACAGTTAGAACTGGACATGGAACAATGGACTTGTTCCAAATTGGGAAAGGAGTACATCAAGGCTGTATATTGTCACCCTGCTTATTTAACTTCTATGCAGAGTACATCATGAGAAATGCCAGGCTGGATGAGGCACAAGCTGGAATCAAGATTGCAGGGAGAAATATTAATAACCCAGATACACAGATGACATCACCCTTATGGCAGAAAGTGAAGAGGAACTGAGGAGCCTCTTGATGAAAGTGAAAGATCAGAGTGAAAAAGCTGGCTTAAAACTCAACATTCAAAAAACTAAGATCATGGCACCTGGTATCACTTCATGGCAAACAGATGTGGAAACAATGGAAACAGTGATAGACTTGATTTTCTTGGGCTCCAAAGTCACTGCAGATGGTGACTGCAGCCATGAAATTAAAAGAAGAAAAGCTATGACAAACTTAGCATATTAAAAAGCAGAGACATTACTTTACCAACAAAGGTCCATACAGTCAATGCTATGGGTTTTCCAGTAGTCATATATTGACAAAGAAACCTGAGCATCAAAGAATTGATACTTTTTTTTTTTAAAGTAGCTCTTGAATTTTATTGCCAAGTTCAAATAAACCCAGACAAAAAACACGGATACAGATGATGTCACACAATTCACCAAGTCCCACACCTCCCTAAATAGTTCAATCTCATCTCTCTACTTCAGAAACTTAGTTATATCCAATAAGAATTTGAAGAATGAGCATCCATATTACAATCCATCTTTGGAAAACAGATTATTTGAAGGAAGACAAATCCAAATTGAAACTGTGTGGTTTCCAGAGCAATTTATTCATTAAAATCTATTCAATATGCCATCAACAGTTCTCCTGTGTGTATTGTGCTGATAAATTGACACTGAGAGCATTTAACAAGTTCATCATTTAATAAGTCTGAATTAATTTTCACCACATGGTATTGTACACGGTCATCTGTTGAAACAGATTTCTTTTTAACAGATCTTAGTTTAAGAAAGTCATAGATACTGTGAGTTCTGTATAAACTGGTGGATAGTAAGTTAGTTCCTTTGTTTTGACTTATAAGCCTCAACTTCATCGCAGAATAAAGAATGTAGGCCGAAGAATGCATAATTGGTCACTTGTATAGAACAGTATTGTTTCTATAATTTGAAGCTTTCTGAATGGACGGGTTCAGGCCTGATGTAATTGTAAAAAGATTACTTAATGAATAGACTATATGGAAATCGTACAAAATGTAATTAACTTTAATCATTAATAGCTTAAACAGCACTATGTTACTAACTGCTATTCAAACTCAAAAACCTGTTTTTGAATCCCCATAAAGGTGACAGGTGTACACAACCATGCCACCTTGTACTTACTTAGGGGAGTATCAATACATATTTCAACAGAAACTTTGGCTTCAGGAAGAGTCACAAACATTTAAAATAATGGCTTTAATCGTCATTTTAAGTATACCATAGGGGAAAGTGTGCTTTAATTAAACATACATACCAGTGATGCTGGCAAAGTTGAAAGTTACTCCTAATGTTGATAGCTATAAAAACTAGTTTGTACATGAAAAGACAATGAAAGAAGAAAAAAAAAGCAATCCCTTTGAAACAAAATAGTTCACAGTGGTTTGTATCCAACAGTATGCATTTTATGACAATAACATGTACAGATTGAGCACCCTAGGGCTCTCTTTATATCCTAAAGAAAATGAGCATTTACATTATTCATGGGCTGTACTGAATTAAAAAAAGATCAGTTGTACACTCATCCCTTAGACAGGGGACACTGTCCTGAGTGTACAGCTTTAACACCATCATTAATGTTGTTTGTAAAAGGAACAGGGAACTAAACAAAACATTTTTCGTTGGGAGTGGATAATCTTTCATTTGCTGTTATAACCAGCAAATACTATTAAGTCAAAAATGGAAGGAGGAGCCCCACAAACACTATTTGAGCAAGCTGACCAATACACATTACAGTTTTAAAAATGAAGGTTATGTACTATATGTTACAAGTCCCAACTAGGCAGTATCAAAACGATATCTATTTCTTTGCTTGCTTTGTGATCATACCCCTTGGAGGTGTGACAGGTCTTGTGGCATTCGGCTTCTTTTTCTCTGCAGGCTTTAAAATCTGAAAAGAACACATTAGTGTTTCGTCCACACTCATCATGGCACCTGCGTTGTCAAACTCTCCACAATAATTGGGTGCAGAAAACAGAGTGACTAACTGCCTCTTTGCAAAAAATTCATATCCATCTTCAACCACCTGATGGGCTCTACATATAAGATCCAAATCATGCTTATGGAGAAATTTTGCAACCACTTCTGCACCAAATGTGAAGGACACTCCTCTGTCATTTTCACCCCAGCCTAAGACATCTTTATCAGGGTCAGACCACAAAAGATCACAAAGAAGACCTTGATGTGGTACATCAGTTGCTTGCATAATTCGCCGAATCTGCTCCATAGATTGAAGATATGGTGATAAATTTCCATGATAGCAGAATATTTTCTCATTGACGATGGCTGCTATCGGTAAACAGTTAAAGCAGTCTGTGACAGTTTTCCATAGTTTAATGTTATATCTTCTTTTACATTCATCATAAAATCCATAAATTCTACTGATGCTGGCACATTCATGGTTTCCTCTGAGAAGAAAAAAATTCTCGGGATATTTGATTTTGTAAGCCAACAAGAGGCAGATAGTCTTCAGTGATTATTTTCCCCTGTCCACATAGTCCCCAAGAAACAGGTAATTGCTTTCTGGTGGGAAACCACCATACTCAAAAAGTCGAAGCAAATCATAGTATTGCCCATGGATATCACCACATATCTTGAGTGGTGCTTCAAGTTCTAGCAGGATAGGCTGACTGAGAAAGATCTCTCGGGACTTTAAGCACAGTCCTCTGATTTCATTCTCCTGTAGCTGGACATTCTTACCAGGCTTGGACCCTCTCACTTCCAGCAGCCTTTGGATGATGCTGTCGATGTTGAGTTTATCTACATCCGCCATCGCCTTCACACCGCCGACCTTCCCGCAGCGGCGCCGCCGCCGGCTCGCACCCGGGATTCACACCTCCTTTCCCATGCCATGAGCAGAGAAATGGTGGTGGCAGCGGTGGCAGAAGCCGCGGTGGGTGCCCCCCAACCGCCCCGCTCCCTGCTTCCTCCTTCTCTCCCCACTGGAACCATGAGAAGGAGAATGGATGCTTTTGAACTGCAGTGTTAAGAGAAGACTCTTGAGAGTCCCTTGGACTGCAAGGAGAACAAATCAGTCAATCCTAAAGGAAATCAGTCCTGAATATTCATTGGAAGGACTGATGCTGAAGTTGAAGCTCCGATACTTTGGCCACCTGATGGGAAGAGCCGATTCATTAGAAAAGACCCAGGGAAAGATTGACAGCAGGAGAAGGGGACGACAGAGGATGAGATGGTTGGATGGCATCACCGACTCAATGGACATGAGTTTGAGCAAGCTCCAGGAGATGGCAAAGGACAGGGGAGCCTGGCACAATGCAGTCCATGGCGTCGCAAAGAGTGGGACAAGACTGAGTGACTGAACAACAAAAGCACATTGCTGGGCGCAGAACAGGTGTTCCATAATTATTCTGTGAATGACAGGTGGCCCTGGATTTGGTAAGCAGGGAGTTGAGAGCTGAGCTTCCTCTCTTCCCTCCTTCTCAGGGTTACTGCAGGTCATGTTTCAGTCTCGGGCAGCTAGCAAGTGGCATCATTCTGCCGTCCAAGTTGAAGAAAAGCAGTTACATCGGGAATGTTTCGATTATTACGGATAACAGTTTACAATGTCTGAATAGTGTGCTCTACAATAAAAACCAAATCCGGTATTTTTAAATGTTGGAATAAACACAGCTCCAGCCCTGAGGAAATAACGGCTTTCTTCCCTAGCCTCCTCTTCAACCAGTCACCATTAGATGATCTCATCATTAGACTCTGATGTCCTGTTATATGTATTTCCCAGTATTGTGAACTAAACAATGCAAAAACGAAAACTTGATTTCCTCATTCATTAAGAAACATTTTCAGACTTCCCTGGTGGTCCAGTGGTTAAGAATCCACCTGCCAGTGTAGGAGATGTCGGTTCAATCCCTGATCCAGGAAGATTCCACACGCCATGGAGTGGAAGCCCGCTGGCTGTAACTATAGAGCCAATGTGCCCTAAAGTCCATGCTCTGTAACAAGAGAAGCCCCACATTCTCCAAAACTGGAGAAAGACCTTGCACAGCAACAAAGATCCAGTGAAGCCAAAACCAAATAAATTTTTTTAAAAAAGAAACATTTTCTCATGTTGTGATAGGCTCTAAGCTAGGCTTTGGTGTTTTCAGATGATTAAACACAACAGAGCCTGCCCAGAAGCTCAGAGAGTAACAGGAAAGCCCAATATGTGCCAGTGCTATGCTACCTGCTGTGCCAGAAGGCAGTTAAGTCCACACATGATAAGGAGGGAGGGACGAACATCCCAATTCCACCTACTTCCTCAACGCATCTCCTTTTCTTGAAAAGCTGCTGCCCACACCTCAGCCAGGGAAATGTGTACATTTATTCTGAATTCTCCAAACCTCATCATCCCACTGAACTGCCCTACTAAAGCCATGTCCCAGTGAAAATGCACTGTGCCAAAAATCGGTAGTGGACACCATAAAAGTATAGAGGTGCCAGGCAACCTCCCTGCGTGTCGCCTGAGTTCAAGAGAAATCCCTCGGGTGACACCCAACTCGGCCTTGCTTCACTCAGCCTGTAAGTCACAAAATGATCCTTGTCAAAATGATCACCTGCCTGCTGCTGCTGCTGCTAAGTCACTTCAGTCGTGTCCGACTTTGTGCAACCCCATAGACAGCAGCCCACCAGGCTCCGCCATCCCTGGGATTCTCCAGGCAAGAACCCTGGAGTGGGTTGCCATTTCCTTCTCCAAGGCATGAAAGTGAAAAGTGAAAGTGAAGTCGCTCAGTCATGTGGACTCTTAACGACCCCATGGACTGCAGCCTACCAGGCTCCTCCATCCATGCCTAGGTGATCTCTAAAGCCCAGTAGCCAATGCCACTCTTGTCGCTCAAGTAATCTGGAGTGTTTTGAGCTACCACCACTGCCATGCCAGGGGAGTGGTCCTAAGTCACAGTCTGGGTTCTGCAGGTCAAATCGACGGGGAGATAAGATAAGCTTTACAGGCAGCAGCCACACATTTGGGCTCCCTGATTGGAACACAGATGGTGACTGTTACTCGTTTCCCTTTCCAGGCTCAGTGCTTCCAGAATGACGCCACCTCTTAAAAAGGCTCCCCTGGATACACTCAATCTGTTCTCATCACACGAGACCTCGGGCCAGGGGCTCAGCCTCGCTGGGGTGCAGTTACAGGAGCTCGCTCTTTACCTATCTATGAATGCCCCATGCATCTTCTTAACCAGATCCTTGCCCTTTAGAATGTAATATTCATCTTCATTAAAAGATTAAGGCAAGTCTATATGTTTTGATATAGTAAGACTTCTGATACGCATGCAGAGAGACACAAGTCTAAGGACAGACACCCATCTCTGAGGAAGGGCGGTGTGGGGGTGACACACACTCAGGATGACTCAGCTGACATCCACGTTCAAACACCGCCTCTTACTTGCATCACCTCAGACACAGCTCTTTCCACAAATAATTTCTTTTACTTAAAAAGCTATTACTGCGGCTTCCCTGGTGGCTCAGTGGTAAAGAATCCACCTGCCAATGCAAGAGACTCAGATTTGATCCCTGATTCAAGAAGAGCCCATATACGACAGAACAACTAAGCCCATACGCCACAACTGTTAAGCCCGTGCTCTGCAACAAAAAAAGCCACTGCAATGGGAAGCCTGAGCACTGCAACTAGAGAGGAGCCCCCACTTGCCGCAACTGGAGAAAAACCCGCACAGCCACGAAGACCCAGCACAGCCCAAAGTAAATAATTAATTTTTTTAAAAAAGAAACTATTACCTGTGCCAGATTCTATGCCTCAACGTCTCTTCATGTGTAAAAATGGGGATAGGAAGAGCACCTATCTCTTTGGGCCCCCTGGGATGACTAACGAGTTAACTCGATAAGGTTCTTAATGTCAGAGTTCAACAAATGTGACAGGGGTGGAGGGCTGTTAATGTTTCTTCTGAAGAATTTTTAAGGTGAGGAGATTTTCAGTTTTTACTCTGTATACTTGTGAACTTTTAATTTGTGCAATGAGCTGGACGCAGGATGTAATTACTACTGTAATTAAGAAAATAATAAGCTACATGTTTCTCTTTTAAAGATGTAAATGTAAAATGTTTACATTTTTGTTCAGACCCTTTGTGAACCCAGACCTAATTACCCTCCACCATGGGCTCCCTTCACCGTGTATGTGTGTGTGTGTGGGTGTGTGTGTGTGTGCGTGGGAGTAGGGAGGAAGGGCACGTTCACGTCATCATTTATATTATTTACACACACTCCATTGTATGCCTGTGATGTCCTGGTTTTATTTGTTCCAGGAAGCCACATAACCTCTGTGCTGGGCTCTTTGGGAGTTATGAACCGCAATAGCTGCTCACTCCACCCCACCCCACCCCCCACCCCTAGCAAGACTTTCCCCATAATGAGAACCATCATGAAAAGTCTTGTGACTTGAAGGCAATCCACAGGGTCAGAAATGAAAGAAGACCAAAAGTGGTGAGAAGAAGAAAGGACCAGCTCAGGGCCTTGACCCCAAGGGCAGTCTGACCTCCGTCCCCAGCAGTTCACCCCTACTGTCCACCCGGTCCGAGGTCTTGGCTTGCTTTTCACTTTTACCACTGCCAGAAAGTCCCTCTTGCAGAGATAACTTTAGGACAATGAAGAATTATCCCAGAAAGAGGGGAAGGGACAGATGCTAGGCCCTCACACCACCTGAGTTCAGATTTCTTCCCCTAAACTCCCGCGGAACAGAGAAACCAGCTGTGCTGAGGCAATGAGAGATTCTGCTGAAAGAAAGAAACAAGAGCATCTGGGCAGCTGGAGCCCTCTGAGGGGTCCTTTTGGGGCAGGTATCAGAATAGAAAAAGGGACAGAAGGGACCTCCCAGACCCCACCCCAGAAATCCTCATTGCCACACACCCACTTTGCAACACAGAATCCTGGGGCAGAGCCCAGATGGCAGGCTGGCCCAGTTCAGCCCAATTCTGTAGGCTGGCCCAGCGGACTTCACCACTGCTTCGAACACCATTTCTATGGCGAAATTTATTTCGATTTCCAATAACTGACTCACACACACAGCAGGAACCCAGCCCACTGATAATTTGGAAACAGCATGTACTGTTTTCCTCAATTAGGCTGAGACTTTCATACCTAACTAAAATTACGTGCCCGCTGCCAAGCAGGCCTTGCTCCTTTTAGATGCTCTATAAACGCTGATTGGTGACAATACTGACACCTCGTATCCCAGGTACAGAGAGCCCTGGAGCGCTGAGTACACTGTGCTGTGTACTCAATCAAGTTCTTCCCCAACCCTGGGCCCAGGGACCCACCCCCAGGCCCCTCCTACCTGTTTGCCAGCTGCTGCTCTAAGTCCCCGCATTGTCTTAAGAGCTCTCCACAGGTGGCTATTATCCTAAACAAAATAAAAAGCACTTCAAGTTTAAGCATCTGGAATGCTGACATTTACAGGACAAACATTGTCTCATTCATAAAAATTCTAACTATTCAACCCTTTTGGTTGTGTGCTGGGTTGTGGGAAAGCAGTTAATCCTTTGAGCTTAGTCATGTCAGACTCCTCACAACCCCATGGACTGGAGCCCGCCAGACTCCTCTGTCCATGGGATTTCCCAGGCAAGGATACTGGACTGGGTTGCCATTTCCTTTTTCAGGGGATCTTTCCCACCCAGGGATCAAACCTGGGTCTTCTGCACTGCAGGCAGATTCTTTACCTTTACCGTCTGAGCCACAGGCAAGCCCACTTAGAGGGCCGACCTGAAATGTTTCATTCATTAGTCATTCATGTAAAAGATGAAATTCTGGTTCTTTCTGATATTCCTCTGTCATGGGTCTCCCTGCTATGAATCACAACTCTATCCAACGTGATCTGAAATAATTTAACATGTCCCAAAATACAAGGTGGTGCTAGTGGTAAAGAGCCCACCTGCCAATGCAAGAGACCTAAAAGACGCGGGTTTGATCCCTGGATCAGGAAGATTCCCTGGAGGCGGGCATGGCAACCCGCTCCAGTATTCTTACGTGAAGAACCCCATGGACAGAGGAGTCTGGCCGCTACAGTCCATAGGGTTGCAAAGAGTCAGACACAACTGAAGCAACTTAGCATGCACACAAAACTCTGAAGTTGCTTTTGGTTTTTGTCTTTGAGAAAATGGGTTGGAGGAAATGGTGGCCCAGCAGTTAGGACTCGAGTTTCCACTGCTGAGGGCCTGGGTTCCATCCCTGGTCAGGGAACTAGGATCCCACAAGTCTCACAGTGTGACCAAAATAAAAAAAAGAAACAAAAAATGGGTTGGAAATTTTTTGTCTCTAAAATTTAAAAACCAAAATTCATTATTTAATGTTTGTGAGATGCTTGCTATTTGCCAGGCATAGGAGAGAAAACTGTTTTGATATTAGAATTATGTTTCATTCTGATCACATGAAAGGCAGATGAGTTTAATCCATTTGTTTCTGAGAGATAAGCCTGAATGATCACCATGTCTGAATTTACTATTCATTTAATTTCCTAGTAATTTTATGCTAGTCCTCAAAACTCCAGCCACTGAGTCCTTCAACACCAAACTATTAATGTCAGGACAAATCCAAGGATTAAAAACATCTTAGGGCGAGTTAACTTTTAACTTTCTCTAAAAGTGCCTATCATCACCAAGATATCTAGGCATTCCATCATAAGAAAGGTTTATGAGAAAGTGAAATATTCCACTCACATCAGGTACAACAGAACAACTTTGTGCGTAATATTTTCTGGTGTACCAAGCCGCCACCGCTGATAAGGGATATTAGCATCTAGAACGTTAAATTTCATCAAAAAATAAAAGTTCAGATCAGAGCCCATGAAGAGATATTCCAAATGGTCTTGGGAGGTCCTGGGTTTACCCTGATAAGATGGTCTTTGGATGCCTGTGCACCATGGGTACCCTGCACACGCTGCCGAGCCCGGGGGGTCAGGCAAGGAATGTAAGTGGGGGGAGAGCAGCTCGCCTTTCCAGAACACATGTCTGTGAAGAATGGTTGTAAGGAAAATAAATTTCTGGATTGCTTTTTATCTCAGGCCAGCTGTTAGGCCTCACAGGAGTGGGAGAACAGAACAGAGAACATTCACCTAGTCAACCAGGGGTTTCGGCTTCCAGCCCCAGGCAGAGGTCAAGGCCTTGGGGCGACACAGACACAGTGCTTCCAGAGAGTCCAGGTTTGACATGATGTTGGAAAGCTGGATTATGTTAAATCTGGTTTTACATGCTGGCAAATAATCTAAAAAATTTTTTTTAAATCCTGTGATCAAACAAAACTTGTCCATAGGTCAGATCCGGCCACTGGCCAACATTTGCATTCCCTGGCTGGACATATCAAGGGCCAAATGCCTCAGGCCACTGTCAATCACACTCTGATCAGACCTCAGGGTTTAGGGCAACAGGGTGTCTACCAAGCAGCCCACAAGTCACAGAGGCTACCCTGGAACCTGTCAACAACCACTCAGGAGGGTCACCTCAAGTCCTTTCATGGAACTCTTACACGGCTCTTTGCAGGCCAAAGAGTACTGCCTTACCATTTAATACTATGGCACTTAGATCCAGAAACAGGATGCATTTTTTAAAATATAAAAGCTCCAACTTACTGCAAAAACTGTAGGCTAAGAGGGGAAAAAAAATCTCAAGCCAGACAAAAACTTAAATCACCAAAGGAGATGAGTTCCTAAAGAATTTCTAAAAATATTTTAAGAGCAAGACAGGTTTTTGTGGTGTTTCTTTTGTTTGTTTGTTTTTGGTTTGTTTATTGGCTTGTTTGCAGCGTCTAGAGTATTTGCTTTAAAGAGGGGGGGAGTGTGGAGGAGACAGTGAAAGAGAAAAAACCCACATTTATCATTTTTATACATTATTTTATATATATATATATATACACTTATTTACCCCCATTTTACCTAATGGAATTCTGAAAAGCTGTCCAATCTTCTTGAAAAAGAGAGTTGAGAGGAATATCATCCAGTCTGTACTTCTTTCGTATTGAGTGAAGAGTACTAGTGAAGTCAGACACATACCTATGAGGAAAGAAAAATTAACAGTGGTGTCATCATAAGCTCTCCAGACCTAGAGACACCAGGAATTACAAAGCTTTGGACAAACTGATAATGAGAGGCTATCCTATGAAGGGTTGTCACGACTCATAAAGCTCTGACCACAAACAAGTCTCGATGTAACAAGACGGTCTTTCTCATCTTGCAGAGCAGTTTTAAGAGATGTTCAAGATGAGGGGGAAGGGGACGGCCACTAAGATCAAGACTCCGTGACCCACCAGGCGGCATCTGATGCTGGCAAAGCACTCCCTCATCCTGACAGAGGCATTTCTTTGGAAGCTAATTTAAAAGGCTGTTTTAAAACATCACGGCCCCACTATAATACGTGACTGATGCCTAGGATACCACAAGGTACTTCTGCAGCATTGAAATCCTTGAAAGTGAAAGTCGCTCAGTTGCGTCCAACTCTTTGCGACCCCATGGACCATACAGTCAGTCCATGGAGTTCTCCAGGCCAGAATACTGGAATGGGTATCCATTCCCTTCCCCAGGGGATCTTACCAACCCAGGGATCGAACTCAGGTCTCTGCACTGCAGGCGGATTCTTTACCAGTTGAGCCACAAGGGAAGCCCAAGAATACTGGAGTGGGTAGCCTATCCCTTCTCCAGCAGATCTTTCCGACACAGGAGTCGAACCAGGGTCTCCTGTATTGTAGATGGGTTCTTTACCAGCTGAGCTACCAGGGAAGACCACTCCAATCCTTGAATTCAGAGTAAACAGCCAAGCCCCATGGCTTGGGCCCAGCCTTAACGAAGCATGAAACTGGATTCCAAATTGAAAACCCTCCCTCGCGGACTGTGCTGCTTGCTCTCACCTATACCACTTATTTTCTTCATCCCATTTATCACTAAATAGCTTACCACACCCCACTTATCACTAAATCCCAAGTATCTCTAAATAGCTTATTTAACGTATGTGTTTAATGTTTATTGCTGTCACTAGAACTAGAAGCTCTGGGAGAGAATAGGGACTATCCCTTTGTGGCTCATAATTGTATCCCCAGGAATTAGCACAGGCCTGGGCATAAGGGAGACATCCAGAAACAGGCTGTGAGGCAATGACAGACCTGCACTGCAGTATCTGGGCAAGAACCTAGGTGTCTTTGGGCCTCAGTTTCCTCATCTTCAAAATGGACTTAATGATGTCTTCTGCACTGCCTTCCCTAATAGCTTAGTTGGTAAAGAATCCGTCTGCAATGCAGGAGACCCTGGTTCAATTCCTGGATCAGGAAGATCAGCTGGAGAAAGGGATACGCTACCCACTCCAGCATTCCTGGGCTTCCACTGTGGCTCAGCTGGGAAAGAATCTGCCTGCCATGCGAGAGACCTGGATTCGATCCCTGGGTTCAGGGAGGATCCCCTGGAGAAGGGAGAGGCTACCCACTCCAGTATTGTGGCCTGGACTGCTGCAGTCCATGGGTCACAGAGAGTCAGAAATGACTGAGCGAGTTTCACTTTCTGTACTGCCCCACAGTGTTGTCATGATGATAAAATGAAATGAATGAAACCGTACACATAAAAGTTCCCTGAAAAGTATAAAATGAAAGCTGATGTGCAGTGGTACTGTTTTTATATATTGTAACTCCCTTGGTATCCGAGAGGGACTGATTTCAGGATCCTGCCCCCAGCCAAAGTACCAAAATCCATGTTCAAGTTTTTTAGAAAATACAAAATGGTATATAGTATTTGCATACAACCTAGGCACATTCTCCCATATACTTCAGATCATCTCTAGATTACTTATAATACCTAATACAAGGTAAATGTTATGTAAATTGTTGTAAACCATGTAAATGCTACGTAAATTGTTGCCAGCATATGGCAAACTCACGGGTAAATTCAAGTCTTGCTTTTTGGTACTTTCTGCACATTTTTTTCGCAAGTATTTTCAATCCACAGTTAGTTGAACCCATAGATAAGGGATGCTGGATACAGAGGGCCGGCTGTACAGTTCTTGGAACACGAACAATAAACATATGCCTTTGGAAGAGTATGGTAAGAAGGACTGGGGTGGATGGTCAGTGCTCTGGAAGCCAAGAGGCTCCCTAAAACCCCCAACACCTGCACACATCATAGGAAGTCCTGCTCCTCTCCCTTCCCAAACCATAACGCTCCGGGGAGGATGGTGGATTGTGAGGACCCCAGGCACTGCCCTGAAGAATAAGTCTGTGTGGTGGAAAGAAAGGCCATTCAGAGAAGCAAGTGGACAGAACTGCAGCAGGCCACCGCGCTGAGGACAAACGCTGGTGCTGCTGCCTTCATGGAGGCCTCAAACTGTAAGGCTGAAAAGCTATGAAAACAGAACGTCATGGACCCCACCCGGAGATGTGACAGCTTCCCCTGGGGGAGGGGCAGGGGCCTCGGGACACACTGAGAGGGGGCTCTTGGAGGACATCATCGTGCTTTAGCTGAAGAAGTTTAAACACCTGTGTCACCGCCCTGCAACCGTGACAAGTACATGAAGAGTACCCTGCCCAACAGTACACGTGCGCTGCAGAAGCTCCTGACAGAGTCCCTGCGATGGTGAGCAGCTGTGGATTATTGCAGTGGGGTGAGGTAGGGGGAGGTGGGTGATTGCTTAGCCCCAGGGGGCTCGCAGGTGATGTGTGCATCACATCATGTTTTTATGGGATTTGTACCAAAACACTGCAACTCTCTCACAATAAATGTTTCCAAGTGTCTCGACCATGCAAGGTGCTGTAATTATGTGCTTTCACTCAATATTCCCTGGGCTTCCCTGCCGCCTCAGACGGTAAAGAATCTGCTTGCAATGCAGGAGACCTGGGTTGGGAAGATCCCCTGGAGAAGGGAAAGGCTCCCCACTCCAGTAGTATTCTTGCCTGGAGAATTCCACTGACAGAGGAGCCTCGTGGCTACAGTCCACGGGGTGGCAAAGACTGACTGAGCGACTACGCACATTCACTTCTCACTCAATATTCACCACACAGAAAGGAGACATTCTCACCATCAGTTTCCCCAACTAAATGACAACAGGACTCAGAAAGGTGCACGAACCCACCCAAGGTCCCAGCTAGTTAAGTGCCTGAGCCAGGATCTCAGCTCAGAGGGCTCCACCTCCAGGGCCCAGGCTCCCTCTCAGCCGGAACGCCCCTGACTCTGCACCGCTTCATCTTTACCGATGGAGTCTACAGCCTTGGCCGAGTCCAGGTTAGGCTACCCTCCTGCCCTGCCTGCATCCTTCATCCTCCCTACCCCTCCTTCCTGAACACCACCCCATGCCCTCCCCACTATTGAACAAGGTCCCACTTGAACCCTGGGCAAGTCAGTATCACCCTTATTTCCCTGACTAATTTCATAAACAAATATCAGCTATTTCGGTAGCTTCAAACCCTCCCCTTCTAGAGAAGGTGATCTGGCTTCATCATACATCCTTTGGTCCAGTTTGAATTTTCAATATGGATTTGCATTGCTTTTTAAAGTGAAGGAACTGAAGCAACGAACAGAAGAAGCAAAAGTGAAAACATCAGCAACGAGAACGGGGAGGAGAGAGGATGCGAGAGGACCAGGCTCAGAGACCCGGTTCCTCACCTGTCAGAGCTGAGAGTCAAGACAGAACAGTCAAAGGTGATAAACAAACAAACACATTTTCTTCACAGTCTGGAGACAAGAGTGAGAAGGCTAAGACTCCTTGAGCCCAATGCAGGGGGCCTGGGTTTGATCCCTGGTCAGCGAACCAATATCCCGCGTGCCGAAACTGAGGCCCAGTGCAGCTGAACGTATTTAAATAAAAGACTAAAACTTGTGACTTCATGGGCAGTAAAGAAGGAAGACTTTTGCCTTTTTACACCTTTTTGTATTTAAATATATATGTATTTCTGAAAGCATTTTACTTTTGCTATTTTATAATAAAATTTTTAAATTTCAAAAAGAATGATTTCATCCACAAAATTCTGGTTGGTGGCAGAGAAAGAGGTGACTTTTATTTGGTTAAACCTGTTGCTGATGGCTCTCTCTTTGGAGGTCCCGTCTGGGCTCACCTGCTCCCCCTCCATCTGCAAGCAGGGTCCCTGTCTGCTCAGTGCCTTCCTGTGAGCCGCCCTCGGAGGCGCAGACTGCCCACGGCAGTGACCTGTAACAGCACGGGGCCCTCAGAGCTCACAGGGGCATGTTCAGTATTCCTGGAATGACAAGGGCTCCCTGAACTTATGGCAGCAAAAGAGCATTCAGGTCAGTACGAGGAGTTTCTTGAGACTCAAGGCAACTTGATCTTGTGCAGAGCCTGAGAATGCATCCGTCCATAAGCTAAAGACTGAAGCATCTAACCTCCCAAGGGCCCTTCCACCTCAATCACACAGGTCAGAGAATGCAGCCTTCTACTGATTTCTTACCTCTTCTTTTCTTTAAGTAAATTTAATTTTGGTCTTCCCCCTTTCTTTCTCCTAATGGCTTTATTGCATATGCATTTCACAAATCACACAAGTCAAAGGTTTTTATGCAGTCACAGAGTTGTGCAACCATCACCACTATCAACTTTAAAACAAGCTTCATCAGCCTTAAAAGAAACCCTGTTAGCTTTTAGCAGTCATCCTGCATCTCCTCCAGATGCCCCCCTCTCCCCAGCCCTTTTGTTTAGCTGCTCAGTCACGTCTGACTCTTTTGCGACCCCATGGACTGCAGCCTGCCAGGTTCCTCTGTCCATGGGATTTCCCAGGCAAGAATACTGGAGTGGGTTCCCATTTCCTCCTCCAGGGGATCTTCCCAACCCAAGATGGAATGAACCCACATCCCCTGCCTAGGCAGCCACTAACCTATTGTCTGTTTCTATAGATTTGCCTGTTCTGGACATTTTGTATTGATGGAATCATATAACGTGAGGTCCTGTCTGATTGGCTCCTTCTACTGAGCATGATGTTTATATATTTTTTTATTTTATATTTTTAATTACACAAGAAATGTGCTAATTTATTCTCCTTTTTAAGAATCAGAAAATAACAAAGCTAAGTCTCCTGTGACTACTAACTTAGTAGCAAACTGTCTGTTAAGGTCCAGGTATTAACCTTTGCAAGTCACAAGGTCTCTGTTCTAACTACTCAATTCTAACTTCATTGGGAGGATTTAGAGGCCACAGATAAATGAATGGGCTTGGTGGAATTCTAGTTACGCTTTTACAAAAACTTTTACAAAAACAGACTTGGCTCATGAGCTAGAGTTTGGTGACCTGTATTCTATGGGCATATATAATGCACTTATAGTTTCAACAAGGATCCAGAACAGGAATTGGCACTCCTGGTTTCTTGTAAACAAAATTTTCCTGGAACAAGGCCACATCCACTCAGGTATGTGTTGTCTCTGGCTGCTTTTGTACCTCTGGGGAAGCACTCTTTATGAAAGTCTCTATTGACTACAAAGCCCTCAAGGCCTACCATACTGATCATCTCATCCTTGGCAGAAAAGCTTTGCTGAACCCTGCTACAGAAAATGTACTCTACATAGTATCCTGCAACTTTTTATTCACTTCAACAGTATGTTTTGACATCTACCCCTGCTATTATGTGTAGATTGAATTAATACCTTAACTGCCTCGTAAGGAACTCCCCTAGTATGAATATACCATATCTTATTTGGCCATTTCCAAATTGATGGACATTTTGGTTGCTTTAAATGCTCCACCATAATGAATGTGCTGTGATGTTCATAGCATCATTAAGGATGTCCCCTTAGGCTTAGGTGCAAGTGCCTCTCCAGAATTCATGGCAGGAATATGGACATCCGCATTTTTAAATGGGAGACACCACTCTTCCATGAGGCTGGCCCTGACTCCACTCTCCCAGCCTTACTTGGCAAAGAGGGACTTCAGGGACACCAGCAGGCCATATCTCCCTGCGGCTGGCCCTGATCCCACTTCCCCAGCCTTACTTGGCAAAGAGAGACTTCAGGGCTGTCAGCAGGCCACAGGTCCCCAGGCCATTGGTGAATCTGATGCATCTGTCAACGGCTGCAGAAGACAGGCCAAAGAGCTTGTTCACAGAGTGGCTCAGCTCCTGCACACAGTCAATGACTTCCCCGTGTTCCTGGTCAGCAGAGACAATAAAAAGCTGCCTCAGACTGAAGAACAAATGAATAGACAACATTCAGATGGGAGGAGCTCCAGACCTCCTCATTCATGCTCAAACCACTTCCTACGAACATCAGAAATGTAGTCCCAAACTATGAGAGCTCTTTAAGAGCCTGACTGAGGGAAGAACATTCTAAGCGGCCAGTGAGATCACAGAAATAAACTCCCGGCCAAAAAGCATGATCAAATCCTTATAGTCATCCTTATATATATATATTTTTTATCTCTTTCTTCTTTTTCTGTGATTAAGATGGTATCTCTCCCTCTGCGGAGGAGGCAATGGCACCCCACTCCAGTACTCTTGCCTGGAAAATCCCACGGATGGAGGAGTCTGGTAGGCTATGGGGTCACTAAGAGTTGGACATGACTGAGCGACTTCACTTTCACTTTCATGCATTGAAGAAGGAAATGGCAACCCACTCCAGTGTTCTTGCCTGGAGAATCCCAGGGACGGGGGAGCCTGGTGGGCTGCCGTCTATGGGGTCGCACAGAGTCGGACACGACTGAAGCAACTTAGCAGCAGCAGCAGCAGCTCTCCCTCTGGCTCTCAAGTGAGGGTCTGAATTCTCCATATCACACACTCCAAAAGAATGCAGTGAAAAAAAAACATGCTTCCTTCAGGAGTAAGAACATAACTGAGCGGAACGGACTTTCTAGGGACATCCTTAGAAAACAGAAAAAAAATGGCAGGAGGCGGCCGACTTGAACTACTGTAAGATCTATTCTTCAATGTCAACTCACCTCCCGCTAGACAGACTTAATCATTTGCAATGGAAATTCCCCTCTGGTGTGTCCACCCTGTGGACCTGGCCTGAGAGCACTGTCCTCCGCTCCAGTGTCTGTTTGCATATCTGCCTTGAACAAAAGACTGCATAATCATGACTGATTCAGGGAGATAACCAACTTAATCTTGAGAAGATTTAAGCCTCTGAGGGGTGCTAGGTCCTTACTGGGGATTTTAAATAAAAAACCAGGTAGCAGACCTGTGGTCTCGTTTTAGTTTGGATTACAAGAGCCCAGGAAGCACTGACAGCCCATGTTTTACACACCTGTTCCCACTCTCTGCACTCCGTATGCCGGCTCCCACCTTCTCTGAAGCATCCCAGCCACCCCGACCCTAGTCTGGCAGACAGAGCAATACCCAGTTGGTCCTGGCAGTGCTGTGACCTTACCAGAGGCACCTCGCTGAACTGGATGAGGAGGTACTTCTCTTCCATGTCGCCATACTTCAGCTGGTAGGGCTTGTACGGACCATACACAGCATCCACCAGTTCCATGACTTTTACCAGGTTTTGCTCATCTTCAAGGAAATCAGAAATTAAAAGCAATAATGAACAAGGAACTGGAAACTAACTGGTGAAAAATGATAGGTGGAAGGACCTCTACTGCAGCTTTTCCTATTTCATTTTTGGGGTGACTCCTTTCTGTTCATCTGCTTTTACCGTTCATGGAACCTGCAACAATCACGTCAGTAAATATTTCAATAAGTTTGAGCTTTGTGTATATTTGCCTAAAGCGCTATTAAAGATACTGATTCAGGAAGCTTCCCTGGTGATCCAGCGGTTAAGAATCAGCCTGCCAATGCAGGGGTCACGGGTTTGATCGCTGGTCCGGGAAGATCCCATGTGCCACGGGGCAACTAAGCCTGTGGGCCACAACTACTGTGCCTGAGCTCTAGGGTCCATGCTCTGCAGGAAGAGAAGCCACCACAGTGAGAAGCCCACCTACGGCAACTAGAGAGTAGCCCCCCACCCCAGGCTTGCCGCAACTAGAGAAAGCCCTTGGGCAGCAACAAAGACCCAGTGCAGCCAAACATAAAGAAATAAAAATTTTAAAAATAATAATAAAGATACGAATCCCCTTAATCCTATAACCCAATCATAATTGAGAACCTCTTCAAATGATAACCCTCCCCAGGGTCAAGTTCAAGAACTGCTACAGAGAAAAGGCTCTGCACAAAGAACATTTTCATTTGGAGCATTCCTAGGATTTTACAGAAATGGGATATGCACCAAAATTCCTATATTCAACTACATGAAAATTTTAATGTGCATATTCTGTGATAAGGTAATTCAGCTGCTAAGAATTCTCTCTTCAGCTGGGATCCAAAATCTTGCCCATAGCCTGCAACGTTCTTCCATCGCTTGACCTCAGGAGGTGAAAGAGGGGGAAGTTAAAGATGAAGGCTCTGCTAACTGAAGTTCTCCTGCTTTCAGTTAAGGGACTGGGTGCAAATGACTTAACTTTTCAATGTCTGTTTCCTCAACTGTAAAATGAGGTTAATAATGGCATCAATTTTATAAGCTTAACTGGAGATTATGTAAAATAGTATGTCTAGCACATGTCAGCACTCAATAATGCCAGCTACTTTTGTTATACGCAGCCTGGCGTGCTGCAGCCCATGGGGTTGCAAAGAGTCGGACACGACTGAGTGACTGAACTGAACTGACTTTTGTTATTACTTCTACAGCCTTAGCCTCTTTCACAACTCCCCTGGCCGCCAGGCTTCTCTCAGTTCCTCAAAAGCTCCCCTGTGGCCTTGTTCTTCCCTATCCCTCTTCATCTGGTTAACTCCTATTCTTCCTTCAGGACCCCCTCAGTTCATGTCTAGGGGTCTCGATCGTCTTTATCTGCTTAGGACCATTCTACTTTTCTCCTAGAACCATTTTGCTACTGTGTAATTATACACTTGTTAGTATGATTATTTGGCTATTTCCCACTGGAATATACATTGTATGAGAGCAGGGACTGTGTCTGGTTTTAGCATGGCATCCTCAGCATACAGCACTCTAGAACTAGCCCATTTATAGTTGAATAAGTAGATTAAATACCTTTTGACCTATCCATAAGAGGGTCAAGAAAAATAATTGTATGTGTATATAAAAAACACAGAGACACACATATGCGCATGCACACACACACTGCTGATGGAAACCACGATTCTCTCTGTAGGAGAGAACAGATGCAGTAGGGAATGGCAAGAGGTAAAAATCTATTGGTGTTGGAGTTGATCTGGAAGTATCAGTATAAACTGGTAATTTTTAAAAATATAGGGTTTCCCTGGTGGCTCAGTTGTAAAGAATCTGCCTGCCAACACAGGAGACATGGGTTCAACCCCTGATTGGGAAGGATCCCACGTGCTGCAGAACAATAAGCTGTGTACTACAATTTCTGAGTCTGTGCTCCGGAGGCCGGAAGCCATAACTACTGAGCCCTAGTGCCATAGCTACTGAAGGCTGAGTGCCCCAGGGACCATGCTCTGCAACAAGAGAAGCCACTGCAATGAGAAGCCTGCTCACCACAATTGGAGGAAAGCCCACGTAGCAACAGACTCAGCACAACCAAAAATAAATAAATAGGTGCACATGTGCGCCCTCCCTCTCGAACCTCCTTCCCACCTCCTTCCTCATCCTACCCCTCTAGGCTGTTACAGAGCCCAGGTTTGAGTTCCCTGAGTCGTATGCCTATGGCTGATTCACGCTGATGCTTGGCAGAGACTAACACAATCCTGTAAAACATTTATCCTTCAGTTAAAAAATAAATTTTTTAAAAAATAAAATAAATAAATTAAAAATAAATAAATAAAATAAGTGTATTTCCTAGCTCTGCTCACAAAGGGCAAAGGAAGTAATAATAGCCCAGCAACAATAAGCACCCATGGTGCCAGATCTTGGTTCCTAAATACCATTTCCCACTAGAAGAAACCAAGCTCGCTGAGAAAACAGCTGATTCCAGGTCTGAGGCAGTACAAAATGTTCCTGGATCTGTGTGTGCCAAAAAGCAATAAAACACTCTAAGGCTGATAGGGACATGTGAAAATGATGCAGGAGCCAGCCTGAAGGGGCAACCACTGACCAAATTTGAAATAATTCAAGCATCAAAATGAATAGTGAAAATAATGTATCATAACAACTCCGGGAGTTGGTGATGGACAGGGAGGCCTGGTGTGCTGTGATTCATGGGGTCGCGGAGAGTCGGACATGACTGAGCGACTGAACTGAACTGAACTGAACTGAATGCAATGAATAAAAAAAATCCAAAAGTTTATAGTGACATTAAAGAAAAACAAAGGAAGAAAAATCACCTCACAAAAATAAAATATATGTAAAAGAAATGAGAGAACTAGAATATTACCATTTTATAATCAGCAATGTAAAAGTTTATTCAGTCAGGAATTACCAATGGATGCTAAAGTCATTAGGTAAATGTTTCTTAAGGAACGGAATATTACTATGGGCTCAAAATATCACCCCATAGATAATTATTAATTACAAAGAGGAAAAGGTAACTTTACAATGGAGTGACCTGGCAGGTATAACTACCAAGTGATTAATCCAACCCATCACCAATAATTGGACATTATGTGTCTCCTGATGTGATGCCATAGGAAGTATACATCATCAACAGTGTAGTATTCTCATTAAAAATGTTTCATCTAAATCTAACCACAAGGAACCAATCAGGTAATTCCAGGCTATAGGACATTCTACAAGAAAACTACCCTGTATTCTTCAAAGACATCAGTGTCATGAAAGACCAAAGATGAGATGACTGTTTTAGTTTAAAAGAAATTAAAGAGAAAGGACAACCAAAAATAATGCATATACATTGAGTGGACTTTAATAAGAGGTAGGGAAACAGCTATAAAGACTGTTGTGGAACTAGGAAAATTTGTGTACTGGATGACAGTACTGAATCAATATAAAACTGGGAGGGTGACAGTGATAATAAAATAATGCATTAAAAACATTTAACAAGGACTTCCTTGGTGGTCCAGTGGTTAAGAATCCACCTGCCAGTGCAGGGGACGCAGGTTCAATTCCTGGTCCAGGAAGATCCCACATGCTGCGCAGCAACTAAGCCCAAGTGCCACAACTACTGAGCCCACACATTTCAACTACTGAAGCCCCCACACCCTAGAGCCCATGCTCTGCAACAAGAGAAGCTGCCACAATAAGCCCACACACCAACTGCAAGGAAGAGTAGCTCCCACTTGCTGCAACTAAAGAAAGTCTGCACATTAGCAACAAAGACCCAGCTCCATCAAAAATAAATAAATAAATAAATAAAAATTTTTAAAAGACAGTAGTTATTTTGGAAAAAAGCTAACAACACTGTAAAGCAATTATACTCCAATAAAAATTAATAAAAAATAAAAAGCATTTAAGCACATACACACACTCATATACAAATATGCATGTGTATATAATGCAAAATATTGTTTCTGGACAGCTGATTGAGTTTGCTCTTTTTCCTTCCTTGTATTTTCTGAGTTTTTCTAAACTGAATATGTGTGTATGTGTTCAGTGGTGTCCAACTCTTTATGATCCCATGGACTGTACTGCTAGGCTCATCTGTACACAGAATTCTCCAGGCAAGAACACTGGAGTGGATTGTCATTTCCTACTCCAAACATATTGCTTATTAACTATAAAGTCAACCAATTATTTTTTTTTTACTTTCTACTGCATAACCTTTTAGATATTTTGAGTTATACTACATACATTAAAATAGAAAAGTCTTACAGGTAAAATAGACAAGTCTTAAAGGTAAACTAGAAAGTTAGAAAACGTATCTGCAACATAGCTGATGAGAAAAAAATCCATACTATGTAAGATATTTTGCGAATACACACCAAAGCTTCAATAGTGGTTATTTCCAGCTCGTGGGATTATAGAAGAGTTTCATTTTATGTTATAGATATAACTGTACCATGAATTTTTATAACAGTGCTTTGTTGATTTCATAACATATTTGATAAAACATTGTTTTAAATAAATTGCCCTTATAAATTAACCAGAAATAGATTAAACTCTCAAACAGAAAAAGAGGCAAAAGAGTAAGTAATTTAAGAGAAAAAATATAACTTTTTATAATATAATTTTCAAACTGGCTAGTAATCAAAGAAATGAAAACTGAAACAATATATTGTTAACTGTCTAAGAAACTGGAAAGGGGAAAAACAAGAGAGTCTAGTGCTGGTTAGGGCATGGGGGAATGAGCAGCCTTATTTACTACAGATGAATCTGTAAAGAGGCAGAAACTTTCTACAGAACAAAATGTGACAAAATCTTTAAATTTTTCATTTATTAGCAACTGTAATTTTCAAACTTCTTCCAAGGAATAATCAGAGGTGGGCTCCAAAGTTAATGTGCAAGATTGTTTATAATAGTTTTATTTCTAAATAGTAGATTAAAAAATTAAAGTAAGCCATCGTTATCAAATGGTCATTAAAAACCATTTCTTTGGAAGATATTTAATGACATAAAAATGCTCATTATATTAATGTGAGCAAAAAAGAGTCTAAGACAATATAAACTAGTATTTTTCAAGATACATGCATATGTATATATTTATATATGCATCTATTTCATATGTTGTTGTTATTTAGTCACTAAGTCATGTCCAACTCTTCTGTGACCCCATGGACTAAAGGCCACCAGGCTCCTCTGTCCATGGGACTTCCCAGGCAAGAATACTGGGATGCCAATTTCCTCCTCCAGGGGATCTTCCCAACCCAGAGACTGAACATCTAGAACATTGGCAGATGGATTCTTTACCACTGAGTTACCCGGGAAGCCCTTTATTTCATATACATTTATGAACATGTATATTTATATATGAACTACTGGGAGAAAATAAAATGTTCCCATGCCTCTCTGAGTGAAGAGATTATGGATCATTTTTATTCTCTTTTATTTTTCTGTCTGTTTCTAAAGGACTTTTAAATTAAAAGATACATATACTTTTTTAAAAATCTCAATAGGAATCATGAAAAATCTAAACTTCCATGGCTGACTAACAAAGTACTTTCTGTATCTGATTCTTTAGAGGGTGGTTCTCTCTTCTTCAGCAATATCCATCACCAGTGGGAGGAAAGCAACCTGCTTCTAGCCCTGCCTTCATTCCACTCTGCCCCTGCAGGACACTCAGCCTAAACACTCTCCAACCACCAGCACAACGATGTCCAGATCCCTGGAAGCTGCCCACATCCACCGTGCCTCTCCCACAGCCAAGGCCTGACCAGAGAGTGTGCCAAAAACCCCGATGAGTCACTAGGAACTCGAACAACAAACACACTCCCTGGAATGTACGAGGTAATTACACACGAAGGTAATTAAAGAGAATAACTAGTAAATAAAACAACTTAGTGAGACGCAGCAGCCCAAAGGCAGAAGCAGGCCTTCCTGAAGCGACTTCCTGATTTGACAGCAGCATTCCTCACGAGGTCTGTGTGACTTAAAGCTTTATGATGCTTTTAATATAGATGGGAAACAGCTGGGGAAATGTAACACACCATGCATTGTTTGCCCAAATGGGAATAAAAAGCGCTGTGTTCTTACACGGCATCTGGGGAAAGCCCAAGTACCCTATAGCCGCCCTTGGTCCTAATACTGCACACTTGCCCTTAAAATTATGCTGTTGCCCTTGCAAAAGCCTCCTCTAATCCACTTGTTCTCTTGAACTTACTTTTTTAGGTTGACTTGCCTGAGGTTCTGTGATGGCTTAAAGGAAGAGGACACCACCCTTCCAGCCTAACTCGCTGCCCACTTGCTGCCACTAATGTCCATCTGCCTCTTACACTCTAAGCCCCTGCAGAAGTGCCTGTCACTTCCCCAGCATGTGTGAAGCGCCTAGGCAGCACTGGAGCTAGGCAAATATATTAAGCAACAATTATTTCCACAATGGCAATGTTTTCATGGAAAAGGTTTCCCTCTCTGTTGAGAAGGAAAACACTGCTCCTTTCCAAGTCTGTAAAATCACTCACTGGAAAAGGCAAACAAACCCAGGCCCCCCCGGCCACCCAAAAAAAGTGAGTGAAGGCAAGTCAGAGAGCTGGCAGGAAGCATGTTTACGTGCGTGGGGAAGCAGGGCCATCTCCAACCCCTTGGCAAAGTGGGCGGTGGCATCGTAGAACTCCAGCAGCTTGATGAGCTCCAGCTCAGGTCCTGCCCGCTCCACGCCGGAACTGAGGCACACGGGCAGAGAGGGCACCAAGGCCCCCAGGGTCTGAATCAGCAGAACAGTTACTACGTCATGGGGGTTCTTGAAGACCTGCAAGGGAAGAGAGATGTGCGTGTTATCACATGGGAGCAAACCTTCCAATGAAGCAGACTCCTGGATGGCCTGCAGGAATCCCTCTGAGCCAGGAAGTGGTCTGATCAAGAGCTCCAGGGTCCAGGCTTTGCTCAGCACCCATGCAGATGTGCTCAGAAGCCAAGTAAACTAGCAAGACTTGTGCCTTGCCTCTAGGACAACTGGCTACTTCATGTCTGCCTAAACTATTTTCAAATCTATCACACGTAGTATCTAGATATTGGCTAGAGAGAGGACTGTGAAAATGAAATGCAGAAATGGGGAGGGTGTGGGTGGCAGGGAACAAACAGAACTAAAGAAGAGCAATTCACTGAATCAGTTGGAGGACCTGGAAGCACATTTGTAGACCAGCCTGCAAATCCCCTGTCCATGGGATTCTCCAGGCAAGAATACTGGAGTGGGTTGTCATTTCCTTCTCCAGGGGATCTTCCCGACCCAGGGATCAACCTGGATCTCCTGCATTGCAGGCAGATTCTATACCCACTGAGCTAGATAGTAATACTACCCAAAGCCATCTATGTATTCAGTGCACTCTCCATTAAAATCCCAAAAGTATTTTCTGGAGAAACAGGAAAACTCATTCTAAAATTCACAGGGAATTTCAGGGAACTCCAAATAGCAAAAACAATATTGAAAAAGAAGAACATTGACTATCTCATACTTCCTATTTTCAAAATTTACAACAAAGCTATAATAGTCAAAACAACGTGGCACCTGAGTAAGAATAGACAAATAGCCCAACGGAACAGAATAGAGAGCCCAGAAAAACACATGCATGGTCAAATGATTTTCAACAAGGGTGCCAAAAATCATTCAATTGGAAAAGGACAGTCTTTTTGACAAATGGTGCTCAGAAAACTGGAAATCCACATGCCAAAAAAAAAAAGTTGGATCCTTACCTTATACCATATACAAAAATTAACTCAAGTGTTAAGACCTACATGTTAAAGAGTGAACTATAAAATTCTTAGAAGAAAACATAGGATAAATTTCTCAGGATCTTGGTTTCTTATGCAAGGCTGATGGGAATGTAAAATGTTGCAGCTGCTATGGAAAACATTTGGCAGCTCCTCAAAATGTTAAACATAGGATTATATGATCCAGCAATTCCACGTGCAGGTATACACCCCAAAAAATTGGAAACAGGGACCAAAACAGATGTTTGTACACCCACGTTCTCAGCAGTGTTATTCCAAACAGCCAAAAGACAGAAGCAATTCAAGTGTTTATCTACAAATGAATGGATAAGCAAAATGTGGTAAATACATACAACAGATTATTCAGCCATAAAAAGGGACCGATCCTAGAAAACATAGTGCACCGTACATAAAACAGCACTCACTTGACACCAGCACTGATATCATGTAAGTATTCCCTCTTTTTTCATCTGCCCCCAAAAGAAGAGGGGTACCAGTGTGACTATCAACACGAATGCACCCACTGAAATCACATGGCAGCAGCTGGTTATAAGGTGGTCACGTACATGGTCCAAAATGTGCTTATATCTTTTCTTAGATTATTATGAAAACATAAGACCACATTTTTTAATTCTCGTAGCGAATTCAATGAGCACCTATTTAGTTTAATAAATATCACTGCTGGAGTCTGAGAGAAAGAGACAGGAAATTTGCATTTAACCCAACAAATATCGAAACGACCAATTTATATTTCCTGAATGACAGCTTCCAGCCATCTATTAGGCATCACCATTGAGCTGAGCCACTCTCTCTTAGAATTTCAAAGTGTCCCGGGTTGGAATTCATTCTTTTCCTGCTGCCCTTCAGACCTGTTTTTCTCACCTTCCTTATTTCTGTCAGTAGCATCTCCATTTGACCAGAATAAAAATCTCCCTTTTTCACTTTCCTTTCTTTCAGGCCCTTTGTCACTTACCAGGTTCTAACAACTGCCCATTTGTCAACTGATGCCTTTGTTGTGCTACCATCGCCATCCTAGACCAAACACTGCTTCCTATCTGTCTTCAGTCTTTCCTTATCAGTTCACCCTATCTACTACTACCAAATTCACTATTTTTAAAGGTTATTTAGAATTTTTCTTATGCTTTAAATGCTTAAATATTGCACGATTCAACAATTCACATTTTGCCACAAATGCTTTACTTCCTAAACCATTGCAAAGGTAATCACAGGTATCATGACATGTTACTGCTAAATACTTCAGCATATTATCTCTTGAGAATAAAGTCAGCTTTATCACTACAATACCGCAACTAATCAAAATTAACCTTGATGTAATACTTATACCTGCTACAGTCCATGTTCAAATTTCCCCAATTGTCCTTTTAATGTTCTTTTGAATAGCTTTTTTTGTCAACATGTGGAATCCCATCCAAGATCGTGAAATTACATTCAGTTGCCTTTTTGTCTCCTTTAATCTTAATAACTCCCTGACTGTTTTTCTTTCATGACACTGACATTTTTGAAGAGTCCAGGACAGTTGTTTCAAAAAATGGTCTTTGATTTATCTGCACGCTTCCTCTTGGTAAGACTTTTTGGAAGAGAAACTACATAGGTAATGGTCTGATACCAAAGTGATTCTTAAAACAGTAACATCATTCTCGCTACTGCTCCAGATGCTCAATGCCTTCTAGAGAAAGCCAAACTCCTGTCTTGCATTCAGTGTTTCTCCATCATATATTCCCACTCCCTCCACACAAAATTGCGCCGATACACACCCTCCTCTGTCTCTATCCAAAGTATTGATATTCCCTCCACGATGCCCCAAACATAAGAGAATCACAGAGATCTTTAGATATCACCCAGTCCAACTTCCTGATTTGACAAAAGAAACATTTTACTACAAGAAAGGATGGAACCAATGGAGAAAATGAAAAGTACTCTTATCTAGAATGCATGAGACAGGATGCTCGGGGCTGGTGCACTGGGATGACCCAGAGGGATGGTATGGGGAGGGAGGTGGGAGGAGGGTTCAGGATGGGGAACACACGTACACCCGTGGCGGGTCCATGTCAATATATGGCAAAACCAATACAATATTGTAAAGTAATTAGCCTCCAATTAAAATAAATAAATTTATATTTAAAAAAAAAAAGAAATCCTGACTCTTCTCCTCGTATTGTGAGAAAGGACTAGACAATGAGTATCTAGTTCACTTTTATCTCCTACTTAAATGACTTGAGGTGGGGGAAGAATTAAACAACTCTAAACCAAAGCCTTCTAATTGGTTGGGCAGCTGAAACTATAATGTTTACAGCTGACAGTTTCAGCTGACCGACCAACAGGTCTCTCATGTTCAAAGGTGTCCCTTTTCCTTTAAAGTGATCTGGCTCAAAGGATGCTTTGGCCATTGGTTAAAGAACAACCAAAAGGTTCAAAAGACTACAAGATCAAATTTAACAACTAGGAGCATGGAATTAACCCAAACAACACATGCAGAAACAAGCTGGCAGTACCTTACACTGGAATCCTCCAGGCAAGAATACTGGAGTGGGTAGCCATTCCCTTTTCCAAGGGATCTTCCCAACCCAGGGAGTGAACCCAGGTCTCCTGCATTGCAGGCAGCTTCTTTATTCTTTACTGTCTAAGCCACCAGGGAAGTCCCACCTTACACTATAAACAAAAATTGATTCAAGATGGGCCATAGAACTAAATGTAAAAGCTCAACAAGCATCTAGAAGAAAACAAAGAAGAATGTCCTTGCCACTCGGGGGTTGGTGATGGTTTCTGAGGACAAGAAAGAATAATCATATAAGAAAAATATGATAAAATCAAGTTCATCAAAATCAACACTTCTGCTCAGACTGGAAGGAAATATCTACAACATATATCTGATAAAGAACTTATTTCCAGAATATATAAAGAACTTCTATAACTCAATAATAAAAAAAGCATGTTACCCAATTTTTTTTTAAATAGGCAGACCACCAAAACAGATACTTCACAAAGGAAGATACACAAGTGGCCAATAAGAAAAGGAGTTCAACACCCTTAGTCATCAGGGAAATGCAAATTAAAACCACGGTGAGATACTACAACACACCCACCAGAATGGCTGAGATGAAAAAGACTGACAACATCTAACGATGGCAAGGATGTGGAGCAATCGGAACTCTCACGCACTTGTGTGTGGGAGTGTAAAGAAGCACAATCACTGTGGAAAAGTGCTGATTTCTTATATATCTAAATATAGACTGACTCTCGAACCCAGCAGAGCCTCTCCCATGTCTGCACCCAAGAGATATGAACGTGTGGCATCCACAAAAAGACTTTCAGAACAATGTTCAGAGCGGCTTTCCTTACAATCGCACCAAACTAGAAACAGTCCAAGTGTCCATCGAGAAAAGGCTGAATAAAAAAAACTGAGATATATTCATACCACGTAAGAGCGTTCAGGAATGAAAAGGAACAAACTACTGATACACACGACAACACGAATAAATCTTCAAAAACAGGCTGAATGAAAGAAGCCTCCACAAAAGAACATACACCGTAAAATTCCATTTACATGAAATTCTACAACAGGCTGAACTAACGTATGGTGGAAAAAAACAGAACAGTGCCTGCCCTCGGTGATGTTGGTACGAAGACTGAGAAGGAACACAAGAGAACTTTCTAGGATGACAGTTGTGTTCTGTACCTTGGTAGGGGATTAGGTTAAACTGCATTTGTCAAAACTAATCAAATGGCATATTTAAGATCATCACATTTCACAATTTACCTAAAAAAAATCTCAGTAAACAAATATTGAACTCTAGTCAATGATATGTTATGTTTGGAAGTGAATGATGTTTGCAACTTACTTTGAAATGAGTCAAAAAATAAGATGAGTCGGTGAGCAGACAGACACACGGGGAGATGGATAGATTTGTGACAAGGCAAACATGGGAAAATGTTCATTGCAGGACACAGGAGGTGTGGGTACATGGGTGTTCACTGTACAATTCTTCCGAATTTTTTGTATGTTGGGAAATTTTCACATTAAAATACTGAGGATAAAAAGTCTTCAGAGACAAATTCACCCTGGCACCTTTGGTTTTCCTCTGCTCTATACTGAGCTTTAGGAGATGACAGTCACGTATCATGCTCACATTTTGAAAAGAAAACGGGCCACGGGACAAGAGTGTAAATAAGGATAAACTTGTATCTTATAGGGACTTCCCAGCGGGCTCAGTGGTAAAGAACCTGCCTGCCAATGTAGGAGACACAAGAGACCACGAGACAAGGGTTCGATCCCTGGGTTGGGAAGATCCCCTGGAGTAGGAAGTGGCAACCCACTCCAGTATTCTTACCTGGAATTTTCCATGGAAAGAGAGGCCTGGCGGGCTACAGTCCATACGGTCGCAAAGAGTCAGACACGACTGAGCATGCACACAAGGACACACATCACATCTTACAAAACTTGGGGTGAGGCTTGAACAGAAGTGTGAGAAGTCGAAATCCTTTTTCTCAGTCACTCAAGGGCATCTGTACATATGAGCATGAACTGTCTTTATCCTCCTAATATAAGCAGCAGACAAGGACACAGAAATGAATGTGGATGGATAGGGTCACTGAAAACTGACAATTACATAAAAACCATGAAACTTCCACAGGAGATGGTTTTTTGTTTTGCTTGTTTGGTTGGTTTTTTTTTTTTTTTTTTTTTCTGAATGGTTCAAGAAGAAAGAAACAAGGATGGAGAAGACTGCTTCAATGATCTTGAACGACGTGACCCTGGATGAGGTCAAGTTCATGCCTGCAAATGACTGACCAATACTTGAAGGGTGATTCACAATGAATTTTGAAAAAAATGTAATAAGCCACACCATGAACAGGCCCAGTCAGTCATTACTCAGACAAAAAAAGAAGATCCAGGGCACCTCCTGGCATGAAGACATGGGACCAGTGATTTATACCCTTTAAGGCTGAAAATTCGAGAAAGTAAAGGATGGAAAGTTCCTGAAAGTAAACGAAATGAAGGTCCTCTGTCTCACCTCTGCCCTAAGTCAGAGGGCACCTTTAAAACTCTATATTGCTCCTCTAACTCCTGGTGTATTGTGAAAACAAGGGAAACTCACTTTAGACCAGGTAAATTTTACCCAAAGTTAAGATAAAAAAGTTTGGTTCACTCAAGCACAACCTGACTAAGGGCCTCCTGCTTTTAGATCAGAGGATAACGGCCTCCAGGAATTCCATGGGCTGCCTGGCTGAACACAAGCAACAGTGTCACATTAGATCCTATTTAAGATACAGATAAGAGCGATAAGAAGAGTTTGAACCTGAAGCTTTGCCTGCCTTGGGTTTCGAAGCTTATCTTTTAAACCTTCTGGTGATGGCAGCATAAGCGGAGGTTCTTCAAGTGGAGCTGTGGGTGTCAAGGTCATCAGCCTCTCCCTTGGCACCACGGGCTCTGTCCTCCTGAAAACCCAGATGAGCTGTTACCTGTGAGGCCCACTGGATTTGCGCGTGCCAAGCACCGAGCAAGGCATCATAGAGTCCAGTGAGCTGCCGGTCCAGGGGCAGGTCGGTGTGGCACAGCTCCTGCCAGGCCGCTAAAAGCTGCACCTGTGGAGGTAGAACAAAGGAGGCCTTACTGGGTCCGCTGAGATACGCTGCCTGCTGCCCTCCTGCCCCCCCACCTCGGCCAGAGATCCACCACTGCCTACTCTCCTGGGCAAGCAGGTACCCACGGACGACCGCTGGCTTCAAAAAAGGCAGAAAAGGGACTTTCCTGGTGGTTAGGAATCCACCTTCCAATGCAGGGGATGTGGGTTCAGTCCTTGGTTGGGGAACTAAGATCCCACGTGCCACGGGGCAACTAAGCCCACAGGTCATAATGAAGACCCCACATGCTGCAACCAAGACCCAATGCTGCCAAATAAATAAATAACTTTTTTAAAAGGCAGGAAAAACATTTATAGTCCACCTGCTCTGCTGTCATCGAGAGCTGGAATCTGTAGCCCTCCAAGTGATCCTTTCTCCTTTTATCTTTCTCCCAAACCATGCCAATGTACTCAGCACACCCCCATTCTTCTGAATAGACCTCAGGGATGGCCGTGAAGATGTATTTCAGCTTCATGTCCTAACCCCACTGTTTAAAAGACATGTGAGCATTGGATTTGCAGGAATTAAGTTAGCCCAGGAAGCTGTCAAGATTTTCAGCAAACTAATCTCAACAAACCTAGACAACAGATAAAATTCTCAAGGTTTACTGAAAGTATAATAAACTTTGTGACAAGAATCTCCCTTAAAAGACAAAAATGTGGTGGCTTAGTCGTTAAGTTGTGTCTGACTGACTCTTGCAACCCCATGGAACCTGCCAGGCTCCTCTATCCATCATGGGATTCTCCAGTGGGTTGCCATTTCCTTCTTCAGGGCCTCTTTCTCACCCAGGAATCAAACCTGGGTCTCCTGCATTGCAGGCAGATTATTTACCGATTGAGCTTTGAGGGAATCCCAAAACACAACAATGGGAAAAAACTAAAAACTCTTCCATCGTAAGGGAAATCCAGCTACAAAAACAAAGGCTGAAAACCAACGACTCTTTTTCCCAGAATCCAGAGACTGGACCGAGGGCACCCCCTACTGGCTAAGTAAAAGAAAAAGGCCAGAGAGCACGGAGGCAAGCATTTTTACCTTTAAGTAAGAAACAGATTAGGAGAAGGCAATGGCAAGCCACTCCAGTACTATTGCCTAGAAAATCCCATGGATGGAGGAGCCTGGTAGGCTGCAGTCCGTGGGGTCACTAAGGGTCGGACACAACTGAGCGACTTCACTTTCACTTTTCACTTTCACACATTGGAGAAGGAAATGGCAAACCACTCCAGTGTTCTTGCCTGGAGAATCCCAGGGACGGGGGAGCCTGGTGGGCTTCCGTCTATGGGGTCACACAGAGTCGGACACGACTGAAATGACTCAGCAGCAGCAAGAAACAGATTTGACACTGGGACTCCGTGGCCCAGCTCTACAAACGCTCCACAGTGGCAATCACGCACAGCTTCTTACCTTGTGGCACTTGTAGTAGTATGCAAGAAGTTGGGGCATCCGGTCAATTTCACTAAAAACCTTCACAAACATTTTGGACTGATCTAAAGAAAAACAAGGGAAGATGGAAAATGTGTACATACGGTTACTAAGTTTTCTGTTGCAGCCAAGAGCAAGAATTCAGCAGGATAAACGTGGATTAATTGTGAGCTACTGTTCAGAAGTTTCTAAATTCATGTGTTGAGATAAAAAACATGAAAAACAAGTAAAATTAAGGGTAGAACACGTGATTCAATGAGATACCACAAGCCCTGGTTTGTTGAGAATAGTCCATCAGCAAGGATCACGGAACTTTTCTGGTGGTCTGGTGGTTAAGAATCCACCTGCCAATGCAGAGGACATGGGTTCCATCCCTGGTCTGGGAGGATTCCACATGCCATGGGGCAACTAAGTCTGTGTACCCTAGAGCCCATGCTCTGTGACAAGAGAAGTCATCGCAATGAGAATAGCTTCCACCTGCCACAACTAGAGAAAGCCCAGGCGCAGCAACGAAGATCCAGTGCAGTCAAAAATACAGAGATAAAAATTTAAAAAAAAACAAAACAACATTGCTCATTTAAAGAAACAAAAAAAAGGCATCATTAATAGAGCTCAGGTTATACAATAGCAAAGTAAACCTCACATGTGAATGGAAAAATAAATCAGAATCAGGGCTGGGACTGGGGGTGGGGGGCTGGGCTCTCACTCTGCAGGTTGTATGAGGGCAGGATAAGCATCTCCTTCAACTTGGTGTTTCTGGCATCTCACCTGCCTCACCTTGTCCTGGCCTTGGCTAGAATCATAAAACGTCAGGGGCAGAAAGTTGTCTAAAATAACCGTCAATCAACCACATCATCGGGGTGAGGAAACTGCAGCCCAGAGAACTTCAGTTGCCTGCAGATCAACAGCAGGACCGCTGACGGAGAGACAGGCTGAACTGCTGCTACTCAACCACTTCCGACCTACAAAAACAGGCATTTCATGGGACCCAAGCTAGTATTCACAGGATCTAAAAATTACTGGCACAAGCAGACTTTCTGTCAGGTGCTAAGAAGAAATCATGCTCTGTGCTGCCCCAGAGCCTTTGCACTTACTGTGTCTGGGATGTTCTGCTGGTTCTCCCTCTGTGGGGAGGGAACAACAGAAAATACGTACATACTGTAACCAGGTCTTCTGGTGCAGCCAAGAGCAAGAATTCAGAAGGATAAATGTGGATTAATTGTGAGCTAGTATTCAGAAGTTCCTACCCAGACAATGAATTAACTCATGTGTGGAGATCATACACATGAAAAACAAGTAAAGTTAAGGGTAGAACATGTGACTCAATCAGATACTACAAGCCCTAGCTTGTTGAGAATACTGTAAACAACGGACAGTATGTGTGTGTGTATATGTGTGTTACATTGCTTCAGTCGTGTCTGACTCTTGTGACCCCGTGGACTGTAGCCCACCAGGCTCCCCTGTCCACGGGATTCTCCAGACAAGAATACTAGGGAGGGTTGCCACACCGTCCTCCAGGGTATCTTTCCAACCCAGGGATCAAGCCCATGTCTCCGGTGTCCCTTGCATTGGCAGGTGGGTTCTTTACCACGAGAGCCACCCAGGAAGCCCCAACTGACTGTAAGTATGAAGGAAAAACTGCCCGCAATCCTATCACTCCTGTTAAACATTGTCATCTTTTTAGTGGACTGTCAAAAAATATTTTTTAGAAAGAAACTGCTACAACGAGCACTGGTCTAAATATATAATCCAATGTTGAGAAATTTCTACCCAACAGAGTAGAATTTGTTATTTCTTGAAACAAATAATAAAGCAGAATTGGCCAACAGCAAATTCATTTAGCAAAAGTACTGTAAAACCTTAAAAGTAACAATACATGGGTCTTTTGCCCTTATAAAAGGGAAGCCCATGGCTCAGATGGTAAGGAGTCTGCCTGCAATGTGGGAAACCTGGGTTCGATCCCTGAGTTGGAAAGATCCCCTGGAGAAGGAAATGGCAACCCATTCCAGTATTCTTGCCTGGGAAATCCCATGGACGGAGGAGCCTGGTGGGCTACAAGTCCACAAGATGGCAAAGAGCTGGACACAACTGAGTGACTTCACGACTTCACTTTCTTTCTTTGCCCTTATAGAGGAATCTGAGTTTTCAAGATCAATACATTAAATAGACAAATTTGTAAAACTGAGTTAAACAAGTTTCTGATTTGGACAACAGAGAGAAAAAGAAAGTCTACTTTGGCAACCACAGGACTTCTAGGCTCTTAGCACATAACCAATTCAATTCAAAAAGACCAGTGAGCATCTGCTGGACAAGGCCCCCTGCCAGGTCTTTGTGGACCTGACCTTCTGGCCACCCCACATCTACTGTCCTTCTTCTAAAAGAACTATGGTCTTCATAGCGGCTGGACTAGTTTGCATTCCCATCAACAGTGTAAGAGGGTTCCCTTTTTTCTGCACCCTCTTCAGCATTTATTGTTTGTAGACTTTTTGATAGCAGCCATTCTGACTGGCGTGAGATGGTACCTCATTGTGGTTTTGATTTGCATTTCTCTGATTATGAGTGATGTTGAGCATCTTTTCATGTATTTTTTAGCCACCTGTATGTCGTCTTTGTTTAGTTCTTTGGCCCATTTTTTGATTGGGTCGTTTATTTTTCTGGAATTGAGCTATATGAGCAGCTTGTATATTTTTGAAATTAATTCTTTCACAGTTGCTTCTTTTGCTATTATTTTCTCCCATTCTGAAGGCTCTTTTCAGCTTGCTTATAGTTTCCTTCATTGTGCAAAAGCTTTTCAGTTTAATTAGGTCCCATTTGTTTATTTTGGCTTTTATTTCCATTACTCTGGGAGGTGGGGCATAGAGGATCCTGCTGTGATTTATGTCAGAGAGTCTTTTGCCTATGTTTTCTTCTAGGAGTTTTATAGTTTCTGGTCTTACATTTAGATCTTCAATCAATTTTGAGCTTATTTTTGTGTATGGTGTTAGAAAGTGTTCTAGTTTCACTCTTTTACAAGTGGTTGACCAGTTTTCCCAGCACCACTTGTTAAAGAGATTGTCTTTTTTCCATTGAATAGTCTTGCCTCCTTTTTCAAAGATAAGGTGTCCATAGGTGCGTGGGTTTATCTCTGGGCTTTCTACTTTGTTCCATTGATCTATATTTCTGTCTTTATGCCAGTACCATACTGTCTTGATGACTGTGGCTTTGTAGTAGAGCCTGAAGTAAGGCAGTTTGATTCCCCCAGTTTCATTCTTCTTTCTCAAGATTGCCTTGGCTATTCAAGGTTTTTTGTATTTCCATACAAATTGTGAGATTATTTGTTCTAGCTCTGTGAAAAATACCATTGGTAGCTTGATAGGGATTGCATTGAATCTATAGATTACTTTGGTAGTATACTCATTTTCACTATATTGATTCTTCCAATCCATGAACACGGTATATTTCTCCATCTATTAGTGTCCTCTTTGATTTCTTTCACCAGTGTTTTATAGTTTTCTATATATAGGTCTTTTGTTTCTTTAGGTAGATTTATTCCAAAGTATTTTATTCTTTTCGTTGCAATGGTGAATGGAATTGTTTCCTTAATTTCTCTATTTTCTCATTATTAGTGTATAGGAAATAAGGGATTTCTGTGTGTTGATTTTATATCCTGCAACTTTACTATATTCATTGATTAGCTCTAGTAATTTTCTGGTGGTGTCTTTAGGGTTTTCTATGTAGAGGATCATGTCATCTGCAAAGAGTGAGAGTTTTACTTCCTCTTTTCTAATCTGGATTTCTTTTATTTCTTTTTCTTCTCTGATTGTTGTGGCTAAAACTTTCAAAACTATGTTGAATAGCAGTGGTGAGAGTGGGCACCCTTGTCTTGTTCCTGACTTTAGAGGAAATGATTTCAATTTTTCATCATTGAGGATAATGTTTGCTGTGGTTTTATCATGTATGGCTTTTATTATGTTGAGGTATGTTCCTTCTATTCCTGCTTTCTGGAGGGCTCTTTTTTTTTTTTATCATAAATGGATGTTGAATTTTGTCAAAGGCTTTCTCTGCATCTGTTGAGATAATCATATGGTTTTTATCTTTCAATTTGTTAATGTGTTGTATCACATTGATTGATTTGCAAATATAGAAGAAGCAAAGAATACTTGCATCCCTGGGATAAAGCCCACTTGGTCATGATATATGATCTTTTTAATACATTGTTGGATTCTGTTTGCTAGAATTTTGTTGAGGATTTTATAATCTATGTTCATCAGTGATATTGGCCTGTAGTTTTCTTTTTTTGTGGCATCTTTGTCTGGTTTTGGAATTAGGGTGATGGTGGCCTCATAGAATGAGTTTGGCAGTTTACCTTCCTCTGCAATTTTCTGGAAGAGTTTGAGTTGAATAGGTGTTAGCTCTTCTCTAAATTTTTGATAGAATTCACCTATGAAGCCATCTGATCCTGGGCTTTTGTTTGTTGGAAGATTTTTTATTACAATTTTAATTTCCATGCTTGTGATGGGCCTGTTATGATTTTCTATTTCTTCAATTTTGGAAGGTTATACTTTTCTGAGAATTCATCCATTTCTTCCAAACTGTTCATTTTTTTGTCATATAGTTGCTGATAGTAGTCTCTTATGATCCTTTGCATTTCCGTGTTGTCTGTTGTGATTTCTCCATTTTCATTTCTAATTTTGTTGATTTGATTCTTCTCCCTTTTTTTCCTGATGAGTCTGGCTAATGGTTTGTCTATTTTATTTATCTTCTCAAAGAACCAGCTTTTAGTTTAGTTGATTTTTGCTATAGTCTCCTTTGTTTCTTTTTTATTTATGCTCTAATTTTTATGATTTCTTTCCTTCTATTAACCATAGGGTTCTTCATTTCTTCTTTTTCTAGTTGCTTTAGGTATAAAGTTAGGTTATTTATTTGATTTTTCTCTTGTTTCTTGAGGTAAGCTTGTACTGCTATGAACCTTCCCCTTAGCACTGCTTTTACTGAATCCCATAGGTTTTGAGTTGTTGTATTTTCATTTTCATTTGTTTCTATGCATAGTGTGGAGATTCCTTAAAAAACTGTAAATAGAACTGCCATACAACCCAGCAATCCCACTGCTTGGCACACACATGAAGGAAACCAGTATTGAAAGACACACGTGTACCCCAATGTTCATCGCAGCACTGTTTACAATAGCCAGGACATGGCAGCAACCTAGATGTCCATCGGCAGATGAATGGATAAGAAAGCTGTGGTACATATACACAATGGAATATTACTCAGCTATTAGAATGCATTTGAATCCGTTCTAATGAGGTAGATGAAACTGGAGCCTATTATATAGAGTGAAGTAAGTCAGAAAGAAAAACACCAATACAGTATATTAACACATATATATGGAATTTAGAAAGATGGTAACGAATGACCCTATATGTGAGACAGCAAAAGAGACCCAGAGATAAAGAACAGACTTTTGGACTCTGTGGGAGAAGGTGAGGGTGGGATGATTTGAGAGAATAGCATTGAAACATGTATATTACCATATGTGAAACAGATTGCCAGTTCAGGTTCAATGCATAAGACAGGGCGCTCAGGGCTGGTGCATCTGGGACGACCCTGAGGGATGGGATGGGGTGGGGAGGGAGGTGGGAGGGGGTTCAGGATGGGGAACACATGTGCACCCATGGCTGATTCATGTCAATGTATGGCAAAAGCCACTACAATACTGTAAAGTAATTAGCCTCCAATTAAAATAAATAAATTAACGTTTTTTAAAAAGAACTATGGTCTTCCTCTGGGGAACCATATCCCTGCCTCCCATTCTCCTAAGATCTAAATGTTTCCAACAGAACAACTCCACCTGCAGCTCTGGGATGACACCCAGGCCTGGCCAACCAAGGCCTTGAGTCCACATAATCAAAGTAACTGACTCAGAGGTGCCAAAGCTGCATGTGAAACAAGATCAAGATTAATCCTGACGCTCCTTCTTGAACTGCCTGAAAGGAGGCTTAGAACTGCAATGACCACCACACAAAGAATGTGCCTGCAAGCAAAGCCAACACACAGAAAGACAGAGCCAAGAAATGGCAAGAGAGAGACTCTGGGTTCCAAAGACATAGCTTGTGCTCCTGAATCAAGCCAGGCCTGCAGCAAGTTTATCCCTGAACTTCTCAGTTCCATAAACCAACACAATCTCTTTTTCCTTTAAGCTACTTTGAAATAGGCTTTCATCACTTGATACCAAGAGAATCTCAAACTGATACAGCTATCATGTGAATAAGATATTCACACGGTCCCCAAGTCTCTACCTCACGTACCCAAAGTGTAATAATATATGGCCAATGGGTTACCATTTCGTATCAGTAACTGACTTTTAATTATAAACAAACAGTATAAAAACCTTATGGCACCAATAGGAAGCAACCCGGGTGTTGACATTAAAAAATAAAGAGTCCCCCAAAATTCATTTATTGTTACTTCTGCATATGATTTTGCATTTTATTCAGACATAAGAAAGTACTCTGCACATAGGCTATATGTCATAATTATATGTTAAATAAAATAAATATATAGAAAAAATGTTCTTAAATCTCTTCCTAAAATAGTTCCCCCACTATATCAGCCTGCAGAACTTACCCCACCCCACCCCCGTTTCTGCCTAGGTGTAGACAGCAAGCACCACCCTTGTAGGCATGTGCTGAGAGCTGTCCTTCACCTCTCCCACTCTCTGATGCTCATTTTTCCTGGAGAAAGAGGATACCTGGTTGACTGTACAGGCAAATATAAACAGCAGCAAGCGTAATACCTAAGGCCTTTGAAACGTACGGTAGGTATTAACACCAAAACAAAGTCACTGTGGATAAGCTAGTCCACTTTTCATTCACAGAACTTCCAGAGCTTCTCCATTTATGCAAGCTCACTTATAACCTCAGGACAACTGTACGAGGTAAGAAGACACTGAAATAAATAAGTTTGTCGAGATCACACAACTAGAAGGGCCCAGGTAAGTCTTAGCCAGGTTCCTGAGACATCATCTAACTCCTGTGACTTGTACAGAATGACAACTGACAGAAACAAGACTTTAAATCTGAGCACCAGTAAAGAATCCTGGGATCTGTATATCCAGAGCAGAGACAGCATTCCAAAAGGAGAGTTTCTGAGGAACAGGGGGTACTTGGAACAAAGCGTTATCCCTAAGAACCCATTTGGAAAAAACCAGGGAGTATGGAGACCTGGAAGAATGAGAAGGGGATAAAAAGGTGATCAGAAACTTCAGGATAAACATGAAGCTGAACAGGAAAGGGAACGAAATCACAGTACCTGGGCTTGACTCAGCAAAAATTAACAATTTATAAAGTTGTGATAATATAAACATTATCTACTGATTCAGTTCGGAGAAGGCAATGGCAAGCCACTCCAGTACTCTTGCCTAGAAAATCCCATGGATGGAGGAGCCTGGTGGGCTGCAGTCCGTGGGGTCGCTGAGGGTCAGACATGACTGAGCGACTTCACTTTCATTTTTCACTTTCACACATTGGAGAAGGAAATGGCAACCCACTCCGGTGTTCTTGCCTGGAGAATCCCAGGGACGGGGGAGCCTGGTGGGCTTCCATCTATGGGGTCACACAGAGTCGGACACGACTGAAGTGACTTAGCAGCAGCAGCACTGATTCAGTTAAAATAAGGAGACAGGAGAATAGTGGGGAAGAGAAAAAGGAGTGGTATGAAAGCTAAACCCTTAGCTGGAACAACAGAAGTCAACAGACAATGCCTAAAATTGAAACATGAAGAAATAAACTAATACATTTATCATGCAGAAAGATAAAGTAAAAGACCACAGAACAACAGCTCTAAAAGTGGTGGCCTTCTTGGATAAGGAGCGACTTCACTTTCCACTTTCATGCATTGGAGAAGGAAATGGCAACCCACTCCAGCGTTCTTGCCTGGAGAATCCCAGGGATGGGGCAGCCTGGTGGGCTGCCATCTCTGGGGTCGCACAGAGTCGGACACGACTGAAGCAACTTAGCAGCAGCAGAGAAAAAAGATGTTACTTTTCCCTTTTAGACCTTTCAGTACTATTTAACTTTTTTGCACTGCAGATGATGGAAAAACATTCAACTAAATTCAAGAAAGTGGAAGTGAAAGTGTTAGTCACTCAGTCATGTCTAAAACTCTTTGCAGCCCTATGGAGCCTTCCAGGCTCCTCTGTCCATGGAATTCTCCAGGCAAGAATACTAGAGTGGGTTGCCATTCCCTTCTCCAGGGGATCTTCCTGACCCAGGGGTCGAAGCCAGGTCTCTGGCATGGCAGGCACATTCTTTACTGTCCGAGCCACCAGGGAAGCCCAAATTCAAGAAAAAAAAAACCCCAACTAACACATGTGTGGATCTGGGCTTCCAAACTGTATTGACACTTTAGCTAAATCTGCTGAGCTGAATGGCTTTTTGGAAATGATGCAGCTGTCATTCTAAGACAGTGTTCAGGAGTTCTTTACTGGCCTGTTAGGAATTATTCCCTTTAGGTTGCTATAAGGTCAACAAGTCTTGAATGAGAGGTTCCAGAGAAAGAGGAAGCAATATTCCCTGGAGGCCTCCTCCGGATCAGGAGCTGCACACCTGTCTTGTTTAATCCTCCCAAGAACACAGTGAGTATTCTACGCTCATTTCACTGAGAAGGAAGTGGAGGTCTCTGCTAATATGCAGCAGCCCAAAGATTTGAAACTAAGTCTGCCCATCTCTGAAGTCTATAGTCCTTCCATTCTTGCCACATTCCTCAGCAGACTAATAAATTGTCAGCAGCAATGAAATCATTCCCTCAATAGAAACTTGAAATTTGTTCAAGGCAAACTATGCTCTGTCTCCACCTTCATTTCCAGCCTCACCTTTGACCATTTCCCAATGTTCATTCCACTAAAAAGGGTTTAACTGTTACTCCCAAAACAGACCCTGAATTTTCTCCTTTCTATACCATCCAAATATACATTATTCCTTCTGCCCTAAATGCTTTTCCTCACCTATCAAATCCCTATATCCGTGAGAAAATGCTCATGCTATATTGCTAAAGGGAGCAAAAAGATACAAAATTGCCTATGCTCAATGTATGTACTTTCCTTAAAAGAGATATACACACAAAGGAAAAAAAAAACTGGAAAAAACACTAAAGGTCAAAAATGTTTAAAGTAATAATAATAAAGGGACTTCCCTGGTGGTCCAGTGCTTCCACTGCAGGAGGCGAGAGTTTGATCCCTGGTCAGGGAACTAAGATCCCACATGCCACAGTTCAGTTCAGTTCAGTTCAGTCGCTCAGTCATGTCCGACTCTTTGCAACCCCATGAACCACAGCACGCCAGGCCTCCCTGTCCATCACCAACTTCTGGAGTTCACTCAAACTCATGTCCATCGAGTCGGTGATGCCATCCAGCCATCTCATTCTCTGTCGTTCCCGTCTCCTCCTACCCCCAATCCCTCCTAGCATCAGACTCTTTTCCAGTGAGTCAACTCGTTGCATGAGGTGGCCAAAGTACTGGAGTTTCAGCTTTAGTATAAGTCCTTCCAATGAACACCCAGGATTAATTTCCTTTAGAATGGACTGGTTGGATTTCCTTGCAGTCCAAGGGAATCTCAAGAGTCTTCTCCAGCACCAAAGTTCAAAAGCATCAGTTCTTCAGCGATCAGCTTTCTTCACAGGCACAGCCAAAAAATAAATTAATAAAAAAAAAACTTTTTTAATTAAAAAAAAAAATACTAGCAGTCATCTCTGGGTGGTGAGTTTACTGGTATATCATTTTCTTTTTTATATTTGTCTCCATTTTTTTCAAATTTTAATAACTTGCATATGTATTATTTTATAATCAGAAGCAATTAAAAATTTTTTTTAAATTCCTCTCCTTCAAGGTTCTGTGCATATACTAGCTCTTTCATGAAAGCTTCTTCGATTTTCCTTCATCCTTTCCTTCACCCTGGGGAGGCCTAAGGCAGCTTTCACATTCCATTCTGTAATAAAACTATCTGTGTACTTGTTTTCTTCCAGCCTCACCCTCGATCAAGGTATAAAGTCCTTGAAGGACAGCAATCTTTTTCACTTTTGTACTCCCTGCCATTCCTCACGTAATTAATACTTTAAACACTATTTACAAGTTAGGAATCCCTTTGAAAATTCCTACTCTGATTATATCAGATGGGAACTAAGCAAACAAACTAAACTCCTATGAATTCATATATTTAATGGTTTGAAGAATAAGAAAATTACCTGGTAAACACCAGCATTCAACAGATAGCAATGGACTCTACGGGTCTAATAAGGAGAGGAAGTGCTAAACATAACACTTGGTTCCAGGTCTACTGATGAAAAAACAGAGATACAGTTTCAGCAGCCTCCCATGCATGCAGGATCTCTGGCTCCCATCTGCCCCCTTCTGGTCAAAATACAGATGCCACAACCTTAGAATAAAATTTAAAAGAAAGAATGGGGAAAAAACCCCTGAGCTAACAGGTGCAAAACCTCTGTTCTGTTTTCCTCCATTTCTGGTAAGTCCAATAAGCTGCTGAGAAGAAAAAGCTGTAATAGCAAGCACTGTGGATATAACTCAGCTAAACTCCAGAGATTAGCCAGTAGTTCTCATTGTAACGGGCAGGACTCCATGAGTTTAAAAATGACTACGTGCTTTTAAAATGCTTATTATTTTCATAAGATCACTTAGATAAATGAATATCCCTTCCATATGTAAAATCAGGCTCCAAAAAGTTGCTCCAACTTAGGAACTGAATCCACTAGTTTATAAAATGAACGAGGCATGTATACTTGAAGATTGTGGCTATTGTGTCAGGGATGTACTAATTTATCAAATTTCCCTTTAAAAACTGATAAAGAAGCACCTTAGCCTTCTTGGAAAGATAAATGATTAAAGAACATATTACTTTTGTGGCAGGAAAAACCCTTCCCAATGCTCACCAAAATTAACCACCAAACAAAAACACAGTTTCATTCATCTGTGTTGATGCCAGGAAAACGTCCACACTACACACTTCAGAGAATACCAATCAGATAGTCAATCATTTTGGCCAATGAGTGGGTATGCTGGGAGAAACTGGACATTAGCATGGAACATCAGGGGCCAAGGAGGCCTGGGCAGGCAGGGGAGGGTCTGCTTCGACCCCAGCTCGGCAGTGGGACAGCCGCAGGACCCATTTCCCTCTTCTGAATCAGCATCTTGCCTACAAAGAGCAGAATCTAGAATCAAGCCTGATTCAAATTTGTGAATGAAAGCTGTCAAATACAGCTTACTCCAAAACCAAAGCCTACGATCCTGACCCATAGGGCATTCTTCAAACTTGATTCCAGCACCAAGTAGCCAATTCACACAGAAGGAAAGGAAAGAAAAATTCAAGGAGCCCCCATCCCCACTCCTACTTCCCTAATCCCCTATCAAATGGATGCATACCCCAACCACACAAGTGAGCTCCATGGTCTACAGCTGCAACAAATTCACTAGAAAACATGAGGAATAAAACCGCCAGATGGTGATTTTCCAAAGGTCCAGCTCGAGTGCTGGAATCATGCTAATGAAGAGAAGATGCAAAATAAAGAATTGACAAATGGGGAAGACATGGAATGAAGAGGCTGGAGAAGAGTCCTGAATCCATTCTCTCTGGGCAACTGAAGAGCACATCACAGAATGTAGCCTTTAAATCAAGGGCAAGAGGAAAGCTTTCAATTAAGTCCAGTAAGCAAGGAGGCTTGATCCTTGGAAGAAAAGCTATGACAAACCTAGACAGTGTATTAAAAAACAGAGACATCACTTTGCCAACAAAGGTCCACCTAGTCAAACCTATGGCTTTTCCAGTAATCATGTACAGATGTGAGAGGTGGACCATAAAGAAGGCTGAATGCCAAAGAACTGATGCTTTTGAACTGTGGTGCCCTGAAAGATTCTTGAGCGTCACTTGGACTCTGAGATCAAACTAGTCAATCCCAAAGGAAATTAACCCTGAATATTCATTGGAAGGACTGATGCTAAAGCTGAAGCTCCAATACTTTGGCCACCTGATGCAAACAGCTGACTCATTGGAAAAGACACTGATGCTGGGAAAGACTGAGGGCAGGAGGAGAAGGGTGTGACAGAGGATGAGATGGTTGGATGGCATCACTGACTCAATGGATATGAGTTTAAACAAACTCCAGGAGGTAGTGAAGGACAGGGAAGCCTGGCATTCTGTAGTCCATAGGGTTGCAAAGAGTTGGACCCAACTAAGCGACCAAACAACAGCAAAACAAGGAGGGGTTTCCATGGAGATCCATGCTCATTATTTTTCAGTAAACAGTGGACCCAGAAAAAAAAGCACCCACATACAAATATGAATAAATAGAAATAAATACAAACAAAAAAACTCCACCATGTGACTTTTGCAAAAGTACCACAGGGGGTAAAAACAGACAAGGAACAGAGCCTGCAGAAGGTGCATTCAGACAGCACATCAAGACAACCAGAGAGAAGATAATAAAGAAGCAGGGACTTAAACATCACAGGCCAATTAGACCTAACAAACAATACAGAACACTCCATCCAGCAATGGCAGAATACACATTCTGAAGTATTCATAAAACACTCTCCAGGATAGACCATATCACAGGCCACAAAACAAGTCTTAATAAATTTCTAAAGACTACAGTCATATGAATCATATAGTATCTTTTCCGATCACAGTGGAATAAAACTGAAAATCAACTAAAAAGAGAAAACTGAAAAATTCACAAATAATGCGGACTCCAAAACAACAAATGAGTCAAAAAGATACCACAAGAGAAATTAAAAAATGACAAATGAAAACAAAAACCTAACAGATCAAAACTTATGAGATGCCACAAAAGCAATCCTAAGAGCTAATTTATACCTGTACCTGTTTACATTAAAAAAGAAGAAAGATCTCAAAGCAACAACCTAAACTCGACATCTTACAAAACTAGGGGGAAAAGATAAACCCGAAGTTAGTAAAAGGGAAGAAATAATAAAGAGCAAAAATAAGTAAAACAGAGAATATCAGAAACAAAACATTAAAATCAACAAAACAAAGGGTTGAAAAAAGTCTTTGAAAAAGTGAACAAAATTGATATACCTTTACTTAGGTTCACTAAGGAAAAGGAAGAGGACTCAAATAAAATCAGAAATGAAAGAGAAGACATCTCTACCAATTTTACTAAAGGTAACAGAATTATAAGAAAGTACTATGGATAATTATATGCTAACAAATTGGATAAACTAGGTAAAATGAACAAGTTCTTAGAAATACTCAGTGTACTGAGACTAAATCATGAAGATATAGAAACTCTGAATAGACATAAAACTAGTTACTGAATCTGTAATCAAAAACCTCTCAACAAAGAAAAGTATATCAGATGGCTTCATTGATTAATTAAGAATTAATACTTGGACTTCCCTGATGGCCCAGTGATTAAGAATTCACCTGCGAATGCAGGAGACACAAGTTCACTCTCCAGTCCAGGAAGATTCCCCAGGCCTCAGGGCAACTAAACCCGGTGCCACAACTACTGAAGCCCACATGCTCTAGAGCCTGTGCTCTGCAACAAGAGAAGCACCCCAATGAGAAAGCCCACACCACAACTAGAGAAAGCCCATGTGCAGCAACAAAGACCCAGCACAAAAAGAAAAAAAAAATTTTTAATTAATACTTCTGAAACTCTTCCCCAAACTGAAGAGCACTGAAGACTTCCTAGCCTATTCTATGAGGTCAGCATTACCTTAATACCAAAGCCAGACAAAGACATTGCAAGAAAAGAAACCTATAGATCAGTATCCCCGATAAATATAGATGCAAAAATCACCAACAAAATACCAGCAAGCCAAATTCAACAGCATATTAAAAGGATCATATACTTTGACCAAGTGGAAGTTACTCTGGGATGCAAAGAAGGTTCAACACATGAAAATCAATAAATGTAATACACCACATTAACAGAACAAAGGGATAATGTTCACATGATCATCTCAACTGATGCAAAAAAGCCATGTGATAAAATTTAAGACTTTTTCATGATTAAAAACTAGGAATAGAAGCAAACAACCTCAACATAATAAAGGTCATATATGAAAAGCCCCCAACAAACATAATACTTGATATGAAAGACCATTTCAAACTTTTCCTCTGAGACCAGGAATGAGACAAGGATGCCCACTTTTGCAACTTCTATTCAATTCAGTACTAGAAGTTACAGTCAGAACAATTATGTAAGGCGAAGATATAAAAAGCATTCGAAAGGAAAGGAAGAAGTAAAAATATCTTTGTTTGCAGATAATATGATCTCATATATAGAAAGTGCTAAAGATTCCACACACACACAAAAAAAACTGTTAGAACTACTAAGTTAATGCAGCAGGATACAAAATCAACACACCGAAACTCACCTGCATTTCTATACAGTAACAGTGAACAATCTTGTACACTGAAAGTCAAAACACACCACTGAAAGAAATTTTGAAAGATATAAATAAATGAAAAGGCATACTGCACTCATGAATTAGAAGATTTCCAACGGGAGAAGGTGAGGGTGAGACACATTGAGAAAGAAGCATTGACACATATATACTCTCATGTGTAAAACAGTTAGTGGGAAGCTGCTAAATAACACAGGAAGCCCAGCCTAGTGCTCTGTGATGACCAAGAGGGGCAGGATGGGGGGAGGGGAGGGAGGGAGATATAGAGAGAGACATTTCTTTGCCAACAAAGGTCCGTCTAGTCAAGGCTATGGTTTTTCCAGTGGTCATGTATGGATGTGAGAGTTGGACTGTGAAGAAAGCTGAGCGACGAAGAATTGATGCTTTTGAACTGTGGTGTTGAAGAAGACGCTTGAGAGTCCCTTGGACAGCCAGGAGATCCAACCAGTCCATCCTAAAGGAGATCAGTCCTGGGTATTCATTGGAAGGACTGATGCTAAAGCTGAAACTCCAATACTTCGGCCACCTCATGCGAAGAGTTGACTCATTGGAAAAAGCCCTGATGCTGGGAGGGATGGGGGCAGGAGGAGAAGGGGACGACAGAGGATGAGATGACTGAATGGCATCACCGACTCGATGGACATGAGTTTGAGTGAACTCCGGGAGTTGGTGATGAACAGGGAGGCCTGGCGTGTTGCGATTCATGGGGTCGCAAGGAGTCAGACACGACTGAGAGACTGAACTGAACTGATATATAAAATATATATATATAAAATTATGACTGATTCGTGTTGTTGTACGGCAGAAACCAACACAAAATTGTAAAGCAATTTTCCACCAATTAAAAAATAAATTAAAAATTTTTTAAAGATGATAATACTACCCAAATCACCTACAGGTTCAAAGCTATCCCTTCCAAAATGGTGTTCAAAGGTGTTCTCTGGGAAAACAGAAAAATCCACCCTAAAATTCATATGGAATTTCAAGGGACCTCCAAAAAGCCAAAACAATCTTGAAAAAGAAGGACAACATTGGTGGGTTCACAATTCATGATTTCAAAAGTTACCACAAAGCTACAATAATGAAAACAACGTGGTACTGGTAGAAGGAAAAAGACATGCCTCTGTACATATAGAGAATAGAGAGCCCAGAAATAAACCTTCACACACACGGTCAAAAGATTTTCAACAAAGATGTCATGATCATTCCCTGGGGGAAAGGAGAGTCCTTTTAACAACTACACTCAGAAACAATGATTCTGACGCTCAGAAAACAGGATGTCCACATGCAAAAGAAAGAGACTGAACGCTTACCTTGTACCATATATAAAAATTAACTTATAATGTATCAAAGACCTAAATGTAAGAGCTAAAACTAAAACTCTTAGAAAAAAAATATATATAGGAGGAAAGCTTCATGACCTTGGATTTAAATTTGAAATTTTAAAAAATGTATTTTTAAAAGAGAGCGCATTTTGAACTTTCCCGGTGGTCCAGTAGTTAAGAATTCACCTGTCAATGCAGGGGACACTTGTTCAATCCCTGTTCCAGAAAGATTCCACATGCCACTGGGCAACTAAGTCCATATGCCACAATTACTGAGCCTGAGTGCCCAGAGCCTGTGTTTGCAACAAGAGAAGCCACCGCAATGAGAAGCCTGCACAGTGCAGTGAAGGGTAGACCCCACTCACCACAACTTGAGAATGCCCACACACAGCAATGATGACCCAGTGCAGCCAAAAATAAATAAATCAATCTTAAAAAAAAAACAAACAGAAAAAACATATCAGAACTTTTTACGGTTTCATTTCATCATTGAAAATGTACCATCATATACATAAAACTTCCCTGGTGGCTCAGATGGTAAAGAGTCTGCCTGCAGTGTGGGAGACCAGTTTGATCCCTAGGTGGGGAAGATACCCTGGAGAAGGAAATGGCAACCCACTCCAGTATTCTTGCCTGGAAAATCCCATAGATGGAGGAGCCTGGCAAGCTACAGTCCATGGGGTCACAAAGAGTCGGACACGACTGAGAGACTTCACATACATAAAACTGGTGCTACATCTCAGAAGTCAAAAGAAGAAAGCATTTTCAGAGCAGGAGGGAGTAGAAAACGTTGTTAAGTGTTGTTGACAATGAGAAACAGAAAAGTATAAAATGGTATTAGGCTTTCAGGTTTGGTGATGACATGGTTGTTAGTGACCTTCAAAAGAACAGGTTTAGGAGAACATTAACCCCAGAGCAGAAGCACTTGCGTGATGTATGACCAAGAGTGCAGGAAGCAGGGCAGTGGATACAAACTACATTCTGACAATATATCAATAAATAGATGCTCAGGTAAGAACAGCAGAACCCTGTATGGAACAACAGATTGGTTCAAGATTGAGAAAGGAGTATGACAGGGCTGTATGCTGTCACCCTGTTTATTTAGAGAAATGTCCAGCTGGATGAGTTACAAAGCTGGAATCAGGACAGGCAGGAGAAACATCAACAACTTCAGACATGCAGATGATACTACTATAATGGCAGAAAGCGAAGAGGAAACTAAAGAACCTCTTGATGAGGGTATAGAAAGACAGTGAAAGAGCCAGCTTAAGACTAAATATTAAAAAAATTAAGATCATGGCATCCAATCCCATTCAGTTCAGTTCAGTTCAGTTCAGTCGCTCAGTCGTGTCCGACTCTCTGCGACTCCATGAATCACAGCACTCCAGGCCTCCCTGTCCATCACCAACTCCCGGAGTTCACTCAAACTCATGTCCACAGAGTCGGTGATGCCATCCAGCCATCTCATTCTCTGTCGTCCCCTTCTCCTCCCACCCTCAACCTTACTACATGGCAAATAGAAGAGGAAAAGGTGGGAGTAGTAACAGATTTCCTCGACTTTAGCCATGAAATCAGAAGACAACTGCTTCTTGGCAGGAAAGCTATGACAAACCTAGAGGGTGTGTTGAAAAGCAGAGACATTACTTTGCCAACAAAGGTCATACAGTCAAAGCTATGGCCTTCCCAGTGATCATGTACAGTTATAAGAGCTGGACTGTAAAGAAGGCAGAACACCAAAGAACTGATGCCTTTGAACTGGTGGTGCTGGAGAAGAATCCTGAAAATCCCTTGGACAGCAAGGAGGTCAAACCAGTCAATCCTGAGGGAGATCAACCCCGAATATTCACTGGAAGGACTAATGCTGAAGGTGAAGCTCCAGTATTTTGGTCATCTGGTGAGAACAGACGGCTCATGGGAAAAGTCCCTGAGCTGGGAAAGCTCAAGGGCAGAAGAGGACATCAGAGGATGAGATGGCTGGACAGCATCACCGATGCAGTGAACATGAACTTGGGCAAGCTCCAGGAGATGGTGAGGGACAGGGAGGCCTGGCGCACTGTGGTCCATGGGATCGCAAACTGGGAGACTGAACAACATCAAGGTTAAGAAAGCAGCTTTGCTGCTGCTGCTGCTTCTCACTTAACCAACAGTTTTGCGGATGAAATGGAGAGGGAGAGCTGGGTAAACTTATGTGCTGAAAAAAATCATTGGAAAAATAACAGCATTATAATGGTCTTGATGAGGCTCAAAACTCAACATCTGTACATTTTTAGAAAATGGCTTAAGATTTGTACGTGTTTCTAAATGGTCTCCCTGGTGGCTCAGGTGGTAAGGAATCCACCTGCAATGTAAGAGACCCAGGTTCGATCCCTGGGTCAGGAAGGTCCCCTGGAGAAGGGAATGGCTACTCACTCCAGTATTCTTGCGTGGAGAACTCCATGGACAGAGGAGCCTGGTGGGGTACAGACCATGGGGTCACAAGGAGTCAGACATGACTGAGCGACTAACACTAAATGTACACTTTACCTCAAGAAAAGAAAGGATCCTAAACTAACACTGAACTCCAGCTATTGATATGAAAGCTGAAGTGTTTAGCAGTGACGTGTACTGATGTCTGCAACTTACTTTGACTTGCATGATAAAAATAAGATGGATGGAGAGAGGTGGGTAGGTGGACAGATACGTGATAAAGCAAATGTGGCAAATGCTAATGCTAGGATCTCGAACACATGTTCACTGGTGGGTTACTACAACCCGTCTGTATTTTGAAAAACTTCATATAGTAAGAAAAGGCAACCACCGTAAAGTTACAGACTGACTTCCAATCTACATAATTTAATCGAAATTAAGGCATTCTCAAGACTGAAGCTGTGGAAAGCCTTATCTGTTTAAAGAGGTGTACGGAGAGGTGGGAAGCAGCCAACACTCACCTATAGACTGAGATGTGAATGCTGCTACAATCTGGGGGCTGGCCAAGGCCTCCAGCCGGTTCTTCAACGCCTCCAAGTGCACACATTTTTCTGAGTAGTCTGGTGTATCAACGAGCATCATTAGGCTGTTCTGCATACCTGTGAGCTTGGCTGAAATCACAGCTATGTCCTATAAGAAGACCAGAAGAGAGGATATTTATGTTAAGACACTCCAATTAAGAGAACATGGCTCATAAACACTTCATATTCAGTATTACTAGTCTTTAAATAAAAGCAAATTAAAACAAGGAAGTGCCATTTTCCTCCTAAGAAACTGGAAAAACTTCTGAAAAATTATAACAGCTATTTTTGGGAAGGGTGCAAAGAAAAAGTTTGTCTAAATTTATATTTTTTCTGGGGGGAAAATTAGCAATATGCATCAAGAGCCTTAAAAATATTCACAACCTTAGAACTTGGTATTTTCTGTTCTAGAAATCTAAAGAAAAAATCAGAGGGACACAGAAATATTACTGCATTAAAATTGGTTAATGTGATTTTAGTGTTATAATAACAAAGACCCAGAAGGAACCTAAATCTTCCATAATAACAAATATAGATTATGACACTCATAATGGCATGAGAAATATTGTACAGTCATTAAGAATCGTGTTTGGGGGCTTCCCTGCTCGCTCAGTGGTAAAGAATCCATCTGCCAATGCAGGAGACAAGGGTTCGATTTCTGGTCTGGGAGGATCCCACATGCCATAGAGCAGCTAAGCCCAGGCGCCACAACTACTGAGCCAGGGCTCTAGAGCCCAAGAGGCACAACTCCTGAAGCATGAACACCCCGGAGCCTGTGCTCTGCAACAAGAGAGGCCACTGCAATGAGAAGCCCACTTACCACAACTAGAGAGGAGCCGCTGCCCATCGCAACCAGAGAAAAGTCCAAGCAGCAACAAAGACCCAGCACAGCCAACAGTAAGTAAATTTAAGTGTTTTTAAAAATCACGTTTTGAAAAGTATTAATTACACAGCAAAATATCTACAACTTATCAGTAGGTGAAATAAATAACAAAAAGGACACACAAATACTAGAATATACAGAGACATGTATACACTGGGTTGGCCGAAAAGTGCACTTGGGTTATTCCATAATATCCCAATAATACCCCATAATATCTTATGGGAAACCCAAATGAGCTTTCTGGCTAACCCAACATATACCTATAATATATGTATCCATCTAAGATAATACAAAACTATAAATTTTTACAAACACCTAGAAAAATACCTAACAGACATTAAAAAAAAAATACTATCAGGGCACAGGAATAGGATCATTCTGTTTTCTTCCTTGCATTTTTCTCAATTTTCCACATGTTGTAAGACACACATAAGTTATGTTTATAAATAGAAACCGGGTTGCAAAGAGTTGGACAAGACTGAGCGACTGAACTGAACCGAACTGAAACGCTATTTAAAAGAAGAATGAAGAGCGTAAGGAAACGTATTTCACTGCAGTGTTTGACAGGTGCCCACGATGCCTCAGACACCATCTCAAAGATGGTTGAGACAAAAAGACGAGGAAGGTCACAGTGCAAGCCCTGAATGCTCAGTGAATGACTTGGGGGAGAAAGATTATGAGACACTTTAAGAAAATGGCTCATGGGCTTCCCTCGTGGACCTGTGGTTAAGACTCCACACTCCCAATACAGGGGGTGCGGGTCTGACCCCTGGTCAGGGAACTAAGACCCCACATCATGTGTGGGGTGGCCACTAGATAAAAAGAGGTTGGCTCGAGGGCCACAGGAGCACAGGGGAGGGGGCCATGAGTTCCACTCATTGGAGAGGCCAGGAGCCAGCAAGGAGAGCTGTAAAAGGAGGTGGCACTTAACTGCCTCGAGGGACAAGCGGAAGCTACCGTCCTATAAAGAAAATTAGAGGGGGGACAGCTCAGGCAGGGAACAGAGAACAGGCGTGAAAAGGGACTGGGTGTTCAGTCTGGAGCAGACAGAGGCTGAAATCACACAGAGGGAATGGCTGGATGAAGAGCTGTAAACACAGGCTGCCCAGAGCCCCATGGGGAAGGACAGGTTGTGGCTTGTAGGGGGCGTAGAATTTATCAGACGGAAAATGGGAAGTTGGTAGAGGTTAAGATGGGGGTGGGTTGGGGGTGTGAGGGACAGGGAAATGCCACATGCCAATCTGTGCTTTAGAAGATGCCCTGGACACGTGGGGGGATAACCTGGGACCGGGGAGGGCCTTGATGGCAAGGCGGCGAGTGGACGGTTGCTGAAACGGTCTAGGAGCAAAATGACTACAAAGCCAGACCAGGGGGCGGCAGAGGGACAGAAAGAACAGGCGACAGAAGAGAAAGAGGGAAGGGGCGGGGAGACGGAGGCAGTGAAGGGCCGCTGAGGTTCCCAGGCAGGTAAGCCTGCCTGGAAAAGGACGCATTCACCAGAGAGGGGGCACTGGATTACATGGAGAGTGGCTTTGGCCAGAAACAGTAAATTCTGTGTTTTAAGAGCCTGGGAGAGTTCAGCTAGATGCTTTGGGTCTTGTGGGCAGTGAGTTCTGAATATCAAGACAGCAGGGAAGAGAAAAAACAACATGTAACTTTTAGTTTTGTTGCTGCTGTTCAATTGCTAAGTCCTGTCTGACTCTTTGCAACCTCATGAACCCGCCAAGCTCCTCTGTCCTCGGAATTCTCCAGGCTAGAATACTGGAGTGGGTAGCCATTCCCTTCTCTAAGGAATCTTCCCGACCCAGGGATCGAACCCAGGTCTCCTGCTTGGCAGGCGGATTCTTTACCATCTGAGCCACCAGGGAAGCCTAACAACAACAACACAATACAGCATCCCCAAAAAAGAAACCTACCTGAGTCTTAAACGTCTCCTCGATATCAGCACTCAACGTGCTCCATTTGTCGGCTTCCTGAAGAGACTCTGCGGCAAGCTGCATTCTGGACTTGACCTGGTCGATTTCTACCAACACCTAGAAGGGAAATGAGGGTCTCAGACACTGAGGAAGCGGCAGTTCTGTTTTCTCTGCCCTCCCCAAGCAACTTGAAACCTAAGAACCATCATATGGTCCTGCCTTAGGGAACTCTGTACCCCGCACAACACCGACCACGTGGCTAAACGTTCAGTGATGCTGAAGAGATGAATGAGCTAAAAGTACTAAACGAAAGAGTAGTTTGAGTGTTTGGCAGAATTCTGTGGGGTGGCCTCCCGCTGGGAAGGTAAACATCTTCCAAAAACAAGAGTCAACAATTAGGAACCAGAATACCTGCATTGACTGAGACGTGTCCTGTTCGAACTTTTTAATGTCCTCCTTGACGAGAATCATTTGTTCTTTCAGAAAAGACGCCTCCTGTTTAAGGGCTTCGACATCACGGAGCACTTTGGGCATGTTCTGGAGGGCCTGGTGACTTGTTTCTGCAGCGAGAACCCAAGAACCAAAGGTGAACACCAGACCACTCACCAGTGAACAATACGAATAAATCAGACAACAGGAAGCAAATCTTCCCTACGGCTCTATGAACCACACAGTTTTCTGAGCCTGTGTTGGGCGGGTGGGGGCAGGGGTGGAGCTGGCCTCTGCTGGGACCCTGTCTTCCCCAGGATGATGGTGAAAGCCCTGATAAACCAGCAACCTGACCCACCACTACTGAGTTAAAGTGCAACAACTTTTTTTTTTTGGTTGCGCCACGCTGCTTGCAGGATCTTAGTTCCCCAATGAACCCAGGCCCCCCTGGTAGTGAAAGCAAAGAGTCCTAACCACTGGACAGGCAGGGAACCACATGCAACTCCCTTTTCCAGGAAGGAGAAGGGAGGAATCTGACACTGGTGAATGCCAGCTCTGCACCCCAAGCTTTCCATACATCACTTAACATACACAGCAGTCATTAGCAGCTGCCTCTTACAGAAAAGAAAACTAATGCTCAGAGAGGTTAAGTAACTTGCTCAAGATTTCACAGAGCTGAAGCCAAGGTGTGTCTGGACCCAACATCTGCTTCTGTGGTCTTTTCAAAATGCAGTCCACAGACTACTGGTATCAGCTGGAATGCAGTTAAAATGCAGGTCTCCGGGTCACCTGCCAGAGATTCTTATTTCGGAATCCTGGTAGGAGATCAAGGAACCTGTATTTCTTTTTTTTTTTTTTCAGACATCCCAAGTGTAGAGTAAAATCTGAAAATCCTCACAGATCAGGATGTTTTATCTGGAAAAGACATAATCCTTTAGTCCTTTAAAGAGCAATTCACCGGGGAATCAACCAAAGAAGTCCAGAGCCTTCTGCTCCTGATACCGGTACACTGAAAGGAACTTTAACATCGAAAACACACTTCAAGAACCTGTTCACCCCGCTCTGCCATAAAACAGCATTCTGTCTCCAGCACCGACCTTAAGTAAAGTTTTATGACTAACAAAACAAAGGCATAACACACAAAGATTTCTTCGAAGCACAGAGGCTTCCTGATTTTTAACAGGCTGTTACGGCCCTGGCCCGGCCCCTTGCCTGCTAAATCTCAGAGTCACTCTTCAGGTCTGGTTGGTTCCCTGTGAACTTCTTTCCCGCCCCCCTCTCCACAGCACCCCCAAATTTAGTTCTTTCTAGAATCTGTTTTAAAACTGTCACCTCCCATGGATGCCTCTGGAAGGGTAAGGGCCAAATCTCCATCGGAGGGGGGACTGGGGGACCACCTAAGGTAATGGTAGCCTTCTACGTCTTGACGGGGGGTGAGTTACATTAGCTGTATACACCTGCCAAAACCCATCAAACAGATCAGATAACGTCTCTCCATTCCACCTTCCACAAATTTTATCTAGGGAAAAAAAAAAAGAGCTGAGGGAAAAAAAAAAGAGCTGTAAACAAGAACTGAACTCTATAATGTTTAGGGTTCTAAATGAAATGTTTAAAGGGCGAAGTGTACTAATATCTGCAATTTATTTTTAAATACATCAAAAAATAAGATGGATGGATGGATAGAGGGATGGACAGATTTGCAAATAAAGCAAGACTAGCCACTGCTCACTGCAGAATCTAAGCAATGGCTGTTTGGAATTTCACTACAAATTCCTGCAGCGTTGCGGCACGTTTGGCACCTCCATTCACGGTTGCTAAGAACAAGGATCTGCCATCATTCTTGATTTTCACCCCTTATCTCTCATTCCAATCCACCAGCAAGTTCTCCCCTTTCTCCTGAAAATACCTTAAAGCTACCTGTCTCTCCCCATCTCTACTGCCAGAAACCCAAGTGAAGCCACGGTCACCTCTCTTCTGGACTAGAGCAATGGTCTCCTGAATGGCGACTTAAATCATCTCATTGTCCTGCTAAAAAATCCTCTGGTACCTTCCCACTACACACATTTTAAATCAGATCCAGACTCTTTAATGTGACAGTAAAATCCCTGCATGATCTGGCCCCTGCCAACGTTTCCAACCTAAGAGTGGATTTTGTTTAACACTGCATCTCTGGACCCTGAAGAACAGAGTTTGTGCCCAAAAAATATTTGCTGACTGAATGAATAATGAATCAATCCTCCCTATTAGGGATCCTCAGCAACTCCAGTTTCAGCCTCTGCAATCACTTCTTCTCACCACAGACTTGGGACCTTGTCTCATCATTCCTAAAAATAAAGCTTTAAACCTTCTATGGCTTCTCACTACCTACAGAAGCAGTCCCCAGCCTTTTTGGCACCAGGGACCAAAATTTCCAAGGACCTGGGAAGCTGGAAAGGAGCAGGGCAGGGGATGGTTTCGGGATGATTCAAGAGCACTGAATTTATTGAGTTCCTTGATCAGGAAGTGGAGCTTTCTATAAAAGTGAGCAATGGGAAGTGGCTGTAAATTACAGATGAAACTTGCCTCCCTTGCCCACCGCTCACCTCCTGTGGCCCGGTTCCTAACAGTTCCCAGGGGTTGGGGACCCCTCGCCTATAGGATGAAAATCAAACCTTTAGGATGGCCAGAAAGATTTAGTCTGATCCTAATCTACTTTTCCACCTTATTTCCAGCGGAAATTCCCCCTCATGGAAGTGTAATCCTCCAATAATAATAATAATAAGGACTAATATTTATTGATGTTATTGATGAAGCTCTATTTGAACTTCTCACTTTCCTCTGGACTGGGTAGGTCTCTTTATAGCCACCTGCCTCTGCAAGTGTTCCCTCTCCCTTTAATACCAGAGAGGTAGTAAAGTATTATGGATAAAAGCCTGGGATCTGGAACCCAGTCGCTTGGGTTCAAATCCAGTCTCCCCAATTATTAGCAACACGATGCTGGGCAAGTTACTACCTTTAGCTGCAGTTTCTACAACTACAAAGTGGGAATAATAACTGTGCCTACCTCTAAGGATTACTGCCATGTTTAAATAAGATAATCATGCTGGGGGAGGGGGCGGCACTATTAACATTTTCTCCGGAACACTTCTTCGTTGCACAGGGCTGTCCCAAGAACTGTAGGACATTAAGTCTGGGAGCCTCTGTAAGTCCCTCTCCTCCCCAACAAGCTGAAGCTTTTTAAAAACAGCTTTACTGATGAATAACTTACCTGGCATACAATTCACTCACTTCAAATATACAACTCAATGATTTTTAGCAAATCTAACAAGCTGTGTTATCTCCACAGAACTTTGACACCAGCCAAAAAATTCCTTCCTTCCACTTTGCACTTAATCTCTGCTTCCACCCCAAGCCCTGGGAAACCACTAATCTGCTTTCTGTCTCTAAAAATATAACTTTTCTGGACATTTCAGACACATGAAATCATGTACTATATAGTCTTCTGGATCTCGCTTCTTTCACCAAGGATAAAGCTTGTTCCCTTATGTTGCTGAGTTGTATTCCATATTTTATTTATCCACTCAGCAGCTGATAGACATTTATGCTGTGTCTATGATAGCGTAAGGCTATCCAAGGGAATACCTTGGTGGTTCAGTTGCTAAGACTCTGTGGTCCCACTGCAGAAGGCCCAGGTTCAATCCCTGGTCGGGTGACTAGATCCTGCATGCTGCAACAAAAAGTTTGAATGCCACAACGAAAGATCCCACAGGCCCTAATGAAGACTGAAGACCCCTCATGCCACAGCTAAACACCTGGTGCAGCCAAATAAAGTAATTAAAATAATTTGCTTTAAAAAGACCACGGATTACTAAGTATTAAGTAGCTCTTTTTACAAAAGTACATACAAAGCCCTTAAAACAGTGCCTGACGTATACCAAGGACTCAGACATTTGCCATCACATCATTATTAAAATCCTCCCCAAACTTCCCTGCAGTTCATACACTAAAGAATCTGCTTGCATTGCAGACCTGGCTTTGATCCCTGGGTCAGGAAGATCCTCTGGAGAAGGGAATGGCAACCCACTCCAGTATTCTTGCCTGGAGAATCCCATGGACAGAGGAGCCTGGGTGGGCAGTAACAGTCCATGGGCTCACAAAGAGTCAGACACAACTGAGAGACTAAGCACAATGTCTTCCTCATCTTTGCCCTGTGAAGCCTTCATTCAAGGCCTAACACAGGGAAAGCCCTTTATGAACCTCCCAGACAAGAGACAACTGCTGCCTTCACCTAGCTGTCAACTTCCAGTTCTGTTCTCAGTAAATCTACCTGTCACTGTAATTAAATTGTGCACGTGTCTTCCCCACAAGGCAGCAAACTCCTGAAAGATAAACTTTTCACCCCTGGTGCTCATTTCTTGATAGGTGCACAGTAGACACATGAAATTATTATTAACTCTGGTGTGTATTTTTTAAAATAATTCACTATTCTGGTTAGTTAATTCGATACTTTAAAGTCTCCCATTAGGACTTCCCTGGTGGTCCAGTGGTTAAGAATTCGCCTGCCAATGCACAGGACACTGGTTCAATCCCTGGTCCAGGAAAATCCCCATATGCTGCAGAGCAACTAAGCTCATATTCACAAGTGCTGAGCCCATGAACCCTAGATCCTGTGCTCTAAAGCAAGAGAAACACCGCAATGAGACCACAAACAGCAACTAGAGAGCACCCTCCACTCTCTACAACTAGAGAAAGTCCGAATGCAGCAACAAAGACCTGCACAGCCAAAAATGGAAGAAAAAAAAAGTCTCCAATCAGGACAGCCCTCTTCCTCATTGACATAGAGATCCACTGTAAGAGGGGTGTGGGGGAAGGATGGAGTGGGAGTCTGAAGTTAGCAGACACGAACTACTATATATAGAATGGATAAACAAGTTCCTACTACTTGTTCAGCACAGGAAATGATCTATATTCAATATGCTGTGACAAACCATAATGGAAAAGAATGTGTTAAAGAATGTATATATGTAAGTATATACAGTCAGTCAGTTCAGTCGTGTCCAACTCTTTGCAACCCCATGGAAGCAGCGCGCCAGGCCTCCCTGTCCATCACCAACTCCTGGAGTTCACTCTAACTCATGTCCATCGAGTCGGTGATGCCATCCAGCCATCTCATTCTGTCGCCTCCTTCTCCTCCCTCCTCCTTCTCCTCCCGCCCCCAATCCTTCCCAGAATCAGGGTGTTTTCAAATGAGGCAGCTCTTCGCATCAGGTGGCCAAAGGATTGGAGTTTCAGCTTACTGAATACATATATATAACACATATAACTGAATCCTTTTACTGTACAATAGAAATTAACACAACATTGTATATCAACTACAGGTAACAAGATAATTTTTAAAAAAAAATCCATTAAAACAATGTCTTCCCGATTTGCCTTCCCTATACATCTTCTATATGCTTTTTGCCAAATGTAAGAATCAGTTGACTAGTTATTTCATATTCTTAATATTTACTCCAGTAAGTTTTAAAAGGTAACTTGACAGCACTGCCGGAAGTGGAAAGCAAGGTCCCAAATCTGCAAGTGTTGCCGAGAGACGAGCAGCTGGCTGAGGCCTGGGTGTCCCCACGAGGACTGCGCGGGAACCGGACCCGGGCTCGCTCGCTCTCCACGCGAGGCGCTGACATTTACTGCCCACTACGTGCACCCGCGCGGATCCCGGGCCCGCCTGGGAGCTCTGCCCGGCCGCTCACCCTCCACGGCGTGGTTCACCTCTTGGATGAACAGCTGCAGCTTCATCACCAGGGTGGCTGCGTGGCTGTCCGCCTTCCCGGCCGCCGCCTCCTTGGGGCCAGCCCTGAAGGCCGCGTTGATCCACTCCTTCACGTCGAAGTCTTCCGCCAGGAACTTGGAGAAGTCCATGGCTGCACCGTCGCGGCTGGGCGTCCAAGCCTGAAGACCTGGCTCCGGGCGGCCACTCGGCTGCAGAAGCGGGCGGCCCCGCGAGAGCACCCGCGGCAGCCTGGGTAGCAGCGGGCTGGGATCGACGGCGCCGGAGACCGACCCCTCCACAGCCCCTGGGTCAGTGCTTTGATGTGTACGACCGGGATTGACCCTCGCCGCGCGCCGTACTTCTTCCGGAAGTAGGTGGCCGTTACTATAGTGACTGCAGGCGTTCCGGGAAACGCGGCGGGCTGCGAGCGTCCAACAGGAGGAGCGTCCCTCTTCCTCTGCTAATTTAAATGCCGGCTGGGCTCTTAAATACGTGCTTACTCTAAAGCCCTTACTTTTGTTAGCACACTTAGTCCTCACAATCCTTTCAGTACTGTTGTTCTCCCCCAACTTAAAGTGGAAGAACTGAGGCAGTTAAGCAAGTTGTTCAGTATCACGTAGCTAGAATGTCGCGAAGTGGGATTTGAACTCGGGCACGCCTGCTACTGAAACCTGAACTCTTTACCGTCCTTTAGGCAGTGGCACCCCACTCCAGTAGTCTTGCCTGGAGAATCCCATGGAAAGAGGAGCCTGGTGGGCTGCAGTCCATGGGGTCGCTAAGAGTCGGACACGACTGAGCGACTTCACTTTCACTTCTCACTTTCATGCATTGGAGAAGGAAATGGCAACCCTCTCCAGTGTTCTTGCCTGGAGAATCCCAGGGATGGCGGAGCCTGGTGGGCTGCCGTCTATGGGGTCGCACGGAGTCGGACACGACTGACGCGACTTAGCAGCAGCAGCAGCAGCAGCAGCAGCAGCAGCAGCTGTGCCTTCCCAAAGCGGGCAGACGAGTGTACATGACCTGGTCTCTGCCCACCACGCTTCATCCTGTCTCGCTGTTCTAGCCACGCTGGCCTCCTGTCCGTGGCCTGAGACACAAAGCTCTGGAATTCGCCATTCGGTACTGTTTCCTCTAGCTTAATTAAAGCAATGTGATACCTCGGAAAAGAGATATCTGGAAAGGCCTTCTTTGTCATAGGATTCAAAGTTTAAAAAGCAAACAAAAGCATCCTTTGGTTACAGCTGTGCTTAATTTTGCCATTTATCTGATCTCAACCAGGCATACTCCGATTCAGCGCATACAGTAGTTCTTGAAGACTGTTTAGCTAAGAACCTAAACCCGCAAATCATTAATAGGAAAGGTGATGTGCTCGCCTGGTAGAAGCAAACTGATCTAGTCCCGCGGCATGCTCAGAAGCCTTGGGTGCCTGTAATTACCGGATGCCCCGCTCCTCCCCAAGGAGCTGAAGTTTTTTTTTTTAAAGAAAAACAAAACAGCTTTATTGATTAATAACTTACAGGGCATACAGTTCACTCACTTCAAATATACAAACCAACAATTTTTAGCAAATTTAACAAGGTGTGCTACCTTCACAAGAACATTCCCATCAGCCAGAAAATTCCTTCCTGCTTGTTTGCACTTAATCTCTGCTCCCACCCCAAGCCCTAGGAAATCACTGATCTGCTTTCTGTCTTTATAATTTTACCTTTCAGACACATGAAAGCATACGCGATGTAGTCTTCTACATCTGGCTTCTTTCCCCAAGCATAAAGTTGTTCCCTTATGTTGCTGAGTTGTATTTCATTGTGTGAAATATGATATATTTTGTTTACCTATGCACCGGTAGATGGGACATTTATGCTGTTTCTAGTTTAAGGCTAATAGAGGGGTTTCCCTGGTGGTCCAGTGGCTAAGACTTAGTGCTCCCAATGCAGTGGGTCTGGGCTCAACCCCGGGTCAGGGAACTAGATCCCATATATGACAACTAAGAGCTGGCACAGCCAGTTAAATAAGGCTGTTAGAAATAACGCTGCTGTGAGCCTTCACTGCACGTCGTTGTGTGGACGTGTTTTCATTTCTTTTGAATAGACTCCTAGGTGTGGAACTGCTACGTGGTGAGATAGATTTATGTTTAATATTTAAAGAAACTGCCAAACTTATCCCCCATACCACTTTACATTACAGTCAATGTATGAGGGTTCCAGTTCTGTTTGGTATGTAGTGGTAAGTCATTGTTGCCTTAATTTGGATGGAGGAGCCTGGTAGGCTGCAGTCCATGGGGTCGCTAAGAGTCGGACATGACTGAGCGACGTCACTTTCACTTTTCACTTTCACACATTGGAGAAGGAAATGGCAACCCACTCCAGTGTTCTTGCCGGGAGAATCCCAGGGACGGGGGAGCCTGGTGGGCTTCCATCTATGGGGTCACACAGAGTTGGACACGACTGAAGTGACTTAGCAGCAGCAGCAACAGTTAATAATATTGAACACCTTTCCATGTGCTTATTAGCGGTTCTTACATCTTCTTTGATGAAGTATCTTTTCAAAGTTTTTGCACATTTTCAATTGGCATTGCTTATCTTCATATTGCGTGCATCTCAGTTGCTTCAGTCGTGTCCGACTGTGTGTGACCCAGTGGACAGTAGCTTGCCAGGCTCCTCTGTCCATGGGCTTTTCCCAGCAAGACTACTGGAGGGATTGCCATGTCTTCCTCCAAGGGATCTTCCCAACCAGGGGATTGAAACCTGTCTTCCTGAGTCTCCTGCACTGTAGACAGATTCTTTACCTCTGAGCCACTGGGGAAGGTCTGCCTTCATATTATTGAACTGCAAAGCTATTTATGTATTCTGTATGTAATTCCTGTATTAGAGGTGTGGTTTGCAAATATTCTTTCTCAATCTGTATAGCTTGTCTTTTCATTTTCTTAATGATGTCTTTTGAGGTGCATAAGTTTTTAATTTGATAAATTCCATTATCATTTTCTATTTTATGAATTACACTTTTGATATATGTAAGAAATCTTCACTCAACCAGAAATCATAAACTTCTATATTTTTCTCTAGAAGTTTAAAAATTTTAGCTCTTACATTTAGATCTATGATCCAGTTTGAATTCATTTTTTTGTGTATGATATGAGGTAAAGATCTAAGTTCTTTTTTCCTTTTTTTTGCATGCAGATATACAACTCTTCCTGCCTGCAACGCAGGAGACCCAGGTTTTACCCCTGGGTCGGGAAGATCCCCTGGAGAAGGAAATGGCAACCCACTCCAGTATTCTTGCATGAAGAACCCCATGGACAGAGGAGCCTGGCAGGCTACAGTCCATGGGGTCGCGTGAGTCAGACATGATTTAGCAGTCTTCCTTTTCTTTTGTCTTTATGTGTGTGTGTGTGTGTGATTTGCCTGCATACAGAATCATGAAAAAATGAAAAATCTTCCTTTTCCCTCTCCAGGTTGGATGTCTTTCTTTTCCATCTACTAAATGTTCTGGTTAGAATCTTCAGTGCAGTGTTGAATAGAAGTGGCAACAGACATCCTTTTAAGGATCTGTCTTTAGCATCCAGTCTTTAACCATGAAGTACAATACTAGTTGCATGTTTTTCATAGTTGCCTTTTTTTTAAGTCAAAGTTTCATTCTATTCCTATTTTTCGATTGTTAAAATATTGTATTTTTATAAATTGTGTGGTTTTCTCCTTTATTTTATTCATATGATGTATAAGTATATGGCAGTAGTTTTTTGGATGGTAAACCAATCTTGCATTCTTGGGGAATTCTACTTGGTCACGGTGTATAACAATTTTATATATTACCAGATTTGCTTTGCTAATATATTGTTGAGGATTTTCATGTCTATGTTCATGGGGGAAATTGGCCTGTAATATCGTTTTGTGATCTTTGTCTAATTTTGGTTTAAGGATATCACTGGTCTCATAGAATGATTTGGGATGTGATCCTTCCTTCTCCATTTTCTGAGTTTGTAAAGATTGTAACGTCTCTTCTTTTAAATAGCTGACAGAGTTCAAAGTGAAGCCATCTGGGCCTGGACTTTTCTTTGTGGGAAGATTTTAAATTATTAATTCTTTACTTGTTATAGACCTATTAAGAACTTCTTTACTTGTTATATTTCTATTAAGATTTTCTGTTTCTTCTTAAATCAGTTGGTATGTTGAGAAATTCTACAAATTTGTCCATTTCATCTAATCTGTGAAATTTGTTGGCAAAAAATTATTCATAACATTCCCTTATAATCCTTTTTAATTTCTGTAGAATTGGTAGTAATTACCCATTTTTATTTCTTGACTTTGGCAATATTTGTCTTTTTTTTCCCCTTGGTGGTGGTCTGTCTGGCTAAAGTTTGTTAATTTTATTAAAGTTTTAAATTTCATTTTTCCAGAAATCAAGGAGAAACTAAAGACCCTCTTGATGAGGGTGAAAGAGGAGAGTGAAAAAGTTGGCTTAAAACTCAACATTAAAAAATCTAAGATCATGGCATCCCATCTCATTACTTCATGGCAAACAGATGGGGAAAAAGTGGAAACAGTGACAGATTTTATTTTCTTGGGCTCCAAAATCAATGCAGATAGTGACTACAGTCATGAAATTAAAAGACGATTGCTCCTTGGAAGAATAGCTATGAAAAACCTAGACAGTGTATTAAAAAGCAGAGACATCACTTTGCCAAAAAAGGTCCATATAGTCAAAGCTATGGTTTTTCCAGTAGTCGTGTAGTGAATGTGAGTTAGACGATGATGAAGGCTGAGTGCTGAAGAATTGAAGCTTTCCAATGTGATGCTGTTAAAGACTGTTGAGAGTCCCTTGGACAGCAAGGAGATCAAACTAGTCAATCCTAAAGGAAATCAACCCTGTATATTCACTGGAAGGACTGATGCTGAAGCTGAAGCTCCAGTACTGTGGCCAACTGATGGGAAGAGCCGACTCATTGGAAAAGACTCTGATGCTGGGAAAGATTGAGGGTAGAAGGGCAACAGAGGATGAGATGGTTAGATAGCATCAGGGACTCGATGGACATGAGTTTGAGCAACTTCCGGGAAATAGTGAAGGACAGGGAAGCCTGGCATGTGGCAGTTCATGGGGTCACGGAGTCAGACATGACTTTGTGAACAACATAAACCACCGCCTTGCTTCAGTCTAGTTCTACTCCCTCCCCTCTCTGTTGAGCTACTGTTATCATAGATAGTATGTTTCTTTGCTATAAACATAAGACATTTTTTATTACTGTTTTGTGCAATTGTCTTTTAATTAAAAGTACCTTCACCAGTATGTTTTGCTTCTTCAGGTAGACTTACCGTTCAGTTCATTTCAGCCTGAAGAACTTTAAGAAAGCTTTTGATTCTTCACAAGACAAATCTGCTTGCATCAAATTATCTGCCTTTAGCTGGGGATATCTTTATTATACCTTCATTTTTGAAAGACAGTAATGCTGGATAGAGAATTCTTTCCTACTCAGACCACTGAATATGTCATCCCACTCAGACCACTGAATATGTTTTTTCTGTTTTTTCCAGTGAGAAGTCAGCTCTTAATCTAGTATGAGGTTATTGTGTGTGGTGAGTCATTTTTCTCTAAAGGCTTTCACAATTTTATCTTTGGCTTTTAAGTTTGGCTACCATGTGTCTAGGTCTGGGTTTCTTTGAGTTTATCCTACTTGAAGCTTGTTGAGTTTTATGGATGTGTTCAGTTCAGTTCAGTCGCTCAGTCGTGTCTGACTCTCCGCGACCCCATGAATCACAGCACGCCAGGCCTCCCTGTCCATCACCAACTCCCGGAGTTCACTCAAACTCATGTCCACAGAGTCGGTGACGCCATCCAGCCATCTCCTTCTCTGTCGTCCCCTTCTCCTCCAGCCCCCAACCTTTCCCAGCATCACAGTCTTTTCCAGTGAGTCAACTCGTCGCATGAGGTGGCCAAAGTATTGCAGTTTCAGCGTTAGCATCAGTCCTTTCAATTAACACCCAGGATTGATCTCCTTTAGAATGGACTGGTTGGATCTCCTTGCAGTACAAGGGACTCTCAAGAGTCTTCTCCAAGTGTAGATTAATGTTTTTCAGCAAATTTGGGAAGGCTTTGGATATTATTTCTTCAACTAACTTTTCTGCCCCTTTTTCTCACTTGTCTTTTGGGGACTCCCATTATGTATATGTTGGTGTGTATTTGGTCACCACACACCTAATTGTGTCTCACAGATCTCTGCAGCTTTATCTTATCTTTTTTTTTGTTGTTATTCAGATTGGGTAACTTCTATTGACCTATCTTGAGGCTCACTGAATGTTCTTAGGAATGAAGTCACTCATGGCAGGACAAGATTGAAGACATCTAGGTACCTGACCTGGAGAAGGCAATGGCACCCCACTGTAGTACTCGTGCCTGGAGAGTCCCATGGACGGAGGAGCCTGGTAGGCTGCAATCCATGGGGTCGCTAAGCGTCGGACACAACTGAGTGACTTCACTTTCACGCATTGGAGAAGGAAATGGCAACCCACTCCAGTGTTCTTGCCTGGGGAATCCCAGGGACAGGGGAGCCTGCCTGATGGGCTGCCGTCTATGGGATCGCACAGAGCCGGACACGACTGAAGTGACTTAGCAACAGCAGCAGCAGCAGGTACCTGACCATGGACTGCACACCAGTCCTAGGTCCACTACCTTTGCGGTTCTTGAATTTGCAAGTGGTATGGATTGAACTGTGTCTCCCCTGCACTGCCCATGCCCCAGGAGAGGTACAAATCCTAACCCCTAGTCCTTCCGAATGTGACTTTATTTGGCAATGGCATCGTTGCAGATGTAACTAGTTAAGATGAGATCATACTGAAGTAGGGTAAGTCCTTAATCCAGTAAGATCGGTATCCTTACAGGACGGTCGTGGGAGACACACACAGGGAGAACACAAAGTGACAATGAAGGCAGAGACTGCAGTGATGCAGCTACAAGCTAGGGAAGGCCAAGGACAGTCACAGATCCCTAGGATTCTCCTACTGGTTTCAGAAAGAGCATGGCCCTGATGTTAGACTTCTAGCCTCCAGAACCGCCAGACAACACATTTCTGTTAAGTCATCCAACCTTGTTCAAGAGTGTCGGGAAGCTAATAGAGAGATCTAAATATTGCTTAAGCCGCCGTTACTTTGAGTTTTTTTGATTTCCTGCAGCTGATCCTAATCTTAATACAGAGATGGTCAGCTTTTATTAAATGCCATCTTTTTTTTCTGTCTCTGCAAATAGTTATTAGTATCCTTAGCAAAATTTCATTGGTTTCCATAAGAGCAGGAGAGGTTTTGAAATGAATACAGTGACAAAATGGAAGTAACCACAAGTTAAGGTAGTAAATTAAAAAAAGAGAAATCTTAGATGAGACGATTTAAGGTGAAATGCAGGAGACATTAGAGACTCCAGTTCGATCCCTGGGTCAGGAAGATCTTTTGGGAGTAAGAAATGGCAACCTGCTCCAGTATTTTGGACTGGAAAATTCCATGGACAGAGGACCCTAGCAGGCTACTGTCCATGGGGTCGCAAAGAGTCAGATGCGACTGAGCATACGCACACACATATAAAGAGTACCTATCATGTCTGGTATTTTGTTGACTTCATTAAATACTTGCTAAAAACTATGAAGTAGATTTTTAACATTTTTATCATTTGGCATATAAAAACCGAGGCCTACTTGTTAAGAAACTTGCCAAAGATGGCAAGAAACTAGAAACTGAACCTGACTCCAAAACCCAGCCCTGTTTCACTCTCCCATGCAATGGAGGGCTGCAGGGAAGACTTCAGCGGTCTCTGCTGTTGTTTGCTGTTCAGTCACGTCTATCTGTGACCCCATGGACTATAGCACACCAGGCTTCCTGGCCTTCACCATCTCCCGGAGTTTGCTCAAACTCATGTCCATTGAGTCAGTGATGTCATCCAACCATCTCAACCTCCGTCACCCACAGGAAGGGAGAGGCTGGAGGTACATGGAAGTGATCAGGAAGTTCACGTGCCAGTTTTAATACAAAGCACTTTCAGCATGTGATTGACACCATCTGACTCAGAAGAGAGGCGAGCGGGGGCTATTCTTTTTTTCTGTTCAGCAGTTCATACTGACAGTGGCATTATCACCAAGTCATCTGTTGTTTAGTAGCTCTGTCCTCCACTATCTCCCAGAGTTTGCTCAGATTCATGTCCCTCGAGTCAGTGATGCTATCTAACCATCTCATCCTCTGCCACCCGCTTCTCCTTTTGCCATCAATAGTTACATTAAACAACAAAAAAAGAAAGTATGCAACACTTCATTTGCTTAAAAATGTCTAGAATATTTCCAAGGAACTAGTAATAGTTATCTCTTAGAAGGGCTGGTGGGAAGACTTTTCACCTTCTATTGTTTGAATTCTGAAAAGCTAACGTTGAGAATTAAAAATAAATTGCACCTAGGTGTGGCCTAGGTGTGCCCATGTTACTAAACAGCCAAGAGGATGTGAATTAAAATATCACAAAAAACTTCCAGGAAACCTTAAGAACGTCGCCAGTTTCCCTTTATTCCTTCCTCCCTCTACCCACTTCCTGTTGCCTAGAACTTCAGCAGCTAAAGCTCACAACATAATGTTGAGTACATCCTTGGGTGGTGACTTAGCACTGGTTGGAGCTTCGGTCCCTAATAACTTTGTGATATATACCACTTATATACTTTAAGGGCTTATACCACTGTGGACTAAGGATGTCGCTTGCCACTTCCATAAACAAACGATGCTGCAGTGATAAAGCCATCAACCACTGCAGTTGCCCCTGTACCCTGAGGGGATTTATGAGTTGAAAAACACAGGATACTGGTCCTCGATACTTAAGATGTGTATCAGGAATTATTTCAGAGTCCAGACTCTGGCACCTTTCCCATACACGGAAAAGCACTAAAATCATTAACTTGAGATGTCTGCTTTTGTGATTAGAAGTAATCTCTTGACGTACATGGAGGGGAGGGGTGTTTTTGTTTTTGCAGCAGAAACGCCTACATATCCTGGCTCTTAGCAACAGTCCCTCAGCATGTGGGATCCTCCTAGACCAGGGATCAATCTGGTTTTCCCTACATTGCAAGGATGATTCTTAACCACTGGACCACCAGGGAAGCCCTCTGGATTTCTTTTAAATAAGAAAACAAGCCTCTGTGTTTAAGCCACTGTAGTTATTTCCTTATTAAACATGATGCTAGTAGTTTGATTCTATTAGGAATAAACAATGAATGAGAGAAAATGCCATTTCTTCATCTACTCAGATGATCAAATAGTCCATTTGCGTTATCAATGTGGCTAACTGCATTCCCAAAGACTCTACACAGTGTATTCTTTCAATATGTCACTAGCTTTAAAGTTAGTATTTTGGTTATGCACTCAAAAAACAAGAATAAATGAATAACAGTTATCTGCTTCAGATTTTGGAGACAGGATTATAAATTTTCATTTTCTCTAATTTTTGAAATTTTTACTGAAACATGCACAATTTATGAGGCACAGTTCAAGGAATTTTTTTTAATAGTGTATACAAGGCCATCCTAAACTTCCTAACTACCCCTTCCCCCACACCCCCTGCCTGCAATCATAACTTTGTTCTTTCAGTCTCAGGGTTGTAAATTTTAGAATTACATAGCCTTGTTTACAAAATTTAAGTATTTTATAGGAAGTGTGTTCATTAGTTTCCGAGTATATTGTTATGGCTTTCTGCTTTTGACTAGATTTGAGTGGTTTCCAATAATTTTCTCTCTCTATCCTTGACATTTACTGCATCTCAGTATTAATTTGAACCCTGCCAAAATTTTAAACATTTGCTTACATTTATTTCATGAGGTAAATTTCAGTTATGGAGACTTCACTGACAGTCCAGTGGCTGAGACTCCAAGCTTACACTGCAGGAAGCATAGGTTCAATCCCTGGTTAGGGAATTAAGATCCCGCATACCACGGTGCAGCAAAAAAACAAAAAGTTACGGGTAAGTCAAGTCTGTTCATGTACTGGAAACCAGATGGACAAACATACAATAAATGAAATGAGTCCTAGCTTATTACTATGTAGGACTGGAGGCACTTCATATATAACTACTCACTTCTCGAAACAATCCTGTTACGTTCTTTACAGGGAAGGAAGCGGAAGAGGACAAATTACTTGTCCCTGGTCACATGGCTAGAGGCAGTACGTGAAGCTGAAGAATAGAATTACAACTAAGGGTTGATTAAACTACTTTAAACTGTTGGGGCTTCAGGAGACCTCAAACTTTAAAAACCTGTTATCTAGAGCCTAGCAGTAGGTTTTTCAACTTCTAAAATAATAGTATTACCCCTCAGTTTAGTTCAGTCGCTCAGTTGTGTCTGACTCTGCGACTCCATGGACTGCAGCACACCACTAGGCAGCATGTATGTATGTATGTATTTTCAACATGTATATATTTTGTAATGTATGTATGTATTTTCAACAGTATGAAAAGTATTACCTCTAGCCATGGAATAATGTATTCAAGAATAAAAGTCAAAGCAGCAGAATGTTTACACATTTTTAAATGCAAGCTTTCTCAGAGGGAACATGGTATACCTGGGAACGCATTGGGCAAGGGGCAGAAAGGCCTGGAGTTTTTCATGCCAGCTGAAATTAAACACGTGGTGAGCTCTCTGGACTTTGGGTTCATCCTACTTCATCTACTTGACTCCACTTCTTCCCAGTGAGAGGTCAGGTGTTACCTCTTAAAAAATACAAAACAAACCACGGCCAGCACTCTATTGTGTTCTTAGTGTAAAAACCAAACAAACTAGATGACAGAATTTTATATTTTGGGGTTGAGTAAGCACCTTCTGTATTAGATATATTTAAAGAATTTGTGATTTATAAACACTTCAGTAAACACTGTTTGTATGAGAATATCACCTTTGCTTTCAACCTTTCATGTTTGATCTCTCAATCTACACTATCTCATTTTTAATGAGTAGTATTCGTTTGTTTGGTCTTGTTTTTTAATCCTTCTTTCAACCTTTACTATCTCCACAGCCCATCTACCCTCCCAGAGTGGCTTGCAGATGCAGCAGCATTTTAGTCCAAACTTAAATTCATGGGAGATAAAAGGAGTTAACTGCAGGTAGTAGTCAGAGATTATGAGAAAACATGGCATTATGAAGGGACTTTCTTGTGGCTCTGGCAGTGTGTGCTCTATTCTTGACAGATGATGCCAGAAGGGTAGGGAGCACACAGTTACAGAAGGGCACTGAATGCCCCAAGTAAGCAACTTGAATTCAGCTGCATACACTTTTAGAGCATTAATGACCCACTTGGAATTTTTCAGCAGGGATCATGTACCCAGATCAGAAATCTGATGATGGCCAACTATAATGTATGATGGCTCAGAGGAGACCTGAGAGGCAGGCTACTGCACTGTCCAAAAAAAAGCTAAACCAAGGTGGTGACAATGCAGCAGGGATGCCAAAATGTGGTACTATTTAGAAACAGACCGGATAAGGGGACCTCCCTGACAGTCCAGTGGTTAAGACTTTACCCTCTAAAGCACTGGGCACAGGTTTAATCCCTTGTCAGGGAACTAAGATCCTGCATGCTGTATGGTGTGGCCAAACAAATTTTTTAAAAAAGAAACGGACTAGATGAGAAAACAGTACCAAGGGGATGGAGATGAAGCAGGCATCAAGGATCCATGAAGGCTTAGAAAGGTGTTTTCAAATAAACGAACAGAACGAGAGGGAGGCAGCTGTGTTCCATTTTAAGCACTTGGAGACAACAGTGGGAACCTCCAGACAGACATCCACTAGGCGGCTCGAAATACGGACCTGACGTCAGCAAGAAGTCCACCACCCACCTAGTGGTGAACTGCCCAGAACGCTTACAAGAGCCCTCAGGACTAAATCCTCTGGCAACACATTTAAAGGAAAGACGAAGAGGAACAGTCAGAGGTAGGCCGAGAGACAGGGATGAGCAGAATCCTGGGAGGAGGAGTTCAGGAGAGGGGAAAATGCGGGGTCATCAGTGCCAAACCTCCACCAGACACGTGATGGATCCCCCATCAGAACAGAAGACCCACAAAGTCAGGGACCTTCTATCACTGCTTTGTCTGCAGCGCCTACGATGGGCCTGGCTCACAGCAGCTAGTCAATTACTAGTTGAGTGAATAAAGGATAAGGATTGCATCTTACGTGATCACTGAACTTCAGAATTAGAAGGCACTGATGGCCTCTTCCAGGACACCCACCCCCCACCCCCTGGCCCTGTCCAACTCCACCCAAGCAGAGAACCACTGGCAAGCTGTCTCCTAGCTAACAGATGTATGTTCACACACAGAGACTCTACCTTTTAACTATGGGATAAAGGTCTTTTCATGTATCAGTCTCATTTACCCATTTTGGATGGAAGTTCTTCATAGCCAGGCATCGTCTTTACAATAGGCACCCTAGAAGACTTTATGAAATAAACTTGAGCCTATAAAGGCTCTAAAGAATATCTGAACACAAGACTTAAGAGTCAAAAGAATCTTATGAGTTATGACAAATGAAGAAATCACCCCATCACTTACCTGTTTTGAGTTTTCACATCAAGCATACCTTGATTTTTTTTTACAGCTCCCATCCGCAACATAGTCTTGGCAGATTTTCAGTTAAATGCAGGAAGTAAAAGATCAGACTACAAAGTACCCAATTTTGTGACAAAGATCCCCCCCAAAAGCCATGTAGTTTCTGAGGTGGAATCCTGCCCAGACAGGTGAGCTGCTCAGATCTCATACCCTACATCGGGCCACCCCAGCCAGGCTTAGCTCTCTTCCCTCACCAGGCCAAGCAGGACTTGGAAAACATGCACAAATGCCTAGCACATAGTAGGTGCTAAGGAGTAACTGATTACAAGCCTGGAATTTTCCTTTCACACCATGACTGTAACAAAAATCCATCTCTTTCAGCTTCATTCAGATCTTCAGGGCTTCTCTTCCCTGAAAGAGTTCTTAAGGTTCCACATTCCTCAGGAAGTCTTCCTCACGTCAACAGATGAGCGATCCCTTCAAGCCTATCATCTCCAAATGCAACGGGCACTGCATCTCCTACTTACTCAAAACTCCACAAAGTATATTTGTTACACAGGTATTTATTCAATAATGACTTTCTAGATTTAGTCATCACCTGAATCATTGCTGAACTCTTTTCGTATCTCATTTGCATCACAGTTCTTCACCATGGATTGTGAAGTCAACAGACCAGGGTGAACCTGTCAGTTATGACTTACAATGACTGGCATGGTGTCACCATCAAAGAGTTCGGGATATATGGTTGCAGAGAAAGAGGAGGAGGATGGAGATGAGGGTCCTGAGGAAGGGTCCAGACAGGCTGCCCAGCCCATGGAACCTGAGGCCTGAAAAAGGCCTGGGATCTGCTTTCCCCTCTGCCCTGAAGGGTCCATCTACGGGCGATTCTAAGGCACAGTGGTAAAGGACATGACTGGCCCACCAAGCACGGTCCTCTGGTCCAGTGGCAACCCCTCGCCTAGGACACAGTGCAACAAGCATTCCATTTAGAAGACCTTCCTGGACACATGTAAGCAGCATTTGCTCATGGAAATGGAGACGAGGTCCTTCTTGGAAGAGAGCATCCCAGAAGACACTCTGCCCCAAGAACCAACCAGGTCCCTTATGGGTCCCTGAGAACAGCAGCCTGGGAGCAACCAAGACTTTCAGAGGCTGACAAGGCACAGAGTGGATGAATGAAAAGGTAATACTACATGGAAAACAGCAGTGACAACTTTGGCTTATAAAACCTCCAACCTGGGGCAGGGACATCAGTGTCCACCAACATGCAAAACCAGACATGACCGTAGCAGATGGTTATCAGAAATGTTTTAGCATTTCCCACACTGCCTTCATCCCTCCCCGTCAGCCCCTTGGCAACACACACACACACACATTTGCAGAATAAGTCAGAGGCTGGCATCCAGAGCCTGATGTCAGGACAGAACTCTTGGCACTCTGCACTAAATCACCATGATCAGTCCTATCTAGACAGCAAAAGGAACATTGGCCTAAGCTTGAATGGCAGATCTGTCCTGGGAGGAGTCAGGCTGCACCCAAGACTGCCAGGTCGGGAAAGTCTTTCACTTCTCCTACTTCGCTGAAAGGCTGTCCACCCTGGTTGAATGTCAGCTTATACCGTAACCGGATGGGCTCCTAGGCAAAGATAAAAGACCTTAAATTAGTGGGGAGTGACAGAGAGATGGGCCCAGAGTCAAAGCCTTTACCCACCCAGTAGTCACCAAGTAACAACATGTGTATGTTAACTCCACCCAAGCAAGGTATGCCTGTGTGACAGGCATACCCTGGTCTCAACCCCCTGGGACTACAAACATGGGGGGAGCCAGGAAGAGCTGTCTTCCTATACTTTAGCAGCCCTGAGGTGGAGACCAGCTAAGATGACAGGCTGGCCTCACCTTTCCAGAGGATTCCATGGAGCTAAAGAGTATGTGGACCACTCCCTTGGTCCACAGCTATGACAATCTGGTCACAGATCTTCCAATCAGCCCCAAAGGAAAACAGACTCCAGCAAGGGACATTCCACCAGCATCCCAACCAAACTAAGACCTCAATACAGTTCTCTCCACCTGCCAGGCTGCCTCCCTAGAGTTCAAAGGCCCCCATTTCTGTTCTAGAACAGATACCAGAACGTACTTTGTGTGGATTGTCCAGCAGCAGCATCTGAGAGATCACAGCTGGAGGCGTCAAAGGACTGAAAGCAGGAAGCTTAGAGCTGGACGCTGGCTGCAGTTTCACTCTCATTGACTATCGGGGGGAGAAATCCAACATATGACTCATTCCTAACAAACTACAGCATTAATGAGGGAGATGTGGTGAACAGGAGAGCTTGGCCTCCACCCCACCAATGACTAAAAGAATCCAGAAGACCCTCCCACCCCACCTGTATATCTGTACAGATATATAGAAAGTGTATCTGTACTTGTGTGGTCAAAGGTCAGCTTCTGAGAGGCAGCATGAAGAAAGACAGCACATCCTGCACTGAATTCTAACTCTGCCTCTTCCTAGCTCTGCGACTCTGGGCAAAATACTTAACCTTTCTGAACCCTGGATTGATAACTTGTCAGAGAGAGGTAATGAGAGTCCATGCCCTACAAAATTACCATGAGTATTAGAAAGTACATAGTTTGGGGCGTCCCTGGTGGCTTAGTGGTAAAGAATCCACCTGCCATTGCAGTGCCAACGCAGGGAACAACTAAGCCCATTTGCCAACACTACTGAGCCAGTGCTCTAGAGCCCCAGCTCCATAACAAGAGAAGGCGCGGTAATGAGAAGCCCAAATACTGCAGCTGGAAAGCAGACCCTGCCAGCCTGGATGGAAGGGCGGTTTAGAGGAGAATACATCATGCATATGTATGGCTGAGTCCCTTCGCTGTCCACCTGAAACTATCACAACATTGTTAAGCTGCTATACCCCAATACAAAATCAAAAGTTAAAAAAAAGAGAGACTAGTCCCCACTTGTCACAACTGGAGAAGGCCCACGTGGAGCAACAAAGACCCAGCGCAGCCATAAATAAGTTAAAAAATAACAATAAAATAAAAGCAAACCTTAAAAAAAAAAGAAAATGCACAATTTTTGTCTGCCTTGAATCCTTTCTTTCAGGACAGGCCTCTTGCCCATTTCTTGTGATTCTAGTCTGGCTGTTAACCTGTGGGGACTGACTTCCCTTGAGAAAGGGAATGTGATATCCTACTTGGCCAGAGTGTCTCACATCCCTGAACACGAGTTACTGACCCAAGGTACACCAGTAACGTCAACAAGGCCGGTCTCAGCCCTTCCTTGGGTAATCCATATGCAATGCCTCATGCCGGCAGTTTATTTTGAGATAAAAAGAGTTAAGGCCCATGTAACTCTGGAGCTGCTGGCGGCCACTTTCCTGCTTTGTGGAGACTGTGAGAGAACAGGCTCCAGAAGGGAAAAACAAAGTCAAGAGAGGGAAAGTGACAGACTGTTAAGGAACTGTTTACAAACCTACCCGAGTCCAGCCATCTGTGAAGGTACACATTCAGGAATCCCCAGTTAACTGAGCCAACAAAATTCCCGTCTTATCTTAGTCTACTTTAAGTGAAGGCTCTGACCTTTCCATCTCATAGATAATGTCCCCACAAAGGACCTGATGCTCAAAAATGACAGCCTTTATTGAAGAATTCCAGGGAGCGGGCCAGCCGCTGACTCACCTTTGGCACAGCCACTTGAAACATGATGTCCCAGACAGGCTGGGTGGCAGTGCTCATCATGGTCAACAGGAGCACCTGCACCTCTGGGTGGCCGGGGGCTCCAGTCTGAGAAAAGTGGAGCAGAATTCGGAATCCATTCCGGTCATACACGATAAGAGGGGGCAGGCTGCCTGGCAGAGAAAGACCCAACCGAGAGGATTAGTGCGATGACAATCTCCCGTGAAGAGCAGCCATAAGAAACGCGCACCTGTCACCAAGTCCTCCTCTGCTCCACTCAGCACAGCTCCTGGGCTCAACCCTCTGCACCACCATAACCCAAGTCCTCATTAGCTCCAGTGGACTCCTCTGACATTCCAAACTGATCTCTCCCCCACCACCCAACCATCCATTACCAGTTAAAAAAAATTTTTTTTAATAATTTTTTTGAGCAAGAAATGATTATGACTAAAATAACAGATGGGGACTTCCCTGGTGATCCAGTGGCTAAGAGCCCATGCTCCCAATGTGGGAGGCGTGGGTTCGATCCCTAGTCAGAGATCTAGATCTCATATGCTGCAACTTAAACAAAAGAAAAAAGATCCCGCAGGCCATATGCCACAACTAAGATCAGGAAAAGCCAAGTAAATAAATATTAAAAGATAATGTGTGAACACCACAAAAAATACAGGATCTCACAAAGGAAGAAACAGAAAACACCTTTACCACTCCCCAGACATAAGCACCGCTAACACCTGGGCCTATATCCTTCTGGTCGTTTTTGTATGACAATATACACATACAACATCTCTTATATTTAATTTGACAAAACAGTAAAGACAGCAGATCTTTTCAAATTAATCAGGTCTTGGAAATGCTAAAGGGATCGTCCTAATTTAACTAAGAAATAATTTCAAAATTATTTCTTTGAAATAAAGGGGGGAAAAAGATAGATGAGACTAACTATAAGAAAAGGAGGGGGAGTAGAGCTATCTGCATGAACAGATACTCAGATAAGGACAAAACTGCAATCCAAAATGGCAAGTAAAACAGACCCAAACCTGAGAATTTAACATGTCAAGAGAGTATTTTTGAAAATCATCGGCTAATTCAGTAAGTGGTAGATAAATGGCTAACCATCTGGTAAAAAATTTGACGAAAATCCTTATCTCATGCCAAATACCACTTATCAAAATGCACATTACAAAAACATACTTTAACAATGAAACTGCCAAAGATTTAAGACTGAAAATATTCACAAGGTTATGGTGGTGAGGTTATGGGCAAACGTCAAACTTTCTATAAGGCAACTTGGTAGTGAAGGTCAAAATTTTAAACCCAGCATTTCTTAAGTATATTTCCTAATGAAATAACCAGGAAACTTTTAAAAATAGGTCTCCATTTATTGCAGTGACTTGTTCACTATAATGCTGTTTAAACAGTAAACAACTGGAAACAAATTATCCTTCAGAAAGAAATTGAATAAATGAGTTACAGTACATGTTAGTGGCACAGGTATGAATTTATGGATATAAAACAGTATACATACTATGGTACCAATTTTTAAAATACATGTAAATGGATAAGACAAGAAAATACATCAAGATATTAACAAAATTTCCATCTCCGGGTGGTAATGATACAGATGATTTTAACTTTATGTTCTCTTTATTTTTTCTAAAACTATATTGAACACTTTTTTGTTTTTTTAATAATTTTAGATTTATTAAAAGTTAGGGTATATGGGGAAAGAATCTAAGGAAGAATGGAGCTATATGTGTGTGTGTGTATATATATATATATATATGACCCATTTTGCCATATAGCAGAAACTAACACAACACTGTAAATCAACTATACTCCACTATACTCCAATACAAATTATTTTAAAAAACTTACAAAAACATAAAAGAATTCCCCTATACCTTTCACTTCAGTTCAGTTCAGTCGCTCAGTCGTGTCCGACTCTCCGCGACCCCATGAATCACAGCACACCAGGCCTCCCTGTCCATCACCAACTCCCAGAGTTCACTCAAACTCATGTCCATCGAGTCGGTGATGCCATCCAGCCATCTCATCCTCTGTCGTCCCTGTCTCCTCCCACCCCCAATCCTTCCCAGCATCAGACTCTTTTCCAGTGAGTCAACTCGTGCATGAGGTGGCCAAAGTATTGGAGTTTCAGCTTTAGCATAAGTCCTTCCAATGAACACCCAGGATTGATCTCCTTTAGAATGGACTGGTTGGATCTCCTTGCAGTATAAGGGACTCTCACGAGTCTTCTCCAGCACCACAGTTCAAAAGCATCAATTCTTCGGCGATCAGCTTTCTTCACAGTCCAACTCTCACATCCATACATGACCACAGAAAAAACCATAGCCTTGACTAGACAGACCTTTGTTGGCAAAGTAATGTCTCTGCTTTTTAATATGCTATCTAGGTTGGTCATAACTTTCCTTCCAAGGAGTAAGCGTCTTTTAATTTCCTGGCTTCAATCAGCATCTGCAGTGATTTTGGAGCCCAAAAAAATAAAGTCTGACACTGTTTCCACTCTTTCCCCATCTATTTCCTTTCACTTAGCTTCTCCAAATATTAACATTATATATAACCACCATATAACGATCAAAACTAGGAAATTAATACTTAACATTTACTATGTTTAAAATAAAAATTAAGAACGCAAAGGGCCCCCACTGCTGACTTTACTAGCTCTGCCTGGCTCCAAGGCAATCTGAGTTCACCACACTGAGCCACAAGGGGGCTCTGTGCCCCAGGAAGGGTCCCAGGCCCTAAACCTGATCTCAGCTGTTTCCTGCTCACATATCAGGGTGCTGACCACAGGTAGTCACCTTATTTAGCTGGGCCTTCAGTCTCCTTCCCTTTGTAATAAGGGAGGTTAATATCTACTTTAACTGATATCCTGCTTTAATGAGGATACTTAGTGGAAGAGGCTCACCAGTCAAATTCTTCCTTTCCTTTTAATTCCAGCTCTTCTTATTTATCTCAGGTCACACTGAACATTCCCTTCCTGAATTCCAAATGAAGATCACGTCCCTATGTGGACTCAAGAACCCTAATTAAATTCTGCTTGCCAATATGCTTCAGAGTCAACCCCATGACAGAAAACTAAGAAAAATATCAGCAAAGAGACCATGAAGCCACCTGCCTTATCCTTTGCCTGGAGGCAAGATTTTGAAGATTAAGGGCATGAAACAATAGTAAATAAAGCAGAATATAAAACAGTATAAACCCCCATGTTTAAGAGCCACTCCTATCAATCCAGAGTGAATAAAGCTGGGTGTCTAACAGAGAGGGAAAAAAGACTGAAACTGTACTTACTGGGCTTAACAGACTCCAAAGGGACAAACACTTGTGCCAGTGGAGTGTTCTGGGAAGATGGGGAAGGAGCCAACGGGCCGGCCTCCCAGGACCAACCTGGAGAGGACTTGGTACCTGGTGGTACTTCCTTGGGGATACTTTTCTGTGGAATATAATTCCTGCAAAGAAATAATAAGACTGGAAAAACTGTAGAGAAATCTGGGAATCTGATTAGACTTTCTGAAGAACAAGGGAAAAAATAAATATAAATGTGTGTGCCTACGTGTATGTACATATTTTCAGGGTATATGAGTTTAGAAAAGTAATCTAACCCATGCCTCGGTTTTCTTATCTGCAAAATGGAGACATTTTAATGTCTACCTCATAGGGTTATAATAAGAATTAAATGACAAAGTGTATGAAGTGTATCTGTGCACACACAATAAGAATCCAATAAACCAATGTTACCAGGCAGTCCCTGACAACAAGCAACTTGGTGAGATGACGTTTCCCATACATGATCACCAGAGTGACCTAAGCTAGGAAGATGAGAGCACATGTTACACTGGCCACATCATTCATACTTCATGATTCTGTCCCTTTGGAACACAAATCAAAAACATTTTTGGAAAAACCTAAGTCCAGACAGAAGTAACCCACTAAAATTAGAATGTCAAGCAGTTATAAAGAGCAAACTATGAAGAAATCCGCTAGATATAAACAAGAATGACCTCCCGGCAGAGCTCCATCTACACCTGGTTTGGAGGTCTCAGCCAGGGACACAGGCTCTCAGGGAGCTGTCTGGGGAAGGCAAAGTGCTCCAGCCTTGCCAGAGGCAGAGGGATAGGATCCATGAAAATGTATTTACATTCATACCTTAGAGCACCTCTATTTATATAAATCTGTACTACAGAAACTCTCCAAGTGCCTCCACACTGGAAGTTACGTAAATATCCGCAAGAGGGAAATGACTAAGTATACATTATATGTATATGAATTAGTATTTAACTATCAGAATGAGGCTAATTGACATAAACTGATGAAAACGCATCAAAGATGTGTGATATAAAAATCCACAGTGGGGTTTCCCTCGCGACTCAGTGGTAAAGAATCTACCTGCCTTCACGCCCTAGGGCCCATGCTCAGCAATAAGAGAAGCCACCACAAGAAACCTATGCACTGCAACTAGAGAGGAGCCCCCACTCGCTGCAACTAGAGAAAAACCAGAGCAGCAACAAAGACCCAGCTCAGCCAAAAATAAAATTATTTTTAAAAAGTTAAAAAAAAACCCCACAGCATAGTACAATCTGTCAATTATAACCTCACTTGTGTAAAACAAGCCACATATTACTATATGTGCAGGAAAAAAGCAAAGAAGGAGCATTCAACCTCGTCTTTGCTGCTGCTGCTGCTAAGTTGCTTCAGTCATGTCCGACTCTGTGCGACCCCATAGACGGCAGCCCATCAGGCAGGCTCCCCTGTCCCTGGGATTCCCCAGGCAAGAACACTGGAGTGGGTTGCCATTTCCTTCTCCAATGCATGAAAGCAAAAAGTGAAAGTGAAGTCGCTCAGTCATGTCCAACTCTTAGCAACCCCATGGACTGCAGCCTACCAGGCTCCTCCGTCCATGGGATTTTCCAGGCAAGAGTACTGGAGTAGGTTGCCACTGCGTTCTCCGAACCTCATCTTTAGGGAACAGTATTTAGGATTTTCTATATGATCTATTTCTCTAGTGATCAAACATTGCTTCAAACTACAGTGAAATCAGGAAACCAGAAAACCAACCTATAAAGACCAAAAACATCATCATAAGCTACCGCTGATGTTACTCCTGAAACCCCTTTCCAGAGGTCCTGGCCAAAATGTGTGTTCTCCTGACTTGGGATGGATGGGGAGTTAAAGGGGCGGCACACAGTGCAGCCCTTCAGGGAGAGCGGCAGTCCGGCCAGCTGCTCACAGCAGCCACTCTTCTCAGCCCCCTGCCCACAACACTCACAGAGGTCCCAGAGGCGGCTGTGGGGAGAGGAGGTCCAGCAAGTTCCTTTCTGCAGAAGGGCTCTGAGCACCACCAGCTGGCAGTGTGCTGGTGGTGGGGTTCTTCTTTTCCTGACAGCAACTCTGACCTGCAACCTGTCAAACCAGGAATGGCTAAAGTAAGGCCAGCGTATGGATGACTGTGAGCCGTGGTGACACCAGGGCACAGCTCTCCTGACCCCAAAGCCACTGCAGAGCAGGCTAACCATGTCTCCTAGGGCAGGTGGAGAACGGGCGAGAGGGCGTGACTCTTGAGCAGACCTTTGGTAAGCAAGAGTCTGGATACAACGGAAGAGGGCAGGGATACAAGGAGAGCAGAAACACGTCTCCCTCCAGGGGTTCAAGCCAGACAGTGGAAGGGAGGAACAGGCTTTGGACCTCCGAGTCCACAAGAGCCCCCAGGCTGTGCTGTCACCCTCCACCCTCCCCTGGGCAGTGCTGCCTTCACGAAGGCAGGTTTGAGGGACATCCCCTCTCCTCTCCAGCCCCCAGGAAGAGCCTCCTTACCTTGCTGGTAACTGGGGCATCACTGATTCCTGCAAGGAACAGAGTGGAGATGCACATCAGTAACTCTACCTGATACAAGCTGGGGACTAATGCCATCCTTTCCAGAACACGCAGAAAGCCTAGACAGAGTAAATTACCGGAACTCATTCAACTCATTCATGGCAAATCTGAGACTGGGAACAAGGAAAACCTCTCTGAACTTCCCAGTATAAACCAATTCTTTCTAAAAACAGGCACACACTCCCCAAGGGGAATGGGCTTACTCTCTCCCTGGGAGTCAGGACCACTCTGTGCCGGCTCCCCCTAGATACCACCCTTACCTAAGGCTGCCAGGTCCTGATGCAGTAAAGACGGCGTCACAGCCCCAGCCTGCTCAGACCCACTGTCCTCCAAGTCAATCAGGGGGCAGTTCTTCATGCAGCCTGTTGGATTCTGAAAGACTAGAAAACAGACAGGAAAATAAATATGAGTGAAAGCTCCACTTCCCTCAGGCCTCGTCCTAATCAAAAGACATCACACGGTTCCCCCTTAGCACATCCCTGAAGAACGTTCCACTGCTGCTGATTGGCTTGACTCAGCCTTGAGTGGCATCTGAAATATGAGGCAGCCAGAGAAACTGCCTTCCCATCCCTGCCATCACAGAATCCTCTCACAGTCCATCCAACCAGGACAGTAGCAGAGCGGACTGCTCCAGCTCAGAGGCCTTTGAGGTTCTGACCACAGCTGATCAGGATGATCTCGAGTGCTTGATAAAAATTTGGGGTAATCTTGGTTCAGAAAGGTCTAAGAATCTGCATTTCAAGCACTATTTTAGACCGATTCTGATTTAGCTAGCCTGGCACTAGGAATCACTGATGGTCAATTTGGTGTATAGCTCCCTTAAGTAAGCATTCACAAGAGGCACAATCTGAATCTGGTCCCAGAATAGCCACACACTTCTGTTTACAAAGCTAGCTGCTGCCCAGCAGTCAATCCGTGATGGCACGTGGGGCAGAGGCTGGCTGCTGCTGCTGCTAAGTCACTTTAGTCGTGTCCGACTCTGTGTGACCCCATAGATGGAAGCGCACCAGGCTCCCCCGTCCCTGGGACTCTCCAGGCAAGAACACTGGAGTGGGTTGCCATTTCCTTCTCCAAGAGGCTGGCTACATAAAACCAATTCTCAAGGGAAAGGGAAAAGAGAGTGTGTGCTCTCATTTCTATACCATAACCCAGAATGTTCTGAAGAGTCAGTTCTTTCCTGGGATTTGCAGGCTGCCCCATGGCAGAGGGTGGAAGATGCTCTCTGCACATACCTCTGGACACAGGTATGTCTCCCACAGAGCTGGCCACTGTGTTCCCAAAGGTGACACGGCCCTCCATCACCTGTTTGTACAGCAGAACTCCCTGGGTGAGGAGGTCATTTGCCTGGAGAATCTCCGCTGAAAGAGAAGAGAAAAATCAGAATCCCCCATTTAGCAACCAACATTCTCAGTCTTTTTTAAGCCATCCACAAAACATCAACCACACAGCTCTACCAGGTTCAGTATGGCCATGCCTCCTGCCCCCAGGTCACGAGATCAAGCCCCTAGCAGACCCAGTCACTCAATCACTGAACCTCAAAATTTCCTTCTTAGGTTGGAGGAGGAACCAAATCTTTTTACTTTTCTTGGTCTGTACTGCCCAGTATGACGGCCAACACTTGAAATATGGTCCTTTCAAATGAGGAACTAAAGCTTTAACTTAGTTTTAATTTAAAATTTAAACTTAAAGCTTTTCCATCAATGTGGATGCAAATATTAAAAAACAGTTATGGGACTTTATTCAGTCATTGGAAAGTGTGTAAGGAACAATTTGGTACATGAATCTACTTTTTCACCTGTAAATTTCATAAAATCTAAATCCAGATCAAGCATTCGTGATGAAAATTGGGACATCCAAATTGAAATATCCGAATAAGAAATGCAGTGGATTTAAAAAATGTCAAGGGTATCTCACGGTCTGGTTTACCTGCGAGAAACTCTCTCCTGGAAGACAGAGAATAGCAACAGGGGCAGGGGCTGTATATAACACTGCAGGCCACCGTGCTAGTAGCCTTCAAGAGCAACCAACTATTAATTTCCTGTCAATTTTTAAACTGAATGGAAGTGAACAAACAAGAGGTTGAATGTTGTATTTGGCATGTGCAAGGTGTTTTAAATTTCATTCATTTTGACTTCACGGCAACCAGAGAAAATAACAGGCTTAGAATAATTACATCATAAAAAACCCCCAGAAAACCAGATACCATGGGCCTCGTAAAATCACCTATGATGTATTCTTGTTCCTCCCCGACACACCCTCATTTGAACCTGAATCTGAACAAGCTTCCTGATTCAATTTATAAGAAACCAAGAATTTCAGAAATATCAGGAATGGAGAAACATTAAACACCAAGGGAGATGCCATCAGAAAAGTGAGACCAAGAAAAAAACTGTAAGTCAAAGGACATGTTTTTCATGCATGAAATTAAAAAAACAAAAACAAAAACAGGAGGCTAGCCACCGAAAGAGACTTAAATACCAAGTTTGGTTTTCCTTTCTGGTTCTGATTTATAACAAACTTTAAAAAAAAAAAGGGGGGGTCAGCAAGAGATGATTACAGAGAGAAATGCCCAGGGAATCTGAACACTGATAGATTACTTGGAAATATTTGGAATTTGCTTAAAAACAGAACTGGGGGTATGGCAAGGGGGAAGACAGAAGGACAGTGCAGTACAGGTAAAACAAGATCAAGACTAACTGTGAACGAACGGTGAAGAGGACATGGAGACAGCATCCCTTTCATGTGTTCTGAGATCCGTAAGGTAAAAAGCTTCATCTATTTCTACACTTGTGTACAGGATTACAGCTCTCCCACGTGCCTTTCACTCCACACTGGCCACCTTGCTGAGGCTCCCCAACCCAGTCCCTGAAGGCACTCCCAGACGTGCCCCTCGCAGTGGCTTCGCAGACCTCTCAGAGAGTCAGTCTTTCTGCAAGTCTTCAGTGGGAGCTGCTCTTCCTTCTACCCTCTTCACACCCAGCTGACACGGTAAACCTCCACTCTTTTCTAAGCTTGCAGACCTGCGGCTCATTTCTTGTTCAAGCCCAGATTCCTCTGAAAATTACAAGAGTCAACTCAATCAATGCCATCCCCAAGCGCAATCACTGGAACACCCAGAAGCCATTGTCGAGTTTCCGTGTCAGCAGCGCAGAGGAAGCCCCACGGCAGCCAGAGAGCCCACGCGGGTCTTGCACTCTGGGGAGGGCGCTCTCAGCGTCCAGAGAATAAGACCGTACCGAGCGCCTCGTCATCGTCGGTGGTGTCACTCGCCAGCCGGAACAGGGTGGGCCGCAGCTTTTCACACCTCTCATACACGACCTAGAAAATAGTTTGTTACATAAAATTCTCAGTAAGTGCGTTATAAAAAAAGGAAGATCTCAAGATGCGTACATGTGGAGAAATGGGAACTCTGAAACACTGCTGTCACAGACATAAAACGATACAACCACCCTGGCACTTTTTAAAAAGTTGACTATACACCTAGCATATGACCGAGCAATCCCACATTGAGGCATTTACCCAAGAGAAAGGAAAATATATGTTCACAGAAAACGGTCCTGAACATAAGCGTTCAGAGCAGCTTATTTCATAATCACCTGAAGTGGCAAGCAATGCAAATATCCATCAACAGACGAATAGATATGCATATTCTGGTACATGCACACCACAGTTTCTCCAAAGGAGAGAAGCCTAATCTACCCCCCAAAAAAAGGCAGGGGTGGAATACTGCATCATTTATTTATGTAAGAGTCTAAGAAATGTAAATTAATCAGCAGTCTTTCTCAGTCATGTCCAACTCTTTGCAACCCCACAGACTGTAGCCTGCCAGCTTCTACAGCTTCTACTGTCCGTGGAATTTTCCAGGCAAGAATACTCGAGTGGGTTGCCACTTCCTCCTCAAGGGGATCTTCCCGACCTAGGGACGGAACATGTGTCCCTTGCGTCTCTTGGATTGGTAGGTGGATTCTTCACCACTAGTGCCACCTGGGAAGCCCCAAACTAACTAACTAGAAGGGAGAAAACAAATCAGTGGTTGCTTGGGAGAGAGGGAAGAACAGGAGGAGGAGAATAAGGAAGTTTGAGGGGGAGAGGAACATGCTTATTATTTTGACTGTGTGAGGGCTTCTTGCAATCTGTGCATATGCTTAGTGTGTCAGTCATACTGAGTCCTTTCTGACTTTTTTTTGGAAGAGACTACCTGCAAGGCTGCCTGGTCTGGCGGCGCCTGTCCCGGCCGACGGTACGTGCTCAGCATTTCCTCCAGCACCTTCACGTGGCTCCGAACTTCCTCCACAGCACTCACCCTCTTGGACACCTTCTCCGATTTTTCTTGTTCCTGTCAGGAGAAAGACGATGAAGTGAGGGACAGACGTTCTTGAACGTGTGCCGGGAGAGGCATGCTGTACTATGCAGAGCTCAGGGGAGCCACCAAAACACTGAGTGGATGGAGTGTTCACTCAGCGGGCAAGATGATGCTCAAGGTCTGGAATTCCAGGGACAGACAAGGGGAGCATGTGTCCACTGGATCACCAGCCTCTATCCCTCTGGAAAGGGAAATCCCACACCTGGATTCCCACGCCAACACTGGTCACTGAGACAGAAACTGGGGTCTGTGAAATGCTTTCAGCTCTTGGACAGAAGTACCTGGAAGCACACAGAAGTTTCTGCTTCCAGGCACCACCTTGCTGCCCTTCAGGGAGCTCACAGCTGTTCCCTGGTTCAGGGCTAGGCGGCTGTCTCCTCTTCCAGCTAACTGTGCCCCCAACCCTCAATCACACACACACACACACACATACTGTCCCTGCTGCCAAGTTGCTTCAGTCGTGTCCGACTCTTTGCGACCCCATAGACTGTAGCCCACCAGGCTCCTCTGTCCATGGGACTCTCCAGGCAAGAATATTGGAGTGGGTTCCCATGCCCTCCTCCAGGGGATCTCCCTGTCCAGCCCCTGTCAAATGCTGGTTCTGCAGAACCCCCTGGAAAATGCCCACCTCCTTGACCAAATTCTTGATCAGCCGGTTTGCAGCCTGAAGATCCTCGGGATGGTTGCTTTTCAGAAGCCTTGTCAGAAGCTGGAAAGGGAACACGACTCAGTGAAACTAATTCTCTGTGTCAAGTGGCCCAGAGCAACAGCACCAGCCACAGCAGAATTACCAGTCACAACAGCTCACACATTTAAATGCATTACCTTACCAAATCCTCACGATGACGCAGTAATTTAATGATCGTGACCATCGTGACATTCCCCACAGAACACTGGTGTTTCAACAGGGAATGGAGATGGATGTCCCAGGAGACACCTGGCCAAGTCTGGAGACACTGCCGGTGGTCACAACTGGGAGAGGTACTGACATCCAGCAGGTAGAGGCCAGGGACACCTACACACCCCGCGTCACAGGGCATGACAGCCCCCCGTGAGGAAGTTAACTGGCCCAAAACATCAACCGTGCCGAGGCGGTCTTAGAGCACATACTCTGATGTGAGAGACCTCGGGAGTCTCGTCCACTTTGTTCCCAATGCCTAGCGGAATGCCTGACACGTGGAGTCACTCACTCTTCGTTGGAGAGATGGTAGGAAAGACAGAGAGCCATCTTTCTGAGCATTGCAGTGTCTAAGCAGCTGGCCCAAGCTGACACCAGACTGACTTACTCAGGAGTCCACGCCACACCTCCTCCCCTGCTCCTCCTGAGGACCCCACAGGAGAGGAGGCAGAGGGAAAGTCACCCAGAACCTAGCACAGCTCTGCTCATCCTGCCCACAGTGAGCACCGAGATCCTCGGGAGGAGGACAGCTGACAGGTGTGGCTGGAAGGCAGAGGGCACCAGAAGAGACCCATCCTCGGACTGGAGTCTTCCTGGTCCTACACTCACCAGACCTTGTGAGCGACCGAGAACAGTAACGACCAAAAGCACTGCCACCTTTCGGAGGTACCGTGGAGTTATCCCCGAGTCCTGGCCTAGGTTTGGACCACCGTGTTTTTCCCTCCCCTCTCCTTAACGATGTCTGAGGAGCAGCAATACGGGGAGGCAGGGGCGGAAGGAAACAGGTGAGATCGGGCTTACTGATGCTTTCTCTTTTGATCTGAGCCAATGTGCAACCCATGCTTTCCTCCCCAATCCCCTTCCCCAAACACCACACACACTCTGGATACGACTGACCCCCCACACTACCCACTAGGGTTGGCCTTTCGTACCTTCTTTCCCTCGGGAACACTGAACAGATAAGGCGGAAGACCCAAAGAATAGGTCACTTATTTGACCTCTCTACGAAGACATACAGACCCTAGGACACCTCTCTCTGCTCCAGAGAGAACTCACCCCACCTCCCCACATGCCAGTTCAGATCAGAGGGTACTGGAGGGGAGTCCCTCAAAGAAGAGGTCAACTCAGACTCCTGGTTGGCCTACACGGTTAGGGAGAAGCTCCTTACCTTTGACTTTTCTTCATCAGCATCAAAGATGGAGCTCTTGGGCCAGGGAGAAGGTGGGGGCAAGATTTTATCCACTGGAAGTTTAGGGTCTTGCTTTATGATTCCTAAAAAAAATGCAATTCATGGATAAGATGATATAAATGCCTGCTGACTTCAGCAGGATCCAGTATAAAGTCCAGAAACCCCTGGTTCCTGATCTCCCACCAGGAAGACACTGTCATCGACCTTAAAGGGAAACACCCAGGGCGTGATCAAGGCTCTGCATCCTCCCTTGGGAGAATCCCAAGTCCGGGATGGTCAGAGCCAACTAAATCAGGGTAAAGGCAGACCCTAAGACTAGCAGCCTATGGTCCCTACACTATACAAATACTGACCATTTTATGCAGGTACACAACCTCTCAGGGCCCAGAAATTAGCGTAGGATCTTTGATACTCATAAAAACACTGAGTGCGTGTGACAGGGGAAAAAAAATAGCCCATCCTAAATCCGGTTCATCCCACAGAGCCTGGGAGAAAAGAAACGTGGACTCCCAGCTTCGACACAGGACACACTCTGGAGCTTGCTTCACAAGAGGAACAGGCTCATTCTCCAAGGGCCTCACAAAAAGAGAATGGGAAAGGCCCAATGGCTCACCGAAATCCTTCTCTCCCCAGAGAGAAGCCTCACACTGCCGGGGGAAGGACAACGCACCTGCGGTCCTTAGAAGAGTGGTGAAAACCTAAGGCAGCTGGAAAAAAAGAACAGAAAAGCTTGCACCCCTGGATGCAACGTGCAACGTGTCCTGGCCCCAGCCCGAGATGGGGTGGAACAGAATCACAAACAGGTCCCTCCAAGACCAGGGACACATGCCTTTCTAAGACCAAGGCTTAATCAGAACAGACACCACTAGTGCCAGGCAAAGGGCATCAAGGAACAAGTAACAAGGGTCTACTGTCAGGACAGGCAATGGAATAAGAACTCTTCTGAGACGCAAAGCAAGGAAGACCCAAAGCTGAGAGCAGAGCAGATACCGCGAGAAACTCTCCAGGCAATCAACCCCCACCTCAAACACAAGCCAACACCAGCCCAGAGGAATCTGAAACCTGGTACAGTAAGGGTAACTATAGCAACAATCATCTCAAACCCAGCTCAACTCCTGCTGAATTCTTTACCAGCTGAGCAACAAGGGAAGCCCAAGGACACTGGAGTGGGTAGACTATCCTTCTCCAGCAGATCTTCCTGACCCAGGAATCAAACCGGGATCTCCTGCACTGCAGCCGGATTCTCTACCAACTGAGCTCTCAGGGAAGCCCCCAGTCCCTGCTAACCAGAAGGAAGGGTCTGCCCACTTTCGGGGACTGAAATTACTTGCATCAGCCTCGACTACTGTGTCTACTGGACACAAGGTCTCCAGCTTTCACCCAAAAATGACAAACTGTACAGGAAAGCAAAAAGGAACAACCACTGTGGGAAGGGAATGCGATGCAGTCAGACCTTGTTTCTTCAGCATCTGATAAGCATCTCGGATCTTGATGTCCTCTGGAAACCAGACTGTCCAACTGAAGAGTATTTCAATGATTCTTCCCTTAACTTTTTCTGTAGTCCAGGAGCCTAGGTACTAAAGATAAAAAGGACAGGGAATTACTGAGCTGAAGGGCCTTAGCGAGACAGGGAAAGGGCTGCAGGACATAACCTTCAAAGAATGACACAGATGTTGAGGATACAACATAAACTAGTCAGAAGTGAATAGGTGCAAGATGGTGGTGCGATTCGATTTCTGGTACACCTTGAGCCTCACTACACGCTCACTGCAATACATCAGCTAAACGACACACACATAGCCATGACAGTCCCAACCCTGACCATAAAAGGCCATAAAGAGAATAGTGGCCCAATTCCTGGAAATCTCCACTCCACCTTTCATAAAATAGTTGGACTAATCCTCCCACTTGTTACCCTATGAAATTACTGAGCCCACAAAAACTAACTACCCCATATTTAAGGGCCACTCTCATCTTCTGAGACAGCCTGCATTCTATCTATGGAATGTATCTCTCTACAAACAAATCTGTTTTACCACTTAGTTCTCAGGACAGAGCCCCCTTGCCTGCCCACTTGCAACCCTCACAAGCATTCTATATTAATAAATCTATTTATCTATATTCTGCCTCTCGCTGAATCCCTTCTGTGCTGGGACATAAAGAACCTGAGCTTCACAATGCCATGTGGCAGCTCGGATGAGAGTGGGGTTTTGGGAGAGAATGGATGTATGTACATGTATAGCTGAGTCCCTTTGCTGTTCACCTGAGACTATCACAACATTGTTAACTGGGTATACCTCAATACAAAATGTTTTAGGTGTTAAAACACTTAACAACAAAAAAGAACCTCAGCTTCAGGAAGTCCTGATTTTAATTAAAACACAGTGGGGACTTCTCTGGTAGTCCAGCAGCTAAGACTCCACGCTCCCAGTGCAAGGGTCCTGAGTTCAACCCCTGGTCAGGGAACTAGATTCCACATGCCGCAACTAAGACCTGGTCCAGTCAAATTTAAAAATAAAAAAAAAAGAGATAGTGGGTTTTAATCCCAGTCCACAGGTTCAAGTCTCAATCTAAGTTGTGGCTGGGTTCAAATCCCATCCGAGTTGGGCAGTTTCATTAGTAGACTGCCCAGCCCACAGCATCACTGAAGAGATGGCAGCTGAGAAGCAAGCTGCTCAAGGCTGGTTGAGAGGGCAGGCACAGCGAGAGGACAAGTTATGCACCCAGCCCCAGCACTCTTTCCGGGTTTCAAGGAGTCAACCTCCAAAGTCACTAAATTCAATCCCACCATACACTGGATTAGGTTAGAGCCCTAGGGGGCACTCATTTTTTTTGAGTGTAGCATAAAAATATATTTGGAATGAAAATAAGATAAAGTGAAAGGAATTGCTGAAACTCAAAATGTTTTGAATCATTATTTCTTAAAAGATCCTCTTAGGAAATCCCTGGTGGTCCAGTGGTTAAGAATCTGCCCGCCAATGCAGGGACACGGGTTTGATCCCTGCTCAGGGCAGATCCCACATGCCGTGGGGGAACTAAGCCTGTGAGCTGCCAATGAATGAGCTCACACAATGCAACTACTGAAGCCTGTGCGCCCTAGAGCCCGTGCTCCGCAATGAGAGAAGCCCCACAATGAGCCATGCACACACCACAAGTAGAGAGGAGCCCCTGCTTGCCACAACCAAGACACAGCATGGTCAAAAATCAATACTACTACTAAAAGATCCTCTTAAAATAAAAGGATTTATTAATCCTCATAAATAAAAGAATTTTGAAAATTATATATATAATATATATGTGATAGACATAATTTCCAAAATATTTGACCTTTCTCTTTAGTTCCTCCTGGCACAGAACTTCAAAGACCCTTGGAATTTCGTAAGTGACAGGACGGTCTTTTTTATTTGCAAGTCCTCCCCAGGGACCATACCCAAGTTTATGCTAAACATTCCTGGTGGACACCTAGCTTCAAGGGAAGGGCTGACCATGTGATCAGAGGATTGGAACTATGCATCTCACTTATCCTTTAAAATAAAAAGGATATTATTAAGCATAGTGCTTTTCTGTGTTCTGTGAATCTTTCCATCCAGTGAATCAGGCAACCTGGCAGAGGGGGGTCAGAGGAACCTCTGACCTAGTAGCTGGTCAGGCAGAAGTGCAAGTAGCTGGGGATCCCTGAGACGCATGACGGGTGTCTGAAGTGGACGTAGTCTAGGTAGGACTGAGCTCTTAGCCTGTAAGGTCTTAGCGACACCCACAGAGAGGGGCCAGGCGCAGGGCGCTCACCTTTGGGGACAGCACTTTGATGAGCTCGTTGAGGAAGCGGAACTTGGCCACCTCGTTGTGGAACTTCTCTCCACAGTGGTTCACACACGTCTCCAGCACCTGCACAGACACAGGACTCCCATGAGAAGGGGAAGCCACTGGCTCCAGAGCTCATTCCAAACCTGCTACGTATCTGCTGGAACCATGGCTCAAGACTGAGGTCACTAAAGTTCGGGAGAAAGGGTGAGACTTTCAGATTAAGTAAAAAAGCACTTGTTTGCTCTTGTTGTAACTGACAGGTTTGTGTCCAGGAAACCACTCGGTGGGGGAATCTGAGGTCACCCCACCTTTTATGGAGACCCTCCAGGCAGGTGAAATTGGTCAGAGAATCACTTCCTATCAAACTATGGGTTACTTGCTGGCATTCTAGTGACAAATTGGGCCTGTAGATGTTTTCTTTGGCCCACAGCATTAACCTCTCAAATCAGTCACTAATACTGAAAAATCCTGAGACTTCATCTGGATTTTCGTTTTCTCTTAAACAGGAAGTTCTAGCAACACTGAGCCCAAACTCATCCCTGGCAATAAATAGCCAGCGGGTCCTGTCACGCAGCTGCCCTCTTTAGACTGGACGTGATCTCTCTGGTTCTTTGGTTCCTCTCGTAGGTGGCTCACTCACTTATGTTACCAGTCTGGCCCTGTGGGCACTTGACCTCACCAGCCCTGGTCTAACAAGGGCAAAAGGAAATAAAGCCTTCCTTTCCTTCCTGCTACTCTCCAGGAACAGATCTAGAATGGGGCAATCTGAGCCCAGAACTCCCTCTAGCCTGCCTTCTGAAGGCCAGGGAAGGTGAACCTCTCAGAGGCTCTTTCCCACACTGAAATGCTAGCCTTGGGACAGGAGAGCTAAGGGGCAAGCCAAACTCACCGTTAAGGCATAAAGAGCTTCTTTCTCTTGCGGAGACTGGATCTTGTGGGCCAGCAGCCAGGGCGCATGGGTTGAGCTAAGGGAAAACAAAGACTCTGGGTGGAGAGGAACACACCAACCGGTCTGGCTGAGCATGCTCAGTCAAGTCCCCTCTGCCCAGGAGCCTGGGTCCCAGAGCAGAGGTAGGACATGACTGCACACGACCATGCGCGAGCCCCCAAAGGAGGTCGGCTCCCAGCCACCCCCATGTCGCGCAGCTACGCTTCCAGAACACACCATCCTCTCCCCAGTCCATCCATCCCTACAGCTCCCAGACCTGTATGTAACTTGGTCTAGAGCGGCACAGACCTCATTTGTTATTTGATAACTGTTCAGTCAACCCTGGAGCAGAAAATGTGATCAAACTTCTTGTTCCTTTCAAAATGAATATTCAGCAACATGGAGATAAAATACCTGGATAACTGACTCATTTCTCAAGTTCCTATCCAGGGGACTTCCCTGGCGGTCCAGTGGTTAAGACACCACACTCCCACTGCGGGAGGCAGTCTGATACCTGGTTGGGGAACTGAGATCCTGCAGGCCGTACTTCATGGCCAAAAAATAGGTGGAAAAAAGTTCCCATTCAGACACTTCAGAAATCAAATTCAATAAAATCTTAACCTCTCTTCCTCTGCTCTTAAAAAAAAAAAAAAAAAAAAGACTGCATTTATATTAGCTTAACAAGCTTCCCTGGTGGCTCAGTAATATAGAATTCGCCTGCAATGCAGGAGACGCAGGTTTAATCCGTGGGTCGGGAAGATTCCCTGGAGAAAAAAATGGCAATCCACTCCAGTATTCTTGCCTGGGAAATCCTATGGACAGAGGAGCCTGGTGGGCTACATGGGGTTGAAAAAGAGTCAAACACAACTTAGTGACTAATCAACAACAAAAGCATCTGAAATGCAGCTCTGAAATGGACATTCAGAAACATGCTGCTAAATATAGTATAATCTGCAAATAAAAAAATTTTTTTAATAAGAGCACACTGATCTTTCACATTACTATGTACCCTAGTTACATTCTATCCCTAACATTCAGAGAGCTCCTCAGCAGTAATGTTTCATAAAAATTATTTAAAATTAAAAAAAAAATTTAATTTTAATTGCCAGTTACAAACTTTTTTTTTAAAGAAAACTACATGAATTTGCTATTTCTAGAAAAATAACATACTCAGTAGATCATGGAGGGAGGAAAAAAGGAAACGAAGCCTAAGCTATGTAAAACAATCCTGAGAAACACAGCCAGGCACACATAGTCTGAGGTGCCTGTAGAAGTCGGGCACATGTCTGACGTCACCTTACCCACTGGGATCAGTGTTCACTTGGTCACAGAAATTCTGGATAGCTGACCAATCCTGTTCTGACATGCTTGGGTCTGTGGCTTTATCTGTCAAGGAAATAAAAAGTAAAACTGAAGTATAATAAAGGGAAGCATACACACCGCTCCACATCTCCACCCCTCAAAATAGGACAACAGCCAAGGACTGTGTATATCACACCTCCCAAGGATGGGACGCAGCAAGCAGACAGCTGGCGGGGGTTGGGGGGTCGACCGTACTCATCACTGTTAGGCGTGGGTATGGCTCATGACTCAGGGACTGCTGACCACAGGAACGAGCAAACTGATTAACAAGCTACTGTCCTGACAGGGGCTCCATTCCCAGTGCAGGGGTTGGCTTACGCACACCTTCTTCATGCCGTGTTGACCCCCCCACCAGGGCCCTGCAACAAGGATGGGCACAGGCCAGCATCTATGCATAGGCCACAACCTGCAAGCTTCTTTTTTATTTTCATTTATTGGCTGCACTGGGCTTTCTCAAGTTGCAGCATGTGGGCTTGGATGCTCCACAGCATGTGAAATCTTTCCGGAGCAAGGACTGACCTCATGTTCCCTGTACTGGCAGGCAGATTCTTAACCACTGGACCACCAGGGAACGCCAAGAACCTGGAAGGTTCTCAGCCATGTGACAGGAAGACCAGAACTTATAGTGAAGCCCTGAGCAGCACCCGCCATGTCCCCAAAGTAACAGGCCGAAACCTGAGCCTCTGCTTACTGAAATCCTCTGTCCGACGTAAGAAGCTTCTCCACGTCAGTGGCTTATCCTGACAGGAGGACCTCCTTGCCTTCACTCCTCAGAATGCCGTTTCTCTCTGCTACCATACACACATGCCCAAGGAACCCAGATCCAGTCACACTGGTGTCTCCCCGCTTGGAACATTCGTATTTGTACGTAATCTGAGGACATGCAGCCTGAAGGGTACCAGGGCGCAGCCCGGAGCAGCAAACACCTGGAGAAAGGGGGCTTATCAGAAGGCCTAATGTGAGCCCACGCTGCACTGAGGGCTGGGGCAAAGCCTGACTTCCTGGAATCTTTGTGTGACCCCTTCCTGGTGCTACATGGTAGCAGCTTCTTCCCCTCCCGCTGCTGCCGCCTAGAAGCCCTGTCCCAGAAAGGATGCCCACTCCACAGGCCCGGCCTTCCAACTGAAACAAGTCACGCTCTCACAAAGCAGTTGCCAAGACTGTCTTCGTCCTGCCCTTTCACAACATTCCCCTACTCCCCACTGTCCAGCTTATCCTGGACTCCTCGCCTCTCCAATGAAACTTCTCATTGGTCCTGACAGAGAAGCTCTTTCAAACTCTGCCAGTAAGTAATTCTTATGGTCATACTTCGGACACTATTCCTTTTGCCTGAATGTCCACCTCTCTCTTCTCTATCCATTCTCAAGGTCATTCTGAATTTCCATCTGCTCCCAAAAGCCTCCTCCACTGCTCCAGCCCCAACTAATTCTCCTCCCTTCTGAAGAGTCTACAGGGGCTTTCCTGGTGGTCCAGTGGTTAAGAATCCACCTCCCAGTGCAGGGGAAACAGGTTCGATCCCTGGTCCGGGAAGATCCCACATGCTGCAGAGCAACTAAGCCTGAGCAACTAGTAAGCCTGTGCTCTAGAGCCCAGGAACGACAGCTACTGAAGCCCAGTACTTAAAGCCTATTCTCCGCAACACGAGAAGTCACCGCAACGAGAAGTCTGCACGCTGCAACTGAAGAGTAGCCCCCACTCACCACAACTAGTGAAAGTGCTCATGCAGCAATGAAGACCCAGTGCAGCCAAAAATTAATAAGCAATTAAACAACAACAACAAAAGACTCCACAGGCAACTAGAATTCAACTTTCCAGATGGCAGTCACTTTTTATGTCACGTGGAAGTCGCATGCCCCTAGCTCAACCATGAGGTTCAAAGGACAGTACTCAATCCCCCACCTTCCCCCTCATTAGCCCCATCCTAAGTGAACAGAGACAACAAAGAAGAGCAAAGGAATCAGCTTACCAATTTCCCCATGCTCCTCACCTTTCTCCTCCTCAAAGCTCTTTCTCTATGTTCCACCTCTCGAAATGCTATTCACCCTTCAAATCCCAATTCAAATGCCACTTCATAAGGGCTTTCTTAATCTATCACCCACCCCCACAAAACAGAAGCCATCGCTTCCGTCTCAGAAGACCCACACTCTACCTGCTCTTTTAGGATCCGGATCTCCGGCTCCATCCTTTATTAGTTACATGTCGCTGGACTCTCAGAGCTCCAGTTTCCTCAACTATAAAATAAGGAAAATGGTACGTTTCTCGTGGGATAGTCATGAGATTTTTTTAAAGACAGTGTCGAGTGCTTCCCTGGTGGTCTCTGGTTAGGACTCCATCTGCCTGTGAGCTTCAACTACTGAGTCCACATCCTGCAACTACTGAAGCCCGTGCACCTCGAGCCCAAGCCCCGCAACACGAGAAGCCACTGCAACAAGAGGTCCATGCACCGCGACCAGAACAGCTCCCACTTGCCACAACTTGAGAAAGCCTGCAAGCAGCAATGAAGACCCAGCGCAGACAAATACATGCATCTTAAAAAAAGACAGTGTCTGAAATACTCAGCATAGCAGCAAACATTAAGTAATCAATAAAAGACGATCTTGTAACAGTCTTTGTATTTTCCTTTAAAAATACGTACACAACTTAGTACACTTGAAACTTCAAAAGTCTGTTCAAAACTAAGGTAGAAGCACTATGTTTCCTATAATGCTTGGTACAGTGCTTTAGGCATAGGCACAAAATAATTACTCAGGACATAAACTGAAAGCAGTGATACTCAAGAGAGTCTGACTAAGGAGATCTGACTCTACTGTACAGGGACATCTACTCAATGCTCTGGGGTGACCTGAAGGGGAAGGAAATCTTAAAGAGTGGATGTATGTATATGCATAACTGATTCACTTTGCTGTATAGCAGAAACTAACACAACACTGTAAAGCAACGATACTCCAATAAAAATTAATGATAAAAGGAGATCTGACTCATCTGAACTACTTCTTTCTGTATCAGTAAAACTTCATAAAGCTGCAGTTCACGACAAGGTCAAGCTTGACACCTAAAAGGCTTTCAGACCTCAACACATGACTCTGTGAGAGCAGTTCCCCAACCTTTTGGACACCAGGGGCCAGTTTCATGGAAAATAATTTTTCCACAGATGAGGAGGGGGTGGGGTGGGGGAGGTGGTTTCAGGATAATTCAAACGCATTACATTTACCATCTGCTCTCATATGAGAATCTAATGCCACCATTAATCCAACAGGAGGCGGAGCTCAGGCAGTAATAACGATGGGTAGTGGCTGTAAATATATTAACAGATGAAGCTTCGCTTGCTCACCTCCTGCTGTGCAGTCTGGTTCCTTATTTGCCGCAACCTGACCGGTACTGGTTTGTGGCCCGGGGGTTGGGGACCAGTGCTCTATGACCCAGCGGCAGAGAAAAGCAGGTAGGACCCTGTTCACCAAGCAGAATCCAGCTCTCTCCCTCCTCCCCTACCACCAAGCCATCAGGTTTTCCAAAGAAAGGAAGGGAAAAAAAAAATTCTACAAGCTTAAATAATGTTCTAAACCCATAACCAGGGCAAAGCAGCAAAAAGATCTATAAAGTAAGTTTTTTTATTTGGTATATCTATATCGTAAGGATTCCCTCAAGGTTTTTCACAGCTCCCAAATAACAGCAATAATAGTCATAGCTGCTGCCACCCCACTTTGTTTTTTAAGAACTTGCTTTATGTCAGACATGACGCTGAGTGCTTTCCTAGCATCCCTTTCCTGTAATCCTCAGAAAACTGAAGCTGGTACTAGTTAGCCCAGCATTTTATAGACGAAGAAATCTGCCCAGTCACAAAACTGGAAAATGACAAAAAAAATCTCAGGTCTGCCCAATTCCAGGGCCCAAAAGTAAGTCTTCAGTTCTCTGACAAACTCAGGGCCTCTTTTGGGAACTAGGTTCTTTGACCTTTTACCACTAAGTTATCAGCTCCCTAAGGCAGGAAGGAGGCCTGTCTCATTCACCTTCCCACCCTCCGGCACCTAGACTGTCATCAGCAAGGATCTACTAATGAATCTTTCACTATTCGAAATCTGACCAGTTGGCTGGACATACTGCTGACACCAGGAGTTCTGAAATAACTGGGTCTCCAAACACTTAATCCCATCCTGCCAAGCTATTTCAGTGTCCTTGAGCAGGTCCAGAGATAATAATTCCCACAGGATTTTTAAAAATTTAAAAATTTTTTAAAATTAAAAAAAAAAGGAGATAGCTGAGCCCTCCAGCTATGAGTGAAATGGCTTCCCCCCCTCCCCACCCCTGGGCGGTGGGGGGTGGTTAGGGGGCCTCCTGCGAGTCTGCAGATCTTAGTTCCCTGACCAGGGACTGAACCCAGATCAGAGGGGAAAGCACTAAATCCCAACCACTGGACTGCCAGGGAATTCCCTGAATGGTTCATCTAACATGACTAATTCAAAAGCCAAATCATCTCATCAGCCACAACCCCACCCCCAGGGTCATGACCCTGATGTTAAGAGCAGCCTGTGCTAGTCAGGGGAGCCCTGGGGCTGTGGGGAAGCAGTCACCTTGAGAACACTTAGAACTCAATCCTGCAGCAGTGAGTATGCTCTGTGTGGGGCAGATACACACCAACCCATCCGGGACATCAAGCAGTGCTTAAAGGCCAAGATCCACCATAGGAATGATGGGTCCAAGATAAAGAATCAGCTCAGTTCTAGAGAAGCTGGGAGAATATAAATAGATAGAAATCCAGACCACTCTCATCCCCAAGGGAGGCAGAAAAATGAGGCTGGAAGACAGGACTTATCACCTGGGAGTAGGTCCAAGTAGATGGAAGAAGAAAGATTACAGAGCATCCAACTAAGCGAGTGGCTCCCTGGCAGCACTACCAGAGCTGAGACCAAGAGGCCCAGTGCTGCTGTTAATAGCTTGAGACTCCGCTGGTTAAATCGCATACAGCACCCCATGCCACCGGGCACAGGAGGCTTTTCATTAACAAGGAGGAGGCAGCTCTAAATGCAGTCATGTGGAACAACGCCCAAAATAAACTAAGTGGTAGTGGTGGGGGGTGCTGCAAAATGCCCAGAAGCTGCTACTTGTATTTTTAAAGCTTGAGCTTCTGGTGAAACAGGTTCCTGGCGTTCCTTTGGGGGAACTGCTCCTTCTCAATTCTAGGTCCGATGTCTTTCCTTTTCTGGCAAACAGTATGAGCTCGTTTTCTGCCACTCTCTACTAAGACGACTAGTGATGAGAATAGCTAACACTATAATAATAGCTAACAGTGATAGATAATAGCTAACACTGCACAGGCACTGTCCCGTGTGCTTGAGATGCACGAACTCCCCTGATCCTCACATTCCCAAGGTGTCAGTCGCTCAGTCGAGTCCGACTCTTTAAGATCTCATGAACTGTAGCCCATCAGGGTCCTCTCTCCATGGGATTCTCTAGGCAAGAATACTGCAGTGGGTTGCCATTTTCCTTTCCAGGGGATCTTTCTGATCCAGGATCGAACCTGGGTCTTACGCATTGTAGGCAGATCCTTTCCCATCTGAGCCACAGGGGGGCATGCTATTACACTCCAGCCTTAGGAACACAGCTGCCTTGCTGAGGTAAGATCTGTCAGTGAGATGAGCTCTGGGGTCTTCACGTGCCCCTGGAGTGACTTCCTTCTCCATCCAGCCTAGACTCAGGGACTTTCCTTCAAGTACACTCCAGTCCTTGCCCCACCACCAGCCTCTCTAGTGCACGTCCATCCACGTACCACCTCCACGGGGCCCCAGCCCCCACAAGTCTGGTTCAACAGTTTCCTTTCTCTGCTCCTACGGCGTGCAGGGGCAGGGAGGTGGAAACTGCACAGCCACAAAGACTACAGGACACATTTCTGAAGTCCACCAACACTCCAAAGCCCAAACTCAGAGGAGCTCAGGTGCAGAGGGGAAGAGGTGGGCCCTCTGTCCCAGGGCACATCTGGGAATGTCTGGAGGCAGTTTTGGTTGCCGGATTGGAAAGGGGGTCTGTGCTGTTGGGACAGGTTCTAGCCCTACCCGAACAACTGGAAGATCTCAGAACTTTGGGACCACAATGGTCTAAAACAGCTGGAGCTTAAGGATCCCCTCCTGAACAGTCTTGGTTCCCTTCTTCTCCCCTACCTGGGTCAGCGGCTGGCTGGCTGGTCTCTAACCCGGCCCACTTGACTTTTGCAACTCCACCGCCTCCTAGTCAACCACCTTCTTTCTGTCCCTACCGTTTAACACTGAGATAACTCAGTAATCTTTCAGTTGCCAAATTCAAAGTTCCCCCATCCTCCTTCTCTTTTTCTCAGCAGCAAAACCACCTACCAAGTATACCTTCCTTAGAGACCTGCAGCTCCCCTCCTCCCAGCAGCCTATAGGCTCCACCTTCTTTCCCAACCCAGCACCCCCCTAACCCTGCTACCTTCACGCTCCATGCGCAAACTCAGTTATTCCTAATGCACACAGGCAAGCTCACTGCTAATGAACTGAAGATCTCAAGTTGACCTCCAGGTCTTACCCTCTCTGGAGCCAACCAATCGCCCAGAGAGCTTCTCTTTGTGCCACAAGCACCTCAAACTCCACAAGTGAAGCATCTCTAACCAATCAGTTACCTGAGCCTGAAACTTCCAATCCAACCTAGATCCCTCTGGTCCCCTGCCTCTATTCTAATGCATTAAGGCTGCTGATCGAACTAGCTAATCATTTCTACTCTCCATCCCAACACCTTTGTACTTCAGCCCCAACACACTACCAGAAGAGCTTTTCATCTACTCTCTGCCTAGACTCCCATCCCTAATCAATTCAGCTCTTCACACAGCTGCAGGTGCTGCTTTTAACAGAAGTACTTGATCAGAGGGGCTTCCCAGGTGGCACAGCGGTAAAGAATCTGCCTGCTTGTGCAGAAGACAGTCAGGAAGATCCCCTGGAGTAGGAAATAGCAACCCACTCCAGTATTCTTGCCTGGGAAATCCCATGGACAGAGGAGCCTGGCGGGCTACAGTCCACAGGGCCGCAAAAGAGTGAGACAAGACTGAGCACGCATGCACACTTGATCGGAGTTCCAGGCTCTGACATCTCCCCGACTACATTAAGGATAAACTCTGAACTCCTTTCTGCAGCCCACAAGACCCTTTAAGATCTGGCCCCAATTAGCCATGCAGTCTCTTTAGGCTTTGCACTCCTGCAGCTGACTTCCTTCTTCCCAGAATGCTCCACACTCTTTCCCCCAGCTTTTGCACATGCAGTTTCCTGAATCTGAAATGTTGTCGCCTCCATTGTCCACTCAAATGCTATGTCCACTGAGACAATCCCCTCATAAACAAACCAACTCCCACCACTGCACCTTAAACAAGCCCAGTATCCCTCCCATTTGCCCTAAGGTAGCAAAGTACTGCTCCGATCGGCTTCCATCACCTACTTAAATACATCTTTGTGAGCAAGGGCTCTGCCTTACACATCTTAGTACTCCCGGCACCCAGCAGAGCCCAATACAAGGAGCATATGCTTTATTCTCTTGGAATTTCAAGGCCCCAATCGGTAACGCAGGGACCGTAACTACCCCAGGACTGCCATGTGTCTTACACGAGACAATATCAAAAGTCCGGCCAGAAGGAACTCGCACAAAAGGTTTAAAGGGCTTCTTTTGACATTAAAGTCGGGAGCCAGAAAGAGTTCTTTCCCAGAGGATGGGTGTGTTGCACAGCTAAGTCTAAAAGTGCCCTTCTCTAAAACGAGGTTAGTAACCGAAGCTGTCTCTAGGGGTCGTAATAAGGATTAACAGTGGCTGAAATGCCCTTTAGCAGTGTTTGGCATAAAAGCGAAGCTCAATAAACCGTAGCCATTATGTTGTTAACAGTTTATGCATCGCGATGGGGGCAGGGGGGCGCAAAGCGCCCAGCCTCGGGTCCGCAGCCGCGGCAGATTCCTGGGGTTCCTCTCCAGGCCCGCCGAGAAGATCCTCCCACCCGTGCCGGGCCCTGCCTCCCTCCTCGGGCGCCAGCCTCCCCGAGGCCACCTGCCCACCCGCCAGCCTCAGAAGAAAGGCCCGGGGAGGCGGGAAGCGAGGCCTCACGTGGAGCGCTGCGCCCAAGCCGAGGCAGCCCCGGCTACTCACTGAGCCACAGCTCCAGCGCCGCTGCCGGCCCCCGGGGCCCCGCGGCAGACTCAGCTCCCGCCGCGGCCCTGGCCCCCGCCGCCACCGCCGTCGCCGTCGCCATGGGCCCAGCCCCCGCCGCCGAGGCCGCGGCCGCCCCTGCCCTTCAGCCGCCGGCGTCTGCAGCGTTCCGGGGCTGCCGACGCGGCAGGCGACGGCCGGCACGTGACGGGGCGGGGGCGTCTGGCCACGCCCACCGACCAGGTCCCGCCTCCGCGCAGGCCGGGGCCGGTGGGCTCAGCCTCGCCGAGAGCCTTCCACTCCGCGCTAGGCGGCCGGCCGGCTGGTTATCCAGACCCGCAACCAGATCAGAATTCGTCAAGTCAACCTCGCAAGACCTGCCAGATAAAATAGACGATGCCCCGTTAATTTGAGTCTCAGATAATTAATTATCTAGCATTTTTATTCCGGACGGTCTTTCCGGACCACCACCGGATCTATACTGTGCTTTCTTTTCTGCATAATACATTACACCACCAGCGTGCTAGGCACTTACTCATTGTGTCAAAGGATAATCGCCACGCCCCCATAAAAAAAGTCATGATTCTCATACATTATATAAAATGAACACGTTAAGTATTTAACACTAATGAGGGAACCAAGCAGATGTTATAATCCATTCAAAAGAGAAGTCAGGAAAAGGGCAAATTTATACAGAATAAAGGAGTGTTGCAACAGATGTGTAGACACCCAAAGTAGCTGAGTTAATTTGCATTTTATATATTTATTCATTTGCTTTTCACCTTTTCATTTAAGGCCTCTCGGTGAGATTTACAAGGATCTTAGTTCCCTGACCAGAGATCTAATGCCAGCCCGGCAGTGGAAGCCCAGAGTTCTAACCACTGGGGCCACCAGGGAATTCCCCATTTTGCATGCTTATAGGCAAGAATTATTTGCATTGTTGTCAGTTGTAAGACATCTCTAGGACAGTGAAGGAAAGTCTAGGTACTGGAAAGGTGTGCTCTCTAGATAATGGGTAATTTTCCTTTGAAGCTCAAGTGCTCTGTACTCCATTACCTGCTTCACCCCACTAATACAGGCAGGAACTTTGTGCACGTCTATGTCTCCACTTACCTAGGGTCATGCCTGGCACACCAGTACTGATAAACACTTGTTGAATGGCCAGATGAACAGTGGAAGCAATAAGAGGTCGCTATAGGAATTTAGGGTCTTCTCAGGTGGCGCTAAAAGAATCCACCTGCGAATTCAGGAGACATGAGATGCGGGTTCGATCACTGGATTGGGACGATCCTCTGGATGAAGGCATGGCAACCCACTCCAGTGTTCTTGTCTGGAGAACCCCATGAAAGGAGCCTGACATGCTACAGTCCATAGTGTCACAAAGAGTCGGACATGACAGAAGCGACTTAGCATGCATGCGTCCATAGGAATTTAGATCCCATCTCTGCCCCAAATAAACACACAACATAAGTTTCAAAGTACTTTTGCTGTGCTGTTAGCTTCAAAACAGATCCAGCCACACACATCTCCATCTCACAGATTGTTGCCTGGAACACCTTTCTATATGAAAATTATACAGTTGTTACCTGTCTTAGTAAACTTGGACTGATACAACAAAATACTAAAGGTTGAGTGTCCTAAACAACAGACGTTTATTTCCCACTGGAGGTTGGCAAGTCCAAGATCAAGGTGCTGTTGACAACCTGCTTCCAGGTTTTCAGAGCGCTGCTTTCTTGTGCTCACAGGGTGGAGAGACAGCAGCTCTGATCACTTCCTCTTAGGGCACTAATCCCATCGTGAGGGATGCATCCTCAGGACTACAGCTAAGCCTGATTGCCTCCCACAGCACCCACCTCAAATACCATCACATGGGTATTAGCACTTTAGCATGTGAATTTGAATTCAATCTATATCATTACTCATCAAGGAAATTCTGTATGAAATTAATGAAACTACATGTTGTCCTTTGGACTGCCAGATCAAACCAGTCAATCGTAAAGGAAACCAACCCTGAATATTCATTAGAAGGACTGATGCTGAGCTACAATACTTTTCCACCTGATACAAAGGACCAACTCACTGGAAAAGACCCTGATGCTGGGAAAGATTGAAGGCAGAAGGAGAGGGGGACTACAGAGGACAAGATGATTGGATGGCATCATTGATTCAATGGACATGAGCAAGCTCTGGGAGATGGTGAAGGACAGGGAGCTTGGTGAGTGCAGTCCATGGGGTTACAAAGGGTCAGACACAACTGAGCAATTGAACAACAATCTGTTGTCCACAGCACATCCTCTGTGTTATCTGATTTTGAGCCTGGGGATTATTTTGCTTGTGTGCTAAGTCACTTCTCAGCAAGACAGTTTATTAAAAAGCAGAGACATTACTTTGCCAACAAAGGTCTGTCTAGTCAAAGCTATGGTTTTCCCAGTAGTCATGTATGGATGTGAGAATTGGACTATAAAGAAAGCTGAGCACAGAAGAATTGATGCTTTTGAACTGTGGTGTTGGAAAGGAGTCTTGAGAGTCCCTTGGACTGCAAGGAAATCCAACCACTACATCCTAAAGGAAATCAGTCCTGAATATTCATTGGAAGGACTGATGCTGAAGCTGAAACCCCAATATTTTGGCCACCTGATGAGAAGAACTGACTCATTTGAAAAGACCCTGATGTTGGGAAAGATTGAAGGTGGGAGGAGAAGGGGATAACAGAGGATGAGATGGTTGGATGGCATCACTGACTCAACCGACATGAGTTTGAGTAAACTCCAGGAGTTGGTGATGGACAGGGGAGCCTAGCGTGCTACAGTCCATGGGGTTGCAAAGTGTTGGACACAACTGAGTGACTGAACTGAACTGAAGTTGTTTCTGGGCTTCCCTGGTGGCTCAGTGGTAAAGAATCTGTCTGCAATGCACAAGACCTGGGTTCAATCCCTGAGTTGGGAGGATCCCCTGGAGAAGAAATGGCAACCCACTCCAGTGTTCTTGCCTGGACAATCCCATGGACAGAGGAGCCTGGTGGACTACAGTACTTGGGGTTGAGAAGAGTTGGACACGACTGAGCCACTAACACTTTCACTTTAAGTCAATTCAGCCATTCACAAAGACTTCAGCTGAGTCTTTGTGACCCTATGGATTGTAGCTGCCTGGCTCCTCTGTCCATGGGATTCTCCAGGCAAGAATACTGGAATGAGTTACCGTTTCCTCCTCCAGGGGATCTTCCCAGCCCAGGGATTGAACCCACATCTCCTGTGTCTCCTGCATTGGAAGGCAGATTGCCTGAACCTAGGAAGTGGGGTGAAGTACAAGAATCTAATCATTCTTCCTCTAGTCAATGCTTGAGAGACCACAACTGAAGGGTCAAAGGGTAAGTGGGCGGTAAGGATGTGGCTTGGGAGCTCTGTGTAGTGGTTGGGTGCAGAAGCTTCGGTTTCAGACCAAACAATGCTGTCACCCTCACCAGCCTTCCTAGGACCCCGCTTGCATGTCTGTGCAGCCCTTCCTGCCCAAGCTCCCTTCTGTTTTCCATTTCCTTTCCTATGTCATGTGCATGACCCGTGGTCTGTCTCTTCTTTCTGGACGATGAACTTTCATAAGCAGGGGCCATGTCTATCTACTTCCCCAATCTTTTTGGCACCAGGGCCCCGTTTCATTAAAAACAATTTTTCCATGGACCTGGGCGGGGCAGGGGTGAGGATGGTTTTGGGCATGAGGCTTCCCTGGTGACTCATACTGTAAAGAATCTGCCTGCAATGTGGGAGACCTGGGTTTGATCCCTGGGTCAGGAAGATCCCCTGGAGAAGGGAATGGCAACCCACTCCAGTATTCTTGCCTGGAGAATTCCATGGACAGAGGAGCCGGTGGGCTACAGTCCAAAGGGTCACAAACAGATACAACTGAGAGACTGACATTTTCACTTTCAAGTGCTTTACATTTGTTGTGCACTGTTTTTCTATGTATAATGACATATATATACAATATTGGTGTAGTTTCAGGTGTACAACATGATTTGATATTCATATACCTTGTAGAACAATCACCATAATATGTCTAGTTAGTATTCAATACCACACATCATTTCAAATGTTTTTCTTTTGTGATAAGAACTTATAAAGGCTTATAAAATCTTGTAAAATCTACTCTTAGAAACTTTCGTGCAGTATTAACTAGTGTCACCATGCTGTACATTGCATCCCCAGGACTTAGCTACTTTATAACTTGCTGCTTGTACCTTTTGATCACCTTCACCCATTTTGCCCACCCCTATACAATTACAAGGGTAGCTCAGCTGGTAAAGAATCTGCCTGCAATGCAGGAGACTCTGGTTCAATCCCTGGGTCGGGAAGGTCCCCTGGAGAAGGGATAGGCTACCCACTCCAGTATTCTTGGGCTTCCCTGGTGGCTCAGATGGTGAAGAATCTGCCTGCAATGTGGGAGACCTGGGTTGGTAAGATCCCCTGAAGGAGGACATGGTAACCCACTCCAATATTCTTGCCTGGAGAATCTCTATGGTCAGAGGATCCTGGTGGGCTACAGTCCATAGGGTCGTACAGAATCCAGACATGACTGACAGACTAAGCATAGCATACAATTACAAATAATTTTTAGCATGTCACAAATATTGCTTGGGACATACTTAAAAAATTATTTGCTGTTTACCTGAAATTAAAAGTAAAAAACAACAATCCAACTCCTTGTCAAGAAAGCACTTCCTGGGACTTCCCTGGCAATCCACGGGTTAGGATTCCACACTTTCGCTGCAGAGGGCCACATTTGATTCCTGGTCTGGGATCTGAGATCCCACAAGCCCCATGGTATGGCTTTAAAGAATAAATAAAATAAAATTAAATTTTAATTAAAAAAACAGGGTGCTCAGGTCTGAGTGATGGAATAAGGAGGGAGGTGGGAGGGGGGTTCAGGATGGGGAACACATGTACACCCATGGCTGATTCATGTCAATGTATGGCAAAAACTACTAAAATATTGTGAAGTAATTAGCCTCCAATTAAAGTAAATTAAAAAATTTAATTTTTAAATTAAAAAATTAATTAAAAAAGAAAGCATTTCCCGTCTGGCCTCCAACACCCAAGGATACCCACATCCCTGTACCCTTTGCTTGCCCCTCCTCTACCACATCCGCACTTGCAATTTTGTAACTGTCAGTCACCTATGAGATGGTGATCTCTTCCAGGCAGGAGCCTTATCTTTTGTGTTTTATTTTTAAAAGCTTAAGGAAAGCAATGAACACAAATCTGTGGAGTAAGCCCCCACAATCAACAAGGCTTTGTCTAATTCCTCTCACACCCCTAGGCTTAACAGGGCCTGGCACACAGTAGGTAACTGTGAAATGAACTCAGACAAGAGGCTGCCCTTCCTTGCCTGGGCTGTCCTACTGCAATCAGGGTTGCGGGAGGGGTGGTAGGGGGCAGAGGAGACAGCATGTAGGCCTGGGACCCAATATTTTGCCCATATACGAAGGCTAAGCTAGAGATCCCCAGGGTGTGATAATGAGTTTATTGAGTGCCAAGTTAAGCTTCTACTGCCTTCTATATTTAAAAATATATACATCCTGTAATTCACTAGTGAAAACAGTAACCACAAATGATGTGAAGTTTCTGAATACTGCAAAACAGTATCCTAGCTAAACATGACTGTGCACTTGGTAGCTCAGCTGTTAAAAGAATCCACCTGCCATGCAGAAGACGCTGGTTCAACTCTTGGGTCGGGAAGTTTCCTTGGAGAAGGAAAAGGCTACTCACTCCAGTATTCCTTGGCTTCTTTTGTGGTTACTGCAGACGGTAAAGAATCCGCCTGCAATGCAGGAGACCTGGGTTTGATCCGTGGGTTGGGAAGATCCCCTGGAGGAGAGCATGGCAACCCACTCCAGTCTTCTTACCTGGAGAATCCCCGTGGGTGGAGGAACCTGGTGGGCTACAATCAGTCCATGGGGTCACAAAGAGTCGGACATGACTGAGCACAGTGAACTTGAGTGCTCACTCTGACTATCCATCCAATCAGGTGTGTGTCTGGCCTGTCACTCAACAATATGTACTGAGCACCGACTGCGTGAATAGGCACCATTCTCAGCACTGGGGGTCCAGTGGTGAGCAAGACAGATCACGGCTCTGCTCTTATGGACGTTATGATCTACACTAACAAATAACTGCTGAACTAATTCAGTTCAGTTCAGTTCAGTCGCTCAGTTGTGTCCGACTCTCTGCGACCCCATGAATCACAGCACGCCAGGCCTCCCTGTCCATCACCAACTCCCGGAGTTCACTCAAACTCATGTCCACAGAGTCAGTGATGCCATCCAGCCATCTCATTCTCGGTCATCCCCTTCTCCTCCCGCCCCCAACCCTTCCCAGCATCTCCTGTTTGACCACTTCCAATTTGCCTTGATTGATGGACCTAACATTCCAGGTTCCTATGCAATATTGCTCTTTACAGCACCGGACCTTGCTTCTATCATCGGTCACATACACAACTGGGTATTGGTTTTGCTTTTGCTCCATCCCTTTATTCCTTCTAGAGTTACTTCTCCACTGATCTCCAGTAGCATACTGGGCACCTACCGACCTCGGGAATTCCTCATTTAGTATCCTATCATTTTGCCTTTTGATACTGTTCATGCTGAACTAATTACTTACCCAATATTTACACAATCAATTCGATTGTGTTCCCTGGAAAAGAATAGGATGCTGATGATTAACGGCAGAAGAAAGAGAGCTTCTGGGGGGAGTCAGAGGCTTTCCTAAAGAGGGGATAGTGAAGCAGAGATCTGAACACTGAGAGACCAGGCAAAAGGACAAAGAGCAGATGAACAAGAATATTCCAGCCAGAATGTGGCTAGAAGGAAGGCTTACATGGCTGGGGATCAGCAAAAGGGGCTCATGAGGCAAGAATGAGTGAAGTGAAGCAGCAGAGTTAGAGGAGGAAGTGCCAGGCTGTGATGACAAAAGATGGCTTCATCATGTTTACCCCATCCATGCTTCGTTTTCTTTTTTTTACTCTCTTCTAAAATTTTGACTGTGAAGGGTCTCTTCATTGCAGTGCTCAGGCTTTCTCTAGTTGAGGCTCTTGGGCTTCTCTTGTTGCAGAGCACAGGCTCTACAGCATGGGGGGCTCAGTGGTAATGGAGGGCTCTCTAGTTGCTCTGCAGCATGTAGAATCTTAGTTCTCCACCCAGGGATTGAACCCGTGTTCCCTGCATTCGAAGGCGGATTCTTAACCACTGGACCACCAGGGAAGTCCCTCGTGCCTCATTTTCCTACCAGGGCTCCAGCTCCTGGGCCAGTCCCACTCAAATCTCAGTTCAGCAAAGCTGCTGGAATGATCAATCAAAAAACCACAAATCTGAAGGAAAACGTACACACACACACACAAATCTGATCTTGTCACTTCCCTACTTGAAGCATGTCAGTGGATCTTCACCTTCCACTTCATGAAGATCCAATTCATGTCTTTCCTAATGGACCCCTCACTTTTGTCCAGGAACCCAGAGAAGAGCTGGCCCCAGCCCCAGCTCTGGGTCCAGCTGACCTATGGGGGCTCCCCATCCACCTCCCCAGAAGGGATGCGTTCAAGAATGGAGAAGTCATGTGGAGGAAGGTGCTGGAGAGAAGTTTCCATGCTTTCAGGGAGACAGCCACAGGAAGCCACACTCTGACAGCATGAAGGAGGAAGTGCAGAGGGGCCTGAGCGCTTCAGGCAGCCAATCGTGAGCAGAGAACCAACCAGAGGCTACTGCCAATGCTGGGGCCCGATCAAGCAAAGAGATCAGAAGACCCTCAGACCTCCATGAGGTCACTGAACGCTTAATTAACCAACCCCAGAGCCTGCCATACCCCTGCACTTCCTGCTTTGTGGGACACTAAATCTTGTTTAAGCTTGTTTGCATCTGGATGTTTTTTGTAGTGAATGGTACCTTGATGCCTTTGACCTGGCATCAAGGTTGTTTGGATTTCCCCCCTGGCTGGGTTTTCAGCCACTTATCTCACTCCTTCAGCTCCTACCCATGACTCCAGTCAATACCCTTCCAATTCCCACTGATCTGGAAACTCCTACTTGTCCCTCAGAACCCAGTTCAAAGTTCATCTATAAAGTCGTCTGAGACCCATGAACATGAACCATGAACTTCCTTCTCTGGGCTCTGCTCTAACCCAGAAAGTTCTCATTAAAAAAAAATAATAATTGTTTGGTAGAAACCAACACAATACTGTAAAGCAACTATCCTTCAAATACAAATAATTGAATTAAAATAAATTTTAAAAAATTATTTATTTGGCTATGCTGGGTCTCAGTTGTGGCATGTAGGATCTGTAGCTGTGGCACAGAGGATCTTTTTAGTTGTGGCATGTGAACTCTTAGTTGGGCATACGGGATCTAGTTCCCCGACCAGGGATCGAATCCGAGCCCCCTGCATTGGGAGTGCGGAGTCTTAGCCACTGGACCTCCAGGGAGGTCCCCTCATTTTCTAAGTATTTATTATCCTGGCCCCTGGGAAGTTAGGGAATTTTATTTTGACAAAAATATTAACTAATCAATTAGAAAATTTCTAATTTAGCTCCCACTGAACATCCCTCTGTATCGAACTATTCCATCTTAATCTTCACATCATTCTTTGTCAAAGGTCAGTCTCTCCCAGATAGCTGGATTCAATGTGAGTTACCAGCAATGGACCATGTAGTTAACTACAACTGCAAACCTTGCAAAAGAAACATGATTCCCCAGTGTCAGTGCAAGTCGTTCTGGGAAACTGTTGGAATCTGGGAGGGTTAGACCAGGTGATGATTGCCACTTCTGAAGAAACTGATCTAACTGATAAAGGACTCTTTTTTTTTTTTCATCCTGAGACCTTTCCTGACTCCCTGCTATTTGTCAGGCAATGTGCCAGGTACTATGCTTACAACCAAGAATAAGAAAAACTAACTGCCTGCCTCAATCTTATCCTCTTTAGAGTAAGAGTGACAATAAACATGTACAAGTACACTATGTAATTTCACATACTAATGAGCATTATGAGGGAAAAATAAGCTAAAGACAATGATGAATGATGAATGAGATTCTAAAGTTGGCTACAGAATAATAGTAATTTTCTGGCAAGGGTACTCTGTCAACTCCATGTTAAGAGAGTATGCCCAGGGCTGGAAAGGCTCTCTTGATTTACTAGAGTGGGTCTCCTGCAGCCATGACTGCATTACATGATTCTGTCCCACTGGCCACAGTTGATTGGAGCAGAGGTAGACACCTGACCCAAGCTAGGCCAATCAAATTCTTTCCTAGGATTTTGGACACAGAATACTAGTTACTGAATTGCCAGGGTATCAGAGGGGAGATGATTCAGCTTTAGGGCTGGGGCAGTTGTTGGACAAGTGCAGAGATTAAAAGAAAAAAAAAAGCCAGCCTGCAGAAGGAAGATGAGGGAAGCAGACACCCAGACAATAATGGTTACAAACTGCAGATTCAGAGGGACAATGGTGAGTGTCTTGGGTTCTGAGGAGTTAACTGGTTAGAGATCAAGTCTCTTGTAAGGTCCAGCTGGGAGTCCTGCTTTTGGATTTGTCCTAATTCTTTCAATAAATTCCTCTCAAAGTTTAAGTTAGGCTGGGTCTGTTTCTATGTCTTGCAATTAGCATTTCCAAGAATGAAAATGAGGGTGATAGGAAGAGATAACATTTGTTGAGTGCCAGGCATTGTTTTAAGATCTTTACATTGGTCATATATTTTGATTCTTACAAACTGCTGAGACAGACACAACTGTTATCCCCATGTTGCACGAGAAAACTGAGCTTCAGAAGCCACAGTGAGTAAGTAGCAGAACCAGCTTCTGGCCTCCACGACCATCAGTGCTTCACTATACTCAAAAAAGCACTGGGGGATGGACTTGAGGTTATTCAAAATCTGTGAAGCCCTTTGACACATTTCTTCTGATCCTGAGCAAAACCCCAGAGCAGAAGATATGTGCTGCTTCTCAGATAACTCACTCCAAATGAGGAAGTGGCCACATCTTTATCAACTCAGCAGTCTGATCACCCACTTTGTTAAAACAGCCGCATTCCCTCACTGAGACTAGTTTCTCATAAGCATACTTGATGTCTTAGAACTGGAGGCTCTGATGTCACTCAAGTCAAGAGTTGAGGTTGGACTCTGGCTTGTCAAATGCCTCATGCTAAACCCTCAGAGTTGATCAACTTTGCTGAGCCCCAGTTTCCCTATCTGAAACATAGAAACAACAACAAGAATAATAATGCCTAATGTGAAGATTCAAACAGATGATGGACTAAAGTGTTTACCAGAATAATTTAAAACCCACAAGTATTTGAGGCTCATGTAAATGCACAATAAATTGCAAGCATTATTATTCTATGCCCTTTCAGTGCAATACTTGCTGTTTCTGCCATTACCCCTTCTTCTGGAAAAAGTACCCTACTTCTCCTTGGGAACTTTTCCTCTGTTGGATATCATCCCTGCTGCTGCTGCTGCTAAGTCACTTCAGTCGTGTCCGACTCTGTGTGACCCCATAGACGGGAAGCCCACTGGGCTCCCCCTTCCCTGGGATTCTCCAGGCAAGAACACTGGAGTGGGTTGCCATTTCCTTCTCCAATGTGTGAAAGTGAAAAGTGAAAGTGAAGTCACTCAGTCGTGTCCGACCCTTAGTGACCCCATGGACTGCAGCCTACCAGGCTCCTCCATCCATGGGATTTTCTAGGCAAGAGTACTGGAGTAGCTTGCCATTGCCTTCTCCTCATCCCTGAGGGAACACCTATTCCTGGCTGAGGAATGGTAACATTGACTCAAGTGAGCCCAACCAGAACCCTCTTCTTAGTATCTGAATTTTTAGCTGAGTCACATCCAAAACTGAGCGGGAAAAATACAGAGGAACCACAACAGAAAATATTTAAGAGTTAATGTGTTCCCAGTGAAGAACACAGACAAGACCGGCCATGAGCTCCTGTGGTGGCCCACATGATCAGAGCTTCCCTGGCTCCTGTCTTTTCCAGGATCTGGTTCTCTAGTTTTCCCATAGATTCTTTGACTTTCAACTCCTATAAAGTCTCCAAAAAACCTAAGCTAGGCAGAACTGGTTTCCACTGCTTGTCATCAAAGTACCTGATGTACTTTTCAAAGAATGATTAGGTTTCTGTGAAACTCAGCAAATTCTTTAATCCCCTTTCCCTCTTCCTCTGGACAAGGAGAGTATATTAGCAATCTACTGCTGGGTGACAAATAATCCTAAAGCATGGTGGCTTTAAAAAATAAATATTTATTAACTCATAACTGTGTGCCTGAAATTTGGAAGCAACTCTGCTTAGTGGTTCTGGTTTAGGACCTTTCAGGAAGGCTGCAGTCAAATGTCAACCAGCATTGCTGTTATCTGAGTTTTGTGGGGAAAAACTCTGTCATCTGTCAACCCCGGCTGCTTGACTGGGGCTGGAAGACTGACTTCCAAGGTGGCCCGTTCATATGGCTGTTGTCAGGAGGCCTCCAATCCGTATCTGAGTGTCTTCACCATGTGGAACAAGATGGACGCCATGACACATCACACCAGGCAACCCTCTTCAATGTGAATGCCAGGAGGTAGCGATGAAGATGACTGGGGGCCACACAGGGGAAGCCCAGAAACCCTGTAGGGGCCCTTTGTAGCCAGCTACCATCCTCCTTTCACTGAGTTATTCCTATTCGCCCCAAAGAACATCTCATTTCAGAAACCCCCAGACAGTGATTTACAAACAATGGGTAGAAGGTGGCGGTGAATATGAAGATGCAAAATAGGCAGAGTGAAGGTCTCCAGTCTAAGGACTTGTTCTGGAGAACTGGAAAAGAGGGAGACACAGCCTTCAGGGGAGGGAGACACAGGTGGCCCTAAGTCCAAGGACAAAGAGGAGTGTAAAACCTAAGTGCTCCCCCTGCAAGCCCCAAAGAAGGTCTGACAGACAGTTCAGGCCTGCTTGTCAATCACTGCTCCAGAGTCAAACTGGATTTGAGAGCTGGAGTCCAAGAGACCAGGCCACTGCCAAGCTGCCACATATGGGCTGAGCTGTGTTCCCCACAAAACTCAGGTTGAAGCCCCAACCTCCCATACCTGGAATGTGACTGAATCTGCAAACAGGGATGATGAAGAGGTGATGAAGTCCAAACTGGGCTGTGAGACTGGGCCTTAACCTGATCTGACTCGTGTTCTCGTGAGAAGAAGGCATTTGAGACAGAGACACCAAAAGCACAGACAAGGGGAAGACTGTGGAAGGAGAGAGCAAAAAGTCAACTGTGTACAAACCAAGGAGGGGGCCTCAGGAGAAACGAAACCTGCCAACACCCTGATCCTGGACTGCCTCCAGAACTGGGAGAGAATCACTTCCTGTTGTTTAGGCCACCAGTCTGTGGTCTTCCGTCATGGCAGCCCAGGCAGACTGAAGCTCAAGCTGCGACTGTTCTTTGAGGCAGCTCCTAACCTCTGCTATGTCCTGGGGTGTCACAACCAGATGAGAGGCCTTCCTTTCCAGACTCAGGGAGGTGAGACGGGTCTGGGCGTCCCGGGCCAGCTGATAAGGATGGGCCTGGTGTGGGGCCATAAATGCACCTGTGCACCCAGAAGCTCTGTGTCCACTCCTGGTTCCTTCCGCAAGCTCCCGCCGGGCCCAGGCCTCCTCCTCCTCGCCTCCAAGGGCGGCTCCTGTGAGTACAGCTCCTGCGGCCACCTCCACCGTCCTGCCACCTTCTCTCTAGCTGCAGAGCATCTTCTGTATTCGTTCCCGCACTTCCTTTGGTCCCAAAGACACCATCATCTCAGCTACCGGAGGTCCTTGCTAAGGACAAACAAGAGAAAACGTTGCCTTAAACTGCCTGAGGAACACACACCCAGCCTCAGCTACAGGAGTTACGCCCAAGCCAACACTGGCACCGGTGCCTGCACCCCAAGAAGCCGGGTGTGCATTTTATGGGCTTCAGTCTCTGAGGCTGAGGACGGGTCCCGGAGCCTGCTCTCCCCGGGTTGGCATGTCCCTTCCCCCAGTCAACTGCCAGCTCCCTTAAGGGGGGGAGGCATGTGTGTTTCACTCATTACTGGCTCCACTGCACCTAGCATGGTGCTTGCACATGGCAGGTACTCAGCAGGTGCTATCTATTGAATGAGTGAATGAGGGGAGGTGGTCACGTTCCATTCATCTCTGTAGCCCGCAAACTACACTTAGTGCTATTGGTGAATGTCAGCTGAGTGGATAAAAGAGGGCTCCGGTCCAGTCCAGCCGCCTGCCTCACCTGCTGTCCACTGAGGGCCACTCGGAGGAGCTTCATCACGTTACTGTGTTTGATGCCTTCCAGACCATCCGACAGCTTCTTCAGTTCTCCGTTCAGCACGTCCTGAGTTAAGTTTGTACCAGGGCCTTCTAAAAGTCTAGAAGAGAGCCAGTCTATGAGGGGGCCAGCACAGGCCAATGGCAAGTGGGTGGAAGGGAGGACTTCAGAAGCTTATCCATCAGCTACAACATATTAATAAATTAATAGCACAATCAATGTTCAAGCCTGCTTGGAAGTGGAGGGAGACATCTACTACCCCCATCCTAGTTGGTGAAGAAATAGCAACCAAGGGCCTACAAACACAGAGATTCCAAGCAAGTGTGCATAAAATAGGGAAACTCAGAGGATACCGTAAGAGGATTTACTAATTACTACCTGTGTCCTGCAATCTTCATGCCTCAGTTTTCTCACCTGTAAAGTGGGGATAATAACAGTCTCTGCACCTCACAGAGCTATGGTGGGGCTGAGTTAAAACTTATAAAGCACTAAGTACCCTGCCTGAACAGATAGTAAGAACTCGAAAGTATGAGATCTTATATTTCAATAAAAAGTTAAATATTAGCTAATATTTATTATATCCAACAGCTCAGAGACAATGCAAGAGGATCTAAAAAGAAACTTACGAATGAGTAAGATACAGGATGGAAGAATGAAGCCCTCTGAGAAATGATCTGAAACATGGCTTCAAGACCTCTGGGATTTTCCTGGTGGTACCGTGGATAAGAATCCACCTGCCAATGGAGGGGACTTGGGGTCGATCCCTGGTCCAGGAAGATTCCACAGGCCTCAGGGCATCATAGCCCATGCTCCACAACTACTGAGCCTGAGTGCTTCACCTACTGAAACTGTGAGCCGAGAGCCCGTGCTCCACAACAGGAGCGCCACTGCAGTGAGCGGCCCGCACACTCCAATGAAAAAGTAGCCCCCGCTTGCCGCAACTAGAGAAAGCCTGCGTGCAGCAATGAAGACCCAGTGCAACCGAATAAATAAAGACTTCCAGGGGATGCAGCAGAGAAGAGCAGAAAGAAAGACATCAGGAGAACCCAGCGCCAGTAATGGCCCTGCCACCACCTGCTATAACCATTCCTTGCCCACAAACTGAAACAATTCAGGAGGTACAATGGGCCAACAACCATTCCTCACTTTCCTGGCAGTCCAGCTGAGACCCTCTTCCAAAAGCATGTTTGAGCTCAAGAGAAAGTTCCTAATCAGTCAGAGCCGGTCTTGCAAAAACTTCATCCCAGCCCTGATTCAGAGTTAGAGCAAGAGATGGGAGCGGGGCTAAAGACAGGCCAAGGCTGGAGACCTTCACTAGTGCAGACAATCCTTGACGCCAACTCTGACACTGACTGCTCCTGAAACAGCCAGAGACTCCATCCCCCACGCTGGCTTACTGGGAAGCTGGCGGGCTTCCAGCTCAGGAACAGGGTTCATGAGGAAATTGGAACCAATGGCCTTCCAGGGCACATTTCCTTACTCACTCCAGTACTTGAGCAATTCAGTTTCAGTTTGAGAAACGTAACCATTCTTATTGCATTTTAAAACTAGACTATGTGACTGCTGCTATTTATGAAATGGAGAAGAGGAAATGTTGAAAATATAAAATGTAATACAGTTTGCAGCAACATGGATGGACCTGGAGATTATCATACTAAGTGAAGCAAGTCAGAAAGAGAAAGACAAATACCATGTGATACCACTTCTATGTGAATCTAAAATACGACACAATGAACTTATCTATGAAAAAATAAGGAAAAGACCTGTGGTTGCCAAGGTAGGTGTGGTGGGGGGGAGGGAAAAGTGAGAGTTTGGGGTGAGCAGATACAAACTATTACATATAGAATGGATAAACAGCAAGGTCCTTCTGTATAGCCCAGGGAACTATATTCAATATCCCGTGATAAACCGTAATGGAAAAGAATATGAAAGAGTATCTACATGTATAATTGAATCACTTTGCTGTACCACAGAAATTAATACAACACTGTAAATCAACCATGCTTAAAAAAAAAAATGCAATATAGGGTAAAAACAGACAAGCTCCTCAATGTCATTATGGGGAAGCAGGCTGCCAAGGAGCTGGTGAAAGTGACAGGCCCCAGGAGGCCCACAATGGCAGCCAGGACACGTTAATAAGAGCTGGCCCAGGACTTGGCATGGGCAGAGAGACTTCGACACAACTGGCTGCTGCTCAACATGTGGGTGTCAGCTTTCCCGCCTTGAGTGGGAGCCCCAGAGTGTCCCTAAAATCTAATCCCATGACAGGGGTGGGGAGATAAGACATTAGTTTGGTGAACTAGGACGGCCTCATAAAGAATGTCCTAAATTAACGGAGTATTATTAATAATACCTCAGGGAAATTTAGCCTGGAGATATGCTTGCAAGGGTGCTTAATGGTGTCTATTCAAGGTTATTCACTGCGACATTGTTTGTAACAGCAAATTTGGAAGCAAATGTCCATCAACAGGAGGTGAGTTAAATAAATCATGGTGAAGTGGTATGATAAGGGACTAGGTGTAGCTGAGAGAAGGAGGAGGATTCTCTCTAAGCCAGGAGCACTCTAAAGACATGCTGTTAAGTGAAAAACAAACAGACAAATAAGCAAAAAAAAAAAGACACTTAGGGAAATACAGCTGTTATTTCATAAACTTTAGATGGAGTACAACCTATAAAAATACTGAACCACTATGTTGTACATCTGAAACTAACAATATTGTAAACCAACTGTATTTCAATAAAAAAATAATAAAATTAAACCAAAAACCCCCCAAAGTACTGGTGTGATTGTACTATATTGTACCTTTTGTGTAAAAAGGTGGAAAATAAGGATTATCTAGATATGACTAAAAAGAGTAGTAAATCCAGAGAGGGTTCTGGAACGGGGCAGATGAGGGATAAGGATTAAAAAATGGGATTCATGGGTTTTCCCTGGTGGCTCCGTGGTAAAGAATCCACCTGCCAATACAGGAGACACAGGTTCAATCCCTGATCCAGGAAGATCCCACAGGCCAAGGAGCAACAAAGCCCGTGTGTCACAACTACTGAGCCTGTGCTCTAGAGCCCGGGAGACACAACTACTGAGCACACACGCCCAAGAGCCTCAGCTCCACAAGAGAAGTCACCTCAATGAGAAGTCCAGGCGCCACAGCTCCAGAGTAGCCCCTGCTTGCCTCAACTAGAGGAAAGCCTGCACGGCAGTGCATACCTCAGCACAGCCAAAACTACATCAATAAATAAATAGCATTGTTTAAAAAAAATAGGATTCCTGATACATACATTGAAAAATAATTTCTAGGTTTTAAATCCACATTTAAGAGGTTTGAATGAACGAGTAACAATTAAATTTTAAATTAAGAAACTGCAAGAATGAAGTTATATACACATTTCCTTGACTATGCAGACCTTTCACAAAGGAAACTGCTATTTCGGACTGTCTTTCTGTTGGGGGCTTAGTAGGAGGGAATACAATTTTTGCTATAAATCCTCTTGGACTGTTTTTATTTTTGCCACGTTAATTATATTCTTATCTTTTCAAAATGTATGTTTTAGCGGTACAGTGATGGCTTCTTGTTATCAGGTGCTGTTCAAGCAGTTCACACCAAGGAGAAGCAACAGAAAACACGACAGGACATCCATTCTCTCACCCCAGCCAGCTGGACTTTCAATCCCTGCTCCTCCAACTTAACAGCTGCATTATTTTAAACAAGTTTCTTAGCCACTTTGGCCTTCAACTTTCTCATCTGTAGAGTGGGGGTAACAATAGCAGTTCCTTTATGAGGCTGCTGAGAACTTAAGGGTATACACACATGCACAGCACACATCATGTCATGGGTACAGTTGCTCAGTTCTGTCCCATTCTTTGCAACCCTGTGGACTGTAGCCCGCCAGGCTCCTCTGTCCATGGGATTTCCCAGGCAAGAATACTGGAGTGGGTTGCCATTTTTTTCTCCAGGGGATCTTCCTGACCCAGGGATCGAACCTGTGTCTTTCCTGTCGCCTGCCTTAGCAGGTGGGTTCTTTACCATTAGCACACATACCTGTGCACAGATCTTTTGTGTGTATTTTTTTTTCACTGGAGTATAATTGCTTTACAATGTTGTGTTACTTTCTGCTGTACAACAAAATGAATCAACCGTATGTATACATATATCCCCTCCCTCCTGAGCCTCCCTCCCACTCCCCATCCCGCCCCTCCAGGTCATCAGAGCACTGAACTGAACTCCCTGTGCTATACAGCAGCTTCCCACTAGCAATCTATATATCTAACACATATGATATTTAACACATTGCACACACATGTGTAAGCAAGTATACAAACGAGTGTTTGCTATTCCTATCAAACATAATCTTCACAACAAAACTGGGAAGTTAAGTAAAATGGACATTTGTGGGGTCTGCTGCTCAGCCTCCATTCCCCTTCCTCCTAATACCAGGGCCCTAACACTCCCTGTGGAATGACTTGGCTCCATCCTCAGCCCACGAGCTTTGGCTGGGGGTCCACTCAAAGCCCCGCATACAACCTAACCTAAGCTGGTCAATGTATCACATTCTCCAGGCCTCTGTGACTGGTTCCGAGGCAGAAAAACCAGGCCAATCAGGCCCCATCAGAGTGAATTTCAGGAATCGGGGCTGTGGTTCTACCCTCTTACCCCCACAGTGGGGACTGAGAGAGGCAGCTTTTGATCCTCAGGATCCTTTCTCCCTCTCACATATACTAACACGATTTTCAGCTGGGCATGTGGTCACCAAGGTAAAAATTACATTTTCTGGACTCCTTTGTAGCCTGGCGTGGCCACAAGGCAGGCGTTAAGGCCAGCAGGATGTAAGTGGAAACACGTATAACTTTTAAGCCAGGGCTTCAAGCGGAAGGAGCGCCCCGTCCCCTCTCCCTTTCCTCCTTCCTCCTCTGGCTGAACCGTGAGCCACCAAGGACCATGCGGACAAGAGCAAAACCTGGGCCACATGCCACCACCACTGAACTTGTGCTCTGCAACAGGTCCGCCTGCTGCAGCAAAGACCCAGTGTAGCCAAAAAAAAAAGAGACAGAGAGAGGGAGAGCACAGGCACAACCTAAAGACAGCAGGACCCTAGAGACATGGGCAGAGCTGTTCAGCCTCGAACTACCTGATCCGAATGCAGGTAAGGGAGACACGCATGTATCCATCTAACACAGAACCTCTGCAGAAAGAGCGGCTGGCCTGGGGGAGTGTGCAGCAGAAAGTCAAAGGGTCAGAGGGAGAAACGAGGTGTCAGTGCCATTATTTTTGGCCCCTGCATTAACCTGGGCCTCAAGTCGACCCTTCTGGCCTCTGCAATGATGTACACGAATCATTCCCCTCTTGCTTAAGCCAGTTTTGGTTGCACCTTGTTCCCTCACGATCTAAAGAGCCCTGTGACTGTGAACAATGAGACCCAGTATCATCTCCACCCTGCAGAGGAGGAAAGGGAAGCTCAAGGACGTGCAGGAACCTGGACAAATGGAAGTCACCTGGCAGGTGAACTATTAGGTTGGTGCAAAAGCAATTAACAGTTTTGCTTTGTTGAACTTTGCCATGTGATATTGGAATAGATTCTTAAATAAATGTGGTTTTGTTATATATCACTTTCCATCCTGAAGCAGAGATTTTTATGTTCCAGGAATAAGCAAACTTATTTCTCATTGGCAAAAATGCGTTGATTATAATGGTTCCAATTTTGATGAATGAAGATGTGTTTGAGCCTAGTTATAATGATTTCAAATTCAGAATCTGAAACCGTAGTTACTTTTGCACCAACCTAATAACTGGGTCAGTGAGTGGCTGGGCTGCGGTGGCATCCAGGTGGGTCCAATCCTGGAGCCAGAACCACTGCGTCTTCCAGGGGAGCCTGGGCTTCTCAGTGCCGTGAGTGACCCTCTCACTGAGAACCTCTCGCTAGCTCTGGGGCCGGATTGCAAGCCTGACCGCCAAGCCCTGGAGTGGAGAGGGCCCTGGGAGGGAGACAGGGGAGGCAGGTGCAGACCCCGAGCTCCGCCTGTGGGAACTCACCCCAGCACGTGCTTGGCGATGATGTCCACCTTCTCCGAGATGGCACCCAGCTGCGCTCGACCCACCACAGGCCGTGTCCACAGGTAGGAATACGCTGGGGAGACCAGATCTTGCAGGCGGCAAATGTGACCCTGGGGAGAGAGGCGGTCACTGAACGGACTGCGGGGGGCGGGGGGCGACCCTGACATGGGAACGGGGAGGAGTGGGGTGCCACCCGCTCCCTGGATCTCTGGGCTCCTGACCCCACACCTGTCTCAGCAGGATGATCCTCTCCACGTAGGTTGGGTCTAGCACCCCTCTGTCCTGCAGCTGGCTCCCGAACGCCTCCTCCACGAGCACCTGCAGCTGGCCCACCAGCTGGCATCTCTGGGTCTCGTCGCCCACCAGCCGGCGGAGGTGCAGCCTGCAGAAGAAGCCAAGGGACCATGCTGCTGCGGCCACACCCAGTCCTGCCAAAATCGTCCTCCCCGGGGGAGTGGGTAGGCTTTGCAAAATGACTCCTTCCAGGGGATGCTCTCCCTCCAGCCGGGCTGGAGCAGTGGGGAGGCTCCCGATGGTCTGCCTATGACTCAGCTCCCTGGCGCCTCTCACCTGGCCTGCTGCCCTACCCTGAGCTATTGTTTGAATTCAGGACTCAGTTAAAAAGCTCAAGTTTTGCTGTTAGGTCAGATTTTCTCCTTTTCAGAATTCTTCTAACCTTTCTGTTCCCTCCTTCAGAAGCGGCAGACACTCTAAGAATCCAAGCCTCAAACCAGGCCCTGTCGGTCCTCAGTCCCTGGGCTGCCCTCACCCTGTCCCTGGCAGGACTGGAGGGACCCCAGGGCATGAACAGCACAGGGCCGAGGGCCGTTCTGGAGGCGCATACCCTCCTATCCCTGGTGTAGAAGAAAGGCGGGCAGCAAGGGATGGGTGACCATCTCATGAGCTCTGAGATCGGGCAGGCCTGGGAGTGAAGCCAGCCCTGCCAGACATCTGCAGCAAGTGACACAAACACTCAGAGCTCAGGATACTCATCGGTTACCATGGGGACAACGGAGCCTCCCTCACAGGGCGCTGGGTGGAGTAAATGAGGGGCTGTCTGTGAAGCACTGAGCACAAGGCCAGCATGGCCGCCACGTCTGGGAGCCGGAGACAGGCCGGGAGTCTGAGCAGAGGCTTAGGTGAGGCAGAGGGTGGAAGGACAAGACCCTCTGGGAAGCAATCCAGGGCATGCCGTGGCCCCAAAACATCATTTTCTAAAATGAAAGAAGGGAATTCCCTAGTGGTGGTCCAGTGGTTAGGACTCCATGCTTCCACTGCAGGGGGCACGGGTTCCATCCCTGGTCAAGGAACTAAGACCCCACATACTGCCTACCAGGCACAGCAAAATAAATTTAAAAAAAAAACAAATGAAGAGAAATCACATGAAATTGTACTGAAGCTGTTTCTAGGACCTCTGTAGCTACATGAGACAGCAGGAAGAAAGAAATCAAGAGACCCTAGTGGCCCTGCTTGAGATAATCCACACAAGGTCCCGGGATCCGTGCCTGGGACACAGCCCATGCTAGACTAACGTCAGTTATTATTACTACCTTCACCAAGCCACCAGCACTGCTATGACAACTACTCTCTTTAGTACTGCTACTGAAATAGCCACAGCAGTGGCTTGCCTACAGAACTACCTAAAGCGAACAGCTTCAGCTGTATGAAACCTGCAGGCATTGACTGCAAGCAAAAGCCACGGCCATCTTCCTGACTCCCCTTGTACTTTGGGAAGGACTGGAATGGGTCGCCAAGTATTGTCCCTGTTCTGACCCCATTCTCCCCAGGATGTCACTTTCTCCATGATAAGAAAGGTGGTATACAAGCTGCATTCAACGCGCATGTTGCACTTGTTTCTGAATGTCCCATGAAAGAGATGCCCAGTGGGAGTTCTGTGGTGGTCCAGTGGTTATAGGACTCAGTGCTTTCACTGCTATGGCCCAGGTTCAATCCCTGGTCGGGGAACTGTGATCCCACAAGCCTTGCGGCATCCCTCCCCACCCCCCCAAATCAACAAAAGCAGAAATACCCACCACTACAGTATGAACTTGAACCTGCCTCGTTATTTAACTTCTTGACATCTTGTTCCCATTAAACGCACAACAGGGCAAAATCATACAAGTGGCCCCATCTGATGGGGGAAGTAACATCCTTGAGGCAAATGCAGCTGTGAATCCCCTGGGCTCACGCAACTAAAACACTGAGAGCCTGTTCCCAAAACAGCTCAAGAGGAGGCATCTAGGAGTCCCAGCCCTGCTAACCACAGACCTGTCCGCTGGCTTTCCCACAATGCCCTTAGCCCGAGATGTGGCTAAGGGATCCAAACCGTATCTGTGGCCGGAGGTTTCAGAGAGAAGTTGTGGTGGTGTTTTCAGTCTCTAAGTCATGTCTGATTCTTTGGCGACCCCATGGACTACAGCCCGCCAGGCTCTTCTGTCCATGGGATTTTCCAGGCAAGAATACTGGAATGGGTTGCCATTTCCCTCTCCAGGGGATCTTCCCAACCCAGGGATCGATCTCATGTCTCCTGAATTGGCAGACGGGTTCTGTATCACTGACTCACCAGGGAAACCTTCAGAGGGAAGAACTACTTGAGATGTGAAGAACACGGCAAGAGACAGCACGCACTCACTGCACTGGTTGGGCTGGGATGGGGAGGAGTTGATCAAGCAGAACACTGACGACAAAGAACAAACCTGCCATTTTACTAAGTGCTTTCTCCGTGCAAAATAGCTTGAGGTTTAATTTAACTGAACAGCGGCACAAGGCCAGTACTATTATTGGCCCCATTTAAAAAAAAAAATTCTCAGCAAATTAAAAAGATGTATTACCATTCCAGCCTTCACATGAGCCCAGAACCTGGGGCTGGTCATGGAAGACAGGAGAGCAAACAAACCCAGGTACCTGACCTCTCTTTGCTGGATCCCTGCTCCCCAGAGAGGCTGATAGTGGGGCTACCCTTCAGCCTCTACCTCATCACCCTGACAGCACTTTGAGCCCGGGGCAGGCGGCCTCATGATCCCTAAGCTCTCTTGAGGCCCCTCTACACTTCCAGTACTAGAGAAGCCTGCTAGGGTCGGGCACCATGGATCTTGCCCGATGGAGGAAAAGACCATGCAGGAGTTGTCTCAAGGTATCAGTCCCATTTTAGAGAAGAGGAAACAGAGGCTCGAAGAGATTAGGTGACTTACCTGCAGTCACACAGCACTAGATGCCTAAGACCACAGTAAAAATCAAGTGTGTGTGACTCCAGACCCCACTAAAACATCCACCATGGGGACCCAGCATCAGCACGTGAGCCCTTTCCTCCCAGGGAGGAGTGCTCCAGATTCCCTGCTCACCTGTTGAATTCTGGAAGCTTCTCCAGGTCCAGCAGGGCTGAGTGGCAGGTGACCCGGCTCAGGTCAAACTGTGTGATCAGCTCTGGCAAGGTCCGACCCATTTGGTTCTCTGCAAGTGAGGAGGCCCAGCTGCTCAGTGTTCTAACACCCCACTTCCCCATAAACCACCCATCACCATTGCATTTTCAATCACAAGGAAGGCTGACCAAACAGATTTGATTTCTAGTCATTTTACGTATCAAGGGTCCGAATGAGTTTTCATTTGCAGAAAGAATTCTGTCACTAAGGGGAAAAAAAAAAGCTTGAAAACAGAATCTGCCTAAATCAGCCCTCACTGCCCTCAAAGACATGAGCTGCAAGAACAGCCTGCTCATCTGTCTGGCTGTGGGCCAGGGATCCTGATTGACTGGTTTTGGATGGGGTCTGAGCGGAAGTGTACTTTACGAGCTTCCTGGGGCATTTCAAACTGCAGTCAGAGTGAGAAAGCTGAGCCAGCGGCTGCTTCGCTTGAGCCGCAGCCCCATCGCACGCAGCCAGTGGGCATCCCGGCCAGCCTTGCGCCTGGGCCACATCCTTCACTAGCTGTGTGACTTTGGTGAGTTACTCAACCTCTCTGGGCCTCATAAGCTTCTAACAAACAGTGGTGATAAAACATCCCTCTCGTGGGTATTTTAAGGCTTAAATAAGACAAGAGCAGAAAAAGCAGTAGGCAGATTATTTATGGCCATGTTTTCAGAAACCACCCCTGACCAAAGAGGTCATTCTACTTGGCGCATCATCAAGATGAGGGCCTGACGTCTTGGGTCAGCTTGGAATAAACCAGGGTCACAGTAATACTAGTAATACTCAAAGAGTACATACTTACTCTGCTCTAATAATATAACCGCAATAATCACAGGATCTGTAGTTTTTGTGCTTATTGTGTGGCAGATACTGTGCTGGCGCCCCACAGGAGCTCAGGGAACCTGAACTTAACTCAGATAGGGAGACACTTAGCCCCATTTTAAAGATGAGGCAACCAAGGCTCACAGATCATAAGCTCCTTTGAGGCCATAGATTACACCTTGCTCACTGTTGTAGCCCCAGAACTTAACATGGTGCCTGGCTCAATAAATGGTGGACAAATAACAGAAAGAACTCATATCAGATCACACAGCCACGGCTTCCCTGGTGGTCCAGTGGCTAAGAATTCACCGTGCAATGTAGGGGACACCAGTTTGACCCCTGATCTAGGATGATCCCACATGCCTCAGAGTAACTGGGCCCATGCACAACTACTGAGCCCATGCACCGAGAGCCTGTGCTCCTCAACAACAGAAGCCACCACAATGAGAAGCCCACAAACCACAATAAAATAGGATCAATAAACTAAAAAACAAACAAACAAAAAAAAACACACAGCCTTTGGACAGCACAGCTGAGACTGAAGGCCAGGAAGCCTGACCCAGGGCCCCAGCTCCTCACCACTATGGTCTCGCCAGGACCTCTCAGGGGAGGGGGTACCTGCAAACCCTGAGCCACAGTTGGTGATGATGTCAAGCAAGGCGTCCGGCAGGAAGCCAGTGGCAGCAAAATGCTCCAGGAAGATGTCCCCTTGCCTCTTGGACAGCTTGCTGCCATCCCTGTTGAGGAGCAGGGGCAGGTGGGCAAAGTGTGGGGGCTGCCAGCCCAGGGCCTGGTAGAGGAGCAGGTGCTTGGAGGTGGAGACCAGCCACTCGGAGCCCCGCAGCACGTGGCTGATGCCCATATGGTGGTCGTCCACCACGCAGGCCAGGTGGTACGTGGGGAAGCCATCGCTCTTCAGGATGACCGGGTCCCCCTCCACGCTGGCCACCTCGTGCCGATTCCAGCCGTATACCAAGTCCTGGAAGGCTGGTGCCTCCCCTTCCAGGCGGAAGCGGATGGCAGGCTTGGGGTCCATGGCCAGCTTCTGGGCCACCTGCGCCTGGCTCAGGCTCCGGCACCGATTGTCATACCTGTTGGGAAGCAGAGCAGGACCTAAGAGTCACTAAGAGCATTGGTGACGGGCGCGCGCCTTAGCCATGTCTCTGGTAACTATGACCCTGGGCAGGTCATTTACCTCTCTCAGCAGTCTCTTCAGTCTTGAATGGGGATAATAAGGTTGTTGTGTGGGAGAACTAAGTGTAATAACATAGCACAGCAGACTCAAGTCTGTTTCCTTTCTTCCTTGCTTGACGTTCTTGTCAAATGTCACCCAAGCGGGTGAATCACGACGGGTGTTGCTAAGTGTACAATCTCATTCCTCTATACAACTGACCCGTCCACACCGGACCATTCTAGTCACTGAGATTCAAAGAGACGTATGCCTGGCAGGTAGGGGATGATGAAGATTCTGGGAAAGATTTTCCTCTCCAAGTGAGCCTGAGAGTGAGCCAGAAAGCTGCTGCAGCCACTTGGAACTGACTTGAGGGAGGGAGGCAGCAAGGGAGGCAGAAAGAGAACAAAACAAGTCCCGCCTTCTCAGAGCTGCTGGTTTCGTCCTGGAGCCCCACACCTCCGGGTGCTGCAGAGTGAGAAGACAAATGTCTATGCGGCCTATGCTCTGCCTACTCAAATGGGGTCTGTGGACCGCCAACACCAGCCTCACTTGGGAGCTTGTCAGATATGCAGCATCGCAGCCCCTCCCCAGACCTGCTATATCAGAAGCTGCCCGTTAACTAGATCTTCAGGTGATTCTTCTGCACATTAAAGTATGAGAAGCTCCAGTTTGTCTGTTTTAAACAGAGTATTTGTTACTTGCTCCCCAAAGTGTCCTGACACACTAATGTAACACTTGAAAGCACTGTCCTCGACACTGACCTAAATGTTCAATCATAAATGGCTTCATGGATTCCAAGACAGAGCAAGATGGTAATTAAAAAAAAAATAACCTGTCAATGGGCAAATAGACTGTTTATGATTTAAAAAGTAATGCTGCAGTGAATGTTGTGACCTTATATGAATATCCAAGCTCGTGTCCAAAGAGTTCACGGACACTGGAACTTGAATGCTATGCTGGTGGGAGTAAAACGAATAAAGGGCCGCTAGACAGTATCTATCAAAGTTGCAAATTGACCCTGCAACCCCAAATCTAGGGAGGTAACCCAACACACACACTCTACAGACATGCAAAATGATGGACATCAACACTGCTCCTCAGTTCAGTTCAGTTGCTCAGTCATGTCCGACTCTTTGCGACCCCATGAATCACAGCATGCCAGGCCTCCCTGTCCACACCAACTCCCGGAGTTCACTCAAACTCATGTCCATCGAGTCGGTGATGCCATCCAGCCATCTCATTCTCTGTCGTTCCCTTCTCCTCCTGCCCCCAATCCCTCCCAGCATCAGAGTCTTTTCCAGTTAGTCAACTCTTCGCATGAGGTAGACAAAGTATTGGAGTTTCAGCTTTAGCATCAGTCCTTCCAGTGAACACCCAGGATTGATCGCCTTTAGAATCCTCAGCACCCTCTATTTTTAATACAGAAGATTAGAGGTAACATGAATGTTCATTAGTAAGGAACTGATGAAGTGAGTGAGGACTCAGCCCTGTGACAGAGTAGTCTGCAAGCCCAAGGAAATTTATGGACTCACACAGACTGATCCTCATCACAGCCAGTGGCATCTATAAGCTGCATGATATGATATGTGTGATACCATATGAGCAGAGAAGGAGGGGAAACAGCACGTGTTCATCAGGGTCTGCACTGCATGTCTTTGGAGGAGACACCTTTGGACTATCTCTGGAGAGGGAATCGGAGAGCCAGAGTCAGGGCTGGGACAGATCTCTGCATATACACCTTCCTAAACATGAGACAGATTTTGCTAATCTAAAAGGAGAGAATTCTTTTAAAACATTTATTTGGCTGTGCCAGCACACGGGATCTTTTTTTTTTCAGTTGCGGCATGTGAACTCTTGCTCTTCCTAGGTGGCTCAGCAGTAAAAAAAATCCACCTGCGAAGCAGGAGATATGGAAGCGCAGGTTTGATCCCTGGGTGGGGAAGATCCCCTGGAGAAGGAAATGGCAATCCACTCCAGTACTTTTTCCTGGGAAATTGCATGGACAGAGGAACCTGGCAGGCTACAGTCCATGGGGCCAGGCTACAGATCATGGGCTTGCAAAATAGTTGGATGTGAGTGAGTGACTAAACAAGAACAATGTGAACTCTGAAGTTGCATCACGTGGGAACCAGCTCCCTGACCAGTGAGTGAACCCAGGCCCCTGGCATTGGGAGTGCGGCGTCTCAGCCGCTGGACCACCAGGAAGTCCCCAGATAAGAGAGAATTTAAATGACCTTATAAGCCTGAGGCCCAGTGTGGCAGGCAGAGCTGACCCCTCCCAGTGTTTATGCCTTGTGTCCTCCCTGCCCTCAAGTGCGGGCTGGCCCTCCTGACTTCCTTCCGGTGACCAGAGCACAATGCAGCCATGGGACGTCACTTCCTCGACTGGGTGACGCTGAGGCTGCGGCTTCCACCCTGCTCGCTCCCCTCCCTGCCCACCGCCTTCTCCCCGGCTCGCCTGAAGTAACGCCAGCTGCCAAGCGGTGAGCTGCCCGATGAAGAGAGGCCCACTCAGCCGGGACTGTTGTCTCCAGGAAACAGCCTCTGAGAGGGATGGAGGTAGATCCTCGGCAAGCCTAGCAATCGAGGCAACGGTAAGGCTGGCCTAGACCCTGATGGCAGCTTTGAGAAACCCTGAGCCGAAGGAGCCAGCTAAGCTGTGCCCAGACTCCTGACCTGCAAAACCCTGAGGCAGGTGGGTTGGGTGTCATTTGTTACGCAGCAGGAGCAAACGAATGCAGCTGCCCCTAGGGAGGCACGGTGACAGGCTGGGGCTCTCACCGGGGCGTCTGGCGGTTCCTCAGGGCCTCCTTCTTCAGGAGCTCCAGCCGCTGGGGTGAGCAGAAACACGGGTACGCAGCACCGCTCTTCAGCAGGGCTTCAGCGGCCTGGGCGTAAAGTGCGAGTCGCTGAGACTGAATGTAGGGCCCAGCAGGCCCTCCGCGCCGGGGGCTCTCGTCCGGAGGCACGCCTGGAACACAGGCAGAGGGCAATCACCAAACGATTATGACCATGAAGACACGGCACAGGTTCCCAGGCACCGCTACAAGTGTTCCACGCACCCTGGCGGCGGCGGTGTTAGTTGCTCAGTCGTGTCTGACTCTGCAATCCCAGGGGCTGTAACCCGCCAGGCTCTTCTATCCATGGGATTCTCCAGGCAAGAATACCAGGGTCAGTCCCTTCTCCAGGGGGATCTTCCCGACCCAGGGATGGAACCTGGGTCTCCCTCATTGCAGGCGGATTCTTTACCATCTGAGCCACCAGAGAAGCAATTCACACACACTGCAGAGCTTTTAAGCCTCCCAACAATCCATGAGGCCATCACTCTTATAATTTCCCTTTTCCAGATGAAGAGGTAAAGCACAGAGGGATTAACGCTTAAGGTCACGAGGCTGGTGGGTAAGCAGTTGGATGGAGGTGCACCAGCTCCATGATCCACACCCTCTTTGGCATATCCTCTCCCTCCGTCCTTGCCCCAAAGAGGGACAAGCCAGCCCTGCCCTAGAACAGTGGACTCAGGAGAAGCAGCCCAGCTGGACTCCTGGCTTGGCCCCTGACTACCATGACAAAGGGTGTTGCCATGAACCTGCAAGGCTGCTTTTATAGTCTGTGATCACTGTTAAGGCTCCAAACCACCCAACCTGGTAGGTGCTGTTGTGAACCCCGTTCAGTAAGGAGGACACAGGAGCACCGAGAGGCTGTGTCATGTCAGCCAGCCAAGGACAAGTGGGTACAACAACATTCAAAGCCAGGCTGCTGCTGCTGCTAAGTCACTTCAGTCGTGTCCGACTCTGTGTGACCCCACAGCCAGGCTAGCTGGTCCCAAGGCCATGCTCTTACCCACTCTGTGGACTGCCTCTTGCAGTCCTTAGCTTTCCTAAGCCCTGGTTTCCTCCTCTGAAAAGTGGAGCTAAGAGTCCACTGTGCAGAGTGACTAAGACTTAAATGCATCAGCGCTCACAAAGTGCTTAGCCCAATGGCTTCCATGTAGAACATGGAAGCTGCAACATATGCTGTTAGATCAAACGTGATCCATTACAAGCCCAAACCCCAACCCAAGGTCTGGTTTCCACAGGTCACAAAGGATAGATTTCACTTATAAATGCTTCCAGGAGAGGCAGAGGGGACACAGAAGAGCTGCTGCTGCTGCTGCGTCACTTCAGTCGTGTCCGACTCTGTGTGACCCCATAGACGGAAGCCCACCATGCTCCCCCGTCCCTGGGATTCTCCAGGCAAGAACACTGGAGTGGGTTGCCATTTCCTTCTCCAATGTGTGAAAGTGAAAAGTGAAAGTGAAGTCGCTTAGTCGTGTCTGACCCTTAGCGACCCCACGGACTGCAGCCTACCAGGCTCCTCCATCCATGGGATTTTCTAGGCAATAGTACTGGAGTGGCTTGCCATTGCCTTCTCCGACAGAAGAGCTAGATGATGGTATTTCTGCCCTCAGAGGGCTTTCAAATGAATTAGGAAGCTAAGGACAGGGTTAATCCTGCACACCTGATGTCCCACAGTCTCTGGAGGTAGAGGGGCCTGGGCTCAAAGGCACTGGCCAGCTCTAAGGCCAGGCAAGACACCTTGTAGAGCCTCCGTTTCCTGTTTTAAAAGAAGGAAACAAACATTTACTTAGGCTTCCCTGGTGGCTCAAACCATGAAGAGTCTGCCTACAATGGATGAGACCTGGGTTCGATCCCTGAGTTGGGAAGATCCCCTGGAAAAGGAAATGGCAACCCACTCCAGTATTCTTGCCTGGAGAATCCCATGGATGGAGGAGCCGGCTACAGTCCATGGGGTCGCAGTCAGACACGACTGACTGACAAACACGTAACACACGAACATTTACTTTCTCCTGAGGGTCATCACGAGGCTGGAATAAGACAGCCTATGGAAAGGCTCAGTGCCCTGCCTGGCATATCTCAGCTCTCAGTAGGTCCCAGCTGCCAGTATCACTGGTTCTGTTGATATTGGTATAGCTTCATTTGTCAGAGAAGGGGGACTGGGTTACATGCATCTGGGGTTCCTTCTTGATCTAACATTAGCATGTCCAACATCTGGTATATGCTCCAGGGTTTAAGAGCGACTCCACTAGATGTACATAAGAAATAGTATGTAAACGTTCATAGAAATTTGACTCATCAGATCCAAAATGCAGAAACAATCCAAATGCCCAACCACTGATGAATGAATAAGCAAAAAGTGGTATCTCCACATAATGAATATTATTTGGTCATAAAAAAGAAAGAATTCATTCATGCTACAATATACATGCCGCAACATCCCCTTCGGGGATCACAGCCTTGTCCTGGAGACATGTGTACCTCAGTGAAGCTCTGAGCCAGGCCGTGCAGGACCACCCAAGACAGACAGGTCACAGTGGAGAATTCTGACAAAACGTGTGCTACAGGAAGAGGAAATGGCAATCCACGCCAGTGTTCTTGCCAGAGAACCCCATGAGCGGCATGAAAAGTCAAAAAAATGATACCAGGACATAAGCCCCACCCCCACCCCAAGTTGGTAAGTGTCCGATACGCTATTGGAGAAGAGTGGAGGGCAATCACTAACAGCTCCAGAAAGAACGAAGCAGCTGGGCCAAAGCGGAAACGACGCTCAGTTGCGGATGTGTCTGGTAGTGAAAATAAGGTTTGATGTTGTAAAGAACAATATTTCATAGGAACCTGGAATGTTAGGTCCATGAATCAAGGTAAATTGGATGTGGTTAAGCAAGAGATGTCAAGAGTGAACATCAGCATCTTTAGGAATCAGTGAATAAAATAGATGGGAATGGGTGAATTTAATTTAGATAACCATTTTATCTACTACTGTGGGCAAGAATCCCTTAAAAGAAATGGTGTAGCCCTCATAGTCAACAAAAAAGTATGAAATGCAGTACTTCAGTCCAATCTCAGAAATGCCAGAATGATCTCGGTTTGTTTCCAAGGCAAACCATGCAACATACAGTAAATCCAAGTGTACGCTCCAACCACTGATGCCAAAGAAGCTGATCAGTTCTATGAAGACCTACAACATCTTCTAGAATGAACGCCAAAAAAAGATGTCCTTTTCATCATAGGAGATTGGAAGGCAAAAGTAGGAATTCAGGAGATATCCAGAATAACAGGCAAGTTTGCTTTCAGAGTACAAAAATGGATCAGGGCTAACACTAACAGAGTTTTGTCAAGAGAACATGCTGATTACAGCAAACACCCTCTTCCAACAACCCAAGAGACGACTTCACACATGGGCATCACCAGATGGTCAATACCGAAACCGGATTGATTATGTTCTTTGCAGCTGAAGATGGAAAAGCTCTATACATCAGAAAAAAACAAGACCTGGAGTTGACTGTGGCTCAGATCATGAGCTCCTTATTGCAAAATTCAGGCTTAAATTGAAGAAAACAGGGAAAACCTCTAGGCTTTTTGTTGTTGCTGTTCAGTCGCCAAGCTGTGTCCGACTCTTTGTGACTGCAGCATGCAAGACTTCCCTGTCCCTCACCATCTCACCATGTCCATTGAATCGGTGATCCCATTCAACCATCTCACCCTCTGTTGCCCTCTCCTGCTTCTGCCTTCAATCTTTCCCACCATCAGGTTCTTTACCAATAAGTCAGCTGTTCGTATCAGGTGGCCAGAGTACTGGAGCTTGAGCTTCAGCATCAATCCTTCCAAAGAGAATTCAGGGTTGATTTCCTTTAAGATCAACTGGTTTGATCTCCTTGCTTTCCAAGGGACTCTCAAGAGTCTTCTCCACACTACAGTCCAAATGCATTGATTCTTTGGTGCTCAGCTTTTTTTATGGTACGCCTGTCACATCCATACATGACAACTGGAAAGACCATGCTGCTGCTGCTAAATCACTTCAGTCGTGTCCGACTCTGTGTGACCCCACAGACGGAAGCCCACCAGGCTCCCCCGTCCCTGGGATTCTCCAGGCAAGAACACTGGAGTGGGTTGCCATTTCCTTCTCCAATGTGTGAAAGTGAAAAGGGAAAGTGAAGTCGCTCAGTCGTGTCCGACCCTTAGCGACCCCATGGACTGCAGCCCACCAGGCTCCTCCATCCATGGGATTTTCTACGCAAGAGTACTGGAGTGGCTTGCCATTGAGCCTTGACTATATGGCCTTTGTTAGCAAAGTGACGTCCTTCCTTTTTAACACACTGTCTAGGTTTGTCATAGCTTTTCTGCCAAGAAGCAACTGTCTTCTAATTTCATGGCTGCTGTCACCATCTGCAGGGATTTTGGAGACCAAGAAGAGGAAATCTGTCACTACTTCCACCTTTCCCCGGTCTATTTGCCATGAAGTGATGAGACTGGATGCCATGATCTTAGTTTTTTCAATACAATATTTAGTTTTAAGCTGGCTTTTTCACTCTCTTCCTTCACCCTCATCAAGGGGCTCTTTAGTTCCTCTCCACTTTCTGCCATTAGAGTGACACTGTCCACATACTGAGGATGTTAATATTTCTCCCAGCAATCTTGATTCTGGTGTGTTAACTCATCCAGTTCAACACTCTGCATCATATGCTCTGTGTACAGGTTTAATAAACAGGGTGACAATAAACAGCTTTGTTGTACTTCTTTCTCAATTCTGAGCCAGTGAGTTGTCCCTCACAGGTTCTAACTTGCTTCCTGACCCACATACAGGTTTCTCAGGAGACACTTAAGAAAGTCTGGTATGCCCATCTCCTTAAGAGTTTTCCACACTTTGTGATAATCCACACAGTCTAAGGCTTTAGCATAGTCAGTGAAACAGAGGTGGATGTTTTTCTGGAATTCCCTTGCTTTCTCTATGATCCAGCGAATGTTGGCAACTTGATCTCTGGTTCCTCTGCCCTTTCTGAACCCAGCTTGAACATCTAGAAGTTCTCGGTTCACATAATGCTGAAGTCTAGCTTGAGGATTTTGAGGATAACCTTCCTAGCATGGGAGATGAGTGCAACTGTCTGGTGGTTTGAACATTCTTTAGTACTGCCCTTCTTCGGAACTGGGATGAGTACTGACCTTTTCCAGTCCTGTGGCCATTGTTGGGTTTTCCAAATTTGCTGACATATTCATTGTAGCACTTTAATAGCAGCATCTTTTAGGAAGTTAAATAGCTTTGCCAGAATTCTATCACCTCCACTAGCTTTATTGGCAGCAGTGCTTCCAAAGATCCACTTGACTTCACACTCCAGGATGTCTGGCTCTACATGAGTGAGGGTATACACCATTATGGTTATCTGGGTCATTAAGCTCTTTTTTGCAGAGTTCTGTGTATTCTTCCCATCTTTTCTTGATTGCCTCTGCTTCTATTAGGTCTCTACCATTTCTGTCCTTTATTGTGCCTATCTTGGGATGATTTAGGTATGACCTAAGTCAAATCCCTTATGATTATACAGTGGAGGTGATGAATAGATTCGAGGCATTAGATCTAGTAGACAGAGTGCTTGAAGAACTACGGATGGATGTTCCTAACACTGTACAGGAGGCAGTAACCAAAACCATCCCAAAGAAAAAGAAACCTAAGAAGGCACAGTGGTTTTCTGAGGAGGTTTTACAAACACCTGAGGAAAGAAGACAAGCAAACAGCAAGGGAGAAAGGGAAGATAAATCCAACTGAGTGCAGAATTCCAGAGAAGAGCAAGGAGAGATAAGGAGGCCTTCTTAAATAAATGACACAAAGAAATAGAGGAAAACAATAGAATGGGAAAGACTAGAGTTCGCTTCAGGAAAATTGGAGATATCAAGAGAACGTGTCATGAAGGATGGGGACAATAAAGGACAGAAACAGTAAGGACCTAACAGAAGGAGTAGAGATTAAGAAGAGGTGGTAAGAATACACAGTAGAATTATACAATAAAGGTCTTAATGATCTGGATAACCACAGTGGCGTGGTTACTCACCCAGAGCCAGACATCCTCGAGTGTGAAGTCAAGTGGGCCTTAGGAAGCATTACTACAAATAAAGTTTGTGGAGGTAACAGAATTTCAGCTGAGCTATTTAGAATCTTAAAAGATGATGCCGTTAAAGTGCTGCGCTCATTATGACAGCAAATTTGGAAAACTCAGCAGTGGCCATAGGACTGGAAAAGGTCAGTTTTCATTCCAATGCCAAAGAAAGGCAATCCCAAAGAATGTTCACCCTACCACACAATTGCGGTCATTTCATGTGCTAGCAAGGTTATGTTGAAGATTCTTCAAGCTAGGTTTCAGCCTAGCTTTACCATCTGGTAGCTAAGATGGTAAAGAATCTGCGTACAATGCAGGAGACCCAGGTTCAATCCCTGAGTTGAGAAGATTCCCTAGAGAAGGAACTGGCAACCCACTTCAGTATTCTTGCCTGGAGAATTCCATGGACAGAGAAGCCTGGCAAGCTACAGTCCACGGGGTCACAAAAAGTTGGACACCACCGAGCGAATAAGCAACAGCAGGCTTCAGCAGTATGTGAAACGAGAACTTCCAGATGTATTAATACAAGCTGGGTTTACAAAGGCAGAGGAACCAGAGATCAAATTGCCAGCACTCATTAGATCATAGAGATAGCAAGGGAATTCCAGAAAAACACTTTCTCCGGCTTCACCGACTATGCTAAAGCCTTTAACTGCGTGGGTCACAACAAACTATAGAAAATTCTTAAAGTGATGGGAGTACCAGACCACCTTATCTGTCTCCTGAGAAACCTCTATGGGGGTCAAGAACCAATGGTTAGAACCGGACATGGAAAAACAAGACTGGTTTCAAATTGGGAAAAGAGTATGTCAAGGCTACATATTATCACTCTGCTTGTTTAACTTATATGCAGAGTACATCATGTGAAATGCAGGGCTGGATGAATCACAAGTTGGAATCAAGACTGCCGGGAGAAATATCGACAATCTCAGATAAACAGATACCACTCTAACGGCAGAAAGTGAAGAGGAACTAAAGAGTCTCTTAATGAGGATGAAGGAGGAGAATGAAAAAGCTGGCTTGAAACTCAGCATTCAAAAAACTAAGATTATGCCATCTGGACCAGAAGGCTATCATGTCACGGCAAATAGAAGAGGAAAAAGTGAAAGCAGTGAAGATTTTTATCTTCTTGGGCCCCAAAATCACAGTGGATGGTGACTGTAGCCGTAAAATTAAAAGACGCTTGCTCCTTGGAAGGAAAGTTATGACAAACCTAGATAGTATATCAAAAAGCAAAGACATCACTTTGCCATCAAAGGTCCATACAGTCAAAGCTATGGTTTTTCCAGCAGTCATGTATGGTTGTGAGAACTGGACCCTAAAGAAGGCTGGTCATGGAGGTTTAGTCACTCACTTGAGCCCAACTCTTGCCTTCCAGGCTCCTCTGTCCAGTATTCTTGCCTGGAGTGGGTTGGCATTTACTTCTCCAAGGGATATTCCTGACTCAGGGGTCAAACCTGGGTCTCTTGCACTGCAGGCAGATTCTTTACTGACTAAGCCACTAGGGAAGCCCAGAAGGCTGAATGACAAAGAACTGATGCTTTTGAACTGTGGTGCCAGAGAGACTCATTAGAGTCCCTTGGACTGCAAGGAGATCAAACCAGTCAATTCTAAAGGACATTACCCCATAATACTCATTGGAAGGACTGATGCTAAAGCTGAAGCTCCAATACGTTGGCCACCTTAGGTGAAGAGGTGACTCACTCAAAAAGACCCAGAAGCTGGGAGGATTGAAGACCAAAGCAGAAGGGGGTGGCAGAGGCTGAGATGGTTAGCTAGCATCACTGACTCAATGCACATGAATTTGAGCAACTCTGGGAGATAATGGAGGGTAGGGGAACCTGGAGTGCTGCAGTTCATGTGGCTACGACAACTTAGTGACTGAACAACATAAATGGACCTTATGCTAAGTATAGTGAAGTCACTCAGTCGTGTCCGACTCTTTGTGACCCCATAGACTGTAGCCTACCAGGCTTCTCTGTCCATGGGATTTTCCAGGCAAGGGTACTGGAGTGGGTTGCCATTTCCTTCTCCAATGCTAAGTATAAGCCAGTCACAAAATGAAATGTCTCAAACAGGCAAACCATACAGAGGTTAGTGGTTGCCAATGGCAGGAAGGAAGGAGGAACAGGGAGTGCCTGCTCACGGGTTTGCAGTTCCGAGTTGATGGAAATGTTCTAGAATTAGAGGGGTGATAGATGCACAATACAGTGAATATACTTAAGACCACTTTGAAATGGTGAATTTCATATTATATAAATTACAGGTCGACTCCTGAAGCAAGAACATCCAGAAGTTACCCACCTGGGGTGCGGATCCCTGCCCACTTGGGTGATACCCTTGGGCCGAGCCAAGGGCTCCAAGAGGCTGGACGCATCGGTCTTGCTCATCCCAGCACCCTTGTCCCAGCACGGTCTGTGCGGGATGTGGAGCCTGTGCTCCACACATGGCCGATCACGATCTCTTGCCAACCACTGTATCCTCACGTCACATTTCCAAGTCCTCTGGTCTCCTTGGGCCTTCCTGATAGCTCAGTTGGTAAAGAATCCTACTGCAATGCAGGAGACCCTGGTTCGATACCTGGGTTGGGAAGATCCACTAGAGAAGGGATAGGCTACCCACTCCAGTATTCTTGGACTTCCCTTGTGGCTCAGCTGGTGAAGAATCTGCCTGCAATGCAGGAGACCTGGGTTCAATCCCTGGGTTGGGAAGATCCCCTGGAGAAGGGAAAGGCTACCCACTCCAGTATTCTGGCCTGGAGAATTCCATGGACTATACAGTCCATGGGGTCGCAAAGAGTTGGATGCGACTGAGCGATGTACACTTTCACTGGTCTCCTCACTGTGCTTGGGCCACTCTGGCTTCCTTGCTGCTCCTCAAATATGCCCAGCACTAAGCTTCTGTAGGGCCTTTACATCTGCTACTCTGGGCTTTGAGCTTTCTCCCGCGAGGCAGCCACGGCGCCAACTTCTCACTTTGTGCAAGTCTCTGCGCTACTGTCCACCCCTTGGGGAAGTCTGTCCTATCTCAAAGAGCACCCACCCCTCCCTGCTGGTTTGCTCACCTGCTACCCCTTTCTCTACAGCACTTATTACTGCTTCATATCAGAGTAAGGATGAACTCACCTGTATTTTTTTTGCCCTACCACCTGGCATATGGGATCTTAGTTCCCTGACCCGGGATGGAACCCGTGCCCCTGGCACTGGAAGCTTGCAGTCTTAACCACTGGACCACCAAGGAAGTCGCTAGAATTCAGTTTGTTTGTTAAGTCTGTCTTCCCCTGCTTACTGAGGGCAGGGTCTTTGTTTTATGCTCAAATACTACCTGGACCACAGTAAGTGACCTTGGTACATGAATTCTTTCACTCAGCTAATCTCGACTGAGTTTCTGCTACAATCTTCTATAGTTGAAGACAGAAATGAAATCAGTTTTTGCTCTTCAGTAACTCAGAGTTTAGTTAATGATTTACCTGAGATTACAGCACACGATGTCGAGACAGTCTTGGAGTTTTGGGCATTTTCCGGTAGGGAGATTAACTAGTTATCCCTGTTCTGACAGGTAGGCAGCAACCAACCTGGGGAACATACACACACGCCTCTTTGTCCTCCCCGAGCTTAGCTGGCTTCAGAATTAAACTTCCCACAGGGAGGCCAACTTAGCGGCTGCACACATTTTGCCTGACTCATACAATGTGTTCATCTGAGTTCAGATTTGACAATGGGAAGGACTCATCAAAAACGAAACAAAAACAAAAAACCTTGGCTACCTGGCTCCTCCTGGAAATCAGAAGATTTGAGGAGCTGGGCCAGGATTCCCACATGGCCAAAAAGAGCTGGCGCTTCCTCAGGCTCTTCACAGCTCTGGAGCCTGTTTCCTGCCTGCTCCCAGGAGGAGGTGAGATTCCAAGATAAAAACAAGAATCTCAGAAGAGCCTTGGAGCTTCCCCTCCTCCCCCAGGGAGCTTCAGTATCTTTCTGGGTGGTACCTGTCCCCCAGCCAATACAAACGTACCCTTCCTCCGGGGACCCCAAGTTCTCCACCCTGGGCCCCGTGAGAAGACCTTCAGGCTCTTTCTCCCACTCCTTCTCTGGCTTGCTAAATTGCTGAGTGGTGTCCGACCCTTTGCAACCCAGTGGACTGTAACTGGCCAGGCTCCTCTGTACATGAGATTCTCCAGGCAAGAATGCTGGAGTGGGTTGCCAGGCCCTCCTCCAGGGGATCTTCCCCACCCAGGGATCGAACCTGAGTCTCTTGTGATTCCAGCATTGGCAGATGGGTTCTTTACCACTAGCGCCACCTGGGAGAACCTTGCTCCTTCCCTGAAGAAGGGTCCTTTCCCTGCCAGCCTCACCTGCCCACTCGAGCATGTCCTCAATATTCTCCGCTGCCCCAGGCACAATACGGGTCTGATCCGTGTCCTCCAGCCTCAGGATGAAGCTGCCTTGGTGCTTCTTGGCAAAGATGTAGTTGTACAAGGCAGTGCGGAGGCCACCCAGGTGCAAGAAGCCTGATGGAAGAAGGGGCAGCCCAGATGAGACGGGGAAGATGAAGGCCAAGTCAATTCTGCTCATGATAAAAGGGCCCAAGGAACATCAAAGCCCAGGAGATGGCTCTCCCTGTCCCATATCTCCAGCACTCAGACTATCACAAAGAGGACTGGGGTGGCTGGCTCATTTACCGTCATCCTGGAAGTGGAAGAACACCCAGGTTTTGGAGCATATCATTTTGTAAAATGGCTCCAGCTCTCCCCACCTGCACCCATCGTTCTACTCTGAGATTTGCATTGAGACCAAGTTTCACCCAAAGGGGAAACAGATGGTTAGTCACTGAAGCCACTTCACACGTGCATTTCATTTATGCAAATTCAGTGAGGTCTCTGGGCAAAAAAAAAAAACTTTGCTAATTGAAAATACTGTATAATTACATTTTGCACATACCCTTTATGCACTGTACGGACTAACCACATCACACATTTTGAATTTTGACTACTTGATGCTCTGAATGCTGCCTTTAGATACTAATGAAAACTAATATTCGACTCCACTGTATTTCTCCACCCAAGTTTAAACTCTTAAAAGACTTTACTGTTTTCATTATTCCTGACTGAATAGTTAGAGTAAACAGTTTTCCCAGGGCTGTCATTTCCCCCCTAACCCTGCCTTCTTTGGACCAGGTCACGGCCCTGTCTTCACAATGAGCTCATCTGCATCTTCAGGTACTAGGCCTGCATGAGACAGGAAACGATCCTCTGGGATCAGACAGACTCTAGCTCAAACTGATTATATAGGTGACCTTCAGCTAGTTCCCTGGTGGCTCAGACGGTAAAGCATCTGTCTACAATGCGGGAGTCCCGGGTTCAAGCCCTGGGTTGGGAAGATCCCCTGGAGAAGGAAATAGCAATCCACTCCAGTACTATTGCCTGGAAAATCCCATGGACAGAGGACCCCGGTAGGCTACAGCCCATGGGGTTGCAAAGAGTCAGACACGACTGAGCGACTTCACCTTCACCTTCAGCTAGTTATTGCAAGGACACCACAAAACCAGAGTTCCCCAAGATAGAAGACATGGGTCGAGTAGTTGAAACCAAGACATCTTATAGATCTTGATTCAAATTCTGCTCCCCTTGGACAGTCTACTTGATTTTTGTGAGCCTTAACAAATTTCCTAATTTGTTAAGAGAGATTGGCAACAAAAAATAGAAACCTTCCTTACAAGATCACTATGAGGCATAAATGCTGATCAGAGTGTACCATTAACTTTAGCTATTACAATGATTTATATTCTGTCTGTAGTCAATCGCCTTGCCAATATGGGCTCTTCCAGCAAACCAGCAAGGAAACAAGACTTAAGATCATCATAAAGGAGGTTTCTGCTTGTTAAGTGCTTTCCAGGAGGTACCACACCTTCCCAGTGCCTCAGTTGGATTACCTCAAATGATGAGGTAGGTACTATTATCAGCTCTATTTGGCAGATGTTAAAACTCAGAGGTTCAATGCTTTGCTCAAGTGGCAAAGCCAGAAATCTGCACCCAGACAACCCCAGGCCTTTGCACCCAAATCAGAGCTTGTCTGAAAACTGTTGGCAGTTCACAACCAAGTAGGTACAGAAAAAGTAAACGCCTAAAAACTGAGAGCATTTTGACAGGATAATTTTACATCTGTTGAATTCAATAGAAAGTCTCATATTTTGTATGCTTTTCAGAGTTTCGATTTTCTAGTAATTTCTTCATATGGATTTTTATAAAAGTATTAATCTGTAATTCACTGGAAATCAGAAGGCAGTCAAACCCAGTGGTGGTTTGAGGAGCAGGCTCTACACTATAGTGCCTGGCAAGAAATATCCTTGTCATCCTGTGCAGCTGGGATCTCATTACAATGGTGGCTTTGGGACCCAGGACTTTATAACAAGAGGTGTGCTTTTTGTGAAGAGGGTAGGAGGTTGCCTCAGAAGGAAAAGAACTTGAGGAACTAGTGGGGAGGCCACTAGGGTAGACAATGGGTCCCTGCCTCGCTCTGGCTTGCTAAGCTCCAACACTAACCACAGGACCGTTGTACCTCCAATTTCCTCTGCCCAGAAGGTACCTTCTATTGGCTTCAGGTACCTAGCTCCTTGTTACTTGTTTCTCAACTCTAATGGCACCTCCTCAGCAACGCAATCCTGAGCATCCTACCTAACCCCTTATCCCCTACAGTGCTTCACGTCCTGCATGACACATGTGACTGTTTAAAACTACGGCTATTTTTTTTTTTTTTACATGTTTGTAGCAGCAGCAGTGCCTACCAGTGTAGGCTTCCTGGGAGCAGGGACACTACTTTCTCCAAGGTCGCTGCATCGTGCCTAGAACAGGTTGTTTTGAGTACACAAGGAAAAATGAACCCAAAGAAATGGTACAGAACGATAAGGACGAAATTCCTGGCAACGCGAATAATTTTCGCTCGTAAACATATTTCTATCTCCGTATAATGCGGTCTCACTGCCCCTCCACCGGAAGGGATTCGTTCGGAATATTCGGGGGGCGGGCAAGAGACGGTAGGCCTCTGCCTGCAGCGTCACGTCCGCCAAGGTTACCTGTGGGGCTGGGGGCGAACCGCACTCGCACCGCAACCCCGGGATCAGTGCCCAGGCTGGCTTCGCGCCGCCCCATGAGGCGGCCCAAGGCAGCCGGGGAGCTCCCGGGATGCAGCAACCTCTTCAGGAGCACCGCCATGTGGGGTGGCACCGCACACGTGGGCTTCTCCGTGCATCACTTCCGGGGACTCCTCCCAGCCAATCCGCTGCCGCCACAGAAGGCGCAACCCCGCCCCTTAAAGGCGCCGGTCTCCTAGCCTGCAAGCCCACGCCCCCCTCCCAAGACTGCGGCCCCACTCGGCCTCAAGGGGGCAGCGCCTAGCAAGCGGGCGATTTCCCGGGCCCGCCCCCCTCGGTTCTCGAAAGTTAAAGCGTGGCAGGGGCCGGGCCGGGAAAGCGGAGGAGGCGGGTCTCCATAGAAACCTCCACCTGTTTCCGGCGCGGCTGTGCGAGATTAGGGGCTGCTGCGGGGGCCAATCTCAGCCAGCTCGCCTTTTCCCGGCGGCCTCTGCGGGAGCGGTGGGTGTTGTACACAATCATCATGGCGGCGGCCGGAGCCCCGGATGGTGAGTGTGGCGGGGGCGGCGGGCGCCCGGGTCGGGCCGGGATGAAGCGGGCGCCCCTAGGGGACGTGGCCCGGCGCTGGGAGGGGGCAGTAACCTGGCTCGGGCGCGTTGGTCCGGCGGCCCCCGCGCAGAGTCTGGTTCCAGGCCCAGCCCGCGGCGAGCGTCCACCCCCTAACCCCCTTGCAGGCATGGAGGAGCCTGGCATGGACACGGAGGCCGAGACCGTGGCGACCGAGGCGCCCGCGCTCGCCCTCAACTGCGTGGAGGCCGAAGCCGCGGCGGGGGCGGCGGCCGAGGACTCCTGCGCAGCGCGAGGCAGCCTGCAGCCGGCCCCGGCCCAGCCCCCTGGGGACCCCGCGGCCCAGGCCTCGGTCAGCAACGGCGAGGACGCGGGCGGCGGCGCGGGCAGGGAGCTGGTGGACCTGAAGATCATCTGGAACAAGACTAAGCACGACGTCAAGTTTCCCCTGGACAGCACGGGCTCCGAGCTGAAACAGAAGATTCACTCGATTACAGGTAATCCCGGTGGCGCTGACAGCCTTCCCCACCGCACCTGCCTACTGTATACGCTGTGCTAGGTATCGCGTTGCCTGTGTTCTTACATCAGTTTTCTCAATGCTACCAATAGACTGCCGAAGTAAGTAGTAATGTGCCCGTTATTCAGATGGGGAAAATGAGGTCCAAAATCAGAGCCAATCGGCTGAGCTGGGTTTTGCGGTCAGCCCTGACTCTTAGTCCCAATTTCTAACTCCTGTTTCTAACATCTCTGATAAAATTACCTAAGGCATTTGTTAAGTTTACAACTTCTAGACCCATCCCCCTGAAGAGTTTAATTCAGTGGGTCTCGAATGTGTCCAGGAATTATTTTTAGCGAATGTTTCAGGTAATTCTAATAAGGGAAGTTTGGAAACCACTGCTGGTGGCTATCATGATGGCCCCTTCACAGAAGCTCCTATTACATAGACTTATCTTATTTACAGCACTTTGCCATCTGAAATGATTTCCTTTTTAAACTTTCTCTGGGTAGCTTGTAAGCTCCATAAAAACAGAAACCTTTTTTGTTTCTGTATCCGTGATATTGTGGACATTCGCTTAATATTTGCGTCACAGGGTAGTTGAGGAACTACTTGGAAGGAATAAACCTGATGTGGCACTAGGTAGGTAGGTTTAGTCACTCACTTGTATCCAACTCTCTGCGGCCCTGTGGGCTGTAGCCTGCCAGGCTCCTCTGTCCATGGGATTTCCCAGGCAAGAATCCTGGAGTAGGTTGCCATGCCCTCCTCCAAGGGATCTTTCCAACCCAGGTCTCCTGCATTGCAGGCAGACTCTTTAAGAATCTACCTGCCAGTGCAGGAGACATAAGAGTTGTAGGTTCGATCCCTGGGTTGGGAAGATCCCCTGGAGGAGGAAATAGCAACCCACTCCAGTGGGTTCTTGCCTGAAAAATTCCAAGGACAGAGGAGCCTGGTGGACTACAGTCCATGAGGTCGCAAAGAGTTGGACACGACTGAGCACACACATTGATCAGTTACTTAATACCTTGTGCTGCACTAAATGCTCTATATTTGTCCCACCTCTTAGTCTTTAAAGCAAATCTATACAGAAGGAACTATTGTCATCACTCTTATGACGTTCTGGAGGCTCAGAGAGGTTGTAAATTGCCTAAGTGCACAACAGTGATTAGCAATAAAGCAGTATTCACTTACGGGTCTGTTGTACAAAGAATATTTTTCATTTCTTCTTTTCACTGTTCTCTGCCTTTTCCCAAGGTCTCCCGCCTGCCATGCAGAAAGTCATGTATAAGGGACTTGTCCCTGAGGATAAGACATTGAGAGAAATAAAAGTGACCAGCGGGGCCAAGATCATGGTGGTTGGCTCCACGATAAATGATGTTTTAGCAGTAAACACACCCAAAGATGCTGCCCAGCAGGACGCAAAGGCCGAAGAGAACAAGAAGGAGCCCCTCTGCAGGCAGAAAGTGAGTCTGTTGTGTGATTGTTGGTCCTAGGAAGAGTGAGGCTTTGTCTTCTCGAGCCTAGGCTGGTTGTCTCCTTTCTAGAATAAGCTCCTTTTCGGACAGGGCCCATGATGGAAATTTATGGCAGCAGTTGGGTGCGGCTGGCTGTTGAGTGGAGGTGACAACTACCTGAGATTTGCATCTTTGTCTCGTCTGGCGGGTCAGTGTGTCTCAAGTCTATCTACTTTAGGATGAGGCCTTTGTAAAGGCAGGCTTCAGACCAGGTATTGAAAGGAAAGAGATGTGGGTTTCTCTCCTATTTAGCACCAGAGAAAAGTGCCACTATTAGAATTAATCCTCCATTTCACACAGATGCTTTGTTTTTTTGGCGTGTGGCTTCCCCCAAGTCAACAAGCCTTTTTCTCCATAGGTAGGGAAATCAGTAGCTTTCAGCAGTCCCTCTGAAACTGGCTATTTCAGGAAGCCAAACGAAGCTGACTTGGAAGATAACTACGCTGGTTTTTTTTCTTCCTTCCCTCCTTCCTGGTCATGATATGGGGGTCTGATTTTTCACATGCTCTGTTGCTTGTTTCAGATGGAAGAGATCCAGCCTTGTTTTGTGCTCACTGTAAGCCATTCAGATTCTTTTTGCAACTGGGAAAAGTAAGAGTGTTTCACTGTGGAGGGAACTGGTTGAAAGAACGGTCACTTGCGATCTTATCACCCAGCCAACCCCACTTGTAGTTACAGAGCCTCCCAGCCACTCTTAGTGTGTTCCAGAATAATAGATATTCTTAACTCAACCTGTATCCTGCGGAGAGTAGACACCGACCTTGACCAACATTAATTCAGTGATCTTAGGCATCAAGGCACACAGCCAATAGTGTGAAACACAGTTTTGTGTTACAGGTTTATAATGCCTTATATGTGCTACCAGAACCCCAAATCTGAAAACCAAAAGTGTTCTTACAGATTAGGCGACAACACCCGACCAGAATTAGCATTGATAGTCGTGTTTTACCCTAGAAATGTTAACACATTTGGTGACAGGTGCTTCCCAAGACCCCCACAAAGAATATCGTGTAATGTATTTTAAAACTGTATTATGTTTATACAAAACATTTGTCCATAGGGTTTCAGATAAGGGGTCGTAAACTTCTGTTCACATCTAAAAGGTGTTTATTTGGACATTTTCCCCTCCAGATACGGCGTGATATGAACCAGTTGAGTTCATTTCCATTTTCCTATCTTCCTTTGCCACGACATATGAAATTGTCAAATAGGAACATGTCAAACATGAGTCTTTGCCCTGGTCACGCCCTTGGAGCATAACATGCTTCTTAAATACAGGCTTTGAGTTACTAATGGTAGCTTAACAGGCTTAGAACTGTTCTCCACAGTGAAGGGAAAATTCTTCAAAAGGTACTTGGGATGTGTGAGTCAAATTAAACTTCTAATACACACAGCTTTGTTCCATTGATGCCGGTTTTGAGGCATAAGGTGGCCTAATGAGAGGGACCCACTCTCCTAGCTTTTCATCAGCTTGTTCAAGAATCTGGGGCTGATACGTAGAGTGACTTTTGCTAGTAGTCTGGCACTTCTGAAGTTATTCCTAACCAGAGGGTTTCCGCCTTGCCAGTAAGGGTTTGAACTGGCTTGTGGCCACCTGGTACTTAAATTCAATGAAATGTTTACTCTCTACCCACTCATTACCCACAATTCTAGCTTGACCAGACAGCGACGCCACCTCTGAAGCCACAGATGGAGAAGAAACGAGACTCAGGCATGTGGGCCAGACCAGAGCAGTTTTCAGGGGCCACGTGCCTAATTAGAACCCTTTATGAGCCGCTTCAACCTCCTGAGGAGGGAGTGGAATTAGGCTTACTGTCAGGCTATAGAGTAGTTAACATTTCTCTTTGGAAAAGTGGCTCTTGAACTTTCTGGTTAGCTTGGTTGAGGGTGGGGTAGTGGGGACGATTTTTGCAGTGGGCGGAATCTCCATTTGTTGAAGAAATGTCCCTTCTAGGGAGCTAAACTGATTGTCACATCCTCACAGGTTTCTGTGGGAGTTTGAGTTGATGGAAGTGGCTGTCCCCATTATGTACCTGCCGGGAGAGCAAGCACCCTTTGTGGCTCTCTTCAAGCCTGCTGTGTAGTATTTTCAGTGGTGATTTCGGGGGAGGGAGAGAAGGAAGTCGAGTTTATGTGAATTAGCAATCTGGAAATCCTGATTGCTCTAAAGCTTTGAGGTCTGCTATGCTAGCTACATGTGGCTGATTAAAATTCAGTACTATTAAGAATTCAGTTCTTAGGCTAGCCACATTTCAAGTGCTTAACAACCACAAGTGGCTCTCGGCTACTGTTTTGGACAACACTGATACAGAATATTCCCATCAAGAAATTTCTGCTGGATAGCCCTGCCCTGTAGTGTCAAGGACCCATAATCTGTAGTCAGGACAAGCTTTTGAACCAAAATATTAAGGCTTGTTTCATTCTGTTTTTCAAAGAGGTAGTAAAAGACACAAATGCAGTGAGCTGTTTCATATAATTATGTTTTTCTGACTTACAGCAACACAGGAAAGTGCTGGACAAAGGAAAACCTGAAGATGTGATGCCATCTGTTAAGGGTGCTCAGGTAAGCCAGACCCCTTTGTGAGCGTTCTGAAAGGAGCCGCTCCTGCCTGCCTGAGGTTCCTGCAGTCAGTCCTCGCCTCCTGTTTTCTCCTCCCTCGCCTTGTTCCTGGTTCCTCTCTCTTTTACCGTGCGCTTGTGCCCCCAGGAGCGCCTGCCAGCTGTGCCGTTATCCGGCATGTACAACAAGTCTGGAGGGAAAGTGAGGCTTACCTTTAAGCTAGAACAAGACCAGCTGTGGATCGGCACTAAAGGTATGGGCAGCCCTCACCTCTGCCTGGCTCGCTGCCTCTGGCACCCAGCAGGGCTTGGGCTCAGGTTCACCTCTGCTCTTCAGTCTGGAATCTCTCTCTCCACTGTGCTTTGCGTGCTTTAGATTTTGCTTTTTGATGCTCGCCTCTATTTGGGCCCTCTTCCCTCATTTTTTTCAGTCTGATCTCAGGGCCAGTCCATCAAACATTGGCTCTTCAGTTGCAGCCAGAACCAGAGGTTCCAAACGTGTGGTGTGAGGGCCAGGTCCTGTCTGTGGACGAGGGTTTTCTGAGTTTACACACAGTTTGTGAAAATCAGGAGATTTTATTGGATCAGAGTTTTTTTTTGTTGTTCGTTCGTTATTTGTTTTGGCTTGTCTTGAAAAGAAGCAAAAGATCTAGCCATTCTGGACCTACGTTTTCACGCGGCAGACGGAGATCAGCTGGAGCCAAGTAGCCGTTTCAGGTGGACCATACTGTCACTGTCTCGTTCGTCTTTTACTGTAGCCAGCTTTGTTCATGTGTGTCACCGGCCTGGCCCCTGTAGATCAGAGGCTGCCTGGACTCAGGACCTGCCTTCCTTCCTTGCCTGGTTGCCCCCTGCTGCCCCCCACCTTCCTGCCTGTGTCCGGGAGTCAGGCATGCTGTTCGCTGGGAAGTGTCTCTGACTGATGTCCCTCTCCCTTCGCCCAGATGGCTCAAAGTCCTGTCAGTTGCATTCGGGAATTATCTGCGTCTCTTTCTTTTCCCCTCTGTTGTGCCTGTTGATTCCTAGCATCTGTGAACTTTGTTAAAGCAAGTTAACCTCTATGCCAACCCCATCTGCGATCTTTTCTGTTCTGCCCATCTTCCACACTGTTTTCCTCACTGGTTCCTATGCTCAAAAACCTTGGACTCTTTAAGGCCAAGTTCAGATGCCTCAACCTAGTGTCCAGTATTCTCAACCATGGGGTTCACTTTGAGATTTTTGACCCAGCTTCCTGCCCCACTTGCCCTGTTGTGCCCTGCGTACTTGAGCTGCATCACTCCGTGAGCTTCCCACCATGCTTTGCACAGCTCATGTTTCGGTCATCCTGTGCCTTTGCCCAGGCCGCCTACTTCCTGTTATTAACAAAAATCAAGGTCCTACTTAAACATGCTCTTCTAAGGAAGCCTTCCCTGATATCTCCCCACCCTGCAAATGAACTGCTGCCGCTTCTGTCCACAGAGTACCCCACTTTGTCCACGGAGCACTCAATACTCTCAGACTTATTTGTCCCCCATCAGATTCTTGGAGGGAACTGAACATGCCCAGTTCCCCTGTTTCTGGCCAGCACTGTAGGTATTCAGTGTTCGAGGTAAATGTAAGAGAAGTACAGTGGTACACATTGTGTAAGGTTAACTGGTTTCAGGGACGGGCCATTTAGTATGATTCTGCTTAAAATGGGACCAAGGAGGTGTTAGTTGCTCAGTTGTGTCCAACTGTTTCCACCCCCACGGACTGTGGCCCAACAGGCTTCTCTATCCACGGAATTCCCCAGATAAGAATACTCGAGTGGGTTACCAATCTCTTCTCCAGGGGATCTTCCAGACCCAGGGATTGAACCCAGGTCTCTCGCATTGTAGGCAGATTCTTTACCGTCTGAGTCACCAGGTAATCCCAAAATGGGACCAAAGTTTTAGGGAAAATAATTGGAGCAGGAGTGATGGGGAATGAGATTTTAATCATCTTAAAATATGAAAGTAGGTTTCTCATTTTTAACCCAATCTTGATTCTTAAAATGAACAAAGACGAAAACCACCAAGATACTTGAGTTTTCTAACAGTTTTGTGACTCCTTGCCTCAGTCTCCTTTTTCACTTTTGACTCTCACTGCATGGGCAAGGCAAGTTGTGCCTGAAACTTACGGGCTCTCCCAGTCTTCCCAGGAGCTTTTGAACTCTGTAGTAGGTCATTCTCTTCCACAGAGCCTGGCACATCATCAGTTTTCTTCAGTCATGGGCTGCCCCACCTCTGTCAGATCCTCACTTACTCATGACCAACAGGGGAGTTGACTTAGATCTCCATCATCGGCAAACTTGCCGGAACCCTGCCTCTTCCTTGGCCTGCACTTTCACTCCTACAGCCTACTGGGAGGCGGGGATCAAGGCTGCTGGCCGGGAGGGTGGGTGCAGGTAGGGCAACTGGATGAGGACTGAGTGTGTAAGCCTTCGTTGGTTCCTAGGGAATGTTTCCATGTGGTGAAGTTCTATAGGAAACAGTGGCATAACTGCTGGGGCTAATGACAGTCTCCCTTCTGTATGTTAGAGGTTTTGTTTCAGCTCGTAGGAGCTGCCACCTTTCTGCTATGGCCTGAATGCAGAGCTCTGGAAGAATCTTGGTGGATCAGAGTTCAGAGCTGTTGAGAGCCTCGTGGCTCATCAGCCTCATTAAAGAGCCTGGCTGTGAACTTGCACATCTTCAAAGGGTGACCAGGGCCAGAATTTCCATTCCCACCCAGGCGGTGCTATCAGTGTCCCTCAGGCTTTCTTTACACTGTGGGCCCAGGAGTCCTGCCCCCTGAGTGTCCTAAGCACTGTCCTAGGAGGATGGCTTGTTCTGGGATTTGGCTTCCAGCCACTGGCTTCATCTTTCTGCTGAAGTGACTGTCCCAGCAGCTAGTTGATGTCGTTCTCAACGGGATGCTTTATGGAGTGGCATGCAATGGCTCCTGTTTGTGGCTTAGCTGTCCTTGCTAGCATGTGTGGGAGGCAGTACCGACAGCCTCAGGCCCGGCGAAGCAAGAAGAATGAGCTCCAGGCAGGAGACGGGACCTGTGACCTCATGAAGCTGCCACGGAGAGTCTGTGCCCTGTGTGTAGGGCGCTCAGGTCTTTAATCTAGCTGATTGCTGTCACTTAGGAATGTGGGCCCAGGGTTGTTGAATCTGCCGTGTTTTCAAGAAAAGCCAGAAGGCCATGTTTTTGTGTGTAATCTCTGGACAGTTCAAAATGGCTGATGTTTAAAACAGTTTCCATTTTAAGAGGTCAGTGCTGGTCAGATTCTGCCTGTGGGTCACTGTGTTAGAGCCACTCAGAAAGTCAAAATCTGAATGAGCATCTTCAGGACCCATCTCCCCATCCCCCTTTCAGAAACCAAGGCTCGTAGGATAGAAGTTACATGTCTCAAGTTACCAGCTAGATGACAATCCAGGGCTCTAAGTTCCTGGGGTTCTTATCTCTTTAGATTTTTGCTTTGTGCAAAGCCCGTAGTGAGTTTTTTCCAGCACAGTTTCACCTTTTCCTGAGAACTCCTGTCCCTGAGGTGTCTGCTGCTTCTGGGCGATGGTTTTGCTGCACAGGCACCACCACCCCCTTTCCTGCTGCTTGTCTCCGGTCTCATCTCACTCCAAGCATGCCTCGCTGCCTCCTCTTTCTTACCTGCCATCCTTAAGTTTGCTGCAGAAGGTCTTCTGACCCGATGTGATAAGTGCATCCCGAGGGTTAACCAGAAGAGGTTATGGATGTTCTCAGAGAACTTGTTCGAGTGTGTGTGTTTGGAGGGGTGGGAGACGGGGGAGGGAGAGGGGGTGGGAGGAGGAGTGAGCAGGATCAGGGTGGGAGACTGGGGAAGGGGAGGGAGAGGGGCTGGGAGGGGGAGTGGGCAGGATCAAGGAATAGAAACTGGTCTTAAAACCCCAAGCAGCCCCCTTCCTGTACAAGTAGCAGGGGGATACAGCTGCCTTCTCCTGGTCCCTTCGACTATCCCAGGCACCAAATACCTCAGCCGTGGCTGGGCTTGGCGAAAAGGGTGCAGAGGAGTTTCCTGGGTATTTGTCAGTCATCAGGCTCCACAGAGTAACGCCAAAATAGCTCTATCTATGCTCTCAGAAGCCTTTAATGCACACCTGCCAAGTCCTGTTCCCATTTGCTCCTAGGAAGTCCCCACTTCCCAAGCAGGGCTTGAGGTGCACTGACCAGAAGGCTCTCCTGTTGTCCCTGGAGGGTGGGGGTGGATCCCCCAGCCATCAGCCCTGAGGAGGGACCACCGAGTCACAGGTGTAGAGCCGGGGGGTGGGGGGGCCTTTAATAACCTCTGTCATCCCTCTCAACTTAGAGCGGACTGAGAAATTGCCCATGGGTTCCATTAAAAACGTGGTCAGTGAGCCTATCGAAGGACACGAGGACTACCACATGATGGTAAGTACCGGGCAGCCTCGCCCGTACTCGCCTCCTGCTTCTGCCCTCCAGCAGGGAGAGGCGTCTTCACTGAGGAGAAAGCTCAGTGTTGAGAAGACAACAGTCTTAAGACCCTCCTGTTGTCTCCCATTCTTAGAACTTAATTCAAGACCTACTCCTAGTTCTGTTGATTTTGCAACCGACCCCCCAACCCCCGCTCCACCCACCACCTTCATGCAGTTTAAAGGGGATACATTTTTATCTCTTGCGAGTCTCTCATATCTGTAATATTTTGTTTTTAGACCAGGAAAATAAATGCAAAGAGGAGGTTAATGGCTTGTGGGTCTTCATTTTAAGTTTTGTCTCATGTATGAAACAGAACCTCCCACTAGCCTTGGTATCTGTGAGGGCACCAGGCTGCCCCCTTCTGCCGTGAGGTGCTTACCCCGGGGGGCTGCCCTCGAGTGACCGAGGACCCTGTGGGGAGGCTGGGGACCTGGTTCTGCCTGGAGTTGCGCTCAGGAGAGTGGCTGCTCTTCGGCAGGCAGAGCCTCTGGAGACATTGTCCGGGTCTGCAGAGCAGAGCAGGGATGAGCAACCCTGAGCAGCGAGGCAGACCCCTCCCGCTCTCCCAGAGCTGTTGAAGGGGCCACTTTAAAAATGAAGTTGAGCCGCCTCGCTCCAGAGTCTCTGTGGCAGGGACAGGACCTGAGCAGCGATAGGTCTGAGGAAGCGACCGTGCGGTAGCCATGTCAGCCCCGTCCCAGGGAGGAGTGGCCGCTCTCGGCTGGCCTGCAGAGTTTGCGGTAGAGGGAGGTATTAGAAAATCCGGGAAGAGGGCATATCCAGTTGTGACCCTTCTCTTGGCAGATGGCAAGGCCCCTGGCTCCAGGAAGTCAGCCAGTCGTGTCCCCTGTGGGGGTCTGGCAGCTCAGGGTTGCGCCAGGCCGTGGTTAGCAGTGTAACCCTGGGTGCCCAGCTCACCCGTATCCTCCTCCTGGTAGAGGTGGTGATGACTTAGGCTCCTCCCAGGCCCTCGGGCTAGTCTCTGTGTAGTCCTTAAAGGATTACAGGTGATTTGTTGTTATTTTTTCTCTTTTAAAAGTTGGGCTTTAATATTGTCATCTGGGCCCCTCCCTTCACTCCCTTTTGAAAGGTTTGTCCGACCAGTTTGACCCCATAAGGTTCACAGCCATGGTTTTCAAACAGTCTGGGGAGAGGAATTTCCAACAAATAGCATGGACCATTTTGGACATATTTTAAGGAGGTGGTGTGGATGGCTAATGCCTTCACATTTAGTTTAAATGCCGATTTCTCTCTGGAGCTGTTGGTGGCAGAGGTGGGTTCTAATTGCCCCCTTTCTTTTCTAAGCACCATTAAGTGCCTTGGCCTTTGTCTTAATGAAGATATCTGTTCCCTCTTTGCAGGTACCATTTCACTAGATTAACAGTTCACCTTAGAAAAGGGGGCTGTGTTTTATCACTTTCAGAGAAATGTTAAGAGTACCAAAAAGAACCGAGCGTACTATAACAAACCCATATATCCATCAACCAAGAAAGAACTGTTGTAAATATCTTGTAACTTGTTTTCAGTCTTGGTTTAAATGAAAATCCATCAACAATGAATATGTCCCCATTATCTTCCCCTCCCCCTTTGCCCTTGTCATGATTTATCACGTGGATCCTTCCCATCTCTACGCGTTTATTTTCACGTGTATCCATGACCAAGATACAGTATTGTTTTGTGTTTTTTCAGTTTTCATAAATGGTATCATGGTATGTATCGTTCTGCAACTTGCTTTTTTTTGGCTCGACATTATGATCTGTCTGTATTCACTCTAGATCCAGTTTATACCTTGTAAAAGTAAATCCAGTGTTCATATGAGTAGGTCATTTTTAATTTTGCGTTCCCTTACCGATGGATATGTAGGTGGTTTCCAGGTTTTTATCATTTCTGACAGTGCTGCTTTCAACACTCCCGTCTGTTTCCTCGTGCATGTGTGGCGGTTTGCCTAGGGCAGTGGTTCTCAAACTGGTCTCTGGGTCGGCAGTATTAGCTCACCTGGGAACTTGTTAGATGTGCAGATCCTCAGGCCCCACCGCAACTCTCTGGAATCAGGAAGTCTCAGGGCTGGAGCCCCCAGTCTGATCTAACAAGCCCCCAGCTGGCCCTGCTGCACACGCGAGTTCGGGAACCACCGCTTTAGGATCGGCTCTGCCTAGCGCTCCCACACCTTTTCATGTTTCGTTTATTCATTTACTTTTGACAGGAGAATGCTCCCCATGTGCACAGTTGTTCTGTTTGTTTTTTCCCTTCCCATTTTAATGGATTCACATCTCAGCCCTCCCCTTGTTTGCTGTGCTGCCTGCTCAGTCTCCTGACCGCTGAAGTACCGCTTGGTTTTCCTTTTTCCCTTCCAGGCGTTTCAGTTGGGCCCCACGGAAGCCTCTTACTACTGGGTGTACTGGGTTCCAACTCAATATGTGGATGCAATCAAAGACACTGTGCTGGGGAAATGGCAGTATTTTTGAAAGCACTTTCACCTCTGGCCCAGGAGACTGACCCAAAGTGAAGGACATTGCTGGGAGAGGCCTGCAGCATCCCTGGATTTCAGAGTTCTGGAACTTTGTTCAAAAATATCTATATCCAATCTGAGGTGATGTGGTGACTGAAGCCAGAGGTGATGTACTTTCACCATTAGCTTAATTTTAACTTAAAATCACCAGTTCCCTTTCTTGCAGTCAGCTTCATACCATTTTTAAAAGTCAATACGGTGGAAATCAATAAATCTGAATTCTGAACATGTTGTGTGGAATACTCTTAAGTGTGTTTGAGAGTAGATCTACCAATTGTGTTTAGAAAGGAATGATCAAAAGCTTTCTGGTTTGTTTTTTTTTAAGTGATTTCACCTGAAATATTTTCATAACTCTTTGGTTGCAAACATTTGGACTGCGTTGTGATGAGTTGGGGGCGGGTTTTTTTTTTTTGTTTTGTTTTTCGTATAACATTGTATGCAAAATGTGGGGGTTAGTAAGCCATATTTCTCTGTCCACTGATTCAGGATTATTTCTTTCCCTTTTTGTTTTCTCACTTCCTAGATGGGAATTTTTGTTTCTGAAAACCCAAAGATGTCAGTTCCTCCTTTTGTACCTCATCACCACTTCCTTGCCTGGCCTCCCTCCCGCCACGCTGCTGCTCGTGAACGCGTGGCAGGAGAGGAAGAGCCCGGGGTCTGGTCGGGACGCTCACGCAGGCTCTGGTATATGTTGAGCAGCGGAATGTGTCCCAGCGACTCTGGTCTGAACGTCTTGCCCTTTGGGCCCTGATCTCTGGGGAGATGGCACTGCCACTTTGACAGTTGCCTACAGCCCTCACTGATTCGGCTTTGGGGCCCAGCCTGGCATGGGTGTGCCGACAGAGGCCCCTCTGAGAGGAGCCAGGTGGAAGCCAGTTATACAGCCATACAGCCGCAGACCCAGACCCTTCCTCCTCTCTTAAGAAGTTTTGAGAAACCCTTCAGCAGTCCAGTGACTTTCAGTGACGCGTCTGCATTCGGCCCTTCAGCTCATGCATTATGTCCAAGTGTCCTTCACCCCAGGTTTAGAGATGCTGCCTTTCTCAAGAAGAATCATCTGGCCTAGTGGGTTGGCCGATGTATCTCAACATCGAAAATGGGATAAATGACTTTCGTGATTAGCTCTCCCTCTTCCGGGTTTAGCCCTTAACGTCCTTTGTCCACGTGAAGTTCTGTCGTCTCCCAGTGGTTTGGTTGACTCTGGAACGAGGGACAGTCTCTTGGTGAATGATACCCTTTGTGCTGTTCGCTGTTGCTCTGCTGCTGTCTTTGCGATTCTCCTCTCACTGGTGCAGGCCCTCATAGTAAGGTTTGGCGAGAGATGTCCCAAACTTCACATTCTGGATTCTAGACTGTTAGCCTTCTTTCTGTGAAATGTATTAGCATGTGTTCGCCTAAGATGACTATTCCTTGTGAGCCAGTTCATGGTGATCTTCCATACCCTTCCCTTCTAAGCCGTAGTTCAAGAATCCAGCCCATCCAGACCGACTCTTGCTTTTCGTGGTGTTGTCCATGCCAGGTTACGGATCTAGGCAGGAAAATCTCTTGCTTTTCTGGGGGGCACAAGTTCGTCTGGGAAGTGTAGCATCCAGGAGACGGCCTGTTTTCCACCCCTTGCAAAAGGAGCAGTGCTTGTAGCCCTTCTGTCCTTGTCAGCCCGCAGTCCCTGGAGGAAAGAGCATGTCTTTGCTGCTGGTGGAAGCCTCACTCTGCAGTTGACAGGCCTCACATGCTGGCAGAGTGGCGTCGCGGTTTGAACGCTGCTCTTTCCATTGGCCAGCCTGCCTGTCCCGGAGGCCTGTCCTGACAGTGCCACACGCCCGCTCTTGAAGCGGCATCCTGTCCCCGTCTCGCGGGGCTGCTCCCCAAGGCCCTTCCCAGCAGGTTCCTCCCTCGCCCTGCTGGTGCAGCTGCCCCCCACCCACCCCCGCCACCCGACACCCCTTCCTCCCAGTGACAGCGCGCGTCCCATCTCTCTGCTCCCCGAGGGCCAAACCGCTTCTCGCTCAGGCTGGTGTCCTCTCGAGACAAGACCAAAGCCTGTGTGAGCCTTTTTATTTGAAGTAAAAATGGTGCTTTTTTCCTTACTTGGAGATCTTCTATATAAATACTGTAAATGACATCTTTTCGTATGGACCTGTTCGAGTGTTGCTTTCCAGAGCCCACAAACTGTGCTGGCCCGATCGTGGGCTCTGGCTGCCCCGTCCCTGTGGAGACCTTGCGGGAAGCCCCGGCAAGCATTGGAGCTGCTGGGGGGAGCGTCTGGTTAGAGCCACGCCTGGGTCCCAGCAGCGCTCATTAGTCTGTCACTCGGCCCATGAGCGGGCTCGTCGTCATCTTCTTACGGTCCAGGATGTACTGACTAATCTGTGTTAGCAAGTTCAGACACTCCTTCCCCTTCGGTAGCATCACGGTGTTCATTCTCCCTTGGTTCTCTCCACGCGGAGTCCTCACTGGGCAGGGGGCGGCCTGGGCTGCTTTCCCGGGGGCAGGACCCCTCGCGGGGCTCTGAGGGTGGGCAGAGGGGTGAGGCTGCTTTCTCTCGTGGAGCTGGCAGCCCTTTCGCAGGACAGCAAGCCTTTCCTTCCCTCCCCTCCGCCACTTGGCAGAGTAGTGACGAGGTATCCCTGCCCTCAGCTCTGTTTCAGTCAGCCTTTTCAGAAAACAGAGATGGTCTCGAGACTTGCTCCAACTCTTTGGTATTCAGTATTCAACTATTTGGTACTCAGTTTTAATCGATGATGGGCCTTTTGCAAGTAGCGTCAGCTCTTTTTGAAAAGAAAGTCACACTGAGCTGAGGGTGCACTTTGTTATATTGTGGACATGGCGGGCCAGGTGAGGCCTCTGTAGGCTCCTGCTCTCCGTGACGAGGGCGAGGGAGATGCCCTTTACCACTCAGTTGCCGGATTTCAGCTGCAAGGGGCTGCCTTGCTCTTCCTCCCTTTCACCAGGTGCCTGGAGGAACGGTCCCGGGCGCTCCCACTTGGCCCGCCCTCTGCCAGAGGCAGGACCCTGTGTGCCAAGGGCGGCTTGCTTTCCACTCTGAGGGCGCCTCTTTCTCTCCTTGCCTGTTGTCTTGGAAAGGATAGTCCTTTTGTCTTCAGGCTTTGTGATCAAGTCATCTCCAGTTAGGACTGGCACCTGTTCCCTTCTCCGCGGGGCCTGGTGGCCTTTCTGAAGCCGCAGGTGGTCAGGAGCCCTCCAGTGCACGTGACATCTGGTCAGTTGACCTGCCAGGCTGGGTGGTTCTACTGCTTTCTGACTTTCTAAGAATCTCTTTTTCTTTCCTAACGAGTTCTGCAGATTTTTTTGACAATGTACGTAAGTACCATGTTTTCCTTGTGGTGTACGCTCTGTTCTGGTTTTTGTTTTTAATCAAATGCCTGTTTGGGAGGAGATGAACGTATTTAGTCTATTAGATTTGCGCTGCTGGAAAAAAATTTTTTTTAAAGTGTAACCTTGACTAGCTGTCTTATTATTGTTTATCCTGTAAGATTAGTCTATCAATTAAAGTTTGATAATTAATTGCGTCTCCTTTTCCTTCCAGTTCTTCATGCGCCTGATCTGTACTGGGGATTGACAAAATTGAAACTGGGCCCGGAGTCATTTTTTTGTCCAGTTGTGGGGTACCATGTTACCATTTTCCTTGTTTGGCTCTTAGGTATATCCACATTTGTTCCTGCTGAAAATAGCTGATATAGGGATCCGACTTGATGCGCTTCGTGTTAGTCCAGCTCCCAGCTTAGCAGTCAGCCACGTTCCTGTCAGGGCCTTCCTCCACTACGTGGTCCCCAGGTGTTGGAGGGCAGGCTGCCACCCAGTCCTCACTCTTCAGGACATATTTGATAAAACACTGAGACGGAGCTGCAACTTCAGCCGCAAGCCACAAAGACCCAGGAGGAGGGAGGGAGGTCTGTTACCAGGAGTAGACGAAAGCAGAGACCTGGGCACGAGCAGTGACTGTAGTTGGCCGAACTGGTTTTGACCCAGCACTGCTCCCATTGGACCTGCTCTCCTCTTTGCTCTACTTGGTAAATGTTCCTGACAGTTCTGGTCTCACTGCCCCTTCCTGGCTCTTTGTAGTTTCCCATTACTTCATAATCCTTGAACCACACCGTTAGATTCTTAAGGTTATGACTGTTATGAGGGTGGAGGCTGTGCTCCATGCTCTATGTGGCCTGATGCCCCTGGGAACCTTCTGTCTGCATAAAGGCCACTTCTGAACTGTTACTGGAGGCACCTTAAACCGGGTAGCGTCTCCTCAGACGGAGAATGAGATGAACTCCGCTCTGAATATCGTACCATATTTTGGGGGGAGACACCTTGGTATTTTCTCAACTGTGGGTAACTGTCAGAACACTCGACTTCAGGGACCCCACAAAACACTGTCATGAGGGCAAGAGGCAAGGACTTCTTCCTGCTTTTGCACAAAATGGTCTGTCTAACTCATCCTGCTTGTAGGAAGTTGCTGTGCTTTCCACCCAGGAGGCCTCTGCCAACACCACTGGGCTGTTTTCAGCTGGGATTAACCTCTGCCTTTTCCAGTTTCTCGAGGCTATTTTTATTCTGAAGCCTTATTAGCCTGTCTTATTCTACTGATAGACCCCTCCCTACTCTTCACCTCATTTTATAACCCCTGACTTTCAGGTTTCTTCTGTTTTTACCACTTTCCTCTCTATCTCATTGTAATCACTTGCTGTCTTCCCTTTTTTGTACATTTTCAAACCTACAGAAAGTTGGAAAAATATTAGTGACCACATCGTGCTTTCACCTGGGTTCACCAGTTGTTAAAATGTTAACTCCATTTGCCTTCTCTTCACATGCATACTTTATTTTGCTGAATCATTTGACTGCCTTACAGATGTCATGACATGTTTCATGTGGATACGTCAGCAGCATCTCCGAAGAGTAAGGCCATCGTTACGCCTTAGCACGACACGGGTACCTCACCTAAGAAAACGAATATCAATTCAGTAATGTCATCTAATATATAGATGATGTGAAATTAGTAATACTGGTTTATACATCTTCTAGAATAGTTCTTCCCAGTCAATAATCCTTATGTTTCTGAGTCCTGTATTTTTTTTTAAATAGCCTTTTAACTTTGTCATTGCTAGCCTTGCTTTCCCTTTAAAGAAACCTCCCCTCCATGTGTTTCTAATCATCATTTGTACCCTGACCACGTGCTTTCTTCTCCCCTTCCTGTCTTGAATATTACACCGTTACCATGGCTTCTGGAGCTGTGGTTCCGGAGGAGGTGGTCGGGGAACTGGTGCCCCCACCTGGCAGAGTCACCTTGTTCTCTGCCCTCCCTCCCACATGTGAGCCTTGCTGACACTGAGGACTCAGTTATTGGTGACAAACCCAGTTCATGTGAATTATGCACGGGGACTGGAACCAGAAAGTCCAGTGTCAGACCTAGACCTGTGTGGGCACCCACGTCACGTCGGGCACCTGACCCTCCAGCTCTCACCTCTGCTTTGTTCTCTGTTCACTCAGCTTCTAGCAGATGCAACCCTGAGGGAAAGAGAAGTGTTTTCTTGCCCAAGAATTCCAGAGTAGAAATAGCGACAGGGCTCTAACCGGCGTGTTACCCTGCCCTCCACAAACACACAGACACGATAACCTTAGCATCCGAGACGTGCTGTTACCGTTGACTTCGCTGTGAGCCTGGGGCTTTCAGGTGAACACTCCAGACTGTAGAAAACAGCAGCTGTGGCAGACCACCCGGCAGGCTTTGGACCTCATGCTCTGTGCCAGGTCAGTTACTGGGAAAGGACCCTCTGTAGGGCTCCAGCCTCGGTGAAGAATGGGTGCTCCTGAACCCTCTCTCCGGAGGGGCACATTGTTTAACATCAGCTCTTTGATTGAGTCTGCCCACTGCCCGGCACTGGGACAGATAAAAGGATGTGCGTTCCATTGCCAGCACTCCACCACCTCCTCAGCCCTTCTACCGATCAGAGGAAACTCAGAGAAGAGACCTAGCCAAGCTCACGTGCCTGTCACAGACCGAGGCTGTGATTCAGAATCCAGATGTGCCTGACCCGAGTCTGTGCTCCGAGATGCTGGTCTTACTGTTGAGAACTTAGCAAAGGGCTTGGCTACTTTGTTTTGCTTTCATATTTTTTTTCTCTCCCCAGTTTATTTATCTTAAGGGCACTAACATATGTTTGTGAGTTTTTTAAACTTCTAACCTTGATATTTATTGCTTGGCCACCATTTAAAAAAACCGAGACAGTAAATAGTACATGGGCTTGATAGAGTAATCTCAAATGGTAGGTAAGTCTCACATAGTTCTCCTAGCTCTCCACCCAGCTCTGTTCCATCCCTGAAGGAAGCAGAGTTCGCTTTAGGCTTAAGCACCAAGAGGCCATCTCATGAGCAGAGGGTCAGTCATTCCCACGTGAATCCCTTATCAGAGTCGGGGTATCCACAGAGGAACTTCAGAGCAGGAGGGAACGGGTCCAGAGGAAGCACCTCATAAACATACTGCAGCCTAGAGTTCTGGATCATTATCTGTCATCTGATTGGGTATCCCACAAATAAATCTAACATCCCAAACTGAGATGATACCCCTCTTGGTTTTCCTTTTTGGCCACTCCATGTGGCATGCCAGATCTTAGTTCCCTATCAGGGACTAAAGCCGCATCCCAGTGCAATGGAAGTATGGAGTCTTAACTGGCTGGGCCACCAGGGAAGTCCCTGTATCCCTCTTCAGTCTGACCCTCTTCTCTTCCCTCTTGCAGACAGCAGCTCACCCAGGACCAGTAGCCCCAAGCCATGAACTTGAGAGATACCCTAGACTCTCACTTCCTCTGTCATCTGACCACTGGCTATTTTTATCCCCAGAGTATTTTGCAATCCCTCTTCTCTTTATCCCAGCTTCCAAATCTGCATCTTTCTCGTGGGTTCTTCTAGTACCCAGCACTTCCATCCCCTTCAGTGTACCCTTTGCACAGCCCCTGCCAACCACTGAGCTCAAGTATAGCTGACAGCATCTGCTCTGGGAAGTCCTGTGTCTGCTGCCTACAAGTTCCTCACCAGACAAGTGAGGCCCTGCTTCATGACCTGATCCCAGCCGCAGCTTTAACCAGAGGCCACCCCACCGAGGATTTCACCCTCCAGTCATAACCCCTGCCTGAACCAATGGCATTTTGCCTCCTGTGCTCACGTGGTACTCGTGGCTCCTGCCTGTGACATGGCGCTGACCCCAGCAGAGCCTTAGGAGCACAGCCCAGGCTTCACGGCTTGGGAATGCCTTTCCCAAGCCTCGACTCCTAATGAACCACCACAGTTTTCACAGATTTCTTACTTTTTACACAAAATGTGTTTATATTTAGAAAACACTGATTAACAAAAATAAGCCAGGATATTTCTACCACATGGTGGTAATCTATCATTTTCGTATGAGTCGTATGGAAATGGAATCCTGTGTTCTGTGGCTCAGCTGGAAAAGAATCTGCCAGCAATGTGGGAGACATGGGTTCCATCCCTGGGTTGGGAAGATCCCCTGGAGAAGGGAAAGGCTACCCACTCCAGTATTCTGGCCTGGAGAATTCCATGGATTGTATAGTCCATGGGGTTGCAAAAAGTCGGACATGACTGAGTGACTTTCACTTTTCAAATAAAATACCAGTTTTTCATTGTGTAAAATTGTTCCCATTTAACTGATCCCACAGTGTTGGATGTCCAGCTGAATGCCGTCAATATACTTTCTGTTACACCGTATCATGTTATCTTCTCCTTAACCAATTTCAAACAGGATAGTTGAAGGGCTGTCACCTAGTCACCATTTGTTAACACTGCTTCCATTTCTTTTTCTTTTTCCTGAACCATTCAAAAGTTACCTGCAGGGACATCCCTGGTGGTCCAGTGCTAAGACTTCAAGCTCCCAATGCCGGGGGCCCAGGTTCAATACCCGACCAGGGAACTACATCCCACATGCCACAGCTAACACCCGGAGCAGCCAAATAAATAAATAAAGTCACCTGCAGACATCTTGGTGCTTCACGTCTAAGTTCTCCTGAGAATAAGGTTAGTTTTACTACCCAATACTGATTATATGTAAGAAACTTAACATTGTTTTTTCTCCTGTGTAGAGTCCAGTTGTCCTCAAAATGTCCTGTTTTCTTCCCAAAACCTTTCAAGCTTCCCATTTCCCATGAGGTTAACGTGTCTCTGGTCTCCTTTGAGTTACCCTGTCCTTTTTGTTCCACGTCACTGGGTTTTTTTAAAGTCCCACCTTCTGGATTTGTTTTCAATGAAGAATACCACAAAGGTGATGTGTCCTCTCATGACTTCAGGAGCAGCTCAATGCTTGGTATCATTGGTGATGCCGAATATGAAACATCACATGGATTTGCACGGTCTCCTTTACCAGATGGTGAGCTTCCTGTGAGCAGACTTTACACTTGTGACCCATGGCCCAGCCTGGAGGAGTGCTCCGCAATGGCCGGCACACTGTAGTTACATTGGGTGCATGAGTGCCCTGGCTGTTTGGAGGAGACAGAAGAGCACTGGGCCCAGACGCAGGTCATGACAGGCCTCCCAGCCACCCTTTCCCAAAGGGACCTGCCTACAGCAGACACACTGATCCTCCTGTTTATTCTGATTGACACACTTTGGAACGCTGTATTTGGCCAGTTTGCTATGTATAGGGGTACACCAGTTTCTCAAAGAACTTTACAGCAAGTTTTTAGACCAGAAAGGCCTTTGCTATCTGAACACGCACCCAGATCCTAAATACCACGATCACCAAATCATGTGTGATTGTTCCCCCCCATTCTGGCTCCTTTGAGACTTAAAACCACAGAATGGTATGAGTGGGCCATTTCACGGCAGGCATGTGGTTGAGAGTTTAGCAGTCTCTTTAGTGGCAGTACTGCTGACTTCAGGATTGTAGGCAGCAACAGACACATTTGCAGTCTTTGGCAAAATGTGTAGCTGCTGTGGGAGATCAAACAGCCAGACATTTACCCCAGATATTAAATTAAGGTACGTTCCAATCAGGAGTCCTGTGCAGCCTGTTTTTTTGCCTGTTGGATCTCTAGTGCCTAATAAGCACTCAAACTATTTGTTGAATAAATGCAGGTGGGAAAAAGAATAAAGCAGTCCCTTATGTTCCAATTTTGAAGTTTTCCGAAAATATCTTCTTAAGTGCTTAAAAAAAAAAAATGCAGCATAGCAATGAATGCTTCCTGTTTACTTAAAAAGGAGGGAAATGTGACTGCTTTCTTGTCTATAGTAGCTCTAAAGCGACACAGAAGGAACTGGCAACACTGGGTACCTCCACGAGAAGGTGTGTGGCCCACACCCCAGACCAGACTGCAGAGTCCTGTCACCTCATCCCTCAGCCACGAGATTGTCTGCCGGCTGAGGATCACACAGCCAGTCCCTGCACCTCTGCAACGATGCTACTTCCTACTTAACTACAAGACTTTGATCTCCTTCCTCCTGCATACTAGAAGTTCCACTAAAAGTAAAGCAAGTATTTTAGGATAGGTCTCTCAAGCTAAATCTCCAAGAGCTGGGCAGTTGCCTACATCAACTCCAAAGACCTAACACAGTGCTACGAATAGAAGAAACAGGGTTGTTAACTGATGTATGACAGACACAAAGTCAGAGTAACCTAGGGGGAAAGAGAACCTTTTATCTTCCCCCAAAATTACTAAATGCCATTAATTCAGAAATGGATCCTTAGGACAGGGATGAAACATTAGTCCCACACACCGGTGTCAGCTGATACAAGGAATATCAGTAAATTAACGGGGGCACAAAGTTTTTTGAGGCAAAATATCCTTTTATCACTAATTCATTCCTCATACTGAAGGTGGTCAGAGAGAAACTTATTTCAAGCACTGCTGAAAAAGCTATATTTCTGATATCCATGAGTACCAATGACAAATCAGACAAATCTTTAAAAATGCTAAGCAATGTCAATCTATTAAAAAAAAAGCACTTTTAGACATAAAAAACTGAAGACTGAGAAAAAATCTTGGTTTTACAGATTTATTTTCAAAGGGCAAAAACACTTAAGACAATTTAAATACAAATCTAAACAGAATTACTCTCAAAGTCAGCAATGATGCAGAAATGTGTTCTCACTGCCAGACACTTGCCGGCATCTTCTGAGCCTTCTCTCTCAGTGAGGAAAAGGGGTCTGGCAAAAGACAAAGTAAATTCAGCGCTTCCCTCTGGTGTTACTAACTTTAAGTGATAATCTCTGAGGTGCTAAATCCAGGGTAAGTAAAGTTATAGACATAAATAGAATGTTTTATTTTTAAAGTCTGATCACTTATTCTACAGCCTAAAGAACAATAGCTATTATTAAGAGGCTTCTTTACTTCAAGCACTGTATTAAATGACTTACATACACTATACAATTTTACCTTCACAAAAGCCCCAGGTAGGCCCTATCATTACCCCCATTTTACATATGAGGAAACTGAGGCTTACGGAGGCTACACAGTCTGCCCAAAATCACAGGCTTACAGGATGCGGCAACTCAGTTGTCTGTCGCTGGAGTTCATTCTCTTACCCAGAAGGCCTCTCCTGCCTAATTAAGAGCCAGGCCATCTCAGGTTCCTGGACAGCAGGCTGGACAAGCCTTGGTGCGGGTGGGGTAACTGAGGGAGGCAAAGGTCTCCACTTCGGGGTGACCTTGCTCAGTTTTTTTGTACAAGTCTGCTTTTATGAGGAGGGCTGACAGAGAGTCCTGTCTAGGAATGAACTGCTGTCAATCCCTCTAGAGGAGAAAGATGATCACTAGGGTTGGCCCCCTTGGAGTGGCAGATAACCAGAAGGTACCTGCATTTTATAAGTACTGAAAATCTTGTCAAGCACTTCCATTTTTCCATTTCTTCCTAAGTTTTTATCGAAGAACCATGGAGAGATTAATTGTGTGGGAGAACAGTTAAGCCAAATTATTTACCTGATATTTTATTCATATACATCCTTCTTATCTGCAATGTAATCTACAATTTCTTGTGGGCACATTAACTTCTCCGCATCTATATCAGGAATTTCAAACCCTGAAAGTGAAATGTACGACAATGCATGAGTGTAGAAAAAGCAAATCCTTTAGAACCAAAAGCATCTAACCTTTCAACAACATGCATAAGCACATCAAAAATGTCCAGCAATCTTGAATCCCATTTAAGTTGTGAGCCTGTTATGTACCAGATGATATATTTTTTAGACATAATTTGCATATTATAAAAATCCCATTTCAAGTGCAACATTCAGTGGTTTTTAGTATATTCACAAGGTTGTGCACCATCACCATTATCTAGTTCTAGAATATTTTCATTACCCCAAAAGAAACCCCGCAGCCCTAACTGGCCCCGCCCCTCTAGTCAGGATGACCTCTGAGGAAGCTCTGCGGGGTGGCATCCAAGTCCCCTGGCTTCCATTCAGGCAGCTCACCCCCTAAATGAGCCATGGAACCTTTAACAGTCCCATCTGTGTAACCAACCATCCCAGACAAGGATAACTTGGGAGCATGCATGGAAAGCGCTACAGGAAACCACGACGTGCATATGGGTGTGTGCACAGGCACACCTCCTAACCTAGGCACACCGAGCACTTTTCCAGACATGGACATTTCAGTCTAGCTCACTGGTGGGGAGGGTGCTTCAGGGTGTCAGCAGCTCACCACAGGCGAGGGCTTTGCCCTTCATCTAGGAGCCCCAGCCCAAGAATCTCAGGGGCATGCTCCCCCAGGTCTCTTCTCGACAGAGCCCTTGGTACTGCACTGGGCACTCTGCGGACCTGCTTCCCAAATATTATTAAGGACACTGTCCCTGACGTTTACTTCATCCAATAGTAAGCAGGTGGCGGTGGGGGGTAGCGCACTACAAATGCAAATCCCAATCAGACTCCCAGCATTTCTCTGCATTTAATCCACCTCAATCAAGAACCAAGACCCAGCCCGTGTGTTACCAAATTCGTCCTCCATGGCCATGATAATCTCCACTTGGTCCAAACTGTCTAAGCCCAGGTCTTTCATAAAATGGGAATTTACTGAAAGCTGCAAGAAAAGAACACCGAATGCAAAATTCAGTCTATGAGAACACCTGCTTCTCAAAATAACTGAATGGTGAAATGTCACTTAATCATTACAAAGAAGTTTTTATTTTTAATATAAAGAGATTATATTTTAAATATCAAGAGCTATAACAATTAATAATATTATACTTTTAATCTGTGGCAACACACACTTGATATGCTTTATATGTTAACTTATTCAACCTTAATTTTCAAATAGCAATATATAGAAAGCTAATGATGAATTGACTTTGTACATTTTACAATGATCTTTGATCACTGTTCTGAATGACAGCTGAGAGTCTGTTTTTCCTTGCTGCCTTACTGACCACCAAGACACCACACCTTAGAAGTGACGTCCTGCTCCCTCAGGAATGGCACACAGTGTCTATTATCACCTTATGTTTAATTCAGAGCTCACTATCGCTAGAAGAATCCTTCAAACAGCATTCACAGTACACGATCAGTTATGTTTTCTTTTTTTAGATGGTGGGCAATAACAGATCACATAGTACATGTAATATAAATACATGTACTTGTGTATATATGCCCTTCCACATGCACTGAGAAGTCTCCAGAAACACACTCAAGAAGCCAGGTCAGCTGGCACCTCCCAGAAGGAGAATAGGGTTCCTGGGAGCGATTTTTTGCTGTATGTCCTTTAGACACTTGGGATATTGTACCATGTGATTAAATACACATTTAAAGAAAAACCATTTAAACGACATCAATTACCTTTTCTGGATCAATCTTGTCATAGAGTTTCAAGACGTAAAGAACACGGTCCTTGATTCCCTCCAATGTCAAAGGCGGCGCATCGCTATACTGGCGGCACAGCTGTGTAACTCTGCCTGGAACCTAGAGCAAAGGATAAGGAAAGCGCTGCTGTGGAGCCCAAAATGCCTCTAGAGAAGGCACCAGCTACAGATGTCTTTCACAGAGCTTTCACAAGGCTAGCAAATCCACCTCCAGGGAGTCCCACTGTGGCCACCAGAACACACAGAGGCCTAATGCAGGGTAGAGGCAGAAGCCATAGCAGTTCAACAGCATAAAAATGGATTTCTTGGGACTACCCTGGCAGTTCAGTGGTTGGAACTCCATGTTTCCAATGCAAGGTGCTCGAGTTCCATCCCGGGTCAGGGAACTCTAGGATACCACATGCCGCACGGTGTGGCTGAAAAAAAGATCTCCTTTCCTCTCAGAGTCAGGACAGGCACTCTTCTCTCCTCTGGTCAGCCTTCAGGCTTTGGGACATCTGTCCCACTCAGTGAAACTGCCGCTAAAATCATCTAGAGTCTGCAGAGACCCTAAGGCTTCTCACATCTCAAGCAGCCCACTACCAACTTTTAATAACCAGGGCAAAATAACTCCTCCAAAGAGCTGTCAGGGTGAACTGACACTGAGAATCATACACCAGAGGGTCTAATTTGGCCCTGGTGGTAATTACAGACTTTGGCCAAGACAAATGAAGCCAGCTATGAACCCACAGAAGAGGATGATGAGTTCGCAGGCATTAGTTTCCAATCTGTTTCCCTTGCAAGTGGGCTTGCCTTGTTGCCACCCACTTTTGCCATCATTGTGTAATATCTCAAATTTCTGATCAAGCCCACTTGGGTCTTGACTGGATTCCTTCACAGAATGTGAAAGGGGCTCCAAGTCACAGATCAGCAGACTCAATGCCAGGAAGACCTTGGGGCACAAGAGGGGAAAATGAGACAGCCATCTGGCAGTTCTTACTACAGAAGCCTTTAACCTCAACTGGTGTGTTCACCTTCTGAAGTTGATTTTAGGTCTGCAGTTCGGAGTTCTTAGGGGATAGAAACCCACAGAAAGTAGGTTTCCTTTTTGGGGTTAAGGTTCTCCAGTCACAAAGGTCTAGGAAAAGTGTGGGGAAAAAAAAACAACACTAAAAAAAAAAACACCCCAAAACCAAGCAACACTGCCAGGACTTCCCTGGTGGCCCAGTGGTTAAGAATCCACCTGCCAGTGCAGGGGACATAGATTCGATTCCTGGTCCAGGAAGATCCCACGTCCCTCAGGGCAACTAAGCCTGTGTGCCACAATTACTGAGCCCTTGCCCTAGAGCTTGTGCTCTGCAACAAAAAGTCACCTCAGTGAGAATGCACTTCAACTAGAGTAGCCCCTGCTTGCCACAATAGAAGTCGAAGCCTGTGCACGGCAATAAAGACCCAGTGCAACCGAAATAAAATTAATGTATTTTTAAAAACTGCTGGGGCTTCCCTGGTGGCTCAGTGGTAACGAATCTGCCTGCCAATGCAGGAGACATCAGTTCTATTCCTGATGCAGGAGGATCCCACATGTGCCGAGCAATTAAGCCTGTGTGCCTCAACTATTAAGCCTGTGCTCTAGAGCCGGGGAGCCACAGTTACTGAGCCCACGTGCCACAATTACTGAAGCCCGAGTGCCCTAGAGCAGCAAGAGAAATCACTGCAATAAGAAGCCCACACACTGCAACTCAAGAGCAGTCCCTGCTCTCTGCAACTAAAGAAAAGTCCTCACAGCAACGAAGACCCAACACAACCATAAAAATGATTAAAAAACAAACAAAAAACTGCCAATTAACCAAATCAGTACATATCTGTTTAAGAAACACTTAACTTGCAAAAAAGGAAAAAGTATTGAAATCAGGTTTAGTCAGCAAGCTAAAGAGATCACAGCACTTGTTCTTTTTGTTTCCATTTATGGTCTCCTTTCCGATTACAGTACATTAGATTAAGGAGACCTCTGATCTGGGGATGCCACAGGCCAACTTATCAACAATGACTAGAAAAGGTTTCCAAACCGCAAACAAAAGGGAAGAAGCAAAAAGGACTAAAGAGAAAGAGGGAGAAGACATGAGCTAATACTGGTAATGACAGAAAAGAGATCTGAGGTGGGAGGATCTGACAGAGGCCTCGTCTGTGTGCAGCACAGCAAGAAGTGGTATGAGGTGAATTACCGCTGGGAAAGGGTGAGACGGTGAATTACCGCTGGGAAAGGGTGAGACGGGAGGCTGTCGTGCTTGGCGCCCAAGGGGAGAGGCTGGTGAGGGCACGCTCACATGCAGCTACCCAAGTGGTCCACTAGGTGTCAGCATCGAACCCAGCAGCACTGGCAACTGCCTGTAAGGGCCAGGTGGGTTCCCTGTGATTAAAGATTAAACAGGGCCCCCACCTGGAAACCACAGGCCAGTCTCAAAAGGTGGCTGCAGTGGGCTGTGCAGGAAACAGGAAGGGGTATCACTTGGGAACTCAGGCTCTGGAAAGAGAAAGTATCCTAGCACTAGCTCTTTGGCCTTGGGCAAGTTATTTAATCTTGCTATGCCCTAGTTTTCCTTATCTGTTAAGTGACCATAAACAACAAAGGTCCGTCTAGTCGAGGCTATGGTTTTTCCAGTAATCACGTATGGATGTGAGAGTTGGACTAAAAAGCAAGCTGAGTGCAGAAGAATTGATGCTTTTGGGCTGTGGTGCTGGAGACGACTCCTGAGAGTCCTTGGACTGCAAGGAGATCCAACCAGTCCATCCTAAAGGAGATCAGTCCTGGGTGTTCATTGGAAGGACTGATGCTGAAGCTCCAAAACTTTGGTCACCTGATGCGAAGTGCTGACTCTTTTGAAAAAGACCCTGATGTTGGGAAAGATTGAGGGCGGGAGGAGAAGGGGACGACAGAGGATGAGATGGCTGGATGGCATCACCGACTCAACGGACATGAGTTTGGGTGGACTCCGGGAGTTGGTAATGGACAGGGAGGCCTGGGGTGCTGCAGTTCATGGGGTCGCAAAGAGTCGGACACGACTGAGCAACTGAACTGAACTGAAACAATAGTACCCAAGTTCACAGGACTGTTGAGGCGTCAAGGAGATAATGAGAAGCAGAGGGCTTAGAACACTGCCCGGCACGTACAGAGTAAGTGTTACTTAGGGCTGTCTAGTAGGCTCAGGACGGCAGAGACCTGCCAGGCTGAGAGTGAGGCAATAGTGTAGCCCAGAGTATTTGGCTGACTCCTTCCGTTTCTAGTCCCTACTGATCTCCTATCAGGTTACAGTACTGCCAACAGCACTTTAGTATGTCATCTCCTTCAGAGCTAGTAACAACCCGGTCTTACAGGTGAGGAAACTCAGACTAAAAGGCTAGGTATCTTGCCCCAGGTCTCCCAGAATGGCCACCTGAAGGGTCTTACTGCCTCCTTTCTGCTGGATCTCAGCCATTAAAAACAGATATAGAGTGGACAAGCACTTCTGAAACGTGTCCCCAATGGCCAACATTGTTTCTGGTGTTAATTACTCTTCCCTAAGGTCTACACGTAACAATTATATGCAACAAAATCACCTCCCACAGATATGAGAGAAGCCACTGTCCGCAGGAAAAGAATGAGGAGCGGACCCTGTGAACCAGCAGGAATAAACCTGAGTAGTTTCTATTAACATCCGTCTTACCCTGATCTGGGTCCATCTGAGGGGAACTCAGAGGAACTTAGGTGGCTTTAAAGACCATCTCTGCAAATTACCCCCTGGACGGCTCCCAGGTAGCAGACATTCCCCCCCCCCAAGTTTGGTTACAAATTCCTTACCTGTCTCCAAAGCACCTGCGTGCAGACCTCCGTCCCTTCTCCACCCCCTGGGGCTCAGCCAGAAACCGCAGAGCCAGCCTCCGCTCCTCCCATGCTCTCACCAGCATGGTTACTGGCTCACCTGGTCCCGCTAAGTGGGAGGAAAGGTCTCAAATGTTCCCTCAACAAGTTGCATTGAATCTTTACTCCCTGTGACCCAGTCAGAGAACATCCACATTCCTCAGTGAGTGAATGAGCACCTATGCAGCACCCTTCAATATACCTGTCTTCCCACCTCAACTTAGGTCTCTCCCTTTCACAGGCACCTGAAGGTCAACACTAAGTAAGTGCTGGGCTCATCCTGGCCTCTGCATGTGCCATTACATCCTGCCCCCACTGCGTGAGAAACTGCTGCCTTCAGAACCATGCTCACTGGGGCTTTTATTAATCCACTCTTCTGCACTGTATACACACCTGTCCTCAAATGGCAATGCCTTGCCTTTACCTATTACCTGCCTGGCTCAGCAGCCTTTCAGCTTTACCTTATGTGCCAAGCACGGTGCAGTGGGCTAGATCCACAAAAATAAATAAGACATCTACCCTTGGTAGATAAGACATCTGCCTACGGTCTAACGGAAAAAACTAATCCAAACAGATCATTTCAATTATAATAAAAATGTGGCAAGGGCCATGACAGGTATTTGTAGGTTGCTTCAGTAACAAAAGCTGTCATTCAATCCTTGAGAGCCAATGAAAGTAGAGATACCAGACTTGGGAATGAATGATGTGGTCAGATCACAGCCCCAAGTCCAGCACCACCTCAGATGTCAGTCTGGTTCCAGTACCAGGAACAGCTGAGCTTTCCCTGCACAAGAATTCTTTGGAAATTCTCTGTACTCTGGCTGCCTGTCTAGATTCAAGGCTCTGGGTCAAGTATTAGACTTCAAGGTCCCTTTTTAGGCCACTACATCTTTTTTTTTTTTTTTTTGGTATCTTCTATTTTATATTGTCGTATTTTTATACCCAGGAAAGCTGCTTCGGCTTTTTTCGGGGGAAAAAATTAGAATATAAATGAATAACTAGTTGTTCCACGGTCTGCATAGTGGATGGATCTGAGGAGAGAAAACCTGACAAAACAGAATAGGTAAAATGAGCAAAGGTTCAGATGAAATGAACAAAGGCTGGAGGGGGACGTTTGGGATGACTGGCATACAAGTGGTAACAGAAACCAAGAGAGCGAAGAGATGGGCGAGGGAGAGTGTGTGGCAAGTGATCTCTTGACCTTACCAACATTTAATGATTTGGTAGAGAAAGTCCCCAACAAGGTGGAACAAGAGATGAACCAAGGGAAAATAATGTCAGAAACAACCTATGGAAAACAGCACAGCAGGGACTAAGCTGGCAAGGTTAATATAGCTGCCAAGTGTCCAATGAAGACATGAACTGATGTCTTTCTTTTGTGTGCATCTCTGTATCTCTCAACTGCGAGCATAAGGCCTGGCACACAGTCCCTCAATATCTTTGAAGGAACAAGTATTTACTCTCCAGTTCAATCCAAAAAGGATATAAGGTGGCTAAATGGGAGCACTTGGTCAAAACCACTTTGTAAACATAAAGAAAATGGCTGCTCTGCTGTGTATGTAAACCCAGCAGAGGTAGTGGAACCTCTCTGAGCATCTTGCAATTCAAGGCATGGTCCAAGCAGCAGCAGGATCTTCTGGAAGGCCACTGGAAATGAAAACTCTCAGGCCCCTTTCTAGAATCTATATTTTAACGCAAGTGATCAGAATGTATCAATCAAGTTTGAAAAGCAACAATCCAAGAATAAGGAATTATCACTTTGCCTCTTAGCCTGACACTGAAGTTGGTCTCAGGAACAAAACAGTAACTATATACACTGCTCTTTTAACTTCAAGGTGACACTTTTAACTTTGATTCACTGACAGGACAATGCCCCCTGGATGAATCTACTACACTGTCAGTAAATCTTGACACTGGCTGCACATAAATCACTGACAACTTTTAAAAATAAATGACCACGTTGGACTGCCAGAGATTCTAATTGATTTGGCCTGGGCATTTGGGTAAGGGGCCTCTTCCGTGTGCATTCGCTGGTGCTTATGGAGGTCTGAGCTCTGACCAAAGGCTTTCCCACACTTACAGTCATAGAGCTGGTCCACCAGGTGTGTTCTGTAGTGAAGGGTCAGGTTGGAGCTGTGGCTGAAAGCCTTCACACATTTGGTGCACACATATGGTTTCCCCGCAGTGTGTGTTCTCCGGTGTTTAGTGAGGTTGGAGCTATTACTAAAGGCCTTCCCACACTCAGGTTTTATTCTAATACCTTAGTAGCGGTTGAAACCACAATTACATGAAGTCCTAGAGTTTGAAAAGGGCCTTCTCTACTTAACTTTGGGAATCTATCCTCCCTTAAGACAATAGTTCTTAACCTTGCACTTCAGAGTCACCTGGGGAACTGACAGAGCACACACGTCAGTGCCTCATCACAGAGGAGGTAAATCAGATGGGTGGGGGGCCCAGGAGGAACATACTTATTTGTAGCTACCCAGGTGATCTGAATGCACAACTAAGGCTGAGAATCATTAACATAAGGAAAAATTCAGCCTCTAAAAGGTTTCATTAGATTAAAAGAAAACTTAAAAACTAACTTGCTTCCTGTCCTCACTTGCAGGAGACTCCAAACCAGGCAGAAGGTGACACAGGGATGAACCTGGGGAGAGAACTGCTGTGGAGAAGGCTGTAGGGCGGCGTGTCTTCCTCTTTGCACCCAGTCATTAGATTTTCCCTAGAAAGCGATCACGCTATTTATCATTATCACTACGACTAACGGCGACCAGAATTTTGAGAGCTTACCAAGCACCGCGCCCGGCATTCTACCAGTATGATCTCCTCTAAACCTCGTTGGAACTCCACAAGGTAGAGTTTTACGATTCAGACTGAGGCTGGGCGACGGTACCTGATTTGTCCAATGTTCTGGTCAGAGGCAACCTGCATTCGAACCCAGGAGCGTTTGACTCCAGCTCTGTGCTCCTGTTCACAATCTCTAGGTCACCCGAGGGCCGGCAGGGGTCAACCAAGCACCGTTAGGCAGTGGGAGAGGGAGCCAGCAGGTGTCCCCTGGTCAACCCCACCAACAGGAGCCGCAGGAGCCGCGGCCCCGCTGCCCGGCCCCTCCCTCTCACCCCGAGTGGGCCCGACGCCTGACCCCAGCCAAGCCGCCCCACAAAGTCACCGCCAGTCACCTGCGCGAGCACCAAGGCCGGCAGCGGAGCCCTAGGCCTCGTCCGGCTCTCCGCGGCGAAGAGAGTAGTGCTGAGCGGCCGGGCCGCGGCCAGCGTGGGGAGCCTGGGCAGCGGCGCGAAGGCCGTGGGAAGTCGGCGGACACAGACGCAGAGGACACGAGCCGCCATGGCTACGCCGACCCAGGATGCACTGCGCCGCGCCCTCGGGTTCAGTATCCTCTTGCGCTCTGCGCAGGCGACGCACAGAGCGGTGGCTGTGGGGAGCGGCTGACAGTGGCGGCCCCTGGCGGCTCCTGGCTGCACTGCGCCATCGGGGTGGGCGGCCCTGTAGTCCAGGTCCAGAGGCGAACAGATGCTAGAGGCAGAGCTAAAATGGTGTAAATATTCTTTCCCCAAACACTAATCACTGATACAAGAAAAGAACTTATTTTTACTTATTCTCTGAAAGTTAAAGTTTTGATGTCGGTGATTCTGATAGGGGCAAAGGGACAAAGTAGGTGATTAAATAGTTAATCCCACTAGAGGATTCTAAGTAGAAAAATATGGTAAACCCCTGTAAGTTAATGATCACTCAAGAAAGCAGGTTTTCTTAACCGCAAAACCAGACAGGCTTGCTTAGCAACAAAACCATGGAGAAGAAGCAGGAGTTCAGTTCAGTTCAGTTTAGTCACTCAGTCGTGTTCGACTCTCCGCGACCCCATGAATCACAGCACGCCAGGCCTCCCTGTCCATCACCAACTCCCGGAGTTCACTCAAACTCATGTCCACAGAGTCAGTGATGCCATCCAGCCATCTCATTCTCGGTAGTCCCCTTCTCCTCCCTCCCCCAACCTTTCCCAGCATCAGAGTCTTTTCCAGTGAGTCAACTCGTCGCATGAGGTGGCCAAAGTATTGCAGTTTCAGCTTTAGCATCAGTCCCTCCAATGAACATCCAGGATTGATCTCCTTTAGAATGGACTGGTTGGATCTCCTTGCAGTATAAGGGACTCTCAAGAGTCTTCTCCAACACCACAGTTCAAAAGCATCGATTCTTCGGCGATCAGCCTTCTTCACAGTCCAACTCTCACATCCATACATGACCACGGGAAAAACCATTGCCTTGACTAGACGGACCTTGGTTGGCAAAGTAATGTCTCTGCTTTTTAATATACTATCAAGGTTAGTCATAACTTTCCTTCCAAGGAGTAAGCGTCTTTTAATTTCATGGCTGCAATCAGCATCTGCAGTGATTTTGGAGCCCAAAAAAATAAAGTCTGACACTGTTTCCACTGTTTTTCCATCTATTTCCCATGAAGTGATGGGACCAGATGCCATGATCTTTGTTTTCTGAATGTTGAGCTTCAAGCCAACCTTTTCACTCTCCTCTTTCACTTTCATCAAGAGGCTTTTGAGTTCCTCTTCACTTTCTGCCGTAAGGGTAGTATCATCTGCATATCTGAGGTTATTGATATTTCTGCCAGCAATCTTGATTCCAGTTTGTGCTTCTTCCAGCCCAGTGTTCCTCATGATGTACTCTGCATATAAGTTAAATAAGCAAGGTGACAATATACAACCTTGACGTACACCTTTTCCTATTTGGAACCAGTCTGTTGTTCCATGTCCAGTTCTAACTGTTGCTTCCTGACCTGCATACAGGTTTCTCAAGAGGCAGGTCAGGTGGTCTGGGATTCCCATCTCTTTCAGAATGTTCCACAGTTTATTGTGATCCACACAGTCAAAGGCTTTGGCATAGTCAATGAAGCAGAAATAGATGTTTTTCTGAAACTCTCTTGCTTTCTCCATGATCCAGCGGATGTTGGCAATTTGATCTCTGGTGCCTCTGCCTTTTCTAAAACCTGCTTGAACATCTGGGAGTTCACGGTTTACATACTGCTGAAGCCTGGCTTGGAGAATTTTGAGCATGAAGCAGGAGACATACCCCCAAACAATAAAATAATGGGTGCGTGAGACCTATATCCTACCTCCTGAGCTCAGTAAGTTAATGACCCCCTAGGTCATGCTCTCTGCACAGGTAAAAAAATAATAATTTGCAGAAAGCTAACATGTCAAAGTCAAGGCCCTCATTGTACTGAAATCTGAAATATTCCCATAGTGCCATAACTGTCCTGGCTTGACTCTGTAGGGACAAGAAAACTCCCTTGCCCAACCTGGAGGAGCTGATGATGGAAGCATGATGTCTACCCAAGAATGAGGAAGAAAGTGGTCTCTTATCCAGCCCCGCTTTTTCCTTTGATTATAAAACTAGCCCACTAAGTTCTAAGGGTGTGGCATCTCTCACCTGCTGGAAGCCTCACTAGCATCGTAGTCTAATAAATCACTTATCTATCACTTTGCCTCTCACTGGAGTCTTTCTGAGCAGAGACATAAAGGACTGTTATACCTTTATGGAGCCACCTGAAACGACACCAAATGGTTCCAGTTCTTCCATATTAAGTTTATCGAATAGGTCAAAACTCAGCATAAAAGAAGAATGTGCAAATATGAGTCATGTAAATGTATAACCAAGACTAATAAATGTGGGACAATAAAAATAATATACATATTTAAAAACTTGAGTGTGTAAATTACATAGCTCACAGAAATGGGAACATGGGAGTAAGCTGAAGAGTGCTAATTCATTCATAGTTTTCAGCAGGGAAATCGAAACCTTTGAACAATGGCTCCAAACTCGGAATACTGCCTGGATGAACAATCCAATCATGCCTTCAATTTACTTGTTTCTTTTTACTTTCATTAAATCCAAGTAAAATAAAATGCACTGCCTTGTAATTTCTATTTATGTATTCATTAAAATATCAATAATCTGTTATGTGCTAGTTGTTGAGGCGACATTAGTGAGCAAGACAGACTGGCAATCTATTTTCAGATAGATTGGGCAGATATACAATAAACAACAAAAAATGTAACACCCCCCCAAAAAAAACCCTCTAGGAAGTAGTGATAAGTACAATGAAGAACAATAAAGCAGAGAAGGGGGTAGTGAGGGCTATGAGAGGTGTGCTATTTTAGATAGGGTGGTCCTTGAAGGCCTCTCTTTGGAGGTGACACTTGAGCCAAGACTTTCATCAGTCAGGAGGATGGAAAAGAAACCCTTGGGAATCACCCTGCTGTTGGTGATGCCAATCAGTCCCTATGGCTGTGCTAGCAGTCCGTCCCAGGCTTCTCCTGCATCCTGTTTTCAACACCACCACTTCTCTGCTTATTAAGCAGTGTATCACCTCTTTGGAATGGTCAGTGAATAAATGGCTAAGCTCCACATTGAGTAGCGGTCTTGCATTTCTGCAGAAAACTGACGGGCACCTAGAACCTGATTGGTAGGACTAGGGCCAATAAGATCTGCCTAAGTCACCAGCGACACCCTGGCCTCTGATTGTGCCTTCCTGGCCATGCTCTGTGGCAGACCTACGGGACAGACCTATGATGGTCTCAGAAGAGGGAGCAGTCAGGAAGAGCTCTATACCTACTAAGTCCACATACGGGACCCTCTCCTCCCATAACCTCTCTATAGTTCTGTGTTACATTTGATTCTTTTGGTCAAACACAACAAATTACTTCATTTATTTTTTTAACTTTTTATTTTCTATTGGGGTATAACCAACTAACAATGTTGTGATAGTTTCAGGTGAACAGCAAAGGGACTCAGCCATATATATACATTACATGTATCCATTCTCCCCCAAACTCCCCTCCCGCCCAGACTGCCCCATAACATTGAGCGGAGTTCCACGTGCTATACAGTAGGTCCTTGTTGGTTATCCATTTTAAATATAGCAGAATCACCTCTTATTTAAATGACATATTTTAGGAGAGCTACTTTTCCTTCAGCAAACAAAGAGAAAAATGTCAGCCGAGACAGTCTACAGGGTAAGAGGTTCATTATTGAGATCGAATCCTTAGCAGCTGGGGAAGACTTAAGAGAGCACCGGTGCTCTTCAGCAGCACTTCCATCAAAGGGGCGTGAACATAAACTGTGTCAGCTTCCTGCACACATCACCCCACTGGCCCACCAGCCAGCCCTCCCTCTGCCCAGCACACTTGTACTACTGTCACATCCCCTCTTGGGTCCCCCGGCGCCTTGAGCCACCAATTCTCTCTTCTCCCATCTTCAACCTTTCCTTCCCTTCTAGCTCTTTCTCTTGAGCCCCTAAACATGCCAAAGTTCCTCCCCGCCTAAAAACAAGGCTAGAGGCCTCCTCCAGTGATCTTTCAGTTCAGTTCGGTTCAGTTCAGTTGCTCAGTCGTGTCTGACTCTTTGCGACCCCACGAATCACAGCACGCCAGGCCTCCCTGTCCATCACCAACTCCCGGAGTTCACTCAAACTCATGTCCATCGAGTCGGTGATGACATCCAGCCATCTCATTCTCTGTCGTCCCCGTCTCCTCCCGCCCCCAATCCCTCCCAGCATCAGTCTTTTCCAGTGAGTCAACTCGTTGCATCAGGTGGCCAAAGTATTGGAGTTTCAGCTTCAGCATCAGTCCTTCCAATGAACACCCTGGATTGATCTCCTTCCTCTAATATCACCATTTCCCTTTCCATTCATAGTCAACCTCTTTTTAAACAAAGAAAATTATTTTGCTGATCTGGATCTTAGTTGCCATATGCAGGATCTTCGTTGCATTATGAGGAACCTTTAGGTGTAGTATGCAAACTCTTAGTTGTGGCATATGGGATCTAGTTTCCTGACCAGGGACTGAACAGGAGCCCCCTGCATTGGCAGCCTGGAGTCTTAAGCCACTGGACCACAAGGGAAGTCCCCATAGTCAGCCTTCTTGAAGGAATAAACTGTTTTAAATCTTCAATTCCTCACTTCTATTCATTCTTTTCAAAATTAATTTTCATTTGAGTACAGTTGATTTAAAATGTTGCCTTAGTTTCTGTTGTCCAGCAAAGTGAATCAGTTATACATACACACATATCTACTCTTTTAGATTCTTTTCAATACTTTACAGAGTATTGAGTAGAGTTCCCTGTGTTATACAGTAGGTCCCCATTAGTTATCTATTTTTTTTAGTTATCTATTTTATATATAGTAAGTAGTATGTATATGTCAATCCCAGTCTCCCAATTTGTCCCTCCCCGCCTCCTCTCCCCCTTGGTAGCCACAAGTTTTTCTACATCTGTGACTCTATTTCTGTTTTGAAAGTAAGTTCATTTGCCCTGCTGCTGCTGCTAAGTCACTTCAGTCGTGTTCGACTCTGTGCAACCCCATAGACGGCAGCCCACCAGGCTCCCCCGTCCCTGGGATTCTCCAGGCGAGAATACTGGAGTGGGTTGCCATTTCCTTCTCCAATGCATGAAAGTGAAAAGTGAAAGTGAAGTTGCTCAGTCATGTCCGACCCTTAGCGACCCCATGGACTGCAGCTTACCATGGGAGTTTCCAGACAAGAGCACTGGAGTGGGGTACCATTTCATTTATCCTATTCACCCTTTAATCCACTCTAATTTAGATTATACTTGACCCCCTACTCCCACCAGTGAAACTTCATAAACCTCACCACTGCATCTTAATTGAAGTCCAGTAGATACATCTCTGACCATTCCTTTTCTGCCACCTTCATGGCCCTATTTCCTCTGCTCATCATTTAAATATTGATCCCTATTAGGGGTTCGTCCTTGACTGATTCTTGACTTTAAACATATACGTTTTCAGAATTGATTCACTCTAGAGGCTTTAACGGAGAAGGCAATGGCACCCCACTCCAGTGTTCTTGCCTGGAGAATCCCAGGGACGGGGGAGCCTGGTGGGCTGCCGTCTATGGGGTTGCACAGAGTCGGACATGACTGAAGCGACTTAGCAGCAGCAGCAGCAGCAGCAGAGGCTTTAATCACCACTTCCATCCAGCTTGGCCTCTTTGGGCTTCGTAGTCCTAGATCCAAATGCCTGTTGCCAGATGATCTAAAAGTACTCTTTCCCTCCTCTTAAACTCAGGGTATCATGTTTCTCAGGGTTCCTGAGTAAATTAAATCTTTATGAAAATCCCTCTATTATCCATGATGTGCTTGCAAAGTTATTAACTCATTTGAGGTTAGAGACCGTGAGGACAGAGTTGGTATAGCAAAGAAAGTGAAATCTTTTATGCAAAGGTATTAAAGGGTTCATGGGGTTGCAAAGAGTTGGATATGACTGAGCAACTGAACTGAACTGGTTAAAGGGTACTAATGAAATTAGCAAAACCCACTATAGATATATCATAAAGGCATCCTTTAAAGAGAAGTAATGGTGCATGGGACTTCCCTGGTAGTCCAGTGGTTAAGACTCCACACTTCCACTGCAGGGGATGCAGGTTCCATCCCTGTTAATGGAACTAAGATCCTGCATGCTACGTGTGGTGTGGCCAAAAAAATGAGAGATCATGAATATATACTCTCAATATACTCAAGTTAGGCAAATAAAAACTTGTAGACTGGGATGAAGTTTCCAGTGATACTACCAGATTCAGTTCAGTTCAGTTCAGTTGCTCAGTCGTGTCCGACTCTTTGTGACCCCATGAGCTGCAGCACCCCAGGCCTCCCTGTCCATCACCAACTCCCGGAGTTCATCCAAACCCATGTCCATTGAGTCGGTGATGCCATCCAACCATCTCATTCTGTCGTCCCCTTCTCCTGCCCTCAATCTTTCCCAGCATCAGGGTCTTTTCAAAAGAGTCAGCTCTTCGCATCAGGTGGCCAAAGGATTGGAGCTTTAGCATCAGTCCTTCCAATGAACACCCAGGACTGATCTGCTTTAGGATGGACTGGTTGGATCTCCTTGCAGTCCAAGGGACTCTCAAGAGTCTTCTCCAACACCACAGTTCAAAAGCATCAATTCTTCTGTGCTCAGCTTTCTTTGTAGTCCAACTCTCACATCCATACATGACTACTGGAAAAACCATAGCCTTGACTAGACGGACCTTTGTTGAGAAAGTAATGTCTCTGCTTTTTAATATGCTGTCTAGGTTGGTCATAACTTTCCTCCCAAGGAGTAAGTGTCTTTTAATTTCATAGCTGCAATCACCATCTGCAGTGATTTTGGAGCTCCCAAAAATAAAGTCAGCCACTATTTCCCCAACTATTTGCCATGAAGTGATGGGACTGAATGCAATGATCTTAGTTTTCTGAATGCTGAGCTTTAAGTCAACTTTTTCACTCCCCTCTTTCACTTTCAAGAGGCTCTTTAGTTCCTCTTCACTTTCTGCCATAAAGGTGGTGTCATCTGCATATTTGAGGTTATTGATATTTCTCCCGGCAATCTTGATTCCAGCTTGTGCTTCATCCAGCCCAGAGTTTCTCATGATGTACTCTGCATATATGTTAAATAAACAGGGTGACAACATACGCCTTGACGTACTCCTTTTCCTATTTGGAACTAGTCTGTTGTTTCATGTCCAGTTCTGTTGCTTCCTGACCTGCATACAGGTTTCTCAAGAGGCAGGTCAGGTGGTCTGGGATTCCCATCCCTTTCAGAATTTTGCACAGTTGATTGTGATCCACACAATCAAAGGCTTTGGCATAGTCAATAAAGCAGAAATAGATGTTTTTCTGGAACTCTCTTGCTTTTTCGATGATCCAGCGGATGTTGGCAATTGGATCTCTGGTTCTTCTGCTTTTTCTAAAACTAGCTTGAACATCTGGAAGTTCACGGTTCACGTATTGCTGAAGCCTGGCTTGGAGAATTTTGAGCATGACTTTACTAGTGTGTGAGATGAGTGCAATTGTGCAGTAGTTTGAGCATTCTTTGGCATTGCTTTTCTTTGGGACTTGAATGAAAACTGACCTTTTCCAGTCCTGTGGCCACTGATGAGTTTTCCAAATTTGCTGGCATATTGAGTGCAGATTAGGGCTTTAAAAATTGCCATCTCTAGGGTTTCCCTGCTGGTCTAGTGGTTAAGAATCCACCTTGCAATGCAAGGGACATTGGTTCGATCCTTGGTCCAGGAAAATCCCACATGCCCTGGAGCAACTAAGCCCAAGTGCCACAACTACTGAGCTTACCAGCTGCAACTAGTGAAGCCCGCACGCCCTAGATCCTGTGTTCCACAAGAGAAGTCACCACGATGAGAAGCCCACGCTCTGAAATGAAGAGCAGCCCCTGCTCACTGCAACTACAGAAAGCCTGCACAGCAATAAAGACCCATTACAGCCAATAAATAATCTTGAAAAAAAAAAATCCTGTCTCTCAAACCACTTAGGGAAAGGTGAAGATGATGTCCTCAGTACAGCTGTGCTGTTGACTAAGTGACTCTTGTGAAAATGCAGGTACTGGTATCAAGGATGCATGTGAGAATGCCAATGAACAATAGCATTTCTAAATTAGCATTTGAAATAGGCTTTGTGTTACTTTTAGTAGGTATGTGAAAATATTACAAATTTCATAAAAGTTTATTGCAGGACTTCCCTGATAGCTCAGTTGGTAAAGAATCCGCCTACAACGCAAGAGACCCAGGTTCGATTCCTGGGTCGGGAAGATCCGCCTAGAGAAGGGATAGGCTACCCACTCCAGTATTCTTGGGCTTCCTTTGTGGCTCAGCTGGTAAAGAATCTGCCTGCAATGCAGGAGACCTGGGTTCGATCCCTGGGTTGGGAAGATCCCCTGGAGAAGGGAAAGGCTACCCACTCCAGTATTCTGGCCTGGAGAATTCCATGGACTGTATAGTCCAGGGGGTCGCAAGGAGTTGGACACAACTGAGTGACTTTCACTTTGTTCCCTGGCAGTCCAGTGGTTAAGGGGACTGCAGGGGAAATGGGTCATGTGCCAATGTGCCATGCAGGGGAAACGGGTCTGATCCCTGATCTGAGAAGATTTCACCTGCTGTGGGGCAACGAGTGAAGGCTGAGAGCCCTAGGGCTTGTGCTCTACAGTAAGAGAAGCCACATGGATGAAAAGCCCAAGCGCCATAACTAGAGGGCAGCCCCTGCTTGCCACAACTAAAGAAAAGCCATGTGCAGCAACGAAGACTTGGTGCAGTGAAAAACAAAAGTGTACTGCATATTAGTGCACTAAATTAATGGAGATCTACTGTGTAAGCATCACCGAATAAATGTTCTAGCTGTAAAATAATTAGTTCTTATTTCTGAAAATCATCTTTACAGGATGGGAAAAAATATGCCAAACAGGATGTATCAAAATAAATATTTATTAGCATTTCAAGCTTCATGTACATATAGCTTTAAAAGGAAATGCGCAAATGTGAGGAATCACAAAAATCCACTTATATACCCTCTCTCCCAAAGTCAGTACAAATGAGCACTCGAGATCAGCAGTGCCCCACCACTGGAACACAGTCTGTCAGAATGAACACAGGTAAGTAAGTGTTTAAAACTCGTTCACATAGTCTCCTTTAAAGGAGCCACTCCAAAGAGTACTAAGAGGCCAAAAATACCCAGAACACTGTGTTTTCTGGGTTACCCTAACTGTTTAGTAGCGGTATACAAATATATTTCCATCTTTTTGTCCAGCCAACAAATGAGAATCTGTACCTGACCATTTAACAAAAGACCAATTCTGGCCAGAGACAGGAGGAAGGAGAGCAGTGCAGTGACCCAAGAATAAGTCCCAAATGGCAATGGTTCCAGAAGTCAATACTGCTGCTGCGAAATGGTCTTTCACGTCGCCTTCCAGGAACCTAGCAGCAGCAAGCAGAGAAGAGACAATTCAAATCACATATGAAAAACAAACAAAAAAAAAAAACATTAAAACAAAAGTAGGCCAAAACCATGGTTTCTAAAGCAACAGGAACAAAGACACATGGGAACACGGATGCGTCCATGTGCAGTCCTAGGATCGCAGGCTATGGTCACTAGAGGCCCTGCCTGTCTCTCTGATGCACCTTTGTGTCTCCTCACACCAGCTCACTATGGCCTGCTTCCCGCCTGTCAAACCAGTCGAGCCTGGCCTCACCCTCATGTCTCCGCTTTTGCTTGTCCCTTTCCTTGACAGGTCTAACCCCAGGGCATAGCCTGGCTGGGTTTTGGTCACTGTTCAGGCCTGTCGCCCACACAGAAAAGTCACACCTATTCAGCAATCTGAGCGTGCACACACATATACACTCTGCTGTCTACTGCAGCACCTTCTTTTTACCATCACAGCAATGTGAGATCGTTTGCTTCTGTATCTGTGCGAATATGAATGTGAGAGTCTCGTTTCCATATTTGGGGGTTGTCTGTCCCACAGAAAATGTAAACATCATGAAAAAAATCTGGCTGTCGTTTTTAGGGGCTCTGCAGTCAGCTACCAGGGTTTGAAAGAGTGCCAAGTTCTAAACACTAGACTACCAGGGATGGTACTGGGGTTTGAAGTCTAACAAAGTAAGAGATGTGTGACCCCGGCAAGTTATTTAACTTCATCAGTAAAACAGAGATAGATGATGTGAGTATCTACTTTGTAGGACTGCTTTGAAGTTTAATAAAACAGTTGATACAAAAAGCTTAGTGCAGTACCCAACACATACGAAATGCTTTGTTGTTCAGTCACTCAATTGTGTCCAACTCTTTGCAGCTCCATGGACTGCAGCATACCAGGTTTCCCTGTCCTTCACCATCTCCTGGACTTTGCTCAAACTCACGTTTGTTGAGTCAATGATGCCATCCAACCATCTTGTCCTCTGTTGTCCCCTTCTCCTCCTGCCCTCAGTCTTTCCCAGCATCAGGGTCTTTTCTAACAAGTCGGCTCTTCGTATCAGGTGGCCAAAGTATTGGAGCTTCAGCTTCAGCATCAGTTCTTCCAATGAATATTCAGGACTGATTTCCTTAGGACTGACTGGTTTGATCTCGTTGCAGTCCAAGGGACTCACAAGAGTCTTCTCCAGCACCACAGTTTGAAAGCATCAATTCTTTGGCGCTCAGCCTTCTTTATGGTCCAACTCTCACAGCCATACGTGACTACTGGAAAAACCATAGCTTTAACTAGAAGGACCTTTGTTGGGAACGTAATGTCTCTGCTTTTTAATATGCTGTCTAGGTTTATCACAGCTTTTCTTCCAAGGAGTAAGCACCTTTTAATTTCATGGCTGCAGTCATCGTCCACAGTGATTTAAGAAATCCTTAATACAAATTAATTATTCCTCACTGCCACATCACCAGTGCCTTGTAGAGGGCCTGGTACACAGTCAGCCCTAAGTGAATATTCTGAGTGAACTGAATGATATATTTTATCCCTGGCTCACACTCAACTGTTTCTTTTTTTTTGCACCCAGTTTTGTGAAGCTGTCTCTTAGCTCATCTTTTGAAAATCCATGTTTTCCTTGACAGTCTCTCCCCAACCCTCCACTGCCAATTAAAGTGCCCTTCCATTCCAAACAGTGCAAGTCTCCTGGCATTATGTGCACCAAACAGCAAAAAAATTTGTTTCGTTTTTCTCTTCTTTTTTGAGCAGAAAAGGACTTACTGGAAGGGCCAAGCAAACAAGGAAAACAGGTGACTTGTGCTCAAATACCTGAGCTCATCAGTTTTCTAACTTCCATAAGATTAGGAACAGTGGTGCTTTCTACAGGACTGGCACCAAATAGGCTTTCAAGATTTGCTAAACAAATAGGTTTGAAAAGGGACAAAAGAAATGCTTGACCTAGTAGTTCCATATATCTGCAATTTCTGGGCCAATGACTATGCTTCTCTCTTTATATTCGAGAAAACAAGTTTTATGCAAGCACATATTACAGACAAGAGTTCCGAGGTTCTTGTTGCGCTAAGAACACTTGCAGAAATGCCACAGCTGGCTAAGTACAAGGAGAAGGACTTTTAGAACACGCATCACCTAGCAAGCTTTGCACAAGATCCAAAGAAAGAGAAATACACATTATAACCACCAGGGTTGCTTACCCCTGTGAGTTACCAAAGCCAAACTTTGTGATCCTGATTTACTAGGTCTATTTTCAAACATTAATAAAAGGAGTGTTCAGAAATGATACCTTCGATGTTGCTTGGTTCACCTAAGAATACTAGCACTACTTCAGAGCTTTATATAGCTCAGAAAACTGTTGGGATGCCCATAACTGTGGCATCAGTAAATCTTCTCATCAGTCAACAGATAAAATATTTATCAAAAGATAAATATCAACTGCCTACATGATGGAGGTACAGTCAATATTTCCAAGTACATATATCTTTTTTTAAAAAAATTATTTATTTATTTTTGGCTGTGCTGGGTCTTTCTGCTGCTACACGTAGGCTTTCTGCAGTTGTGGCAGCAGGGGCTACTCAGTTGTGGTTTGTGAGTTTCTTACTGTGGGGCTTCTCTTGTTGCAGAGCACAGGCTCTAGGAAGCGTGCTCAGTAGTTGCAGCACAGGCTTCACTGCTCCATGGCATGTGCAACTGTCCCAGATTGAACTTGGGTCTTCGGTATGGTCAGGTGGATTCCTATCCACTGTACCACCAGGGAAGTCTAACAGATCTTCTTAAGTGCATTTAAAACTTCCTTAAGTTAGCTTTTATGGAAAGAACATAAACGATAAGTTTCTTGTAGAGAATATTAATTACTCTGAAGTGTTTTGGTGTGGGGAAAAACCAGGCTTGACTATACATAAAATACCTATCTGGTGCCATACTGGTGGGCAATCACAGGATGGAGGGAATCTGAACTTTGACTCAGATCTAGTAAACGTCACACTTCAACCTACTTCTTAGTATTCTTTACCATGATCTGTAGTATTTCATGTGTCCATTCACGTCAGTCACAGAAAAATATTTGGTTTCTGTTTATGCACAGATGTTTCTCACAATGCCATACTCATTAGACGGCAATCACACACTTGCCTTCCAGCTTGCCCGTGAGGAAGGCAGTAGAGCATCACACCCATACTCAGGGTTGTCTTCGGGTTAATCACAATCAGCTGAAACACAGGGCTTCCCAATAACTCGTTCTCTTTGGCGCAAGGGTGACTCAGAACAACAAACAGAAGCCCCTGATGTAGGAGAAAAATGAATGACCAAATAAATCATCAAGAGTATGTGGAGGGAAAAGAAAGCATTGGCAGAGACAAAACTATAGAATCACAGGAACGGTCAACAAACTGTTAAGTCTTGAGGATTTAATCCCTGGATCACTCTTTTTCAGGCAGAACCTCTGAGGGGACCACTGAGCTGGACTTTGGGCTTCTTCAGCACAGGGCTCCCCACAACTTTACAGCCAGTCTTTGTAGGTGTGAATCTAGCTGACTTACCAGCTTCTTCAACTTTAGAGCCTACTAACATTCATGCCATCCACCTGGGAAAATGCTGGTGTTAAGAAAAGAGGGCATAGAAACACCTGGAGGGAGTCTTCAAACCTGAAATGTTCACCTGTAAGTTGGTTTTAGAAAATCTGGAACACGTTTTCCCATAGAAACAATCTTTTCAGTGGTGACAGGATTTTCAGGCCAGTTTGCAATATCCTATTTCAGTTCAGTTCAGTTCAGTCGCTCAGTCGTGTCTGACTCTCCGTGACCCCGTGAATCACAGCACGCTAGGCCTCCCTGTCCATCACCAATTCCCAGAGTTCACTCAAACTCATGTCCACAGAGTCGGTGATGCCATTCAGCCATCTCATTCTCCGTTGTCCCCTTCTCCTCCCGCCCCCAACCTTTCCCAGCATCAGAGTCTTTTCCAGTGAGTCAACTCGTCACATGAGGTGGCCAAAGTAAACTAAAAATGACCTAAAAAAGGCACAATCACCTATGGTTGTTTCTGTGGGAAAATGTGTTACAGACCTCCCACGACTTTAAAATTACATGTTCTAATAACATCATTGTGTATAAAAATATATATGTCACACATATGTATATACACACATGTATATTATATTGTTGAAAGTATTTCCAGGGTAAAATGGGAAATTAATTATTTCGGGGGTAAAATGGGAAAAATTAATTACAGGGCCATCTTAGGACTAAAAACATTCATTTCTAAAATGACCGAATTCTTATAAGGATAATTAATTACCATTATAATTCATTGGTTGTTAAAAAAACAACCGAAAAGTCAAAAAATGTGAAATGCTATACACTTAACTAGGGGTTGGCAAACTGGCCTACAGGTCAAATCTAGCTCAATGCTTATCTTTGTATGGCTCATGAGCTAAGAATGGTTTCTGCATTTTGAAATAGTTAGAAAAAAGAGAAGAACATTTTGTGTTGCATGAAAATTATATATGAAACTCCAGTTTCAGAAAGTTTTATTATCCAAAAAGTTTTATTGGCACACAGTCACATGATCTGTTTGTATGTTACCTCTGGCTGACCTGGGGCTGTAGTGGTAGAGGGGTTGTGACAGAGACCACATGGCCTGCAGAACTGAAAATATTTACTATCTGGCCCTTCACAGGAAAAGTTTGCCGATTCCTATACTGAACTGTTAACAATTATTTCTGGAGGTTGGCTTCATGGTGACATTTTACTTCCTATATCACACATTTCTGCATTAAATGTTTTAATATCAAATAGGTATCAATGTAATAACAAAAATGTAAATTATTTAAACGCTTAGTAGGTGTATTTAATCATTCCAGAGATGAACTTAACCCTCTTATTTTAGAATAAAGTAAGTTAGCCCCAAGATGATGTGATAGGTTATCTAAGATCACACAACTGTTGAGTTAATTTCCACAGAAATTGCTTGGCTAGGGAATAGATGCACCCTTTGCGTTCAGAGCCTGCGGGTGCTGGTGAGTGCAGGGCTGCCACTGCGCTGGACAAGTCAGTCTCCACTCAGCGCTGAGCCAGCTGCTTCTGCCTCTGCTTGTGGCTCAGCAGTCCCTGTTACTCAGGCTCCTGGACAAGTACCTTCACCCTGTTCAGATGTTAAAACTGGACTGTAAGCCAAGTCTGCTGACACAGCGGCTAAGAAGCTGTGTTTGTTTCTATACAGGAATGCTAAAGCCTGAGAGAAAAACATGTCGAGGACCCTTTAATCACCCTAAGGGGATTCATTCACAACATAAATCATTTATGGCAATGTGGTTGGGAGCCAAATCTGAAAATCAGCATATCGTTTCTAGGTACAGTCTAGAAATCAAAGTTTGCCCTTAAGTCATACAGTCAGAAATTTTACCCAGTTATATTGTACCATCACTTATATGCACTCATAAATTTCAAGAAAGAGCAAGCAGGGCTATCCAATTTTGAAAAAAACAGGTACCAGAGAGGGCCCAGTAATTACGACTTACTAAGTTACCGCTGTCACTCAGTGAGACCAATAGTAATACACAGACGAGACACAAAGTGGTCCCAGAAGATCAGACTCACCATTTCAGAGTAAGCTTTGTGACAGACAGAAGCTTGGTAGGAATCATCGATATGAATCTTTTTCAGGAGCTGACCAGTTTTTAAGTTCCTTGGACACCAAAAATAAATAAGCTCATATCATTCTTCCGACAAACTGGTTTTCACAAAATATTCTCTTATGTATCACAGCATCCTTCAGGAGGTGACCAAGGGAAAAACTAAGGGACACAGGACCTAAGTTCCAATTAGCCACTGATCTAGCTAAAAACACAACTACAGTTTAACTTTGCCAATAGTGTAATTTGATAGTTTAGCTTTAGACTGAACCTGCTATGCCATTAGGGATAAATCTTTTCAAATTCCAGGAGAAAATTTTTCCAGGATCTCATTTCATTTGTATTGAAATTAGGCACATGGCATAGCTCTATCATTATGATTTTGTCATGCTTCTTGTTATATGTCTAAATTTTCCACATAAGTCAATGGTCAGGAAACCAAATTTGGTTAGGAAAGAAACTACACCTAAAACAGACTTATAATTCTCTCTCTATAATGTGTTAATACCAGAGCTAGACTAAGATAACAGAGAGAGAAGCGAAGACTGAGATGGAATAAAAAATGGAAAAAGGAAGACAGAAGAGGGTGAATATAAAGAAAAAAAGTTTGTTGGAGCCACTCCTGAGCTTTACTGAGGCTGTGTGACACTGAGTAGCTTTCTGCCATGTGACTCGACGTATGAGAAACCCTCGGTTTTTTTGCCGTGCCACATGGCATGCGGGATCTTAGTTCCCCAATCAGAGATAGAACCCACACCCCCTGCAATGGAAGCCCAGAGTCTTAACCACTGGACCACCAGCGAAGCGCTGAGGCGTTGCAACAGAACGTAAGGCAACTGTGGGGCTGAATATACCCCCTTAAACTTAGAACTTAAACTGATACTTGGAAACTCTAAGAATAGTCCCTTCCCAGCCTCGAATTCCACTGTGATCCCTTATCTACAAAATGCCAAAAGGCTATTATTAGAAAAAGAGGGAAACTGAAGGATGGAATGAAAAACGGCAAGAGTAGGGAACAACTGGAAAAGAATTTTTGTAATGAAACATTAGGGAAATGGAAGCTGGAGAAAGCAAACATGGACCCCACTGAAGGTTTTATTTGGGCGGGGGGGAGGAGGGGTGGGAGCATGAGTATTTATAAAGTGATAGTATAAAATATGATCTGGAGGTTGAGTATTGAGACTAATCACTAGATTATATTAATAGTTTAGGAGCCAAACAATGAAGGGCCAGACTATAGAAACAGCAGAAAGAACAGAAAAGACAACGTTTACAAAGAACATTGTCTGAAATAAGACCTATGTGCAGAAACCCCGAGGCAAGTGCCAAAAGTGGAAACCTGGTAGGTTAGGTCAGGGTCAAACTCCAGAGGCTCCCTGGTGGGGAGGGGACAGAGTTTCTCTCCGGGGCCACACTTGCCTAGTTTATTCCTAGAGGGTTAGGGTTGTACAATGCAGAACAGGCACACAGGAATGACACTTTTAACTTTCTCTCAACAAGACCCATTCTGGCCTCAAGGGAATAATTAATGGAGAGTCTTCTGAGAAAAAAAATCACTCTCTTCTCCTACCACAGATTAACCTTGCAAGGGAAAAGGCCTGGTGTGGCTCTCCCCTGTGGTCAGGAAAGAGGTGGCTGGGGACTCTTACACTGTCACTTCCGTATCACAAATTTGTTCAGTTGAATCATCTAATCAAACAAGTTTTACACATCCAGTAATTTTGGATTGTATTCTAGACACAATGACACAGCATATAAACTCTGCATTCTGTTCCTCTAAAGAATACTGATTTTGTTTTTAACTCTAGTCAACAGTTAAATTGGCTAAACTCAAATTCTAAATGCTGGAAACCCAGTTCAGTTCTCTTTGCTTTACCTTTTCTTTGCTTCTGCATTAAAAACAGTATTAAAAATCAAGCCTTTTCTACCAAAGCAGTTTCTAAGCAGCCCTTCAGCATATTATTGAACAATGCATGTATGCAGTTTAAAGGTCAGCCAGATATTTAACTAGAGTTCAGGGCTCCTTCTCTGGCTGTCTATTTTTCAGGATTTTTCTTTCTTGCTTTGTAGCTGCTGCAATCACCTTGATTTTTATCCTTTGGTCCTTTAAGGCAGCAGGACAGAAGTTTTTCTGTAACCAAGTGTGCAGACTGGGGCCTCACCTTTGAACAGGAACTTGCCCAGTGACATTTCCTTCCTCTATGTATTGAATTTCCTCCAGTATATATTTTTTTCTCCCTCTTTAATGCTTTCAGATAGTTGTTTTCTATCTTTTGCACAGAATTCATAAGTATTTGAACCAGAAGAGTTAATCTCAGAAAGCTACTCAGCCATTAACCAGAAAGAGTACATTTTTGACAACAATAAAATTTCACTTAAAGTAGTCTGCTTGGAGTATTTGAATTAATATGATGTTCTCATTAAGATAAGTATATAGCATCTGACAGTAAACAATAACACAATCATATTTACAGAGTTTCTTATTTAATCTTTATAACCCTGTGAAATTAAGAGGTATATCCTTATATTACAGATGAGAAAAATAGGGCTCTCAAGGGGAAGCTTACCAAATAACAATGTTGTTCATTATAGTGGTGCCAAGCAGAGCTTCCTGCATCCCTTGAACCTCAGCAAAAGTTAGTATGGTCTCTTCAGGGGGCATCAAAAGCTGTTTTTCTTTGCTTCTGTATTAAAAACAGTATTAAAAGTCAAGGCTTTTCTACCAAAGTAGTTTCTAAGCAGCCCTTCAGGATATTATTGAATAATACATAATAGACACTAACCTAATGACAGAAAAAAAAATTCACCCAGAAAACATGTGTATTCTAAACATTCTACAATGAACATATACTTTCACATTATCTATCTGGATATATTGTAAGCACCTCATATTCATCATATCCAAAATTAAACTTACCAGCTCTCTCTTTAAACCTGTTTCTTTCAGCACTGCTATCTCAGCTAACTGTTCCACCACCTACCCAGGTGAGCAACTCAGAAACTTGGACTTTATCCTTATCTCTTTCCTCTCTAGTTACTCAATCACCAGGTCCTAATGACTTTATTATCTCATCTCTCTCAAATCCACTGCTTCTCCCCATCTCCACTAACATTTTCCTAATTTAAGCAAACGATTATTTATTTCTTGCCTGTTTTATTGCAATGCAGTTCATGCAGTCGCAAAGAGTTGGACATAACTTAGCGCATGAACAATTTTACTTCAACAGGTCATGGATAAATAAGACAAATGAGGTTCATACCGTCTGTTATTAGCAAAGACAGATAAATCCAATAAAGTGTAATAAGTATACAAAAGACATAGAAGATGCTATGGGTTCTGTTTTTAGCATGTTGAATTTGAGGTATCCATGAGATATCTAATAAACAGGCATGCAGGTCCAGAGGTTGGAAAGAGCTCAGAGTTAGAAATATATGTTTGCAAGCAGCCAGGATTCAGATGGTACCTGCAGCAATGGAAACCAAGTATGTGGAGCCAGGTAAGTGTACAGGATCTTGAGGTATCTGTAACGCTTAAAGGACACACAGAGAGGTCAAGGGAGACTGAAGAAAGAACAGACTATGCTGGCTGAGCCTCTCTGCTCCACTGCCCTCTTCCCCGCCACTTCTGGCTCCACCTCCCTACAGTGCTTCTGTGTAACAGCCCAGGACAGGGGCAGAACCTGCTGCACTACGCATACAGCAGAGAAAACAAGACGCTACTGATTCAACTTCCCCTGAAGCCCTGTGATGAAATAATTTCTGATCTCATAGTAAAATCAACCAATGCTTCTCTTCAACCAATGCTTACCCTCCATCTTCGGCAAATGTTGTAATTTCGACTTGCTGGTCACAAAGAGTCCCACTGCTACTGACGAGCCTCCTCTGTGCCAAGCCAAGCACAGCTTTTATATTTCCAGAACTCAGGAGCACTTGCTTTTCACTTTTACCATCGGGAGAACAAAGTAGTGCCCTAAATCACATATAAGGAAAAATGCAGAGCAGTCAGGAGCAAGCCTTTAACATGGGGAAGACTAGGCTCAAACTTCAAAAGGAAACTTCAGTCAGGGATGTCACTCTATTGATTGCTTTTTCCAAAAGGAATCTCTCTTTGGACCTAAATTTAGATTTTTTCAAGACCCAAGCCTAGGTTACAATTTGCACTCAAAACAAGCTGACAAAGATCCAGGTTAAAAAAAAAAACCACGCCTTGAGAATTACCTGATTTCTCTGATTTCCAAATTTCCCAAAGCCACACACACAAGATTGCAAATATCAGGGACTGCAACTATCTGTAATACCGGAACCTAAATAAAACAAAGCAGCCCAAAATTATATATGGCTATTTCATTTTTAATTAATCTAAATTTCCCAAAATTTGTCACATTTCTTTCTAGTGTCACCGTACCTAGTTTCAAATGAAACATTCAGCGAACATCCTCTTTTTACAAGATGTAAACTCGAATAAGCCACGTGTGTGATAATGTTTACTGTGGCGTTTATTTAACATAATAAATGCTTCCAGCAATGCGAGACTAATTAAATTCCGGTATGTGGACGAATGGAACATTATGCAACCATTTAAGACAAGTTTATGCACTGAACAAATATTTATGAGCAGCACTCTGCCAAACACACTGCTACTGGCCATGGGTGTACTGGAGAACAAGAATGAAATTTGCTACGACAGTCGATCCTAAGCATTCTCACCAAGGGAAAAAAAAGAAACCGTGAGGTGATAAGCTGATTAACTTGATTATGGAAACCCTTTCACAGTGTGTAAAAGCATCAAAGCATCACACTATACCCTTTAAATATATTACATTTGTCAATTACACCTCAATAAAGCTGGAAAAATAAAATTCAAAATAAACAAGTAAGTTGGAAAAATATGTAGAAACAAGCAAACATATTTATATGGTAAGAAAAGACAGGCTTAAAAATTTTAAGCATATTCAGACTGCAACCATGTAAAATATATACAAAGGCAGACAAGGACAGAAGAAACTACAGCTAGAAAAAAAGCAGAAATAACATTTTGGTGAGAGATATCAGCAAGTTTAGAAGCCAGAATAGACATGAAATTTCAAGCTTCTCCAGCAGGTACAGTGTAAAAATCCACCTCTGGATAAACATATGATAAAGCATGGCATTAACTTAGAATCTAAATGCTGGGCATATGGGTGCTCCCTGTATCACTTCTCACATATTTGGAAATTTTCATAATTAAATACTGGGGGGAAAAGCATCATTTCTCTGCTCTGTCTTGCAAAGTCACACATCCCATATTTTTGGTAAGCTGCCCATCTGCATTACCACACAAATGATTGCAAAGATCTCTTTCAGCTACAAGATTCTGATTTACCTCTGTGAAGTGCCAGGAATAAATTTTTTCCCACTGCCAAGCATCCAGAGGTTTCCAAAGAGAAACGACGTATTCACAAGCAGTTACGATACACGGCTCTTTGAAACCAGCTATTTCCCACCACGTGGCACTCACATCCACAGAACAAGAACCTGAAGGATTCTGACACAGAATGGCAACAACAACGTTAAAGGGATTCTTGGGGGCAGAATAAACATGAAAAGTGATGGATTACAAGGATTAGATGAAACAGCAACTGAATGTAATTAAACTTTCACTCCGGTCAAAAGAGACTTGTGGGTCTTATGTAACTACAAAAATTGCCCAAACACTACAAAAATTGCCCAAACACACTCACAATGATAAATTTTAAAACGTTTAGCTCCAGACTGGAACAGATTCAGATTTAACCACCAAAACAGACCATAAGATCATAAGAACTAATTGAAACATTAGTTCCTTAAGAACCTTTGGAAATGAAACACCTATAGGTTGAAGAAAGAATAAAACTGAAACAACATACTATTTCTAAATGAAGATGCAGAATGTGGTGGCCAAAGCAGTACTTAAAAAAGCTCCTATAATTATAAAAAATTAATACAGATAAAAATAAAGTAAGCAAGCAGCTCAAGAAGTTAGTAAAAGAATAATGAAATAAGCACAATGAAAAACAGGACTTACTAACAATAAAAACAGGAAAAAAAAAATGAAAGAGGAAACCAAAAACTCAATTAACGATCAATGCAACAAAAAACTAGGGAAGACTTACAGAATGGACAAACCTCTTAAGTCTGATGTAGGAAAAAAAAAAGCTTTCAGAGGGCTTCCCTGGTGGTCCACTGGTTAAGAATACATCTTCCAATGCAAAGGACACTGGTTTGATCCCTGGTCTGGGAAGACCCCACATGCTGCAGGTCAACTAAGCCCATGCACCCTAGAGCCCAGACTCCTCAATAAGAGAAGTCACTACAATGAGAGCCCACGCTCCGCAATGAGAGAGCAGCCCCCTTGCTCAGTGCAACTATAGAAAAGCCTGTGCATAGCAACAAAGACCCAGCACAGTCAAAAGTAAATAAATTAAATAAAAAAAAAAGCTTTTAGAAATGGAGAGTGAGGAGAGGCTTAACTGTACATACACAGACCAAAAACTATAAGAATAACAAGTAACTTTTTACCTACAAATTTGAAAATATGAATGAAATGGCTGATTCCTTTAAAACTGATTTAAGAATAGTTTCAAAACAACATAAGTGTATCTTTTACAGAAAATGAATCTGGGACCCAGAGGCTAAACAATTTGTGCCAGGTCACATAGCCAGTTATTCAGAGACACAGTTTATGTGGATTTAAATCTCTTTTCTATACCAGTTATTCTCAATTAGGGGCAGTGATTTTGCAACCTTCCCCGGGGGGGCCAGTTAGCAATATCTGGAGACACTGCTGTCATCACTGCTAGGGGGGACGGTGGGTATGACTGGTAGAGACCATGGCTGTTGCTAAATACCATACAATGAACCGGCCAGTCGCTAACAATGGAGAATAATCCTGCCCCAAATGTTAACAGTAGTAACTGAAGACCCCTGCTCTGTACCATCCTATTTCAAGTATAGTTAACCAGGACAGGGGTCCGATTCACTTCACAGGATTTACCAGAATATTATTTATATTTCTCAGAACCATATACATCACACAGCCTATGAAAATTAACCATTCACTATGTTATAAATGAGAACTGTTACCCATTTTCTTATAAAGTCAGTGATTCTTCTATAAGTACTATATTATTTGGTTTGGAGAGTCATGAATGACCCCTCTCTCTCTGTCAAAATGCCTGATTTAAACTTAGATACAAAGTCAAGCTCCCTAGCTTAAGTTTTTCTTGGCAATAGCTTGACATAAAAACTTCTTTAGAAGATCTCAGAATATACATAACAGGTAAATATTGTGAAAAAGAATTTAAATGTTTTTCTGAATTTATTTTATCAAGGATCAAATTCTTCTGAATTTTCCAACCAGTTCATTGCATTTTTTTGCATGTAAGACACAAGAGATTAAGTCTTCTGACCTTTAACTTTGAAACCAGCTGTAGGGTGCCTGGGTTTAAGCTATCCCAAGCAGGAACCTCTGCTATTTCAGTCTGTGGAAACAAAAGTCACATCATTAATGTATACATTATATATGGTACCTGTATCACTCATTCTTCCAACTATCTCCTATGTTTTATTTTCTATAACAGCAGCAAAACTCCAAACGCAACTGCTTCATGAATAACAAAGAGAACAGCATCCCTTAAAAATACACATATTTTAATTAATCCTAATTTCCCCCAGAAGGAACTTAGTATTTACAGTGAAGTCATATCAAAGAAACATGGTAAAACATTTTAAAACACTAAGGAACTGAGTCCATGTTCACTAAGACACTTCATTCCTTCAGAGAAAATTTCATGAAGGATGCAGTCTGTACCTGCTCAGCGGAATGTCTCCGGGATTCCTGGAGCTGACTCGCTTCGTAGGTGAAAGACTCGGTGGGCAGAGTTGTTGCTTGGGGACCAGAGTCAGGGTCACAGGAAGGCTGTCCTGCTCTTCCTGACACATGCTGGCTGCTATCTAATTTTGGGGGGCTGCTCCAGTTGTCACATTGTTTATGACTGCTAGCCAGGCTGACTGTGGCTTTTAGGTGAGAAAGTCGGGGTGGAGAGCAGGTTTGTCCAACCACCTCTGCAGACACCTTTTCTCTGTGGGCTTGGGAGTCAAAAGCTGGAGTAGCGCCTAAGATGGGGAAAGCAGGTGAGCACAGGTCTCCTGTCAGTCTGTCACTATCATCAGAGGCAACAGTATTCAAAGGAGTAAAAAGTAAAATGGATGAGGAAAGGTCCTTTCCCCGAGGCTGGCTTCTTTGGCTTTGCATTTTAGGATGTGCCTTTTCTGGTAGAATAACTAGTTCCTCTTCCATGTCCTCCTTCTCTATATTGCTTTGTTTAGGGTTTGGTTCCTCCACAATATAACTTTCCCCTTTAAGATGCCCCTTTCCATGTACTTTTGATCCAAAAGGTTCCATCGGCTTTTCTGAGCAGGACTTCAGTTTTTCAAGCTTAAGAGACCCAAAGTCTTCGTCAGGTAACTGAAAGTCTGTGATTTTGAGAAAAGACGACAGATGCTTTAAACTTAGCATTTCGTTCTTATGAAATGGAGCACTGAAAGCATCATCATCCGAAGAGAAATAAGCGTAATTACTGTAAGAAAGGGAGTCCTCTTTTTGACAATGACCTTCCTTCCCTAAAACAGAAAGCAACAACAAAAACAGATACTCACCAATTCCCAACAAAGTGTGAGTTTCTAAACTGCAACGTCATGCAGTGTTTTCCCACCCAGGACTCTAAAACTTCTGTGGACAGTTCAACAATCAGATATAGGTTAGTGCAAAACGAGCAGCTCTCCCTCTGTAGGACCAAACCCAGTGTCGTGCTGACAGCGCTGGCTGGGACCAGTCTGGTGCCAGCTCTGCCACTGGTTCGCTATGTTATCCGGGCAAGTCAAATTCACTTCATTTCCCCTTGTCCCTTCTGAGGGAGCTGGGTTAAGAATCTCTCAAGTCCTTTCTGATCCACAACTATCATTCCAACAGGCTATCAGAGTATAGTCTACAAAATGCTGGCTCTTCTCACTGAAGAAAACATACTTCCCTTTTCAAACAAATATTAATTTATTAGACTTCAAGCAACAGGAGCTCTGTTTCATTCAAAATGTAGCTGCATCCAATACCTTATAAATGGATAAGAGAGCTGTGCTACATGTATGCAATGGAATATTACTCAGCCATGAATATGAAGTGCTGATACATGCTACAAGGTGGATGAATCTCGAAAACTAGCTAAGTAAGGGAAAGCAGCCAGACATGAAAGGTCACATATTGTATACTTCCATTAATATAAAATACCCAAATTAAGTAAATCCACAGAGACAGAATACAGATTAGTAGCTGCCAAGGACTGTCAAGAGAGAAAATGGGGAGAAACTGCTTAAGAGGTATGGGGTTTCCCTTTGGGATGATGAAAATGTTTTGGAACTACATGGGGTCATGATGATAAAACACTGTGAATGTAAGTAAATGCCACTGAATTGCTCACTTAAAACCGTTAACTATGTTATGTGAAGGTCACCTCAAGAAAAAAAAATTTTCTATGTACCTGTATGTTACTGAAATCACAGTAGAGTATTTCAAAGTATACAAAACAACATTTCAAGCTTATTAGTAGATTGTCCTGCTTTCCAATTCCTTTCTTGTTGGCATAAAAGATGACTTAAAAAGTCATGATTATTATTTTTAAAAAATATTTATTTGGCTGCACTGGGTCTTAGTTGCAGCATGTGAACTCAAAATTTTAAGTTTTACATGTGGGATCTAGTTCCCTGACCAGGGAATATAAAGTCTTAGCTAATGGACCACCAGTGGCGTCCCCATGATTATTATTTTTATTTAAATTAATAAATTGTGGCTCATAAGTCAAAGCCTATCCAATGGTACAGAGCAGCTGGCTGCCTGTTTCTGTAAATAAAGTTTTATTGACACACAGTCACATTTACACATTGTGTATGGTTACCTCCACATTACACTTGAATAGCTGTGACTGAGCACAGAGACTGTATTTTCTATTTGGCCCTTTACAGAAAGTTTGCTGAGCTCTCACACAGAACTGGAGTGAATTATCTAGATTCTGTGCTCAGTTTATCAGATACATCTCCCGAGTAACTGAATCAAGACGCTTAAATTGTAACTTGTCACTTGATATCCTCCAAAATCTTGTGTCCCATGAACCTCAGAGGCACTATTAGACAGTTTTCCTCCCAAAGTGGCTCAAACCTGTTGCGTTTTATTACACAATCATTCCTAAGGGAGTTTGTTAGTGGATTCTTCCTCTGACATTGATTTCATTTCAAATGTACTTCACTGTATTAGTTATTTCTCCCCATGGGTAAAAGACTGTATTGTAGTTGAATAAACACTAATTTTAGGTAAACGTCCAATACATTTTCCCTCTCAGTGTCAACTTTTTCAACCATATTTGTGAACCATGCAGCCAGATCTGAATCTTGACCCTGTGGCTTTAAAGACACTTTGATCACCTGGCCTTCGATTCTTTATCTGTAAAGTGAGGATAAAAATAGATTCTGGGAACTTCTCTAGTGGTCTAGTGGCTAAGACTCAGCACTACCAATGCAGGGTGTCTGGTTTCAACCCCTGGTCAAGGAACTCGATCCCACATGCTGCAACTAAAAGATTCCATGTGCTGCCAAATACATAAATAAGTAATAAAAAAAAAAGATTCTGCCTCATGTACAGTTGGCATGATGATTCCCGAGTTAGTATCTATGTAACATTAGAAAGTGACAAGCATATAGTTAGTGTTAGCTAGCACCATCACCAGCCACCACCATCAACCACATCTCGATTTACCTTTAACTCTCTTCTTACTGTGAATAACTGCCTTTTCATCCTGATCTTTGTGCAAGGCAATTTCTTCCTTGGACTTATTAACACCTGACATGCCAGAAGTTGGCAAACATAGTTCATGGTGATCTAATGGAGAGGTACACACTGACTTTCTCTTTCCTCTGCATTTTCTACCTGATGGCTTGGTAACTGTCTTCCTAGAAAAGTCATCTTCTGTGGAGCCAGTGGAAGAGCTGATTTCAGTTAATGAGAGAAGTTTCTGAGGATTTCTTGAACTTGGTTGTTCTGTGCGTGTGTCAGACACCTTAATTTCACTTTGCTTAGTTTTTCCATTGGAAACGTTTAATTTTTTAGCAGATTCCGTACTCTTATTTTTAAAGCCTTTTTTTCTGACACCTAAATGACTCTGAATTACAGCCTCCAGTGCTACTTTCCTCTGGCAACTTGACATGCGCCGTGTTGTCCTAACGTAATATTCTGCAGGAAAGAGAAGGCCTTCAAGCACTGTGCAAGAATGTATTTGATCTGCTGTAGGAACAGGAGAAATTACTTCCAAGCTAAGATTCTTAGACTGACTTAGAACTTCTTTTTCCAGAAGACTTTCGTTTCTACCACTGACAGCATCATTGGGAGATTTAAGAGACATCTCTGTGTGATTTTGTTCTTTTAAGTTTTGGTTTTCATTTTCCACTAAGTTATCACAAGTGAGTTCATTTATAAAACAAGAATTATCTGCCTCTAAGTTAGGACTTCTAGCTGCCTGGCCACTTGTACTTCCAGCTTTGTTTACCTCTGGGTTATCTGTAGAGACAGTCATTTTTTTCTTCTGTACCTCTAAGTTTACAGGTGAAGCAGAGGTAATGTTTCTTAAGTTGTGAGTAGTAAGTTCGCGGTTACTTTTAGGACGCTTGTGTTTGAGGTGCTGACCGCTACTGCTGTCTGATGGCGTATGCAGAGGAAGAGTAGTCGCCGTGGGGAAATTATTTCCTCTAAGGAGGATATCAACATCTCTCTGTGGTTTGGTGTTTGGTAGAATTAATACACTCCCTACATTAGTTTCTGTAACTGGTGCTGGAGAATTTGGAATAGCAGACCTACGACTTGAAAGGGGGTAAGTTCTTAGTTCAGTTACAGGTGTTCTAGGATTTTCTCTATTGATTTCTTCCTGTTCCTTTAGTCTTTTCCCAGAGAGTATGAGCAAATCAGTGTCAGAGAGAGATTCTCTCTCCTGTGAAATATATGTTCTCTCCTTTTTCTTTCTTCTCCCCAGCAGCTTACTCTGCCTTTTCTTAGCATCAGGGCCATTGACCCTGAAAGGAAAATGTTCCTGATTATCATCTGATCCCTGTATGCATGATCCTTCCACTGAGATACGTCCAGAGCTAAACGACTCAGGCTCAATGTCAAGTGAGTTGGGTGTCTTTTCTCCAGTTTCTTCATCAACATGGGTGTTGATTTGCAACGTGTCACGAGGAGATACTGTATTTTTAGGTTCTGAAGAAGGAAAATTATATAGTTAATATTTTTTTAATGAAACAAAAACTACCCCATATTTATTTTTAAATATTACATACAAATATTATCAAATGCTTATTTAAAAGAGAGTCAATGGTATATCATTTAGGCAGATCAAAGTAAGTTTTTAATAATCTTACGAACTATAGTAACATTAAATGTAACAAAAATGGAACTGTGCTGGAAAAATTATTTTCAAACTAAACAATTATCTATTCTTGGGACATCCCCGGTGGTCCAGTGGCTAAGAGTCTGTGCTCCCAATGTAGGGGGCCCAGGTTTCATCCCTTGTCAGCAAACTAGATCCCACATGTTCCAATTAAAGATCCCACATGCTGCAACTAAGACCTGGTGCAGCCAAATAAATTATAAATATTAAAAAAAAGATTATTCTTTATTGCAATCATCTTTTCTAAGTTTTTTCTTCTTTAAAACTTAACTGAACTACAACTGACAGATAAAAATTGCACATAGTTAGTGATGTTTTGATATACGTATACATTGTGAAACGCTGGCACAATCTAGCTGACATATCCATCACTTCACATAGCTATGATTTTTTTGTGTGTGATGAGAAGACTTAAGGTTGGCTCTTAGCAAATTTCAAGTATATAATATAGTATTATTAACTACTGTCACCATGCCATACATTAGCTCTTAGGACTTATTCATTCTGCATAATTGTAACTCTTGACCCTTTGACCAACAAATCCCCATTTCCCCCATATCTCACCTGATTTTTTACTTCATGTCCCTTTTAGGGCTCAAGTAATTTTCATATCACTTTTCTATTTCATTAGTTTCCGATTTTATGATTATAAATTAGCTGACTTTTAACATGAGAAATGACCATTGTTTTTTACTAAAGTATTTCCAGCCAGACTTTCATCTTTGTGCACATATAAACACTTAACTAAAAAAAACCATCTTTCCATATTTAAGCAATAAATATAATTTCTAAAAGTTAAAATAGAGAAAAAGAGCAACTAAGTAAGCAATCCAAATAAAGTATAGCTTCTCACTCACAGAATGAGAGAAAATATTTACAAATCATGTATCTGATAAGGGTCCAATAGCTAGAATATATGAAGAACACTTACAACTCATCAATAAAAAGACAAATAACCTAATAAAAATAGATATTTCTCCAAAGAAGATATACAAGCACACGAAAAGATGTTCAATATCATTAGTCACTAGGAAATGCAAATCAAAAGCACAATTAGATACCACTTCATATCAGAACGGTTATAATTTTAAAAATAGAAAATCACAAGTATTAACAAGGATGTGGAGAGACTGAAACTCTTGTGCATTGTGATAGGAAAGAAAAATGGTACAATCACTGTAGAAAACAGTTTGGTAGTTCCTCAAAATTAAACACAGAATTATCACATAACCCAGAAATTTCACTCGTAGGTACATATGAGAGAACTGAAAATATATGTCCACACAAACAACTTGTACATGAATCTTCACAGCAACATAAAAGCCAAAATTTATAAGAGCCAAAAAGTAGAAACAACCCAAGTGTCCATTAACTGATGAATAGATACACAAACTATATCATATCATACTATATTATAGCTCATAGCTTCATTGAGTTACACAAGCCCCTTCACCACAAGGCTGTGATCCATGAAGGGGAATGAAATATTATTCAACCGCAAAAAAGATGAAGTACTGATGCACGCTTAGATGAACATATAGATGGACGAATAAAGGTTGAAAACATTATGCCAAGTGAAAGAAGAGAGTCACAAAAGGTCATGTATTGTATGGTTCCATCTGTATGAAACGTGCAGAATAGGAAAATCCACAGAGACAAAAAGCAGATTAGCAGTTGTCCAGGGGTTAAGGGTAGGATGGGTACAGGGTTTCTTTTTCAGGTGGCGAAAATGTTCTGAAATTAAGACAGTGATGATGGTTATACAATCTTGATGATGATTATACAAAGAAGCAATGAACTATAGACTTTAACGAGTCTACTCTTACTCCTTATCTTCTGATTGTGACAAAAAAAACCAAAGCTAGGGGATTTCCCTGGTGGTCCACTGCCTTCTAAGGCAGAGGATGGGGGTTCGCTCCCTGGTCGGGGAACTAAGATTCCCCCACGACATGGGACAACTAAGCCTGCGTGCCACAACGAAAATCCCATGTCCCACAACTAAGACTCAACACAGCCAAATAAATAAATTTATTTAAAAAGAGAATCACAGGCAAATTTACATGGGAAATGAGTAATAAAGAAAGCGTAAGAGAACGGGCTAGCTTTACCTGTGTGGGTTAGCTGTGTTGAAACTTCCTGCTGGAGTGAGGAATCTTGTTCTTCCACTGTTCTCCGAAGAGAATTTTTAAACTTCTCAGCTCTTCGGGCACGCTAGAGAAAACAAAAGCAGCTCAAAAAACTTCATGAAAAAGAAATAACTTTTTGTTAAAAGCTTAAATAAAGAGCTGTCTTTATATACCTTGTGGCATTAACAGCAATTTGAGAGAATGTGATTTACTTACCTGAAGGCGAGCCAATGTCTTGGTGTATTCCCTTTTCAGGAATGCTAATTTTTCTTTCAACTGGAAGAGGAAAAACACCAAACAAAACTGAGCAGGTGGAAAGAAGGCATTAGAGAGGAGGGATGCAGGGCCTATTAGACACCAGCGTGTAGTGGTCAGCAGGTCTCTCATCTGGTGGTGGGGAGGAAGTGGCACTGCCTCCCTCTACTTTCAGTTCTCATAAAACATCAAGTTCTCCTACGCATCTCGGCGTAACTTGTTCCTATCACCTGAAGCAACTCTCCCCAGCTTACTTTGCTAATTCCTACTGATTCCTCAAGCCTCGGCTTAGAGTTTTATTTCCTGGAGGGAAACTTCTAGGGAAGTTTCTAAACTTCTAAGTCCTCCTCCAGATCCAAGTTAGGATTCCACCTCTCCTCTGTGCTCATCACAGTACTTACTATACATACTGTCTGTTTACTTCTCTGTTTCCTCCTACCTCACTGTGAGATCCTTAAAGGTAGCAGGGGCTATCATCCTCAGACAGTCATTGAACTTATAAGTCAGTTATTGACCCAGGTATCTCCAGCACCAAAAACAGTAACTGATGTCCACCATGTCGGTTATAGTTCCAGGTGCTATATCTACAGAGGGGTCAAGGCGGCTTACATACAGTGAGATATACAAAGTAAGAAAACAAACAGATAAGATGATTTCACATGGTAATCAATACCTAGACAAACAGTGATGGGAGGGTGTCTGGGATAAAGGAGAATGGACTACTTTAGAGACAGTGGCCAGGGAGGCATTTCTGAGGCATACCATTTTAGCTCCGACCTGATGGAGGAAAGAGCTAGCTTTGGAAAGATCAGAGGGAAAGCAATTTGTCCAAGATCACACAATTTAAAACCAGCACGACTCAAACCATGCGGTCTGGCTCTAGGGTTTGTGCCCGTAACCTTTTTTCACAGTTTCATAATTATCACCACCCTTATCAACATCTGAGAATTACCTTGTTGATTTGTAAATGAACTTTTCCACCACCACTGCAAGGCAGGCTGGGATAAGAGGAATGATGAGTTATGGTGAATGAAGAGCTTTAGCACCATGCTTGGAAGAGCCAGCGCAAGATACATTCAGGTTAGCAACATCTGTCAGTTCCCAGGTGGCTCGGTGGCTAAGACTTTGCCATTCCGATGCAGTCGGCTGGGTTCCATCCCCGGTCAGGTAACTAGACCCCACATGCCCCAAGGAAGATAGGAGGTCCCACGTGCCACAACCAAGAGGGGGGCGGCCAAATAAATAAATATTTTTTTAAAAACCACAACGTCTGCTGGCACAAGCACAGGATGGCATGTATAAGGACAGTCAGAGCGGCACTGTCGTAGAAACAAAACCTGCAAACAAAAGGCTCTCAGCAGAGAAGCATGTAAAGAAAAGATCCCACTTCCACTTGTAGGATACGATACAGAATTTTAAAAATAAAATTTAAAAGAAGGTAAGTAAACATGACGCGGCTTCCATCCCTGGGTTGGGAAGATCTCCTGGAGGAGGGCATGGCAACCCACTCCAGTATTATTGCCAGAAAAATTCCACGGACCGAGGAGCCTGGAGGGATACAGTCCAGGCGGTCGAAAAGAGTCGAACACGACTGAAGCGACTAAGCAGAAGCAGGAGCAAACAAGGACTAATGTGGATTTTAAACACGGAGAAGCAAAACGGAAGTTGCAGAACCATCTAGATTATACCATTTTTGAACATTCACCTTCCCCCAAAATACATACTCACTCTGGTGATTAGAGAATACAAACACGCCCCTCCACACCTCCACCACCCGCCCAACATGCACACAAAAATATCTGAAGTCCAGATGGTTGAGAGATTTACTTAACGGGGCGGGGTGGGAGAAGCCAAAACTGAGAGTGGGCAGGGTGGGGTGGGGAAGACGTCAAAGGGGACCTTAGCTTTATCTGCAGTTTTACATTTTGTACTTTTGCATTTCTGCTGTAAAGAAAATTTGTTCTTTAAACGCCACCAAGGGAGCACGGCGCTCTACCGCACTTTCACTTCCTGTGCCCCCTCAATCCAGAGAAAAGCGTAGGCGAGAGGCCACTGCCGCCCTTGGACGGTCGAAGGAAGCAAAGACAAGCCTAAAATCCCGGGATAAGGGTCAAAATCTGAGTCAACCCTTCCCGCATCCCCTGCACCTTTTCCTTCTCTTCACAGCTGAGGGTTTTCCCAGGAGGTTCTTCCATCTGGCGGCCAACAAAAAGAGCACTCGTCGCTGGCCCCTGGCCTGCGGACAAAAACAGCCCTGCTGACCCTGGGCCCCAAGGAACCCCGGGGAAGGTTTGGGGAGCCCGGTAGCCCCACAACACACGGCCTGAAAACCCACGCCCGACGGGCGCGCCAACAAACCTGGCCAATCACAGCCGCCGCTCGGCCTGCGCACGCGCAGTCGGAGACGGCAGAGCAATGGAGTGAGGCCGCCTAGCGGAGAACCGAACTATGGATGAGAGCCCGGGCCGCCCAGAGCGGAAGTGGTGGTGCCGCCGGAAGTTGCCTGAGTACCAGTCAGAAAGACGGGCGGACGGACTTTGACAGGAGCTAGAGCCGCGCTTGGGAGTTGGTGGCCATGGAGTTGGGCGAGCTGCTCTACAACAAGTCCGAATACATCGAAACGGTGCGCGTGCCCAGACATCTGCCCTCTCCTCTCCAAGCCTGCGTTCTCTGAGGCCTCCGTCCTGTCTCTGCCCCACCCCTGGTCCTTTCGGCGTTTAGTCCGAGATTACCTAATGAGAGTTGATGTATAGTCTCGTTTTGTTATTTATTCCTTGCATGGCAAGTTTAGGCTTTTTTATTTATTCCTGATTTCCTCGTAGAGATAAACTGCCTTCCAAAAAACAGGACAAGTCACATTAATTCTGATATTGATTACACCTCTGGACTTCAGGCCTTGGGAGAAAAAAAAATTTTTTTTTTTTGTTAAACTAATGTGTGGTGATTTATTCCTATGTGCTGAAGACTGTTATTAGTTTTTTTTAATAGTCAATACATGATGTATGTAAATTGCTCGAAACGGGTTTCGTGCTCAATCAGCATTACTCTTATTTTTTCATTGAATTCTCAAAACTCTGATACTGGTAAAGTCTTTATCCTGGTTTTAGGTCTGTAAAACTGAAGTATAGAAATGAGACTCAATTCATGTCTGCTGCTGCTAACCTTTGTGTGTACCATATACACACACAAACTTCTGGATCTGTTCCTTGAATCCCTAGTTTCCTGACTCATCCTTGCTTTTTTGATATCCTGGACTCATTTCATTGCACACTACACCTGCCTCAAGTCCTGTTCTCTGCAATATGAGCTTTCTTGGTGGAAACCTGTAGCCTAGAATCCACTTATTTTGCTCACCTCTGTTTTCTGCCGTTTTCTTTCAGGCATCTGGGAACAAAGTTAGTCGCCAGTCTGTATTGTGTGGAAGTCAGAACATTGTTCTCAATGGCAAGGTAAGGGACAGAGTCAGCTCCAAGAAGCATATTTCTGCTTTCTTTCCACTCATTATCAAATCAGCAAGGCAGATGAAATGTTACCATGTCTCCTATTTATTGATGTACATTCTAAAATAGATATGTCCTTTAAGTGGAATTATATAATACTTGTCATTCTTTGGGCTGGCTTATTGCACTTAGTACTATATATTTTTTTTTTAGTACTATATTTTAAAGACGCATCCATGTTTTAGCATGTATAAGAATTTTATTCCTTTGATGACTGAATAATATTCCCTTGTGTCTATGTACATTTTAACGTTTGGATTGTTTCTGCCATTCTGCTTTTGTGAGTAATGCTGCCATGAACATTGGCATGCAAAGATCTATTTGAATTGCTGTTTTCAATTATTTTTGTATATACCTAGAGGTGAGGTGGCTGGGTCATATGGTGGTTCCATTTTTTAACTTTCTGAAGAACTGTCAAGTTTCTCCATTTTACAGTCCCATGGCAATGCAAGCGAGTACCACTTTCTCCATATCCTCACAAACTTGCTATTTTCTGTTTTTCTTGGATGTGAGTATGAAAGGTATTTCATTGTGTTTTTTTTAAATTCATTTTTTATTGGAGTATCATTGATTTACAATGTTGTATTAATTTATGTTGTACATCAAGGTGAATCAGCCATACGTATACATATATCCATTCTCTTCTAGAGTCCATTCCTGTGTAGGTTATTACAGAGCACTGAATAGAGTTCCCTGTGCTATACAGTAGGTTCTTATTAGTTATCTTTTGTATACAGTAGTGTGATTTGCATTTCCTTAATGTCTAATAATGATGTGCATCTTTCATCTGATTGGCCATGTGCACATCTGAGGGCAAAAGTCTCTTCAGTCCTTTGACCATTTTAAAACCGTGTTGCCTTTTTGTTGTTGAGTTGTATTTCTTTGTATGTTCTCCATTATTAAATCTTTGTCAGATTTACGATTGCAAATATTTTCTACCATTCTGTAGATTGTCTTTACTTTCTTGATAATGTTCTTTGATGCACAAGAGTTCTTAATTTTGATGAAGTCCAGTTTATCTATTTTTTCTTTTGTTGCTTAAGTTTTTGATGTCTTATATCTAAAAATCCTTACCAAACCGAAGATCATGAAGGTTTACTCCTGTGGTTTCTTCTAAGAGTTTGTGATTTTAACACTTTTATTGAATTGGTCTCGATTCATTTTAAGCTAATTTTTGTTTGAATTAAACTTAATTAAGTTAATTTTTGCATATAATGTGAAGTTGGGATCCTATTTAATTAATTCTTCAGTTCAGTTCAGTTCAGTCGCTCAGTCGTGTCCGACTCTCCGCGACCCCATGAATCACAGCATGCCAGGCCTCCCTGTCCATCACCAACTCCCGGAGAACACTCAAACTCATGTCCACAGAGTCGGTGATACCATCCAGCCATCTCATTCTCTGTTGTCCCCTTCTCCTCCCGCCCCCAACCTTTCCCAGCATCAGAGTCTTTTCCAGTGAGTCAACTCGTCGCATGAGGTGGCCAAAGTATTGCAGTTTCAGCTTTAGCATCAGTCCTTCCAATGAACACCCAGGATTGATCTCCTTTAGAATGGACTGGTTGAATGATCTCCTTGCAGTATAAGGGACTCTCAAGAGTCTTCTCCAATACCACAGTTCAAAAGCATCGATTCTTCGGCGATCAGCTTTCTTCACAGTCCAACTCTCACATCCATACATGACCACGGGAAAAACCATTGCCTTGACTAGACAGATCTTGGTTGGCAAAGTAATGTCTCTGCTTTTTAATATACTATCAAGGTTGGTCATAACTTTCCTTCCAAGGACTAAGCGTCTTTTAATTTCATGGCTGCAGTCAGCATCTGCAGTGATTTTGGAGCCCAAAAAAAAGGGTGTGGAAATTTACTTGTCCCAGCACCATTTGTTGAAGAGATTGTTCTTTCCCCATTGAATGGTCTAGTCATGCTAATAGGAAATCATCTGTACTTAATCATTACTGTAGCCTTGTAGAAAATTTAATAATCAGGCAAGATGAGTCTTCCTTTCAAGATTGTTTTGGTTATCTTGGATCTTCTATTTCTTTTTTGAAAGGTGTTTTATTTGGCAATATTTGGTGCATACAGGAGACTGATGTGCGATATATCTGTTATGAAGCAGAAAAATTGCATCAACACCATGAACCCACCACCCAGCTCAATAACTGGAACATAATCAATGCATAATAATACAGTACAACCTGAAGTTTCTCTCTTATTTCTTTCCTCTTTCCAAGAGGATAGCGCTATTCTGAATTTTTTGTCTTATAAATTCTTTATTTTTCAAAAACTTTTTTTTTAACCATATACATGCTTGCGTGCTAAGTCACTTTAGTCGTGTCCGACTGTTTGTGATGTTGTGGACTGTAGCACACCTGGCTCCTCTGTCCATGGGATTCTCCAGGCAAGAATACTGGAGTGATCCCCCCACAGGATCTTCCTGACCCAGGGATCGAACCTGCAACTCTTAGGTCTCCTGCATTGGCAGCTGGGTTCTTTACTACTAGCACCACCTGGGAAGCCGCACCATGCACATGTGTATTTCTAAATAATATATTTTGTTCAGCTTTACTTGGTTTTCTGTGACTTACTATTATTATAGTCAGTTATGGTATGATGACAATAGGAGACATACGTTACACTTACTAAGTAACATTGTTCTCAACCCTGTTTCTAAGATTCACTGTGATATATGAATTTTCACTGCTGTGTACAATTCCATTTATCCCCTCTTCTATGGGTGAATAGTTACTTTGTTTCCAGCTTTTTGTTATTATGAACAATCTGTTTTGTTTTGTTTTTCCCTAGCCCCTGTCCCTTTCAGAACTTCGACATTTCTGTTTTCCTAAGCCCTTATATCAGGTGTCACAGTACCTGCAGGGAGAAACAGGGTTTATATGAGTAAAGAGGACTGGTGTAGACCAGAGAGAGTGGTGGGACCTGGTGAATTGGAGAATACAGGACCTAGCTAAGCTCAAGTGGATTGTTGTTGCCACATGGGAATGCAGACATATACTTCCAGAGCTTCTAACTGTCCCAAACTGGACGTCTGGATTTTTTTAAAAATGTAAAATACCCTACTATTTAAATAGCTTCTAACTTAAATGATAAAAATGACTGAGGGGCTAAACAAAATGGTTTCTAGGTGCAACCCTTAGATCTCCAGCTTGCCACCTCTGCCTTGTCCTTGTGGAGTTCAGTGAACTCTGCTTTAGCACTGTTTTCCTCCCTCTAAGGTCTTTTAAGTCACTTCCGTTCATTTTAACACTCTGTTGCCCCTGTTTTTCATCTGATTTCTCTTTAGCTCCATTCTTCTGAGATAGGAACCAGAATTTGAATTCCTCTTCCTCAATCTCTTTGACCATCTGTGATATCATTTCCTTCTTATGTTTTTTTGTGTTTGCTTCTTCAGTGCGAACGTAATTTAGGCTGACTGAGGGACTTATATGGATTTTCTTTATTTCCTAATTAAGATTGTTGTCTTTATTTAAAACACAATGAAACAATAATAGCCATTACCAGATACTCAGAACTCTTGATATTCTGTTTTCTTCTAAAAGAAAAAGAAGTCCTTTTCTCTGATTGTAGATGGAAACACAAGCAGAAAACAATGATTGAAGTAAATTAAAAATCTTAGATGAAAGAATTATGTACTAGAAATTGACATCTCTCTAAGGTTGAAGAAGATGGCTTTTTTTTTTTTTTCAAAGAAGATGGCTTTTAAAACCAAGAAAGGAATTCGCTAGCAGACCAGTGGTGGTGGTGTTCAGTAACACAGTTGTTTGACTCTTTGCAGCCCCATGGACTGTAGCACGCCAGGTCCCCCTGTCCCTCACCATCTCCCCCTGTCCCTCACCATCTTCTGAAGGTTGCCCAAGTTCATGACCATTGTATCAGTGATGCCATCCAGCCATCTCATCCTCTGACACCCTCTTCTCCTGCCCTCAATCTTTCCCAGCATCAGGGACTTTTCCAGTGAGTCAGCTGTTCGCATTGGGTGGCCAAAATACTGGAGCTTTAGCTTCAGCATCAGTCCTTCCCATGAGTATTTAGGGTTGATTTCCCTTAAGATTGACTGGTTTGGTCTCCTTGCTGTCCAAGGGACTCTCAGGAGTTTTCTCCAGCACCATAATTCAAAGGCACCAATTCTTTGGTGCTCTGCCTTCTTTACGGTCCAGCTGTCACCTCCATACGTGACCACTGCAAAAGACCATAGCCTTGACTATATGGACCTCTGTTGGCAGAGTAATGTCTCTCCTTTTCAACACTCTGTCTAGGTTTGTCATAGCTTTCCTGCTGAGAAGCAGTCGTCTTCTGATTTCAGTCACCATCCTCAGTGATTTTGGAGCCCAAGAAGAAGAAATCTGTCACTACTTTCACCTTTTCACCTTCTATTTTTCAGGCAGTAATGGGGCTAGATGCCATGATCTTAGTTTTTTTTAATATTTAGCTTTAAGCCAGCTCTTTCACTTTCCTCCTTCACCCTCATCAAGAGGCTCTTTAGCCTCTTCACTTTCTGCCGTTAGAGTGGTATCATCCACATGTCTGAGGTTGATATTTCTCTCAGCAGTCTTATTTCTAGCTTGGTATTTATCCAACCCAGCATTTCTCATGATGTGTTCAGCGTATAGGTTAAAGAAACAGGGTGACAGCAGACAGCCTTGTTGTAGTCGTTTCTCAATCCTGAACCAATCACTTGTTCCTTATTGGGTTCCAACTGTTGCTTCTTGACCTGCATACAGGTTTTTCATGAGACTGATAAGATGGTCTGGTATTCCCATGCTTTCCACAGTTTGTTATGATCTGCACAGTTAAAGGCTTTAGCATAGTTGATGAAACAGAGGTAGATGTTTTTCTGGAATTCCCTTGCTTCCTCAATGATCCACTGAACGTTGGCAATTTGATCTCTGGTTCCTCTGCCTTTCCTAAACCCAGTTTGAACATCTGGAAGTTCTTGGTTCACATGATGCTGAAGCCTAGCAGGCACAGTTTTAAGTATGACCTTACTATCGTGGGAGATGTGTGCAATTGTCTGATGGTTAGAACATTCTTTAGTACTACCCTTCTTGGGAATTGGGATGAAGATTGGCCTTTTCCAGTCCTGTGGCCATTGCTGGGTGTTCCAGATTTGCTGACATATTGAGTGCAACACTTGGAAGGAAAGTTATGACCAACCTAGACGGCATATTGAAAAGCAGAGACATTACTTTGTCAACAAAGGTCCGTCTAATCAAGGCTGTGATTTTCCAGTGGTCATGTATGGATGTGAGGTTGGACTATAAAGAAGGCCGAGCGCCAAAGAATTGATACTTTTGAACCGTGGTGTTGGAGAAGACTCTTTGAGAGTCCCTTGGACTGTAGGGAGATCCAGCCAGTCCATCCTAAAGGAAATCAGTCCTGAATATTCATTGGAAGGACTGATGCTGAAGCTGAAACTCCAGTACTTTGACCACCTGATGCAAAGAGCTGACTCATTTGAAAAGACCCTGATGCTGGGAAAGATTGAGGGCAGGAGGAGAAGGGGACAACAGAGGATGAGATGGTTGGATGGCATCACCGACTCGATGGACATGGGTTTGGGTGGACTCCAGGAGTTGGTGATGGACAGGGAGGCCTGGCGTGCTGTGGTTCATGGGGTCTCAAAGAGTCGGACACGACTGAGGGACTGAACTGAACTGAGTGCAACACTTTGATATCATCGTCCTTTAGGGTTTTGAATAGCTCTACTGGAATTCCATCACATCCACAGCTTTATTAACAGCAGTGCTTCCTAAGGCCTGCTTGACTTCACACTCTAGAATGTCTGGCTCTGGGTGACTGAGCACACCATCGTAGTTATCAGGTTCCTTAAGATCTTTTTTGTACAGTTCTTCCGTGTATTCTTTCCATCTGTTCTTTTTTTTTTTTTTTGGTAATTATTTTTTATTGGAGGCAAATTATTTTACAATATTATTTTGGTTGGTTTTGCCATACATTGACATGAATTCGCCCCGGGTTTGCATAAGTTCCCCCTCCTGAACCCCCCTCCCACCTCCCTCCTCCCTTTATCCTCCCTCTGGGTCATCCCCGCATGCCAGCCCCGAGCATCCTATAACATGCATTGACCCTGAACTAGTGATTCGTTTCACATATGACAACATACGTGTTTCAGTGCCATTCTCCCAAATCATCCCACCCTCACCCTCTCCCACAGAGTCCCAAAGAATGTTCTATACATCTGTGTCTCTTTTGCTGTCTCGTATACAGGGTTATCATTTGCATCTTTCTAAATTCCATATATATGTGTTAGTATGCTGTATTGGTGTTTTTCTTTCTGGCTTACTTCACTCTGTATAATAGGCTCCAGTTTCATCCACCTCATTAGAACTGATTCAAATGTATTCTTTTTAATGATTTCCATCTGTTCTTGATCTCTTCAGCGTCTGCTAGGTCTCTACCATTTCTGTCCTTTATTGTTCCCGTCTTTAGGCAAAATATTCCCTTGGTATTTCTGATTTTCCTGAGGAGATTGCTAGTCTTTACCCTTCAGTTGTTTTCCTCTTATTTTTATGCACTGTTCATTGAAGAAGGCTGCCTTGTCCCTCCTTGGTATGCTTTGGAACTCTGTGTTTAATTGGATGTGCCTTTCCCTTCTCCCTCGCTTTTCACTTCTTTCTTCAGCTGTTTGTAAAGCCTCCTCAGGTAACCTCTTTGCCTTCTTGCTTGTTTTTCCTTTGGGATGGTTTTGTTCGCTGCCTCCTGTGCAATATTACGGACCTCTGTCCATAGTCCTTCCGGCACACTGTTTCCTAGATCTCATCCCTTGAATCTGTTTGTCACCTCCACTGCACATTCATAGGTGGTTTGATTTAAGTCATACCTGGCTGGCCTAGTGGTTTTCTCCACTCTCTTAGTTTAAGCCTGAATTTTGCTGTGAGAAGCTGATGATCTGAGCCAGTCAGCTCTAGGTTTTGTTTTTGCTGAGTTTATATAGCTTCTCCATCTTTGGCTACAAAAAACATAATCAGTTTGATTTTGGTATTGACCATTTGGTGATATCCATGTGTAAAGTCATCTCTTATATTGTTGGATAAGGGTGCTTCCTATAACCAGTGCATTCTCTTAGCAGAATTCAGTTAGCCTTTGCCCTGCTTCATTCTGTATTCCAAGGCCAAACTTGCCTGTTATTCCGGGTATCTCTTGACTTTCTACTTTTGCATCCCAATCCCCATTGATGAATAGAACATCTTTTTTTGATGTTAGTTCTAGGAGGTCTTCATAGAACTGATTAACTTAAGGTTCTTCGGCATTGGTGGTCGGGGCATAGATTTGAATTACTGTGATGTTGAATGACTTGCCTTGGAAATGAACCGAGATCATTCTGTCATGTTTGAGGTTGCATCCAAGTACTGCATTTTGGACTCTTTTGTTGATTATGACGGCTACTCCATTTTTTCTAAGGGATTCTTGTCCACAGTAGTAGATATAATGGTCATCTGAATTAAATTCATGCTTTCCAGTTCATTTTAGTTCACTGATTCCTAAGATGTCGATGTTTATTCTTATCATATCCTGCTTGACCATGTCCAATTTACTTTGATTCATAGGCCTAATGTTCCAGGTTCCTATGCAGTATTGTTCTTTGCAGCATTGGATTTTCCTTTCATCACCAGACACATCCACAACTGAGCATTGTTTCCACTTCGGCCCAGCGGCGTCATTATTTCTGGGAGTTGTCTTCCACTCTTCCCCAGTAGCAAATTGGACACCTTCCAAGGTGGGGGACTCATCTTTCAGTGTTACATCTTTTTGTCTTTTTAGACAGTTCATGAGGTATAAATGGCAAGTATACTGGAGTGGTTTGCCATTCCCTCCAGTGGATCACATTTTGTCAGAACTCTCCACTATGACCCTTCTGTCTTGGGTGGCCCTACATGGCATGGCCCTTTCCTCTTTAACCCCCCCCCCTCCTAGAGTAATGGAAATAAAAACAAAGATAAGCAAATGAGACCTGCTGCTGCTGCTACGTCACTTCAGTCATGTCTGACTCTGTGCAACCCCATAGACGGCAGCCCACCAGGCTCCTCCGTCCCTGGGATTCTCCAGGCAAGAACACTGGAGTGGGTTGCCATTTCCTTCTCCAATGAGTGAAAGTGAAAAATGAAAGTGAAGTCGCTCAGTCGTGTCATTAAACTTAAAAGCTTCTGCACAGCAAAGGAAACTATAAACAAGATAAAAAGACAACCCTCAGAATGGGAGAGAATAATTGCAACCAAAGCAACTGACAGAAGATTGATTTCCAAAATATACAACCAGCTCGTGCAGCTATCAGAAAAACAACACAACCAAAAAATGGGACGGAAGACCTAAACAGACATGTCTGCACAGAAGACACGCAGATGGCCAGCGACAGAGGGGAAGATGCTCAGCATCACTTGTCGTTGTTGCTCAGTCACTGAGCTGTACCCAGTTCTTTGCAGCCCCATGGACTGCAGCTGCCAGGCTTCTTTGTCCACCACTCTCTCTCAGTTTGCTCAGACTCACGTCCATTGGGTCAGTGATGCCGTCCAACCGTCTCATCCTCTGTTGCCTCCTCCTCCTCTTGCTGTCAGTCCTTCCCAGCATCAGGGTCTTTTCTAATGAGTCTGCTGTTCGCATCAGGTGGCCAAAGTATTGGGGCTTCAGCATCAGTCCTTCCAACAAATACTCAGAATTTATTTCCTTTAGGATTGACAGATTTGATCTCCTTGTTGTCCGATTGAATCTCAAGAGTCTTCTGCAACATCACAGTTGAAAAACATCAGTTCTTTGGTGCTCAGCCTTCTTTATGGTCCAACTCTCATATCCATAGATAACTCCTGGAAAAACCATAGCTTTGACTATACAGATCTTGTCGGCAGAGTGATGTCTCTGCTTTTTAACACACTGTCTAGGTTTGTCATAGATTTTCTTCCAAGGAGCAAGTGTCTTTTAGTTTCACTATCCATAGTAATTTTGGAGCCCAAGCCACTTTTTCCCCCATCTATTTGCCATGAAGTGAAGGGACTGTATGCTATGATCTTCTTTTTTAAAATGTTGAGTTTTAAGCCAGCTTTTGCACTCCTCTTTCACCTTCATCAAGAGGTGCTTTAGTTTCTCTTCGTTTTCTGCCATTAAAGTGGTATCAGCTGCATATCTGAGGTTGTTAATATTACTCCCAGCAATCTTGATTCCAGCTTGTGAGTAATCCAGTCTGGCATTTGACATGATGTACCTGCATATAAGTTAAATAAGCAGGTGACAGTATACAGCCTTTACGTACTCCTTTCCCACCTTGGAACCAGTCCGTTGTTCCATGTCCGGATCCAACTATTGTTTCTTGACCTATATGCAGGTTTCTTAGGAGGCAGGTAAGGTGGTCTGGTATTCCCATCTCTTGAAGAATTTTCCAGAGTTTGTTGTGATCCACATAGTCAAAGGCTTTAGTGTAGTCAATAAAGCAACAGCAGCAGATGCTCTTTGGAATTCCCTTGCTTTTTCTATGAGTCACGGATGTTGAAAATTTGATCTCTGGTTCTTCTGTGTTTTCTAAATCCAGCTTGTACATCTGGAAGTTCTCAGTTCACATACTGCTGAAGCCTAGCTTGAAGGATTTTGAGCCTAATCTTGCTGACGTGTGCAAATGAATTCAATTGTATGGTAATTTGAACTTTCTTTGGCTTTGCCATTCTTTGAGATTGGAATGAAAACGGACCTGTTCCAGTCCTCTGGCCACTGCTGAGTTTTCCAAATTTGCTAACATATTGAGTGTAGTACTTTAACAGCATCATCTTTTAGAATTTTAAATAGCTCAACTGGAATTCCATCATCTCCACTAGCTTTGTTGGTAGTTAATGCTTCCTAAGGCCCACTTGACTTCATACTCCAGGATGTTTGGCTCTAGGTAAGCGACCACACTATTGTGATTATCCAGGTCACTAAGGTCTTTTTTGTACAGTTCTTCTGTATATTCTTGCCCCCTTTTCTTAATCTCTTCTGCTTTTGTTAGGTCTTTGCCATTTCTGTTGTTTATTGTGCCCATCTTTCCAGGAAATGTTCCATTGTTATCTCCAGTTTTCCTGAAGAGATCTAGTCTTTCCCATTCTGTTGTTTTCCTCTGTTTCTTTGCACTGTTCCTTAAGAAGGCTTTCTTATCTCTCCTTGCTATTCGCTGGAACTCTGCCTTCAGTTGGGTATATTTTTCCTTTTCTCCTTTGCCTTTTGCCTCTCTTCTTTTCTCAGCTATTTGTAAGACATCCTCAGACAACCACTTTGCCTTCCTGCATTTCTTTTTCTTCGGGATGATTTTGGTCACCACTTCCTGTACAGTGTTACAAACCTCCATCCGTAGTTCTTCAGGCACTCTGTTTACCAGATCTAGTCCATTGAATCTATTCATCACCTCCACTGTATAATCATAAGGAATTTGATAAACCTCATACCTGAATGGCCTACTGGTTTCCCTATTTTCTTCAACGTGAGCCTGAATTTTGTAGTAAGGAGCTGATGATCCGAGCCACAGTCAGCTCCAGGTCTTGTTTTTGCTGACTGTACAGAGGTTCTCCATCTTCAGCTGCACAGAATATAGTCAGTCTGACTTCGGTATTGACCATCATCTGGTGATGTCCATGTGTAGGGTCGTCTCTTGTCTTGTTGGAAGAGGATGTTTGCTATGAGCAGTGAATTCTCTTGGCAAAGAGAATGTTAACCGTTGCCCTGCTTCATTTTGAATTACAAGGCCAAACTTGCCTGTTACTCCAGGTATCTCTTGGCTTCCTACTTTGGCATTCCAGTCCTCTGTAATGAAAAGGACATCTTTTTTGGTGTTAGTTCTGGAAGATGTTGTAGATCTTCATAGAACTGATCAACTTCAGCTTCTTTGGTGTTAGTGATTGGGGCATAGACTTGGATTACTGTTATGTTGAATGTAAACACAATGAAAATGCAAAAAGATATGACACCAGAAGATGAGCTCCCCAGGTTGGTTGATGTCCAATACGCTACTAGGGAAGAGCAGAGGAATAGCTCTATAAAGAATGAAGGGGCTGGGCCAAAGTGGAAACAGCACTAAGATGTGGATGGGTCTGGTGCTGAACGTGAAGTCCAGTGCTGTAAAGAACAGTATTGCATAGGAACCTGGAATGTTTGGTCCATGAATCAAGGTAAATTGGTTAAGCGGGAGATGGCAAGAGTGAACATTGACATTTTAGGAGTCACTGAACTAAAATGCATAGGAATTGGCGAATTTAATTCAGATGACCATTCTGTCTACTACTGTGGGCGAGAGTCCCTTGGAAGAAATGGAGTACCCCCTCACAGTCAACAAGAGTCTGAAATGCAGTACTTGGAGGCAGTCTCAAAAACAACAGAATGATCTCTGTTCGTCTCCAAGCAAACCATTCATTATTAGAGAACCACAAATCAAAACAACATTGAAGTATCACCTCACACCAGTCAGAATGGCCATCGTCCAAAAATCTACAAGCAGTAAATGTTGGAAAGGATGTGGGAAAAAGGAATCCCTCTTGCACTGTTGGTGGGAAAATAAAATGATACAGCCACTATGGAGAACAACATGGAGGTTCCTGTAAAAACTAGGACTAAAACTGTCATATGACCCAGCAGTCCCACTTGGGCATATACCTTGAGAAAACCATAATTCAAAAAGACACATGTATCCCAGTTTTCACTGTAGCACTGTTTACAATAGCCAGCCAGGACATGGAAGCAACCTAGATGTCCATCAGCAGACTAATGTATAAAGAAGTTGCGTATGTTTGTACAATGGAATACTACTCAGCTATAAAAAGAAGCAAAATTGAGTCAGTTGTAGTGAGATATGTCTTACAGAGTGAAGTAAGTCAGAAAGAGAAAAACAAATAGCATATATTAGCACGTATATATGGCCTTTAGAAGAGTGGTACTGATGAGTCTGTTTGCAGGGTAGGAATAGAGATGCAGATGTAGATGACAGACTTGTAGACCTGGAGGAAGGAGAGAGTGAGATAAATTGGGAGAGTAGCATTGACACGTATACACTACTATCTGTGAAATAGACGGCTAGTGGGAAACTGCATATAACACAGGGAGCTCAGCTCGGTGCTCTGTGATGGCCTAGAGAAGTACGATTGTGAGGGTGGCAGGGAGGCTCAGGAGGGAAGGAATGTATATATACGTACAGCTGATTCACATTGTTGTACCGTAGAAACCGACACATTATGGTAAAGTGATTATCCTCCAATTAAAATAAAATTTTAAAATGTGCCGCTCTGTTTTATAGACCATTGTGATGAACGACTGTATTATCCGAGGTGATCTGGCAAATGTAAGAGTTGGACGTCATTGTGTTGTGAAAAGTCGGAGTGTCATAAGGCCACCATTCAAGAAATTCAGCAAAGGGTATGTAATTTAATCATTTGTTTCAGTCTTGGGCGAGATGCTGCTTCTAGTGGTGAAATCCATGCATTGAGTCATGGCAGAAGGATCAGGTCTGCGCTGTTGTTTGGAGCACTGAACGCACCGTAATGAGCAGTTGGTGGTGGTGGTCTTAGGCTAGTTGGTGGTTAGTTGCCAGAAACAATCACTTAAGCTGGCAAAAGCAGGGGCAGGGTCGGGGGGTGCGGCTTCTGATTAAACAGACACAGGCATATTTGATGGAATTTCAGGGTAGAGAAAGGGGGCCAGTTTCACAGGGACTGGAAGCTGGAGCTGGACAGCTAGCCAGAATCAAGACCACTGTTATGTCTGTCTTCTACTCTGCCACTGAGATCCTACTGTTTCTTATCTGTCCTTCTCTCTGTACTTCTTCCCTCTTTTTTCTTCCTGCTGTATCTTCCCACTTTTCTCCTGCAGCCCACTTTGCTGCCTCAGCCCTTTAATTACATCACTTCTTCATTTAGGCTTCCAGTGGATACCAATCAGAGATTTTAAATTGTCCTATTAACAAAATCTAGGTTAGAATCTGATTAGCTTAGTTTCAGTTAGGTGCCCACCCCTAGCCTATAAACAGCTTTGACCCAGAGGGTATGGTCAAGTCAGGCTGACTGATCTCTCAGTGGGAATAAGTATTGTCAAAGAAAAATTGTGGACAGGGCGGGAAGACCGTCCACTATGCTTGATATGGTAGTATTCCCTTTGCCTCCCTCTCTGTTTGCCCTCCTGGCTCCTACCCATGGCACCGTCTGCTTCCCATTAAAATAATTCAGCAGTCATTTATTGAGTGTTTTCTTTATGCCAGTCACTAAGTTATAATCTGGGCATATAAAATAGGGATAAAATGGGGTCTCAAAACCTAGTGTTAGAAATAAAACTAACAAGTGAATGTAACAAAGAAGAGAGATTCACAGATGTATAGAACAATCTAGTCGTTACCAGTGGGAGGGTGAGGGGTGAGATAGGGGATGGGGATTAAGTACAGACTACTGCATATAAAATAAATAAGCAACAAGGATATATTATAAAGCACAAGGAATATAGCTAATATTTTATAAACCTCTAAAATTGTGAACTACTATGTTGTACGCCTGAAACTTACATAAAATTAGCTATACCTCAGTTATACCCCTATGGGGTCGCACAGAGTCGGACACGACTGAAGCGACCTAGCAGCAGTTAAAACAACAGCAGTCACCACCACCGTGTGGTGAAAATGACTGAATAAACAGCTACTGTAGAATATAATGCTGCAACAGGATGGCCACCATGTACTGGGGCACTGCTGACCCTGGGGTGTGAACATGGTTAGGGAGGGACAGAAGAGGGCAGTTAATTCAAACAGTAATACTTGGATGTATATCATGCAGGAATCGTCTGCATTTCTTGTAGTGATGCTGGGCTCCAGGATTTCATTACATACAAGAATTGGAGCAGGGAGTCATTGTATATCATACGAAATTCGAATGAAAACAGTTGCTCATTAGTTCAGAAGGTGCTTGAGGGGGAGCCAGAAAACCTTTTCATGATTTCATACAGTAACTGATGCTCTGCTAGAATTGTTGACTCCACCTCCTTAAAGGCATTATTGGGCTGGATATGGTCCAGGAAGAAGACTGAAAATGAACAGTCTTTTCAGTGAATGGAGGGATTTAAGTAAGAATAGTCCACATGTGGCAGCCTGGATGGAAGGGGAGTTTAAGGGAAGAACGAATGGATACATGTATGTGTATGGCGGAGTCCCTTTGTTGTCCACCTGAAACTATCACAAAACTGTTAATTGGCTATATTCCAATATAAATTAAAAAGTTAAAAAGTAGTCCTCATGAGAAATACAGAAATATGAAAGGGTAAATAGCAGCATATGCATAGAAGGTTAATGTCAATTTCCTCCCCTATATGTCTCAATACCAGAACCAGATAAGAGTAAAGAGTTTTGAATTTTCAGTTTAAAATTGAAGAGTTGACAGCCTGCTAAAGACTATGATAAAATTAAGGAATCTGTTGTTACCCAAGGGGTCTAGACTAAAAATGCAAATGAATTAAGGAAGATTTAAATAAGTTATAGGTGTGTGGAAGACAGGTATCATCTCTGATAAAATATTCCTGACAAAATAGAACACAGGACTGGAAAGAGCCAGTGAGTATCCATCTGCTTTGTATTAGTTCTAGTCCAAATATTTTACATCCCAAGTACTGAAATTTCTTGGAAGTATGATCACAGACCAGTGTCAGTTACATTTGAGGAGTCCTGGAGAATGGGAATGATGTCACAAGTCTAGAGAAACCCTACTAACTCCTTAAGTCTTGGCTTAAATGTCACTTTCAATTAAGCTTTTACCAAATCTCCAGTCTGAGTAAAGTCTCTTTGTCATGCCCTCATGATGTGTTATTTTTCCTCTGTAGTGCTTATCACAGTTGTAACTAATTACTTATTTAATAAGTTATTTAATCTCTCTTCTCCTGATTGTAATCTCCTCATGGGCAGGATCAAGTCCCTTTTGCTCGCCATTGTATTCCCCAGTTCCTAGCATAGAGTCAGGCATATAGTAGACACCCAGTAAAACCAGACAATATATAAATTTTCAGCATGTTGGGAATTATATCCCATGAACCTTACATCAGTCCCCTGAAGCATTATAGAGCAGATCAATGAAAATGTGATCTGTGGGCATTTTCAGAGGAGGCTGGAATGAGCAAAACGTTCATTTGTTTTTATTTGATGCTTTTCTAACTTTGAAGGTCTTGCCCTTGCTCTTTTGCTATTTCCTTGAACACTTCTGTAGTCTAATATTTCTGATTTTGGTTTAGTATTCACATGCATCTTCTTCAGTGTTACAGAATTCCTCAAACGTCAGGATTCTTTCTTTGCTAGGAGCAGTCTTATTAAGACAAAATGGAATTGCAGTTACGATCTTTAGTTCTATAAACCTTGACCAGAAGTACATCACCTTGACAGTTCTTTGTTCTCTTCTTTTTCCTCTGCAGCGTTGCATTTTTTCCTTTACATATTGGGGACCATGTCTTTATTGAGGAAGATTGTGTGGTCAACGCAGCTCAGATTGGCTCTTACGTTCACGTTGGCAAGAATTGTGTGATTGTGAGTATGCGGACTTGGCTGGCTGAGCAGCCTCACTCCCCTTTGAGCTACTGTCCCTCCCATCAGTGGGCCTTTGCTTCTGTCATCAAGCAGGGTAGAAGTTTTTTCTGGTCTACTAGTTTACCAGAATTGTTATTAAATTTGGAATTCTTCCTAGGCATTAGTAATCATGGCTAACCTTTATGGAATCTTTTCTATATAATGTTAAACTCTTTCCTTTGGTTATTTCATTTAATCCTCACAACCATCCAAGGATGATAGACTGTAATTATCCCTATTTTCAGGTGAGGAGACTGAAGACCTTTGCTATTAGGGTATTTGACAAGGCTTGTAAATGCTAGAGTTAGAATTTGAACCCTACCTGTGGCCTACCTGTCACCTCATCTTAAGAATCTTACAGTCTAGTGGGGTGAGGGGATCTTGAAGGGTGAATCAAAATTGGCTCATAGACAAGAGGAGAGAGAGTGTTTCAGGGAAGAGACTGGCATGTGTAAGGGTCACACTCACCGAAGGGCATGACATTAAAGGAGCTGCACATAGTTCAAGATGCTGGGCCTGCCAGGTGCTAGTGGGCCCCTCACTCAGCAGAACCTGTAGGACACAGGTCCACAGGCGCTGTGGCATTAGATTGTTAATGCCAAACATTAACCCAGCCAAAGCTTTCCAAGGCTGAATTTCTTGATATTTCTTAGATGAAGAGGTTGATTTCAGTTAGGATTTCTGAGTCCATCCTGAGTTAGAATGATCAGAGGCAAACTCCCTAAATTTTTAGGGAAAATATTTCCTACATTTTATATTTGTCCCTCAGATTCTGGGAAAAGCCAAGACCCCTTTCCTGTTTTTAAATGGCTGCTCCTGTTAATACAGAGTCAGTTCTCTGCTCTGGATAAGACTCAGACCCTAAAGTATCAGAAAATCTGCAGAAACCATACAGTCACTTTCCAGAAGCCATGAGGCTACAGCAAAGGTGGACAGTGTGGAGAACCACGTTGCTGAGAAAAACATTCCAGTCTGACTTGTTACTCAGAATTAAGGGGAGCAGTTGTTTTGCCAAATATTCTCTGGAGGAGTTCCTTAATATGTATTAGAGACAGAATGTCTTTGGTTCAGCCTGATGTTGAGGAGAGGGAGAAGATAGTGAAATCCATCCTCTTTCCTTACTAAATGCTTGATTAGAGCAGGCTTTCCAAGCCACAGCTGAATTTTTCTGATATTTTCCTCAATAATGTGAAGACATCAGCATAGTAGCCTTGTCCTTTAGGTCCAGAGCCAGATGTCTGAATGGTTAATAACCAAATGCTATTCCCGATGCTTAGGAAGTTCTAGTCCTATTGTTCGGCGGTCTGCTTTTTGTATCACGTTTCAGTGCATCAACTCCTGGTATTGTCATTGTTCGGTACTGGCTGTACTTATTTGCTGAGCCTTTGCGAATTCTCGGGAGAAAGATGCTTCGAGATTCTCAAAGCTAATAGGAACTCTTTAGAGTCCAGCTGTCCGCATGACACACGGATCCTTCCTATAGCATCTCATGTAGTACTATAACTTCTTCTTGGATATGGGAAGGTATGAGTGTTAATCAGAATTGCCCAAAAGTCTTCAGGAAAAGCCTCACAGGCATTACGGGTCAACTGTTATCATGCCTTGAGGTTTACATTTATCTTTAATCTTAATAGCATCCCGGCAAGCTTGGTTTTAATGCTGCTTCACAGGATGGAAGAAATTTGCTAAATAACTTGGATAAAGAGATATGGGACTTCCCTGGTAGTCCAGTGGTTAAGGCTTCACGCTCCCAATGCATGGGGCACGAGTTTGATCCCTGGTCAGAAAACTAAGATCCCACGTGCCATGCGGTGCAACCAAAAAAAAAGAAAAAAAGGAAGAAAAAAGAAAACAGCAAAAAAAAAAGGAGATAAGGGTAGATGTAGGTAATGTCAGGAATATGTAGTTCTTAACTCCTTGAAAAGTTCTCCAGGGAAGAATAAAGAAGCAGTTACAGCTCTTTACCTCCTCAGCTATTGCCAACTCATTCACGCCTAAGAAGTACCTCCTTTTTTTATTTTGCTGCTGTGGAATTGATCAGTTTACCCAGAATTCTCTCAAACCCAAATGAGCACATTTCTCTGAGTGGGCAGAATGGCTAACTAGACAAGTCGATGCCCTCAGGCTGTTTGGTAACCAGGGTACACAGTGGGAAAGCTCATTTCCACTGCTCTTCTTTTCCAGGGCCCTTTGTCTGTGGATCCCTGTCTGTGAGTGTATCCTGCCGTATGCAGTACCTTATTTCCTTTTGCTCAGTGCTCCACGTGCTTGGTCTGAGTTTTTAGGAGCCTCGGCATCTTAGGGAATCTTTGAGTTAATTTGGGAGTCACCAGGGAAGCTGGCCATCTGCTCCACTTTTTATATTGCCAATAACAGGTGATTCATCGAAGAGAGATTTCCAAGGAGAAGTGAAGATATACAGTCATAACTTGCTTCTGACCTAAAGATATTGCCCAGCTTGGCTATTATCCACCCAGTTGGAGACAACTTAACCCCTGAAGAAATTCAGACCTTAGAGGTGTAAGCTTTTTAAAAAATTCATTTGGCAATCTACCCAGGAGCTCTTAGACATACACACGATTTAGGTATTTAATATTGGGGGAAAATTTGAATACAACAAAATCAAAGTATGTTTCCTATTCTTTGGTAAAGTCTGAGATCTAGATGGGTTAGCATTATCTTGATATTTGTTATGTGTTCCACATCCTCAGCCCAGTATGTTTTATCTGATATTCTGACCAGAACACAAGTGAACTATGGGCTTGGATGATGTAAATGCACCTGGTAAAGACCAAGACTTTCGTTTACTCAGCAAGTCGTCTGAGACACATTGTTGTTCACTTGCCAAGTTGTTTCTGACTCTTCCCAACACTGTGGACTGCAGTATGCAGGCTTCCCTGTCCCTCACCATCTGAGTTTGCCCAAGTTCATGTCCATTGAATAAGTGATGGCATCCAACAATTTCATTGTCTGTCACCCTCTTCTCTTTCTGCCTTCAATCTTACCCAGCATCAGGGTCTTTTCCAGTGAGTCAGCTGTTCACATCAGGTGGCTAAAATATTGGAGCTTCAGCATCAGTCCTTCCAAAGAATATTCAGGATTGATTTCCTTTAAGATTGACTGGTTTGATCTCCTTGCTTTCTAAGGGACTCTCAAGAGTCTTCTCTAGCACCACAGTTTGAAAGCATCAATTCTTCGGCGCTCTGTCTTCTTTATTGTCCAGCTCTCACATCCGCACGTGACTGCTGTAAAGACCATAGTCTTGGCTATATGGACCTTTGTCAGCAAAGTGATATCTTTGCTTTTTAAACACACTGTCTAGGTTTGTTATAGCTTTGCTGCCAAGAAGCAGTCTTTTTCTAATTTCACAGCTGCAGTCACCAACCACATGATTTTAGAGCCCAAGAAGAGGAAATCTGTCACTGCTTCCACCTTTTCCGCTTCTGTTTGTCATGAAGTATTGGGACCAGATGCCATGATCTTAGTTTTTTAATATTGGGTTTAGGCTGGGTTTTCACTCTCCTCCTTCACCCTCATCAAGAGGCTCTTTAGTTCCTCTTCGCTTTCTGCCATTAGAGTGGTATCGTCTGCATATCTGTGGTTTTTCTTGCTAAGGGAGATGCCAAGCGGAAGGCATCTGAGATATAGCTTTAACCGTATACAGAGGCATCTCCTTTTCCTTAAGTCATGAAACACATGACTCTCCCAAACCTTATTTCTTGCCCCCAAAATGCTGTGTGTGATGACAGAATTGAATGACTACCTAATAACTACCATTTAACCATGGCAGAATAAGTGAACTGTTAACTTGATATCCAGAAGAATTTCCCAAGACTTACCCAGTTGGAATTTACAAAAGAACAAACAGGGGCTTCCCTGGTGGTACAGTGGTAAAGAATCCACCTGCCAATGCAGGAGACACGGATTCAAACCCTGGTCTGGGAAGATCCCCTGTGCCGCAGGGCAGCTAAACCCACTGGTCACAACTACTGAGCCTGTGCTCTAGAGTCATGAGCCGCAACTATTGAAGCCCATGTGCCTAGAACCCCTGCTCCACAACACAAGAGAACCCACTGTAATGAGAAGCCCATGCACCGCAACTAGAGAAAGCCCACACACAGCAGGCAACAAAGACCCAGTGCAGAAAAAAATAAATGAGTAAATAAATAAATCTTTAAAAAAAAGGAAGTGGATAATAATAATAAACCTTAAAAAAAAAAGAAAAAAAAACCAGACCTTAAACTGGTAAGTGCAAAACAAACGTACTGGCTAATATGAACCAGGGTCACAGAAGTAGATCCTAATTTCATAGACAGATGGCTCCAACTGACATCTCAGTTGATGTCATATGAATTAATCTCCTTCCTGTTTTTGTTTTCCTCTGGAAGCCTCTCAGGCAGGTCCTTTCATGTTAGAAACCAGTGGCTGGCCCAAGATTCTGTCCTATCCTCTAGAATCCTCACTGGAAAGAGCTTCTTTTCCCAGTAGTCCCAGCAGAAGCCCTGACGTTGAGATTCATCACTGTTCATACACTGATTCCCTAAACCAGTGGCTGTGGCCAGGCTTGGGGTGTAGAGTTTGGGATGAGAGATTAAGCATGTGAACTGAGGTAGGGATGGGGTGGTATCCAACGAAAATAGAAGTTCTCTTACAAGAAGAAAGGGAAATGGGTGTCGGACAATCACAACAACAGATATCCACTAAGTAAAAGCAAAAAAAATTAAACAATTCTTGAAGATCAAATTTCATATAGTCTGAAATGCCCAAGATAGCCTGAACTGTCCCTGTCCCACTTCACATTTAAACACACACATGACTCACACACACACACTAATGTTTCTACCTCATGCTTGTCAGGTACCATCTGCAGTAGGAAATTGTGGTCAACCCTTTTGTCCCTGACCATGATGATTATAGGCTTACCTGGTGGCTCAGACAGTAAGGAATCTGCCTGCATTGCAGAAGACCTGAGTTTGATCCCTTGGTTGGAAAGATCCCCTGGAGAAGGGAGTGGCAACTTACTCCAGTATTCTTTCCTGGAGAGGTCCATCGACAGAGGAACCTGAGGGGCTGTAGTCAATGGAGTTGCAAAGAGTCAGACATGACTTGGAAACTAAACAACAACAATAACAACAGACAAGACAACTTTTACTCCCATTTCCTGGTCTGTTTCCTATTAACAAGATTTTAATTTCAGGGGCGTCGGTGCGTGTTGAAAGACTGTTGCAAAATTCTTGACAACACAGTATTACCCCCAGAAACTGTGGTCCCACCGTTCACCATCTTCTCAGGCTGCCCAGGTAATCCAAGGGTGTTAACTATTAAAACTAAAGTTTATTTTCTTTCACAAAAGTCATGCATGCGTTTTCTGTCTTTAACAGTATGTTAGTCTAGCTAACTGAAATACTCTCCTGATACAGAGTACCTAGAAATGCTTCCCAAAATATAACTTGTATCTTTTTACATGCATAATTGGATTCATAAGGAAATTATTAGGGATCAGAAGCAAAGTGGAAACTAAATCCAGACTTTCAAGGATGCTTCAGGTGATGCCATTTCTGTAGTAGTATGGTTTAGGATTTGATGCTCGTATGAGATGAGATATAAAGCCTCGGATCCACACAGGGCAACGAAATCCTCTTGAAGGGCTTTCCCTCAGTAAAAAGTTGATGGAGGTTAAATCTGCCCCCAGCACAGGAAAAGTACAAAGAAGTGTGTCTCTCTTAGCCTGGGCTCTGGGTGGAAAAAGAAAGCCTCTCCAGATTATGGCCTTATCCTCACAATGGGTGGGGGTTTGAATTTGTACTTCCTGCCTGCTCAGAAATGCCCTAATTGAAATATTACCGTAAAACATGGCCAAAGACCAGTGAGAGCTCTGGGATACCCAAGAAAAGCAAATATATTATCATTTGACCTTGGCCAATGGAATGCCCAAAATCCTTATGAGCTCAACAGATGCAGATTACAAATGTGGGGAGACAGAAGCAACCCATGCTCATTGTAGAAAGCTTGGAAAACACCAAAAAGAAAAAGAAAAACCTCACGTTCCCCCACCCCACCTCAAGACAGTCTTTTCTTCTACCTGTTGTTTTACTCAGTGGAAACCTCCTAGAACATACAGAAGTGCGTGACAGATTCACAGATGGAAGGTGTTACGAAGAGAGAGATCTGACAGTATATGGTATCTAACCACTGGGTGGTTTAATTGTTTTTCCAATATAAAAAAAAAAATCTCATTATTCAGATCATTGAATATGAATTTCAAAGAGATATAAAAATCATCCACTAAGATTCTTTGGGGAGGAAATGAGCCATTCTACACTTTCATGCATCTCTGCATTTGCAGAGGAGGAAGAGACTCATTTAGTAATTCTCCCCATACTGAGATCTCCCTGTGAAACAGCTTAACAGTTCTTAGCAAGTGCTAGATCAGAGCAGTCTTAGTTGTTTTGAGTGGTTGTGAGACAAGCATCTGATCTGAGGTGAGAAGTGTGTTGTTGGAGAAATAGTTTAATCTCCTCTAATTTATTCAAGAACCTTCAAACCAACTTATGAGCTTTGAGCACTGATGGCAGATTGCAGGGAAGCACTTCTCGGTGTTTGAAATCCCAGTAAATCTGTGTGTGGAGGTTCTGCCCGGGATCTTAGAGATCATTGTGTAGGTGAGGAAACGGAGGCCTGGAGAGGTTGAATTGTCCAGGGTGTCAGTGCTGGTTAGGGGAGAGGCTTTGGCAAACACTTAGGACTCCTTATTTATTTATTTTTATTTGACTACTCAGCTTATGCAATCTCAGTTCCCCAACCGGGCACTGAACCTGGGCCAGGGCAGTGAAAGCAGCAAATCCACTAGACCACCATGGAGCTCCCAGGACTCTTTGTTTAGAGGCTAGTACTTTTTGCACTAGCAGGGTACTTCTCATGTTTATTTGTGTAGTTTCACAGACAAATGCTAACCATCTAGATACTACTGTTGACAACCTCCCTCTTTAATCAAGAGGCGTAGGGTGGCAGGAAAACTAGCATATTTTTGGAAGGCTCCCCAGAATGAAAGGCGAGGCATCCAGAAAGATTCTGAGTTAGGAACCAAAAACTCAGATGCCCATAGGAGCCAGACAAAATATGTAAACGTTTGAAGTAATCGACTATCATAGCTGTTTAAACATACAGGCATGGTATTATGTGAACTTCTGGTGTTTCATGAGGAACTAAAAATCTGAATTTTTATGTGATATTTCTGAATTTTTAATTGTTGAGTACCAGTTTTTTTTTAGTAGATTAAATACTGTACAGATTCAATATATATTTGGAAATCTAGCACTGCTAATTTGTAAAAGGTGCCTTGGAGAGTTGTGTATTTTTTTAAGACCATTTTTTCATTCCTGTTTTCTCTCTGTATGTATACAAGAGTATATGTGTGTGTGTTTGTATGTTTATGAGTGTATGCATATGTGTGTTTATGTATGGGTATGTATTTGTATATATAATGTGAAACTTTTTATATATATAAATAGATTCACACTCTCTATTCTATTAGGAAACTTGCTTCCTTAGTATATCTTGGGCATCTTTTCTTGTCAGTATGAAACAATTTACCTCATTCCTTTTAATAGCTACAGGGTTTGCTCTGCATAAATATCCCATGGTATAACCAATCGTCCTCTGGTATAATGGATCAAAAAAAGTTATACTTGGTTTTTCATAATTAGAGACTTTGCTGCATTAATGCTTTTGTATCTATATTGTGCAATTGGGCAAGATTATCTGTGGAATAAATTCTTCAAAGTTGGATTATCAGATCACAGGGTATGAACTTTTAAGTTATGCTAGTTATTCCTACATTGCTCTTCAAACATCTGTGTGAGTTTATACTAATACCACACTGTGTGAGTGCCTCTTTCCTGGAAATTCTTCTATAAGTTTCCCCCATCTTTTGTCTATTTGAGCATTTCTGTTCTACTCCCATCTATGATTCGAACCGGAGAAGGCAATGGCAAGCCACTCCAGTACTCTTGCCTAGAAAATTGCATGGACAGAGGAGCCTGGTGGGCTGCAGTCCATGGGGTCGCTAAGAGTCAGACACGACTGAGCGACTTCACTTTCACACATTGGAGAAGGAAATGGCAACCCACTCCAGTGTTCTTGCCTGGAGAATCCCAGGGATGGGGGAACCTGGTGGGCTTCCGTCTATGGGGTCACACAGAGTCGGACACGACTGAAGTGACTTGGCAGCAGCAGCAACAGCATGATTCGAACTGCTCAGGTCTTGGATTCAGTTTCATTGTATGAATAGCAGGGCATTTTCTCCCCTGAGGAGCACTCACCTTGGCTTGCCCCACAGACATCACCCCAGAATCCAGGGGATAGAGGAATCCTTGTCTGGAACAGCCTCTGATGTAGTCAGATTTGCCTTAACTCTTCAGTAATGTACTAACTTCTTTTACTTGGAATATATTTCCACATTTTGAGAACAGTATTATCCCCCCCGCCCCCCCCACCCCTGACTCCCTCCACACACAGATTCATATTATCTTGAATATATGGTCAGGAAATATTCTGTTAGCACTAAAGATAGAAAACCTAGTATTTAGACATTTGCAGCTAAAGAAGGCTTCTAGAGGTTTCAGCAGAAGTCAGAGCTGCATGTGGGCCTCCTTTGGCTCCTTGTGGTTGACCAGGTCTTTTTTCCCCCAGGACTCTTCTCAGGGGAGCTCCCAGAATGTACCCAGGAGTTGATGATTGACGTCACCAAGAGCTACTACCAGAAGTTTTTGCCCTTGACACAGGTCTAATGTCTCTGCCTTGTGTCTCGAATTTGCTTGAGCTCTAAGATGAACTTGGGGACAAAGTGAGCCGGACAGCATCTACAAAGAGCTCTTGTGTCTTTGACACCTCCCACCCTCTTTCTTTTTTTTTTTTGGTTTCATTCTTTAGAATTTCTCAGTCCTCCCAGGCTCTAAGCTCTTAAGACTTTAATAACAGAATGACTGGAGGGTTGTCTCCAAATGCTGTGCTTAAACTGTAACTATTCACTGTCACTCTGTACCATGATGTGGGGAGCACAGACTCATCTGTTCCCAGCACTCCCACCCCTTGGCCCTGTGGACAGCCGGATGGAGCAGGGCACTCCGTCCCAGTGGGGAGGTTGTGTGTGGCCCATGGCCATGAGCTGCCACAGTGAGCACCACTCGCAGGGGTCACTGTTGGCGTCCCTGCTGCTCATGCAGTCGGCCAGTTGCCACAGCTGCTTGTCATCTGCAGAAAAACTGTTTGCCACTTTTCAGAGCCCAGATTCCTCTTGGCTACTAAAACTTGAAGGGAGGGTGGTTAGTATTTCTCTTCTTTCCAAAATAACCTGATCATCTTAATTCGGGGTGAATAATTAAAGATTTTCTAGCATTCTATTCTAGGGCCTTGGCTTTCACTAAAAGCTTAGTGAAAGCATCCCTTAGCATCCAGATTTTATTTTTGCAAAGTCCCAGGTATAAGTCGCCCATGTGGATGGACTAGACTGGCAGCCACTCTTTGTCTCATGGTGTTTAGGGGCAGCAGTGTATGCCTTATTTCACTGGAGATGTAGCATTTGTGACACTTGCTCCCTGGCCTGGACCCATTCAACCCGCACTACATTTGCCATAAACCTCACAGTTCAGACCAAAATATCTACACTTGGGCCCAGTCTCATATGTACATGGGGGCCTCTGAAAATCATTGTGGGGTCATGGAGCCCCGAGGAGTAGACAAAGTTGCCAGTGCTATCTGTATCTTCTGGGCAATATCTCAGCCCTTCCCATTCTGCGCTAATAGGAAGACTTAGAAGTGAAGGCCTGAAAAGGTTGGCCTTGCCTGATGTTCTAGTGCTGCTGTGAATGGGGTAGGACAGTTCAGCCTCAAAGGTTAGAATCTAGCAGCAGCTGTCTCGACTTAACATCCGGTCTGGGGTTTGCAAAAAGAACTGTATGTAGTCATCTTTGCTAGTTCAATGTAAAACTGCTTTCTGGTTTCTTATTTTTTATGTTTGTACATTAAAAACGTGACACATGAAACAAGTCATTTGAAGATGATCACTGTTCACCTCCAGCAATGGCGACCTGTCTTCCTTGGGCTCCTCACTGTGTTCCCGGTGTCCTCCTACAGACTTTATAGTTACTTGCCTACCTAGAGCTCACACCAGCCCTATAAGCTGGACGTTATGGCCACTTACTGGCGAGGATAAAAACTCAAACATGTTGGCTAACGTGGCCTACTTGGCACGGTGAAGGAGTCACACGAGTGTGTTTGGCTCTGCGGCCCACGCTCCTAAGCTCTGCCCCGTGAGATGGGACAGTCCCCTGCATCCTGTCTCATGCCGGCAGTCTGTGGTGGTTGCAGCTTGTGGGGGAGCCGTATACCCGAGCTCCCTTCTCTTTTTGGACCCCCACAAAGGAAGATCTTGGAGTTGGCAGAGCTTAGATGTGCCCTTGGCTAACCTCTTGCTCCCTAGAGAAATCTTCCAGGGCGTGTCCGATAGAGTCCCTTCCAGTGCGTGTTTGCATACCTCCAAAAGGAAGTTTGCTACTTGTTGTGACTCATTGTCCGTTTTCTTCTTTTATTTACTTATTTTATAACTGACATGATTTTTTGACTATCCATTTTGTTGATGAGCAACCAAAATTAAGAGAAAGTGGAGTTTTTATTTTCCTGAGCCTTTTAAAAATCTTTAGGTAATTTGAGCTGTTGTCGTTAAGTCGCTAAGTCATGTCCAACTCTTTTGCAGCCCCATGGACTGTAGCCCGCCAGGCTCCTCTTGTCCATGGGATTTCCCAGGCAAGAATATTGGAGGGGGTTACCATTTCCTTCTCCAATGGACCTTCTTTCTCTTCCTGACCCAGGGATTGAACCTGCATCTCCCACATTGCAGATGGATTTCTTACTGCTGAGCCCCTAGGGAAGCCCAAGTAATTTGAGTACACAATTCCAAAAATCCTATCCGGTTACTAAAGAAAGGACATACAATGTAATAGATTTTGCAAATCCAGAATCCAGTCCTATGCTCTACTTCCCACAGGCAACCACTCAGAATAATTTTCAGTCTGTTGTACTATTAGTCTGTTCTTGACATTAACAGATACACACGGCCACACCAGCCTCTGTATTCATACAGATGTGCTATCCCACATCTTTCTCCTTTTACTTAACAATATTATCTTAGAGGTTGTTCTATTTTGGCACATACAAGTGATAAAAATAGCAATTGTTAACTTATATGTTGTTTACCATGTACCAAGTACTCTTCTGAGTTCTTTTTTTGGCTCTACCGAGTCTTAATTGCAGCACGCACGTGGGATCTTCAGACTTCGTTGCAGCATGTGTGGTTTTTAGTTGCAGCACGTAAATTCTCAGTTGTGGCATGTGGGATCTAGTAGTTCCCTGACCAGAGATTGAACTGAGGCACCGTGCATTGGAAGCTTGGAGTCTTAGCCACTGGACCACCCAGGAAATCTCCCTCTTTTGAGTTCTTTACTTTTATTGATGCCTTTAATCCTCACAGTATCTATGAGATAGGTCCAATGTTTCTCCCTAAGGAGCAGAGATAAATTGTCCAAATTTCTATAGCTATAATGGTGAATTTAGGCATTCTGGCCCTAGAATCCTTCCATGATCTAATAACTTTTGCAAGTGAAAGTGAAAATCGCTCAGTCGTGTCCGACTCTTTGCGACCCCGTAGACTATACAGTCGATGGAATTCTCCAGGCCAGAATACTGCAGTGGGTAGCCTATCCCTTCTCCAGGGGATCTTCCCAACCCAGGAATCGAACCAGGGTCTCCAGCATTGCAGGCAGATTCTTTACCAACTGAGCTATCAGGAAGCCCTGTACCTTTCATTGCCGCAAATGGAATCTTTTGGCCAGCCTTTGCTGCACAGAAAGCATTTCAGGCAGGCAAGGAAAAGAGGGTTGGGACTGGGTGTTGTTGACCCATCTGGCAATGTCTGCCATAGGCAGGAAGCCTAGTGCCCCCTCTGAGAAGATGGTCTCCTGACCCTGGGCCCTGTTGTAGCTACAACTGTGTTCTGACTAGTTGAATGGGAGCTGGTTTCTTGCAAGAATTGTCCTGCTTGCAGCCGTTAAATGGTGCCTTACAGTTCTGTAGCACAAGTTAGCAAGCTATAAAAGAATATATAAACTAGATTAGACAAAAATCGAATTTGAACGCTTTGTTGCAAGTGGCAGAAATCCAGCTTGAATCAATTTAAGCAAAAAAGGGGTTTTATTGACTTATACAACAAGTTACGGAAAGGACCAGCTTGAGAAGCAATGTAGTGTGAACCCTGGGCAAGTTACTTAATCTCTCTGTGCTTTCGCATCATAGGCTGTGCAGTGGGGATCATAAGCCGTAACAGTGGGGACCCATAGAGTTGGAATGGATTAACTGAGGTTTTTCCTACCTCAGTTAATGGATTAACTGTAGTATTCACGACGTATAAACAGTAGGGACAATTGCTGGCGCTTAGAAGCACTCTGTAAGTGATCGGCTATCATTGTAGGGATGTCCCTTTCCAGAGATACTCTTTGCTTTTATATCCTTTTCATCTTTACATTAGTGGAGGTATAGACTGTGCTGTGGTAACAAAGAAACCATCAAAATACAGAAGACTATTTGAATATGAGAGAGAAGGTAACTTTGCTGGCCTAACAGTGCAGGGATAGGCAAGTGGTCCAGCAGAGGTAGGTGGCTGGGCTCCACGATGTCATCAGGCACCCAGGCTCCTACTTTCTTGTCGCATGACCACGTGTAACTGCACAGGAGGCTGTAAATATAGTGTCTAGGCGGGCAGCCAAAACTTGGGGGAAAAGGTTCTGGGAGTAGAAAGGAGAGGGAGAGAGTGGACCTTGAGAGTCAGCAGACAGACTCATCAGGCCTGTGTGTTGGTTCCTTTTCTCCTGCTGCACATGGTCTTGCTCCACACATTAGGGCACATGGCAGCTGACAGCCCCAGTCTTGCATCCTCCCAGCTTGGTGGCCCTGAAAGAAAGGTTTTTTTCCTCCAGTTCTAATTTGGACAATTCCAGAGAAAGTTTCTCATTGGGCTGTCGTGAGCCCCCTGTGGCCAAGAGTGTATGGCCCTATAATTAACCCGATCTGGATCATGACCTTTCCCCTGTCCTCACCATTACAGAGAAATAGCAAAGCGTATTTCCAAAACAAAGTGCTGGCAAGACAAAACACTAGCTACTATAAATAGTAAGCGAGTGTTTAATTATGGACTGATACTGCTTGAAAGGTGTTGACAATCGTGTGTATCCTAGGAAAAGTCAGCTGGACTCTGTCTCCTTGGTGGCTCTCACCCCAGGGGCAATCTGTCACCAGACAATAACTTTTTTAACCCCAGAGAAAAAAGTCTCTTTATTCTCAGAATAATCCCAGAAGAGCGAACAGGTGGAAGAGACCTGGGTTAGGACGCTTTCCATTTGGCTTAGGACAGAGGGGATTATCGACTCATGTAGCTGATGAGGCCAAGTCTAGAGCTGCCATCGAGCTGGATCCCAGGACTCAGAACTCACAGGGTCACCAGGGACCTGACTCTCTTCAGCTGTTGACTCTGCTTTCCTTTGAGTTGGCTTCATTCTCCAGGCTTCATGATGTGACCCTGCAGCTCCAGTTATTGGTAGAAAGAGCTCTCCTTCTCTGATAAGCCTATGGACCTGACTTTCACTGGCCCAGGATGGAAGTGTCCAGCCTCAAGTAACCACTGTGGCCAGGAAGATGGAATTCACTGATTGGCCGGGCCTAGGGCACATACCCATATGGATTGGGAGCTGGTGCCTGGTGGCTGTATTTTATCAGAACAGGAGATGAATGGGTGCTGGACTGGAAAGATTCTGAGGTGTCTAGTTCAGATCTTCTCCGGATTTCTTTCTTGCCCAGCCTTACCTCCTGTCCAATCTCTCATTACTCTTGGTCTTGGGAAGTACCTCCTGAGGGGTATCTGGGCCTGAATTGGGGGCACAGTTGCTTAGCCAAAGTGGAGTGTTCAAGAAAGAGCCATTTGGAGGATGATCCTCTACCTGGAGGGGCTTCCCAGGTGGCTCAGCAGTAAAGAATCCTCCTGCCAATGCAGGAGATGCAGGTTTGATCTCTGGGTCAGTAAGATCCTCTAGAGGAGGAAATGACAACTCACTGCAGTATTCTTGCCTGGAAAATCCCACAGAGAGAGGAGCCTGGCAGGCTATAGTCCATGGGGTTGCAAGAGTCGGACATGACTTAGCGACTGAGCGTGTACGCACTTCTGCCAGAAACTGCTTCCCCATGCACCTTACAAAGGGGCCTTTTTCAGAGTCTAGGTAGAATTCTAGTTACATGCCTGTGCTCTTGTCTGAATACACACTAGCTGTGAACTCCTGAGGAGTCAGGCGTGAACCTGTGGTTTTCCAGCACATGGGGTGATTACCTGGATTTGAGTCCGCCTTCCTCTGGTCCCCACCCCACCACAGATAAGTCTCATGTTACAGGATCCTGGGTGCAGGGAACAAGGTTGAATGATTGACTTATGAGCCTTCTGTTGGACAATTCTGTTTCACATGACTGCACAAGGCCCTTGTGGTTTGTTGGGGTCTGTGGTGGGTTCTGAGTTAGTCACTTCTGCATGAGCCAGTTCACACAGAGCTGAGACCACAATTACTTTCTTAGTCCCTCGGGCCCATCTGGGTGATAACAGACTTGGAAATGAATCAGACAAACATTGCTGCTATTTCCACATCCTTGGAAATTTCTCGGCTATAAAGCAGGGAACTTGGTGGCTTGGGAACCTTTCCTTGGTGTCTGGACCTGGCTGGTGAGCCCACAGGGTATCCAGAACATGGAACTCCAGTCTTGTTCTGACTTGCCCTCAGCCATTTCCCTGGACAGATTGCATCTAACAAAGCCGAGTGGTTGCTCTGGGTGGTCACATCACGCTGACTGGTCTCCTAGTGATAGCTGCTGTAGGGTTGTAAGACCCCTGTAATGGCAACGGCAATGTTAGAACAGTGTGTTCAGAGGCATGGTTATTTCAAAACAGGTGTCGGCAAAATGTCCTGCCAACTTGGACCAATTCCTTTAAGTCCATGATCATTGAAATGCTTCTAGAGCCCCAGTGATGGGCTGTGCTTTTGTGCTTTTGCTGCCCTTTAGGGCTAGGGGCAGGCCAGGGGAGCCTGACCACATGCTGCAACGCTCATTTGTTCATTTAACAAATACTCACTGAGCCGCAGCTGAGTGCCAGGCGCTGGCCTAGTGAAGAATAAGACAGAGCCAGTCCCTGCCTGTAGGGATCTTACAGCTTAGCCTGGTAAACAGAACAGCTCTCCAGTGGCGGCCTGAGGGGCTCCTCTTGAGGGTCACCATCGTGGTGAAGTGTGGGTGTTGGGGGCAGCAGATTAAATCCCAGCTCTGCTGTTCTCTAGCCATGTGAATTTGGGCTAGTTATCTCACCTTGTGGAAACTCACATTTCTCATCCTTAAAATGGGGAAGATTCATAGGGGTTATTATGATTAAATACATTCATACATATGATGCATGTGTAGAGACTCAGGGTGAGCACTCAGTAAATGGTAGTTACATTCAGAAAACAAAGATCATGGCATCTGGTCCCATCACTTCATGGGAAATAGATGGAAAAACAGTGGAAACAGTGTCAGACTTTGTTTTTTTGGGCTCCAAAATCACTGCAGATGCTGATTGCAGCCATGAAATTAAAAGATGCTTGCTCCTTGGAAGGAAAGTTATGACCAACCTTGATAGTATATTAAAAAGCAGAGACATTACTTTGCCAACCGGGGTCCGTCTAGTCAAGGCAATGGTTTTTCCCGTGGTCGTGTATGGGTGTGAGAGTTGGACTGTGAAGAAAGCTGATCGCCGAAGAATCGATGCTTTTGAACTGTGGTGTTGGAGAAGACTCTTGAGAGTCCCTTATACTGCAAGGAGATCCAACCAGTCCATTCTAAAGGAGATCAATCCTGGGTGTTCATTGGAGGGACTGATGCTAAAGCTGAAACTCCAATACTTTGGCCACCTCATGCGACGAGTTGACTCACTGGAAAAGACTCTGATGCTGGGAAAGGTTGGGGGCGGGAGGAGAAGGGGACGACGGAGAATGAGATGGCTGGATGGCATCACCGACTCTCTGGACATGAGTTTGAGTGTACTCCGGGAGTTGGTGATGGACAGGGAGGCCTGGCGTGCTGTGATTCATGGGGTCGCGGAGAGTCGGACACGACTGAGCGACTGAACTGAACTGAACTGAACTGAACTAGTATTATTAGAAATGATACATCTTATAGTATATGGGTGTGCCATACTATTATGTGTGCATGCAAGCATGCTAAGTCACTTCAGTTTTGTCTAACTCTTTGCGACTCCATGGACTGTAGCCTGCAGGGTTCCTTTGTCCATGGATTCTCCAGGCAAGAATAGTGGAGTGGGTTGCCATCCCCTCCTCTGGGGATCTTCCTGACCCAGTGATCGAACCCCGAGTCTCTTATGTATGTCTTACACTATTATTAGGAAGTGAACCCTTTATAGTATAAGGTACAGCATTCCTATATATTTTTTAAATTTAAAATGAAATTAAGACCATCTTTACCTATCATCTTTCAATTCATCACAAAGAAAAGATGGGGCAAAGAAATCACCCTTCCTTGTTTTGCATCTGTGGGGTGTCAGGCACTTATTAGAAAACTTTGACTCCTCCCAACTGTCAAAAAAAAGTAGGGATTTTTACAACCCATCATACAGTGTCAAGGAGGCCAATCTTAAGAAAGGTTAGGTAAATTTGCCCAGTGTCACATAGCTAATAAATGGCTGAGCTGGCGTCAAAGCCAAGTCTTATCTGGCTGCAAAGTCCATGTTTTATGCAGCAAAGCACTTAGCCTGAGGACTGCATTTGCTGCTCTGTTGGTTAGTCCCTTGCTTTCCTGAAGTTTCTGCTGCATGTTGGCCACACCTGTTCTCATTATGCACTCTGACCTGGATCCTGAAGTGAGAAGAGGTGGCCCAGGACATCCTACTTCCACAAGGAGACTAAACAGCTTGTTCTGTACCAGGACCATTGGATATCAGGCAGATATCAGGTTGTGCATATGAAAATCATTCGAGAAAGAGACGCAGAAATGGAGTTCACTCATCTCAGACTTTCATCTTAAGTCTGAAGCCTGTGTGGGTTTTCTTGACCCTGACAATGTTTCTTTAGCTACATTCATCTCAGCCTTTCATATCTGCTGGGTGGACTTTTCTGGTTTTCAATGGAAGTAGCAAGAGGCTGAGGAAACAGTGTGATCAGAGGAGAGGGGAGAAGTATGGAAATCCGTGAGGCCCAGGAACTGGAAAGTCCTGTTGAAGACTCCGAGCTCCCTGGGATTAGGTGCAGGTTCTTTTTATTTCAGTAGTAATGACCACATTATTCTAAGAGATTCCTCCTAGAATTTCTCCACGAAAACCATAGGAGCTAGGCATGTCTTCTCCTGGATAGAATCCTGGGAGAAGGGCACCGTAACCATCCCTGTTTTATAGACCTAGACGTTGAGGCACGGAGGTTCAGTCATTTGCTGAAATCACACGGCGTTTGAACCCAGGGTTTGTTCAGATTGGGAGTTCAACCAGCGTGTCATATTGTTTTTTGGTAGGAGTGAATGAGTAAGTGAGTGAGCAAGTGAACCAAAGGAGTCTGGCATTTGGTTCTTTTTTAAAATAATTTTTTTTATTTATTTTTGATCTGTGCTGTATCTTTGTTACTGCGTGCAGACTTTTCTCTAGTTGTGAAGAGTAGGGTATCTACTCTCTGCTGCAGTGCACAGGCTTCTCATTTCGGTGGCTGCTCTTGTTGCAGAGCATGGTCTCTAGGGCACACGTGCTCAGTAGCCGCAGTTCCTGGGCTCCAGAGCACAGGCTCAGTGGCTGCGGTACACGAGCTTAGTTGCTCCGAGGCATGCGGGATCTTACTGGACCAGGGGTTGTCTCGGTGTCTCATGCATTGACAGGCAGATTCTTTACCGCTGAGCCACCAGGGAAGCCCTGGGATTTGGTTCTTGCCAGAACAAGGCCCTGAGAGCCACTGTCCATACAGGTGTGCTTTGGAGTCAGCAGAATTGAGTTGGAATTCAAGCTTGCTACCTCCTGGCTGCATGACCTTAGGCAAGTAACCTGATGTAGAAGTGCTCATTTGCTTATCTTTAGGTGGGAAAAGTAATGCTTTTCTCCTAGGTTCTTTGTGTAGATTAAATGAAATCATCTCTATAAAGCTCTTAGCCCCGTGCCTGGAATATAGTAAGTCCATAAAGGCTCACTGTTAGTGTTACCATTACTGATACCATGCAGATAGATTGTATTAACATGACACACTTGCAGCTATATAAATTTGAAACTCCATGTTGATAAGGACTAGAAGGGAATATGAAAACAGCTGTTAAAGGATGGCTGAAAGGGAATTAAAGTTTCTTCAGTGCTTCGTAATTTTTTTAGTAAGTGTTTCTGAATGAAATAAATAAAACATACATGCAGTGGGTGCTCAGCAGGCCTTTGAATGTATGAATGAAAAACAGTCTTAACTTTTTAAATTAAGAAAAAAAAATTTTTTTGACCGTGCCCTGAGGCTTGTGGGATCCTAGTTCCCCGACCAGGGATTGAACCTGTGCCCTTGGCAGTGAAAGCTGGGAGTCCCAGTCATTGGACCACCAGGGAATCCCCTAATTTTTTTTTAATTGGTTCAATCTGTTGCTTAAAAATGTATCATAGTGGATATCCTTGTGGGGGTTATTACTGAAAGGGGGCCTGTGCAGGAAAGAGTGAACACTGCTGGCCTGTGATGATAACCCTGTAAATGCTGAATTTACTATTAGGGGTTTGAGTAAATTTGCAATGAGAAAAAAAGGGAAGTTTTTAAAAAATGGCTTTGTATTTTGTGGCCACTGTATCTGGAGATACGATAAAAATTGATTTATAACGTTAGATGCTTGTAATTTCATAAATGCTAGTGGAGCCATCTCAAACATGCAAGATTTAAAAGGTATTGGTGGGGTATAGCTTCCTTGCTTTTCCTATCCATAGGTGGTTTGGAATTTAAATTCTTTGGATTTTAGAACCAGAACAAGTCTCCATACCTGATGATTTTTGCTATGATTTGTGTCAGTTGGAACCTCTGGAAGGAGGGTGACAACCTAAGAAGAGAGGAAGTCTCTGAATAGAAATACACATTTGGATTTTGAAAAAGCAGTTAGTTAAGTTTCTGATTGGCTCTTGTTGAAATCAGATGTCTGACCCTTAGAGGCTGATTGATTGTCCAGTATGATATGCATGTTTTTGAGTGGGCCAGTTTGGACTCTGAGACTGACAGAAGGGGTACCATGCTATCTGGCACTGCAGCACGCCTTTGCTACTGCTGAAGAAAAGTACCCGGCTTGATTGGAATCCCCAGTTCACTGACCCTCGTTGCCTGGACCTCACTCTAAGCTGAAGCCTGACACTGGCTGTCAGTACACTCTTTCAGCTTCCCAAGGAGCAGTGCTGAACTGAAAGCAGACCCAGGCTCCATGAACAGAACTCAGTCAGACTCTGGGACCACTGGAGATTTAGGGCCCCTCTCTGGAGCTCTAAATGATGACAGCATACATCGTGGATGCTGGCTGTACCACCTGGATCACATACAAATGCCCACAGGAGTCATTCTTTGATGGGACCATCTAAAATCAAGCTGCTGATCAGCTCTTTTATGTCTAATGCAGAGGCTGATTGCATCCTGACTTGTGATCCCTGCCAAAACCTGCTAGTTGGAGGAGGGCACATCACAGGGACTCTAACCGTCGGCCACCTCCTGCTTTTGACATATCAGATTCTGCGCCTTCCCTGGGGGTGGCTCGATGCTTTTGATTTGTGTGCCCAGCCTCCTGGGTGAGCCGCAACTTTACTACCACAGGTTGATAGGCTTCCTCCGCCTCCTCACTTTCCCCTCTGTACATACACCTTGTAAGGCAGAGTGACTACTCTGGTGTAGCTGTCTCTGGAAAAGGACTGATCTTTTCTAGGCGGTCTCTGGGGAAAGGGGTGGAAGTCTATATAAACCCACTATGAAAGTTTTTACATTCAGGACTTCATCCTCTACTAGTGTGCTAGGGCTGCAATAACAAAATTGCACAGACTAGATGGATTAAAAAATAGAAATGTATTTTCTCACAGTCCTAGAGGCTAGAAGTCCAAGAGCAAGCAGTTGGCATGTTTCTTCTAAGGTCTGCCTCCTAGGCCTGCAGCTGGCAGCCTTCTCACTATATCTTCACATGGTTGCCCCTCTGTCTGAGTGTCTGTGTCTTAATCTCTTCTTATAAGAACACCAGTCATATTGGATAGGGCCCACCCATTTTACTTTAATCACCTCTCTGAAGGCCATATCTCCAAATACAGTCACATTCTGTACTGGATATTAGGACTTCAGCATATAATTTGGGGATAACAGTTCAGCCCATAACATATCCTGATCAATTCCTGAATATTTTTCTGGTTAAATTATATTAAAATATTTATGTGCAAAATTATTCCCATGTCTCTTGCACACAGCCCTTCTGGATGAAAGACCTGGATGAGAATAAAAGATTATTGAAAAAATGTCGGGTTAGTATTGCTGATCAAAAGCCTGGCACCCAGGGAGCTTTGGGGGGCAGGGAGAGCATTTATGATCATTTCTCAGAACTATTCTGGAAACTTTCCCCTTTTCCTGAAGGAAGGCTCCCAGTGCCATTGGCTGGAAGATTGGCCCTCAGCTGGCATCTGGGTTCTTGAATTTCAGGGGAGTTCTCACCATTCCCTAAATGACAGGAGTTGCTTACTGAACTTAAACTGTGTAAACAGTGTGGTTTATGCTGCATGCCTGATTTCCTTCCAGGAATGTAGAATTTTGTTGTGTCACAGGCAGAGGGTGCCTGTGTGGCCAAGCCTCAGAAAAGCCCTGGGCTGGAGTCTCTAATGAGCTTCTCTGGTGGATAGCATTTCACACATGTTGTCACACTCATTGCTGGAGGAATTGTGACCTGTGTGACTGACTCCACTGGGAGAAGATTCTGGGAAGCTTGTGCCTGCTTTCCTCTGAATTTGGCTCTATGCACCTTTCCCTTGGCTGATTTTGCTTCATAACCTTTCACTGTAATAAATCCTAGCCATCTGTGAATAGGACTATATGCTGAGTCCTGTAGGGGATGGTCTTGGGGCCCCCCAACACAGGGCACAAGGGGGACTTACGGGGTTGTTGGTCACGTACTCTTTCTCAGTCTGGGTGCCGTTTACATGAGGTGTACTCATTTTGTGAAAATTCACTGAGCTGTCCAGTTACCAGATGTATACTTTTTTGGTACATAAGTTCAACTTTATAAAAAGATAAAACAATATTACACACCACAGGGATTAAAAAATAATAATTTTAAAAAACAACTTCCTTTTATTTATAAAGCATTTTAGTCCTTTTTGCCAGGCATTGTGCTGAGAGCTTGGGACATGGGGTAGGAAAGATGTCTTCATTGCCTCTCAGTTTATTGGGAGTTATATAGAAAGATAACTGTGATATGACTGACTTTTGCCCACTCCAGTGTTCTTGCCTGGAGAATCCCAGGGACGGCGGAGCCTGGTCGGCTGCCGTCTATGGGGTCGCACAGAGTCGGACACGACTGAAGCGACTTAGCAGCAGCAGCAGCAAAGACATCCTAGGATGCTGGGCGTGTAACTTGAGTGATTCTCAGGGTTGCCACTTACTTAAGTGGCACTTACTTAATCTATGGAAGCCAGACAGGCAAAGGGACAAAGGAGGGTTAGCAGGGAACTCTGACAAACTGGGAAGGTATGTTAAGCATAGAGTTGCGACAACTAATGGTTTTTTCTTAAGGAAAAACCACAAAGCTGAATTTTTATGTGAGCTCTCTTGAGTTTTCAGTCCTGTATATGAATCCAAATTTTAAAAAGTGAAAGACCAAACAAAACACCTCTGCAGCCAAATCTGACCTTGGCTTTCCAGTTTGCCAGACATTCTGCCAACCTGTCATCTTTCCCTCTTACAAAACAATTGAGGGTCCACTATTTTAGGCACTGGGAAATAGAGCAATGAGCCAGCCAGCCAGTTTTCTTGCAGAATGACCCTGGTGGGGGTGGTGGGGTTCTGGTACTGCACTTCTCAAACTTCAGTATGTGTGGGAATCACTAGGTAGATTCTGAATTGGGGGGGTCTGCGTTGAGGCCTGAAGCTTTGTCTTTCTAACAAGCTCCCAGGTGTTGGTGATGCTGGTGGCCCCTGCTGTTATTTGAAGAAGAGCAGGGGGTTTGTCTGGAAGATGCCTTTGCCTGGCAAGCATCCTCTTTATACTTCGATTTTGGTTTATGGGGTGATTTGGAAGAGAGTTGGTGAATTCCGAGGCGGATATTAGGGCTCTCCGATGCTGTCTCTCATGCCAGGTCTCTGTTCTCAGAGTTTATAATCTAGAAGGCGAGGTAGGGGTGGAGGAAGGTGCTAGGCAAAGTTTCCTGGAGGAGGTGCTCGCGAACTGCAGGAGCTTCCCCTGCCGCCGAGAAAGGAGAAACCCTGAACTCCCCCTCTTCTGGGGCTGGGTCTCAGCAACCCCTCCCCAGCTATGGTTTCCCAGGCATCCCACGTGTCTTCCGTCCGCGATCCCTGCCAATCAAGCTCCTCCCAGGGCCTGGGTGAGGGTTTAAAGGCGGCTGCAGTGCAGAGCGCTCCCAGAGTGCCGCGCGGCGGGCGGGTTTGGATTTTAAATCCCCGCGGCCAATCAGTAGCGCGTAGGCTCTTGTAACGTTCCCGGCGCCGCGTTTGAATTCGAGGAGAGGCAGAGCCGTGCCAAGCTTCTGCCTAGACCCTGCTAGGTCCGCTGAGCAACTCGGGGAAGATGAGTGCGGCGGCAACTGCAGGGAAGCTGGGGCGGGCACCAGCCGACCCAGGGAAAGCGCCCGGAGTTGCAGCTCCCGGGGCTCCGGCGGCCGCCCCGCCGGCGAAAGAGATCCCGGAGGTCCTAGTGGACCCTCGCAGCCGGCGGCGCTATCTACGGGGTCGCTTTCTGGGGAAGGGTGGCTTTGCCAAGTGCTTTGAGATCTCGGATGCGGATACTAAGGAAGTGTTCGCGGGCAAGATCGTGCCTAAGTCGCTGTTGCTCAAACCGCACCAAAAGGAGAAGATGTCCATGGAGATATCCATCCACCGCAGCCTCGCTCACCAGCACGTCGTCGGCTTCCATGGCTTTTTCGAAGACAACGACTTCGTGTTCGTGGTGTTGGAGCTCTGCCGCCGGAGGGTGAGTGTCGCTGCTGGGGAACTGGAACTGCCCTGGGGGCAGGGGTTGGGGCGCCGGGAACCGGAGGTGCGGGGGAAGGGGCGCCCCCGGGGCTCAGAGCTGCTAGGGAAGAGGTACTGGGAACCTGGAACTGGGAATGGGGAAAGTTGGGGAGAGAGAAGGTTCTTGGCACTTGGGGCCTCTAGGGAAAGCGGCTTCTGGACTCTAGGAGTTGGGCGGATTGGGGGAGGTGCGGGAGAACCTTGCGTATGGACGCCAGGGCTTCCGGAGTTGCTAGGTAAGGGGTATTGCGGACCCTCACTTTCCGGAGTGGGGTTGGGTCAGGCAGAGGGTAGTTGGAGTCAGACTTCGGAGCTTCCGGGGGAGGGGAGGGGCAGGAAAGGGACCTGTTGCTGCCAAGAGTTCCGGGACCGGGATACTGGGGACTCTGAGCTTCCGGAGTGGGCTGAGAAAGGGGTCCCAGGTAAGGGACTTGGGAGGGAGCCGGTGGGAACTGTTGCTATGAACTGTTGCGGCCTGGTTTGGCGGGGAGTCTGGATCGCAGTTGTCCTAGAGAAGAAATGGGTAGTAGGGTCCTGGCTGCCTTTACCTAATGACACCCTCCCCCTGCCTTGGGTCTGAGTACCGACTCCCATTTCTCCTTCCCTCCTGCTCCCAGTCTCTCTTGGAGCTGCACAAGCGGAGGAAAGCACTCACGGAGCCCGAGGCCCGCTACTACCTGCGGCAGATCGTCCTGGGCTGCCAGTACCTGCACGGAAACCGCGTTATTCACAGAGACCTCAAGCTGGGCAATCTCTTCCTGAACGAGGATCTGGAGGTGAAAATAGGTAAGGAGCTGGGACTGCAGGTACACTTGACATGCAGTGGGAATGAGGAGGAGCTGGGAGGGAGGGTGGGGGAAAGGAAATTTGGAAAGAGACAAGGGAGGGAGGAAGAGGATGGTAGGAAGTCTGGGCTGTTGATTGCCTCTAGAATCCTCTCTTTAGGACAGGAACTTAAAGAGCTACAAACCAGTGTCTTGTGGGCAGATGCACTTTGGCGGGGGTGTGTACCTTCTATACAGCGGGGTTTTTTTTTTAAGAATTTGAATTTGTTTTCACTTTTTTAAACTTTTTTTTTTTATTTACTTATTTTTGGCTGCATGGGGTCTCCGCTGCTGCATGCTTTTCTCTAGTTGCGGTGAGTGGGGACTACTCTTTGTTGCAGTGGGTTTCTCATTGCAGTGGCTTCTCTTGTTGTGGAGCACAGGCTCCAGGTGTGCAGGCTTCAGCAGTTGTGGCTCCAGGGCTCTAGAGCACAGGTTCAGTAGTTGTGGCACATGGGCTTGGTTGATCTGTGGCATGTGGGATCCTCACCGACCAGGAATGGAACCTGTTTCTCCAGCATTGGCAGGTGAATTTTTTACCACTGAGCCATCATGGAAGCCCCTCATTTTCACTTTTTAAAATGAGAGCCTTGATGTAAAATTTTGAATTTGGAGTTCCTTTTAAACACTCAAGAGCTCCAACAGTTCAGGGGTAGCGTTCCCTCAGGACAGCTCTTCACTGTACTGAACAGCAGCTGTTCCCTTTAGATACCCTATGGTTTGCCACATTCCCCACCCCTCCATATCACTTTCTCACAAACTTGCCAAGTAGCCATCTTGACATTTACTTACTTAATCCCTGAAGGCATTTGAGTTTTGCTATCCCTGTCAGTTCCTTTTTAGAAGTAAACCCCTCCTTTCTAAGGGGAGGGGTGAGGAGGGTCTTTGGGAGGCCCTTCCCTAGGGCCAGCATGGTGGGAGGATTCCTGGGTAAGCCTTGCTGTACACAAGGACTAGAGGCTTTGAGAGATCACTTGACCCTGGTTCTTGATGGTTACATCTGAACCAGCTGTCTGCATTGACAGACAACAGGAGCTGGCATCTGAGCCTCCCTCTTCCTCCCTCTGTCCCAGGGGATTTTGGACTGGCAACCAAAGTGGAGTATGACGGGGAACGGAAGAAGACCCTGTGCGGGACTCCTAATTACATAGCTCCTGAGGTGCTGAGCAAGAAAGGGCACAGTTTCGAGGTGGACGTATGGTCCATTGGGTGCATCATGTAAGTTGGGAGTTGTCTCAGGACCCACCAGTCTCAGCAAGAGGCTTTCAGGACATCTCACCCAGCAGACTTTATCCTGCAGACCTTTCCACCTTTGGAAAGGCTGCTCCAAAGGACAGATGGCCCCTGAAGGAAGCCTCATTGCTGAATTGGTATATGCTGTAGGATTCCTGCAGCCTGGGCTGTGGGTTCAGGGAATGAGGGAGGGAATGTCTCCACAAACTTGCTCTAATCCCTTGCTATTCAAAGTATGGCAGACCAGCAGCAGCATCACCTAGGAACTTGTTAGAAACACAGAATCTCAGGACCCAGGCTAACTGGATCACAATCTGGATTTTAAGACCCTTGAGTAATTTCCATGCACGATAAAGCGTTAGAACTACTTACTGATCTAAAAAGCAGCATTGGGTGGGAAGAACTAGGCCAGGAGTGGTGCTGACAGGAGGAGGTCCTGTGGTCCATCTGGGTCAAGGCCATCAGAGGTGGGTGGTGGGCAGAGAGTTGGGCCTGTTCAAGTGTTACCCCTTTCGTTGATTCCCTGGGTACTGGAGAGTTAGAAATGGCTTTCCTACTTCTTCTCATTGGAATTTCCCAAATGAAAACTTGCAGCCTAAAGTACAGAACTATTAACTGTGGAGCTGCCTCTGAAGGAGCAAGTGGCCCTTGCTTGGACCTATTCCATGATAGCTGGCAGCCTCTGGCCTCTAGATTACCGCAGGCTATAGCTAAAAAGTCACTGATCCATTAGAACCCAGTCTCATCACCTGTATTCTACCGAGGGCACCTCCCTGCCAGTGTCATGGCTCCTGGGGCTGCTTAGTGAACTTGTGAATTGTCCTCTGGGGCCCCAGAATCACAGTGAATGCCCAAAAGATGTCTGACTTCCTTTCTGGCCCTGAGAGGATTCCTCCTGCATCTGGGTTTTGGTTGGGAGCCTTGAGCCAAATCCCTCCTTGTGCTTACAGGTATACCTTGTTAGTGGGCAAGCCACCTTTTGAGACCTCTTGCCTAAAAGAGACCTACCTCCGGATCAAGAACAATGAATACAGTATTCCCAAGGTGACTAAAACCACTTTAAGTTTACATTTGTTTTATTTAATTCCCTCCCCCACCGAGCGATTTACTGAGCCCAGCCATATTCTGGGGACAGAGATGGGTCAATGCCACCCACCCCCAGGGTAAGCGTAAGAGGTTTAGAGGGTCCTGTCTGAAATTGCATACAGAGTCTGACGTATGTGCACAGAACAGTTTTTCTTGGGATGAGAGTTTGTATGCTCTCAACAGTTGGGCAGATAACCCAAAAGACGTGTAAAACACAGAGAGAGAGCAGGAGTAGGGGCAGACGGAGAAGTGCTGCTTAGTCTGGCAGTGGACTGTCTTGGTTCAGATGGGCTCTGCCACTTTTTAGCCAGATCACGATGGACAAATGGCCTGAGGCTTCTGAGCTACAGTTTCCCATCTGTAAAATGCTGTCTCTGCCCGAGAGCACCTTGCGCACAGTGAGTGCTCACAGAATCTCGAACCAAAGGCAAAGTGGCGTGCTTTTGCAGCCACCAGCAAGAGTGCATTGAGAGGGATAGTCTGCAGCAGTCTGGCACACGGCTGCTTCCCAGTGTGGCGTCTTTGTCTTATGTGAAGCCAAGAGCCCTGTCTCCATCGGGACAGATGGGCTGAATCTGTTACAGAGGGTCAGTCATTGGGCCGAGCAGAGAGGTTCTGAGTGTGGGGGATGCAGCTGACTCTGCCTCGGTGTGCGTGCTGGCTCCGCCGCTCACTCGGGATGTATCTTAGGCGCTTAACTTCTGTGTCCTGTCTCCTCATCTGCAAAAGAGGGATGGTACTAGAGGTCTTCACTCCTTGGGTGTTTCTGTGAGGGTGAAGTGCTTCATCTACATGAAGTGCTTACAATACTTTGCTGGTAGATAGTAAGTACATAGTTGGTGCCAGGCTTTACTGTGCATTTGACCTACCCTGGGTTGGGTCTCCTTACCAGGGCTCCAAGCTTGGTGCCGTGTCCCCACTTTATAGATGAAGATACAAAGGCCCAGAAAGTCGAGTTGGTTGGCACAGCTGGTGTTAAAGGACAGAACTGGGACTTAAACCAGGTCTTTATGACTTCCAAGCCTTTGTTTTCAAGTGCTGTTCCAGTGGTGAGCAACTTGTCAACTCAGTAAAGCTGCCAGTGGAAACTTGGCACGTTTACAGCCACTGAACATGGTGCATTTGAGGCCGGGTAGGGGGTGGTGGTGCAGTACCCGGGTCCTAGGTCATATCCTGCTTATGACTCCCCCTCTCCCTTCCAGCACATCAACCCCGTGGCCTCCTCCCTCATCAAGAAGATGCTTCAGCCAGATCCCACCGCTCGCCCAACCATTCATGAGCTGCTCAATGACGAGTTTTTCACTTCCGGCTATATCCCTGCCCGCCTCCCCATCACCTGCCTCACCATTCCACCAAGGTTTTCGATTGCTCCCAGTAGCCTGGACCCCAGCAACCGGAAGCCTCTCACCGTCCTCAATAAAGGTAAACCAGAGTGTGGTAGACAGCCTTGCCTGCCCTATCGTGTGAATGGATGGTCCCCAACGTGCAGGCGTGCAGTAGGACAGGCCCCAGTCTTTTAATCCGTGGTCCCCATCCTCATGTGGCAAATGCCTTTGGCCATAGCCCTGTCAGGAAAGACAGACCTTACTGTGACTGAATCAGACCTGTCATGTCCTGAGAGAAGAGAGTGGCTAAATGCCATGCCTGAACAATTCTTAACATTTTTTTTTTAAATCGCTGATATTGCCCTACATGGTTCATTGGAAAACATGTTGAGAAGCTTCAGATACACTCACGGAGCACAATGTGCGTGGCACCCCCGCATCACCACCAGATCCAGCACTCACTAAGATTCATAACGTTTGCTTCATCACTCCTTGTTTGTTCTTTTGAAGTAGTTTTGAAGTTAGTTCCAGACATCTTGCCATTTTACCCCCAGGAAATTCTGTTTTCTTACAAAACCACATCTCATTGCTTGGTTTGTCGTTGTTTCTAGGTCTCTTCAGAGAGCAGAATTAGAAAATACATAACTGGGGTGGGGGATGACCTCGAATTTATGCCATTTCTGATTCACATTTTTGAATATTTTATTTTGATATTATTTCAAAATATGAAAGAATAAGAATAAACTCCTCATGTATCTTGTACCCCCTTTTCTCCACCAATTAACAGTTTTCTACATTTACTTTATCTCTCATTATGTGTGTGTGTGTGTGTGTATTCTTGTCCCAAACAATACAATAGTAAGTTGTACACATTCTGGCCTTTACTACTTAGTACTTCAGTGTATATTTCCTAAAAACAATTCATTTACGTAACCACAACACAGGACATAGTTATCAAGTTCAGGAAATTGAAATTGATGCAGACTTGTCTTATGGCAGTCTTTCTCCACTGTGAAATTACTACTTTAATTCTCTTTTGGTAATTTTTAAGTGTCTAATTTAATTTTAATATTATAGGATTTTTACTTTAATTTTATGCTTGTATTTCTTTTTCTCTTACAATGAAAACCTTGTTTGCTTACATGGTATACATGAATTTTCAACATATATAAAGTATGTTACGAAACTATGTTTATTTCCATGCAGTTCTTTTGGTCCTTAGACTATATTTCACATACACACACACACACAAACCCCAAGAAAAGCCACTTGAAATACTTTATTTCTCTGTGTGGATATAGCACAACTTTGAGTTCATTTGTTTCAGTTATGACACTGCTGTTTTAAGGATTACCTTTTTCTTTTTGCTTTAATTTTTGATATTTTCTTTGGTTATATTAATATTTCCTTTGATTGGTGATCACTTGGTCAAAGGGGTGCCTCCACCACATAGTTACTGCTTTTCCTTCGGGGGTTAATTTCTACCCCATGGGGAGCTTCTCTGAGCGAATACTACTTCTCAGACTTTAGCTCACTGATGTTAGCATCCATGGTGGATGCAGCAGCAGTTATTCCTGTGGTATTCTAACGGTGATTTTTCCCCTTTTCTTGTTCCTTCTACATCTATTAATCAAAATTCTTCTGTAAGGAAGAGCTGTCACTTCTCTTCCATTCATTTATTTGGTTGATATGGACTCATGGATATTTATTCTTAGAGCTATAAGATAATATTGTTGTTTTAAAGGATTGCTTTTTTTTTTAAGTTTTAGATTTTGGACATAAAGCAAAACCCAGAAGTAGAGTCAACTTTTGGGGGAATACATAAATCTCCATTTTTCATCATCTATTTTTAATAATTATCATCGTCTGCCTATACTTGTTTTTATTGTTTCCACCTTCTTCCTTTTCTTTCTGCTAGATTTTTTTGGGGGGAGGTTTTGTTTTGTTTTCTCTGCCCTGTCATTTGCAGGGTCTTAGTTCCCCAACCAGGTACTGAACCCACAGCAGTGAAAGAACTGAGTCCTAACCACTAGACCACCAGGGAATTCTCTTGCTAGAGTTTTTAAAGCAAGTCTCAAATATTCTATTCTTTCAAACTTAAGTCTTTATCATAGCATAGATTTTTTTTAATTGAAAATTCAGATCTTTAAATATTTTAAGAATTTCGTATTACACAAGAGGAGCTAGCACATGTTGGTGGGGAAAGAATTAAACTTTTAAGCATAAAAGGTAATAAAAATCATCCATGATTCCACCACCCAAATATACCTAGTCTTAAAATTTCAGGGTGTATCTTTTTAGATTTCAGTCACATATAAGTACATAAAGCAGATTTTAGAGGGGGAAACCTCTTATGTTTTCATTAAATGCCTGTTAGGCCATCTTACGGAGAAGGCAATAACAAGCCACTCCAGTACTCTTGCCTAGAAAATCCCATGGACGGAGGAGCCTGGTAGGCTGCAGTCCACGGGGTCGCTACGAGTCAGACATGACTGAGTGACTTCATTTTCACTTTTCACTGTCACACATTGGAGAAGGAAATGGCAACCCACTCCAGTGTTCTTGCCTGGAGAATCCCAGGGATGGGGGAGCCTGGTGGGCTGCCGTCTATGGGGTCACACAGAGTCGGACACGACTGAAGTGACTCAGCAGCAGCAGCAGGCCATCTTATGGGTTGCAATTTAGTGAGCCCTCCCGTTTTCCTGGATATAGAAGATGCTTTCAATTCTTTGATTGAAGCCAGGCAGCTCCAAGCTGCTCAAGACCAGAGGTGCCCAGCAGGGCCCAGGATTGAGTCAGAGGCCTGAGTGTCTAAAGCATTATGGCCGTGTGTGGCCGTGAAGCCTGTCTACAGGGCCTGGCTTGGCCCAGCCCTGGAGGTATCAGCAAGTGAGTTCCAGGTGCTGTCACATGAGCAGGGCAGCTCCTGCTCTAATAACCTGCTGCTTACCTAAAGCAGTGGCAGCGTGAAGAGCTTCTCGAGCTGTGGTTGGGGGTCCCAGGCCCTCAAATCCTGCAGCCTCTGTGTCCAACTAATGACCGTGTCTTCTCTCCTTACAGGCATGGAGAACCCCGTGCCTGAACGTCCCCGGGAGAAAGAGGAACCAGTGGTGCGGGAGACCAGTGAGCCTGTCGACTGCCACCTCGGAGACATGTTGCAGCAACTGCACAGCGTCAACGCCTCCAAGCCCTCGGAGAGGGGGCTGGTGAGGCAAGGTGGGCGCCGGGCCAGGGCACCTGGAGAGGGCAGGGAGGTCTCAGCCCCAGAGTGCTGGCGGCTTGTCCAGGCCCCGGCTCCACAATGCCTTTCCTTCTCCCGTTTCCTGTACATTACAACCCAGGGAAGTTGGCCTGCTGGCTCAGGCCCTCCATGGTCAGGCCTTCCCTTTCTTTTTGTGACTCATCTGTTCTGTCTCCACAAGCGCCCCACCTTTCAGCAGCTCCATAGCTGCCTGTGTGCTCCTGCACACACTGTCTCTTCTGCTCAGGGAATTCCTCTGTGGCCTCAAGACCGTGGAAATAACAGACCCAGGCGTGCTCCAGCTTCAGGGCCTTTGCTCACACACCGCTCCCCTCCCCCAGCACTTGCTTCATCCAGATCCCTGCATGGCTCACACTCGCCCCTTCACGTGCTTCCACCAGCATTACCTCCGTGAGCATCTCCCTACCCCCAACTTCTAGCATTTCTCCTCCCCCTGACCTGCTTTATGTTTTCTCCACAACACTTCCCATCTAACATAAAGTTTCCACATTTGTTTATTGTATTTGAAAGAGGGGATTATTGCGTGCGTGGAACATCACATTTTCATACATCTGTTCTCTTACAATTTTTTAATCACTCAGAAGTCACTGATTCTCACCATGACAGTTACAAGTAACGTACATTTCTGTGCGTATTTATTTTGATTGGTCTCTAGCTCTGGAGCCAGTATGCAGGCTCCGGGAAGCAGGCTTTGTCTTTGCTCACTGTGGCTGTGACGGCACGTGGCACACAGTGGGCCTTTGATAAACGGGTCAGCTGAACACACAAGTAGCCTCGGCATGCTGCACTGTGACTTTCCGCCTCAGTGCTGCCTGTCTAAGCTGCTTGATAGCAGAGGCCTGGCTCTGCTCTCCTCTGGGGCCCCAGGCCTCTGGACCGAGTTCCCTGGTGTGGGCCACCCGAGCACATCAGAGGGGAAGAGGCTGGTCCTGACTGGTTGTCTTGTCTGTTTCTGTCCCAGAGGAGGCCGAGGACCCTGCCTGCATCCCCATCTTCTGGGTCAGCAAGTGGGTGGACTATTCGGACAAGTATGGCCTCGGTAGGTTTCTCCCAGGTGGATGGGTAGCTCGAGACCCTCCAAGTTGTTATAGGCATTTGCTTTTCTTGACTGGTCGGGTCCTCTTCCCTCAACACTCTTCCGTCTCCATCCCAGGCCTCCTAGTTCCAGGTTCCAATGCCCTCCCTGCTCCCGTTCCCCCTTTCTGAGGTCTCCTTCCACCTGTCACTAGGGTATCAGCTGTGTGACAACAGCGTGGGGGTGCTCTTCAACGACTCCACGCGCCTCATCCTCTACAATGACGGCGACAGCCTACAGTACATTGAGCGCGACGGCACAGAGTCCTACCTCACCGTGAGTTCCCACCCCAACTCCTTGATAAAGAAGGTGAGTGCTGTCTGGCCTGTGCGGTCCTGTGTTGCCGGAGTGAGGGCTGTGCCCGGGGACAGGCTCTAACTCTGGACTCCCTCTCTCACCCTCCAACCAGATTACCCTCTTGAAGTATTTCCGAAACTATATGAGTGAGCACTTGCTGAAGGCGGGCGCCAACATCACGCCTCGGGAAGGTGACGAGCTGGCCCGGCTCCCCTACCTGCGGACCTGGTTCCGAACCCGCAGCGCCATCATCCTGCACCTGAGTAATGGCTGTGTGCAGATCAACTTCTTCCAGGTGAGCCGGGCCCTGGAAGGTGGGGTGGGATGTCTGTGCCTCTCTGCCGGCCCACGGAGTTGGGTGGGGAGTGGGGGGCATGGACCCATCCTTGGCAGCAGCAGTAGAAAGAAATGAAATGTGTCCCCTCCCGCCAGCTGGCCCATCTTCCCTCTACTCCTGCCAACACATAGTAGCAGCTGGGGTCTTCAATCACCAATAACCCCCTCTGTCCATCTCGCCCTCTCCCTCACAGGACCACACCAAACTCATCCTGTGCCCTCTGATGGCCGCCGTGACCTACATCGATGAGAAGCGGGACTTCCGCACGTATCGCCTGAGCCTCCTGGAGGAGTACGGCTGCTCCAAGGAGCTAGCTAGCCGGCTGCGCTATGCCCGCGCCATGGTGGAGAAGCTGCTGAGCTCACGCTCGGCCGCCAACCGCCTCAAGGCCTCCTCATAGCCCCCCACCCCCTGGACTGGCACCATCCTCCCGCAACTAGCACCTTGGCCTACGCTGGTTAGCACCATGATGCTATTTTATAGTGTGTCCCCAGCCCTGGGGGCCGGGGCAAGAGCTTCATCATCCCTGCAGGTGGGGGCTGCTGTGTAAGTTATTTTTGTACATGTTCGGTGTGGGTTCTGTGGCCTCTCCCCCTTGCCCTCAGGCCCACCCTATGAATTGTACAGAACGTGGCTGTTGAATTCGGGACTGTCCTTGCCTTTATACACATTAAACATACGTGAATCTTCCTTTCTTCTTGTGTTCCTCGAGGGGTGCACGCTGTTGCTCCGGTGGCCCCAGCAGTCTGGCCTCTGCTAGTCTGTTGATCCGGGCGGGCTCAGCTCCCCGCCGCCCCCGGGCTCAGCCCCCCGACCCCTGCGGCCGGTGGATAGTAAGGCAGGAAGAGGCTCTCGGAGGCGCAGCTCCTCATGGCACCATGCGTGTGTAGCAGCAGCCGCGGGAAGCGGTTGGTAAAGTACTGGACGAAGCTGTCGGGGACAGAGCCCAGCGTCTGCCGTACCTCCTCTGGGAGCTCCCTGTAGTGGTGCTTCTGGAGGGTTGGAGCAGAGAGCCGGGGCTCAGCCGGACCAGGCCTCAGGCCTCCCCACCGTCCAGGCCCCCCGCCGAGCCCCAGAACACACCTTGTTCCTCACAGCACGGAGCAGGTCTCGCACAGACGTCCCCTTGTACGACCGGAACCTTCTCAGATCTGTGGGCAGGGAAGGCATTGGCACAGCCGTCCCTGCTGGGGTTTCCCTTCGGCCTCCCGGGCCCCCCAAGTCTGGCTTCTACCTGTCTGTAGCGGCACCGAAATGTGCTTGTGCCAGTCACTCCGGACCACCTCGGAGCCTCCCGCCTCGAGTGCTGTCACCAGGGGCCCCTGCTCAGGCTCCTTCTCTAGCCAGTCGCTGACGTCCTAGGACCCACAGAGCTGCTGAGCCTCCTGACCGGGATTGGAGGCCACAGGCCAGGAGGGTCCAATGGCTGGGGGTGTGCAGCAGCCAGAGCTGCTCGGCTAAGGGTAAAGGATTGTTGCCTCCTGTCGAGTGGAGCTTCTCTGCTATGCAGGGTTTGGTCCAACCTGTGACAGAGGCGCTGTTTCCCTGATTTTACAGACAAGCAAACAAGCTCAGCGACTCAAGGTCACAGAAATGGAATGCGCTGTCTGGACATGCGAATAGCATGAGACAACTAGGGCTGAAAGGAATGGCGTATGTTCTCACACCAGGGGCAGGTGGGCTTGGAAAGCGGTGCTGAGGAGACCGTGCAGGGCTGAGGGCAGCGTTTGGGAGTCTGGGCTCTGTCTTGGTTTAGATCAAGGGGCTGGGCTGCCTCTTTCCCCCAGCCAATCTGGTTTCCCTTGTCGCTCAGAACACAAACTTCCTGAGGCCTCTCTCCAGATTTCCAACTGACCTGGAAGAACTGGAGCTGCTTGGCTCTGCTCCAAAAGAAGGGGTGTGCCAGCACCTGGTGAGCAGAGGGGCGAGCCTGCGGCAGGGGGCTGATCATGGCCTCCACCAGGTTCCGGGCGACGACCTTGTCTGCAGGGTCGAGAGGGAGGAGTGGCTTCAAGCCCACCCAGCCTCAGCCTTGCTTACCCCATCCTCCGCCAGCCCAGGTCCCCCTCACCGTGGGCCTCTTCCTCCAGATGAGCCAGACAGGGAGCCCCCGCAAGGATGTTTACCTGACGATAAAGACTCTCTCCAAAGGGGTGGCTGCCACTGGAAAGCACATAGTAGAACACGCAGCCTGCAGAGAAGATGTCCACTGCGCTGGTCTGGGGGGCAGAGGGACAAAGATAAGGAGGAAGCCTCTGCTCCAGGAAGTCTGCCTGGCTGCACTCTGCCCGGGGCTGGTGCGGCAGCCTGGGATTTGGTTCAGGCTAGAACTCAAGGATGCTTCCCAAGAGGCATCTCTTAGCCCTACATTCCCTCCCCTCTGCACTGGTGAAAGGGACTCATGGTTTTCATCCAGAATCTTTGTGCCCACTGAGCCTCTAGTCTCCACGCGTTATTCCTCCAGGTCTGGTGGGTGATGCTGACATGTCCGAGTGAAGCTGGCTGGGCGTGAGGCATTAAGCCAGCAGTGTGGAGTGTGACTTGGTACCGGCCCCATCCACAGGTGGCCGCTGGCACTCAGCTGCAGCTGGTTGCCTCTAGGGGACTTTCTAGGGTGGCAGAGCTTTTGATTTTATGAAAGAATCCAGAAATCTAGACTTTTATGTGGAATTTCCCAGAAGTTAAAATGGTGGCTGCAAATTAAATTCAAAACCCACAAGGCTGCTAACATCAGTGCCCTGGTTCTTGGGCCTCCACGTTGCCACTTCTAGCTCTCTCTCAACTTCAGGAGTGGGGGTGACTCTGGTCTCCCTGTGTGTTTCTCTCATCCATGCCTATGACTTCCCCCTGAACACTGACTCAAAAATCTACGATCCTCTCCAAGTGCCTCCGGGGGTCAGACACTGCTCAATGGCTCAGTTACATTAGCTCATACGCGTGTGTGCGTGCTAAATCACTTCAGTCGTGTCCGACTCTTTGTGATCCTATGGACAGCAGCCCGCCAGGTTCCTCTGTCCGTGGGATTCTCCAGGCAAGACTACCGGAATAGGTTAGCAGTTCTTCCTCCAAGGGGTTCATCCCGACCCAGGGACTGAACCTGCATCTCTTAGTCTGCGGCATTGGCAGGCAGGTTCTTTCCCACTAGAGTCACCTGGGAGAACCATTAGCCCATCTGATGCTCCCCCGAATCCTCCAGTCTGGATGGCTCTCCACTCTGGCTTCACAGTAAAGTCACTGGGGGTCGGTCACTGGGTGTAGGGCCCAGGCACTTAATTTTTTCTAGCTCCTCAGAAACTGCAGCACAGGAGAGATGAAACCCATTTTCCAGCTCAGTGCTTCTCAGCCTTGGGGCTGTTGACATTTTGGACCAGATAATTCTTGGTCCTGGAGGACGGTCCTGTGCATTGGGTGTCTCGCAAGCATCCCTGGCCTCTGCCCACTAGGTGGCAGTAGCAACTTCCCTTTCCCTGCCAAGTGGGACGACCCAAAAGGTCTCCAGACATTGCCCGGTGATGGCAAAAGTCTCCCCTGGTTGAGAACCACTGCCCTGGGGGGAAAAGGGAGGAGTTATCCCCACTTTACAGATGAAGAAACAGGCTGGGAGGAGTCAAGGAAGGCCACAGAGCAGGTGATTCAGAGCCCAGGCAGCAGAGACACTGGGCGGGGACACATGCCTGCAGACTGGGGTGGCAGGACTCACAGGGCTGTCCGGAGGCGGGACCTGCAGGAGCTCGGGCGCCATCCAGCCTTCTGTGCCCGGGATGCCCGAGCGGAGGCTGAAGCTGCAGCGACCGGCGGGCAGCTTCTTGCAGAGGCCAAAGTCTGAGAGGACCACTCTGCCCAGGCCCTGGCCGTCGGGCCCCGCAATGAGGACGTTGCCTGGCTTCAGGTCGCGGTGCACTGTGAGGGTAGAGCAGAGCTGAGAGCTGAGGGCGGCAGGCAGGGGCTCGGAGAGGGGCCGGGAGGGGCCGGTACCTATGTGTAGGGAGTGCAGGTGAGCCAGGCCCGCCGTCAGCTGCTGCAGCGCCATCCCGGGCTCCAGGCCCCAGCCGTCCAGCTCGGGGTGTTCCACGTACTGGGGAGCAGCGAGGGGCAGAGCATCACCCCGCAGCCCAGGACCCCCGGCCCCACTCCCACCCCTGGGCACAGGCCTCACCTCCCGCAGCGAGGCCCGGCAGAGCTCCAGGGCGATGTAGTGGAACTGGGGTCCCCGCTCGGTGCAGAAGTAGCGGAGCACATTGGGGTGCCTGTCTGACTCCTGCAGCAGCTGCACCTCCCGCTGGACCAGGCTGAAGCACTCACGGAGGAGCCGCTTGACTGCCACCGCCCGCCCCTCAAACTGTCCCCTGGGTGGAGGTCCAGAGGGCAGCGAAAAGGGAATCATTGGGATCCACACCCACCTTGGGGGTTCTTTGAAAGAGGGGCTCTCCAAGGGACAGTGGCCACCTCAGCCCAGCTCCTGGCTGCCACTCACCGGAAAACAAAAGTCCCACCGGCCCCGCGGCCCAGGACGTCCTTGGGGTTGAAGGAGATCTTCCCCACCACAGTAAGCTGCTCGGCTGGGGGAGAGGTGAGGGGTTCTCTGGGGGCCTCTGCCCAACGGCCGCCACCCTGCCCAGTCCAGACCCGCCCCCCCCAACCTCGATCTTTCTCTGGCCTCCTGCTTCCATGTCCTGCCAAGTCTAGCGCCTCAGGCTACTGCTTACTGCAACTGACCTAACCGTGGTGCCCCAGTTTTCTCATCTGCAAAGTGGAACTATGTCAAGGATCCTGCATAATATTACTGTGAGGATTAATGGAAAAAAGGGTTGGGGCGAGGTCTGCTCTGCTGTTCTCTTATCATTTTCCCTCTTCTCGCATTTTCTGCCCAAGTTTCTTTCCTTTCCCCACCTTCACCAGTTACTAATATACTAAACCCTTTCAACTAAGGTAGTAGCTTCAAATAGGAAAGTGAGTTTTGGCAGCCAGAAGCATGATGAAGGTGAAGGCTGTGGGAGAAAAGACGGTCCTGGGTGGTGGTTGAGGGGCATGGGGAGCAGTGGGAATGTGGATGCTGAGCTGTCTAGAATTAGTTCTAGGGTGGTAGGGAGCCCCTGGAAGGCCTTGGCTTCCTGTCACAAAGGGTGGGGTTGGATTTTCCTGATGGTCCAGTGGTTAAGAATCTGCCTGCCAGTGCAGGAGGCACGGGTTCGATCCCTGGTTTGGGAAGATTCCACATGCCGCAGGACAACTAAGCTCACACTCTGCAACTACTGAGCCCATGTGCCTAGAGCCTGTGCTCTGCAAGAAGAGAAGCCACCGCAATGAAAAGCCCATGCACCGCAACTAGAGAGGTAGCCCCCCGCTTGCAGCAACTAGAGGAAGGCCTCAGGAGCAGTGAAGACCCAGCACAGCCTAAAAGAAATAATTTTTTTTTAAGAAAGGGTGGGTGGAATTGGCTCAGGTGAATGGAGGACTGGGCAGTTACTGCTCTTCCTTTCGGGTCACCTGGGAGAGACTCCTCACAATGACCCAGGCCCGGGGCAGGCTCCTGCTCAGTCCCCAGGGGACCCCATGCACACAGCTAAGTGCATCTTTGCCTCTAGAGTTGTGTGCCCCTGAGAACACTCTCCCTAGGAAGAGCTGCCAGCTTTAGTCTCTCTAATCAGTTCTAGGAAAAGCAAATGAAAATCAGCATCAGGGATCTGTGAGCAAAGTATTAAGCTGTCCCTCAGCGCTGCTCAAGGTTATTTGCTTAAACACTCTGTCAGTGAGATGCAGGCAGCAAGTGAAATGTGTATACCCTGGACTCTCAGGATTGTGGTCCTGGGACCTTGCTGGAAGTGCATCACACACAGGCTAGCTGGGCCTGTCTCCCCGACAGCTCAGAAAGCAGGGGCGGAGTTGCCGGAAAGCCTGTTTGAACAAGCCCTGCTCAGCTGGCTCCAGGTGAGGGTCCCTGAGCACTTCCAGCTCCTCTTTTGTACCGCTCTGTACCACTCGCTTGGTTCTGCTGGTTTCCCGTCTTTTTGCATGTCTGCCTCCCCTGCCTGGATGCCCTCGGCATGAGGTGGACACTCACTACGTGCTTTCTGGGTTAGATTCAGAACTAACTCTAGATTCAGGAGGACCCTCGGTGCTGGGAGGGAGGCCAGACTTCTGGCCATGAAGTTCTTAAATGCAGAAATAATGAATCGGGAGGCTCAGTCTGCACACACATATTCACCATCATTTGCTCGGCCTTCTATATCATGATAACGGAGAAGCAACAAACGCAGGAGAAGTTCTAAAGGAATCAAAAGTCGTCGCATGGTGGGGACGTGATGTGTGGTCAGAATCCCCTCTGAGATCCCCAGGAATATGTGATGCACCGTGTTGCTTCTTTTACACGGGTTGGGAAACCATTCTAGCTGGTTACCTACTTCATGGGCATTCAAACAGAGATACCATCCCGAAGTTGACCTGCTTCTGAGTTCCTGAGCTGCTACTTACTGGCTTTGTGAGTCTGGGGTGGGAGTGTCATGTACCTTTCTGCCTTCAATTTCCTCTTCCATAAAGTCAGCATAATGACAGTATCCACCTTGTGGATATGCGTTCATACATGCACAGTATTTAGAAAGGGCCCGGCGTACAATAAGTGCCATATAAATGTTAGCTCTCAGTTTTTGCTGGTTCAGGCTTCATTGTGCCCACTTGCCCCTGAATGTACCATGTAGCCAGCAGTCCTGGAGGACACCCTACCAAGCACGTGTAGATACGCTTGCGGAGGTTAAATGAGAGTGGGGCAGGGCTCCACTGCAGATTTTGTGAACCACGGAAAGGTCCTGAGGAACATTCCTTTCCCTGCACCGAGAGGAGGACCAAGGGTTCCAAGGTCAGAGCTCCTGACATAGAGGTCTTAAGAACATGTTAGGGGCTGCCACAAGGAGCGGAGGGCTTTTCTGGAGAGTGGTGCTCGAAGCTTTCCTGCCATCTGCCACGTGTGTTTTTTTGACTCTCCCTGCACAAAAGATTTCAATACTCTGGACTCCAAATTGCTGCATATTGAATGGGCAAGTCCCAGCCATTAACTCTGCCTATTCCTCACACCTGCTCAGCACGTATTCACTCTGCATGTATTTATTGAGTTGAGAGTGCTGTCTAAGAATCTCTGGCGGCCAGTGTCAGTCACTAACTCAACAGGTAATTCCTGAGTCAAGTTCTGGGTCCAGATTGCAGCAGTAAGCAAGGCAGGCTTAGCCCAAGCACCTGTTCTCCAGTTTCCCACAGTCCCCACCACTCCCTATTCTCTCTCCTACACGACTGCTTCTCTTCTTTGCTTTATCCACCTGACCTACCCGTGAGCATGAGTTTGCAACCCTCCTTTCAGCTTCCAGAATGTGCACCCTGCTTTCTCGCATCTCTGAACCTTCACCTGTGCTCTTGGGGCCACCTGGAGGGCTCCTGCTCCACTCTGCCCTGCTCACCTGGGTAATTCCTTCTTCTCTTTGGGATCAGAGCCTAGACTTCACTTTGAGGACACTTCCTATGTTCCCACATCGGAGCTCCATGACCATCCTCTGTGTTCCTACAGCTCCCTGTATCCTTCCATCCCCATCACAGCATTTATCACAACACTTAATAATTACCTGTCCCTTCCATGCTTTCCTAGAAGTTATGAAACTACCAAAGTAAAGCTTATTAAAATTTAAAGAAAGTAAAAGAAATAGGTTTCTTTTAAAGTGCAGAGGGAACTCAATATTATATACAGATTGTTACCACTGAGTTTTGTCACTAAATGACTGTGCCCTAGCTGGGGATTTCATTTTCTTGGAGTCTTGTCCTGAAGCACTGATAATACTTTGACTGCTTTTTCATAGTGAGTAAAAAAGTTTGAGTATTTCATGTAACAGGGAGCCTGGATGAACCAGAGTTTGGAATTCAATATCCTCATTTCTCTTCCTCTGTGGGTTAGTGGTACCTACAGACCCACGAGGGCACTGAGGAGATGTCGGGGAAAGGAATTCCATCCCGTCAGTAACTGGGTCTCGCAGACCATGGTGGTGAGGGACAACCTCGGGATGATGGTGGGAGGAACAGCAAGGTCTTTTGACAAGAACCACCTGGGATGACATGGAGTCTGGGTCATCTGGGGAAAGACTCAGCTTGAGTCAGGAGGTCCAAGGAGGAGTGTTTCAGGGTTCAATGGGTGAGTGTTATGCGGACCCACCCAGAACCAGTAAAGTGACCGGAACTGCAACCTTCAGGGCTCAGGCAACTCTGCAGTGGGGGGCTTTCTACAGGAGCTGAGCCCCCAGGAAGGAAGCTGCTTTCCTCTCAGCACAGGGTTGGGGGCAAACACAGGGGGAACTTTGGAAGCAGCATGGGAGCATCCCACCAAATATGGGGCGGACTTCAGGCTGAGTTAGCGAGGCAGCAGAGTAGCTCCACGGTAGGAGGCAGTGGCTTGAGCAGTGCCCCCAAAGCAGGAGAGAAGTAGCCTGGACTGACCAATAAAAGCACACAGAATTTCCCTGGGGCATCCCACAGATTCCAGAGGAAGCTTGAAAGGGCTTCTTTATAGGATGAAATTGAGAGAAGAGAGGAAAAATGTTTAAAAAAATAAAAAGCCCTAAAGAGAAAAGGAACCAAAGGGTACCTAGGTAATTTACTATTATTGTTATTATTACCAAATATGATATTATTTTAACACACATTAATAACATCAGCTTGGCATGATTTAATAATAGTGGGGATGGTAAACCTGTTATATGAGGTGATGTAATGGAGTAGGTGTTATCATTCCCATTTGACAGATAAGAAAACTGAAGCTCAGCGGAGTCAAGCAATTTATCAAAATTAACAGTTAGTGGACTTAGATCTATACCAGTTCTATCTGTATCCAGGGTCCCTGAACATAATGACAACAGTAAAAGTGATGGCAAACATTTCTAGAGGGCTCAGCTACACAGCAGGACTATTCAAAGTTCTCTCCTATGAACTTATTTAGTGTTGGCTTCCCTGGTGGCTTCGTGGTAAAGAGTCCGCCTGCCAAGGCAGGAGACATGGGTTGGATCCCTGGTCAGAAAGACCCCCTTGGAGAAGGAAATGGGAAACCCACTCCGGTCTTGTTGCCTGGGAAATCCCACGGACAGAGGAGCCTGGTGGGCTACAATCCGTGGGGTCGCAAAAGAGTCAGACACAACTTGGCAGCGGAACAACAGCAATCCCACTATAGGGGCTTCCGATAATCTGACTTTGGAGCTAAACCTCCCTTTCTCTTTTCTGTCGCTGACTCTGTCCTTTCCTGTTCATGTGAGCTCACCTTCAGGGTCTTCCAGTGGCTGGCCTTGCTCTGGGGGATTCTGAAGCCTCTTCTGGCTCTGAAGGGTGGCACTGGCGGGCTGGGGCTGAGCATCCTGTGAGATGTCAGAAGGGCCTGCAGGTGGCAGGGGGGCCTGGTGCTGCTGCTTCTCTGCCAACTGCTGCTGCTGCTGCTGAAACATGGGGGCCTAAGAGGGCTAGACCCTGGCCAGCCCTGCCCCATGATGGGCCCAGAGGCTGCGCCTGAGATGGCTGGTCCCTGGAGCACTGGCATAAAGAGCACAGTATTGAGGGACCTGGGAGCTGCTAAGAGGAAGGCAGGGGACAGAACTGGACCTGCGTGAGGAAGAAACTCGCTAAGTGGTCTTGGAGAGGAGCAGAGTTCCTTTAGGAAGACCGTAAGATGGACCTGAGGTCAGAGGTGATGGGCTTACCTGCCGCATTAGGAAGAGAATCCATCCTCCCAGGAGGAGAGCAGTGAGACTGGCTGCCAGCAGGTCTTGGGGTCCCAGGCCTGGATACAGCACTGAGGTTTTCTTCTCAGGATGAAGCTCCAGGTCCGGAGGTTCCTCCCGGCTCAGGCTCAGGAGCTGAGGACAAAGGGGCTTTCACTCTTGGCAGCCCCTCCTGCTATGGAACCCCTAACCCTTATTCATCACGCAGTACAAGGCTGGGCTTAGCTGAAGGGGTGGAGAGTGAGTGGTCTACATGATGGCAAATCTGGCACTCTCCGTGGTGCTGAAAATTGTGGTGCCCCAGGAGACCTGGGGTGTCACTAAAAAACCCAGATACTCTTAGACATCACCAAAAAATACAAGTATCTACCTCCAGAGATTCTGAATTCAGTGAGTTCCTAGGTGGTCTCCTAGGTGATTCTGATGAGCAACCAGACTTGAGAATCATGTCATTCTGAGAACAGAGCACACCTGTTCCTTCTAACCTTGAACGACTAGCGACTCTTGTCCAGTCCTCTCCCAGGAGGGCATACTTTTCTAGTTTTTCCATTTCCATTTTCTCACTTGATAAATCTTTTGCCACCTCTAAGCTGAAGAATAAAAAAACCATGACCTGTGTTTCACAATTTAGATAGCCAATACCATTTTGACACTTGTAACACTTTTTCTGGCAATAACCACAAAAAAGTTTTTCTTCTGAGAAACTGAGGTCAGTTGACCCACCTCAAATGTTATGCCTAGAAGCCTGAGGAAAATGTCCAGGGCTGTCCACCCCTGCGGCATCTCCCCACAGGCCCTCCGCCCATAGAGCACTGACCTCCAAGAAGAGAGTTGGAGCCTGGATGCTTTCTGAGGGTCTGGTCCCAGAAGCCCCACCCCCAGGGGTGGGATGGACTCTCAGCATGGTGGTGTGCAGGACTGGGGGTGGCTCATGGTGTCCTAAGAGGCAGGGATGAGGTCAGTGGGCTGAAGGTGACCTCAGCCTTCTAGCTCAGAAGCTGGGCTCACAGGTCCTTTGAGTTTGGGTGGAAGGGGTCTCACCGATGAGAAGCCACTGGCTAGGGAGGGCCACGCTGCCTGAGGGGTATCTGACAGCGGTGCTAGGTGAGCCCTCTCGCTCTCCTGAGATTTGGAGTGTCACCTCCTCTGTGGTGGGGCCATCGGTGGGGGCCAGGGTCAGCCCACGAGGCTATGGCAGAAGATGGAGAGTGATGAGTGATGGCAGGGGGCTTCTCTCCTGCCTCATCCCCTCTTTCCAGCCCCTCAGAGGCCCTTTCTCACCACTAGGGACACCCCAGTGTGAACCAGAGCTTTAGAGACATAGAAGCCAGCTTCATCCTTTCCCACATACAGTGTCGTCCTAGTGGGAGAGAGGAAAGGGCAGAAGAATGAGAGAAGGTGGTGAGCAGTCTCAGTCCCATAGTACAGGTGTCCTTATATTGTCCCCGCCCACGCTTACTCTGGCTTGGGTCATGTGACTTGCTTTGGCCAATATGATGATACCAAAGGAGACAATCAGAGGCTTGAGAAACGTTTGTGCATCGGGGCTTGCCTTCTCATAGGGTTCTTTGGAACCCCGAGGCCACCACAAGAGGAAAACCAGGTTACTGTGTAGGGGTATGAGAGACCTTATTTGATACCCCATAGGCCAAATAGTCCACTGACTATGAGATAGGTGAGTGAAGTCATTCTAGATTGTCCAGGCTCAGCCAAGCTGCCGGCTGGCTGCCCAACCAGAAGACCACTCAGCTGACCCACAGAACCTTGAAAAATAAGGACTGTTCATTCTGAAACCCTAAATTTTGGGAGTGATTGGTTATACAGCTAAAGCTAATGATACAAACTCTACAGTCATTGCTTCTAAATCTGCTTCTAGCCCAGACCTCTTCCAGGAGCTCAGTTTGCTAAATCTGAACTCATCACTTCGTTCCTTACCTGCTTCTCTTCCTCCTCCCTGCTTCTTCCTCCCATTCCTCCTCCTCCCCTAATTCCTCCTCCAGTGTTCCCTACTTTGAAAACAACAGCACTCGTGTGCTTCCAGAAACCTGAGGGCAATTAGTGACTCCTTGCTCACCATCATCAACCTTTCTAATCACCAAATACTGTCTTTTCCTCTTAATATCCGTTAGCCTTCACTTATTTCCACCTCCAGTGTTTCTGTCCTAGTCCAGGATGTCTTCTTCTTTTGCCTCAACTAATGCAATGTTCTGTGCCTGCATCCTCCCCACAACACTACGATACTCTTTACACTGTAGCCAGTTATCTTTCTGAAATGAAAATATGATCAAATCACTTCTTCATCTAAAACCTGCCAATGGCTTCTCCTTAACCTTATCCTAAACCCTTCAAATGATCTGACAAGATCCCTGTTTAACAGCCTCAGACCTTATCCTCCGCTCAGAGCTGTGCTCCTGCCTTGTTTTGTTAACTTTCTCGGTTTCCTGGCTGCTATGATCTGTCTCTCTCTCATTTCCTCTTCACCCTTTAGGTTTCAACTTGTATGTCCCTTCCTCTAGGAAAGTTTCTATGATTGCCTCCTGCCCCCAGTCTTGATTTAAGTGCCCTTTTATACATTCCCATGATACACCATACTTCTCTCATCCCTTATCATACCATAGCATGATTACCTCTTTACACACCTGTCTCTTGCACTAGACTCTGAGATTTATGTAGATCGGAACACTGGCTATATTACTGTACTCCCAGAGTCTAGCAAGTGATTGCTATGTAGCAAGTGCTCAATTAATATTTGGAGAACCCACTTAATGAATGGATAATCCCTGATTTTCCCGTCTGTCTCCTGGCTCCCCAAGATGGGGACACTAAGGTATGCGGTGTTATAAGGAAGGGTCATTTTTAAGGTTTTTAAAAATCAATAAACACATGTGCCTGTGTGTTTCGTCTCTTCAGTCATGTTCAACTCTTTGCGACCCTATAGACTGTAGCCCACCAGGCTCCTCTGTCCATGGGATTCTCCAGGCAAGAAATTGGAGTGGGTTCCCATGCCCTCCTCCAGGGGATCTTCCCGACCCAGGGATGGAACTCCCATCTCCTGCATCTCCTGAACTGCAGGCAGATTCTTTACCACTGAGCCACCGGGAAAGCCCCAGTAAACACATAGTACCTACCAATCAGAACAGATGCCAGCTGTAGCACTGGGGAGCAGACATGGAGGCCCTTCCTTGGCCAGATTTTACCCTATCAGTTGCTGAGCAGTGAGGCTAGCCAGGGGTCCTGGGAGCACACGGTGAGCATGCAGGGCACTGGTTATTTACCAAACTGTGAAATACTGTGACGCTTGGTCCAGCTGTACTGTTGTGTCATGGTTGGACATCACACCTGCCCATTGGACCTGGGCTACACTGGTCAGAATACTTCCAGAAGCTCCTCCCCGGCCCCCAGACATGGGCACTTACAGCAGCTGGGTGCCTAAGGCAGAGAAGTGGGTGGCCGTGTCCTGGGGGCCCGAGGCTGGCAGTCGGATGTGGCCCCAGCGGAGAGCGAGGAAGTGCAGGGTGTCTCGAGCCAGTGTGAGGTGGGGTAGCTGGCGCAGGTTCTCCTGGTGCCATGTGTAGACACCCACCACAGGGACGCCCAAGTCCTGTGTCCACAGCACTGCCCCGCTCCCTGGGTCCACAGTCAGCAGCAGGCCCATCCCGCAGGATGCCAGGTAGCTCATGTCTGCCGGGAAAGATGGTTGCAGAGATGTGGTCAGGGAGCCCTGCCCTGAGGCACTTTGCAGCATCTTGGGGTGGGGAAGCTACTTTGAGGGTGGGCTGTCCGCAGGGCCCCTCAGGTGTGTGGAGGTCAGGTGAGATCACCTGGAGGGTTATCAGGACATGGGAAGTTCACTGGGTCACTTGGATCAGGCTCAGCGGGACAGTTGTGTAAGATGTAGGGGTGAGCTGAGGTCATCCGAAGTCAACTCCTGTGTGTGAATCAGTCCTTGTCACTTAGGATGTGGGGAAGTCAGTCATGTTCTGGCTGTTGGTCAGTCAGGGTGGTCTGGACACATGTGGGTAGCATGGGAGTCATTCAGAATGTGAAGGGGGCTCAGTTAGGGGCCTTGTGGGTGTCACCTGTGATGTGTCAGGGTCGCCTGTGTGAGTTCTCAGGTGGAATGGTGGAGTCAGGGTCTGGAGTGGCTTAGGGCACCTTCGGGGTCATTCAGGCATTTAGGAAGGGTAGTTACTATTATCGGAGAAGGCAATGGCAAGCCACTCCAGTACTGTTGCCTGGAAAATCCCATGGACGGAGGAGCCTGGTAGGCTGCAGTCCGTGGGGTCGCTAAGGGTCGGACACGACTGAGCGACTTCACTTTCACTTTTCACTTTCACACATTGGAGAAGGAAATGGCAACCCACTCCAGTGTTCTTGCCTGGAGAATCCCAGGGACGGGGGAGCCTGGTGGGCTTCCATCTATGGGGTCACACAGAGTCGGACACGACTGAAGTGACTTAGCAGCAGCAGCAGTTACTATTATTTTTTTAAACACAACATGATTATATTTTAATACAGAACCAAAATACCGAATACCAGAGTAAATTGATGGCAATAAAATACGGTGTTTCATCTGCATTGCGTAATAGATGGCTGACACCCTTAGTCAAAAATGAGTTCTTAGAAACCAGTAACAGAGACATTGATATACTAAGGGAAATGAAGAAAAAAACACCCCAAAACAGAAGGAAATGAAATAACACAAGTGACTCCTTTGGATTAAGCATATATGAAGATGACCGAGCTGAACAATAACAGAAGAAAAGCAATTTCTTTGTAATGTTATATTCAGTTCAGTTCAGTCACTCAGTTGTGTCCGACTCTTTGCGACCCCATGAATCACAGCACACCAGGCCTCCCTGTCCATCACCAACTCCTGGAGTTCACCCAAACTCATGTCCATCGAGTCGGTGATACCATCCAGCCATCTCATTCTCTGTCATCCCCATCTCCTCCCACCCCCAATCCCTCCTAGCATCAGACTCTTTTCCAGTGAGTCAACTCGTCGCATGAGGTGGCCAAAGTATTGGCGTTTCAGCTTTAGCATCAGTCCTTCCAATGAACACCCAGGACTGATCTCCTCTAGAATGGACTGGTTGGATTTCCTTGCAGTCCAAGGGACTCTCAAAAGTCTTCTCCAGCACCACAGTTCAAAAGCACCAATTCTTCGGCGATCAGCTTTCTTCACAGTCCAACTCTCACATCCATTCATGACCACGGGGAAAACCACAGCCTTGACTAGACGGACCTTGGTTGGCAAAGTAATGTCTCTGCTTTTTAATATGCTATCTAGGTTGGTCATAACTTTCCTTCCAAGGAGTAAGCGTCTTTTAATTTCATGGCTGCAATTAGCATCCGCAGTGATTTTCGAGCCCAGAAAAATAAAGTCTGACACTGTTTCCACTGTTTCCCCATCTATTTCCCATGAAGTGATGGGACCAGATGCCATGATCTTCGTTTTCTGAATGTTGAGCTTCAAGCCAACCTTTTCATTCTCCTCTTTCACTTTCATCAAGAGGCCTTTGAGTTCCTCTTCACTTTCTGCCATAAGGGTAGTGTCATCTGCATATCTGAGGTTATTGATATTTCTCCCGGCAATCTTGATTCCAGCTTGTGCTTCTTCCAGCCCAGCGTTCCTCATGATGTACTCTGCATATAAGTTAAATAAGCAGGGTGACAATATACAACCTTGACGTACTCCTTTTCCTATTTGGAACCAGTCTGTTGTTCCATGTCCAGTTCGAACTGTTGCTTCCTGACCTGCATACAGGTTTCTCAAGAAGCAGGCCAGGTGGTCTGGGATTCCCATCTCTTTCAGAATGTTCCACAGTTTATTGTGATCCACACAAAGGCTTTGGCATAGTCAATGAAGCAGAAATAGATGTTTTTCTGGAACTCTCTTGCTTTCTCCATGATCCAGCAGATGTTGGCAATTTGATCTCTGGTTCCTCTGCCTTTTCTAAAACCTGCTTCAACATCTGGAAGTTCACGGTTCACATATTGCTGAAGCCTGGCTTGGAGAATTTTGAGCATGACTTTACTAGCGTGTGAGATGAGTGCAATGTGCGGTAGTTTGAGCATTCTTTGGCATTTCCTTTCTTTGGGATTGTAATGAAGACTGACCTTTTCCAGTCCTGTGGCCATTGCTAAGTTTTCCAAATTTGCTGGCATATTGAGTGCAGCACTTTCACAGAATCATCTTTCAGGATTTGAAATAGCTCAATTGGAATTCCATCACCTCCACTAGCTTTGTTCATAGTGATGCTCTCTAAGGCCCACTTGACTTCACATTCCAAGATGTCTGGCTCCAGGTGAGTGATCACGCCATCGTGATTATCTTCGTCGTGAAGATCTTTTTTGTACAGTTCTTCTGTGTATTCTTGCCACCTCTTCTTAATATATTCTGCTTCTGTTAGGTCCATACCATTTCTGTCCTTTATAGAGCCCATCTTTGCATGAAATGTTCCCTTGATATCTCTAATTTTCTTGAAAAGATCTCTTGTTTTTCCTATTCTGTTGTTTTCCTCTATTTCTTTGCATTGATCGCTGAGGAAGGCTTTCTTATCTCTCCTTGCTATTCTTTGGAACTCTGCATTCAGATGCTTATATCTTTCCTTTTCTCCTTTGCTTTTCGCTTCTCTTCTTTTCACAGCTATTTGTAAGGCCTCCTCAGACAGCCATTTTGCTTTTTTGCATTTCTTTTCCATGGGGATGGTCTTGGTCCCTGTCTCCTGTACAATGTCACGAACCTCCGTCCAGAGTTCATCAGGCACCCTATCTATCAGATCTAGTCCCTTAAATCTATTTCTTACTTTCACTGTATAATCATAAGGAATCTGATTTAGGTCATATCTTAATGGTCTAGTGGTTTTCCCTACTTTCTTCAATTTCAGTCTGAATTTGGCAATAAGGAGTTCATGATCTGAGCCACAGTCAGCTCCTGGTCTTGTTTTTGCTAACTGTATAGAACTTCTCCATCTGTGGCTGCAAAGAATATAATCAAATATTACCCAAGATTAAAAATCTAACATTTGTACAGTTTTAGGAAGCATACCCACACAGGGAAGGGCAGTCATTATATCAAGGGGGGGTGGTGACTCTGGGGATGGTCACTCAGGGTCATCTCTCAGGGATCCGTCAACACTGGGGGTCAGTTGGGACACGCAGGGACTGCTCAGGTGTGCAGGGGTTGCTTGGGGGTCACTTGGGGTCTGGGGAGTACCCAGGGTGACCTGGCTGGGCTCACTACAAGTGTGAAGGAGTCAAGATGCTGAAAGCTTCTCAGGGTACAGGAGGGTCAGAGTGTGCGTGTTGAGTGGGTGACCTAGGCTGTCCATCAGGAGGGTGTCATTCAGTATGTGGGATCCCTCAGGGGGTCAGATGGGTCTGAATGTGGTGTGGTTTGGTCATGGATGCCACTCAGGGTTCCTCGAGTTGGGGACCTTGTTCTAAGGTGGGGCCAGGGCAGGGAGACACTCACATTTACCAGGTGAGCCATCCACGGGGGGTGCGGAGTAGCGGCGGAAGGTGGTGTTCCAGCGCAGGGTTGGGGTTCTGGGGTCGTGCATGGTGACTGTGTACTCTGGGGACACCCAAGAAGCAGGGTTACCAGGAATGCCTATATGATGCTCCTCCACCCCGACCCAGGGGATCTCATTTTGTGGAGGCAGGGGCTTCCCTGAACACCCAGCCTGCAGGCCAAAGTCTGTGAGCATCACCATGGCCGAACCAAGTTTGTTTTGTTACTGCCATGTCCCTGGCTCCGTGTTCAGTGCTCAGTGACGAGTTTATTGACTGACAGAGTGATTGACTGGCCCGAACTCAGCATGGAGAGCAATTGCCAGACCTGGGCAGAGCCAAAGCAGGGGCTGTCCAGAGCTTGGGGAGCAGCTGGGGTCTGACTCACGCGTCCGGCCGATGTAGAGGCGGGGGGCAGAGGGTTGCTCTGTGGTCAGCGTCATCTGCGTCTTCCCTGACTCAGGGTCCACCACAAACCAGGCATCCTGCTTCCGGCCTGTAGAGGTGGGAAGGGTGCCCTCTCTCTAGATGACCTGGAGAGGGTGTGCAACCTGTCTGCACCGTGCCCCTCTGGCCTGGCCAGACCTCGGTCCCGTCCCTGCTGGACTAGGACCCCAGGCTGGAGGGATGCTTACCTGTGTAGAAGACGCCATCAGAGCTGCGACACGGGGAGGCGTGAACCAGCTCAGGGATGGTGAAGGGCAGCCTCTGGGGAGCAGGAAGAGCAGAGAAACATATGCAACCTATTCGCTGGGCACAACGATGATCATATCCATTTCCCGAGAGGCTGAATAACTTGGCTAATGTCACACAGCTGTAAGTAGCAGAGCCAGCTTCCAGAACCCACACAATTAACCACTCTGCTACACAACCTCTGAAGGAGCTGCAGTAAATCCCACCCCCAGCTCCAAGATGCCACCTGATCATGCACTCCTGGACTAACAACCTCAGAAACACTCGCTGAGACTTGAAAATTTCAGTGGCCATGACGGCCTCGGAGATGCTGGGGAACTGTGCCAGATTAAGGGACACCCAGAAGAAAAGCCTGGCTTCCTTGGTGGCTCAGATGGTAGAGAATCTGCCTGCAATGCAGGAGACCCGGGTTCGATCCTTGGGTTGGGAAGATCCCCTGGAGAAGGGCATGGCAATCTGCTTCAATATTCTTGCCAGGGAAATCCCATGGATAGAGGAGCCAGTGGGCTACAGTTCATGGGGTTGCAAAGAGTCGGACACGACTTAGTGACTGACACTGTCACTTTCAAGAAACATGAGGACCAGATGCAAGGGGTGATCTTGGTTCAAGGTCTGGGCTGAAAACAATAAAGCACACCACTGGGACACTTGACAAAATTAATACGGGACTTCTCTGGTGGTCTAGTGGTTAAGAATCCATCTGCCAATGCAGAGGATATGGGTTTGATCCCTGGTCTGGGAAGATCCCACATGCCCCACAGTAACTAAGCCCGTACACTGTAACACCTGAGCCTGAGCACTCTGGAGCCTGTGAGAGGCAACTAGAGAGCAGCCCCCACTTGCCACACAGCCAGAACCAAATAACGAATCAAATAAAGTCCTTTACAAATGAAACATTAACATGGACTGTGGATGAGATAATACTATTTCCTCAATGTTCAATCTCCTGATTTTGAGAATTTAAACAACTCAGGTTGTGTAGGAGAAAGTCTTTGTTTAGGACTACACAACGATGCTTTAGGAATAAAGGGGCAGAATGTCTGCAACTCTTTCTCAAAGAGCTCAGGAAAAGAAACTGTATATATACACATGTAATAGTATCTATCTGTATCTATAGGTAAACACATGTGGAATATTATCTATCTATATCTATTAAGATAGAATAATATCAATTTTAAATATACATGTTTAATATTATCTATCTATATCTATCTATTAAGATAGAATAATATACATTTTATATATATGAAAGTGAAAGTGCAAGGCACTCAGTCATGTCCGACTCTTTGCAATCCCATTGACAGTCCATGGAATTCTCCAGGCCAGAATACTGGAGTGGGTAGCCTTTCCCTTCTCCAGGGGATATTCCCAACCTAGGGGTTGAACCCAGTCTCCTGCATTGCAGGCGGATTCTTTACCAGCTGAGTCACAAGAGAAGCCCAAGAATACTGGAGTGGGTAGCCTATCGCTTTCCACCTGATCTTCCCGACCCAGGAACTGAACTGGGGTCTCCTGCATTGCAGGCAGATTCTTTACCAACTGAGCTATCAGGGAAGCCCTTTATATACATACATACATAAATATATATATACATATACACACACACATACATGTAATATTATCTACTATATATATCTACTAAGAGAGAATAATCGGAGAAGGCAATGGCAAGCCACTCCAGTACTCTTGCCTAGAAAATCCCATGGATGGAGGAGCCTGGTAGGCTGCAGTCCGTGGGGTCGCTAAGGGTCGGACACGACTGAGCGACTTCACTTTCACTTTTCACTTTCACACATTGGAGAAGGAAATGGCAACCTACTCCAGTGTTCTTGCCTGGAGAATCCCAGGGACGGGGGAGCCTGGTGGGCTTCCGTCTATGGGGTCACACAGAGTCGGACACGACTGAAGTGACTTAGCAGCAGCAGCAGCAGCAAGAGAGAATAATAAAGTGAAAGTGATAAGATGTTAAAAAAATCGATGCAGCTGGGTAAAGGGAAAAAACAATTGCTCTGTACTATCCTTGCATTTTTTCCTTAGGTTTGAAACTATATCAAAGTGAAAAAAAAAAAATCCCCAAACTCCACGTACAGAGCTCTTAGACGACAGCGCCCCAGGCACAAACAAGTGCTGAGTCAGGATGGACAACACAAGAAGGCAATACGACCGACAGCTGGCGTGTAAGGTTAGCGCGGTGATGGGACAGCGCGGAAGCCGAGGGCACCTGACGCAGGTGTGAGGGACGGAAGGGCTGGAGGAAGACGCTTAGCGGCGCGTTCATTCGCTCAGTCATTTCACCTGTTACTAGCTGGGTTGCTGGGGCCCAAGTGCCTTTCTGCACAGAGTTACGTTTCTGGTGTGTGTGATCATGAAAGAAAACACATAAACGACAATGCCGGGCAGTGGTAACCGTCATTAAAACAAACTCAGAAAACCAGGATAGAGAGTGATTAGAGACGCTGTTTCACATAGGGAGGCTAGAGAGTGAGAACTCAAGCTGAGGGAGCGGTGAGGCTCAGGAGCATGCGGAGGGCAGAGGGACAGAATGCTGAGACCACCAGCAGGGCCCCCTGCTGACGAGCCCAAGTGGCACGTCTGAGGAACAGCCAGGAGGCCAGTGCACTGGGAGTCGAATGGAGACGGGCAGACGGAAGTGGAGGCGAGCTGGAGGCGAGATCAAGGGCTGGAAAGGACTTTGCGGTTTAAACTGGGCCTTGGGGGATGAATAGGAACCAGCGTGGGGAAGGGGAGCACGTTTCACAAATACTCTGGCTCTCCTTCTGGGCTCCTGGTAAGATTACCCATCTTTTGTGCTTAAAGTGGGCACAGCCATGAAACCCACTTTAGCCGAAAGGAGGGAGCATGTCACTTGCCACGCTCTTTGGTGTGGGAGAAGCCCAGGTTGAGACGGAGCATCGGACAGCTTGGGTCTGCAGGAGGCCAGTGGACAGGGCCCCCGAGGACCCACGTGGGTCACACGGTGTGAGCAGGAGAGCAAGCCCTATGGATCCACGGGGATGTGTGTGCTGGAACCCAGGCAGTCTGGAACCCCATGGGGAAAATCTGGGTGAAGCCCCAGAGCTGGCATATTCAGGAAATTAATCAGTGTGAGTGTGTGCACGTGTGTGTGCACATAGGTGCCCGTGGGTGAGTGAAGATGCTGCCCGAGTGAGCTGGTCCTGATGTGCTTTGTTGGGGCAACTGGACTTCATCCCAGAGGCAGGGGAGTGATGTCACCGACAGCCACACCTGCCCCATAAGACCCGATGGCGGACACACAGCTGGATGAATAGGTCTGCTCTCTGCCTCTCTCCAGGGAGACATACTTGTGTGGATTCCATCAATGGGCGCCCTGTGCTCTGGCTTCCATTGGGGCTGGGATAAAGGAAGGGGCAGGAACAGGGGGAGGGTTCCCTGGGCCCCTCTCCCAGAGTCATCGTGGACTGGCTGTGCCTCTCCCCCAAAGGCCTCCTGTCACATGGTCCTCTCCCCAAACCCCTTCCAGCTCCAGGTAGTGATAACTGCTTCCCCCATCGGCTTAGAGCTGATAAATAGCACCCCACAGTATGGGTCATAGAACTCGGCACCCTGCCTTCCAGTCTCCTACCCTCAGCCCCGTGGGTAGCTCAGCTGATAAAGAATTCGCTTGCAAAGAAGGATACCCCAGTTCAACTCCTAGGTCGGGAAGATCCCCTGGAGAAGGGATAGGCTACCCATTCCAGATTCTTGGACTTCTCTGGTGGCTCAGATGGTAAAGAATCTACCTGCAATGAGAAAGACCTGGGTTCTTCCCTGGGTTGGGAAGATCCCCTGGAAGAGGGCATGGCAACCCACTCCAGTACTATTTGGGCAAACTTCAGGAGATGTTTTGGAGAGATGGCGAGGGACAGACAGGCCTGGCGTACTGCAGTCCATGGGGTCGCAAAGAGTCAGACACGACTGAACAACAACACTAGGCCCCCATCTTTGTAAGTAACCCCATTAATAAAACGTCCTTCAGCTCTCCAGTAGGAGTGTGCTGTCTGTTTGCTGGGGCCTGCGTGTTGGACACACCATAGACACACCAACATTTCTTATCAATTCAGTTTCCTAATCAGAGTAAGCCCATCCTGGCAGGGCTCCCACAGCAGTCAGAGCTCTGACACGGCTGGCCTCTGCGCTTGGCCACGTGACCAGCTTTGGCTAATGAGACATTAGTGAATGTAATACAGGCAGCCTCCACATCCAGGGGTTCTGCACCCACAGATTCAACCAATTGCAGATTGAAAATATTTTTTTTGGGAAGAAAAAAAAAAAAGCTTCAGAAAGTTCCAAAAAGCAAAACTTGACCTTGCTGCACACCTGGCAACTGCTTACATGACATTTACATTGTATTAGGTCTTAGAAGTAATCTAAGATGGTTTAAAGTATATGCAAGGGTATCTTTAGGTTATATGCAAATACTGTGCTGTTTTACATAAAGGATTTGAGCACCCTCTGATTTTGGTGGTGGGAGCTTGACCTGGAACTGATCCTCTGTGGATACTAAGGGATAAGAGAATAAGCAAAGATTGAAAACTGCTCATGCCCTGGCCTTGCCCCCTCCTGCCACTTCTGATTCCCTTGTTGATACCATGTGAACAAGTCCAGGCTTATCTGCTTAAATATGAGAGACCCCTGTCCCAGTGGCCCCTGTCAAAAGCCAGCCAACTACCAACCAGCTTTCAGAAAAAGAGCCAGTTGACCGACAGCTGACCACAGATGCTTGAGCAAGACCATCCGGATGAGTCCAGCCTCAACTGTCATCCCATGAAAATGAGTTAAATTGTCTGCATTTGAAGTTTGAGTTTGGGGGCAGCCTCTTATTTAGCAAAAGGTAACTGATACACGGGCTTCCCAGCAGTAAAGAATCCACTGGCCGTTGTAGGAGATGCAAATTCAACCCCTGAGTAGGGAGGATCCCCTGGAGAAGGGCATGGCAACCCACTCCAGTACTCTTGCCTGGAGAATCCCATGGACAGAGGAGCCTGGTGGGCTACAGTCTGTGATGTTGCAAAGAGTAGGACATGACAGCAACTAAACAACAACTAATACATAGGTCTCCCCTAAAAACCCTCAGAGCCCCTGGAGAAGCTCCTGACACTCTCAGAGACCTGACAGTCAGCCTTCTGTACAGATACAGCCAGAGTCAATCCCACTCCCAACCTCGACAGGCCCCTCCAGACAGCCTTGCCCTACTGCTCTCAGACTTTATCCTCCACAGGACACTCAGATTCTGGCCCTACAGCCCCCTCAGTACCCTGGCTAACAGAAGTCCTGATCCTTGCCCATCCAAGCACAGTACGAAACATACCATTAATCCTTGTTGTTTCTGGGTCCCCAAGATGTACAGGCTGCCATCAGCTGGGTCTGAGAGAAAGACTGTCCTGTGGGGCAGAGGAACGGGGGAAGGTTCGTTCATGCCTCCTGATTCCAAGAGGGCCCCTTCCCTCCAACTTCCCTGCCAGTAGGAGCCCACCCCTGGGAGGAGGCACCACAGAGCTCCAGACCTGAATTTCTTCCCTTCCTTCCAGCCCACCCGCCCCTCCAGGCAACCCTGGCTTCCCCATCTCCCAGCTGTCCGTGCTTTGAGAGAGCACAATCCACTTACTCTGTGACGTACGTTGGCCCCTGGATGATGGGATCTGCAGGGACAATGACATGACCATGAGCAGTCCCCTCCAGACTCTCCGTTGAAAGGCATACCTCACATTGGTACTTACCATGTGCCGGACACCAAGCAAGCATTCTGTCATGAGTGTAATGTAATACCTCTCCTGTAGGTAGGGTCGTTACCCTTGGCCCCATTTTACAGGTGAGGACATTGAGGCTCAGAGAGGTGAAGTGACTTTTCCAAGGCCACCCAGCCTGGGTAAGTGGTAAAGCTGACTGAAGACACCTAAGTATTGGATTCTAGACCCTATGCTCTTATCCTGAGGTGACCTCCCCCAGCTCGAGGTCCAAGGAGTGAGGAGTGACAGCCCTTCTTTACCATCTTTCAGCGTCCACTTCAAGTCTCCTGTCTGCTTGCTCAGTGCGTGGAGACTTCCATCCAGGGTGGACACAAACAGGAGGTTCTCTGGCGTGAAGCTCTGAACCTGCAGTGGAAACAAGGCCACCTCTCCTGAGAGGCCTGGGACCACCCTAGTCCTTTCAGGCAGGGATTCCCTGTCCCCCAGAGGGAAGCAGAAAGAAGGATGGATGATTGGGAAAGTTGCTGGCTCTACCCCCTGATCTCCAAGACCCTGGAGAAGGGTGACAGAGGGAACTGGGAGCCTGGCTCCTTTACAAAAGGACATCAGTGACTCTTACAGCCTCCCGAAGAGACTGATGTTTTATTAAAAATTTTTATTTGGCTTAGCTGGATTTTAGTTGCAGCAGGAGAGCTTCCCTGGTAGCTCAGTCAGTAAAGAATCTGCCTACAATGCAGGAGACTCAGATTCAACCCCTGGGTCAGGAAGATCTCCTGGAGAAAGAAATGGCAACCCACTCCAGTATTCTTGCCTGGAGAATTCCATACACAGAGGAGCCTGGAGGATTATAGTCCACTGGGTTGAAAGAGTTGGACATGAGTGAGTGACTAACACATTCACTTTCACTTGAGGGCTCTTGGTTTGGCACGCAGGATCTAGTTCTCTGATCAGGGATTGAACCCAGGCCCCCTGCATTGGGAGCACAGAGTCTTCAGCACTGCACCACCACAGGAGTCCAGCAAGCAGTGCTATTACTCTCACCACTGTACAGGTGAAGGAGACTAAGGCTCAGTAAAGTTAGGTAATCGGCCTAAAGCCACACAGATAAACAGCAGGACTGGGACTTGAACCACTGTCTCTCTGGTTTCAGCACCTGGTCCCTTTCTCCTTGGCTTTACTGTCTGCCTCTCTGGGGATGACCCATTCTGTGCCCCCTCCCCCTAAACTGGCCCAGCTACTTTTGGTGCCAGCCTCCAGGGGGCCCCCTGGACCAAGGCTGGGGGTGGCCACGATAGGGAGGCTGGCGCTGCCCTAGTGCCTGGGCCCCGCTGGGCTAACTCACCTGCTCCAGCCCTTCCTTGAGCAAACAGGGTGGGGCCGAGCTCCTAGCAGGAACTCTAACATCCGGGTAGCCCTGCCGCACCTCTGCAAAGGCCACATCCTGCCCCCGGACCCTCAGGTTTGGGGGCAAGCCAATGGTTTTGGAGTAGAGTCAGGAAGCTGCCTCTGAGCCCTCTCTTTTCCCGCCCTGTTTTGTGATCTGCCACATGGCAGGAGGGAGACTGTCCTGGGCAAGAAGCTGCAGACTGAGCCCACAGTTGAGTTTTGTTTGACCATCAGTGGGTTCAAAATTTTGTCTACAGTTAGCTACCAATTTCTAAAAATTGGAAAGATTTCACTTAAAAAGTCAAGATTTCTAATTTTTGTTATTTCTAGCTTTTTTTTCCTCACTTTTTTCCCTGGAAACACCCAATCTGGCCACACTGTGCTCTTAGATGGCAACCATGGGGTAGGTCTCAAGCTGGAAGTGGGCCTGGGGTAGCACAAGCAGTTGCCTGTGTGTGTGTGTGTGTGTGTTAGTCGCTCAGTGGTGCCTGACTCTTTGCGACCCCATGAACTGTAGCCCGCCAGGACCCTCTGTCCATGGAATTCTCTCAGCAAAAAGACTAGAATGGGTTGCCATTCCCTTCTCCAGAGGATCTTCCCCACCCGGGCATCAAACCTGGGTTTCCCAAGTTGCAGACAGATTCTTTACCACCTGAGCCACTTGGGCACAGTTGCCTCTGGGAGCCCAATAACTGTTCTGGGGGTTATAGGTTAGACTCCTGGGTTGTACTCCTGGCTTTTCCCGCTCACTGCATTTCTGTAAGACTGGACCTTTCCGCTGCCGGCATGGTTGAACCAGATTCCCATAGATCCAGCTTACTTATCCCAGAGGTTGTAAGTTCGGGGTGCAGTCACTGGTAAGGGGGAGCACTGTGATCCGCCTGAATTTGTCTGTAAAAACGGGTGTGTGGGCTCACTTTTCCACAAGGGACCTTTAAAGTTCCAAGGAAGCCGGGTTCCAGAAGTTTTGAGAAGCCTGGCAGGAAAGCGAGGGCCCCCTCCCTCGGGCTCTTCCCTCCCCCCGCACCCCCACGCCGCAGGAGGGGCGGGATGCTGGGTCTCCTCTGCAGCTCGCGGGGCAGCTGACAACTCCCCCAAACGAGGAGGTTTTCTCCGGCCAGGGGCTGACTTGGGGCCACCCGGACCCGGGGGAGGGCGAGGCGCCCCCCGTGGCCCCGCCGCGCCCCCGGACGCCTGCGCCCCCGACCCGAGCTTGGAGGCTCCGCGGCCGCCCGCTTCTCACCTGGGGCCGCAGCGTCCCGAGCAGCGCCGCGAGCTGGAGCAGGAGCGCGGGCCGCGGGCCGGACCCCGGGGCCGCGCTCGCCATAGCGCGCGTGGACGGCGGCCGCGCGGCTGACCCGGTCCCTCGGGGCCTCCGGGGACCCGCCCGGCCCCCGCCCGCCCGTCCCGAGGAGGCTCCGCCCCGGGCTGGGCCGGCTGGGCGCCCGGACCGGCCCAACCTCAGCGGCGTTTGCCTCCTCCCCCTGCCCTTCCCATCGCACTCACCCCTGCAGCCCCCGGACACCCCGCGAGGGATGCTCCCAGCTTTCCTGGCAAAGGCATTTTCCCAACGGAGGCCCTAATGGAGAATTTCCCACCTGCCAAGTATTGTACATCCCGTTAACTCACTGACTCTTCACGGCACTTCCAAGGTAAAAGCTGAGGCTCAGAACTCGGATTCGAACTCAGATGTCTGACCTCAGATCTTGGGCGGTTTGTTTCTATGCTAGTGGCCTCTACTGAGAGATGATGAAATACTAATCAATTACTCGTTCAGTAAATATTTATTACGTTAAATTAATTAAATATGTAATCTCAGCCTGGGAAGCAGGAAAGATAAAGTCCCTGTTTTCACAATACTTACAGATTCCTAAGCGTTAGATGGGCCTCCCTGTTGGCTCAGGACTAAAGAATCCACCTGCAGTGCAGGAGATGTGGGTTAGATCCCTGGGTCGGAAAGATACCCTGGAAAAGGAAATGGCAACCCACTCCAATATTCTTGCCTGGGAAATCCCATGGAAATCCCTCACTGCCTTCTCATATAGTTTCCCCATCCCCAGCACTTGAGAAGAATTCCTGTCTCTGGCTTTGTTTTTAAGAACCTACCAGATCTAAGACATCCTCTAACCATCAACATGGTTAGCTTTGGAAAACCCAACTGCCTTATGGTGCGAAAGTTCTTTTAGAAATAGGTACATCATGAATCCTTTGGCTCACTTGGTTATTCCCTCATGCTTAGCTGATCCAAGACCCCCAAATCAGCATAATAAACTTAACTTCATAACAAACGTGTTTGTTTGTCATTCTGGAAACCAACCCAAGCTACTGAGCCAGTGAGTGAGCCTGCCTTTATATTCTTTATATTTTGTACTCTGTACATCTGTTTTAAAATGTTCATTGTGTTTCTTAATTATGCTTGAGTTCGTAGGACTTGCTCATGCGATAAATTTGATTTACATAGAACACAAACAAGTGAATTGGTTTAGGTAATTTGTGTATGTGATGATATAAGTAACACATTCTACAAACTTAGCAAAATTTTTAAAAATATATAAATTAGAAAACTCATTCATGTTTTCACCTCTCGGAAGCACAGCATCTCTGTTAACATTCTGTTTTTATTTCCCCCAGGGTTTTTTTCCCTGTGCCTGTACGTCTGTGTTGAAATATTAACAGTGTCTTCCCCACCAGAGCTTCTTTTTCCCCTGACACTCCTTCTCCTACTTGAATGAGGCTGCTCTGACTCTGTTGCCTCAGAGAAGGGATGAGGAAGCAGAAAGAGAGAAAAAGAAGCTTCTTTTACCTTTTGATGTTTCTGTAACTCGTGGCATGAACCTAGATTTAAGAGAATGAATAATCAGAGTAAAGGGAGTCTCCAGACACGAAGAGGAAGGAGCAGCAAGGGATGAGAAGATGCTGCAGGTCCCTGGGAAAGGGGGATCACTCTGCAGCCCCTTCACTCAAGGGCAGGACCCCACGCAGACGCTTGGGATCCAAGTGCAAGGGGATCTGTCTTAATTCCTGGATGGAAATGCTGCATGCTGTGTCTGGGCAGAGGGGGCGCTAGGGAGGTTCACACTGCCTACTGTGATATGGAGGTGTGGGCGTGTGTGTGCTCAGTCACGTCCGACTCTTTGAGACCCCATGAACTGTAGACTGCCAGGCTCCTCTGTCCAGGGAATTTTCCAGGCAAGAATACTGGAGTGGGTTACCATTTCCTCCTCCAGGGGATCTTCCTGACCCAGGGACTGAACACGCGTGTCCCGCGTCTCCTGCATTGGCAGATGGATTCTTTGCCACTGAGCCACCTGGGAAGCCCAATATGGAGGTGGGGACAAGTTTTCTAAATGCCAGAGGGAGGAAGAGGGAGAGAGGCAGAGAAGGAGGGGGAAAGACTCTTCAGAAAGAAAAGAGGGACAATGCAGCACAGGCCAGTAAGGACAAGAGACAGGAAGCAAGGAGACCGTGGCTATCTCAGGGGATGGCGGCTGGGACAAGGACTCGGTGCCCTCTCGCTTCCTGGCACTGTGTCGATGCTACTGAATTTAAACCCATCCTGGAGAAAAGCTGGGAAAAGCCAGATGGAAATGAATTTCTTCCATCTGACACAAAGGGAACGTTTATTCACCACACCTCGGTTTGTGTTCTGCTTCTGGACACATACATAAACCAATAGCCTTCCTACATTCTAGCAAAAGAATGGAGGAAACAGAATTAGTAATGGGGAAAATATTCCAATCATAATAGCAATAAGAAGGAAGTCCTTAGGAATAAATTTAACTAGAAAGGCACAGTACCTATATGAAAACTGTAAAATCTTATGAAGGCTATAAAACAAAATGTGAATAAATAAAAAGATATGGGCTGTATGGGAAGACTTAGAAGGATTGAAATACCCATTCTCTAAATTAAATTGTAAGTATAATGAAATTCTATTATTGCTATGTTAAATCTATTTCATGGTCTTTAAAACTGGACTAAAATAGAGATTATATATAAGAATAATGCCTGAGAATAGTCGAGAGAAGTGTGGCAATGAAGAGTAATGAGAAGTGGGCTTGTCTCACCAGATATTATTATAATTTCAGCACAGGAATTGACAAATGCTAAAATACATCAATGGGATCAAATAGAGAATCCAGAAATATATATCAGCAGATGTGAGAATTTAATAAATGATAAAGAAAATATTTTAATTCATTGGAAAATTTAATAAATGCCATGGCATAATTATCCATCAGGAAGAGAGTAAATCTTTTTCACTCTCTTTTAAAAAATATATTTTATTTTTTAGAGCAGTTTTAGGTTAATAGCAAAATTGAATAGAAGGTCCAGAGATTTCCCATATACCTCACAATTGTATAGCTGTTCCCATTATTAACATCCTCCACTAAAATGGTAAAAGTGATGAACCTACACTGACCCATCATTATCACTCCAAATCCACAGTTTAGAGTTGATGCTTGCGTTATATATTCTGTGATCTTAGACGAATGGATAGTGACATGTATCCACTGTTGCAGTATATATTCAGTGCCACGTTTTCACTGCACTAAAAGTCTTCTGCGCTCCACCTATTCATTTCTCTCTCACCTCCCCACAGTCCCTGGCAACCGCTGATATTTTTACTGTCTCCATAGTTTTGCTTTTTCCAGAATGTCATATAGTTGGAATCATACAGTATGTAGCATTTTCAGATAGAGTTTTCCCACTTAGTAATATGCATTTAAGTTTCCTTACATCTCCTCATGGTTTGATAGCTCATTTCTTTTCACTGCTGAATAACATTCCTTTGTCTAGATGTCCCACAGTTTATTTGTCCATTTACCCACAGAAAGACATCTTGGTTGTTTCCACGTCTTGGCGATTATGAATAAAGCTGCTGTAAAGATCTGTGTGCAGGTTTTCAAGTGGATCTTGTCAACTTTCTACTGAAATACTTCATACTTACAGAAAAGCGTGCAAGTCATAGGTCATCAAGTGAGCACATCTGTTTAACCCGTACACAGATCAAGAAACAGACTATGACCAGCAACACCACAAAGTTCCTTCTACCCCATTCTAAGAGTAATCTCTACCCTGACTTCTACCACCATAAGTTAGTTTTCTTATTTTTGATATTTACATAAAGGGAATCATACCATATATTCTCTTCTATGTCTGGTTTCTTTTTCTTTTCTTTTTTTGGCCATGCTGCATGGCTTGCAGGATCTTAGTTCTCTGACCAGGGATTGAACCCAGTCCCCCCTGCAGTGGAAGCTAGGAATACTAATCTCTGGACTGCCAGGGAATTCCCTGGTTTCTTTTTCGATACTATTTTTGTGAGATTGTCCATGTCATCAAGTGTAGTTGTAGTTCATTCTTATTGCAGTATAGTGTTACATTATATGAACATACCACAATTTATTTGTCTATTCTAATGTTGACCAGCATTACCACTTTTTCCCCTTATCGGTTTTTGGCTATGATCAAGTGCCATGAATATTCTTGCACACGTCTTTGGCTGACCACATATACGCATTTCTGTTGTGTATATACTTAGGAACAGAACTTCTAGGTCATAGGATGTATAAATGTTCCTCTTCAATAGATTCTGCCAAACAACTTTCCAAAATGGTTGTACCAGGTTACATTTGGTAGTGGTGGTGGGTAAGTTTCTTTTGTGATATAGAAAATATAAATGCTGTAAAAGAAAACAAAACATACACTTAAAATATATTAAAAAATTAAAATCCTTAGAAGGGCAAAAGATATTGTAAACAAACATCAAAAATATTGGCAAAACAGAATACAAAGATTAACATCTATAATACAAACTGCTCCTATACATTGACAAGAAAAAAACAACCAAGAAATATACAAATGGAATGAATAGGCACTTATATAAGATGAACTCCAAACATGTGAAAAATGTGCTCAGAAACACTAGCAGTTAGAGAAACGCAAAAACAAGATTTTTTAAAAGTAGCAAGTATATCACTTTATGTCCATAAATTTGCAAAAATTATAAAGAAAGCTATAGTAATGGCAGAATGTTGATAATTGCTGAAGCTGAGTTGTGAATATTTTGGGGGGCTCATTATGCTATTTTATTTGGTTTCAAGATGTTTGAAAATGTCCACAATAAAAAGAAAATCCTCAAACAAACAAAAATAAGAAGGCAAAGCTGACTGCTGCCAGGGATTTGGAGAAGAACATGCTCTCATATGGCGTTGGTGGAAATATAAATTGTAACAGACTTTTTTGGGATGCAATCTGGAGACAACTGTTTAAAATAAGAATTGCATAATTCCTTTGACCTGAAAAACCCATTCTCAGGATCTTTCCCATAAAAACAAAAGATCTTTATATAAAATTATTTTAAAATATAGTTTAAAAGGTTTATGATGGTAGTGGTATAAGGGGGCTTATTGGAGTACTGTTCTTAGTACAAACAAGTATAGAAGCAAAGCAAGTAGCCTTTAACTGAGATATAGCTGACCTAGTTACAGAACATCTGTACTTTGGAGTATTATGCAGCCATTAAAAATAGTAGAGTGTATTTATTAACTCAGAAAGATTTTTATGAGTTGTATTAAGAATAGCAAGATACAGGGGGGAAGGGTAGTTAGGGAGTTTGGGATCAACATGTACACACTGCTATATTTAAAATGGATAGCCAACACGGGCCTACTGTATAGCACTGTGTAACACAGGAAACTCTGCTCAAGGTTATGTGGCAGCCTGGATGGGAGGGGAGTTTGGGGTAGAACGGATACATGTGTATGTATGGCCGAGTCCCTTTGCTGTCCACTTGAATCTATCTCAATATTGTTAATTAGCTATATTCCAATACAAAATAAAAAGTCTGTCTAAAAAAAGAAAGAATAGCAAGGTGCAAAAAGAGCATTAGAGGAACCTATTTTTGTAAAGCCATATATATGTATATATATGTAAATTATCTTATATGAATATGGATAATAACACAGAATGCAATATATTGGTTTGCTAACAAGGATTATGTGGTGTGCTAGAGATGGTATGTTATACTAAGAAAGAGGTAAAACCATCAAAAAAGAAAAAAAATAAAGCTGATTGAAAAATATCATGTATCTATCCCTTTTATGTAAAAGTAGGTGTATGTATGTGGAATGTGTGTATACATTTTAATGTGCATTTAACTCCTTGCACAAATGAAATAGCTGTTTGTATTTTATTCAGAGCAATTTTAATCCCCACATTTCCACACTTGTCAGTTCTGTGCATAACCTTCACAAACAAAACAGGAGTCTCCTTTTCATTCTGATACTGAAAATAGTACTTCTGAAAAGATACGTGACCCTCCTCTTGCTTCATATATGGTATCTTACCTAGTCTGTCAGTGAAGCAGCAAGGAGGGTTTTATTGTTCCTGTTCTGTAGATGAGCAAACTAAGTTTCAGAGAGGTGAAGTAAAATCTACCCAAGTTTACAAACCTAGCGAGTGAAGAGGCAGTGATTCAAACCTAGCTTTGTCCCACTCGCTGTGAACTTGAACTCTGTTATACTTCCTTTCCCCTATTCTCTCGACCTGCTTTTCCACAGGTTCACCTGGTCAGCGGGCTCAGTGATGACCCGGGAGAAAGCAGTCCTCGTTCATTTGCCCGCTGGCTCACTGGCAGACCACACTAGGGTTGGAGGGCAAAGCCCCATTTGGGACTCCTTGGCCAGAACTTGGTCCCTACATCTCCCCTGGGACATCTGTGGCCCCAGAGGTCCTCCAGAGACTTACCAATGCTCAGATTTATCACTCAGTTGTTTCTCTATCTCCTCCCACCCTGGGTTGTGAGTCACAGAAGGTCCCCTTAGAGGAGAGAGGTGAGTAAGTGCCAGGGGACTGGGTTTGGAAGGAGCTTTCGAAGTCCTGCAGGCCGGGCATTGTCTGGGCCTCACGAGAGTCCTCTAGTGGTGACACTTCAAACTGCAGGCTTACAATTCCATTGGTGTAACCTGCAAGCCACTCCAGTACTCTTGCCTAGGAAATCCCATAGATGGAGGAGCCTGGTAGGCTGCAGTCCGTGGGGTCGCTAAGGGTCGGACACGACTGAGCGACTTCACTTTCACTTTCACACATTGGAGAAGGAAATGGCAACCCACTCCAGTGTTCTTGCTTGGAGAATCCCAGGAACGGGGGACCCTGGTGGGCTTCCGTCTATGGGGTCACACAGAGTCGGACACGACTGAAGTGACTTAGCAGCAGCAGCAGCAGCAGCAGCAATGGAAACAGTGACAGACTTTGTCTTCTTGGGTTCCAAAATCACTGCAGATGCTGACTTCAGCCATGAAATTAAAAGATGTTTGCTCCTTGGAAGAAAAGCTATGAAAAACCTAGACAGCGTTTTAAAAAGCAGAGACATTACTTTGCCAACAAAGGTCCGTATAGTCATAGCTATGGTTTTTGCTGTAGTCATGTATGGATGTGAGAGTTGGACCATAAAGAAGGCTGAGCACCAAAGAATGGATGCTTTTGAACTGTGGTGCTGGAAAAGACTCTTGAGAGTCCCTTGGACTGCAAGGAGATCAAACCAATCAATCCTAAAAGAAATCAATCCTGAATATTCTTTGGAAGTTGAAATGAGTTGATGCTGAAGTTGAAGCTCCAATACTTTGGCCATGTGATGTGAAGAGAGCAGACACATTAGAAAAGACCTTGATGCTGGGAAAGATTGAAGGCAGGAGGAGAAGGGGACGACAGAGGACTAGATGGTTGGATGGCATCTCCGACTCAATGGACATGAGTTTGAGCAAACTCCGGGAGATATTCAAGGACAGGGAAGCCTGGTGTGCTGCAGTCCATGGGGTCACAAAGAGTCAGACATGATTTAGCAACTGAACAAAAACAACAACCTATAAAGCAAGCATACAAATCCAGTGGTTGCAAGTCAGGGTGTCGGTGATCCACCAAGGGTTCAGGGGGAAGGAGCCCAGTGGCGACAAGGAGGGCCGAGGGAGTCTTCTGGAGATCTGATCGTGCTGTGTGTTCTTTCTTTTCATGGGTACTGGTTGTGTGCTTCTTTGTGTGTATTTCATAGGTGGGCTGGTGTCCGTTCATGAGAGCAGACTGTTGCATTTTCTGGAAGTTTGAGAGTTGCCAGTTAATCACAGCCATTGGAAAAAATGAAATTATAACTTACAATGAAATATATATTTTTTGACAAATATAACAAATACTCAGCACTCATCACTTCCTAACTATTCTACTGTTCTCTCTGCCCTTGAGAGTATTTACAACTTTGGTATGTGTATGGTGGAACTACTACCTAATGGTTGCTACCCGCATCAAAGTGGCCCAGCTCCACGATCATGGACATCACATTAGCAGCTTGTATGAGATGGCTGGATGGCATCACCGACTCTGTGGACATGAGTTTGAGTGTACTCCGGGAGTTGGTGATGGACAGGGAGGCCTGGCGTGCTGTGATTCATGGGGTCGCGGAGAGTCGGACACGACTGAGCGACTGAACTGAACTGAACTGAATCATCCATAGCGGGAGTATTTACACCATGGAAATCAGCAGATGCGATACGCCAGGGCTTGCTTTATTGTTCTGTTGATTGCCTAGAAAGAAAATGTTCACAAAGCATGTTAAATTAGAAGCTGTTCTGCATCTGCGAATACTGTAAAAGAAATCAGGGAAATAGTACACTTCCTATTTGAAGTGTATTATCTGATTCAGCAAAGAAGACCGAGCCCAGTTTCGAAACAGGTCTTTGCTGTTTCGTTTCCCTCTTCCTCGTTGTTCGTGCAAACAAGAGTATCAATGTACACGTCAGAACTACATTTAGAGAGCCGGTTGTTAAAATTTTATCAGCACACCACTGCTGATACTTCAATATAAAGTTAAAAGCAAATAGAAAAGCTGGATCTACACTCTTATGGTAAAAGTGTGATGGGTCTCATTCATAGTAGTTTTGTTTAATTTCCTTAAGAAAATCTAATAATATGGAAAAAGAAAACCGCATTCCAGCAAAAAACGAAACTTTGCAGTCTCCGCTCAAGGTTTGTTGAGCACCCATGCTGCTGAGCAGTAGCTACTTGTGGGGTCAGGGGATGTTGTCTTGTGTAGCAGACACTGTGATGTCCCAACGCTGCTTCCCCAAAGCAGAGAGTGGTGGCTGTTTACAGATCACAGCTCTCTTCCTTCTCCAGAGCATCGCTCTGGGCTCCTGGGAGCTGTCTCTCCAGAAGTCGCCCCACCCCTCCGCTCTCTGTTGCCCTCCTGGCCTCGAGGAGGGACCATTCTGCAGTATTACTTATGCTGCGCCCCTCCCCACCAACAGACCACATCTTTGCTTCACGTCTTCTCAGGCCTTACCCTCTTTCTCACTCCCTGACAGGTTTCCCTTCACGAGATTCCCTCAGTGACCCCCTTCTCTAAGCTCTGCTTCTGCTGGACCCTACCTAAGGTGACCTGGAGGTTCAGTCTTTGGAGCAGTACCACTTTTTGAGGGCAAGCTCCCAGCTCAAGTGGGCTGTGTGTGTGCTTAGTCACTCAGTCGTGTCCGACTCTTTGTGACCCCGTACTGTAACCCCCCAGGCTCCTCTGTCCGTGGGATTCTGCAAGAATACTGGACTGGGTTGTCATGCCCTCCTCCAGGGGATCTTCCCAACCCAGGGATCGAACCCAGGTCTCCCTCATCGCAGGCAAATTCTTTACCATCTGAGCCACTGGGCAAGCCCAACTGGAGTGGATAGCCTATCCCTTCTCCAAGGGATCTTCCTGACCCAGGAATTGAGCTGGAGTCTCCTGCATTTCAGGTGGATTCTTGACCCATGGAGCTACTTCAGCTCTTGCAAACTGATTTGTCTCCTGGGACTTGTTTCTAGTGCAGAATCTGAATACGTGTCACAATGATCAATTCTTCCCCGGGCCCCCTCCCCCCGACCTATTGAATCAGAAATTCTGGGAACTTAGCTGGTGGTCCAGTGGTTAAGAATCTGCCTGCCAATGCAGGGGCATGGGTTCGATCCCTGGTCCGGGAAGATCCCACATGCCACAGAGCGACTAGGCCTGCGCGCCACAACTACTGAAGCCTGTGCACCTAGGGCCCGTGCTCCATAACAAGAGATGCCGCCGCAGCGAGAAGCCCAAGCAGCACAAGCAGAGAGTAGCCGCCACTAGCTGCAACTAGAGAAAGCCAGTGCCCAACAGTGAAGGCCTCGCATAGCCAAAAGTAAATAAAGAAGTAATTTAAAAAGAGAAATTCTGAGGGTGGGGCCCAGCAATCTGTGTTTCAGCAAACCCTCCTGATAATGCTAAGGCATACTAGGGTTCAAGAACCATGGTAAGTGTGTAAGATGTCACTGGCTCAGAGGGATGATATACCCCATGGATAGTAGATTTTCTTTCCACCTCACACTCGGAAGAAGAAGGGATTAACCACTTAATGGGGGATATCCCCCATGAATTTAAAATCAGAGGTGGGTAAATTAGGACAGTCAGCTTCTTGGCAAAGCTAAGAAAGCAAGAAAGCTTCTCCTCTGCTTTCTTTCTTCTATCTTCTTTGCCTACAGACTTTCCTGCTGGCTGGTGACAGCAACATGAGTTGAGACGTTTGGATCAGGGAATCTTGCTTTGGGTTTGGAAAATGCTACTTTAGGAAGAAGTCAGTGATTTGATTTTAAGCTGTGTTGTAGTCAATTTAGGTCCTCATATTTGCTCGTGTTTTCTAAATTTTGGGGTGTCCTGAGATATCCTTCTGGGTCCTACTGACTTCTAGAACTTTGAAAAAGTGAGGCAGGTCAGATGCTGGTTGAAATAAATGACTTGATTCTGGAGGTGTTGATGGATCCACATGGTCCAAGCTGCCTCCTGAAGAGGAAACGAACACCGCTGAGTAAGTCCTTCCAGCCCATCAGGACGGGAACCGAGAGGAGTGAGAAGGGAAAGTGGAGAACACCACGACGATAGTAAAGACGCTAAGAGTGTGAGGTGTGCTGGCCACAGAGGATACTGCACAGTTCTTGACTATAATCCACACACTGTACATCTCATACCCGGGGCTCACTTATTTCGCATCTGTAAGTTTGAATCTCTTTCTGTCCTTCGCCTATTTCTTTCCTTCCCTAACCCCAGGTCTCTTTTTCAGGCACCTATAGGATTGATTTGCATAGTTACCTTCCCTTGCCCCCTTCCTGACAAGAGGCTTGGTTTCCAGTCTTTGAGTTGTCCTGAGAAAGGAGAAAGGGGCTGGCCTCGAGGGGAGCCCAAGACCCCTCTCCACCCCCATCCTCCCAGTGGGAGTGTTTGAAGCGCAGACTTTGGCAAGATTATTTCACTTTTGTTTTTTCTTATTCATGGCTTTGAATAGTTCCTCTTTTATCTCCCTTGAGGCTGGTGTGGTAGAGAGATCTGGTACTGCTTCTTGCTGTGTGTGTGTGTATGGGTGTATATGTGTATGCATGGGTATATATATGAGGGTTTTGTATGTGTATATATGAGTGTGTATATGTGTGAGTGTGTATATGGTGTATGTATTTATATATATATTTGTGTGACTGTGTATACTTGTATGTGGGTACACGTGTGTATATATGTCTATGTGTGACGTGTATTTGTGTATGTGCATATACTTGTGTATATATGTATATGTGTGTGTATTTGTGTATATGTGTATGTGTGTATATATGTATGCACTGTATATGTTTGTGTGTATGTGCGCTTGCATGTGTATATGTGTGTCTGTGTGATTTAGAAGAGTTTGGTTATGGATAGATTTTTGATAAAAATTCTTTGCCCCATGGAAAAATTCATCTTTCCTGGTCATTAACATCTTGGTAGTTAGTCTAGTCACTTAGTCGTGTCCCACTGTTTGCGATCCCATGGACTGTAACCAGCCAGGCTTCTCTGTCCCTGGAATTCTCCAGGCAGGAACACTGAAGTGGGTTAAGGGTGGCTACAGCACTGATGAACAGCAGGGGGCAGTAGAGTGTAGTGGTTAAAAGCGAGGGCTTTGCCACTGTAGCTGGGTTTAACCCTGGCTTGCACCAGTCATTCCCCCATGCATCTGTGATCATACAGCTCTCTCAGTGAAGAAGTTTTTGAATACGCACCCTCAAATATATGTACAATTATTGATAATTATATACATAACTCCTGTCCTTATAGAAGAACTGTACATACCACAAAATTGAAATTAAAAATAGAGAAAAATGGTGAAAACAACTTTTAAAAATGCTTTATTAAGATGTAATTGAACAGGGACTTCCCTGGTGGTCCAGTGGTTAAGAATCTGCCTTGCAATGCAGGGGACACGGGTTCAATCCCTGATTAGGGAACTGAGACCCCAGATGCCCCAGAGCAACTAAGCCTGAGTGCTGCAGCTACTGATGTGGAGTGCTCCGGAGCCTGCGGGCCACAACTAGAGTCCACGCGCCACAAGGAAAGATTTTGCATGATGCCACGAAGATCCTGCCTGCTGCAACCAAGACTTGATGCAGTAAAATAAATAAATATTAAAAAAAATATGTAATTGACCATAAACTGCACATGTTAAAAGCACACAATTTTATTCAGTTCGGTTCAGTTCAGTTGCTCAGCCATGTTCGACTCTTTGTGACCCCAGGGACTGCAGCATGCCAGGCCTCCCTGTCCATCACCAACTCCCAGAGCTTGCTCAAACTCATGTCCATCAAGTCACTGATGCCATCTAACCATCTCACCCTCTGTCATCCCCTTCTCCTCCTGCCTTCATTCTTTCCCAGCATCAGGGTCTTTTGTAATAAATCGGCTCTTTGTATCAGGTGGCTAAAGTATTGGATCTTCAGCATCAGTCCTTTCAATGAATATTCAGGACTGATTTCCTTTATGATTGACTGGTTGGATCTCCTTGCAGTCCAAGGGACTCTCAAGAGTCTTCTCCAACACCACAGTTCAAAAGCATCCATTCTTTGGTGCTCAGCTTTCTTTATAGTCCAATTCTCACATCCATACATACTGGAAAAAATTTACAGGTTTTGACATATGGCTACACCCATGAAACCATCAACAGTCAAAAAAAGTGTCCTTGTGTTTCTTTGTGATGTTCCTTTCTACCCTCTCCGATCTCCAACCCCCTGATTTGCACACCACAGATTAGTGTGCAGTTTCTGGAGTTTAATATAATGGCATCACATTGCATCCATTCTATTTTGTGAAGTCTGGCTTCTTTTACTCAGCATAATTAATTTGAGTTTCCAAAAAATCATGGATTAAAGCATTGGGGCAATTTAAAAATAATGTTTTGTTCGTATCCTGGCATGAAATACTTTGCACTCAGACCGTACAGGTTAGTCTTCATGTTCTGGATGCTAGATTCTTTTCCCTTTTTACATTGAATTAAAAAAAAATTTACAATTAAATATTTGAACATGGAGCACATTCTAACCAGATAAAAAGGTAAAAGTGAAAAGTCCCCCTTCAGTCTTTGGGACTCTGTGGGAGAGGGTGAAGGTGGGATGATTTGGGAGAATGGCATTGTAGCATGTATATTATCATATGTGAAACGAATCACCAGTCCAGGTTCGACATGATACAGGATGCTTGGGGCTGGTGCGTGGGGATGACCTGGAGGGAGGATATGGGGAGGAGGGAGGTGGGAGGGGGGTTCAAGAGGGGGAACACATGTACACCCGGGGTGGATTTGTGTCAATGTATGGCAAAACCAACCAATATATTAATGTAAAGTAATTAGCCTCCAATAAAAAAAAAAGTCCCCCTTCAGCTAGTACCCATCCACCTAAGTTGCATTGTGTCCTTCCACCTTCCAAGTCACCACTTTGATTAGTTTCTTAGATGTCTTCAGGATTTACTTATGCAAACGTGAATATATTGTTGTTGTTTAATTGCTAAGTCAACTCCGACTCTTCATGATCCCAAGGACTGTAGTGTGGCACCAGTCTCCTTTATCCATAGGATTTCCCAGGCGAGAATACTGGGAGTGGGTTGCCATTTCCTTCTCCACGGGATCTTCCCAACCCAGGGATCAAACCCACATCTCTTGCACTGGCAGGCAGATTCTTCACGATGGAGCTACCTGGGAAGCCCAAATATGAATATATATGTGCACATATCTTTTTGTATTCTCTCATACTTTTACAGAAAAGATAGCATGTTTATTCACAATGAGACATATTGTTTTCCAACTTACTTTCTTAACTTGATCTGTCTTGGTGATCTCTCTATAAATGTTTGTTGGAAGTACATTTTTTTTTTTTCACAATTTCATTGTGTTCCAGAGTCCTGTAACTTATTAATCTGATGGATACTTGGGTGGTTTCCAGGGTTATTTTTTTTTTCTTGGAAAAACAATGCTGCATCAAATAACCTTGTGTACGTTCTATTTTACAAGTGTGCAAATGTATTTGTAGGGTGCATTTTTAGGTGTTGGATTGCTGGGCCAGGAGTGTACAATTTATAACTTTAATAGGTAGCACCTTCCTAAACTTCACAGAGGTTATACCAAACAACATACCCACTTTCTGTGGGAAACTCCCTATAGTCTCACCAACAGTGTTTAACCAACGTTTGGATTTTTTCCAATCTCAGAAATGAATCTATATCTCAGGGTAGTTTTAACTTGCATTTATCTTCATGAGACTCCAGTTGAATTGCATGCTTAGGTTTTAAACGTCTTGCTAATTGTGATGATTTCATAACATTATCTAACATCTCAAGGCATGAATCATGTCAAGTGCCTAGCTTTTGTGGTTTACCTGAGCTTTCCATGCGAAAGGAGATGCTTGTAAGAGTTGAGATTCTGATCTACTGCAGTTGAATCAAGTGCGTGTTTACTTAACTTCTTTGAATCCAATTATATACCTAGAAAAGAGGGAAAATAATACTTTAAGTGGTGTTGTCATGAGACAGGGAAGATTATCCATCAGAGTACATAACACTCTTTTTCCTTACCTCATCTTATGACAAATATCATCCACCTAGTTGTATTTATCAAACAAGGTCATAGACAAAAACCACATATATGGAGTTTCATGGTAATAGATCATTTTGTCTGCACTTGATTTTTGAATTACATGTTGACTTAGGAATTGAATTTCCTGCCTAAAAGTAGCCTATTGTCCTGGTTATGAGAGTCTGTTTCCCTTAATTCTTATAATGGAAGAATGGCATGGTCAGATGATACAGTAGGCTGAATTCTCTGCTTCATGCCTTCTGTGCTGAGGGAGGAATCACTAGTGCATTTTTGTGAGACTGGTAACATGTATTACTGCAATACTTTGGCCACCTCATGCGACGAGTTGACTCACTGGAAAAGACTCTGATGCTGGGAAAGGTTGGGGGCGGGAGGACAAGGGGACGAGAGAGAATGAGATGGCTGGATGGCATCACCGACTCTGTGGACATGAGTTTGAGTGAACTCCAGGAGTTGGTGATGGACAGGGAGGCCTGGCGTGCTGTGATTCATGGGGTCGCAGAGAGTCGGACCCGACTGAGCGACTGAACTGAACTGAACTGAACATGTATTTCGTGCCTCGTGGTTTAGGGGCTTCCCTGGTGGTTCAGCTGGTAAGGAATCCACCTGCAAGGCAGGAGACCTGGGATCGATTCCTGGGTTGGGAAGATCCCCTGGAGAAGAGAAAGTATACCCACTCCAGTATTTGGGCCTGGAGAATTCCATGGACTGTATAGTTTATGGGGTCGCAAAGAGTCGTACACAACTGAACAACTTTCACTTGTGGTTTAGGGAGAGAAAAGGTGAGTGTGGAACATGCTTTGGGGCCACAAGTCTCATGCGTAATTCTTTCTGTGAAACTGACCTCATGGTCCCTGCAAAAGGAGTGGACTTAGGGAGTCATGTTTGCCTCAAATTGACCAAGATTCATAGGCTACAGCTGAGTGGATCAGCCATGGATACCTGATCCTGGTGAAGACTTAAAGTTTGAATCAAAGAAAGGAAAGTTTAGGGGCATTGGAGCTGTGATCTACTGTAAGATTTGGGTCAGAGCTGATGTCATGGACCCAAATTCAAGGGCAAGTCTAAATTATGGAGGAAAGAGACACTAGGCATCTTTCAGAGGATACTGATCTGCAGAGGGAAGAGAGGATACACAGAAGAGGAAAAGCAGAGGTGGGAGATGCTTTGTCCCCAGAGGAAAAAAGCCAGATTGTTGGGGAGCTGAGCGCCTCACTCCAGGTTTCCATGCGATTCCATGAGATTCCTCAAATCCTGACACTAAAATTCCTTTTCTTTAACCATTTAATTTCCTTTCAACAAATCCTGAGCCTTTGGATTATAAATGTCTAGGACAGGTAGCAATAATTGCAAAGAACCCACCTGCCAATGCAGGAAACTTAAGAGATGCAGGTTCGTTCCCTGGTTTGGAAGATCCCCTGGAGGAGGGCATGGCAACGCACTCCAGAATTCTTGCCTGGAGAATCCCAAGGACAGAGAAGCCTGGCAGGCTACAGTCAGGTTGCAAGAGTCAGACAGGACTGAGCGACTAAACATGTATGCATGCATGAAGCGACTTAGCATCCACACAGGATGCTAAGACTATGCTGGGGAAGTGTAGAATCACAGCCAACACTTTTTGAAAGAGTTTTATTTTATCTCCTCAAGTTAAATATTCACATATTCTGCAACCCAGAAATTTCACCAAGAAAAACTCTTTTGCCAAGAAAAACTCCTGCCTGTGTAAACAAGGATGTTTGTACCAGCATTGTTTATAAGAACTGAAATCTGGAGGCCCGTCAACGGGAGAGAGGGTGGATAAACTTTGGCAAAGTCACGCTATGAATGTTAGCAGTCTAAATAATGGATTACTAAACAACACGGCTGAATATAAGCCCTACGATATTAAGTGAAAAAAGTGCACAGCCGGAACCATGTCTGTTTTGTTCCCAGCTCTAACACTCCATCCAGCACACGCCTGCTCAGTAAATATTTCTCAGATAAATGAATTGGTAGAGCGGTCTCCTAGGGAGACTGTCATTTAAGTCCACCGGAGGCAGGGGACCTATGCTACTTCTCTCCCAGCCTCTCATTCCTCCCTTTTCCACCCATTTTGTCTTCTTCTGCTCTCTCTCTTTCCCCTACCTTTTGTTCTTTTTGGGCAGGAGATGACCAGTCCCAGTTTTGAGTTTTGTTGACATTGGTCACTGACTCAGCTTCTGATCTAATTGGCCTAAAGTTGGGCCCCCGGCAGCTGACACTTACAAAAATAACCTGGTGGTTCCCATGTGCATCCAGAATTGCCCATTTGCCTTGCCAGTGTTCTGTGGTTTTGTTTTGTATGAGCATGTGATGTAAGCTCAGCTGATGAGATGAAGAGGAGGTCTGTTGAGGGAGACTTCTGGTTCCTCTTAGGAGGATCCCCCCATTATCCACACATCTTTCCTTGCGTGTGTATCTGTGAGCAACTCAGAAAGAGTCACATGAAAGAGCAGAGGCAGGCGTTACCTCTGGGGATGCGGACTGGGGGATGGGAGCTGTCAGGAGAAGCCTCACTGTTGGCCAGGAATGCCGGAGACCGAGCCTTGAGAGTTGTCCCAAGATGCCTCCAGCCTGAAGTTTGTGGGGTTCAGTGGAGAGACGGCAAGAATGGCCTCAGCCTTGACTCTGGGTCACGCTTCACTGACACAGCATGAACTCAGAGGTTCATGAAGCCCCCCCTGACCGAGGACACTGCCTCCCGAGTCTGCCTCCAGCCACGGGATCCAGCGAGGACAAGACTTCACCCACCCGCCCCCTCGTCTTCCTCTCTGCTGGTCCCTCCTCCTGGTCCAGCCTCACTTCTCTGTTCTGCAGGGCTCTAGTGTTAGGCCGAGTTCCCTGGAAGCAGAACCAGAGACAGGGACTCATGTTCAACTGATTTATTTAGGATGTGAGGGAAGCAGGGCAGGGCAGAGAATACAAATCAAGGCAAGAAAGTGACCTCAGCTGAAGGCTCGCTTTTTTCTGATTCCACAGAGAAGCTCTGGAGCACAAATTCATGACAGAGCAGATCCCCTCTGGGGGTAAAGGGGCTGGCCCGCGGGCTGAGCTCGGCCCTGGAGTGTGTATGTGTGTGTGTGTCTGTGTGTGACCTCTCAGGAAGGGCAGCTCATTTTTTAACCCCCACTTTTTTTTTTGCCACATCCGGTGGCAGGTGGGATATTAGCCCCCTGACTGGGATCGAACCCATTTGCCTTCTGCAACAGAAGTGTGAAGTCTTAACCACTAGACTGACAGGGAAGTCTAAAAGTGGCTTGTTTTTGACCAAGCACAGTTTTCCAGAAAATGGAGGCTTCATGAGTTACCAGCCAATACAGAAGCTGGGGTTTGGGATGCACTGGGGTCTGAAGGGGACCGAGAATAGCTACTGCGGTTCTCCCCTCATGGATGCAGACAGGCATGTAGGAAGGTGTGTATGAGTGTGAGAGAGAGACAGAGAGAAATGGAATGTCGGAAATGGAGAGATGCACGCTGTCATGTGTGCATGCGCAGTTGTTCAGTTGTGTCTGACTCTGCGACCCTTTGGACTGCAGCCTGCCAAGTTCCCATGTCCATGGGGTTTTCCAGACAAGAACACTGGAGTGCATTACTGTTTTGTCCTCCGGGGCATCTTCCAGACCCAGGGATCAAACCTGCATCTCCTGCATTGCAGCAAATTATGTACTACTGACCCACCAGGGCAGCCCCATAACTGTCATAAACTAGACAAGAATTCTCTTCTTATATTGTCACTTACGCAGGACTTGCCCTGCCCCTTCAGTCCTTTCACTGCCTAAGAGGCAGAGGGGGAGGACATTCTTTTAAAGCCAGGGTCATTAAAAAAAAAAACAGCTTTATTGAGGTATAATTCATATACACAATTCATCCATGTGAAGTGTACTACTCAATGGTTTTTAGTGTATTTACAAAGTTATGCAACCATCGCCACAATTTGAAGTTTACATCATCCCAACAAGACGTCCTATGCCCTTTATTAGTCACTCCCCACCTTCTGTGAGCAGCCCCACCTCATCCACAGGCAACCAAGGATCTACTTCTGTCTGTATGGACTTGTCTGTTTTGAACATTAAATACAAATGAACTCTCATGACATGTGGTCTTAGATGGTTGGTGCTTCTCACTTAGCATAACGTTTTCAAGGTTCATGCATGTTGTAGATCAATTGGGTACTTCATTTCATTCTATTGCTCAATAATATTCCATTGTGTGGATATACCATATTTATTTATTCATCAATGGTTTCCACCTTTTCATTTTGGGTGAGTGTATATTTTAATTTCTCTTCTACGTACCTGGGAGAGGAATTCCTGGAGCAACCAGTCATTTTTGCACTGTTTCTGTGATGGCTTCTGCTGTCAAGCTCTCCAGAACTGTCTTCTTGCCTTTTTCCAAACTTAATTCTTTAACCTTCTTCCCCCTAAACCAGTTTGGCTTTCATTCTGAGATTTCCTCCCCATATGAACAAAATTGTCCTGAAGGTCTATGAGAACAAAGGCTTGGAACTCTTGGGTTAAAGCCAGTGTTTCCATTGGCATCCATTAGGCACGGAGGTGCTCCAGACTGAACGCCCACTGGGTCCTGGTTTGTTTCAGTCTTCACGCAACGTTCTATTTTCCTGGAGAACTCTGAAAACATGTCAGTCTTTTACTGAGTACAGTCTGTAGAGCATGCAGAAGTTATAAGCACATTAGCAAACAATGGTCTGTGTGCTAAATCCAGCCTGTTCCCTATTTTTGCCTTTGTTTTCTTTTAACTTTTTATTTTACATTAGGGTATAGCCAGTGAACAATATTGTGATACTTGCAGGTGAATAGCAAAGGGACTCAGCCATATGAATATACATGTATGCATTATCCCCCAAAATCCCCTCCCATCGAGGCTGCCACAGCACTTTGAGCAGAGTTCCATGTGCTATACAGTATGTTGGTTATCCATTTTAAATATAACAGTGTATACATGTCCATCCCAAACTCCCTAACTATCCGTTCCGCCATTCTTCCCCCAGCAACCACAACCTCATTCTCTAAGTCTGTGAGTCTATTTTTGTTTTGTAAATAAGTTCATTAGTATCATTTCTTTTTAGATTCCCCATATAAGGGATATCATATGATATTTATCTTTCTCTGTCTGACTTATTTCACTGGGTATGACAGTCTCTAAGTCCATTCATGTTGCTGCAAATTACCTATTTGTGTATAAAGCTAAGAATAGGTTTTACATTTTGAGGTCATTGAAAAAAGGAGTAATATTTTGTGATGCAGGCAAATGATATGAATTTCAAATGTTAGTGTCCATAGATAGTTTTGTTGGGATACAACCACGTCCACTTGTTTAAACATTGTCTCTGGCTGCTTTTTCACTGCAATGGCAGAATTGTGTTGGAGGAGAAGGGGAAGACAGAGGATGAGATGGTTGGATGGCATCACCGACTTGATGGACATGAGTTTGAGTAAGCTCTGGGAGTTGGTGATGGACAGAGAGGCCTGGTGTGCTGCAGTCCATGTGGTCGCAAAGAGTCAGACACAACTGAGCGACTGAGCTGAACTGAACTGAACTCTGCTTTTTCACTACAGTGGCAGAATTGTGCAGTTGTGACAGAGACTGTAAGATGCACAACACTGAAAACATTTACATTCTAGCCCTTTACAGAAGTGTGCCAACCCTTGATGGCGCCAAGACCCAACTGCCCTGCAGCACTCAACCTGGCCTTAGTAAGCAAAAGGAGAGATGAGTGTCTTCAGTCTTCATTTAGAAAAGCACTTCATACGCACAAAATCCCAAATTTTCCATTATCCACATTTCAACCACAGTTATCCACAGTAACTCCAATTTAAGAATGTTATACTGACTCTTATTATCAGACTCCTGTTCTTCACTTAGCTGGAAAACCACACTCCTGATTTTCCTTCTACTTCACTGGCCACTCCTTTTCAATCTTCTTTATCAATTCCCTCTCTGTTCCCAAGTTCTCAATGTTGGAGCATCTTCAGTGATTAGTCCTGGACTGTCTTATCTTCTCCCTTCATTCACATCACAGATGATCCTATTCGATTTCCTATTTTTTTTTAATAAAAATTATTTATTTCTGGCTCTGCTGGGTCTTCGTTGCTGCTCGGGCTTTCCTCTGCTGGCGGTGCGTGGAACACTGTCTCCAGAGTACAGGCTCAATAGTTCTGGCTCACAGGCTTCATTGCTCCAAGGCATGCAGGATCCTCTTGAATCAGGGATTGAACCCGTGTCTCCTGCATTGGCAGGCATATACTTTATCACTGAGTCGCCAGGAAAACCCCCAGTTTTCATAGTTTTAATACCATTTATTCAGTGATAATTCCCAAATGTGTAGTCCTGTCAATGCTTCAAGGAAATATAGCAATGAGAAAGGTATATATACCAAATAACAGAACTCCCAAATAGATGAAGCCAACATTTACAGAACTGAAAGGAGAAATAGACAGCTCTATAACGATACATTGTGACTTCAATATCTCATCTTCAATACTGGATAGAACATCTAGACAGAGGATCAATAAGGAAATAGAAGACTTGAACAACACTAGACCAAACAGATATATATATAGAACACCAACCCAACAAGAGCAGAGTACACATTCTTCTCAAATGCACTTGGAACATTCTTGTGGATAAATCATACGCTGGTCCACAAAACAAGTCTCAGCAAATTAAAAAATATTGAAATCATACAAAGTATCCTTTCTAACTGCAGTGGAAGGAAACTTGAAGTCAATGAGAAGGGAAACTGGAAAATTAACAAATATATAGAAATTAAACAATACACTCAAACAAGCAATAGGTCAAATAAATCACAGAGAAAATTAGAAAATACTTCGAGATGAATGAAAATAGACGCACAAGAGAGCAAGCATATAACTCTTGTTTCAACTTCTCTCTTGAAATCCAGTTTGCCATACCCACTTAGCTATTTAACATCTTTACTAGGATGTATAATAAGCAGCTCAAGGATTTCAAAATTTGCCCTCTTTGATATGCACTCTTTTCCTTCTTTTCACCATCTCAATTAATGGTAGCTTGCAGTTGTTTGTCACCAAAAGCTTGGAATTATCCTTGACTCTTGTTTTTCTCTAACACCTTGTATTCAATACATCAGCAAAACTTGTGGTTTCTTCTTGCAAAATAGGACCCAAATTTGATCCCTTCTCACCATTTCCACTTCTAGCACCCTGATCCACCATTGTCGTCCACCCAAATTATCTGCAGTATCTCCCATTTTCCATGTTGCCCCAGTTAAGTCTACACATAACAGCCAGAGTGATTCTTGTGATGTTATGAAAACAGAAATTGGGTTATCTCGTTCTCCAGCTTAAATCCTAGCATCATTTCCTCTCCTGAAGCTGAAGCTCCAATATTTTGGCCACCTGATGTGAAGAGCCAACTCACTGGAGAAGACCCTGATGCTGGGAAAGATTGAAGGCAGGAGGAGAACGGGGCGACAGCGGATGAGATGGTTGGATGACATCGCTGACTTAATGGACGTGAACTTTAGCAAACTCTGGGAGACAGTGGAGGACAGGGAAGCCTGATGTGCTGCAGTCCATGGGGTGGCAAAGAGTCAGACATGACTTAGCCACTAAACAACAACAGATGTCCTATCACACTTAAAACTTGTGACCTAAAAGACTCTGCAGGACCCTGCAAGATATGACTCATACCTACTTGATGTTCATGACCTGTATCCTTGTCATCCTTCTTTTGACCTCAAGGCTTGTGGGATCTTAGTTCAATACCAACTTGGACCCTTGGAACTGAAGCATGGGGTCCTAACCATTGGACAGCCAGGAAATTCCTTGTATCCTTGCCATCTTGACCACATCAAAGATACAAGCAGTCTCTTGTTTTAAAATGTACTTTCACTCTTTGTCTTTTTTTCTCCCTAGAGACAATATATACTTTGAAACTTCCTGAGGTTAGGCATCTTCTTATGCCATTTACCATTTCTATTTCACATCTTATCCCATTTTTTTTTCTAATGAGAAAAGTGTGGGGCGTTTTGGGTTTTATTTTTCTGTTGTTTTGTCATTTTCCTTTTGATCTTTAAGAGACCTTTGTATTCTAAGGAAATCATCTTTTGCCTTTTATGTAGACTGTGAATATTTCCCCAGCTAGTCTTTTTGACCTTGACATCTCGATCTCTATATATTTCTTCATACAGAGACTGTAACTTTCACAAAGTCAAATTAGCAGATCTTTTCTCTATGGTTTCTGTGTTTTGCTTCATGTTTAGAAAGGCCTTCTTCAGTTCACGATTATAACAAAATCTAAGATTTCTTCTCAAATTGTTTGGTTTCATTTGTATTTAAACCATTATTCTATCCGGAGTTAATTTTGGAAAGTAGGGGTACAGCTTTATTTTCTCCCCCAAAAGACAGATGTTCCAAATGACATTTATCCAGTAATCCACATTTCCCTCACTGATTTCAAATGTCACTTTTATCACATGCCACATTCCCACATGTATTTGGGTCTATTTCTTTTTTGTCTGTTTCTCATCTATTCTTGCCCTATTACCATAAAGCTTATCATAACTTTATAATATTTACATTTAAAAGATCTGTTAGAATTAGTTTGTCATCATTACTTTTTATTTCTTTTCTTTTCTTTTTTATTCTTTTTTTTTTATTGGAGGCTAACTATTTTACAATATTATATTGGTTGGTTTTGCCATACATTGACATGAATCCGCCCTGGGTGTACATGAGTCCCCCTTCCTGAACCCCTCTCCCACCTCCCTCTGGTACATATACACAATGGAGTATTACTCAGCCATTGAAAAGAATGCATTTGAATCAGTTCTAATGAGGTGGATGAAACTGGAGCCATCATTACTTTTTAATTTCAAGATCGTGTCTTGCTATTCTTGGTTTATTTTTAAAATCTTTCATTCATTCACTATGTCCAGATGTTTGCGACCCCATGGACTGCAGCACAACAGGCTTCCTTGTCCTTCACTATCTCCCACAGTTTGCTCAAACTCATTGAGTTGATGATATGAGTCAACCATCCATTCTCTGTCGTCCCCTTCTCCTCCTGCCTTCAATCTTTCCCAGCATCAGGGTCTTTTCCTATGAGTCAGTTCTTCTTCAAATTCGGTGCCCAGCGTATTGAAGCTTCAGCTCTAGCATCAGTCCTTCCAATAAATATTCAGGATTGATTTCATTTAGGATTGACTGGTTTGATTTCCTTGCTGTCCAAGGGACTCTCAAGAGTCTTCTTTAGCACCACAGTTCAAAAGCACCAGTTCTTTGGCGCTCAGCCTTCTTTACGGTCCAACTCGCACATTGTACATGACTACTGGAAAAGCCATAGCTTTGACTAGATGGAACTTTGTTGGCAAAGTAATGTCTCAGCTTTTTAATATGCCATCTAGGTTGGTCATAGCTTTTCTTCCAAGGAGCAAGTGTCTTAATTTCATAGCTGCAGTCACCATTTGCAGTGATTTTGGAGCCCAAGAAAATAAAGTCTGTCACTGTTTCCATTTTTTCCCCTTCTATTTTCCATGAAGTGATGGGACCAGATTCCATGATCCTAGTTTCCTGAATGTTGAGTTTTAAGCCAGCTTTTTTGATTCTCTTCTTGCACCTTCATTAAGAGGTTCTTTAGTTTCTCCTTACTTTCTGCCATTAATGTGGTATCACCTGCATAGTTGAGGTTTTTAATATTACTCCTAGCAATTTTGATTCCAGCTTGTGCTTCATCCAGCCCAGTATTTCGCATGATGTACTCTGCATATAATTTAAATAAGCAGGGTGAAAATATAGTGCCTTGATAACTCCTTTCCAACTGTTAAACCAGTTCGTTGTTCCATCTCCGGTTCTAAGTTTTGCTTCTTGGCCTGCATACAGGTTTCTTAGGAATCAGGTAAGGTGGTTTGATATTCCCATCTCTTTAAGAATTTTCCACAGTTTGTTGTGATCCACACAGTCAAAGCCTTTAGTGCAGTCACTGAAGCAGATGTTTTTCTGAAATTCCTTTCTCTATGAAAGGAATAGAAATCCCTTTCTTGATGAAAGCAATTTCTGAATTGCTTTCTCTATGAGCCAATGGATGTTGGCCATTTGATCTCTGGTTCCCCTGCCTTTTCTAAATCCAGCTTTTACATCTGGAAGTTCTCAGTTCATGTACTGCTGAAGCCTAGCTTGAAGGATTTTGAGCATAGCTTTGCTAGCAGGTGAAATGAGCGCAACTGTGTGGTAGTTTGAGCATTCTTTGGCATTGCCCCTCTTTGGGACTGAAATGAAGACGGACCTTTCCAGTCCTGTGGCCACTGTTGAATTTTCCAAATTTGCTGTCATACTGAGTATAGCACTTTAATAGCATCATCTTTTAGGATTTTTGAAATAGCTCAGCTGGAATTCCATCACCTCTACGAGCTTTGTTCGTAGTGGTGCTTCCTAAGGCCCACTTGACTTCACACTTCAGGATGTCTAGCTCTAGGGGAGTGACCACACCATCAAGGTTATCCAGGTCATTTACTCAACCTCTGTGTTGAGATATAATTCACATAGTATATAAATCACCACTTAAACTGCACAATTCAATAGATAGATATATTCACAGATATATGTAATCGTCACCACAGTCAATTTTAGAATGTTTTCATCACCTCAAAAATAAACCTTGTGGGACTTCCCTGATGGTCCAGTGGCTAAGACTTCAAAATCCCATATGGGGGCCTGGGTTCCATCCCTAGTTGGGGAAATAGATCTCACGTGCTGCAACTAAGTCCTGGTGGCCAAATAAATGAATATTTTTAAAAGTTAAAAAAACTAAAATAAACTTTGTACCCTTTATCTGTAACTTGCTTTCTTACTGGCTTCCCTAGCCCTAAGTAACCACTAATTTACTTTCTGTCTCTATAGATTTTCCTATTGCTGACATTTCATGTTATAATGAAGTAATATCATATGTGTCTTTTGTGACAGGTTTATTTACTTAGATTGTTTTCAATGTTCATCCATATTGTCACATGGATCAACACTTAATTCCTTTTTATGGTTGAATAATACTTCATTATAACATATATGTCTGGGTGTGCTCAGTCATGTCCAGCTCTTTGCAACCCTTGGATTGTAGCCTGCCAAGCTCTTCTGTCCATGGGATTCTCTAAGCAAGAATGCTGGAGTGAGTTGCCATTTCCTCCCCCAGGGGATCTTCCTGACCCAGGGATCAAACTTGCATCGCCTGTGTCTCCTGCATTGGCAGGCAGATTCTTTTACCACTGGCCACCTGGAAGCCCATAATTTATTTATCACATTTTATTTACCCATTAGTCAGTGGACATTTGGATTGTTTTCACCTAGTAGCTATTGTGAATAATGCTGCTATAAACATTCATGGACAAGTTTTTTTTTTACCACTTGTTTTCAATTCTTTTGGGTATATACCTAGGAGTGGAATTCTTATATGGTAATTCTGTTTAACTTACTGAGAAATCTCCAAACTGTTTTCGGTAGCAGCTGCACCATTTTACATTTCTACCAGTAATGTATGAGGGTTCCAATTTCTCTATATCCTGGCCAAGACTTATTATTTTCCATTGTTTGTTTTGTTTGAAATTCTAGTCAGTCCAGTGGGTGTGAAGTGAAATCTCATTGTGGTTTTATTTGTATTTCCCTGATGACTAATGATATTGAGCATCTTTTTCGTGTGTTTCTTGGCCATTTGCACATCTTTGGAGAAATGTCTGTTTAAGATTTTTTTTTTTGCTCACTTAAAAATTGGGTTATTTGGGGGCAGGAGGCTTCCCTGGTGGATCAGCAGTAAAGAATCCACCTGCAATGCAGCAAACTTGCAGGAGACACAGGTTCTATACCTAGGTCGGGAAGATCCTCAGGAGAAGGAAATGGCAATCCACTCCAGTATTCTTGCCTGGGAAATCCCATGGACAGAGCAGTCTGGCAGGCTGCCATCCGTGGGGTCCCGAAGTGTTGGACACGACTGAGCCCAGCACAATAAAACTTTATTTTAAAAAACTGGGTTATTTGGAACCTGCAGATTTTAGCTGTGCACATGGCTGCCCCATATCACAGAAGTTCCCAGCTTCCTCTGCAGGTAGGCTGGTTGTGAGACTAACTCTCCCTCCAAGATGGAATGGGAAGCATTTATATGACTTCTAAGGATGTTTCCTAAAAGAGAGAGACAGGTCTTTTTCTCTGCTTTTTCCTCTATCCTACTGCTGATAAGGGGAGCTTTGCGGCTGGAAGTCCACCCTGGCTGGTGTGCATCCTGGGTGAGGGCAACTCTCTGGGGATGATGGAGCATCCAGGGAGAGGAGTTTCCTGGAGCAGCCCTGACAGACCAGCCCTGGGCTGTTTGCCTCCAAACCCAACCATGAGACAGATGAAAATGTCAATTTGCCATTCTATGTGAGGGTTCTTTGTTACAGCTGAACCTTAACCCAACCAGGACAACTATCTTTTTAAAAAATCAATTAATTAATTTTATTTTTGGTTGCACTGGGTCTTCATTGCTGCAAGAGGGCTTTCTCTAGTTGTGGTGCTCGGGTATCTCACTGCATTGACTTCTCTTGCTGCAGAGCGCATGCTCCAGTTGCTTGGGCTGTAGTAGTTGCGGCTCCCAGGCTCTACAGCACAGGTTCAACAGCTGTGGCTCATGGGTTTAGTTAGTCTGACACATGTGAGATCTTCCCGGCCCAGGGATCGAACCCATTGTCCCCTGTATTGGCAGACAGGTTCTTATCCACTGTACCACCAGGGGAGTCCAGGACAGCCATCTTGGAGGGAACTTCTGATGTAGTTACCTTGGGTAGCGTTGCTTCAAGAACCACAGCTGTTTGAAATTCTCAACTCTCCCTTCCTCGTGGTGACAGCCAAGCTCAGCTTCAGCCCACTCTCCTTTCCAAGCACCTTTCTGGAAATCTAACACGTGAAGATCCTTGCTCCCAACTAAACAAGCCTAGAGCTAGTATCATTGTCCAGAGGCCACGTCTTGTTCTTTCCTCCCCCGTGTGTGCACTCCACCTCTACTCTTTCCCAAAGAGAAAGCCTGTTTTGAAACATGCTTTCCCTGTGAATATCCGTAGATTCTAATTAAATAACTCAGGAAACAGGCCACCTTGTGTGTGGCGTAACTTGATTATTGCTAGAAAGATGAGTTTGGAACGCATAAGTTCCCTGCTAAGCTGACAAATATGCTCCCAGTGCAGGGGGCCCAGAGTTCGATATCTACTCAGGGCACTAGATCCCACATGCCATAGCTAAAAAGATTTCGCATGCCTCAGTGAAGAGCAAAGATCCCAAGTGTCACAACTAAAACCTGATGCAGCCAAATAAATAAAAATAAATATTAAAAAATATTAAACTCACTGTGAACATTGTAAAAACAAGTTGAGTTCTCTTTTTATTATTAAGTTGAAAGCGCTCTATATTTCCCCAACTATTCTTGTATATTTCCTAATTTGGAACAACAGACTGGTTCCAAATCTGGAAAGGAGTATGTCAAGGCTGTATATTGTCACCCTGCTCATTTAACTTATATGCAGAGTACATCATGTGATGCTAAAGCTGAAACTGCAATACTTTGGCCACCTCATGCGATGAGTTGACTCACTGGAAAAGACTCTGATGCTGGGAAAGGTTGGGGGCGGGAGGAGAAGGGGACGACGGAGAATGAGATGGCTGGATGGCATCACCGACTCTGTGGACATGAGTTTGAGTGTACTCCGGGAGTTGGTGATGGACAGGGAGGCCTGGCGTGCTGTGATTCATGGGGTCGCGGAGAGTCGGACACGACTGAGCGACTGAACTGAACTGAACTGAACATCATGTGAAACGTCGGGCTGGATGAAGCACAAGCTGGAATCAAGATTGCCGGGAGATATATCAATAACCTCAGATATGCAGATGACACCACCCTATGGCAGAAAGCAAAGAACTAAAGAGCATATTGATGAAAGTGAAAGAGGAGAGTGAAAAAGTCAGCTTAAAACTCAACATTCAGAAAACAAAGATTATGGCATCCAGTCCCATCACTTCATGGCAAATAGATGGAGAAACAGTGGCAGACTTTATTTTTTTGGGCTCCAAAATCACTGCAGATGGTGATTGCAGCCATGAAATTAAAAGATGCTTGCTCCTTGGAAGAAAAGCTGTGACAAACCTAGACAGCATATTTAAAAGTAGAGACATTACTTTGCCAGCAAAGGTCCATCGAGTCAAAGCTATGGTTTTTCCAGTAGTCAAGTATGGATGTGAGAATTGGACTACAAAGAAAGCTGAGTGCCAAAGAACTGATGCTTTTGAACTCAGGTGTTGGAGAAGATTCTTGAGAGTCCCTTGGACTTCAAGGAGGTCAAAGCAGTCCACTGTAAAGGAAATCAGTCCTGAATATTCATTGGAAGGACTGATGTTGAGGCTGAAACTCCAATACTTTGGCCACCTGATGCGAAGAACTGACTCATTGGAAAAGACCCTGATGCTGGGAAAGACTGAAGGCAGGAGGAGAAGGGGATGACAGAGGATGAGACAGTTGGATGGCATCACCAGCTTGATGGACATGAGTCTGAGCAGGCTCTGGGAGTAGGTGAAAGACAGGGAAGCCTGGCATGCTGCAGTCCATGGGGTGGCAAAGAGTCGGACACGACTGAGCGACTGAACTGAACTGATTCTTGCACATGCATTTTTCCAGTCAGACCTCTGTTATACTGAAGTTGGAAGTATTGCTTCCTCCAGAATGGCTAGCAACTCTTATGCAACTTAAAAGCAGAAAACAAGCATTCAGCCTGAATCCTGTTCAACAGATTCTTCAGATGAAATTCTCCCCAAAGCATCTCTCCTGTAAATGCCCTGGAAAGATGTAACCAAGTATATATAGGAAGTTGATTGGAATGCTACTTGTGTGCCTCAAGCAAGAAGGGGTTCTAACAGAGTGTTTTCCTGGAAGCTTATGATGGTGTGTGGACGCAGGTTGTTAATGACTTGCTGACCTTATTTGCGTCAGTGCAGCGCTGACTCAGAGATTAAGATTGGAGGAACTCTTTCCAAGATCAGCAGCCCAAGCTAGCCTGAGGTGATTATTGCAAACTCCCAGGGACTGTTATCACCTCCTGGGTTCAGAACCTAACCTGACCTATACTCCTAGGGATGCTCTGCAGTGACTGCTGGGCTTCATTAGGGAGCAGCATGGTTTCCCGCATGCTTTAGTCCTCGGGGGGCATCGAAAGGGAATCAAGCATTCTTTGTGCCAGTTGTCTAATCCTTGGGGTATCTGGAAGAGCAGAATGCACTTCTTAGATCAATATTTTCAAGGCTTATCTGATGTGAGACTCTGCCTGGGGCTGGAGGCTTGATTGTTTCCCTCTCTCCAGGGTGGGTATGAACTTGAACCCTTGAAATGAACAGCTTGCATCTTTTCCCCTTGGGAAATCTTTGTATATGCATGATTATGATGGGGGAATACAGGGTAATGATACACGCAAAGTTGGACTTGCAAAGTGGTGCTTGTTCCTTTACAAAATGATTTTCTCAACTTTTTTTTTTTAATCATCATCCCCATTGAATGCGCATTGTTAGATTTTTTTTTCCTTAACCACCCCTCTCCCATGGAATTTTAGTATTACAGATATGCTTTTGTTGTTCGGTAGCTAGGTCATGTCTAACTCTTTGTGACCCCCTTTGAGTACAGATGAAAGTGAAAGTCACTGAACCGTGTCCAGCTCTTTGCGACTGCATGGACTATACAGTCCATGGAATTCTCCAGGCCAGAAGACTGGAGCGGGTAGCCTTTCCCTTCTCCAGGGGATCTTCCTAACCCAGGGATTGAACCCAGGTCCCCCACATTGCAGGCAAGATTCTTTACTAGCTGAGATAAGAGGGAAGCCTACCCCCACCCCGACCTTGAGGTTAGATGATTTGTCATAACTCGCGACTTTTTAAGTGATGGCAGCGTCCACCATAAAAAACTGGGAAGATGGCCATCTAGCCAGTGTGTGAGTGAGTGTTTTTAAAGGGCTTTGCAAAGTGCAGGGACAGTGGCGAGTGCTCAGAAAAATGAGAGTCCTTGCTGCTGAGGTCATTATGTTCAGGGTGGTCACAGTGGGGTTTGTAAACCTCCCACAGGTTGCCTGTGGATTCTTTGGTGCTTGAGGGCTGGTCAGAGGTCTAAGTCAGTCCCAGCCTGGAGCTTCTACCAGAACCAACAGGGTTCAGAGGGGAGCAACTGGGCTGGGAGGGGACTGCAGCAAGAGGACCCCCCAGGACGCCCCATCTAAACATGGCTGCTGTTCCCAGATGTATGCACATGGTGCCAGGCAGGATGGAGGGCCTAGTGGTGTCAGATCTCCTGATTTCTCAGAAAACAGGAATTTTGGAATTTTGGTTCCATATCTGCCTACGATGCAGGAGACCTGGGTTTGATTCCTAGGTCAGGAAGATCCCCTGGAGAAGGGAATGGCAACCCACTCCAGTATTCTTGCCTGGAAAATCCCATGGACAGAGAAGCCTGGGTGGCTATAGTCCGTGGGATCGCAAAGAGTCGGATGTGACTGAGTGACTAACACGCGGAGCTATATTCTGATTTTTAAGCATTGACTCAATTAGACATCAACAATGTTATATGGACCAAACAAAGCAGATGAAACCAAGAAATGCTGACTTGCCCAGAGTTAGACTCAAAGCTGGGATTCCGATCCAAGTCCTCCAAACCCAGTGCACTTTCCACTTAAAAGAGCCCTTCATCTACGCCTCACGACCCTATCCACTCCAGCCCTCTTTGGAGGTCCTTCAAGGCCACTCCCGCTGCCTGGGGAGGGGGCCCAAGCTGGGGCCTTCCGGGATTGGGACGAGGGTGTCTCGCTCCCCTCCCCAGCTGCCACCCACTTCCCAGAAGGGCTTGGATTCTCTCCAGATGAAGAAGGTTGGGACCTCGAGCCTTGCTCTTCGCGACCCGGGAGGCCCGGGGCTGGTTGGTGCGCCAGAGAGCGTGGGAACGCGGATTCGCGGGGCGCGGCGTGGCGGACTCCGGGGATGAGGGGGCGAATCCTCGGGCGGGGGTCGGATCCTCTTGAGGGGGTACGTCGGATTGTCGAGGAGGGGTGGACCCGGGAGGGGGGCGGACCCTCGGGGGGGAGGTGGACCCAAAGTGGGGAGGAGGACCCGCGGGGCGGGGGGTGGGGTGGGGAAGGACCCTCGGGGAGCGCGGACCCGCGGTGGGGGGGGAAGGTGGACCCTCGGGGGGTGGGGACAGACCCGCGATGGGGGGGAGGCGGACCCGCGGGGGCAATGGACCCGATGCGGGGAGGTGGGGACGGCTCCTGGGTGGGGGGGCGGACCCGCGGGGGTGGGGAACGGACCCTGGGGGAGGCGGACCCGCGGGGGAGGGAGGAAGACCCTCGGGAGGGAAATGGACCCGATGCGGGGAGGTGGGGACGGCTCCTTGGTGGGGGGGTCGACCGCGGGCGGGGGGAGAGGCGGACCCTCGGGAGCGGGCCGGGCGCGCGGCTGGGGGGAGGTGGGGAGCGGATCCTGGGTAGGGGGGCGGACCCTCGGGGGAGGACACGCGGGGGGTGGGGACAGACCCGCGGGCGGGGGGGAGGCGAACCTCGGGAGGGGCCCGGGGCCGCGGCGGGGGCGGGTCCAGCCCTGCCCAGCCCCTCCCCGCCCGACCTAGGCGTCTAGGGATGAAACCGCCTGTTGTTCGCGCCCGCCCTGCTGACCCCGCCACCCTGCGTCCGGCTTTCCATTCGCCCGGCTCGCGGGTGGGAGGCAAGGAACGCCGGGGTTCAGGAGCCTGGCTCCCCGCCAAGGCTGCGGCCTTCGGCCCCGGGGCCACGAGGCGGCCGCGCCTGGGCGGCGGGCGGGGAGGACAGCGGCTCGGCGGCAGCTCGGCCATGGGCTCCCGCAGCTCCCACGCCGCCAGGATCCCCGACGTGGACAGCCTCCGGCGGGAGACCGGCTGTGAGTGCGCCGCGCCGCGTCCGGGGTCCCGGCGGGGTCCCGGGCGGCTCCGATGGGGGTCCCGGGGCCTGGAGAGCATAGGAGGTCCCCGCAGCCCGGCTCGCGTGGGGCTGGGGGGCGCGTTCACCCAGGGGTCCCGGCTCCGGGCTTGCGGGCGCCCGGGGGGCCCCGGGCCGGCATTGAGGCGGGCGGAGGCGGATGGAAGGGGTGGCTTTGGTCTTCCGGATCTCCCGGGTCTCGTCACGCCCGCCCCCTCCCTGCCCGCTCGGCCCCGGGGAGCCCCCCTTCAGCCAGCCCTCCGCCCCCCGCCCATCCCCTGCGGCCGCCGGGTGGACGGCGCGTGCCCCGGGCTCCCGGCGCGTCCCCAGCGTCCACCTTACTCGCCCGACCCCCTTCTTACCGCCCCCGCTCCCCGCCCCGCAGTCTCGCAGGCCAGTCTGCTCCGCCTCTACCACCGATTCCACGCGCTGGATAGGACAGGCAAGGGCTACCTAAGGTGAGCAGGAGCTGGCCTTCTGACCTCTCACCTCTGCTTTCTGACCCTGTCCCCTCCCTGACCATCTCCTCTTTGTCTTTCCAGCCGCATGGATCTGCAACAGATCGGGGCGCTGGCCGTGAACCCCCTGGGCGAACGCATTATAGACAGCTTCTTCCCAGACGGGTGAGCCTCCCAGGGGTGGGAAGAGGGGGTGAGAGCTTGTCAGGGGAGGTCAGGACCAGAGGCAGAGGGATGGTCACGGCGAGCACCGCTTCTGCCCCATTGCCTACCTGCCCTCTCCCCTCCCAGGAGTCTGCGACTGGACTTTGCAGGCTTTGTCAGAGTCCTGGCTCATTTTCGACCTGTGGATGAAGAGGAAGATGGAAACCGGGACCCCAAGGAACCCGAGCCCCTCAACAGCAGAATGAACAAACTTCGCTGTGAGTTTGTGCCCCTCTCCCCGCAGTGAGACCCCAGATTTACCACGCCCCATGAGAGGCCCCAGGCCCCTCCTACTCCCTTTGGGAGCCCCGCCCCCTCACTCCCCCAAGATGAACTTTTGAGGGAAGAGAACCAGGGAAGACCCATCCTTTCCCTCCTCCACTTTCTTCCCAGTTGCCTTTCAGCTCTACGACTTGGATCGAGATGGAAAGATCTCCAGGCATGAGATGCTGCAGGTTGGAAGAACGCAGGGGCAAGAGATGTGACCCAGTTGTGGGGGATGGGGAGATGGTTTGTGGGTGGGAGACGCAGATGACTGGGGTCTTGGGTGGGCAATGGGAATGGGTGCTGTTGGAATGTGGGTTAGTTGGGAGATGGGATGGGGAACATTTCAGTATGAGGTTGGACATACATCAGTGGCTTTAAGTGCGGGGGTTGTGGGGGGGAAGGTTTTGCCCCCTGAATGACATTGGCAGTATCTAAAAAGCATTTTTGGTTGTTGAAAATGAAGACGGGGAAGGCAGGGAAGGGGCGGTGCTCCTGACACTTAGTAGGCAGAGGTCAGGAACTTTGCTGAACATTTTACAATACATAGGATAACCCTCCGCCCCCATGACAAGGGGTTCAGTTCAGTTCAGTTCAGTTCATTTCAGTCGCTCAGTCGTGTCTGACTCTTTGCGACCCCATGAACCACAGCACGCCAGGCCTCCCTGTCCATCACCAACTCCCGGAGTTCACTCAAACTCATGTCCATCGAGTCGGTGATGCCATCCAGCCATCTCATTCTCTGTCGTCCCCGTCTCCTCCTACCCCCAATCCCTCCTAGCATCAGACTCTTTTCCAGTGAGTCAACACGTCGCATGAGGTGGCCAAAGTATTGGAGTTTCAGCTTTAGCAGACAAGGGGTTATCTGGGCCCAAATGTCAACAGTGCTGAGACTGAGAAACACTGTGATGGAGGGCGGATGGATTTGGGACTAATTGAAGGATGAGGTGGAGAAGGGGGTGGAGGCTAGATGGAGGTTGGGTAAAGAACCCGCCTGCTAATACAGGAGACACAAGAAATGTGGGTTCAAGCCCTGGGTTGGGAAGATCCCCAGTGAGGGCATGACAACCCACTCCAGTTATTCTTGCCTGGAGAATCCCCTGGACAGAGGAGCCAGGTGGGCTACATTCAGTAGGGTCGCACAAAGTCGGACACGAGTGAAGCAACTGAGCATGCATGCAATGAGCTTGCTGTATGTTGCTGAGAGGAACCTGGGATAGTGAAGGCCACGTGGAGGGTTGGGTGGAGAAGTGATGAGAGTTATTGAGGGTTGTGGTGGGAAGTGAGGGGAACGGGGTGAAAAGTGAAGGAGAGGTGGATTGCAAAATTGGTCTAACAGTTGGTGTGCTGTGGATGAGGTTTGGGGGTTGGTGCTTGTAGCCCCTGTGCCTCCTCTTTATGGCTGTCTCTGTCTCTTCCTGCAACTCCCAGGTACTCCGACTGATGGTTGGGGTACAGGTGACAGAAGAGCAGCTGGAGAGCATCACCGACCGCACGGTGCAGGAAGCTGATGAAGATGGGGATGGAGCTGTGTCCTTCCTGGAGTTCGCCAAGGTTAGGGTGCCCTCAGGCCTG